>NC_092711.1:203694783-204894783 GCF_047496885.1 Scyliorhinus torazame | reverse complement strand
GGAAACCTTTCTCGGAGAGACCCCTGACTGGAAAACTTCCATAGGAGAGACCCCTGCCTGGAAAACTACTATAGGAGAGACCCCTGCCTGGAAAACTCCCATCGGAGAGACCCCTGCCTGGGAAACTCCCATAGGAGACACCCCTGCCTGGAAAACTTCCTTATGGGAGACCCCTGACTGGAAAACTCCCATAGGAGAGACCCCTGCCTGGAAAACTCCCATAGGAGAGACCCCTGCCTTGAAAACTCCCATAGGAGAGACCCCTGCCTGGAAAACTCACATATGAGAGACCCCTGCCTGGAAAACTTCCATATGGGAGACACCTGACTGGAAACCTCCCATAGGAGAGACCCCTGCCTGGAAAACTCCCTTAGGATAGACCCCTGCCTGGAAAGCTCCCATAGGAGAGACCCCTGCCTGGAAAACTCCCATAGGAGAGACCCCTGCCTGGAAAACTCCCATAGGAGAGACCCCTGCCTGGAAAACTCCCATATGAGAGACCCCTGCCTGGAAAACTTCCATATGGGAGACCCGTGACTGGAAAACCCCCATAGGAGAGACCCCTGTCTGGAAAACTTCCATAGGAGAGACCCCTGCCTGGAAAACTTCCATAGGAGAGGCCCCTGCCTGGAAAACTCCCATAGGAGAGACCCCTGCCTGGAAAACTCCCATAGGAGAGACCCCTGCCTGGAAAACTCCCATAGGAGAGACCCCTGACTGGAAAACTCCCATAGGAGAGACCACTGCCTGGAAAACTCCCATAGGAGAGACCCCTGACTGGAAAACTCCCATAGGAGAGACCCCTGTGTGGAAAACCTTTATAGGAGAGACCCCTGACTGGGAAACTCCCATGGGAGAGACCCCTGCCTGGAAAACTCCCATAGGAGAGACCCCTGACTGGAAAACTCCCATATGAGTGACCCCTGACTGGAAAACTCCCATAGGAGAGACCCCTGACTGGAAAACTCCCATATGAGTGACCCCTGACTGGAAAACCCCCATATGAGAGACCCCTGCCTGGAAAACTACCATAGGAGTGACCCCTGCGTGCAAAACCTTTATAGGAGAGACCCCTTACTGGGAAACTCCCATAGGAGAGACCCCTGCCTGGAAAACTCCCATAGGAGAGACCCCTGACTGGAAAACTCCCATATGAGAGACCCCTGACTGGAAAACACCCATATGAGAGACCCCTGACTGGAAAACTCCCATAGGAGAGACCCCTGACTGGAAAACTCTCATAGGAGAGACCCCTGCATGGAAAACTACCGCAAGAGAGACCCCTGCCTGGAAAACTACTATAGGAGAGACCCCTGCCTGGAAAACTTCCATAGGAGAGACCCCTGCCTGGAAAACTACTATAGGAGAGACCCCTGCCTGGAAAACTCCCATAGGAGAGACCCCTGTCTGGAAAACTCTCATAGGAGAGACCCCTGCCTGGGAAACTCCAATTGGAGAGACCCCTGCCTGGAAAACTCCCATAGGAGAGACCCCTGCCTGGAAAACTCCCACAGCAGAGACCCCTGCCTGGAAAACTCCATTAGGAGAGACCCCTGCCTGGAAAACTCACATAGGAGAGACCCCTGTGTGGAAAACCTTTATAGGATAGACCCCTGACTGGGAAACTCCCATGGGAGAGACCCCTGCCTGGAAAACTCCCATAGCAGAGACCCCTGACTGGAAAACTCCCATATTAGTGACCCCTGACTGGAAAACTCCCATAGGAGAGACCCCTGACTGGAAAACTCCCATATGAGTGACCCCTGACTGGAAAACTCCCATAGGAGAGACCCTTGTCTGGAAAACTCCCATAGGCGAGACCCCTGCCTGGGAAACCTTTCTCGGAGAGACCCCTGACTGGAAAACTTCCATAGGAGAGACCCCTGCCTGGAAAACTACTATAGGAGAGACCCCTGCCTGGAAAACTCCCATCGGAGAGACCCCTGCCTGGGAAACTCCCATAGGAGACACCCCTGCCTGGAAAACTTCCTTATGGGAGACCCCTGACTGGAAAACTCCCATAGGAGAGACCCCTGCCTGGAAAACTCCCATAGGAGAGACCCCTGCCTTGAAAACTCCCATAGGAGAGACCCCTGCCTGGAAAACTCACATATGAGAGATCCGTGCCTGGAAAACTTCCATATGGGAGACACCTGACTGGAAACCTCCCATAGGAGAGACCCCTGCCTGGAAAACTCCCTTAGGATAGACCCCTGCCTGGAAAGCTCCCATAGGAGAGACCCCTGCCTGGAAAGCTCCCATAGGAGAGACCCCTGCCTGGAAAACTCCCATAGGAGAGACCCCTGCCTGGAAAACTCCCATATGAGAGACCCCTGCCTGGAAAACTTCCATATGGGAGACCCGTGACTGGAAAACCCCCATAGGAGAGACCCCTGTCTGGAAAACTTCCATAGGAGAGACCCCTGCCTGGAAAACTTCCATAGGAGAGGCCCCTGCCTGGAAAACTCCCATAGGAGAGACCCCTGCCTGGAAAACTCCCATAGGAGAGACCCCTGCCTGGAAAACTCCCATAGGAGAGACCACTGCCTGGAAAACTCCCATAGGAGAGACCCCTGCCTGGAAAACTCCCATAGGAGAGGCCCCTGACTGGAAAACTCCCATAGGAGAGACCACTGCCTGGAAAACTCCCCTAGGAGAGACCCCTGACTGGAAAACTCCCATAGGAGAGATCCCTGTGTGGAAAGCCTTTATAGGAGAGACCCCTGCCTGGAAAACTCCCATAGGAGAGACCCCTGACTGGAAAACTCCCATAGGAGAGACCACTGCCTGGAAAACTCCCATAGGAGAGACCCCTGACTGGAAAACTCCCATAGGAGAGACCCCTGTGTGGAAAACCTTTATAGGAGAGACCCCTGACTGGGAAACTCCCATGGGAGAGACCCTTGCCTGGAAAACTCCCATAGGAGAGACCCCTGACTGGAAAACTCCCATATGAGTGACCCCTGACTGGAAAACTCCCATAGGAGAGACCCCTGACTGGAAAACTCCCATATGAGTGACCCCTGACTGGAAAACCCCCATATGAGAGACCCCTGCCTGGAAAACTACCATAGGAGTGACCCCTGCGTGCAAAACCTTTATAGGAGAGACCCCTTACTGGGAAACTCCCATGGGAGAGACCCCTGCCTGGAAAACTCCCATAGGAGAGACCCCTGACTGGAAAACTCCCATATGAGAGACCCCTGACTGGAAAACACCTATATGAGAGACCCCTGACTGGAAAACTCCCATAGGAGAGACCCCTGACTGGAAAACTCTCATAGGAGAGACCCCTGCATGGAAAACTACCACAGGAGAGACCCCTGCCTGGAAAACTACTTTCGGAGAGACCCCTGCCTGGAAAACTCCCATAGGAGAGACCCCTGTCTGGAAAACTCTCATAGGAGAGACCCCTGCCTGGGAAACTCCAATAGGAGAGACCCCTGCCTGGAAAACTCCCATAGGAGAGACCCCTGTCTGGAAAACTCCCATAGGCGAGACCCCTGCCTGGAAAACCTTTATTGGAGAGACCCCTGACTGGAAAACTTCCATAGGAGAGACCCCTGCCTGGAAAACTACTATAGGAGAGACCCCTGCCTGGAAAACTCCCATAGGAGAGACCCCTGTCTGGAAAACTCTCATAGGAGAGACCCCTGCCTGGGAAACTCCCATAGGAGAGACCGTGCCTGGAATACTCCCATAGGAGAGACCCCTGCCTGGAAAACTCCCATATCAGTGACCCCTGACTGGAAAACTCCCATATGAGAGACCCCTGCCTGGAAAACTACCATAGGAGAGACCCCTGCGTGCAAAACCTTTATAGGAGAGACCCCTGACTGGGAAACTCCCATAGGAGAGACCCCTGCCTGGAAAACTCCCATAGGAGAGACCCCTGACTGGAAAACTCCCATATGAGAGACCCCTGACTGGAAAACTCCCATAGGAGAGACCCCTGACTGGAAAACACCCATATGAGAAACCCCAGACTGGAAAACTCCCATTGGAGAGACCCCTGACTGGAAAACTCTCATAGGAGAGACCCCTGCATGGAAAACTACCACAGGAGAGACCCCTGCCTGGAAAACTCCCATAGGAGAGACCCCTGTCTGGAAAACTCTCATAGGGGAGACCCCTGCCTGGGAAACTCCCATAGGAGAGACCCCTGCCTGGAAAGCTCCCATAGGAGAGACCCCTGCCTGGAAAACTACCATAGGAAAGGCCCCTGCCTGGAAAAGTCCCACAGGAGAGACCCCTGCCTGGAAAACTCCCATAGGAGAGACCCTTGTCTGGAAAACTCACATAGGCGAGACCCCTGCCTGGAAAACCTTTCTCGGAGAGACCCCTGACTGGAAAACTTCCATAGGAGAGACCCCTGCCTGGAAAACTACTATAGGAGAGACCCCTGACTGGAAAACTCCCATAGGAGAGACCCCTGCCTGGAAAACTCCCATAGGAGAGGCCCCTGACTGGAAAACTCCCATATGAGAGACCCCTGACTGGAAAACACCCAAATTAGAGACCCCTGACTGGAAAACTCCCATAGGAGAGACCCCTGACTGCAAAACTCTCATAGGAGAGAACCCTGCATGGAAAACTACCACAGGAGAGACCCCTGCCTGGAAAACTCCCATAGGAGAGACCCCTGTCTGGAAAGCTCTCATAGGAGAGACCCCTGCCTGGGAAACTCCCAGAGGAGGGACCCCTGCCTGGAAAGCTCCCATAGGAGGGACCCCTGCCTGGAAAACTACCATAGGAGAGACCCCTGCCTGGAAAACTCCCATAGGAGAGACCCCTGTCTGGAAAACTCCAATAGGAGAGACCCCTGCCTGGAAAACTCCCATAGGAGAGACCTCTGCCTGGAAAACTCCCACAGCAGAGACCCCTGCCTGGAAAACTCCATTAGGAGAGACCCCTGCCTGGAAAACTCACATAGGAGAGACCCCTGTGTGGAAAACCTTTATAGGACAGACCCCTGCCTGGGAAACTCCCATGGGAGAGACCCCTGCCTGGAAAACTCCCATAGGAGAGACCCCTGACTGGAAAACTCCCATATTAGTGACCCCTGACTGGAAAACTCCCATAGGAGAGACCCCTGACTGGAAAACTCCCATATGAGTGACCCCTGACTGGAAAACTCCCATAGGAGAGACCCTTGTCTGGAAAACTCCCATAGGCGAGACCCCTGCCTGGGAAACCTTTCTCGGAGAGACCCCTGACTGGAAAACTTCCATAGGAGAGACCCCTGCCTGGAAAACTACTATAGGAGAGACCCCTGCCTGGAAAACTCCCATCGGAGAGACCCCTGCCTGGGAAACTCCCATAGGAGACACCCCTGCCTGGAAAACTTCCTTATGGGAGACCCCTGACTGGAAAACTCCCATAGGAGAGACCCCTGCCTGGAAAACTCCCATAGGAGAGACCCCTGCCTTGAAAACTCCCATAGGAGAGACCCCTGCCTGGAAAACTCACATATGAGAGACCCCTGCCTGGAAAACTTCCATATGGGAGACACCTGACTGGAAACCTCCCATAGGAGAGACCCCTGCCTGGAAAACTCCCTTAGGATAGACCCCTGCCTGGAAAGCTCCCATAGGAGAGACCCCTGCCTGGAAAACTCCCATAGGAGAGACCCCTGCCTGGAAAACTCCCATAGGAGAGACCCCTGCCTGGAAAACTCCCATATGAGAGACCCCTGCCTGGAAAACTTCCATATGGGAGACCCGTGACTGGAAAACCCCCATAGGAGAGACCCCTGTCTGGAAAACTTCCATAGGAGAGACCCCTGCCTGGAAAACTTCCATAGGAGAGGCCCCTGCCTGGAAAACTCCCATAGGAGAGACCCCTGCCTGGAAAACTCCCATAGGAGAGACCCCTGCCTGGAAAACTCCCATAGGAGAGACCCCTGACTGGAAAACTCCCATAGGAGAGACCACTGCCTGGAAAACTCCCATAGGAGAGACCCCTGACTGGAAAACTCCCATAGGAGAGACCCCTGTGTGGAAAACCTTTATAGGAGAGACCCCTGACTGGGAAACTCCCATGGGAGAGACCCCTGCCTGGAAAACTCCCATAGGAGAGACCCCTGACTGGAAAACTCCCATATGAGTGACCCCTGACTGGAAAACTCCCATAGGAGAGACCCCTGACTGGAAAACTCCCATATGAGTGACCCCTGACTGGAAAACCCCCATATGAGAGACCCCTGCCTGGAAAACTACCATAGGAGTGACCCCTGCGTGCAAAACCTTTATAGGAGAGACCCCTTACTGGGAAACTCCCATAGGAGAGACCCCTGCCTGGAAAACTCCCATAGGAGAGACCCCTGACTGGAAAACTCCCATATGAGAGACCCCTGACTGGAAAACACCCATATGAGAGACCCCTGACTGGAAAACTCCCATAGGAGAGACCCCTGACTGGAAAACTCTCATAGGAGAGACCCCTGCATGGAAAACTACCGCAAGAGAGACCCCTGCCTGGAAAACTACTATAGGAGAGACCCCTGCCTGGAAATCTCCCATAGGAGAGACCCCTGTCTGGAAAACTCTCATAGGAGAGACCCTTGCCTGGGAAACTCCAATAGGAGAGACCCCTGCCTGGAAAACTCCCATAGGAGAGACCCCTGCCTGGAAAACTCCCACAGTAGAGACCCCTGCCTGGAAAACTCCATTAGGAGAGACCCCTGCCTGGAAAACTCACATAGGAGAGACCCCTGTGTGGAAAACCTTTATAGGATAGACCCCTGACTGGGAAACTCCCATGGGAGAGACCCCTGCCTGGAAAACTCCCATAGGAGAGACCCCTGACTGGAAAACTCCCATATTAGTGACCCCTGACTGGAAAACTCCCATAGGAGAGACCCCTGACTGGAAAACTCCCATATGAGTGACCCCTGACTGGAAAACTCCCATAGGAGAGACCTTTGTCTGGAAAACTCCCATAGGCGAGACCCCTGCCTGGAAAACCTTTCTCGGAGAGACCCCTGACTGGAAAACTTCCATAGGAGAGACCCCTGCCTGGAAAACTACTAAAGGAGAGACCCCTGCCTGGAAAACTCCCATCGGAGAGACCGCTGCCTGGGAAACTCCCATAGGAGAGACCCCTGCCTGGAAAACTTCCTTATGGGAGACCCCTGACTGGAAAACTCCCATAGGAGAGACCCCTGCCTGGAAAACTCCCATAGGAGAGACCCCTGCCTTGAAAACTCCCATAGGAGAGACCCCTGCCTGGAAAACTCACATATGAGAGACCCCTGCCTGGAAAACATCCATATGGGAGACACCTGACTGGAAACCTCCCATAGGAGAGACCCCTGCCTGGAAAACTCCCTTAGGATAGACCCCTGCCTGGAAAGCTCCCAGAGGAGAGACCCCTGCCTGGAAAACACCCATAGGAGAGACCCCTGCCTGGAAAACTCCCATAGGAGAGACCCCTGCCTGGAAAACTCCCATATGAGAGACCCCTGCCTGGAAAACTTCCATATGGGAGACCCCTGACTGGAAAACCCCCATAGGAGAGACCCCTGTCTGGAAAACTTCCATAGGAGAGACCCCTGCCTGAAAAACTTCCATAGGAGAGACCCCTGCCTGGAAAACTCCCATAGGAGAGACCCCTGCCTGGAAATCTCCCATAGGAGAGACCCCTGCCAGGAAAACTCCCATAGGAGAGACCCCTGACTGGAAAACTCCCATAGGAGAGACCACTGCCTGGAAAACTCCCATAGGAGAGACCCCTGACTGGAAAAATCCCATAGGAGAGACCCCTGTCTGGAAAACCTTTATAGGAGAGACCCCTGACTGGGAAACTCCCATGGGAGAGGCCCCTGCCTGGAAAACTCCCATAGGAGAGACCCCTGACTGGAAAACTCCCATATGAGTGACCCCTGACTGGAAAACTCCCATAGGAGAGACCCGTGACTGGAAAACTCACATATGAGTGACCCCTGACTGGAAAACCCCCATATGAGAGACCCCTGCCTGGAAAACTACCATAGGAGTGACCCCTGCGTGCAAAACCTTTATAGGAGAGACCCCTTACTGGGAAACTCCCATAGGAGAGACCCCTGCCTGGAAAACTCCCATAGGAGAGACCCCTGACTGGAAAACACCCATATGAGAGACCCCTGACTGGAAAACTCCCATAGGAGAGACCCCTGACTGGAAAACTCTCATAGGAGAGACCCCTGCATGGAAAACTACCACAGGAGAGACCCCTGCCTGGAAAACTCCCATAGGAGAGACCCCTGTCTGGAAAGCTCTCATAGGAGAGACCCCTGCCTGGGAAACTCCCATAGGAGAGACCCCTGCCTGGAAAGCTCCCATAGGAGGGACCCCTGCCTGGAAAACTACCATAGGAGAGACCCCTGCCTGGAAAACTCCCAGAGGAGAGACCCCTGCCTGGAAAACTCCCATAGGAGAGACCCCTGTCTGGAAAACTCCCATAGGCGAGACCCCTGCCTGGAAAACCTTTATAGGAGAGACCCCTGACTGGAAAACTTCCATAGGAGAGACCCCTGTCTGGAAAGCTCTCATAGGAGAGACCCCTGCCTGGAAAACTCCCATAGGAGAGACCCCTGTCTGGAAAGCTCTCATAGGAGAGACCCCTGCCTGGGAAACTCCCATAGGAGAGACCCCTGCCTGGAAAGCTCCCATAGGAGGGACCCCTGCCTGGAAAACTACCATAGGAGAGACCCCTGCCTGGAAAACTCCCAGAGGAGAGACCCCTGCCTGGAAAACTCCCATAGGAGAGACCCCTGCGTGCCAAACCTTTATAGGAGAGACCCCTGACTGGGAAACTCCCATACGAGAGACCCCTGCCTGGAAAACTCCCATAGGAGAGACCCCTGACTGGAAAACTCCCATATGAGAGATCCCTGACTGGAAAACTCCCATATGAGAGACCCCTGACTGGAAAACACCCATATGAGAGACCCCTGACTGGAAAACTCCCATATGAGAGACCCCTGCCTGGAAAACTCACATATGAGAGACCCTTGCCTGGAAAACTTCCATATGGGAGACACCTGACTGGAAACCTCCCATAGGAGAGACCCCTGCCTGGAAAACTCCCTTAGGATAGACCCCTGCCTGGAAAGCTCCCAGAGGAGAGACCCCTGCCTGGAAAACACCCATAGGAGAGACCCCTGCCTGGAAAACTCCCATAGGAGAGACCCCTGCCTGGAAAACTCCCATATGAGAGACCCCTGCCTGGAAAACTTCCATATGGGAGACCCCTGACTGGAAAACCCCCATAGGAGAGACCCCTGTCTGGAAAACTTCCATAGGAGAGACCCCTGCCTGGAAAACTTCCATAGGAGAGACCCCTGCCTGGAAAACTCCCATAGGAGGGACCCCTGCCTGGAAATCTCCCATAGGAGAGACCCCTGCCTGGAAAACTCCCATAGGAGAGACCCCTGACTGGAAAACTCCCATAGGAGAGACCACTGCCTGGAAAACTCCCATAGGAGAGACCCCTGACTGGAAAACTCCCATAGGAGAGACCCCTGTGTGGAAAACCTTTATAGGAGAGACCCCTGACTGGGAAACTCCCATGGGAGAGACCCCTGCCTGGAAAACTCCCATAGGAGAGACCCCTGACTGGAAAACTCCCATATGAGTGACCCCTGACTGGAAAACTCCCATAGGAGAGACTCGTGACTGGAAAACTCACATATGAGTGACCCCTGACTGGAAAACCCCCATATGAGAGACCCCTGCCTGGAAAACTACCATAGGAGTGACCCCTGCGTGCAAAACCTTTATAGGAGAGACCCCTTACTGGGAAACTCCCATAGGAGAGACCCCTGCCTGGAAAACTCCCATAGGAGAGACCCCTGACTGGAAAACACCCATATGAGAGACCCCTGACTGGAAAACTCCCATAGGAGAGACCCCTGACTGGAAAACTCTCATAGGAGAGACCCCTGCATGGAAAACTACCACAGGAGAGACCCCTGCCTGGAAAACTCCCATAGGAGAGACCCCTGTCTGGAAAGCTCTCATAGGAGAGACCCCTGCCTGGGAAACTCCCATAGGAGAGACCCCTGCCTGGAAAGCTCCCATAGGAGGGACCCCTGCCTGGAAAACTACCATAGGAGAGACCCCTGCCTGGAAAACTCCCAGAGGAGAGACCCCTGCCTGGAAAACTCCCATAGGAGAGACCCCTGTCTGGAAAACTCCCATAGGCGAGACCCCTGCCTGGAAAACCTTTATAGGAGAGACCCCTGACTGGAAAACTTCCATAGGAGAGACCCCTGTCTGGAAAGCTCTCATAGGAGAGACCCCTGCATGGAAAACTCCCATAGGAGAGACCCCTGTCTGGAAAGCTCTCATAGGAGAGACCCCTGCCTGGGAAACTCCCATAGGAGAGACCCCTGCCTGGAAAGCTCCCATAGGAGGGACCCCTGCCTGGAAAACTACCATAGGAGAGACCCCTGCCTGGAAAACTCCCAGAGGAGAGACCACTGCCTGGAAAACTCCCATAGGAGAGACCCCTGTGTGCAAAACCTTTATAGGAGAGACCCCTGACTGGGAAACTCCCATAGGAGAGACCCCTGCCTGGAAAAATCCCATAGGAGAGACCCCTGACTGGAAAACTCCCATATGAGAGACCCCTGACTGGAAAACTCCCATATGAGAGACCCCTGACTGGAAAACACCCATATGAGAGACCCCTGACTGGAAAACTCCCATAGGAGATACCCCTGACTGGAAAACTCTCATAGGAGAGACCCCTGCATGGAAAACTACCACAGGAGAGACCCCTGCCTGGAAAACTCCCATAGGAGAGACCCCTGTCGGGAAAGCTCTCATAGGAGAGACCCCTGCCTGGGAAACTCCCATAGGAGAGACCCCTGCCTGGAAAGCTCCCATAGGAGGGACCCCTGCCTGGAAAACTACCATAGGAGAGACCCCTGCCTGGAAAACTCCCAGAGGAGAGACCCCTGCCTGGAAAACTCCCATAGCAGAGACCCCTGTCTGGAAAACTCCCATAGGCGAGACCCCTGCCTGGAAAACCTTTATAGGAGAGACCCCTGACTGGAAAACGTCCATAGGAGAGACCCCTGCCTGGAAAACTACTCTCGGAGAGACCCCTGCCTGGAAAACTCCCATAGGAGAGACCCCTGTCTGGAAAACTCTCATAGGAGAGTCCCCTGCCTGGGAAAATCCAATAGGAGAGACGCCTGTCTGGAAAACTCCCATAGGAGAGACCCCTGCCTGGAAAACTCCCACAGGAGAGACCCCTGCCTGGAAAACTCCCATAGGAGAGACCCCTGCCTGGAAAACTCCCATAGGAGAGACCCCTGCCTGGAAAACCTTTTTAGGAGAGACCCCTGACTGGAAAACTTCCATAGGAGAGACCCCTGCCTGGAAAACTCCCATAGGAGTGATGCCTGCCTGGAAAACTCCCATAGGAGAGACCCCTGACTGGAAAACTCCCATAGGAGCGACGCCTGACTGGAAAACTCCCATAGGAGAGACCCCTGCCTGGAAAACTCCCATAGGAGAGATTCCTGTCTGGGAAACTCCCATCGGAGAGATCCTTGTCTGGAAAACTCCCATAGGAGAGACCCCTGACTGGAAAACTCCCATCGGAGAGACCCCTGTCTGGAAAACTCCCATCGGAGAGTCCCCTGTCTGGAAAACTCCCATCTGAGAGACCCCTGTCTGGAAAACTCCCATAGGAGAGACCCCTGTCTGGAAAACTCCCATAGGCGAGACCCCTGCCTGGAAAACCTTTATAGGAGAGATCCCTGACTGGAAAACGTCCATAGGAGAGACCCCTGCCTGGAAAACTACTATCGGAGAGACCCCTGCCTGGAAAACTCCCATAGGAGAGACCCCTGTCTGGAAAACTCTCATAGGAGAGTCCCCTGCCTGGGAAACTCCAATAGGAGAGACCCCTGTCTGGAAAACTCCCATAGGAGAGACCCCTGCCTGGAAAACTCCCATAGGAGAGACCCCTGTCTGGAAAACTCCCATAGGCGAGACCCCTGCCTGGAAAACCTTTATAGGAGAGACCCCTGACTGGAAAACGTCCATAGGAGAGACCCCTGCCTGGAAAACTACTATCGGAGAGACCCCTGCCTGGAAAACTCCCATAGGAGAGACCCCTGTCTGGAAAACTCTCATAGGAGAGTCCCCTGCCTGGGAAACTCCAATAGGAGAGACCCCTGTCTGGAAAACTCCCATAGGAGAGACCCCTGCCTGGAAAACTCCCACAGGAGAGACCCCTGCCTGGAAAACTCCCATAGGAGAGACCCCTGCCTGGAAAACTCCCATAGGAGAGACCCCTGTCGGGAAAGCTCTCATAGGAGAGACCCCTGCCTGGGAAACTCCCATAGGAGAGACCCCTGCCTGGAAAGCTCCCATAGGAGGGACCCCTGCCTGGAAAACTACCATAGGAGAGACCCCTGCCTGGAAAACTCCCAGAGGAGAGACCCCTGCCTGGAAAACTCCCATAGCAGAGACCCCTGTCTGGAAAACTCCCATAGGCGAGACCCCTGCCTGGAAAACCTTTATAGGAGAGACCCCTGACTGGAAAACGTCCATAGGAGAGACCCCTGCCTGGAAAACTACTCTCGGAGAGACCCCTGCCTGGAAAACTCCCATAGGAGAGACCCCTGTCTGGAAAACTCTCATAGGAGAGTCCCCTGCCTGGGAAAATCCAATAGGAGAGACGCCTGTCTGGAAAACTCCCATAGGAGAGACCCCTGCCTGGAAAACTCCCACAGGAGAGACCCCTGCCTGGAAAACTCCCATAGGAGAGACCCCTGCCTGGAAAACTCCCATAGGAGAGACCCCTGCCTGGAAAACCTTTTTAGGAGAGACCCCTGACTGGAAAACTTCCATAGGAGAGACCCCTGCCTGGAAAACTCCCATAGGAGTGATGCCTGCCTGGAAAACTCCCATAGGAGAGACCCCTGACTGGAAAACTCCCATAGGAGCGACGCCTGACTGGAAAACTCCCATAGGAGAGACCCCTGCCTGGAAAACTCCCATAGGAGAGATTCCTGTCTGGGAAACTCCCATCGGAGAGACCCTTGTCTGGAAAACTCCCATAGGAGAGACCCCTGACTGGAAAACTCCCATCGGAGAGACCCCTGTCTGGAAAACTCCCATCGGAGAGTCCCCTGTCTGGAAAACTCCCATCTGAGAGACCCCTGTCTGGAAAACTCCCATAGGAGAGACCCCTGTCTGGAAAACTCCCATAGGCGAGACCCCTGCCTGGAAAACCTTTATAGGAGAGATCCCTGACTGGAAAACGTCCATAGGAGAGACCCCTGCCTGGAAAACTACTATCGGAGAGACCCCTGCCTGGAAAACTCCCATAGGAGAGACCCCTGTCTGGAAAACTCTCATAGGAGAGTCCCCTGCCTGGGAAACTCCAATAGGAGAGACCCCTGTCTGGAAAACTCCCATAGGAGAGACCCCTGCCTGGAAAACTCCCATAGGAGAGACCCCTGTCTGGAAAACTCCCATAGGCGAGACCCCTGCCTGGAAAACCTTTATAGGAGAGACCCCTGACTGGAAAACGTCCATAGGAGAGACCCCTGCCTGGAAAACTACTATCGGAGAGACCCCTGCCTGGAAAACTCCCATAGGAGAGACCCCTGTCTGGAAAACTCTCATAGGAGAGTCCCCTGCCTGGGAAACTCCAATAGGAGAGACCCCTGTCTGGAAAACTCCCATAGGAGAGACCCCTGCCTGGAAAACTCCCACAGGAGAGACCCCTGCCTGGAAAACTCCCATAGGAGAGACCCCTGCCTGGAAAACTCCCATAGGAGAGACCCCTGCCTGGAAAACCTTTTTAGGAGAGACCCCGGCCTGGAAAACTCCCATAGGAGTGATGCCTGCCTGGAAAACTCCCATAGGAGAGACCCCTGACTGGAAAACTCCCATAGGAGCGACGCCTGACTGGAAAACTCCCATAGGAGAGACCCCTGCCTGGAAAACTCCCATAGGAGAGATTCCTGTCTGGGAAACTCCCATCGGAGAGACCCTTGTCTGGAAAACTCCCATAGGAGAGACCCCTGACTGGAAAACTCCCATCTGAGAGACCCCTGTCTGGAAAACTCTCATAGGAGAGACCCTGCCTGATAGCCCCCCATTGAGCGAGACCCCTGACTGCAAGCCCCACATTACAGACCCATGCCTGGAAGCCCCCATTACAGAGACCCATGCCTGGAAGCCCCCATTACAGAGACACCTGCCTGGAAGCGCCCATGACAAAGACCCCTGCCTGAAGCCCCGCATTACAGACCCCTGCCTGAAAGCCCCACATTACGGAGACCCCTGCCTGAAGCCCCACATTACAGAGACCCCTGCCTGGATGCCCCCATTACATAGACCTCTGCCTGGAAACCCTCCATAAGAGTAACCCCTGCTTGGAAACCCACCAATTATAGAGACACCTGCCTGGAAGCCCCCATTACAGAGACCCATGCCTGGAAGCCCCCATTACAGAGACCCCTGCCTGGAAGCCCCCATTACAGAGACGCCTGCCTGGAAGCCCCCCCCATTACAGAGACCCTTGCCTGGAAGCTGGAGAGCTGGCTAGACAGAGACAATGGGGGAAAAAATCATTGCTTTAAATCTCACCTGTGCCCTACACCTGCTGGCTCAGGCAGAAAAAATAGCACGTGTAAATTCCTAGAAAGGAAAAAGTACATCAGCTGGGTTTAAAACCCCTGAGATCTTTGATCTGCAAGGCTTTCATTCATATCATTGTGAAATTGATTTTACTAGACTGTGATTGACAGCTTGCACACAGAGCTAACTGTCTGGATTGCTTAATCCCATTTCCCTTCACGCTTGCGTGGACTTTAGCCTGCTGTGAAACTAACGATAATGTTTATAAACATTTGGTTATGATGGACAGCTCTTGTATCACATCAAAGGCAGTTTAGTGTTCTCACTCCAGTCAGCAGGACATCAAGGGGAGGTGGTGGCACTGTCACTGGGCTAGAGACACACGGCAATGCTCAAGTTAAAATCCCACTACTGCATGTGGTGAAATTCAAATTCAATAAAACAAAAACTGGAATTAATCAACTCTCGTAAAAGCCTATCTGATCCATTACTCCCCTTTATTGAAGGAAAGTTGTAACTCCAGATCAACAGCAATGTGGTTGACTATTAACTGCTCCCAAGAGCAATTAGGGATGGTCAATAAATTATTTCTTTCTTTTAAACCCCCCACCACCCTATTCCCCAGTGAAAATAGGATATGTCATAAATGGTACTTCCGCATCCAGGTTTTGCTGACCATTTTGGAAGGTTCCAGAGTCTTCACAACTCTAAGAAAATCCAAGCTTTTGTGTCATCCTCACTGTAATGTTCTGGTCAGATGGCCTGATTTATATTAAAAGAACACTTGTAGCTAAAGGTATACACAATTTATTAACATTAACTGTAAGTCAAATATATACAAAACATTAGATGAATAATAGTATGACCATCACAAGCAACCTCCCAGCTCCCTGAGGTCAGTCTGAGGTCACCTGACTCTGACATTCACTTATATATTAATAGGACTAATAGTGGTCAGTCGGTGAATCACAACACAACCAGACCAGAATCACTCCACTCACAACCTGCTTTCCCACTTACCTTTGTAGAGCAGCAAATTTATAATGATGCACTCAATCCCTTCATCCAAGTCATTAATATTGATTGTACATAGCTGGGTTCCCTTCATTGACCCCTGTGGCACTTCACAAGATTAAATTCATGATTGGGCTGGCTAGGTGAATGCAGAAAAAGATGTTGATGGATACAGGAACAGTGTGGGTAAATGTAAATGAAACTATTTGTTTGAATGGTGGATAAATACTAGCTCTGACTGGGATGGCTAAAGGGCCTCTTCCTGCATTTAGCATGCGTTTCTGTGTGGCTTCCTGTCCAGTGAATGGAGAAAAGTTCCATCTTTTATTGACTTTGCCTCATTTGTGAAGCCTTCCTGATCTTCAATGCCCAACTGGTGAAGCTCATTTTCTTTTGACAGGGCAGAAGACGGTTCTATTCCAATTCGTAGTGAAGTTCTTTCCCCCTGATCCAGGGCAGCTGCAAGATGAATTGACAAGGTGAGTATAAACCTCTCCCACGCTGAGGAAACCACTCAATTCAGTTGCCATTAGAACTCGAGATAGTCTATTTATAAATTCTGAATTGGCCCCACATGTTGCCAATACATTGGGAAATCCATTAAGATCATGTGCTCTGGGGTGAGGCTTGAACGCACAACCTTGAAAAGTTGGACAACCTCTGGCCTCTTGATTGTATTGAAATGGGGAGGGGGGGTAGAGATTCAAAGAGGTTCTCACAGTGGGAAAGCGGGAAGATGAGGGCAGGACAGGGAAGCCTGCACTTTCCAGAGAAATATCCCTACACTGTGTCACAAGAATGCAAGAAAGAGGAGTAGTCATCGACCTTATGGCTTTTCAAGTCTGCTCCGCCATTCAACAAGATCATGGCTGACCTTGGGCTTCAAGTCCATTTTTCCCCCATATCCCTTAACTCCCTGAGAGAAATGTGTTCACCACAGCCTTAATGCCCAACAGCATGGTGCCACAGTGGTTATCACTGCTGACTCACAGCCCAAGGACCAGGATTCAATTCCAACCTTGGGTCACTGTCTTTGTGGAGTTGGTACATTCTCCCCGTGTCTGTGTGCTCCGGTTTGCTCCCACAGATGTACAGGTTAGGTGGATGTTAGGTAGACTGGCCACGCTAAATTACCCCTTCGTGTCAAAAAGGTTAGGTGGGGTTACTAGCTAACGGAGATGGGGTGGGGGAGTGGGCCTAGGTAGAGTGCTTTTTCAGAGGGTAGCCTCGATGGGCCGAATGGGCTCCTTCCACGTTGTAGTGATTATAAATATATTCAACGATGGAGTAACTACAACCTTCTGGGGTCGAGAATTTCAAAGAGTCACAATCCTTTGACTGAAGTAATTTCTAATCTCAGTCTTAAATGACCACCCCCATCTGTTTTCTATTCTTGTACTTATATATTAAGTCATGAATTCACCTTTCCAAATGGCTGTGCTTTTGCAAAAGTACAAAGTAACTGATGAAAATATGAGTTAGGTCCCCTATCAGTGATTGCTGTAACAATGGTTATAACAGTACTAGTGTTAATTTACATTCCGCTGTAATTAACAGGAACAAAGTACTTACTATTTTTTTTAAAATACTGTTCGAGTACACAATTCTTTTTTATTCCAATTAAGGGGCAATTTAGTGTATCCAACTCATCTACCCTGCACATCATTTTGGGTTGTGGGGGTGAGATCCATGCAGACATGGCAAGAATGTGCAAACTCCACACGGGCAGTGACCCGGGCCGGTGTCGAACCCCAGTTCTCAACAACATGAGGCAGCAGTGCTAACCACTGCACCACCCATGCTGCTCCCAGGAACAAAGTACAGTTAACCTACAACTTCTCGCGACAGTGCAGCCTTCCCCAGTACCTCTGAAAGGTCTGAGTGTTTTCAAAGCACTTTGATGATCTCATCATTCATTGAGAATGCTCAAATTCTAATTTTCTATTAATGATTCCAGTATGACATCATTATTAATGAGCAAAAAAGCAATTAACATGATTTTTAAAAATCAGTTATGTTCCAGACATTAGCTTCAAAGGTTGTAAGTGCCATGAATTGAATCCTATTTATAGGAATGAAGGCTCTATGCCAGTGCTCTATATTGTAGCCTACATACACTCTCATGGTCGGCACGGTAACACAGTGGTTAGCACTGTTGCTTCACAGCGCCAGGATCCCAGATTCGGTTCCCGGCTTGAATCACTGTCTGCACGTTCTCCCGTGTCTGTGTGGGTTTCCTCCGGGTGCTCCAGTTTTCTCCCACTAGTCCCGAAAGACGTGCTGTTCAGTAATTTGGACATTCTGAATTCTCCTTCTGTGTACCCGAACAGGCACCAGAGTGTGGTGACTCGGGAATTTTCACAGTAACTTCATGTTAATGTAAACCTACTTGTGACAATAATAAAGATTGTTATTTTCTCTTTATTATATGGTTTTTCAATAACATTTAATACAGATTCACTTATTTGGGTGTTGTCAGTATCTCTCTATTACTGCGTAACATTTGTATGCCATTCCATTCTCATCCATTGTAGTCAGAGCCATGAGATAGTCCCAGTGAAGTGCTGAGAGTGTATCTCACTGTCAGAGGTGCTACTTTACCCATGAGTTTTTAAACAAAATCTCATCTGCCCCCTGAGGCAAATATTAATGGTCTCTATTTAGCCGAAAAGCAAAGGCACCATCTTCAATGTGCTGGCCAATATTAATCTTTCAAACAACATCAATATAACAGATTAACTGAGTACATTTCTGAATGCTGGTTGTAGTACCCTTCTATGTGCAAATTGGCTGCTTTGTTCCCTACATTATGGACGCAATTTAACAAAAAGGAAATAAAGTCCCTTGTCAAGCCGTCACGCTGGTTACTTCCCGGGACTGCAAGACCCCACTATCTAATGGGATTCTGTTTCATTTTGGGGCCTCAACGGGGACTGCCACACCGAGACTGCACTTATTCCAATTTCCTGCACAGAGGAGCTCTGCTCGCCAGTGCAGGAAGCGATCGGGGCGCCATTTTTAAATGGCGGGATAGATCCTGCGCCTTGGGTAACTCTGGCGAGTGCATATCAAAGGGCTGCTCACTGCAGCATTTCAATATGCAGAAGAACCAGATCTGCATCCCGCCCATTACAAAGAACAAACAAGAACAAAGAAATGTACAGCACAGGAACAGGCCCTTCGGCCCTCCAAGCCCGTGCCGACCATGCTGCCCGACTAAACTACAATCTTCTACACTTCCTGGGTCCGTATCCCTCTATTCCCATCCTATTCATGTATTTGTCAAGATGCCCCTTAAATGTCACTATCGTCCCTGCTTCCACCACCTCCTCCGGTAGCGAGTTCCAGGCACCCACTACCCTCTGCGTAAAAAACTTGCCTCGTACATCTACTCTAAACCTTGCCCCTCTCACCTTAAACCTATGCCCCCCTAGTAATTGACCCCTCTACCCTGGGGAAAAGCCTCTGACTATCCACTCTGTCTATGCCCCTCATAATGTTGTAGACCTCTATCAGGTCGCCCCTCAACCTCCTTCGTTCCAGTGAGAACAAACCGAGTTTATTCAACCGCTCCTCATAGCTAATGCCCTCCATATCAGGCAACATTCTGGTAAATCTCTTCTGCACCCTCTCTAAAGCCTCCACATCCTTCTGGTAGTGTGGCGACCAGAATTGAACACTATACTCCAAGTGTGGCCTAACTAAGGTTCTATACAGCTGCAACATGACTTGCCAATTCTTATATCAATGCCCCGGCCAATGAAGGCAAGCATGCCGTATGCCTTCTTGACTATCTTCTCCACCTGTGTTGCCCCTTTCAGTGACCTGTGGACCTCTACTCCAAGATCTCTTTGACTTTCAATACTCTTGAGGGTTCTACCATTCATTGTATATTCCCTACCTGCATTAGACCTTCCAAAATGCATTATCTCACATTTGTCCGGATTAAACTCCATCTGCCATCTCTCCGCCCAAGTCTCCAAACAATCTAAATCCTGCTGTATCCTCTGACAGTCCTCATCGCTATCCGCAATTCCACCAACCTTTGTGTCGTCTGCAAACTTACTAATCAGACCAGTTACATTTTCCTCCAAATCATTTATATATACTACAAAGAGCAAAGGTCCCAGCACTGATCCCTGTGGAACACCACTGGTCACAGCCCTCCAATCAGAAAAGCATCCTTCCATTGCTACTCTCTGCCTTCTATGACCTAGCCAGTTCTGTATCCACCTTGCCAGCTCACCCCTGATCCCGTGTGACTTCACCTTTTGTACTAGTCTACCACGAGGGATCTTGTCAAAGGCCTTACTGAAGTCCATATAGACACCATCCACTGCCCTACCTGCATCAATCATCTTTGTGACCTCCTCGAAAAACTCTATCAAGTTAGTGAGACACGACCTCCCCTTCACAAAACCATGCTGCCTCTTACTAATACGTCCATTTGCTTCCAAATGGGAGTAGATCCTGTCTCGAAGAATTCTCTCCAGTAATTTCCCTACCACTGAAGTAAGGCTCACCGGCCTGTAGTTCCCTGGATTATCCTTGCTACCCTTCTTAAACAGAGGAACAACATTAGTTATTCTCCAGTCCTCCGGGACATCCCCTGAAGACAGTGAGGATCCAAAGATTTCTGTCAAGGCCTCAGCAATTTCCTCTCCAGCCTCCTTCAGTATTCTGGGGTAGATCCCATCAGGCCCTGGGGACTTATCTACCTTAATATTTTTTAAGACACCCAACAACTCGTCTTTTTGGATCTCAATGTGACCCAGGCTATCTACACACCCTTCTCCAGACTCAACATCTACCAATTTCTTCTCTTTGGTGAATACTGATGCAAAGTATTCATTTAGTACCTCGCCCATTTCCTCTGGCTCCACACATAGATTCCCTTGCCTATCTTTCAGTGGGCCAACCCTTTTCCTGGCTACCCTCTTGCTTTTTATGTACGTGTAAAAAGCCTTGGGATTTTCCTTAACCCTATCTGCCAATGACCTTTCGTGACCCCTTCTAGCCCTCCTGACTCCTTGCTTAAGTTCCTTCCTACTTTCCTTATATTCCACGCAGGCTTCGTCTGTTCCCAGCCTTTTAGCCCTGACAAATGCCTCCTTTTTCTTTTTGACGAGGCCTACAATATCTCTCGTTATCCAAGGTTCCCGAAAATTGCCGTATTTATCCTTCTTCCTCACAGGACCATGCTGGTCCTGAATTCCTTTCAACTGACACTTGAAAGCCTCCCACATGTCAGATGTTGATTTGCCCTCAAACATCCGCCCCCACTCTATGTTCTTCAGTTCCCGCCTAATATTGTTATAATTAGCCTTCCCCCAATTTAGCACATTCATCCTAGGACCACTCTTATCCTTGTCCACCAGTACTTTAAAACTTACTGAATTGTTGTCACTGTTACCGAAATGCTCCCCTACTGAAACATCTACCACCTGGCCGGGCTCATTCCCCAATACCAGGTCCAGTACCGCCCCTTCCCTAGTTGGACTGTCTACATATTGTTTTAAGAAGCCCTCCTGGATGCTCCTTACAAACTCCGCCCCGTCTAAGCCCCTGGCACTAAGTGAGTCCCAGTCAATATTGGGGAAGTTGAAGTCTCCCATCACCACAACCCTGTTGTTTTTACTCTTTTCCAAAATCTGTCTACCTATCTGCTCCTCTATCTCCCGCTGGCTGTTGGGAGGCCTGTAGTAAACCCCCAACATTGTGACTGCACCCTTCTTATTCCTGATCCCTACCCATATAGCCTCACTGCCCTCTGAGGTGTCCTCCCGCAGTACAGCTGTGATATTCTCCCTCACCAGTAGTGCAACTCCGCCTCCCCTTTTACAACCCCCTCTATCCCGCCTGAAACATCTAAATCCTGGAACGTTTAGCTGCCAATCCTGCCCTTCCCTCAACCAGGTCTCTGTAATGGCAACAACATCATAATTCCAAGTACTAATCCAAGCTCTAAGTTCATCTGCCTTACCCGTAATACTTCTTGCATTAAAACATATGCACTTCAGGCCACCAGACCCGCTGTGTTCAGCAACTTCTCCCTGCCTGCTCTGCCTCAGAGCCCCACTGTCCCTATTCCCTAGTTCTCCCTCAATGCTCTCACCTTCTGACCTATTGCTCCCGTGCCCACCCCCCTGCCATACTAGTTTAAACCCTCCCGTGTGACACTAGCCCACATTGTGGGCAGGATCCAGATCGCGACCTCTTGCGAACTCCCGTTAGATCATGCGAGGCGTGGCAAGCCAGGTAAACCTTGTGAGAGGCCTCTCATGAGATTTACCGGCCGTGTCGCACTATGGGGTCGTTAGATTTCACCCTATAATAGTGATCGCACTTGAAAAGTACCTCATTAGTGGCAAAGTGTTTTGGGAGATCCTGAGATTGTCGAAGGTAAAAGATAAATGCAAGTTTTTTTTTTCTCTCAGCACCTAAAGTTAACTAAGTAAAACAGACGTAGGCAATGGCTTTTCTGGGAAATCACTGAGACTCTATAGTTTACAGCTCCCATTATAATTTTGGGGTTTATGTCATCACACTCTTTCAGTGCTGCGTTCCCTGAAAATGGAATCTGTCCCCTTGGAGAGCAGCATTAAATCAGAGCCCTTAGGTTGCTTGCAACCCCTGGGCCAAAATAATCTGACCCTAGAAGGCCAAGCAAACTCCATCTGGCTTTACACTTCATGATTGCTCATTCTGAAGGAAATTTGTCTTGCTGCTTCATTGCTGGATACCCACTGAACACCAGCATGAAAATGTATTAGTATCAGTAATTGGAACTACTCATGACTATCAGCCATGGCTTGGTGGTGCAGTCTTACCTCAGAGTCCGAAGGTTGTGAATTCAACTACATCTACATGCTGTCCCTCAGCAGAAGCATCATGCCCCATGTCCAACATCCAATATTGGATGAGCAGAAAAGCCTTTCAATTGAATAATGACTGTGTCTTTGGTCCCCACCATAAACCTATTTCCTTGGCTACCACCTCCCTCCATCTGAGGCTGAATCAGCCTATTTGCATTCTCAGTGTCATGTTTGAACCAGTGTTGGACTCCCAACTCTTTCATCCACTCAATCACTTGCTTCCACCTCCGCTCTAAGCTCCACCCAACCCCTCAAACAAAGGTTCTCTCGTGTTTCCAGACTTGAACCTATCATAGAACATAGAACATTACAGCGCAGTACAGGCCCTTCGGTCCTCGATGTTGTGCCGACCTGTGAAAGCACTCTAAAGCCCATCTACACTATTCCCTTATCGTCCATATGTCTATCCAATGACCATTTGAATGCCCTTAGTGTTGGTGAGTCCACTACTGTTGCAGGCAGGGCATTCCACGCCCTTACTACCCTCTGAGTAAAGAACCTACCTCTGGCATCTGTCCTATATCTATCTCCCCTCAATTTAAAGCTATGTCCCCTCGTGCAAGACATCACCATCTGAGGAAAAAGGCTCTCACTGTCCACCTCATCGAATCCTCTGATCATCTTGTATGCCTCAATTAAGTCACCTCTTAACCTTCTTCTCTCTAATGAAAACAGCCTCAAGTCCCTCAGCCTTCCCTCATAAGATCTTCCCTCCATACCAGGCAACATTCTGGTAAATCTCCTCTTGTTGCTGATTTTCTCCTTGGTTCAATTGCTCTGTTTTATTACCTTTGCTCTCGAGTCGCCAGGTATCTTTATGATACCGCCACGAGGTTCAAGTCCGAGTAATGATCAATAACTCAATACACAGATTAGTAAGATTTAAATCAAAGCACATTTATTATACACAGTAATCGCTACTCAGGCACAAATTCTACGTCTAAGCTACTTCTACAACTAACAGGCCTATACTTAACTTCGGACTGGCCCACCAGGTCAGGGGAACAAATGGCCTTTCGTTCGGGTTCTGAGTCTGCGGGATTCGAAGTTGGTACGGATTGGTAGCTAGGAGCGCCTATCTCATAGTGAGCGGTGAATTAAGACTTACGTCAGTCGACGATCACTGCACCGGTCAAGGTCAATGTTGGTTCGTGTTGCTGGGCGACCCGGGCAGGAAGAAGAGCTGAAGAGGAGGTGAAGAGAGCGATTTGAACTTGGGGGTCAACTCTTATAGTCCCCAGGAGCTTCCCGCCTTTCGGGGCGGACCCTGTACCTGGTCCCAAGTGATTGGACTTTGTCCCAATCGCTTGGTTCGATTTTCTCCAATACTGGAGCGGTTCCCTGATCGATGGGCGGTCTTGAGGTGCTCGTTCACCTCTTTTGTGTTGGCTCCTGCTGGCGCCGAGGAGCCTGGCTTTGCTTTGTGTGTCCAAAATGTTACTTATTGTTCCCGGGGATTGCTCATCAGTATGAAGATGGCTGCTACTTTGTTATGCTGATGGCCGCTGGTATCGATGTTGTCTGGCTTTTGCAGAGGTAAATACACAGCAAACCTGCAGCCGCTGGTTTCTGTCTTGTTGGCTGACTTTCCCATCAGCCTTTGCCGTTCGCCATTTTAAATCGGGAGTTGGCCAATTTAGGTGGCTACACTCTGCACCCTTTCCAATGCTTCAACATCCTTCCTATAATGTGGCGACCAGAATTGCACGCAATTCTCCAAATGCGGCCACACCAGAGTTTTGTACAGCTGCAACATGACCTCATGGCTCTGAAACTCAATCCCTCTACCAATAAAAGCCGTACCCCTTCTTAACAACCCTCTCAACCTGGGTGGCAACTTTCAGGGATCTATGGACATGGATACCGAGATCTCTCTGCTCATCCACACTACCAAGAATCTTAACATTAGCCCAGTACTCTGTCTTCCTGTTATTCCTTCCAAAATGAATCACCTCACACATTTATGCATTAAACTCCATTTGCCACCTCTCAGCCCAGTGCTGCAGCTTATCTATGTCCCTCTCTAACTTATAACATCCTTCCGCACTGTCCACAACTCCACCGACTTTAGTGTCATCTGCAAATTTACTCACCCATCCTTCTACGCCCTCCTCCAGGTCATTTATAAAAATGACAAACAGCAGTGGCCCCAAAACAGATCCTTGTGGTACACCACTAGTAACTGGACGCCAGTCTGAACATTTCCCATCAACCACCACCCTTTGTCTTCTTCCAGCTAGCCAATTTCTGATCCAAACTGCTAAATCACCCTGAATCCCATGCCTCCGTATTTTCTGTAGTAGCCTACCGTGGGGAACCTTATCAAACGCTTTACTGAAATCCATATACACCATATCAACTGCTTTACCCTCATCCACCTGTTTCGTCACCTTCTCAAAGAACTCAATAAGGTTTGTGAGGCACGACCTACCCTCCACAAAACTGTGTTGACCATCTCTAATCAAATTATTCCTTTCCAGATGATTATACATCCTATCTCTTATAAACCTTTCCAAGACTTTTCCCACAACAGAAGTAAGGCTCACTGGTCTATAGTTACCGGGGTTGTCTCTACTCCCCTTCTTGAACAAGGGGACAACATTTGCTATCCTCCAATCTTCTGGCACTATTCCTGTCAACAAAGATGACTTAAAGATCAAAGCCAAAGGCTCAGCAATCTCCTCCCTAGCTTCCCAGAGAATCCTAGGATAAATCCCATCCGGCTCAGGGGACTTATCTATTTTCACATTTTCCAGAATTGCTAACACGTCCTCCTTATGAACCTCAAGCCCTTCTAGTCTAGGAGCCTGAATCTCAGTATTCTCCTCGGCAACATTGTCTTTTTCCTGTGGGAATACTGACGAAAAATATTCATTTAGCACCTCTCCTATCTCCTCGGACTCCACGCACAACTTCCCACTACTGTCCTTGACTGGCCCTACTCTTACCCTAGTCATTCTTTTATTCCTGACATATCTATAGAAAGCTTCAGAGTTATCCTTGATCCTACCTGCCAAAGACTTCTCATGTCCCTTCCTGACTCTTCTCAGCTCTCTCTTTAGGTCCTTCCTAGCTAACTTGTAACTCTTGAGCGCCCTAACTGAACCTTAATGTCTCATCTTTACATAAGCCTCCTTCTTCCTCTTGACAAGTGTTTTGACTGCTTTAGTAAACCACGGTTCCCTCGCTCGACCACTTCCTCTCTGCCTGACAGGTACCTACTTATCAAGGACACGCAGTAGCTGTTCCTTGAACAAACGCCACATTTCCATTGTGCCCATTCCCTGCAGTTTTCCTCTCCATCCGATGCATCCTAAGTCTTGCCTCATCGCATCATAATTGCCTTTCCCCCAGATATAACTCTGCACTGCGGTATATACCTATCCCTTTCCATCACTAAAGTAAACGTAATTGAATTGTGGTCACTATCACCAAAGTGCTCACCTACCTCCAAATCTAACACCTGTCCTGGTTCATTACCCAGTACCAAATCCAATATGGCCTCGCCTCTCGTTGGCCTATCTACATACTGTGTCAGGAAACCCTCCTGCACACATTGGTCAAAAACGGACCCATCTAAAGTACTCTAACTATAGCGTTTCCAGTCAATATTTGGAAAGTTAAAGTCCCTCATAACAACTACCCTGTTGCTTTCGCTCCCATCCAGAATCATCTTTGCAATCCTTTCCTCTACATCTCTGGAACTTTTCGGAGGCCTATAGAAAACCCCGAACAGGGTGACCTCTCCTTTCCTGTTTCTAACCTCAGCCCATGCTACCTCAGTAGACGAGTCCTCATCAAATGTCCTTTCTGCCACCGTAATACTATCCTTGACTAACAATGCCATCCCTCCCCCTCTTTTACCACCTTCCCTGAGCTTACTGAAATATCTAAACCCCGGCACCTGCTACAACCATTCCTGTTCCTTCTCTATCTATGTCTCCGAAATGGCCACAACATCGAAGTCCCAGGTACCAACCCATGCCGCAAGTTCACCCACCTTATTCCGGATGCTCCTGGCATTGAAGAAGACACACTTTAAACCACCTTCCTGCCTGCCGGTACACTCCTGCAACTTTGAAACCTTACTCATGACCTCACTACTCTCAACCTCCTTAATACTGGAGCTACAATTCAGGTTCCCAATCCCCTGCTGAACTAGTTTAATCCCTCCCGGAGAGCATTAGCAATCGTTGATTGCCCACTCCCATTTATACAAAAGAACCAAGCCATGCAATTGATATGCAATTAACTTCCCATTAATGGACAAAGAGGCCATCAGACTCCACAATGGGCTAATAGCTGGTCAGATGGGAGTGGCCCGAAAGACAACGGATCTCTGGTGAATCACCCTTGCTGAACCGAACCATCTTGTATATTCCCACTAATGAGTTTATGTCTCAATGGGACAATGTAACCCAGCCACGTGTGGGCATATCCTTCTGACTCTGTGCTAGCAGGTTTTTACCGTAGTCCATTTAACCCCTAAATTGCATGCTACATTGGGGCCTCAATTCTAGACCCAATCTTCTGATATAGCCCTCGCATGACAATGTTGCCCCCCTGGTGCTAGGTTCACGGATGTCTCAAAGCGGTTACAGGACATTCTGGAAGGGGAGGGTGAACTGCCAATGGCCAAGGTAGACATTGGTACAAAGTGCATAGTTGAAAAAAAGGGATAAGGTCCTAAAACTAGAATATAGGGAGTTAGGAAGAAAATTGAGAAGTTGGACCACAAAGGTAATGATCTCAGTATTATTACCAGTGTCACATGCTAGTCAGAGTAGAAATAGCAGGCTATATCAGATGAATACATGGCTGAAGAGATGATGTGAGGGGAGGGGTTTCAGATTCCGGAGGCATTGGGACCTGTTCTGGGGAGCTGGGACCAGTACAAACTGGATGGGTTGCACATCGGCAGGGCTGGGACTGATGACCTAGGAGGAGTATTTGCTGGAGTGGCTGGGGAGGGTTTAAACTAAAAAGCAGGGGGATGGGAACCTACGCAGGAGTCAGAGGAGGAGGAAACAATGACAAAAATAAAAGACAGAAAGGGGAATAAGTAAAGTGATAGGCAGAGAAACCAAGGGCCAGATTCAAACAGGGCCACAGTGAAAAATATTGGAAGCAGGACAAGTAACATTAAAAAGACAAACTTAAAGGCTTTGTGCCTTAAGACATTCACAATAAAGCGGATGAAATAATCACGCATATAGATGCAAGCAGATATGATATAATCAGGACTACAGAGATATTGGTGAAGGGTGACCAGAGATGGGAACTGAATTTCAGTATTCAGGAAAGTCAGACAAAAAGGAAAAGGCAGTGGAATTGCGGTACTGGTTAAAGAGGAAATTAATGCAATAGTGAGGAAGGATATTAGTATGGATTGAGCTGAGAAACACCAAGGGGCAAAAAATGTTAGTGGGCATTGTGTATAGACCCCCAAACTATAGTGGTGATGTTGGGAATGGCATTAAGCAGGGAATTAGAGACACATGCAATAAAGGAACATCTGTAAGTATGGGTGATTTCAACCTGCATATAGATTGGGCAAATCAAATTAGCCACAACACCGTAGAGGAGGAATTCCTGGAGTGTAGACAGGATGGTTTTCTGGACCAATATGCTGAGGAACCATGGAGAACAGGCCATCCTAGACATGAAACTGTGTAATGAGAACAGAATTATTGGTGATCTAGTTGTGCAAGACCTCTTGGGGATGAGTGACCATAATATGATAGAATTTTTCATCAAGACGATGAATGAAGTAATTGATTCTGAGACTAGGGCTCTGAATTTTAATATTGGAAACTATGATGATGTGAGGTGTGAGTTGGCTAGGATCGATTTGGACACATTACTTAAAGGCATGACTGTGGATAGGCAATGGCAAACATTCCAGGAGTGCATGGGGGAACTAGAGAAATTGTTTATTCATGTCTGGCATAAAAGTAAAACTGTAAAGATGGCCAATCCAAGACTTACAAGGAAAATTAGAGACCGTATTTGATCCAAAGCAGAAGCATACAAATTGGTCAAGAGCAACAACAGGTCTGAGGATTGGAAGCAGTTTAGAATTCAGCAAAGAAGGAGCAAGGGATTGATTAAGAAAGGGAATATAGAGTACGAGAGTAAGCTGAAAAATTGACAGTGAAAGTTTCTACAGGTACGTGAAAAGAAAAAGATTGGTGAAGGCAATCAGTCAGAAACAGGGGAATTCAAACTGGGGGACAAAGAAATGCTAAGCAACTAAATAGGTTCTGTCTTCACAAATGAGGATACAAATAAGATACTGGAAATGTTGGGGAATGCAGGGTTTAGTCAGAGGAGGGAACTGAAGGAGATCAATATTCGTAGAGAAATGAGCCAGGATTCTCCGAAATCCCGGCTGAGTGTTGACGCCTGCGTCAAAACCAGCGCGAGCGACGCCGGCATCAATGGGCGTCCAGGCCCAGTCATTCGCCCCTTCCTTGGGGCCCAGTACAGTGCCGGAGTGCTGTGCACTACAGCAGGCTCTGGTCCGTGCATGCGCATGGGTTGCCGTCCCCGGGCAACATGGTGGAGCCCTACAGGAGCCCGGTGCGGAGGAACATAGACCCCCGCCAGAATGAGCCTGCCCGCCAATTGGTAGGCCCCGGTCGGATCCCCTCCACCCCCACCAGGACGGCCCCCACATCCGATCGCCGAGTTCCTGCCGGGTAGGACCATACGCAAACCACGCAGGCGGGACTTGGCGGAACTCCGCGGGCATTCGGCCGTCGAGCGCGGACAATCGCCGCGAGGGCTGCTTTTACACGATTGGCGCCGATTCTCTGGTCCCAGTGAATCGGTGGCCCGGTGTCAGAGCGGCATGGAGTGATTCCCCCCCCCCCTGGTGATTCTCCAACCCGGCACGGGATCGGAGAATCCCAGCCATGGTGTTGGGGAAATTGATGTGATTGAAGGCTGATAAATCCTCAGGGCTTGATAATCCCAGAGTACTTAAGGAAATGGCTCTAGAAATAGTGGATGCTTTGCTGGTCATCTTCCAGGATTCTCTATCCTCTGGAACAGCTCCTGCAGATTGGAAGGTAGCTAATGTAACCACTATTTAAAAAGGGAGGTAGAGAGAAAACAGGGAATTATAGACCTGTAAGCCTAACGTCAGTAATGGGGAAAATTCTAGAATCCATTATCAAAGGTTTTATAGAAAGCACATAGAAAGCAATAGCAGGACTGCACAGAGTCAGTGATGCACTATCAATTACGACAAGACGAGAGTAGAGTGTAATCGAGGCTTTATTAAGCAGCGATGTGTAGCCTCCTGCAGCTGCTGCCGAAATGGCTGCAGCTTGGTAAGCACACACATTTATACTCCGCCTACTGGGAGGAGCCAGCAGGCATGGTTCTACCCCCGTACCTGTAGTACAGGAGCCTTACCATATTACATCTTGAATGTGATATATACAACAGTGGTGACTACCACATTCACCCCCTGTTAAAAAAGAGCCCAACGGGGGTGGTGGAAAACCATTTACATGCATTTTAAGGTTAACATTTTGGGGTAAGTTCACAAATTCAGTCGATCCTCCGTTGTGAGCGCCGCAGTCCCGGTGGCGATGCAGGCGTCAGCTCGGTCGCCGGTGACTCCGGGAGCATGTAGACCTCACCTTCATCCCCGGGTGGGACCAAGGGGAGGACGGATCGTCCTGGAGTGGGGGCTGTGGTGAGGTGCGCTGGGGAGATGGAGGGTGGTGCCGTGGCAGAGGGGGGTGGGGGTGGTGCCAGGTCCCTGAGGGAGACTGTGTCTTGGCGACCGTCAGGGTACGCCACGTAAGCGTACTGTGGGTTTTCATGGAGTAGCTGTACCCTCTCGACCAACGGGTCCGCCTTGTGGAGCCACACGTGCTTGTGCAGGAGAAGGGGTCCTGGAGCTGCCAGCCACATTGGGAGTGAAACCCTGGAGGTGGACTTTCTGGGGAAGGCAAGGAGATGTTCATGGGGGTTGGATTAGTCGCTGTGCAAAGTATCGATCGGATGGAGTGAAGGGCGTTGGGGAGGACCTCCTGCCAGTGGGAGACCGGGAGGTTTTTGGACCAAAGGGCCAGCTGGACAGCCTTCCAGACTGTCCCATTCTCCCGCTCCACCTGCCCGTTTCCCCAGGGCTTGTAGCTGGTCGCCCTGCTCGAGGCGATGCCCTTGCTGAGCAGGTACTGACGCAGCTCATCACTCAAAAAGGAGGATCCCCGGTCGCTGTGGATGTAGGCGGGGAAACCGACCAGGGTGAAGATGGTGTTGAGTGCTTTGATGACGGTGGCAGACGTCATATTGGGGCATGGGACGGTGAAGGGGAATCAGGAGTATTCGTCGACCACGTTAAGGAAGTACGTGTTTCGGTCGGTGGAGGGAAGGGGCCCTTTGAAGTCCACGCGGGAGGCCTTTACTAGATGCGTGCGGTCTGGCCGGTAGAAGTGCGGTTTGCACTCCACGCAGACTTGGCAGTCTCTGGTGATGGCCCTGACCTCCTCAATGGAGTAGGGCAGATTGCGGGCCTTTATGAAGTGAAGGAACCGGGTGATCCCTGGGTGACAGAGAGCGTCGTGTAGGGTCCGGAGTCAGTCCACTTGTGCGCTGGCACATGTACCTCGGGTCAGGGCTTTGGGGGGCTCGTTGAGCTTACCGGGGCGATACAAAATCTCGTAATTGTAGGTGGAGAGCTCGATCCTCCACCTCAAGATTTTATCATTTTTGATCTTGCCCCACTGTGTGTTATTGAACATGAAGGCAACCGACCGTTGGTCAGTGAGGAGAGTGAATCTCCTGCCGGCCAGATAATGCCTCCAATGCCGCACAGCTTCTACGATGGCTTGGGCCTCCTTCTCAACAGAGGAGTGCCAAATTTCAGAGGCATGGAGGTTGCGTGAAAAGAATGCCACGGGCCTGCCTGCCTTGTTGAGGGTGGCGGCCAGAGCGCCGTCTGATGCATCGCTCTCGACTTGGAAGGGGAGCGTCTCATCGACCGCGTGCATCGTGGCCTCGGCAAAGGCCTGGTGAGCCTCGGCCGTCAGGGGGAAAATGGTGGAGTGAATGAGTGTGCGGGCCTTGTCCGCATAGTTAGGGACCCACTGGGCGTAGTATGAGAAGAACCCCAGACATCGTTTGAGGGCCTTGGGGCAGTGGGGGAGTTCCATGAGGGGGCACATGCGATTGGGGTCAGGCCCTAGAACTCCATTTTACACCACATAGCCGAGGATGGCTAAGCGCTGGGTGCTGAACACGCACTTCTCCTTGTTGTACGTTAGGTTGAGGTGTTTGGCGGTGTGGAGGAATTTGGAAAGGTTAGCGTCGTGGTCCTGCTGGTCGTGGCCGCAGATGGTGATGTTATCCAGGTACAGGAAGGTGGACCGCAGTCCGTACCGGTCAACTATTCGGTCCATCTCCCCTTGGAAGACCGAGACCCCATTAGTGACGCCGAAGGGAACTCTAAGGAAGTGGTAAAGGCGGCCGTCTGCTTCAAACGCAGTGTATGGGCGGTCCGCCTTACGAATGGGGAGCTGGCGGTAGGCAGATTTCAGGTCCACTGTCAAGAAGACCCGGTACTGTGCAATCTGATTGACCATATCAGATATGCGTGGGAGGGGGTACACGTCAAGCTGTGTGTACCGATTGATGGTCTGTCTGTAGTCAACCACCATCCTGTTTTTCTCCCCAGTTTTCACAACTACCACTTGGGCTCTCCAGGGGCTGTTGCTGGCCTCAATAATGCCTTTCCGCAGCAGCCGCTGGACCTCAGACCTGATGAAGGTCCTGTCCTGGGCACTGTACTGTCTGCTCCTGGTGGCGACGGGTCTGTAATCCGGGTTGAGGTTTGCAAACAGAGAAGGTGTCGACCTTAAATGTCGTGAGACCGCATACAGTAAGGGGTGGTAGGGGTCCGCCGAATTTCAGGGTTAGACTCTGGAGGTTGCACTGGAAGTCCAGGCCGAGTAGCAAGGCAGCGCAGAGGTTGGGGTGGACATAGAGCCGGAAGCCGCTGAACTCAACGCCCTGGATGGTGAGGGTGCCGGTGCAGTACCCCCGGATCTCCACGGAGTGGGATCCGGACGCTAGGGAGATTCTCTGGTTAATGGGGTGTACCGCGAGGGAGCAGCGCCTTACCGTATCGGGGTGGATGAAGCTCTCTGTGCTCCCGGAGTCAAGAAGGCATGATGTCTTGTGCTCATTGACCTTTACCGTCGTCGACGCGGTTGCGAGGTTGTGCGGCCCGGGCTGGTCGATCGTGATGGAGGCGAGCTGTAGCTGGTGTTGGATGGCCCCTGGCTGGTCGGCAGGCAATGAGCGGCCCGATGAGGTGCCCGACGAGCAGGGGTCCTGAGGCGGGGAAGATGGTGGCGCCCATGGGGCGCACGTGGTGGCCGGTGTTAAAGATGGCGGCGCCCACAGGCTGCACGAGGCCTGATGGGGGGAAGATGGCAGTGGTCACAGGCTGCTTGTTCTGAGGCAAGCAAGATGGCGGCACCCAGGATTGGGGAGCAGAGATAGAACAGGTAAGAGGCTAAAGGTCTCTATGATCTATAATGGAGGAGAGTTGGCAGGGGCTTGAACTCAGATTAAAAAGACAACAATTGTGAGGGTTTATAATGTGGCTTGTATATTTGCCTAGCTTGCATTAGAAGGAGGATCACCAGGAAAATGTTTCTCTGGAAAAGACAGGGCAGGACTTCAATGTTACCAAACTCGGCAACCTCGATATTGAAGTAAACTAAATCACTTTAGGCTCGGTTATCATAAAATAGTAGAATGTACAGTGCAGAAGGAGGCCATTTGGCCCAACAAGTCTGCACCAGTCTTGGAAATAGCACCCTACTTAAGCCCATGCCTCCATCCTATCCCAATAACCTAGAAACCAAACCTAACCTAACCTAACCTTTTCACGGTTCACGAAAATTGAATGACTACTTATGGGACAGAGTAACGTATACAAGTTGGTTTTTCAGTTTTGTTAAAGGTAAATGGGAAAAATTCTGACCTGTAGTTTAAAGTATAAGTTACCTATAAAAATAGTGTTTAGTCAATTGTGCTTTTAGTCTGTTTGTTACAGTAAAAGTCTTAAAACATGAAACCTTACAGTGTCATGTTTTCAGCTATTAACTGGGCGTTCAAATTTCTTTTACTTTTAAGTTATTCATCTCTATGGGCCTATAACAAATTACACAATTTTGTATTGATTACTTATTCCTTAAAATACTACCTTTTAATCTGTTCATGTTCAATGGATAAGTCAGCTCACAATGAGGTAGCTAGAAATTAATATTTGGACAGCAACTTAATAGTCTATTGGATATCAACCCTCATTATTTTGTCCTTCAGACATGGGACCCTTTGGAGATGTGTCACTTGCCATGGACAGTTTTGGGGTGTTTCCTCAAAATTGGCCATGATCAATATATATGTACGTGGATATGCGTTTCTTACCCTTGGAGTGAGTGAGTCAACTTAAACCAAACCAGCAGCAGTCTTCCATAATTAAAAAGAAATGGTTGGTTTATTTCTACACTCTTGCTCTGGTGGTTACTGAAGAAAACTATGCCACCCACATGCACACACAAAGATTAATTATAGATGAAGATAAAAACAATGCTTGTAAAATTTGAACCGAGTTCAGTCTCTATTGCTTGACACAGGCCTGTTATTGTTTCATAGTCTAATTGTTGTGTTGTCTGAGGTGAAAGCTTTGAAATTACAGCATTGTTTCAGCTGCTGTGAAGGCTTCCACAGTTGATATTCCAGAGGTTGCTTTCACAGGTAGTTTAGGGGATGGATCAGGATGCAAGGAGGAGAGAGAGGGCCCTTGTTTCTCTGATTCTGTAGGCACGGCACTTTCAAAACTGTCCAGTTACTTACAGCAGCACCATGGGCTGTTTCTGAATGCCTTCCTCCATCTCTCCCTGTTGACAAGCAGTTTCTTCTCAAGATGTCTCCTCATGTTGTGCCACAATTGTTCTGGTTTCAGCAGGTGGATTCTTGCCTTTTCAGTAGCTTTCACAGGAAAGCCAAGATGGCCACTGTCTCAAAATTGTCAAATGATGCTCCCAAATAAGGAAATTGATTACCCATGTCTAGGGCTTATTTTAGCCATTGTCTTTTAGCCAAGATAATTACATTTTAAATATCCCAGCTATTAGCTTGAATGGCCAAATTATCCCATATCTAATGGATTGGAAGGGTTTGTTGACACCTTAATGTCCCTCAACTGTCAAGGACTTTGTTCTTTGAGGAAAAGCATCAGTCAATTAATCTGATTTACAGTTGTCAACTACTCATTGAATTTTTAAATTATTTTCACATCTGGCCTGAGTGTCCCAGCTTGAAGATCCAAACCAACCGACGTTTTTTATCACCTCGCATTCCGAAGAGATCACCACCTACAAAGACCACAAACTCAGCCACGAAGATCTATCAAACCTTTTAATCCCTGTTATTTTTTAACCTTTCCTAGTCCCTCCCAGCGTGTGTCTGTCTTGTGTGCGTCTGGCTGGAGGGTGTGATGGGGTTTGGGGAATAGTTAGATTAGCAGATTGTTCCATTCTTACCATTATATGTTCATCATTTTCCTTGTTAAAAATAAACAGTTTTTTAATGTTTTACTTACAAATCTGGTGCCTGTAACTCATTGGAGAAGTCAAGGGTGAAAGATCTCAGATAAATACAGAAATAATTGGTTAATTCACTTATGTTGGGACTCTGGGGTGTGTGGGGCTGGAATTGACCACACACTCGCCCAGGGTGTCATAACAAATGCTTTACTACAAGACACTTATGAATTAAAGGCGAGAACATCATTCAAAGATAGTTGGATAAGCATTTGAAGATAAGGAATATGAACGGATGCAAGGAAATGGAGTTCAGAGATAAAAGTTTATTTGAAGTGTTGGCAGATACAAAAAAATAACGATTTGCATTTTTACAGCACCTTTCTTGATTACAGAAAGTTCCAAATGTTTTACAGTTAATTATATACTTTTGACACCCACAGAATGCAGATCTAATCCAATTCAATCAATTACCACCCATCGATCTGGTCTCAAACATCAACAAACCGATGGAAGGTTTGAAGGTTATGTTTGTTGAAAACAATCTTCTCAGTCCCAGGATATTGCTGCAGGAGTTCATAAGGGCAGTCTCCTACGCACTACCATCTTCAGCTGCACCATGCACAGTCTTGCTCCATCATAATATCAGAAGTAGGGTTGTTAACTGATGATAGTGCCACGTTCAGGTCCATTTGTAACTGTTCAGATCAATTCCTGAATGCAGCAAACCTGGAAAACATTCCGGCTTGGGCTGATAAGTGGCAAACAACATTTGTATCACACAAATGCCAAACCATTACTGTTTCCAAAATGAAGTAAATCTCACTATCTCCCCTTGACATTCAATGGCATTACCATAACTGAATCACCAACCATCAACATATTGGGGTTATCCTTGACGAAAAGTTGAACTCAACTAGCAATGCCTACATTGTGCCTACAAGAGGGGGTCAGATGCTATGGCAAGTAACTCACTTCCTAATTCCCCCAAAGCCCGTCCACCATCTACATTGGTACAAGTCAGGAGTAGGATGGAATGCTCTCCACTTCTCTGGATGAGTGAAGCTCCAACAACACTCAGGAAGGTTGAACCAGGCAGGGTAAATTAATCCGCTTGATTAGCACCCTTTCCACTACCTCAAACATTCACGCCCGCCATCACCAGCACACAGTAGCAGCAGTATGCATGATATTCAAGATGCATTGCTGCAGCTCACCATTCCTTCTTTGACAACATCGTCAAACCTGTGCCTCATACCAAAAAGACAAAGGCAGCAGGACATGGGAACACCACCCCCTATAGAACATAGACATAGAACATACAGTGGAGAAGGAAGCCATTCGGCCCAACGAGCCTGCACCGATCCACTTTAAGCCCTCACTTCCACCCTATCCCCATAACCCAATACCCCCTCCTAACCTTTTTGAACACTAAGGGCAATTTATCATGGCCAATCCACCTAACCTGCCCGTCTTTAGAATGTGGGAGGAAACTGGAGCACCCGGAGGAAGCCCACGCAGACTCCGCACAGACAGTGACCCAGCGGGGAATTGAACCTGGGACCCTGGCGCTGTGAAGCCACAGTACTAACCACTGCGCTACCGTGCTGCCCACAGGTTCTCACTTGCTGTGAGATGCCCCAAGGGGGAGTCTCAGCTCTGATTTTGGCCTTGCCTATTTGGCATTGACCATTGGGCAGCACGGTAGCATTGTGGATAGCACAAATGCTTCACAGCTCCAGGGTCCCAGGTTCGATTCCGGCTTGGGTCACTGTCTGTGCGGAGTCTGCACATCCTCCCCGTGTGTGCGTGGGTTTCCTCCGGGTGCTCCGGTTTCCTCCCACAGTCCAAAGATGTGCGGGTTAGGTGGATTGGCCATGTTAAATTGCCCATAGTGTCCAAAATTGCCCTTAGTGTTGGGTGGGGTTACTGGGTTATGGGGATAGGGTGGAGGTGTGGACCTTGGGTAGGGTGCTCTTTCCAAGAGCTGGTGCAGACTCGATGGGCCGAATGGCCTCCTTCTGCACTGTAAATTCTATGATATTCTGCCTGTCTGTCTGACGATTGGCTGAAGATATTCTAACTGAACTTGCTACTTCCACAGGTATCTGTTTGCTCAGCAAATCAAACGGGACCTGGTTGCTGGGAGACTTCATTGCAATGATAACAGTGTTGCACTGTTACTTTCTCACATCATCCAGGGTGAGTAATGGCTAAAATATCCCTCCAATGGAGTCCTAAATAGCCTTAAATGTCTCACTGAGCAATGGATGAAATCAGGGATCCCTGCCTGACACAGAAGTTAAATTATTTGTTTTTTTAAATATCAAAGTTACATATGTTTATGCTGATTTACTGGGGCTGGTAGTTGTGGTCCATGGCGGGGGCGGGGGAGCTTTTATTTAGCTAACTATGAGTGAATGAAGCAAGAGCTCCTCTCCCAGATTGGTCAGGAAACTATGGGCTTGGGCCTTCCATCGCTCCATCCCCAGTATCCTAGGAGGAAAAAACAGTAAACTTGGGAAGTGACTGGTACAAATCTGATCTGGTCTTCTAGAATCCCTACAGGTCATTTGGCCCATCGAGTTTGCAACGTCCCTTGGAAAGAGCACCCTACTTAGGCCCACTCTTCCACCCTATCCCCTAACCCCACCGAACCTTTTTAAACTCTATGGGGTAATTTGGCATGGTCAATCCACCTAACCTGCATATCTTTGGGCTGGGGGAGGAAACCAGAGCATCTGGAGGAAACCCACGCAGGCACAGGGAGAAAGTGCAAACTCCACACAGTCACCCGAGGCTGGAATTGAACCTGGGTCCCTGGATCTGTGAGGCAGCAGTGCTAACCACTGTGTCACCGTGATGTTGCCGACCTTAAAATGTAACTCCAATTTGGACCAGCACCAGCTATTTACAAGTATCACTAGGTTTTCCTTCTGATTGGAGAGGAGCCGTGGGCCAAGGCTTCAAGTGCTCCTCACCCACTCCTCTCGGACTCCCTAATCTGGTCTACTCGAACTAGGCCTAACCCTTTGTGTACTCGCCACCCCGGCCGGTCCCATCTGGCTTGGGAGCCAGCCTTGTGTGTTCCACCCCCAACCTCACCAACGAACAAGCCCATGCCCTGACTCCACACTCAGCCAATCACTTTGCACCAATGCCAAGATTGCAAGCACAATCACAGGAGAAAATTGAGTGACCAAACCACAACGCCAAAAGGAATGGTTGAAAAAAAAAAGGCTGATCCTTCATCAGCTCCCTTGGTCTCTGTTTGACATCCTGAGGGGCCAAGCACAAACTCCAGCATAACTCATTCAACGCAAATAACATACGGATATGCATGACGTACCAATAAGAAAATGAGCAGATGTCAGCCTAACTGTTTAAGAAAAAACTGTAAGTAAGGCTCTACCTTCCCCGTCGATAGCAACAGTCATGGGATCCTTCCAAGTTCCCCTCCAAGCCGCACAACATCCTGACTTGGAAATATATCGCCGTTCCTTCACTGTCACTGGGTCAAAATCTTAGAACTCCCTCCCTAGCAGCACTGTGGGTGTATCTACACTTCATGACCAGATGTCTCACCAACACCTCCTTAACGGCAATTAGGGTTGGGCAACATACAATGGCCTTTCCTTTGATGATCTTATACTGAGGTAATAACCAAAACAAAACCTCACCCCTGCAGCATAATGTTAATGGTTCCGCCCCATTAGAGAGATTAATTTGGCTGGGTGTCTGCTGGACAATATGGGATTAGCTGCTCAATGTGCACCCAATCAGACGGCATACTTAATGACTAGATTGCCCCACATATCCTGCCGTGGACTATCACCCCAAATTAAAATCCACCCCTGTATCTCGTTCATTTATTTCCTACTCTGGTTTGCTACACATGTCTCTATTTACCTTTTCTCTCTTTGTGTATTTGTCCTCGTACCTTGAAGCTGAGGTTGGTGATTTTAATGAAGAACAGGACGGAACACATTTACAATCTAAGATATACATCCCAAACCAGGAACGTCTGATTCACAAAATAATGAATTTTCACCAGAAACTTGCGTAAGTACAAAGTAAGATAAGTAAGGCTCCACAGAATTCAACATGAAGAGAGACATGTTAATATTTTTGATTCAGTTGGTAGCGCACAACTTTGAGTTGGAGCGAGTCCTACTGGAAAGTCTTGTTCTGTCAGAGAGTCTTTTGGACGAGATTTTAAACCTGCTCATTCAGGTGGGTGCCAAAGATCCAATGGAACTATTTTGAAAAGTGCTAGAATGTTCTCCTCTGTGTTCTGGCGAACAGTCATGCTTCAACTAACATCAATAGAAAAATAGATGAATACATCACTCATCGATCGGATTGCTGTTCGTGGGGCATTGCTGTGTGCAACGTTGATATTGTGTTTGTCCACATCTTCAAAAATAATTCACCTCGGATGGTTCTGGGAGATAATGGGCGGGATTCTCTCAGACCGGGGCCGGGCCAGAGAATCTCCGCGACCGGCTAGGATCGCGCCGCGCCAATGCCAGCACGTGATTGGCGCCATTGGCGCCGGCGTGGTTGGCGCAGCGTTTGTCGCGGGCCGCTCTATGCAGCCGGCCCACCGATTCTCAGCCCGCGCCGTCCACACCTGCGCTCAGCCAGCGGGACCTCGGCGTGGAAGGGTTAGGGGGCGGCTGTGGAGGGAAAGGGGGGGCCTCCGATGTGGCCTGGCCCGCGATCGGGGCCCACCGATCGGCGGGCTGGCCTCTCTGGCTGGGGGCCTCCTTTCCTACGTGCCGGCCCCTGTAATCCTACGCTATGTTACGTCGGGGCCGGCGCGTTGAAGGAAGCCGCTGCGCATGTGCGTATCCCGCGGCGCCCAGTACGCGCCGGGATCAGCAGCTAGTGTGGTGTTAGCCGCTCCAGTGCCATGCTGGCCCCCTGTAGGGGCCAGAATTAGTCGTGGGGTCAGCCTGTTCACGCCGTCATAAAACGCGACTCCATTTACAACGGCGTGGACACTCTGCCGCAGGATTAGAGAATCCCGGCCCTGATATATTCAATTTGATGAGGCGTAAAGAATACCTGCCAAAGTCATTGATCATTAGAAGGTCACTAAACAATCAGAAAAGATTGTCTTTAACTACTTACTTTTACACATTTAAAAGTAACGCAAGGAGAAATTTCTTCACTCAAAATCTTTGGAATTCTCTACCTCAGAGAGCTGTGTATGCTCAGTCATTGAGTTGTTCAAGATTCAGATCGATCGGTTTTCAGGCACAAAGTTAATCAAGGGACATGGGGATATGACAGAAGTCGGAATGAGGGTGAAATTTAGCTGTGATCCTATTGCAAAGCAGAGCGGGTTCAAGGGACTGTCTGTCCTAAATTTGGACCAGTTTGAGATGGTTTTTTCAGATTTATATTTGGTTGGAAAGAATGCTGGGGTTAGTTTGGGTGTCTCTGTTACTTTCAAAGGAAAGAAAGTCAAGCTTTCCTACAAGATGTAGAAAGTGGCGCGTGAAAAAATCACCAAGTCCAACCAATGTCGTACTGTTGATTAAATGGGGCCACCTTGGACATCCCCTCCTCAGCACTGGTAACAACCACTAGCAGCAAAGGCAGAAGCCAGAGTGGAAGGCATATGAACCATTTTAGGCCAACACAAAGGGAGATGGTTGTGGTTGTTGGAAGTCAATCACCAGAGTCCCAGTGTTACTTACAGGAGTCCACCAGGTTAGTGCCCTCAACTCAACTATGGGGGAGGCAGTGGTGTAGTGGTATTGCTGCTGGACTAATAGTCCAGAGTCCCAGGGTAATGCTCTAGGGACCTGGATTCGAATCCCACCACAGCAGATGGTGAAATTTTAATTCAATAAAAATCTGGAATTAAAAGTCTAACGATGACCATGAAAACATTGTTTATTGTTGTAAACACCGACCTGATCACTAATGTTCTTTAAGGAAGCAAATCTGTCATCCGTACCTGGTCTGGCCTATATGTGACTCAAGATCCACAGCGATGTGGTTGACTCTAAAGTACCCTCGGGGAGGGGGGGGCAACACGGTGTTGCAGTGGTTAGTATTGCTGCCTTACAGCGCTGAGGTTCCAGGTTCGATCCCGGCTCTGGGTCACTGTCCATGTGGAGTTTGCACATTCTCCCCGTCTTTGCATGGGTTTCGCCCCCACAACCCAGAAGATGTGCAGGGTTGGTGGATTGGCCATGATAAATTGCCCCTTAATTGGAAAAAATGAATTGGGTACTCTAAATTTAAAAAAATATATTTTAATTTTAAATATCCTCAGGGATGGGTGATAAATGTTGGTTTAGCCAGCGGCATCCACATCCCATGAACATGGGCGGCATGGTAGTAAAATGCTTAGCACTGTTGCTTCACAGCATCAGGGACCTGGGTTCAATTCCCGGCTTGGGTCACTGACCGTGCGGAGTCTGCAATTTCTCCCTGTGTCTGCATGGGCTTCCTCCGGGTGCTCCGGTTTCCTCTCGCAGTCCAAAGATGTGCCAGTTAGGTGGTTTTGCCACGTTAAATTGCCCCTTAGTTAGGTGGGATTAATGGGTTAGGGTGGAGGTGTGGCCTTAATTAATTAAGCTGATTGGAGCTGATTAATAAGGGGATCAGGGGTTATGGGGAGAAGGCAAGGAGAATAGGGATGAGAAAATACCAGCCATGATTGAATGGCGGAGCAGACTCAATGGGCCGAGTGGCCTAATTCTGCTCCTATATCTTATGGTCTTATGGTCTTAAGTAGAGTGCTCTTTCAAGGGCACGATGGGCCGGAGGGCTTCCTTCTGCACTGTAGATTCTATGAAGTTAAAAGAAAAAATCTTAAGCTGTTTCATCAATAACTTTCCCTCCATCATAGGTTCAGAAGGGTTGCTTGCTGAAAGCAGAACTAGGGGGCATAGCCTCAAAATAAGGGGAAGTAGACTTAGGACTGAGCTTAGGAGGAACTTCTTCACCTAAGGGGTTGTGAATCTATGGAATTCCTTGCCCAGTGAAGCAGTTGAGGCTTCTTCATTAAATGTTTTCAAGATAAAGATAGATAGTTTTTTGGAGAATAAAGGAATAAAGGGTTATGGTGTTCGGGCCAGAAAGTGGAGCTGAGTCCAGAAAAGATCAGCCATGATCTCATTGAATGGCGGAGCAGGCTCGAAGGGCCAGATGGCCTATTCCTGCTCCTATTTCATTTGTTCTTATGTTCTAAATTGCAATCATCTTCAACCAGAAGTGCCAAGTGGATGATTCATTTTGAACTCTTTGTGAGGGTCCAGCATCACAGATGTCAGTCATTTCACTCCCCCTGAAATAGCTGAAGACACTGGATACTGTAAAAGCTTTGGACCCTGGTAACACTCTGGCAATAATACTAAAGGCATACTGCGCTCCTAGCCAATCTGTTCCAGTACAGCTACAACACCAGCAATGCGGAAAATTGCCCAGGTATGTCCTGTACATAAAAAGCAAAACAAATGAAACCCAACCAATTACTGGTCTATTCTCAATCATCAAGGTGATGGAAGGTGTCATTGACAGTGCTATTAAGTGGCACTTACATAGCAATAATCTATTTACTAATGCTCAGTTTGGGTTCCGCCAGTGTCATTCAGCTCCTGACTTCATTACAGCCTTGGTCCAAACATGGATAAAAGAGCTGAACTCCAGATGTGAGGTGGGAGTGACTTTCCTTGACATCAAGGCAGCATTTGACCGAGTGTGCCATCTTTCACTTGAGACTTTAAATCCAAGGTCCCATCTGCCTGCCTGGTTGGAGGTAAAAAAAATCCCTGATACAATTTGGAAGGAGAGGAGGGGGGTTCTCCCAGGTATCCTGGCCAATATTTATATCTCAATCATCATCACATAAAGCAGGTGATTATCACATTGCTGTGTGTGCGTAAATTGGCTTCCATGTTTCCTACATTACAACAGTGACTACACTTCAGAAGTATGTCATTGGCTTTAAACTGCTTTGAGGCATCCAGTTGCCATGAAAAGTGTGATATTAATGCAAGCCTTTCTTAGCTTTCTTTTTAAACATTAACTCCCTCACCATCAATGCACAGTGACAGCAATGTTTACCTCATGCAAGATACACTGCAGCAACTCGCCGAACCTCTTTGACAACACCTCCCAAATCTGTGACCTCCACCATGTAGAGGAACAAAGGTAGCAGATGCATGGCAACTTTAAAACCTTCATGTTCCCCACCAAGTGGGTGACACGGTGGCACAGAGGTTATCACTGCTGCCTCACAGCGGCAGGGACCCTGGTTCGATTCTGACCTTGGGTGACTGAGTTCGCACATTCTCCCCGTGTCCGCGTGGGTTTCCTCCGTGTGCTCCGATTTCATCACCCCACAGTGCGAAGATGTGCAGGTTAGGTGGATTGGCTTTGCTAAATTGCTCCTTGGTGTCCAAAGGTTAGCCTGGGTTGCAGGGATGGGAGGGGGAACTGGGCCTAAGTAGGGTGCTCTTTCGGAGGGTCGGTGCAGACTCGATGGGCCGAATGGTCTCCTGCACTATATGGATTGTATGATTCCATGATTCAAATCACATACCAACCAGCCTCGGAACGATATTGCCATTCCTTCAGGGTAACGGTGTCAAAATCCTGGAACTCCTTCCCAAACAGCACTGTACATCCATCTACAGCAGACGGACTGTGGCCATTCATGAAGGCAACCCGCCACCAACACCTTCTCATGGTGATGAGGGATGGGCAGGAAATTCTGGCCTTGCCGGTGATACTCACATCTCAGGATGTCACCTTCACATAGATTCAGTGGTTCAGGAAGAAATCCCACACACATTCTGGAGGGCAACTACAAATGGATAATAAATGCCTGCCTTGCTAATCACAGCTACGCCTAAGAATAAACTTATAAAAATCCTCCCTGCCTCACTAAAATGGGCTTTTCTTGAAGGTCATTAGATGATGAACACACAGAATGGACTTAGTCCGAAATTGAATGTGAAACAGTATTAATTTTCAAACCAATTACTTTGAGCTTAATATCCCATTTGTTACAAGCCTCCTGTGAGCCCATCAGGAAAGGATTCTTGTAGGTTGTAGTGAGCTGCTTTGCTCATAGTCAATGAGTAAACCTTTGACCTTTGCACAGTGGGTTGACTTCAGCTGAATCTGAAACACGCCTCCTGGACACAGCTCGGACGTTGGAGATGTTTGGCATCAGACTTCATCCAGCCAATGATGGAGAAGGAACACAAATCGATCTGGCGGTTTTACATATGGGAATATTGGTTTTCCAGGTGGGTTCAACCTCGTGAATGGTGTAACTGTTGTGAGGAGGTATCACATCACTGGCTGCATCACGTGCAGTGGTGGTGTAGTGGTATTGTCACTAGATGAGTAATCCAGGATCATGCTCTAAGGACCCGGGTTCGAATCCCACAATGGCAGCTGGCGAAATTTGAATTCAATAAAAATCTGTGACGATGACTCAATTATCATTAAAACCCATCTGCTTCACATAATGCCCTCCAGGGAAAGAAATCTGCCGTCCTTGCCTGGTCTGGCCTACATGTGATTGACTGCAACATGGTTGACTCTTAATAGCATTCTGAAATGGCCCAGCAAGCCAGTCAGGGAAATTAGGGTAGGGCAACAAATAATGGCACTGTCCCAGAATTTTTTTTTTAAAAAGCAGCATTTATTTGTTGCAGAATTACAATAATATCTTTAATAATAATACTCAGTTTTTGTCTTTCCGGACCATGGTGATGTGCATCAATATAAATGCATGTAGGCTAGCTAGACACTAGAGGGAGCACCAGAAACATTACACACACACACTCAACCAATAGATCAGATAGATAGGACACGACCAATGGACATACACGATACACACAGAGGTGACACGACCACAGGGGGGCATTACACCAATATATAAAGGACACCACACACATGATCTGCCTCTTTCCAGTGGAGACAGTCAGTGAGTATAGACACAGGGTTGATTCAATATTACACCCACCACATGGATTGCAGCAACTGGTTAGTCAGTCTGGGTAGCTATAGAAGGATTAGCAGTAGTGTCGAACCCAAGTAATAGAAGTGTAAATAGTTTAATAAGCATGTTGAAGTTATCTCCACGTCTGAACCTTCCTTTGTCAAGTGCACCACAAGGAAGCCGCTTATGTTACACCTACAACATAACAAATCATGGTACCAGGACTGAACTGTTTCAATCCATATAGCCATACCTCAGCATACAGTGACAACCAACAATACCCAGGCAAGATGTTCGAGATCCGGGTTCCGCAGCAGCTCCGGTGCCACCGCGATCTCCGCAAAAACTGGCGGGTATTCCGGCAAATGTTTGAATTCTTCCTGGTAGCAGCCGACCTGGAAGGCCTGGCCGATGCTGAAAAGAAAGAGCTGCTCCTCACCATCACCGGTGCCAGAGCAGAAGAAATCTTTTAAAAATTCAAGTTCTCCAAGGGGCAAAACAGAAGCGACTTCCAGGCAGTCCTGTACAAATTCGGCAAATACTCCGAGGAAAACACACTCCAACCAGCAAGAAAAGGTAAGAGAAGTGCCTGTACTCACCACGAGGCCGAGATCCCGGAGCAGAGAACAGTTTTGATCGGCGGCCAACTTTCTAAAGGGACTGCACTTGCGCAGTTGCGAGATGCCGCGCATGCGCAATCACGAAAACGGCCCCCGGTAAAGGAATCGCGATATGCGCATGCGCAATCGCTTCCTACGCAGTATGTCACATGCGCCATGACGTCAGAGTCCCAAATCAAAGAAAAAATCTTTTAAAGCCGTAAAACAACCTTCCTTCACCTGGAATGCCAGCACAATGCCTCAAATTGAACCAGGAAATGAAATTAACCTCCGAAGAACCCTGCAACAAGCAGTTACCTACACCCAAACCGATGATTCCGACCTTGAACACTTCGACACCGATCTTTACATTTTCTCTGGACCTCGCGAGCCCAATGCCAGCTCCAATGCAAAAAGTGATAATATGGTCCTAGAAGACTACGACTCAGACGAACCTTTTATCTTGGGAGGCTACCCCAGTACCAAATCCGAACCGCAATTAGACATGTTGCACATTGGCGACCCCCGTATTGAATCCGACGCAGACGCGGATTCGTTCTTCGGATTTGAGGATCTTCAACCCAGCAGATATGACATCCCAACTCGTGAGTGCAGGATGATGCTGCGGCCTGAAACCAAGAGACAGAGAGCGGTACAAGCCCACAGAGAGCGGCCTGCTGCTACACAGAGCGTGGTCCACGGACCGCTCAGGGTTCCCGACTCTACGAAAGAAGACACGCAAGACTCCACTCCTCAGTCCTTGCATGAACAAGAAGTGACTCCCGTGTCACAAGCCTCTACAGCAAGTTCGTGGACAGACTCCACAATTGCAGAAACGCAAGACTCCAGAGCGCAGTCCTTGCACGAACAAGAAGTGACTCCTGTGTCACAAGCCTCCACAGCGAGCTCGTGGACAGACTCCACGATAGAAGAAACGCAAGACTCCAGAGCGCAGTCCTTGCATGAACAAGAAGTGACTCCAGTGTCACAAGTCTCCACAGCGAGCTCGTGGACAGCCTCCATGATAGAAGCAACGCAAGACTCCGACACGCAGTCCTTGCAGGAACAAGACCATGAGGGTCTAGCAACCTCCTCTGACCAACTAGCGGCAGACGATGCAAGTCTGCCATGCTCAAGCAAACAGCAATATGACTATGAAAGTCTACCACGCTCCAGTGCACAGCAGGACGACCATGACAGTCTATCATGCTACAGTGAAGAAGAAAGCGACAATGACAGTCCAAGCCCAAATGAAGGACAACAGCAAGACAATGACAGTCCACCCACATTGGTTGCGCCACCAGATGAAGACTCTGACAATTTACCCAACCCAAGTGAACAACAAGCAGTTGCTGAGGATCTACCCACGGAATGTGAGACGAGTGACGACAGCTTCCCACTTCCCATGCAAGATGTGCAAAGTGACAGACCTCAGCTAGTGTGTACAGAGGCACTCGACGATCACTGTGGGACCACTGGTAACTCCGGTGACACCAAGATACTTCCACCCTCATTCGCTCGAACCTCTCCACAAGTCAATGCATTCCTGCATGTTCCAATTCCAGACGTGCAGCTTCAAGAAATCTCAGCTGACTCCAGTGAACCTGCTAAGACTCCGGACGGGGAGCATCAACAAACCAACACTGACTCAGTTAAAACAGACCAGACTCCAGATGGGGAGCAACCAAACGCCGACTCTGATTCACGTAAGCCGGACTTTACTCCAGACAGGGAGTGCTGCAACCTCAGTGATGGCACGCTCAGGGTGACAGCAGATGCCACAACGACAGGAGATGGATCACTTAACAATTACACTGGCTCAGTAACAACAAGCAGCGGCTACAGTCCAAGAGGAATACACCAATATTCACCACAGCTATATCCACACATTTTTTCCACACCAGCAGTGCAGCCAATGACATCTCATGCTCGACAAACCCAGTATTCAGGCATGCAGCAGCCAGCAGTCTATGCAGCATATTCTCAAACAGGCCAGCACTACGGATTGCCCACTAATGGAATCATGACCGAAGGAGGACTACTGCAAGCGCAATCTGCACTACAGACTGGATGCCTTAGTTACAGCCCAGGATTTGCTGCACCCCAGCCTGGCCAGACGGCATATTCCTATCAGATGCAAAGTTCTAGTTTCACACCATCACCAGACATTGATGCGAGCAGCAATTCTGTCTCCAAATTGACATTCTTCAACGCTTCTCAGCAGGATCACCCTTCCAGCACAGCATGTGGCCAGAACCAGTATGTACAGTCTTATCCAACTTCAACAAATGGCACATCCATGACCTCGAATGATACTGTTGATGGTACCTCTTCAATGTCAACACCTTATCAGCCACAAGCTGCCACCCGACAGCATCATCACAAACATCAGAAAAAGAAAGGGACTCCAAATCAGACAGCGAAGTGATTTGACCACTTCTTGGTTCCTGTGGCACAGGGATGTTGATGGCGTTCATAACCAAGAGAGACATTTGACCATGATGATTGGTGGTTTTTGGACTCACACAAATGATTTGGACTTATTGTTTAACCACTGTTCCCATGATTTTACCTTATCAACCTGTTCTTTGTTCAATTTTCTCAAAGTGTGCAGAAAATATGTAACATATAAAAAAGGGGGGGGGGTGTGGTGATGTGCATCAATGTAAATGCATGTAGGCTAGCTAGACACTAGAGGGAGCACCAGAAACATCACACACACACACACTCAACCAATAGATCAGATAGATAGGACACGACCAATGGACATTCACGATACACACAGAGGTGACACGACCGCAGGGGGGGCATTACACCAACCCATATATAAAGGACACCACACACATGATCTGCCTCTTTCCAGTGGAGACAGTCAGTGAGTACAGACACAGGGTAGATTCAATATTACATCCACCACGTGGATTGCAGCAACTGGTTAGTCAGTCTGGGTAGCTACAGTAGGATTAGCAGTAGTGTCAAAACCGAGTAATAGAAGTGTAAATAGTTGAATAAACGTGTTGAAGTTATCTCCACGTCTGAACCTTCCTTTGTCAAGTGCACCTCAAGGAAGCCGCTTATGTTACACCTACAACATAACAAATCATGGACCATTCTGATTGGTCAGCTGATGGGACCTGTCTTTGTGGGCGTATTCACTGGCTAGGGCCTGGTACACACTGAGGCAAGTGCATGCATGGAGGACTGGAGCACATAATATGGGAGCAGCAGCCAATGGTTAGAAGCGGTGGGCGTGGGGGAGGCATTGGTAAAGAACAAAAACAGTGGAAGATAAGGAGAGCTCAACCAATTACTCTGGTTGGAGAGATTGTTTCTCTGAGCGATGGAATACAATTTCTGGGAGGGGTGAGGATGGCATGGGAGAGATTGAATGGCATGGAGGAGGGATGGCATGGGAGGCATGGATGACATGATGGAAATGGGTAAGTATAGCAAAATAGCAGCGGCAATTATGTGATACAAATATTACTCAAAATTTATTACAATAACAATCTTTATTATCACAAGTAGGCTTACATTAATACTGCAATGAAGTTATTGTGAAAAGCCCCTAGTCGTCACATTCTGGCACCTGTTCGGGTACAAGGACGGAGAATTCTTGTTGGAGGAAACCTGAGCACCCGGAGGAAACCCACGGAGACAGAGGGCGAACGTGCAGACTCTGCACAGACAGTGACCAAAGCCGGGAATTGAACCTGGGACCCTGGCGCTGTGAAGCTTGAGTGCTACCCACTGTGCTACCATGCCGCCCATGTTCTTTATATTAAAAATGAAGATTCACAAAATTTGAGTAAGAAAGGTTTGGAAAATATGTCAGGGGATTTAAATAAATTCATCTGAGTTGACTCTCTAGATGAAGAACATGATACCCTTCAGAATTTCTAAATAGTCTAACTCCAGTGGACTTATCAGTGTACAAACATTCGGCAGGGTTTAACGTAACAATTTCTAAGTTTGTTTTGTAACGGGTTTTTCAGTGAATTACCCATCGGCTTTGCCGGCAAGTTCCCAACCACTATCAAACGACCCTTAGTCACTTTTTGGGCCCTGGGGAGTTTCTTACCAGTTTACCCCAGACTTAGAATTTTATTCAGCACTTGGGAGCTGTACTCAGAGGTCAGGTCACCATTTTGAAAGGTTGCCCTGATCTCTAAGTGTGCTTGTGCGACCCTCCAACCCGCCCCCACCCATGGGCAATGTCATCCACCTGCACATATGAGCACTACCGCATGCCCCCCCCCCCCCCCCCCCCCCCCCCCCCCGAGTGAGGATACCCCGCTATGCTGTGGCTCCCTGCTTCAGGCTGCCCCACACCCTCTTTCAAGCCCCCCTCACCAGGAACCCCATCCGTCACACCTCTAACCTCCTAGAGGTCCCTATTTACCTGGCCTCCACCCTCCTTTCATGGGCCTGGCCCTCCTCAGGCTCTGACCCTTGGCAGTGCCACCCGGGCACCTTGGCAGTGCCAAAGTGGAAGTGTCAATGTGCCTGCATTCCAAGGGGAGACTCAGGGAAGCACCCTGCACTATCCCTGGCTACCCAGGAGCCCCCAATGACTGGGAGGTCTCCGCGGGTGCCATTCCGCCTGGTCCACGTTTGTGTGGACCAGTACTGAACACCGCCCAAATGTGGCCTCTCTGGGGAGGCCGGTAGGTCCCGCGTAAACTAGCTTAAGTAGGTTTAAAACCTACCTAGGCGCCCACTGTTTGGTCATGCCCCCTTTGGGTGGGATTCTGATTCTGACACCTCGCAGGACTTGGGTATATCCCACGAGGAGTAAAGACTGTTCGGAACACCTGGGAGGACGCTCCCAGATATGTTGAGCCTAGCTCAGCGCCGGTAGATCGCACCCTAAGAATCAAGAACGAGACAATTATAATGTTGCTATTAAACCTGCATCCTAAACAAGATCTTTGTCATGGAATAAGATTTATTGTTAGGAAGCGATTTTCTTTGAAGATAGATGATAGATGCTGAAAGCAGGTTTTGCGGAAATAGAATTTATTCCTTACAATTTGAGCCCATCATTTGTAAAGCTGCCCTTTTCAACTCAGGTGAAAACTGTTCTCAATTAGACTTTCATACCCCATTACTATAAATAAAACCCAGACTCCTGTCAAAATCTGTATTCATATTCCTAGTCCTGTTTTTATAAGCAGACTGTGTATTATAGCTTTTTCCAGAGTGTGAAGTTTAGATTCTCTTAAAAGTTTTTGATGAAAGAATAACTAGAAATCCTACATTTAAAGAAGTACTATTTCAAAAAGATTAGGTTGCAAATGATATACGGGTCTTTGCCATGCAGGCACCGTACCGATACATTAACCATGTTGTAGGTTAGGTGGATTGATCATGCCAAATTGCCCTTCATCATCCAAAGATAGGCAGGTTAAGTGAAGCTACGGGGATAGGGCAGGGAAGTGGGTTCTTTCAGAGGGTTGGTTCAGAGTCGATGGGCCAAATAGCCACCTTCTGCACTGTAGGGTTTCTATGATTCTATGGTTCTCTATTGATTGAGAAATTGTATTGATGCAGGAAGATTATAACTGAAGCATGAATCGATGACTTAAGGTAATGGCAGAAATAAAATAACTGCATGTATATTGGAATGATATAGCTGAAGCAACTGTATTTAAAATATACATCCTATATAAGAATTCTAAATATATAAGAATAAACAGATATTGGAACTATACATATACAAGAATTACACATACAGATCAGCCACATCATTTGTTCCTTGTAAAAGAACTGTAATATATAAAAAAACAAATATAGGATATATATATATATAAAAACATTATTTAGCATACATAGATCCAGATGCAGGAACTGTATTGTACATGAGCTGCCATGGATAGACAAACTGTCTGAGTACACAGAATGTTGCTCAGATATATTCCCCTATGTTTGTGTTTGGAGCATCATTATTATCAGGTTAGAATCTCACTGCAGTTGATGTTACTGCTGATGTCCAGTTTCATTCTATAAGGTTGATTTGCCATTCTGTGCATGTGTAACCAAGGCTATTGAATGACAAGTTTCAAGAACAGCAAATGGACTCCTGCGATTTGATCCTAAAATCTGGCTAACATCATGGAACCCCATAAAAAGAAAATGTAATGTGGCTCCCAGTAAATTGAGGGGACTGATTGTAAATGTAAGATTGAGATCACCAAATCAGCACTCGAACCCTAGGTAATAAATAATACCCGAGGTATTATTTCACCAATCTATCATCCTTACATCTGGCCTACATCTCATCCCAGACGCATATCACGCCACACGGTTCAAGAACAATTAGGGATGGGCAACAAATGTTGGTCTTGCCAATGATGCCCACATCCCCTGAAAGGATAAAAAGGGAAAAACCTATTCAGCTACTGTGACCAGTAGAGCTGCTGGCTTCACATTCCTGCCCAACAACCCATGGGGAATGCGCCTATTCCAGCTCCACTTTTTTCATCCCTCCGTTAGCGGCTGTGCCTTCAGCTGTTTAGGCCCTAGATGTTAGAAGTCTTTCCCCCTGTAAAACTCTCTCCTCCTTCTAACACCACTTAAAATCTTGGACCGAGTATTTGGTCACCTTTGTATAATTATTATGATTGATCTTCCCTTGGGATTCATGGAATACGAGCTCTCCCGCTGATTGGTGGAGGTCCATCAGCTGCGGCTCTTAGAATAAATCCTTAAATGTCGGCCTGCATTGGTATCGGCATTATTGGTAGTTCCATGTTGCCATGTTGTGGCCTTTCATTTTGGTTGGAAATAAACCTCCGTTTAACCTCAGGTTAAATCACCACCAGTCAGCTCTCCCCCTCAAAGGGAAAAGCAGCCTATGGCCATCTGGGACAATGGCAACTTTACTTATTTTTACTTACAAATGTAAGCTGTTGTGGATGTGACAGGATTGGTATAAGCCTATTCCTCTCATTACAGGGCAAAACAAAGATCAATACATTCAACTGGGCCAAAATACGCAAGCTGAGCTTTAAGAAGAGACATTTCTTTATCAAGCTGCATTCGAACATTTTCGTAAGGATTTTTTCCCACTTTCAACAATATACGAGATTAACGTACATCAAGTGATTCTTTGTCCAATAATGTGTCCTGTCTCCAAAAATGACAGACCGCCTCATGCAAGGATTCCTTGGAATTCCTGATGGCAAGTCGTAATACGTGCAAGCACTTTTGGAAGACATGTGTTGAGTGTCATGCCTTCTTTAGGCTCCCTGAGGAACCCAGATCGAAGCCCAAGCCCATCCTTTACAGTAAAGGATCTTGTTTCCGGTACAGGTATTGTGGAGAATTCTCCTTTGGGCTTTTGCACTTCAATGCACCAAAATATTGTTTTAATTATTCGGGCTAAATACAACTTATTCAGGAACAAGTAACATTTTATTGTGTCAAACACATTTCAATGAGTGGTAGTCTTGCCCCTGAGTTAGAAGGGAGTCAATTTAAACTCTACTCCTGAGAATTGGACACTTAATGTTGTATAGTTTATATCTGGGATCTCTGCAGAGATGACACTGGTCTCTATATATTTTGCTGGCTTTATTCACAGTGCTCTAAAAAGTACACTCCCTACTTCATCTCTGTCTTCCAGGTCTCTTTACAGTTTCTTTTCTTTTCCCTGAGTCTAGGCCCAGGCTTAACTAATCATACAGAGTGAGCAGCAATAGTAAACACACTCACATATCAAGCACAGAATAATGGAACAATTGAACATATTCTGGGTTGAAACTCCAATGAAACTATCGGGGGAAGGCCCGAGCGGCCAGGTCTCTGGCACTGAGTCTGGCTCTGTGGCTCAGAAGGGAAGGGGGAGAATAGAAAAGCAATAGTGATAGGAGACTCAATGGTTAGGGGAATAGATAGGAGATTCTGTGGTCGCGATCGAGACTCCCGGAAGGTATGTTGCCTCCCAGGTGCTAGGGCCAGGATTGAGTCTACAGGATTCTTAAGGGGCAGGGTAAGCAACCAGAAGTCGTGGTGCACATAAGCACCAACGACATAGCTAAGAAAAGGGATGAGGATCTAAAAAGTGATTTTAGGGAGTTAGGTTGGAAGCTAAAGAGCAGGACAAGCAGAGTAGTGATCTCAGGATTGCTACCGGTGCCACGTGCAAGTGAGGCAAGGAACAGAGAGCGAGTGCAGCTGAACACGTGGCTACAGGGTTGGTGCAGGAGGGAAGGTTTCAGATATGTGAATCATTGGGATATCTTCTGGGGAAGGTGGGACCTGTACATGAAGGACGGATTGCACCTAAATTGGAGGAGCTCCAATATCCTGGGTGGGAGGTTTGCTAGAATTCTTCAGGAGGCTTTAAACTGGTTTGGCAGGGGGATGGGAACCAAAGCTATGGATCAGAGGAGGGTAGCTGTTGAACAGGCAGAAATAGTATGCAGCAAGTCTGTGAGGAGAATGGACAGTTGATAGGGCAAAGTTGCACTCAGTGGAATGGGTTAAAGTGTGTCTGTTTCAATGCAAGGAGTGTCAGGAATAAGGGAGATGAAGTTAGAGCATGGATCAGTACTTGGAACTACGATGTTGTGGCCATTATGGAGACATGGATTTCACAGGGGCAGGAATGGTTGTTAGATGTTCTGGGGTTTAGATGTTTTCAGAAGAATAGGGAGGGAGCTAAAAGAGGAGGGGGAGTGGTACTGTTAATTAGGGAATGCACCACAGCTGCAGAAAAGGAGGTAGTTGAGGAGGGTTTGTCTACTGAGTCAGTATGGGTGGAAGTCAGAAACAAGAACGGAGCAGTCACTTTATTGGGAGTTTTCTATAGACCCCCCAATAGCAGCAGACAGATAGTGGAACAGATTGGGCGGCAGATCTTGGAAAAGTGCAGAAGTAACAGAGTTGTTGTCGTGGGTGACTTCAACCTCCCTAATATTGACTGGAACCTCCTTAGTGAAAATAGTTTGGATGGAGAAGATTTTGTCAGGTGTATAGAGGGAGGATTCCTGACTCAATATGTAGATAGACCGACTAGGGGGGAGGCCATATTGGACTTGGTGCTCGGCAATGAACCAGGCCAGGTGTCAGATGTCTCGGTGGGAGAGCATTTTGGTGACAGTGACCACAATTCCTTGACCTTTACCATAGTCACGGAGAGGGATAGGAACAGACAGTATGGGAAGGTATTTAATTGGGGGAGGGGAAATTATACTGCTATTAGACAGGCGCTGAGGAGCATAAAATGGGAACAATTGTTCTTGGGGAAATGTACAACAGTAATGTGGGGATTGTTTAAGAAGCACTTGCTGCGAGTGCTGGATAGTTTTGTCCCACTGTGACGAGGAAGGAATGGTAAGGTGAAGGAGCCTTGGATGACAAGAGAAGTGGAGCATCTAGTCAGGAGGAAGAAGGAAGCTTACCTAAGGTTGAGGAAGCAAGGATCTGACTCGGCTCTAGAGGGTTACAAGGTAGCCAGGAAGGAACTCAAAAACGGACTGAGGAGAGCTAGAAGGGGGCATGAAAAAGCCCTGGCGGGAAGTATTAGGGGAAACCCCAAGGCGTTCTCCACTTATGTGAGAAATAAGATGTTGATCAGAGTGAGAGTAGGGCCGATCAGGGATAGTGGAGGGATCTTGTGCCTAGAGTCTGAGGAGATGGGGACGCCCTAAATGAATACTTTGCTTCGGTATTTACTAGAGAGAGGGATCTTGTTGTCCATGAGAACAGTGTGAACCACGTTAATAGACGCAAACAGGTTGATATTAAGAAGGAGGATGTGCTGGAAATTTTGAAAAGCATCAGGATAGATAAGTCCCCTGGGCCTGATGGGATATACCCAAGGTTACTATGGAAGCGAGGGAGGATATTGCTGCGCCGTTGGCGATGATCTTTGCGTCCTCACTCGCCACTGGAGTAGTATCAGATGATTGGAGGGAGGTGAATGTTGTTCCCCTGTTCAAGAAAGGGAATAGGGAAATCCCTGGGAATTACAGACCCACCAGTCTTACATCTCTGGTGAGCAAAATATTGGAAAGGATTCTGAGAGATAGGATTTATGATTATTTAGAAAAACATAATTTGATTAAAGATAGTCAGCATGGCTTTGTGAGGGGCAGGTCATGCCTCACAAGCCTCATTGAATTCTTTGAGGATGTGACAAGAGACATTGATGAAGGCCGGGTAGTGGATGAGGTGTATATGGATTTCAGTAAGGAATTTGATAAGGTTCCCCATGGTAGGCTCATTCAGAAAGTTAGGGGGCATGCGATACAGGGAAATCTGGCTGTCTGGATATAGAATGGGCTGGCCAAAAGAAGACAGTGAGTGGTAGTGGATGGAAAGTATTCCACCTGGAGGTCGGTGACCAGTGGTGTCCCACAAGGATCTGTTCTGGGACCTCTGCTCTTTGTGGTTTTTATAAATGACTTGGATGAGGAAGTGGAAGGGTGGGTTAGTAAGTTTGCCGATGACACAAAGATTGGTGGAGTTGTAGATAGTGTTGAGGGTTGTTGCAGGTTACAACAGGACATTGACAGGATGCAGAGCTGGGCTAAGAAGTGGCAGATGGAGTTCAACCTTGATAAATGTGAAGTGATTCATTTTGGAAGGTCGAATTTGAATGCAGAATACAAGGTTAAAGGCAAGATTCTTGGAAGTGTGGAGGAACAGAGGGATCTTGGGGTCCACGTACATAGATCCCTCAAAGTTGCCACCCAGGTTGATAGGGTTGTTAGGAAGGCCTATGGTGTGTTGGCTTTCATTAACAGGGGGGTTGAGTTTAAGAGCTGTGAGGTTTTGCTGCAGCTTTATAAAACTCTAGTTAGACCACACTTGTGTTCAGTTCTGGTCGCCTCATTATAGTAAGGATGTAGATGCTTTGGAAAGGGTTCAGAGGAGATTTACCAGGATGCTGCCTGGACTGGAGGGCATGTCTTATGAAGAAAGGTTGAGGGAGCTAGGGCTTTTCTCACTGGAGCGAAGAAGGCAGAGAGGTGACTTGATAGAGTTGTACAAGGCGATGAGAGGCATGAATAGAATGGATAGCCAGAGACTTTTCCCCAGGATGGAAATGGCTGTCATGTGGGGACATAATTTTATGGTGATTGGAGGAAGGTATAGGGGAGATGTCAGAGGTGGGTTCTTTACACAGAGAGTGGTGGGTGTGTGGAATGCACTGCCAGCAGAGCTGATGGATTCAGAGTCATTAGGGACATTTAAGCGACTCTTAGACAGGCACATGGACAGCAGTAAATTGAAGGGGTGTAGGTTAGGTTGATCTTAGATTAGGATAAATAGAACATAGAATAAAGAACATAGAACATAAAACATTACAGCGCAGTACAGGCCCTTTGGCCCTCGATGTTGCGCCGACCTGTGAAACCACTCTAAAGCCCATCTACACTATTCCCTTATCGTCCATATGTCTATCCAATGACCATTTGAATGCCCTTAGTGTTGGCGAGTCCACTATTGTTGCAGGCAGGGCAGTCCATGCCCTTACTACTCTCGGAGTAAAGAACCTACCTCTGACATCTGTCTGATATCTATCTCCCCTCAATTTAAAGCTATGTCCCCTCGTGCTAGACATCACCATCCGAGGAAAAAGGCTCTCAATGTCCACCCTATCCAATCCTCTGATCATCTTGTATGCCTCAATTAAGTCACCTCTTAACCTTCTCTCCAACGAAAACAGCCTCAAGTCCCTCAGCCTTTCCTCATAAGATCTTCCCTCCATACCAGGCATCATTCTGGTAAATCTCCTCTGCACCCTTTCCAATGCATCCACATCCTTCCTATAATGCGGCGACCAGAATTGCACGCAATACTCCAAATGCGGCCGCACCAGAGTTTTGTACAGCTGCAACATGACCTCATGGCTCCGAAACTCAATCCCTCTACCAATAAAAGCTAACACACCGTACGCCTTCTTAACAACCCTCTCAATCTGGGTGGCAACTTTCACGGATCTATGTACATGGACACCGAGATCTCTCTGCTCATCCACACTGCCAAGAATCTTACCATTAGCCCAGTACTCTGCCTTCCTGTTATTCCTTCCAAAATGAATCACCTCACACTTTTCTGCATTAAACTCCATTTGCCACCTCTCAGCCCAGCGCTGCAGCTTATCTATGTCCCTCTGTAACTTGTAACATCCTTCCGCACTGTCCACAACTCCACCGACTTTAGTGTCATCTGCAAATTTACTCACCCATCCTTCTACGCAATCCTCCAGGTCATTTATAAAAATGACAAACAGCAGTGGCCCCAAAACAGATCCTTGTGGTACACCCCTAGTAACTGGACTCCAATCTGAACACTTCCCATCAACCACCACCCTTTGTCTTCTTCCAGCTAGTCAATTTCAGATCCAAACTGCTAAATCTCCCTGAATCCCATGCCTCCGTATTTTCTGCAGTAGCCTACCATGGGGAACCTTATCAAACGCTTTACTGAAATCCATATACACCACATCAACTGCTTTACCCTCATCCACCTGTTTGGTCACCTTCTCAAAGAACTCAATAAGGTTTGTGAGGCACGACCTACCCTTCACAAATCCGTGTTGACTATCTCTAATCAAATTATTCCTTTCCAGGTGATTATACACCCTAGGCGGGATTCTCCGAGGCAGAGGCAGAGTGTTCGCGCCGTCGAGGTTCACGACGGCGCGAAACGGCCCCTGTCCCGACCGATTCAGGGCCTGATAATGGGCTAGGAGTGGCGCCGCGTCATTTACATGCACCAGGCCTTGGCGCCGCGTAAAGGCGGCGCGCATACATGACGCGGCCGGCGCCACATAACTGGCGCCAACCCGCGCATGCGTGGTTGCGTCCTCTCCGAGTCCGCCCCACAAGAAGATGTCAGACGGATCTTGCGGAGCTGCGGAAGAAAGGAGGTCCTCCTTCAGAGAGGACGGCCCGACGATCGGTGGGCACCGATCGCGGACCACACCACATTTGAGGCCCCCCCCCGGTGCAGGATCCCCCCCCCAGCATTCCCACGTTGTTCCCGCCGGCAGCGACCAGGTGTGGACGGCGCCGGAGGGAACCCGCCGTTATGGACTGGCCGTTCGGCCCATCCGGGCCTGAGAATAACAGGGGTGCTGGAGAATCGCCATTTTGGGTGTCGTGGGCGATTCCCCGGCCTGCGCCGCGCGGAACTGGACAGGGCCGTTCTCGCCGCTTGGGAGAATCGCGGGAGGGTGTCAGACCGGCTGAACTAGTTTAAACTCTCCCAAAGAGTATTAGCAAATTTCTCCCCCAGGATATTGGTACCCCTCTGGTCCAGGTGTAGACCATCCCGTTTGTAGAGGTCCCACCGACCCCAGAATGAGCCCCAATTATCCAGGAATCTGAAACCCTCCCTCCTGCACCATCCCTGTAGCCTCGTGTTCAACTCCTCTCTCTCCCTATTCTTCGTCTAGCTATCACATGGCACGGGTAACAACCCAGAGATAATAACTCTGTCCTAGATCTAAGTTTCCACCCTAGCTCCCTGAATTCCTGCCTTACATCCCTATCCCTTTTCCTACCTATGTCGTTGGTTCCTATGTGGACCACGACTTGGGGCTGCTCCCCCTCCCCCTTAAGGATCCCGAAAACACGATCCGAGACATCACGCACCCTGGCACCTGGTAGGCAACACACCAACCGCGAGTCTCTCTCGTTCCCACAGAATCTCCTATCTATCCCCCTAACTATGTTGTCTCCAATGACTAATGCTCTACTCCTCTCCCCCCTTCCCTTCTGAGCAACAGGGACAGACTCTGTGCCAGAGACCTGTACCCCATGGCTTACCCCTGGTAAGTCCCCCCCCCCCCCCCCAATAGTATCCAAAGCGGTATACTTGTTACTAAGGGGAACGACCACAGAGGATCCCTGTACTGACTGCTTCCTCCCAGCCCCTCTCACCATCACCCATCTAAATGGTCGGCACAACATCGTGGGCTAAAGGGCCTGTACTGTGCTGTACTGTTCTATGTTCTATGCAGTACTGAGGGATTGGTGCACTTGTCGGAGGTGAGGTTTTTCAGTTGAGACACGATCCCTGTCTAGCCTCTCAAAGTGAATGTAACAGATCCCTTGGCACAATTTGGAAGAAGAGCAGAGGGACTCTCTCCAGTATCCAGGCCAATATTTTCCCCTCAAGCGGCATCGCTTAAACAAATGATGTATTGACACATTTCTGTGGAATCTTGCTGTGTACAAATTTGCTCCTGCGGTTGCTACATTGCAACAGTAGCCACACTTCAAAAGCACTGAAAGGGGTTTTGAAGTGTCCAGAGGTCACCAAAGGTGTCATATCAATGCAAGTTCTTTCTTTCTTTAACTTTTAACTCTGGTTTCAGTGGAAGAACTCAGAAACAACTGGCCGAGTATATGAGCAAAGGAGATTTCAAGAAGGTGCCGTTTGAAAGGTAATATTCACGAGCATGTCAATGGTAAAACTTAAGACGATTTACAATTCCACCTGCTTTCTTACATAAAATTACATTGAGTCAAGTGCACCTAGCTTTACCTAGCTAGCTTCTTAAAGCCATCTATACTATTTAACTGGTTCTACTACTCCACGTGATAATGAGTTCCACTTCTCACCACTCCCAGATTGCTATTCGTTTCTCTCCAGGTTATATTAGTTTGTCTACTTTAATCTTTCATGTGCATAGCTGCTGATCTATTAGAATTGTCAGTTCACACGGAGTCAGAAGTTCAGGGATCAAGCACCTGATCTAAACTGACAGTGCTGTGCTGAGGTATTCAGAATCTCCCGCTCGCTGATAAAATGCTAAATTAAGGCATGCTTGCCTGCTCAGAACAGGGTTGAGGATCTATTTACAAGCACTCTGGCCAACATTCATCCCTTAACCAAAAACAGACCAGTTAGCCACTTACCTCAACTTCTCACCTCTGAGTCAGACAGCTTTGCATTTGTGGGGAGGCTGTGGCGTAGTGGTATTGTCACTGTTCTAGAAATCAAGAGACTCAAGGTAATTCTCTGAGGACCCAGGTTCAAATCCCACCATGGCAGATGATGAAATGTAAATTCGATTTTTAAAATCTGGAATTAAAAGCCTAATGATGGCCATGAAACTATTGTCGATCGTTGTAAAAACCCATCTGGTTCACTAATGTCCTTCAGGGAAGGAAATCTGCCGTCCTTATCTGGTCTGGCCTACATGTCACTCCAGACATACAGCAATGTGGTTGAGACTTAAATTCCCTCAGGGATGGACAATAAATGCTGGCCCAGCCAGCGACAGCCACATCCCATGAACGAATAAAGAAAAAACTATATTCCAAAACATGAGCACTGGATGACACAGCGCAGTCTAGTGTTGAGGGGGTGCTGCACTGTCAAAAGTGCATCTTTCAGATCAGATTATAAACAGAAACTCTGTCTGTCCTCTCAGATGGACATAGAATATCCCATGGTACAATTTTGAAGAGGGGTGTGATATTCAAACAAGCCTTCATGATGATGGATTGTTCCTTCATTGGTGCTTTTCAGGAGGTCGTGTACTGTTCAGTCTGAGGAAGATTCATCAGTTACGGATCTTGAGCTGGGGAGACAGGTTAGTGAAGGAAACATTCTTAAGATAACTGTGTTCTCAGTTACCTGTTGTAATTCATAAAGACCACTTCAAAAATCATGACACAAAATCAAATAAGATACCGAGGATCTGAGTTTCTGCTTGGATGAGGCGGACATTATCTCCCAAACGTGTTTTGTAGTTTCTGCACAGGATTGCTGAATACCTCAAAGAGGATCTGGAGTTTTTTCCTCAGGCATAATTCAGAAATTAGACCCAAAAATACAATATTGCCCCTGATTTTTCCAAAGTTAAATGACACTCAAGAGCCTCTCGTTCTCATCAGAATTCACCCAACCTTATGAAGTGAGCATAATGCAACTTAAACAAGGGAACAGTAAAACTATGCGGATATTCCTTCTTAGAGTCTGTGCAGGCATAGGGCTGTCTAAGAAACTGCAATTGGATTCCATTTCTCAAAGTGAACTATAATGGTGTCAGAAACAGAAAATACCTTTCAAATAAAAATCAACATTTCCAAATATAAGACCAGATATATGAGTTCCTTTTCTTCCCTGCTGTGCCAAGAAATCAGGTGGCAATGTCAGGGAATGGTATTGGAGGATGCTTGTGCTTGGGAGTTGGAGGCGTGACCAGTTTTAGAGGCCGGGATTTCGTTCAGCCGGGAGGTTTGACAGATGGATGCATAACATCAATAAGACTTGGGCGTATTGCAGTTGTGAGTGCACCTCACTTCTGCCCAAAACTCTCCCATTTTTGAAACAATGTAATTGGTTCATGTCCGTTGTACAGATGTCTCTGGGTGCAAACGTGGACAACGCCCCAGCCCTGTGTAATCTCGAGATCCCTAACTTGAGTATTAAGGTGCTGTCGACTTCTTGGGGCAGTCGTGGTTACCAGGCGAGATTGTGACATTGAGGTATTGCAAAATGGCTGATAGTGAGTCAGCAGCCCACTTTGCATTGCACCCCATTTGTAATGTCCATTGAACAGGCTGCCAACTCACTGTTTACCATTCACACTAACACACAAATTCAATATCTACCCAACTGTAGCATGAGTCTCCAATTATAAGACCATAAGACATAGGAGCGGAAGTAAGGCCATTCAGCCCATCGAGTCCACTCCACCATTCAATCATGGCTGATTTCAACTCCATTTACCCGCTCTCTCTCCATAGCCCTTAATTCCTCGAGAAATCAAGAATTATCTTGCTTCATTGAAATTCTCAGAGGAATTGAATTGTGTCTTCTCTCTGTTCAGGTCAAAGGACTGCCACCTGATCTTGTGGACACCGGACAATCAGGAGATACCCTGGGTAAGGTGTGGCAGAGGCCAGCAGAGATGGGGAGGAAGGAGTCAGCAGTGGACATTGTTTTTACCTCTGAACTGGAGCGGTCCAGACCGGAGGCTGACCCTGTATTAGAACCCTCCTCCAGCAGCGTCTACACTTCCTATGCCAGTGACAGTGGTACTGAGGCCAAGAAGTATCCAGTCCAACTGCAAAAAAGCAGGCAATCTTTCCACGGCAACAGGACCAGGAAGGATACTGATACAGATGAGTTAACATGTGGGAACTCGCCTGAATTCACAATTAGGAGCCAATGTTTCAGCGATAATTTCCCGGAGTTGGACGTTTTTGTGAGCCAATCTCGTCGGGTGCCGAGACACATTTCAATGGATGAGGAAATAGTTCGGCCTTCAGGCATGGCTCGGCCAATCAGCCTGCCTGCTCGCAACTTCTTAGCCAATCATGGGCTTTACCAACGGGCTGTGATGAGGGGTAGCTATGGCAACACACTGAATGCAGTGAAGGAGGAGGAGAGCCAGCAGGACGACAGCCTGCAGCCTTCCAAGAGATCACACAGCCAGTCAGATATGAAGACACTTGGCCTACTACATGTGCCAGAGCTAACGCCCATGGCCAATTACCTGCCCCTGGGTTGGAGGCCGAATCCCAATAAACTGAGGCCAGCACACATGCTACAGCGCAAGGATGCTCTTCAGACAACAGAAAGATACATCAGCAGTGGCACTGAATCCAGTGATTCAGACTCAGAAATAATTAGCCCCTACTTTCATCCTCGACTATTTGGTAAAGCTCTTCGATCTTCAGCATTGAAGGGAGGCCGGTTTTCCTCAGTCAGCCTCCAGTCAGGTGAAGGTGCTTCATCCGATCGAAATGCTGCTGAAGGGATGAGTCATTTGACGATATACACTGACTTCATTTAGTCTGGGATTGATTTAGGCTCAGAGTCTCCGTGTCCTGGACCAACCATCGCCGCCATCACCATCATCATCACCAGGGAGTTCAATGAAAGTCGTCCAAACCTCTCCATAAGGCCGGGACATGAATCCTGGGGTTGTCGGTTGGATGGTCTTCAATCATTAGACTGCTCTGTACAGCTGTCGTGGACAATGTTGGTTGTTTAAATAGTTAACTCCTCTGTCTTTCATCAGTGATTCCATCATCAGGAGCTTTACTGTCATATATGACTGAGTTAATTAACTCCTACCCACCATGGGTAGCTCTTTCTATTGTTATGGTAACCAGTTTGACACCATTTATGGCATTTACATTTAAAATATATTCAATCCCCTCTCTTGTGCGATCACAAATCAGGTTATGGGGAAACGTCAAAGGTTATTGTACAGAAAGGGGTTTTGAAACGTACTGTAAGGCAGATGTCAGTTATACTGCCAGGGCTACCCAGTGCAGGTTGCTGTGAAATATGGGGACTAAATGCCTTGGTGCACAGCCTTGTTCCTGGCCCACTACAATGACCAATGGGTTCCATCGAAATGCTGCATCACTGGACCAGAGTTACACTACACTCACTGAAAACCTGAAACATTGCAAGATCCACCCCCTCCCCCAAGAAGGGAGTGTCACCTTTCTTGCTATGGTGTTCTGAGCTAAACACACATTCATAATAAGAACATAAGAACTAAGAGCAGGAGTAGGCCATCTGGCTCTTCAAGCCTGCTCCGCCGTTCAATGAGATCATGGCTGATCTTTCGTGGACTCAGCTCCACTTTCCGGCCCGAACACCATAACTCTTTATTCCTTTATCCTTCAAAAAACTATCTATCTTTATCTTGAAAACATTTAATGAAGGAGCCTCAACTGTTTCACTGGGCAGGGAATTCCATAGATTCACAACCCTTTGGCTGAAGAAGTTCCTCCTAAGCTCAGTCCTAAATCTACTTCCCCCTTATAACCTTCAATGTGAAGACTGTAGTTTAACTGCGACAGTCCAGTTGTACTCCAGGAGGCTGTAACAGTATAAATCAGAGAGCACTGTAATGATGCTTTAGTTTTACCCCAAGAATTGGCTAAAACACTTTAAAAACCATTGTGGCACAGGTCACTTGACCCATCAAGTCTATGCCAGTTCCCACTCGAGCCAATCCAGTCAAGGAGAGTCAGAGAAAAGGATAGAGAGTCAGATTAAAGAAAAATGGAGGGAAAGATTATATTTTTCTCCCTCAGGGAATGTGCTTCATGGAATCCATTAATAAGTTTACTTAAACAATTAATAACCCTGCCTGCACAACATGGCAGAGCAAGATCAACTTGTTTCTTAACACAGCTTTACTTGAAGTGCAGGAGAGAGTTTCAGCGTCACAAAATTGTCCTTAAATTGTCTTGAGGTTTATTTTGTAAGCCATATTATAGAAACTTTAAGGCTCAGCCATTGTTAGTTAGCCAAGTAGCTGCCTCCAATATCTCCTTGCGATTATTTAAAACTGTGTTACTTCAGGGAGATAGTGGCACAGTGGTATTGTCACTGGACTAATAAACCAGAGAGCCAGAAGTAATGCCCTGGGGAACCCAGGTTCAAATCCCACCACTGCAAGTGGTGAAATTTGAATTCGATAAAAATCTGGAGTTAAAAGTCTAATGATGACCATAAAACCATTGTCGATTGTCGTTAAAAATCCATCTGGTTCACTAAAGGAAATCTGCCACCCTTACCTGGTCTCCTACATGTGACTCCAGATATAAAGTAACTGCCCCCTCAAGGGGTAATTAGGGACGAGCAATAAATGCTGGCCCAGTCTACAATACCTGTGTCCCATGAACGAATAAAAATAACTATTCTTGCCTTCAGTTATTGGGATTTTTACATTCCGGAGATTCTAGAATTAGTAACCATAGAGTATGAGCTCAGGTTGCTTCCAGAATGAGACTTCAACTGGGTTTAATAAACAGCTGGGTTCAATAAATGTGGCCATGAAGCTATTGGATTATCTACAAAACACAACTGGATCATCAAAACCTTCTAGTTGCAAGAGATTTTCATTTGCTACATAAATTGCCGCATAACTTTTCAAATAAAACAATATTTGACCTCAGGATGTCCCCAAGTGTTTTACTGCCAATGTTGAAACGTAGGAAAAGTGCCAACCAATCTTTGCACAGTAAGGTTGGGGCTGGTTTAGCTCACTGGGCTAAATCGCTGGCTTTTAAAGCAGGCCAGCAGCAGGTTCAATTCCCGTACCAGCCTCCCCGAACAGGCGCTGGAATGTGGCGACTAGGGGCTTTTCACAGTAACTTCATTGAAGCCTACTCGTGACAATAAGCAGTTTTCATTTTTCATTTCATTTCAAGTTACCAGCCTGAGTATTTTTTTTTAACATTCTTTGACGAATATTGTTTTGTTTAATATAAATTTAGAGTGCCCAATTATATATTTTTTCCAATTGGAGGCAATTTAGCGTGGCCAATCCACCTACCATGCACATCTTTGGGTTGTGGGGGTGAGACCCACGCAGACATAAGGAGAATGTGAAAATTCCACACAGACACTGACCTGGGACTGGGATCAAACCTGGGTCCTCGGCACGTGAGGCAGCCGTGCTAACCACTAAGCCGCCATGAAGCCTCTTTTGAGGGATATTGGCCAGGACACTGGGGAGAAATTCCCAGATTTTCTTTTGAAAATGGAGTGCAGATGTGACCTCTCGTCCAAAAGAACACGCTTCTGACCATGCAGCACTCCCTCAGTATGGCACTGGCATGTAAATCTAGATTATACACTCAAGTCTCTGGAGTGACACTTGGCCCCATCACAACAGGCACATGGGATATTTGCCTTTATTAGCCGAGGCATAGAATATAAGAGCAGGGCAGTGATGATGGAGTTGTATAAAACGCTCGTTAGGCCATAGCTTGAGTACTATGCGCAGTTGTGGTCGCCACACTATAGGAAGGATGCGATTGCACGAGAGAAAGTGGAGATTCAGATTCACTAGAATGTTGCCTGGCTGGAGCATTTCAGCTATGAAGAGAGGCTGTTTAGGCTGGGGTTGCATTCCTTAAGAGCAGAGAAGGCAGGAGGAATCTGCTGGGGGGGGGGGGGGGGGGGGGGGGGGGGGTGCTGACTGAGGTGCACAAAATTATGTGGGGCATAGAGTAGATGGGAAGAAACGTTTCCCCTTAGTTGAAGGATCAATACCAAAGGCCATAGATTTAAGGTAAAGGGCAAGAGATTTATGGGGAATAGAGGAAAAAATTATTTCACCCAGAGGGGATGGGAATCTGGAACTCCTGTCTGAAAGGGGGGACAACGCAAAACATTTAAGAAGCATTGAGATGGGCACTTGAAACACCAAAGCAGACAAGGCTACGGACCAAGTGCAGGAAGATAGGATTAGAGTAGAGTAGATTGGTGTTTGATGGTCGGCGCAGACACGATGGGCTGAAGGACCTCTTTCTCTATGACTCGATAACAAGGAATATAGTGACAGAGCAGAGAAGTGTCACTTGTGCAATTTTGGTTTCCACACACCCAGAGATACACAACCTGGAATTGTGGTGGAGGTAGGTTCAATCGAGGCATTCAAGAGGGCATTAGATGATTAGTTGAGTAAAAACAATGTGCAGGGCTTTTTGTTAGTGGTCTGATTTTAATAACGGAGGAAAATGAAATCTAAATGGAGCAATGTCTAAGTGCAATGAGAAATCTTGCCTGGTTTCCATGGTGCCAACAACACCATCTTCACCAAGCAGGAGAGTCTGGGCTTGTATTTGTTAAGAGCAGAGATTCCCAAGCTGGAGTCCATGGGAGCCACCTGGGGGGTGGGGGTGGGGAGGGTCCATAGCAAAAGAGGCACACTTGAAAAAATTGAAAGATGCTGGCTTCTGGAGACATCAGACTTGGATTGGTCAAGCATTGACAGTGGAGTAACGGAAAGAGGGGACCTCGGAATAGACCCTGGATTGGGAGCCAGAGCAGGCTGCTGGCCAGTGCGGGCCTCGGAGTGGGGTTGCTCGCCAGTGCAGGCCTCAGAGTGGGATTTGGGAGCCCAAGCAGGCTTGGAGCGGGATTTGGGGAGCCCAAGCAGCCCTCGGAGCAAGAGAAAGATGAGTGAGTGTGTGTGAGAGAGGGGAGTAGAGTGTGTTCAAGACAGCAGGCGGAGTATCTGTGAGGGGGGTAGAATGCATGACAGAGCAAGTGTACAGTGGGGGACGAGTGCATGAGGGGGCAGGTGCATGGGGGGAGTGCGTGAGGGGGGGGCAGCGTGTGAAACGGGGCGAGTGTGTGTGAAAGGGGGCAAGTATGTATGAAAGGGGGCAAGTGTAAGTGAAAGGAGGGTTGTGTGTGAGAGGGAGGGTGTGTGTGGCGGGGCATGTGTGTGAGAGAGGGGGTAGAGTGTCTGAGAGTGGAGTATAGTATGTGTGAGGGATTGAGTGTGAGACAGGGGGCTGAGTGTGTGGGGTGGGGATCAGTGTGTGAGGGGGTTTAGTATGTGTGAGACAGTGGGTGTGTGAGTGTGGGAAAGTGAGACGTGTGCGTGTGAGAGGGAGAGATGCAGGTGTCCAATATGAGAATCGGCTTTCCGGCATCTTTCCTTCCATGAAAAATAACAAAAGTTAAGAATTAAATACTTTATTGATAAGAGAACATTTTAGACTACCCATTCCTAAAGTGAGTAGTACTTCCAACAGTTAATATTAAAGGGCCATGGGAATGTGGGTTGGCCAGAGGCGACTGTGAGGGGGCATGGAGCTGATGAATCTATTGTGACTGTGTGGTTTCCTAATTTCTAATGTGCATAAATATAGCTAGAAAAGATTGTTAGGGTAGCATGGTAGCACAGTGGTTAGCACTGTTGTCTCATGGCGCCGAGGTCCCAGGTTCGATCCTGGCTCTGGGTCACTGTCCGTGTGGAGTTTGCACATTTTCCCCTGTTTGCATGGGTTTCGCCCCCAAAGATGTGCAGGATAGGTGGATTGGCCACACTAAATTGTCCCTTAATTGGAAAAAATGAATTGGGTACTCTAAATTTATTTAAAAAAAAGAAAAGACTTGTTTACATTTGGTTTCTGTGTTCTCACCAATGTTGCAGCAAAAAAACGCCAACACTATCAGAACACTTGGCATTCCCTGACGCAGGCGGGAGGTCACTTGGGGATCTGCGGCTTGAAATGTTTGGGAAACCCTGTTTTAGAGTAGAGAGAGTAAGGGAGATCTAACGGAGGTGCTTATGGATGACCAAAAGGGTTGCTAGCTTTTATGCATGGGTCTCGGGGGAGGAGAGCAGCAGTGGAGGTGGGTTGGGGATGTGGGATGTCCAGACATGGAGGCAGTCATAAAGTTCAAGGTAAGGAAATGCTTCTTCACAGAGTAGAAACCTGGAAAGTCTCCATTCTAGAATTGAGGAAAGCTAATTATAACAATATTAGGCGGGAACTGAAGAACCTAGATTGGGGGAAGATGAGGGTAAATCAACATCTGATATGTGGGAGGCCTTCAAATGTCAGTTGAAAGGAATTCAGGACCGGCATGTTCCTGTGAGGAAGAAGGATAAATATGGCAAATTTCAGGAACCTTGGATAATGAGAGATATTGTTGGCCTCGTCAAAAAAAAAGGGAGGCATTTGTCAGGGCTAAAAGGCTGGGAACAGACAAAGCCTGTGTGGAATATAAGGAAAGTAGGAAGGAACTTACGCAAGGAGTCAGGAAAAAGGGGTCACGAAAGGTCATTGGCAAGTAGGGTTAAGGAAAATCCCAAGGCTTTTTACATGTACATAAAAAAGCAAGAGGGTAGCCAGGGAAAGGGTTGGCCCACTGAAGGATAGGCAAGGGAACCTATGTGTGGAGCCAGAGGAAATGGGCGAGGTACTAAATGAAAACTTTGCATCAGTATTCACCAAAGAGAAGGAATTGGTGGATGTTGAGTCTGGAGAAGGGTGTGTAGATAGCCTGCGTCACATTGAGATCCAAAAAGAGGTGTTAGGCATCTTGAAAAATATTACGGTGATTAAGTCCCCAGGCCTGATGGGATCTACCCCAGAATACTGAAGGAGGCAAGAGAGGAAATTGCTGAGGCCTTGACAGAAATCTTTGGATTCTCACTGTCTTCAGGTGATGTCCCGGAGGACTGGAGAATAGCCAATGTTGTTCCTTTGTTTAAGAAGGGTGAGGTTAAGCAAGGATAATCCAGGGAACTACAGGCCGGTGAGCCTTACGGCAGTGGTAGGGAAATTACTGGAGAGAATTCTTCGAGGCAGGATCTACTCCCATTTGGAAGCAAGTGGACGTATTAGCGAGAGGCAGCACAGTTATGTGAAGGGGAGGTCGTGTCTCACTAACTTGATAGTTTTTCAAGGAGGTCACAAAGATGATTGATGCAGGTAGGGCAGTGGATGTTGTCTATATGGACTTCAGTAGGGCCTTTGACAAGGTCCCTCATGGCAGACTGGTACAAAAGGTGAAGCCACACAGGATCAGAGGTGAGCTGACAAGATGGATACAGAACTGGCTAGGTCATAGAGGGCAGAGAGTAGCAATGGAAGAGTGCCTTTCTGATTGGAGGACTGTGACTAGTGGTGTTCCGCAGGGATCAGTGCTGGGACCTTCGCTGTTCGTAGTCTATAAATGATTTGGAGGAAAATGTAACTGGCCTGAACAGTAAGTTTGCGGATGACAGAAAGGTTGGTGGAATTGCAGATAGCGATGAGGACTGTCAGAGAATACAGCAGGATTTAGATCGTTTGGAGACTTGGGCGGAGAGATGGCAGATGGAGTTTAATTTGGAGAAATGTAAGGCAATGCACTTTGGAAGGTCTAATACAGGTAGGGAATATACAGTGAATGGTAGAACCCTCAAGAGTATTGACAGTCAGACAGATCCAGGTGTACAGGTCCACAAATCACTGAAAGGGACAACACAGGTGGAGAAGATAATCAAGAAGGCATATGGCATGCTTGCCTTCATTGGCCGGAGCATTGAGCATAAAAACTGGCAAGTCATGTTGCAGCTGTATAGAACCTTAGTTAGGCCACACATGGAGTCTTCAATTCTGGTCGCCACACTACCAGAAGGATGTGGAGGTTTTAGAGAGGGTGCAGAAGAGATGTTGCCTGGAATGGAAGGCATTAGCTATGAGGAGAATAAACTTTGTTTGTTCTCACTGGAACGACAGAGGGGCAACCTGATAGAGGTCTACAAAATTATGAGGGGCATAGACAGAGTGGATAGTCAGAGACATTTTCCCAGGGTAGAGGGGTCAATTACTAGGGGGGCATAGGTTTAAGGTGCGAAGGGCAAGGTTTAGAGGAGATGCACGAGGCAAGTTTTTTTACACAGATGGTAGTGTGTGCCTGGAACTCACTGCCGGAGGAGGTGGTGGAAGCAGGGACCATAGTGACGTTTAAGGGGCATCTTGACAAATACATGAATAGGATGGCAATAGAGGGATAAGGACCCCGGAAGTGTAGAAGATTTTAGTTTAGATGGGCAGCATGTTCGGCACAGGCTTGGAGGGCTGAAGGGCCTGTTCCTGTGCTGTACATTTCTTTGTTCTTTGTAGAAGTTGCTGACGCTGGAGATTAATTAAAAATTTCAAAACAAGAGTGCCAGATTTTTATTGGACAAGGGTGTTGAGAAATGTAGAGCCAACCATTGGAGAGATACAGATCAGCCAGGGTCAATTGAATGCAGAACAGCCTTGAGGCACTGACTGTCTCCGGTTCCTAGGTTGTTCCGTGCAAACCCACTAAACACTGCTTGCAAAACCGTCTCCACAATCTCCAAAAAATATTCGAAACACGGAATGAGGACAATTTAAATATTTATTCATAAAACCATTCAAAACCCATGACTAAGAAAAACAAAACGTTATCTACAAGAAAAAAGATTTACAAGACTACCAATGGTCATAGACCTTTGCTAACATAGCTCGCTCACCCCCTCCTTACATATTTCTATATTTACACCGCTACCATTTTGTTTGTACACACACTTACAAAAATATTGCTTTAAATCAAGACATTAATTGTGGCTTTTTCAAAATTACCTCCAAAACAGAAAAAAAAGGATAATTTATTTTGGATCTAGAAAACAAATTGGCCTGATTTGGTTGCATTCAGGATGTAAAGTTAGTTGGTTTGGCTGGGTAAATACATTACTGTGTGGTGCCAGCTGAGGTTTAATACTTGGCAATTGATGATAGATGCAGGCTGCCAAGAACACGGTGTGTGAAATGAAGAACAATAGTGGCAACTAAATTCTCTTCCGCCATTAATATGTTGCCGAGTTACCATGCCCAAACCAATCAATTGTTGAAATATTTGGCAAAATACATCTAAGCGATCTATATATATATATATATATTTATATGTATACCAAAAAGGAACTCTGCGCAAAGGTAAAATTTACAGAACAGGTAAAAAAAATGAAAGATACAAGGTATATCTTTACATTGTGCCCGGCACGCAAACCAAAACCAAAGAGTCAGAGGGAAAGTTTAAATACCCTGGGATGATTCGGAACAAAATATATACACACGCAGTTCTCTGTCTCTCTCGCTGGGTGCAGAGGCCTGTACATTCCTGGGTACCCTGGCGCACTCTGCGACTGAGGAGTGTAGAGCCTCCCCAACTTCTTCCAGGATGTCTTACCGCTGCACTCATTGAGAGCTTGGAACAGAACAGAACTCATCGCACTCAGCACACATTTATACTTCAATCCCTTCCTATTTAAAAAATATTTGTTTGGCTGAACGGGGATAGCTCTCTGGAACTCCAAGAGAAATTCGAAGGGCTTGTTGGAGGGAGTGGGGGTGGGTTGAAGAGCACCTTTGATTTTCCAAAGTTGGGAATGCATCAAGCAGGAATCCCTGCCATCACCCCACCCAGAGCCATCCCATCCTCAGGATATTGGCGCTTGGGATTTTAAATCCATCATTTTGACAGACTGCCAAAGATCGTTTGTATCGGGAGACACTGACATCCATTACTCCTGACCACTTCCTAAAGCAGACTTCACGAGCAACCAACCTTTCACCCTGAAGCCACCCCACAATCAGATGTAAGACACTATGAAATTAAGCTGCACAAAGTCATGACGTTACCAATAAACGACAGAGACAATTGTTTGTGTCCATTGGCCTGCAAACATACTGAGAACGGGGGAAGCCAACACAGAGATTGAAGCTGAACAGAAGGCATTTCAGAATTGATGGCGGCTCTATAAAAGGTATCTTGGCAGAATTTTCCACAAGGTTCCATCGCAATTCTATCAAAAATACAGGTAGGTTCCTATTGAAGAGGGACTTCAGCTATTCTGGTCAGAAAGATTGCTGCACACAATGGCTCAGCTGCCATACCTGGCTAGGCCACAGAAGAGGAAGAATCTCATTTAAACAACTCCTGCCTTACTTAAATTTCTGCCGTGGATTATTCAGCAATCATCTGCTCTATCTCGCCTTTCCTCCCCCCGCCAGACTCACCAGAAAAAAAATTGGTCATGGGAGACGAATGTTGATTCTGTCTCTCCACTGGCCTCTTCTGCTTCTCATGCATTGGGCTGTACGACACGATCACTCTGAGTCTATGCAAAGCTTTTATCTGGACTGTGCCTTTTTACATGGCCACTTTCAACAACTTTCTTGTCTCATTAAGGGGGCCCAGTCCAGACCAGCCCCTCTCAAAGCAGGGAAAGCCAAATCTAGTTACAGGATATACAGACAACGCAGCTGGGGGCTTCTTGAAGGTTTCTATCAGCCGAGTCTCAAACATGGCTCCATGAGAGGGCATAGGAAAGGCGTTTGCTTTGCAGCAATGCACATGACCATTCTTCAAATAGGGATTTCAGCTTTTGGTTATTCTGTTAGGGACACAGGCAAAAAGGTCCAAGGAAATATGACGCATGGCACGACACAAGTGAATGCAAAACCTGCTTTAGTGCCTTTGCAAAGAAGCGATAATGTTCTTGTTTTGAAGAATGGGACCTTCTCTTGGACCTTAAAGCCAGAACACAACTCTGAAATGGTTTCACGACACTGGATTGAAGAGGTGCCTGCACCACATGGATTTTGCTGACCTATACTATGTGGGCACCAGAAACAAAGGTTTAGGTTCTAATGGAACAACAATACCTGCAATTTTATATTTCTATTAGAAATTTACATTGATCTCTAACGGGCTGTATAAAACTAATACCTAGCAATGTACTATAACATGTTAAAAAGAGCAGATAGCATATTGCGTCATTATTTTGAGAAAGAACCACACTGCTTGGGGTCCAAGATGTTGTATTTGAGGACCATGTTTAACACAGAGCCTTCAAGGTAGTCGGAAAAAAGTAGATATTTGAATTCCTATTAATTTGTATAGAATGCCAACAGGATTCGAGCACAATGAACCAACAGCATAGACATTGATGCTTTCCAAATCCCCAAATCAAATAGGGCCTACAACAATCCAGAACATTGTAAGCCCGAATAGGTGAGCAGCTTGATTCTTGACAGATCATCAGACTTTGGGGATGGATGTACGTGGCACAGGTTTCAAGATGACCGCTGACATAACATGGTCCCAGTAGTTAAGGAGATGGGGGTCAGGCTTGGACACTCATTCTGAAATCAAGCTAAAGCTCGTCTTGCCACGAGGTGAGGAGATGGGGTGAACACATACCTTATTATTCATTCCATCTATTTTCCATGGTCACCATTTTCCAGCTGCATTCAGGTGTGAAGAAACGTTGTTTTGGGGGTTGGGGGGGGGGGGGGGGGGCGCGGGGAAGCACACGTCTGCTCCAATGTTTCAGAATAATCTGCAACTTCTTTGTAAAGTCACATGACATCACCCTCTTCCCTTCTCCGAACTACACAACCCTTATTTCCCTGAGCTGGGTCCGATTGCGGTGGAGTTTAATGGAGATTTAGGATGGCTGCTTTACACTTTCCTAAACATTCACCACCATCAAAAGTGCCATTGAAGTCAGCATTGGGCTCTGAGATTTCTATTTAAATAACCAAAATGTACAGTAACAGACATGGTTTTTCCCCATTTACATTTTAAACCAATCAGGTCAGGCTTTCCTGCAGTCGACTGAGAGTTTTCTTCCTTGGCCTTCATCTTTTTAATCGACAAAACTCACTGTTAAAATTACAAAAGAGTTAAGAATTGTTTTGAGAGAGAACAAAGATGCGGGAGCTGAGAAGGAAACGCTTCTTCATTCTTGGAGGTGTCATGTTTGGACAGTTGGGTCCTGATAAAAGAGTTCCGAGTCGGCAGGTGGCGTCTTTAGGATGCTTCACTGGCTGAAAACCTAATGCAAATAAAAGAACACAAAATCAGAAAGGAAAGGTGGCATTTTATAAAGAACTCTCTGCATCCTCTGTAAACCCGAGGCCATCCAAGAATGTGCTGCCCATGTCCTACCAAGACCAATTCATTCTCCTGTAACCCCTGTACTCAATGACCGACATTGACACATGGTTCAGCAATTCCCGACATCTTAACCTTCTTGTCTTTGCTTTCAGATTCCTCCAGAAAAACGGCAGAGACAACAGCTGCTGAAAAGGCAGCATCATCTTTGCCTTTTCCCGCCGAGATCCCAGGTTCGATCCCAAATCTGGGTCACTGTCCATGTGGAGTTTGCACATTCTCCCCATGTTTGCGTGGGTTTCGCCCCCACAACCCAAAGATATAGTCAAATTTTTAAAAAAAATTTTTTTTTAAATCTTTGCCTTTTCCAGAACACAAGAGGCTATTAAAGCCTGATTCCAAGCCCACCTGCAAAGACCTCCTGATACAAAAGCTGCAGTGTCTTATTTCACCCCCTTATTTCAAAACTTGTCATTCCCAGCTAGTTTCAGTCAAATGACCAGTGCTGGTATTGTTTAACCAGAATGGTATCGAAGTCCAAAGATGTCACTGTGCAATAGGACACAGATGGTGGTTTCACGCTTATTCTGTTGATAACTGGTCCCTTCAGCTCTCTCTTGTGAAGCATTGTTCTTGGAGATGAGAAGTCTAGAGGCTTGCTAATTCTGTGTTGAGAGAGATCTCCAAACAATAGGAGTGAATTCCTCAAAGGGGTATTTGTATAGGCATGTCCGTTCAAGGGTAACTACCCCTTCCCAAAATTAGGAATAAAGAACTTTCTGGAAACTTGAGATATTCTGTGCTAACACTGTAATGATCACTTGGCCATTGGTAACCATCTTAGCCACCTTGTGAGTGTCCATTTCAAATCATACAGGACAGTTCCAGAAGCTTCCACAGGAACACAGTCCAGGTTTGGAATCATGAATAAGACTTCACAATCCATGGCAAAGGCATGAGGTTGAAACTCAGTTCAAGAACTTGGAATTTTTTTTTGAAAGTCTGGAAGTGTAAATATGGTGGCAATAAAAATGGCCATGAAGCTGTTGGACTGTTGTAAATACTCAACTGGCCCACTAATTTTCTTTCAGAAAAGAAACCCTGACTCCTTACCTAGTCTGTTCTACATGTGACCCAATCCCATGCTCAATGTGATTGACGCTTTACTGCCCTCTGAAGTAGCCACAAGCCACTCTGCTGCATCTTAAGCAAGTAGGGAAATGAGTAATAAATGCTGCCCCCTACCAGTCAGTGATCCTCAGGTTAAATCACCATTCGCCAGCTCTCGCCTTCAAAGGAGAAAGTAGCCTATGGTCATCTGGGACTGCGGCGACTTTACTTACACATCCCAATATAAAAGCATAGAAGTCTTCAGGTACTTTTTGCACATTTAATTGTCGGGATGTTTAATTTAGTGTGATTTCGACACAATTAAATGAGGCATTATATGAAGAAGCACAGTGGTTAGCACTGCTGTTTCACAGTGCCAGGGACCCGGGTTCAATTTCGGCCTTGGGTGACTGCCATGTGGAGTTTGCACTTTCTCGCTGTTTCTGCGTAGGTTTCCTCCGGGGTGCTCTGGTTTCCTCCCACAGTCCAAAGATGCGCAGATAAGGTGTATTGGCCATGCAGGGCAGCATGATAGCACAGTGGGTAGCACTGTTGCTTCACAGCTCCAGGGTCCCAGGTTTGATTGCCGGCTTGGGTCACTGTCTATGTGGAGTCTGCACTTTCTCCCTGTGTCTGCGTGGGTTTCCTCCCACAAGTCACGAAAGACGAGCTGTTAGGTAATTTGGACATTCTCAATTCTCCCTCTGTGTACCCGAACAGGCGCTGGACGTGGCGACTAGTGGCGCTTCACAGTAACTTCATTGCAGTGTTAATGTAAGCCTACTTGTGACAATAAAGATTATTAAAAATTGCCCCCAGTGCCCAAAGATCTGAAGGTTAGGTGGGGTTATTGGGTTATGGGGGATAGGGCAGGGGAGTGGGCTTAGACGGGGTGTTTTTTCAGAGGGTCAGTGCAGAGTCGATGGGGTGAATGGCCTCCTTCAGCACAGTAGGAATTCTATGGATTCTATGGTTTTAATTCTATGGAAGTGGGCAGATAGCTGAGAGCCTTGTGGGCATTGATGGTGCTGCACGTTTTCTACTGAAATTTGTGTTTACTCTAAAAAGACAAATAAGCAAGATTTAAACACAGCATCTGTTAGAGGAAGCATCAGTCATGTGACTGTGGAAATCCCACATAATTCAGCTTGTGCGGGTGATTCATGTCGCTAATCTACAATTTTTTATTATTATTATTATTATTATTAATAATCGGTCATTTTGATTGGGATCTAGTGGAAGGGGTTTAGACCTACTCAGCAGGATGGCTGTACGAGCTCAAACAGCCCATACAATAAGGGAAGCTCACTCAAAGCCATCAGAGCATCCCGCTAGCTTCAATTGAGAGCTGGAGTTCTGGTCTCCACTCTCCGGGAATGTCTGGAATGGGGTTTCCTGCCAAGTCACATGGGATTCACTGTCACTGAGCCAAAGGCACACTCCACTTGTGAGGTAATGAATTATAAATTGCATATTCCTGTTTGGCCTCATATGCTTCATCATTATTTTTACCTCCTGTTGACGGAGATTGAATGACACTGGTAATACTGTAAATCCAGTGAAAGAACAAGTTTCCTACCTCAGCTCAAAGTTCCGACCGAACCTTTGCAACACCAGTGTGGTGAATGTATTGCTGTAACAATTCACCATGTGTATATCTGTATTATGCTGTTGCCCATGTGGGCTCCACCTATGGACCATTGTAAGGTATTACCTATGATGTAGCATGTTGGGGCCTGTGTGGGCTCCGCCCCTGGCTCCACCCCTTGAGGGGAGGTATAAAGAGCAGTCGCCCTGTAGGCGGCTCCCACTAACAGATCAGTCGCAGGCAGGCACTGTTCTAGTTGATTAAAGCCACAGTTTACTTCTACTCCTGGTTTTGTGTGAATTGATGGTCGCATCAACCAGTTTTTTTATTCCCCCCTGAAATGAATTATGATCAGAAGTGAGTATGACAAACAACAACCAGCGTTTATTGCCCATCCCTAATTGCCTTTGAACTGAAGGGCTTGCTGGGCCATTGAAGAGGGCATTTAAGAGCCAACCACATTGCTGTAGATCTGGAGTCACATGTAGGCCAGACCAGGTAAGGACGACAGATTTCCTTCCCTGAAGCACATGAGTGAACAACGATCTGGAATGGTTTCATGGTCATTATTAGACTTTTAATTCCAGATTGTTTGTTTTATTGAATTCAAATTTCACCATCTGCCATTTGATCCCGGCTCCCCAGAGCATTACCCTGGATCCCTGGATCAATAGTCCAGCATCAATGCAGCCTCCTCCTCAGACCGAGAGGAGTTTCTACTGGAATCCATCACTAGCTGGAATCCCCGGTGAGCACTGTGCCGTCCAACGTGAGTCAATCGCAATGGCAAGATCCAATCTGGAGGACAGCTAGCAGTCTGTTCGTCATACCTTGTGCTAGACAGCTATAACTCTGGTTAATCAACATACAGGAAACTGTCACTAAACCAATCACTATAAATAGCTACAGCAGCAAGGCCAGAGGTTCACCTACATTGAACTCCTCCACCATATCCTCGTAATCCCACCTAATATTTGGATACTAAGGGGAAATTTAGCATGGCCAATCCACCTAACGTGCACATCTTTGCACTGTGCGAGGAAACCGGAGCACCCGGAGGAAACCCACGCAGACACGGGGAGAAAGTGCAAGCTCCACACAGTCAGTCACCCAAGGCCAGAATTGAACCAGGGTCCCTAAAGCTGCGAGGCAGCAGTGCTAACACTGTGCCACCATGCTTTACTGGAGCAAGTCCCTGGAGCGAAGCTGTGTGTTCTGCCACAGGATTGTAAAACAGATTTCCACTAACTCTAGAGGAAATATTCGACTTGAAGAATCCATTGAATCAATGAGAGTATTATTTAGTTATTACATGGAAATCTTCCAGGTGTTGAAAATAACTATCCTGTGTTCCTGCTAATGGACCCTCCCAGATGGTGTTCATATCAATAGGGAGATCTGTTATTTTTTGAGAGGGCGTTATCTCAGAGATTACAATGTATTATCTCGCTGCTCAGTTGGGAGCAATGTTTATTACCCTTGCCCTTCCCCTTTAAAGCCACATAATGTAACCTTTGTTCAAAAGGCACATCCCAAGTATAGACACGAGGCTGGTTGCTGCTGCCGGGGATTGTTTGCGGATTGGCAACACCTGGTAGATTCCTGGCTCCGGGTTGGACAATCGAACAGCAGGAAGCGACGCTTTCGATTTTGTCCCCCAAATTTAACTTATTCACTGGGACGTGCCCCAACAGCTTAGCTGTGGTTTGGCCATGCAAATGAAGGGTAGACTTTGCATACATACAATTTTCAAGATCTGATAAGATTAAGACAAACGTTTCATGGAGATAAAGGGAATGCAAAACAAAGGGAAGGCTATAAGTGGAAGGAACATGACGAGAATTTTGTGTTTTTAGCCATTGCCACAACAAGAAAACTTTGCACTCATGTAGCACCATGCCGAGGTGCTCCGCAGAAGACAAAGTTAACACACACACAAGGAGGAAATGTTAGGATTAATTAGAAAGTTAGGATACAGCTACAGCACGTGATTCGGAAGGTAAATGGAATGTTTTCATTTACTTCAAGGGGAATGAAATATTAAAGTGGGGATGTTTTGCTACAGTTGTACAGAGCGTTGGTGAGGCCACGGCCGGAATTATCCGTCACGGGTCCGCCTCGCCACCGCTGCGAGCGAGGGCGTGGAATTTGGCACTCAGCCAAATTTTCCATTCACTGCAGCGGGACGGGAGAATCCCGCTGCCGGGAACGGATGGAGATTCCCGCCCGATATCTGGAGTGCTGTGTATAGTTTTAATGTCCTTATTTAAGAAAGGACAAAAATGCATTGGAAGCAGTTCAGACGAGAATCACACCTGGGACGAAGGGGGTTATCTTATAAGGTAAAGTTGGGAAGGCTGGGCCAATATCCATTGGAGTTTAGAATATGAGAGGTGATCTTATTGAAGCATGTAAGATCCTCAGGGTCTTGACAGGGTGGATTCTGAAAGGATGTCTCCCCTCATGGGAGAGACTAGAACCAAGGACACAGTTTAGAAATGAGGGGTTCTCCCATTTAGGATGGAGATAAGAAGAATATCTTTTCCCCTCAGATGGTCGTGAGCCTTTGGAATTCTCTTTCCCAGAGAGCGTGGAGGCTGGGTCATTGAATATTTTTACGGCAGCTGTATATAGATTGTTGGCTAAAAAGTGAAGGAGGGTGGAATGTGGAATTGAGACCACAATTAAACCAGCTTCGATCTTATTGAATGGTGGAACAGGCTCCAGGGGCTGAATGGGCCTACTCCTTCTTCTAATTTGTACATTGGTACGTATTTTCTATATACCTTCATGAGATGTGGGCATCGCTGGTTGGGCTAGCATGAAGAGTCATTGGTGTGGAACTGGAGTTATATGTAGGCCAGGCGAGGTAAGGATGCCAGAACTCCTTCCCTAAAAGGAGATTGGCGAACCAGATGGGTTGTTCTGACAATAATTCCAGATTTTCATTGAATTCAAATGTCACCATCTGCCATGGTGGGATTCGAACCCCAGAAAATCACCTTGGGTTTCTGGATTACTAGCCCAACAACAATCTAAGCTAAGCCACTGCCACTGTATGTGACCAAACATTTTGAATCATAGAATCATAGACTTTACGGTGCAGAAGGAGGCCATTCGGCCCATCGAGTCTGCACTGGCCCTTGGAAAGAGCACCCTACTCAATCCCATGTCTCCACCCTATCCCCGTAACCCCATCTCACCTTTTGGACACGAAGGGGCAATTTATCATGACCAATCTACCTAACCTGTACATCTTTGGACTGTGGGAGGAAACTGGAGCACCCGGAGGAAACCCACGCAGACACGGGGAGAAAGTGCAAACTCCACACAGACAGTTACCCAAAGCCAGAATTGAACCTGAGACCCTGGAGCTGTGAGGCAGCAGTGCTAACCACTATGCCACCGTGCTGCCAACTGATCACAAGAGGGTCACAGAGGGAATTCAGGGCTTAGGGCCAAAGGCATGATCCACAACAGTGGGGCAATGTGAGAGGGGGAAATGTGTTAAGAGCTTGTGCAAGAGGCCAGTGTTCTCAGAAGGTTTCAGGGCTGGTTATAGAACATAGAACATAGAAAATACAGCACAGAACAGGCCCTTCGGCCCACGATGTTGTGCCGAACCTTTGTCCTAGATTAATCATAGATTATCATTGAATTTACAGTGCAGAAGGAGGCCATTCGGCCCTTTGAGTCTGCACCAGCTCTTGGAAAGAGCACCCTACCCAAACTCAACACCTCCACCCAACACTAAGGGCAATTTGGACATTAAGGGCAATTTATCATTGGCCAATTCACCTAACCCGCACATCTTTGGACTGTGGGAGGAAACCGGAGCACCCGGAGGAAACCCACGCAGACACGGGGAGGACGTGCAGACTCCGCACAGACAATGACCCAAGCCGGAATCGAACCTGGGACCATGGATCTGTGAAGCAATTGTGCTATCCACAATGCTACCGTGCTGCCCTTAAGAACAAATAAATCTACACTATATCATTTTCCCGTAATCCATGTACCTATCCAACAGCTGCTTGAAGGTCCCTAATGTTTCCGACTCAACTACTTCCACAGGCAGTGCATTCCATGCCCCCACTACTCTCTGGGTAAAGAACCTACCTCTCATATCCCTCCTATATCTTCCACCTTTCACCTTAAATTTATGTCCCCTTGTAATGGTGTGTTCCACCTGGGGAAAAAGTCTCTGACTGTCTACTCTATCTATTCCCCTGATCATCTTATAAACCTCTATCAAGTCGCCCCTCATCCTTCTCCGCTCTAATGAGAAAAGGCCTAGCACCCTCAACCTTTCGTCGTAAGATCTACTCTCCATTCCAGGCAACATCCTGGTAAATCTTCTTTGCACCTTTTCCAGAGCTTCCACATCCTTCCTAAAATGAGGCGACCAGAACTGTACACAGTACTCCAAATGTGGCCTTACCAAAGTTTTGTACAGCTTCCTGAGTTAGAAATTGATGCAATTTGTGAAGCTGTGAATCGATTGATATTACTGCTCCACAAATGTTTACGAGCATGGATTTATTTAGGTTTAGAAAGGTCGGACGATAAAGAAAAATAAATACTAATACAGCTAAACAAATATCTCAGTAAATAACCTCAGATTTAAAAAAATATTTTTTTTAGTAACCAATCATTTTTTCCAATTAAGGGGCAATTTAGCATGTTCAAACCACATTCCTTGCACGCAAACACGGGGAGACTGTGCAAACTCCACACGGACAGTGACCAAGAGCCGGGATCGAACCTGGGACCTCGGCGCCATGAGACTGCAGTGCTACCACTGCGCCACTGTGATGCCCTACTCAGATTTATTATTAACTAATCTGTGACTAAACAGAGGATCAGTATTCAAACATTTCCCAACATGGCACTAACCTCTGAAACCTGTCTATTAGTTTCTTTATCATCTTCTCTGTGATTCCTGGGCAGCTTGCTTCTACTGCGTTGATGCTTTTTTCAAGTTCGTTTAATGCTTCAGTCTTCACTGCGCCACCTCTTTCCTGTTCTTTAAGCTGGTTTGGGAAAAATGCATGGGTTTTAGTCCTGTCCTGAATACTCCCTCTTGTGAAAATAAAGCAGGCGCACCCTTACAAGCAGCCTCAGCATTTCACCCACCTCAGCAAATAGAGGAGCAATCACGGTCGATAAACACGTTGATAACTTCTTGAGGTCTTGGTCCTATAGAGCGGAAGAATGAAAATGTTAACAGCTGCTGAGATGAGTGTGAAAATACTGGCGGAGGCACCTCAGCCTGGACTTGTGACTACAGCATGCAATCCTTGAAACAAGAACGTTTGGCAAAATCTGTCTCTATTTCCTCTCACACTTCACTGTTGACATGAAGTACGGAGTTGTAATTCCACTCCAGAGCGCCAAACATAAAATCCTAGTCAACATTCCCAGGCAGTGCTGAAGGGGTGCGGCACTTTAGGTGGCGAGGCCATTCAGACAGTATGTTCTTAGATGGTCATGAGAGATCCCACTCCACTATTTAAACAGCGGCAGGAGACCTCTCCCCTAACCAGTGTTGCTCTGTCCACTGACACCAGTAAATTAGATTAGCCAATCATTCTCGCCTAATATTTGGTGCGAGCTTGCTGTGCGCAGTTTGGACTCTGCTGGGCTTCCTCCATCAAATAAATTAGCTTCTCAGCTGCTCATCCCGCGGGTCTCTGTCGAATATCTTTCCTTCACAACCTGCTGCTCTTTTGCAAATTAAACAGCCCTATTCTAAAGGAATTCAGAAGGAAGTGTAAGGAGGGAGGAGTAGCAGGCCCTTCCTTGCGGAGAACATTTAGTTACTTACTGTTCCATTCTGCAGTTTCTTTTGGTCAGGTTTCTTTCGAACTGTGGTGAAGGACCACTCGATGGGTTTGGCATTTTTATTCTCCTTGTCATTACTTCCACTAAAGGAGAAAAAAAAAAGCAAAGGTCACAGGTCCATGTTGCATCTCTTCAGAAGTGTCAATGTTACCTTCTCGTTCATAGACAGGCTCTTCAACCATGGGAAGGTCTCACCCACGAACCCTGCTTGATACTATTCCTGCACTGCTGCTGCCACTGAGGTCAGCTTGCTCCATACGGAGCAGTATACACTAGGCCGTGACTTTATCCAAACCGTCACTGGCCAATGACTTGCCCAAAGACAGGAGGTTTCCAGTTTGGACTCAGGCTGACTTTGCACACCTCACAATGGAGTGCGCGCCAAGAATTGGGAAAGACAAGCAAGGAATTATACAACATCCCACAGGAAGAAATGATTTTCAGAGCATTCATAATCAAGTCTTTGCGAATGTTTCCGAGCCTCATGACAGCTATGACTCAATGGGTAGCAGTCTGACTTCTGACTCAGAAAACTGTGAATCAAGACCGATTCCATTGCACTAAATGTTGGCCAACATGCTCTGTTTATACTCGGGGAGTGCAAAATTGTCCAACTGTCATATCTGAGAGTCAACGGCAGTTCTCCCTAGTGACTTGGCCAATATTTATCCCTTAACCAACGTCATTAAAAATAGTTTATCTCAGAGGGCCAACGCTTCAACCCAAATATTTGTTAACAGCTTCAACGGCAGGAGGATACAACAGAAATGAATAGTAATTGAAGAATGTGTCTGTGCACGTGTGCCTGTCGGTGTCTTGTGTGTATGGTGTGTTGGTGTGGATGCGTTCTTGGTGCGCACGCGCGTGTGTGTATGAGAGCAAGAGCATGCGCACGCATGCATACATGTGTATCTGTGTATGGATGTGTGCGCACTTGTGTGCATGTGCCCATGCATGTGTGTCTCAGCATGTGCATCGCTCTCCATGTGTGTTCGTACCTGTGGTTCTGGGTTAAATGACTGAAAGTGACATCAGATTAGTTGTATATGAACATGTTTTACTATCAGGCCTTTATGCCATATCAGCACCTTCTTTAGTCATTAACTTAACCCTGATCACTCCCTTTGTCTTATGCCCATGACATTTTTGTCAAATCGCTCCAAGCTCCCACCTATCCTCGACCTTTTATTTTGCTCTGCCTACTCTTAAACAGTATAAGATCCATCACATTCTCTTTAGTGAGTATGTGGACTCGAAACATTAGCTCTGTTTCTTTCTCCACAGATGCTGCCAGATCTGCTGAGATTTTCCAGCATTTTCTGATTTTATAATCTGATTAGTTGCTGCTATTGCGTTATTAATTTCCTGATTTAAAAATATCCTGTTCACTGACAGCTGGTATGCCAACAGTATGAACTAACAGTGCTTCAAGAATGACAACAAAAAAAAACTGAGTTAGTGATGAGAATCTATTCTTTCAACGTGCACAGAGCTGGAGCAGAAACAGCAACCAGTTTGATGGTGTCTATTATAGCAATAAATTAGCATCCACCCAGTCAGGATTAACAATATGCGACAACCCATCCTCTCAGGAGACATAACATTCAGTCAGAAGTGACAATGCCATTGACAGAAGTGACTTTCTTCGAGGCCTATGCACCACTGCATTTGGCCAAGATGCTACAGACATTCTACACCAATTTGCCTGGCCTCTCAGAAGGAGCTTTTTATCCAGCGCCTCTTCTCAAAGGTGGGACCAAGCACAGGGAATGTGTCTTAAAGCGCTCCTGCTTTTTATTATGGCATCTCAAGTTATGGAAGATCAGTGTGAGCTGTTCTATGAGGGCTCTGATTTTCTCCTTTTTATTCTTCTTCCTTGAAGGAAAAGCAGGAAAAATGTTGGAATGTGGAACTAGGTGGGTTGGTCTCGCAGAGAGCCAGTATAAACATAATCGGGCAGAATGATCTCCTTTGCTGAAATCATTCCATAATTCTATATTTCCTGGTTCAGTCAGGAGGGGAAATGGCGTAAACCTCTTCAGATTACCTCAAAGTTTTAATTTCAACTTGAACATTTCTTGATCTTTCCCTCATTTTAGGATTCTGAGAGCTGGCATCAGCTGCAGACACATTAACACTGAATCCTCTGGAGGCTAATGTCACCCTCTTTCTGGGCCAGTGTCAAAGCTAGCTCTTTATACAGTCAGCTGATACATTCAAATAATCCTTAAATCCTTTACTGGATAAGTGCCGGTAAATGGGATTAGATTGACATTTGATGGCCAGCATAAACATGGTGGGCTGAAGGGCCTGTGTCTGTGCTGTATGACTATAACTACAACATTCCATTTAAGACAAATTTTGGGCTCTTGCAGCTGAAACAATAATCAGCTCAATATTTACCATATGCTCGGTTTTGAATACGCAAAACTTCCCATTCCTGAAATCATGCTGACTGCCTCTTCTCTGAATCCATACCGACCGTCCTTTCCCAAATCCATGTTGACCTTTCCTGAATTTATTTGAACCTTTTGCAATTCAGCATCGCCCACCCTATCCCAAATCCATTCTTGAACCCATTTTCCTTTCCACATTCCCGCTGTTAAGATTTGCTTCTCCTGATATTTCCTTGAAATGTGATTGGTGAATCTTCTGTACAATATGAAGATATCTGCTGTGTGGTTTTCAGACACACAAGACTCTTGATTCATTCATTTTTGGTCTCCTTATCTAAATAAATGATGTGGCGATCCTGCAAGTCCTGGCTTGAGACAATTCACACCTCTTTAACCTGTGATTATCCCTCTCTCCAGTTGCTCCGCCTGGACCTGTAGACCTAAGACTCACATTCAAAGTATCATCCTGCATCTTTGACTTTGTCTATATTTATGTTTCTAGAACCCACCTGAGGAAGGAGCAGTGCTCTGAAAGCTAGTGATTCAAAACAAACCTGCTGGACTTTAACCAGGTGTTGTAAGACTTCTTACTATCTAAAGAAAGATAGACCAGCATACAGCGGCACGGTGGCACAGGAGTTAGCACTGCTGCCTCACAGCACCAGGGACCTTGTCTGACTGTGTGGAGTTTGGACATTCGCTCCATGTCTGTGTGAGTTTCCTTCAGGTGCTCTGGTTTCCTCCCACAGTCCAAAGATGTGCAGGTTAGGTGGATTGGCCATGCAAAATTGCCCCTTGGTATCCAAATAAGTGCAAGTTTGTTGGGATTATGGGGTGTGGGTCTAGGTGGGGTGCTCTTTCAGCGAGTTGGTGCAGACTCGATGGGCTGAGTAGCCTCCTTCTACACTGCAGCAATTCTATGGTTCTATGGAGGCAATCCAGAGAAGGTTCACTAGATTGATCCAGGGGAGGCAACCTTATTAAAACATGTAGGATTCTCAGGGGGCTTGGTAGGGTAGATGCTGAGAGGTTGTTTCCCCTTGTGGGAGAGTGTAGGACCAGAGGACTTAATCTCAGAGCAAGGGATTACCCATTTAAAACAGACATGAGGAGGAATTTCTTATTTTAGAGGATAGGGAATCCGTGGAATTCTTCACCGCAAGTTGTAGAGGTTGGGACATTAATATGTTCAAAGCCAAGATAGACAGATTTCTGATCAGTAAGGAAATCAAGGGTTATTGGATAAGACGGGAAAGTGGAGTTGAGGGTTATCGTATCAGATCAGCCATAATGTCATTGAATGGCAGAACAGAATCGATGGGCCGAGTGGCCTACTTCTGCTCCTACATCTTATGGTCTGAGATTCAAATATTTCAGTCTCATTTGTTGCACTCCAATCCTCAAGAATCTGACATCCAACATTCATTGGTTGCCCTTTCCTTAGTGCAAGCGACCTTTTCTCAGCTAATCGATGGTGCAAGGCATCACAGTGGGGTCCTATCACCAACACACCTCATCAGACAATGATTAGGGTCCTGAGGCAACTGTCAAGGGTCTAGCTGTGACCAAACTTAGATCCTCACTTGCTTACAATCAACTGGAGTGGTGGAGGTTATGTAAGGCACGAGGCTCCACAATAGCGATTCCAACAGGTTGGAGGTTATTCAAATGAAAATCATTCCCAGGGAGTGGGTGTCACTGAGAAGGCAGGCATTTGTATAGAATCCCCATATTGCAGAAGGCAGATAGTTGGCCCACCGACCCTCCGATATAGCACCCCACCTAGGCCCACTCCCTTGTCCTACCCCTGCGACTCTACCTAACCTGCACATCTTTGGACTGAGAGGGGAAACTGGAGCATCCGGAGGAAAACTACGCAGGCTTGGGGAGAACGTGAAAACTCCCCACAGCGAGTTACCCAAGGCTGGAATTGAACCCGGGTGCCTGGCGCTGAGGTCGCAGTGCTAATCACTGTGCCACCGTGCCTTTGCACGGTTCTAATTTCCCCAAGAAAGTGATCACAAGCCGCGTTCTTCAAACATTCAGATAAAAGCAAGACACTGCGGATGCTGAAAATCTGAATTAAAAACTGGATGAACTCAGCAGGTCTGGCAGCATCTGGGGAGAGAGAAAAACAGAGTTAATGTTCCGAGTCCACCATGATTCTTCCTTGGAACTGTTCCGAAGCGTTAACTCGTTTCTATTTCCCCACGTGCTGCCAAGCCTGTCGGACTTTCCAGGCACTTTCTGCTTTTCTTCTTCAAATGCTGCTCAGTCGCAGTTTGATATAATGAGCAGCTCATTTGGTTATGCAGAGGACAGTCCAGAGTTCACCACTTGGGTGTGAGACTGGAGTCACATCTAGGCCTAGACGGGGGAGGACAGCAGACCTCCTCCACTAAAGGATGATATTAAAACACTTGCATTTTATCTGACAGTCTGATAGCACAATGGTCACTTTTTCTGGCACCAGCTTTTTTGTTTACTTTCAGAATTATTTTCAAACGGAATTCAAATCCTCCAGCCACATTGGTGGGATTTAAATCATGGATGGTTCAATCAGGGCCTCTGGTTCAATAATCCAGTCACAGAACCACTGGACTTCCCGTGATATATGAAAAAGTACTTACGAGTCGGACTCATCTGAGCTGGAGTCATCATCGCTATGTCCTTCTGCCTTCCACCTCTTATACCCGTCAATCAGTTCTGTTAGATAAGAAGTCTTCTTGCAGTTTTTAATGATGAACTTATGTTTGAGTAACTCCTTGGCTGTCGGACGCTGAGCAAATATGGAAAGAAAGATGGAAGGTAAGTAGGCTCTGCTTCTTGGGACACTTGTACTGACTCCCTGCAAACTGATGGAGAATTCTCCTCATGACTGACAACCTCTCACTAAGAGTGTGATTGCCTTTGTGTGAAACAGCCTTTGGAAAAACTTTTTTTTTTTTTTTTTTAAATGGGATGTGGGCATCACTGGCAAGGGGAGCATTTGCCACCCACCCCTAATCGCCCTCGAACTGAGTGGCCCGCTCGACCATTTGAGGCGGCAGCCAAAAGCCAACAATGTCGCGGTGGATCAAGAATCACCTGTAGGCCAGACTGGGTAAGAAACGCAGGGTGAGCGAGGTGGGTTTTTACAACAATCGATGACAGTTGTCATGGTCACCATTACTGAGAGTAGCTTTATATTCCAGATTTATTAATTGAATTTAAATTCCACTCGCGACCGAGGTGGAATTTGAACCTATGTCCCCAGAGCATTGGGCTGGGTTACTCAGTGTATGAACTGAAATGTAAACGCAAGAATCAATTTGGAGTGCCATTAAACATGGTAATGTTTGCTCGTCAGCACAGAATACAAGATCTGAGCTCTGAGGACATGGAGGAAATTCTGTTTTAAACCTTCAGCTTTTAAAAAATATTAAACCAAGCGCCAGCCAGGGTCCATGGCACAAAGGGTATGAGCATGTCATGGGGACGTGGAATAGGAAGGGTTTCCCCAATAATAATTACAGAAATGCAAAACTATAGAGTAAATTCCTTAGATACTTACAAACGAAGGGTCCTTATTCAAACATGAGTCTACAAACTCCTTAAAGGACTTGCTGAACTCTCCGCTTAAAGTTGGCGGGTTGTTCTTGGGTATGAGAAACAGAACCCTCATTGGGTGCATGTCTGAATTGGGTGGCTCACCCTTGGCCAGCTCAATGGCTGTAATTCCCAATGACCAGATGTCTGCCTGAAAACAAAAGAAGGGATTCACTGAGACACGTACGACACACTGCGCAAATACAGCCTAACGCGCAAAACGTTATAGTAAATGTTATGGGCAGCACATAAGAATTAGAAGCATCTTGCCCTTAGAGCCTGCTCCGCCATTCAACGAGATCATGGCTGATCTTTTGTGGGCTCAGCTCCACTTTCCCGCCCGAACACCATAACCCTTTAATTCTTCAAAAAACTATCTACCTTTATCTTGAAAACATTTAATGAAGGAGCCTCAACTGTTTCATTGAGCAGTGGATTCCATAGATTCACAACCCTTTGGGTGAAGAAGTTCCTCCTAAGCTCAGTCCTGAATCTACTTCTCCTTATTTTGAGGCTATGCCCCCTAGTTCTGCTTTCACACGCCAGTGGAAACAACGGTAGCATAGTGGTTAGCACTATGGCTTCACAGCGCCAGTTCCTGGCTTGGGTCACTGTCTGTGTGGAGTCTGCACGTTCTCCCTGTGTCTGCGTGTGTTTCCTCCGGGTGCCCTGGTTTCCTCCCACAAGTCCCGAAAGACGTGCTATTAGACAATTTGGACATTTTGCATTCTCCCTCAGTGTGGCGACTAGGGGCTTTTCACAGTAACTTCATTGCAGTGTTAATGTAAGCCTACTTGTGGCAATAAAGATTGTTATTACCACAGTTTAGCTTAATAACAGATGTGGGCTGTTTCATGCCACAGTATGAAGGGCAAGAAGGAAGGGGGGATAGAAAATGAAAGAGAGACTGAGCGTAACAGAAGGAATAGAGAACACAAGAATGAGAGGAAGGGTAAAGAAAAGAAAGGTGGAGATAGAGAGAAAGAGCTCGTATCGTGCAGAATATCTGCAAATTGTTATGAGCATTACGGCCAATGAAGAGCTTCTGAAATCTAATCACTTGTGGGCTGAAGGAAAGATGGCGCCCAATGAGATTTGCTAGGGTTACTGGGAAAGGAGAAAGGAGTGGGACTGGATGGACTGCAGGATATTGATTGGCCAAATTGCCTACTTTCAACTGTAAGCCTGTCTAAAATGATGTCAAGTAAACAGAGGTGAGGGTACTTGGTCTGGCTCTGAAATCAGTGATGAGAGGTCATTAATCCAAGATAAAGGTAAGATAAAAGCCGCCGTAGTCCTAGATGACCATAGGCTGCTTTCCCCTTTGAGGGGGAGAGCTGACTGGAGGTGGTATAACCAGAGGATCACCACACCTCAGGCAAGGGGCAAGGTTGAGAAGTCAGGCCTTCATGAATAACCTCAACTAATTCCCGAATTGAATCGGCGCTGCTGGCCTTGTTCTGTATCACAAACCAACTGTCCAGCCGGTCTCCAAAGTAAACATTGAGAGGGACAGAGAGGTTAGGAGAAAAGTCTTTACGTTGAAGGTTCCCAGAGTGTGGAATTTTTTTTACTGGATAACAATTTGCATTTAAGTAGTGCCTTTAATGTTGTAAAACGTTCCGAGGAACTTCTCAGGAATGCCAAAACAAATCTGCTGCTGAAGCCATACTTGAGATGTTAGGACATGGAAGTGCCATAGAATCCCTGCAATGCAAAAGGAGGCCATTCAGCTCATCAGGTCTGCACCGACCCTCTGAAACAGCGCCCTACCTAGGCCCACTCTCCCATCCTATCCCCATAACCGCACCTAATCTGCACATCTTTGGACACTAAGGGGCTTTTTTTAGCATGGCCAATCCACTTAACTTGAACATCTTTGGACCCGGAAAAATCCCACGCAGACACGGGGAGAACGTGTAGTCTCCACACAGACAGTCACTCAAGGCCAGAATTGAACCTGGGTTCCTGCCGCTGTGAGGCAGCAGTGCTAACCATTGTACCAACCGCACACCAAAGAATATCTTAAAGCAGGAGGGCGTGTGAGAGAGAGGCCGAGAGGTTTCGGGAAGGAATTACACAGTTTAGGGCCCTCGGCTGTTAAAGGCGTGGCCAACAGTTGGGGATTGGGAGACGTTTGGAGGATTGTGGGACTGAGGGAAGTTACAGAGAAAGGGAGGCAGGAGGGTGGGTGTGGTGGGTAGAGGGAGAGAGCACAGAAGGAATTAAGTATGAGACTGTTAAAACAGGGAGGTTGCGAGGTCAGCCAACACAGCAGGGATAGGGGAACAGGATTTTGTGCAGTGAATTGTTTGTAAGGGTAAAATTGATAAATATTTCAAGTTGAGGGCAATTTAGGGTCTGAAGAAAGCAGGATCTAGCTTTGAATTGTTGGCAAAGTGGTGGCACAGATATGATGGACCCAATGGCCTGTTTCCGTGCTGTGGATTTTGAGGGTTGCAAGCCATTGCTGTGCCACTCTTACCTTGGAGTCGTAAGCAGATTGCTGAATGACCTCTGGTGCCATCCAGAACGGCGTGCCGACGAAGGTATCCCGTTTAATCTGCGTGTCAGTCAGCTGACCAGCCACACCAAAGTCCGCCAGTTTGACATCACCTTGCTCAGATAACAAGACATTGGCAGCTGGAGGAGCAAGAGAAGGAACACAGTAGGTTGAGAAATCGTTCGCACCATGATACACAGAAGAGAGCCCCGGCCGAGCCAGTTTTACCTTTGATATCCCTGTGGATCTTCTTCTCCGAATGTAGGTAGTCCAAGCCTTTGAGGATCTCCTTCAGCATGGTAGCAATTTGGAATTCGTCGAAGGGCCCAGCTTGAAGCTGGAAGAGAAACTTTGATTAAAAACCTGCAACTGGTCCGAAAAACTTCAATCCACCGTCTAATTGCTCTGGATTTGTAGATCTAGCTGGGTGTTGTGCTGAATAACTATCTTAGATTTTGAGCGAATGTGAAGATTGGTCGAGGTTTTAGAAGCCTCAACAAGACCCAACCGACAGAGGAAACTACGGAAACAGTTGCAAATGTTCATTCAGGGTTCAAGAAACGAGTGTACACAGTGAGAGATTGGAGTCAAGGTTACATAAAACTTGCAAGAACACAGCTTAATTAGTTTAACATGACATCGGCGAATAAAAAAAAGATCTTTCATGACTGGAGAAATCCCAAATGTCCAGCCAACCATTTTGTGAAGACATCCTCTTACTATTCCTCGCACACCTCGTCTACCGAACATTCCTTCAAGTATTTATCTTTGTCGAATTTGTTCACATAATTAGCCCCTCCTTGGGAGAGTCCATGACTACATTAAACACACTGACGTTAAGATGTTCTGAACCCCCTGGGCAGCACGGTGGCGCAGTGGTTAGCACTGCTGCCTCATGGCGCCGAGGACCTGTGTTCAATCCCGTCCCTGGGTCACTGTCCTTGTGGAGTTTGCACATTCTCCCCGTGTCTGCGTGGATCTCACCCCCGTAACCCAAAGATGTGCAGGGTGGGTGGATTGGCCACGCTACATTGCCTCTTAATTGGGAAAAAAAGAATTGGGTGCTTTAACTTTATAAAAAAAGCATGGTCTGAACCCGCTAAGAACCTGAATCCAACCATAAAGGTTCCATTGGCCCTTTGCCTCTCCGAGATGAATATTCCCAGTTTCTGCGGCCTCTCCTTTTTGTACCTCAGCTCCCTGACTAGAAAGGAACTTACATTTCTATAGCACCTGCGTACATTCCAAAGCATTTTACAATCAATGAAGCATTTTTTGGAGTGAAGTTACTAACATAGGTGTCAGTTACGGCTCAGTTGGTCGAACTCTTGCTTCAGTCAGAAGGCAATGGGTTCAAGACCAGCGCCATGTAGTCCAGGTTGACATTTCAGAACAGGAATCAGGGAGCGCTGCATTGTGGTAGGTGCATTCACAACATAGTGACCAGCATTGTACTAATACTATCGGTCAGACTATACCTCCGGCCCAGCAAATTGTTTTTTTTCTTATTCGTTCATGGGACGTGGGCATATATTGCCCATCCCTAATTGCCCTTAAGGGGCCTTTAAGAGTCAACCACATTGCTGTGGGTCTGGAGTCACGTTTGGACCAAACCAGGTACATTTGGCAGATTTCCTTCCCTAAAGGACATCAGTGAACCAGATGTTTTTTTACGACAATCGAGAATGTTTTCACGGTCATCACTGGACTTCTTATCCAGATTATTATTGAATTCAAATTTCACCATCTGCAGTGGAGGGATTTGAACCTTGGACCCCAGAGCATTACTCTTGGTCTCTGGATTACTAGTCCAGTGACAATGCCACTACAACACCGACTCCCCTGGTGTATAGCAATGTATTAACAAGGCGCAACAACTGAATATATGCCATATCGATAATGTAATAATTGGCTGCCCTTGCGAGTTGAAACAAATGACTGATGAATGAAAATCATCTGACCATTAATTGACACTGACAAAGGAATTAATCCACTGTTTTTCAGCCAGCTCAACAAAGAGCCGTAATAACACCCGTTTCCACCCCTACACAGGGCAGAGTTGTACATGTCCCGGATAGGCGAGATGTTATCGGGCATGCATCCCGACGTCATCTGACACTTGCGCGATATTGCAGTCGGCGAATCAGCAACGTGCCAGCCGACAATTATGAAGCCAAGTGATTATCTCCCCTATTGCCCAGAATAATTCAGTGCGATTTTTAGGCAATTGCATGGGCAGAGCAGACAGGTGGGCAACTGTTCTTCAACTTTTCACAATCACGGGCAGAAAGTGTTAGGGGACAGGGACAGTTTGCCTCAATCTAAAGGCCCCTTTGGGTTGCCCTCCCCTCTGGGACCTGGGAATTCTGGCCTCCCCTCCCCTCTGGTCAACCTCCCCTGATGCCCTAATTGACCCTCCCTCAAACCACCCCCACCTCCCACACCGTCACAAGGGCATCCCCAAACATTCTTCCCCAGAGAGCCCTGGAACTTACCTTGGGAACGGTCCAAAGACTTAGTTCCAGGCAGAGTGCTGCAGTACCTCTTCTGGCCACTGCAGTGCTGTGCCTGGAGAAGTTGAAGCATTGTCCAAGGATTCCAAGGGATGGCGTTACCACCCACTGCCAATCAACGCCCAATTGTGCTTTAAATGGCAGTGGGCTTTGGAGAGTCAGCGGGAGCGCATTTTGCGGAAACTCTCAGGATGGCAAGCGCAGAGAGCGCATGATCCTAACAATTCTACCCATAGAATGGTTGCACTTCAGCAAGAAGCTATTCAGCCCTCCTGCTGTGCCCTCTGCAAAATTAACCCGGCCCGTTCTCTCTCCCTTTCCTTGTGGCTCTGCAAATGTTTTCTCTTCAGATAATTACCCAATTCTCTTTTGAATGTGCCTCCAATGCACGCTCAGATGATGCATTGCAGATTTGAACCACTTTACTTCTTTTGCCATCCACCTTATATCGGTGTCCTTTAGTTTTTCGCCCTTCTGAAACTGGAACAGTTTCTCCCTATCTGCTCTGCCCAGACCCCTCATGTTTCTGAACACCTCCAGGAAACCACTCAATTTTCTCTTCTCCATGGTGATCAGCTTCTCCAATCAATACATATAAACTGAACTAGAATCATAGAATTTACAGTGCAGGAGGCCATTCGGTCCATCGAGTCTACACTGGCCCTTGAAAGAGTACCCAAGGCCCATGTCTTCACCCTATCCCCATAACCACACCTAACCTTTTTGGACACCAAGGGGCAATTTAGAATGGCCAATCCACCTAACCTGCACATATTTGGACTGTGGGAGGAAACCGGAGCACACGGAGGAAACCCACGCAGGCACGGGGAGAAAGTGTTAGCTCCACACAGACAGTCACCCGAGGCCAGAATTGAACCTGGGTCCCTGGAGCTGTGAGGCAGTGGTGCTAACCACTGTGCCACCGTGCCGCCCCTCATCTCTGGAAATATTCTCATAATTTGTTTCTGCGCCCTCTCCATGCCGTCACATCTTAAGTGTGTTGCTCAGAATTGGACACAATCCTTGAATTGAGGTTGAACTAGTGTTTGACAAAGGTTGATCATAACGTCCTTGTTTTTCTACTCCATGCCTCTATTTATAAGTTCCAGGATCCCAATGCGGTATTAACCATTTGCTCAACCTCTCCTACCACCTTCAATGATTTGTGCACATAGGTTCCTTTTTTTTTTACTTTGCAGCTCCTCATTCTTCTGGCCAAAATGCTCCATTTCACACGTCTCTGCATTGAATTTAATCTACCACTTGTGCACCCACTCCACCACCCTATTTACATCTTCTTGAAGTCCTTCTCACAGTTCACAATACTTGTGGGTTTTGTGATATCCACATCTTGGTGCAGAGGACATTAATACAGATGGTGAAAAGCAGTGATCCTAGTCCCGATCTCCATAGAACTCCTCTGTGTACCTTCCTCTGGTCTGAAGTGCAAGTGGAAACCACCACTTGGTTTCATGTCGCTCAGCCAATTGTGTCTCCATGCTGCCAACATTGCTTTTATCCCACGGGCTCTAACATTGTTCACATCTCTTGTGCAGCACTTCACCTTTTGGAATTCCATGTAGACCACATCAACCACATTACCCTCATCAACTCTCCGCTACCTCATAAAAATCCTTAAGTTAGTTAAATACAATTTGCCTTTAACAAACCCCATGCTGGCTTTCCTCAATTAATCCACATTTGCCCAAGTGACTGTTGAATTTGTCCCAGATTTATCCCACATTTCTAAAAGCTTTCCCACCACTGAGGTTAAACTGGCTGCTCTGCAGTTGTTGGGTGTATCCTGAAACCCTTTTTTTTTTGAATCGGGATGTAACATTTGCAATTCGCCAGTCCTCTGGCAACACCCTTGTATTTAAGAATGACTGGAAGATTATGACCAGTCCATTTGCAATTTTCACACTCACTTCCCTCAGCATCCTCAGATGCATTTCATCCTGCCTTGGTGACTTATCAACTGTTAAATGCAGGCAGCCTCTCTATTACCTCCTCTTTATCAGCTTTTAGTTCAATGACTCTACGACGTCCTTCTTCACTATGAGCTTGGCAGATACAAAGTAGTTCAGCCATGCCTCCACTTCCTTGCATAAATCCCATGTTTCCTAATCAGCCCCACTGATAATTTAGCTTCCTTCTAATATTTTACTCTTTAGATGCCCATAGCAGACATTTAGCTTTCCTTTTATGTTAACTGCCAGTCTCTTCTCATACTCTTCCTTTGCTTCTCATTTCCTTTTTCACCCCCCCCCCCCCCCCCCCCCCCCAACCCCCCACCAAAAGTCCTATATTCTTGTCCTGCTCTTACTTAAGTTATCAATCAGACATCTATGATATCCTTCTTTTTGGGCTTTGTCTTACTACCTCGCTCTTTCTTCAGCCAGGGAGTTCTGGCTTTGTTTATCCAATCTTTCTCCCCCATCTTAGTATACCATGACTCATTATCTCTTCTTTAAAGATAGGTTATGGGTGCTTGACAGTCTATGATTACAATTTATGTGGGCCAGATCTGTTCTCACCATACTGTAATTGGCCCTCCCCTAATTACTTTTTACCCTGGATTGCTCCTTGACCTTTGCTGTTGCTAATCTAAATGATGGGAGAGTATTATCACTGCCCCCTTAACTGTTCCCCCTAATGTCCCTTGACATGTCTCAATCCCCAGAGCCAAATCCAGCAATGTCTCATGAGGCTGGAAACATGTTGATCCGGAAAACTTTCCTGAACGGAATTCATAAATTCTTCCCCCTCTTTGTCCTTTGCACTATTACATTCCAAATCTATATTCAGATAATTGAAGTCCCCCATTATCATTGATTTATGATTCTTGCACCCGTTTGTAATGCTTTTGCAAACGTGATCTCCTGCATCCTTCTCGCTAATTGGTGACCATTTAATTACCCCAGAGTGTACGAGTGTCTCCATTGCATCTTGGCTCGAACTAGATGGTACTGTCCATGACCCCTGTGGGACACCCACTCTCTCTCTCCAGCTCTGTAATGTTTACTCAATCAATATGGCCATCCTCCCCCTTTCTTTTCTTCCTTATATCACTCCTAAACTCCTATCCAGGAATATTTAAGACCCAGTCCTGCCCTCTTTTGAGTCAGGTGTCCATAATTGCCACACCATCATATAGGCGGAATGGTAGCACTGTTGCAATATTCCCCTGTGCAGATCATCGACCTTATTTACCACACTCCATGGATTCACACATGTCCACTGTAAAGCCAGTTTAGACCTTATTGCATTTTGTTCTTACTCTGACCTTACTATAATAATTTTTATTAGTGTCACAAGTAGGCTTAGATTACACTGCAATGCGGTTACTGTGAAAAGTCCCTAGTCGCCACACTCTGGCGCCTGTTCGGGTACACTGAGCGAGAATTCAGAATGTCCAATTCACCCAACAAACATGTCTTTTGGGACTTGTGGGAGGAAACCGGAGCACCCGGAGGAAACCTACGCAGACACGGGAAGAACGTGCAGACTCCGCACAGACAGTGACCCAAGCTGGGAATCGAACCCAGGTTCCAGGCACTCTGAAGCAACAGTGCTAACCACTGTGCTACCGTGCCACCCTAACTCGTACTGCAGTGTTACCGTTCTCTTCCAGTGCTTTGTACATCCTGTTTTACCTCTCTAATACCACCTCCTGGTTATCATCCCATGTCAGGTTAGTTTAAACACTCAATGGCACTAGCAAATTGCCCTCAAAGGGCACTGACTCCATCCTGGTTCAGCTGTAACCCATTCGGCCTGTATAGGTCCCACCTTCCCCAGAACCAATCCCAATAACCCAGAAGCCCTCTGTCTCTCTAGCTACGTAATCAACTATCCTCTCCTCCTATTCCTATACCCCCGTGTATGGCGCCGGGAGTAATCTAGAGGTTTACTACCTTGAGGTTCTGTTTGCCAATCTCATTCGTAACTCTCGAAAACATTCCTACAGGCACCTCATCCCCCTCCCTATTATCCCCATATCCCTTAATTCCGCGAGAGACTAAAAGTGTGTCTTCCCAGCCTTAAATGTGTTCAGTGATGGAGCAACCACAACCCTGTTGGGATAGAGAATTCCAAACGTTCACAATCCTTTCAGGGAAGTAATTTCTCTTCATCTCAGCCCTAAATGATCAGCTCCTTACCCTGAAACCTTGCCCCATGAATTAGATTCCCTGATCAATGGAAACCAATCTCTAGGCATCCACCCTATCAAACTCCCTCGGAATCTTATCGGTTTCAATGAGACCACCTCTCATTCTTCTGAACTATCCCTCAGCCCAGGTAGAACCTTCGCTGTGCCGGCTCCAATGTAAATATATCCTTTCTTAAATGTGGAGACCAAAACTAAACATGCTCTCCATGCAAGTCTCAGCCTTGCGGATGCTCTGCAGTGACTCAAGCTGCTTCACTAGGGTGGCACGTTAGCACAGCGGTTAGGACTATTGCTTCCCCGGGACCGGGGCTCGATTCCCGGCTTGGATCACTATCTGTGCGGAGTCTAAGCTTTCTACCGGTGTCTGCGTGGATTTCTTCCAAGTGCTCCGGTTTCCTCCCACAAGTCCTGGAAGACGTGCTTGTTAGGTGAATTGGACATTCTGAATTCTCCCTCTGTGTACCCGAACAGGCACCGGAGTGTGGCGACTAGGGGATTTTCACAGTAACTTCAATGCAGTGTTAATGGAAGCCTACTTGTAATAACAATGAAGATTATTATTATTATAAAATCCTAAGATTCGGAGCACTTCAAATATCAAACAGACAGCGCAAATTTGATGCAAACACTCCAAAAATGCATCTGTAGAACATATAGTTCCATCCAAATCTGCAATGAATGCATAGAAATGAATGCATCTCACCCATTCCTACATTTAAATAGCAAGCAAATATGAAACTAAAACCAATATCACAACTAATTAGAAATGTAGCAACAGGAATTCACTGGACAGTTTATCAACATGTCCTACCAATATTGCAGCGAGATGATGTGGTTCAATAATCTCACTTCTCGGAGTCACTGCTAGAGGGCGTGCAAAGTTTATAGTTCTGAGTTTCACAATCATGTTGACAAATCTGGAGAAGTGCTGCGTGCTAATTTACACTGTGGAAAGAGTTAATCCGGCAGCGGAAACACAGACACTGACGCTGCCTCTTACCATTCAAACTTAGCCCCTACAGACAGCTGAAAGATCCCAGCACAGCCGCAAAGCAGCAACACTGCAGAGGGAGAGAGTTAGCCACTTCCCTGGGGAAAGCCAGCATTCAGCAGCAGAACCCCATCAAACGGCCAGCAAACCTGAAGCTGCATTTGCAACTGCTACCGCCCTATTGATTTCCCAACATCTTTCTGCATAATCATTTGCACAACCTATTTAAAAACTGGTGAGCTATTTCCTCAGTCTCTATGTGACCACAGAGCAGTCCAGAAACACAAAAGCCCCAATCAGAAGCTGTGGGTTTACGAGGCGGATTCCTGGGATGGTGGGACTGACATATGAGGATAGACTAAGTCAGCTAGCATTACATTCATTTGAGTTTTGAAGAGTGAGGGAATCTCATAGAAATTTATAAAATTCTAACAGGATTAGATAGGGTAGATTCAGAAAGAATGTTCCCAATGGTCGGGGAGTCCAGAACTAGGTGTCATAGTTTGAGGATAAGGGGTAAATCTTTTAGGACTGAGGCGAGGTGAAATTTCTTCACCCAGAGAGTGGTGAATCTGTGGAATACGCTACTACAGAAAGTAGTTGAGGCCAAAATGTGGTGTGATTTCAAGAAGGAATTGGATATAGGTCTTGGGGCTAAAGGAATCAAGGGATAAGGGGGAGGGGGAGAAGCAGGATCAGGGTATTGAACTGGATGATGAGCCATGATCATAATGAATGGAGGAGCAGGCTCGAAGGGCCGAATGACCTCCTCCTGTGTCTATTTTCTATGTAAACAATGCAAAGTAATTTCTATTTGCTGCTTTGTGGTTGTGCTGGGATTTTTCAACTTCAGGGGGTGAGTTTGAATGCTAAGAGGCAATGTCAGTGACTAGGTTTCGGCTGTTGGATTAACTCTTTCTGCGTCCCCGTCCCCCCGTTCTTTATTAGAGTGCAGAGTTGGGCAGCACCACTTCGGAGTCAGGCGGGCGTTGGAAAGAGTTGTGAAGTCCGCTCTAGTCACGACTTCCGCTGTCCAGCTGGATGTCCCAGCCTGACCTGAGTTAATTTAGCTCCAGTCACCTCCTCCAACCTCTGGCCATTTCACAGGGGTGTCACGGTTTGTTCCGTAACTTTAGATGCATCGCTGTTTTGTAAGAGTTCAACGTGTCCTCGTGATAATGGTGCTCTGCTACAGCATGGCAGGGGCTTCTTTTAGACATAAAATAATTCAATGATAAACTGTAGCAGAGACTATGGATAGGTTTACATGCATTGTGCGGGAGCAGCCCAAGGTGACAGGCGGCCAATGAGATATACAAGCAGAAATCTGGATGCCCGATTCCTGTGCAGACACAGGAAGAAGTTGTTACACGCTGAGAAACTGAGGGATGTCGGGAGGATAAACACCAACAACATAAATGATAACAAGATTGAACACACAACTTCCACCTTTATTGTGCCTTTCACCTTGATATGACAGACAATTTATTCTTCTTGTCCATTCGAATGACAAATGGTTGGAAAGAGGTAGGAGAACGAACATTTTCAGTTTAAAAAGCGGAACGGAAAGCAGAATTCAAGTGGCCAAAAGATGGCCAGGAAGTGTCAGGCAGCTTTCTTTTCCAGCTTGTGTACTGGGTTAGAATTACATGCTTAATTAGTAGCCAGGAGCGTGACCTCAACGGGGTTTGTGGTGGAATCAGAATGAGGTGGATATCAATGAAGCTGAGACTCAGGCGAGATCTTGGTGAAGCCATGGTGAAAGCTGGTCAAATTGTCAGTTTGGATCCAGAACTGCTCCCAGTTCTAGTACAGCGCACTGCCCAATGGTAAAGGGAACCACACATTGGGAGTACGATACACACAGCCTTCTGCATGACAGGAAGCCAGGAAGGGTCAAAGGTAAAGGAGGAGGCAATCACGAAGCACAGTTTTATACCTCGAGAATTTGGAATTCTGGACCTGATGCAATGGCCACTGCTGTTAACCAAAGGAGGGAATTATAGAGCCATAGAGTTTTACAGCCCCAAAATAGGCCCTTTGGCCACCGTGTCTGTGCCGGTCATCAAACACCTACCTATTCCATACCATTTTGCCGCACTTGGTCTGTAGCCTTGTATGCTATGGCATTTCAAGAGCTCTTCTAAATGCTTCTTAAACGTTGTGAGGTTTTCTGCCTTCACCACCCTTTCAGACAGGGTGATCCAGTTTTCCATCATCCTTTGGGTGAAAATGTATTTCCTCAAATCTCCTTTAAATGTTCTGCCCTTAAATCCATGCCCCCTAGTTACTGACCCCACTACTAAGGGGAAAGGTTTCTCCCTATCTACCCTATGACCCTCAATTTTGTACACCTCAATCGGGTTCCCCTTCATCTTTCTCTGCTCCAAGGAGAACAACCCCGGCCTAACCAGCCTCGCTTCATAGCTGAAAAGCTCCAGACCAGGCAACATCCCGATGTATCTCCTCTACACCCTTTCTAGGGCAATCACATCCTGCCTATGGTACGGCGGTTTAATGTGCCGGTATAGTTTCAGGGTCAGTTAGCTTATTTGGATGGATGGCTGGTTCGTGATGTGGAGAGTCACCAGCAACATGGATCCAGTTCCCGTACCAGCTAAAGGTTATCTATGAAAGGGCTTCTCAATCTTGCCCCTCATCTGAGGTGCGGTGACACTCAGGTTAAATCACCACCAGTCAGCTTCCTCTCCCAAAAGGAGAGTGGCCTGTGGTCCTTAGGAATATGGCGACTTTAATTTCATTTTCTTTAATTGTGTGGCGACCAGAGATGCACACAGTACTCTGGCTGTGGCCTAACAAGGATTTTATAAAGCTCCGTCATAACCTCCCTGCTCTTATAGGCTATGCCCTGGCTAATAAAAGCAAGTATCCCGTATGCCTACTTAGCCACCTACTTATCGATCTGTCCTGCTGCCTTCAAGGATCTTTAGACAGTCACTCCAAGATCCTGCTGGTCCTCTGTACTTCCTAGCATCCTACCATTCATTGTGTATTCCCTTGCCTTGTTAGTCCTCCCACAATGTTCTCAGTCTTCTGTCTCTTTTCACACTTCATCATTAACTCTCCCTCCCACTCTTTCAGTAGGCAAACAGCTCCAACGATTTCAAATGAATCATTAACCCAGGCGTTTTATCTCTTCCGTCTGTTAGATGTGATTCAATGGGGTCCAGGGGTACTGTCTAAATGCAAATGCAGTGTAAATACAACCACTAGCCAGTATATTTAAACAACCGGTGCATTACACTGTCAATTCACCCGCTTCACAAAGTCAGGCTCTATCACATCACCAGGCCACAATCCTGGTTGATATTTTCCCTGCCTGTTATTTAAACAAAAAACAGTCACTATTCTGTGCTGCTCATGATGAATTGGAGATTTACAGTTTTATAGTGACATGGATCATCTATTATTCTGCTGCACTCACGGGCTGGGCTAAACTGGCAGACGCTTTTAAACTCCTGGAAGATAACAAACCTAGCCTGGCCTACTCGAGAAAGTAAAATATTCCTGACATTCTGAAGTGATTCCGGAATGTGCCCAACACAGATTTTCACTCTAGACAGAATAACAGCAAGCCGAAAGGGAGATAAACATTACAACAACAACAACTTAACTTTATATAGCAGAATGTCTAATGGCCACCTTGTCAGTGCCTCCCACCGAGCTGCACTGTGCCCGCCAAAGAGTTGGGAAACAGGGCGGGACTTTTGGAGGGCTCTAAGCAAACGGGTCATTCACTCAACAAACTTGAAATGAAAATGAAAATCGCTTATTGTCACAAGTAGGCTTCAAATTAAGTTACTGTGAAAAGCCCTAGTCGCCACATTCCGGCACCTGTTCGGGGACGTAACCTCATTTCCAATCATGGAATCCATTTTTCCATGATTCATACCTCACCAATGATCCTCGCCACTCTTCAAGTCTCCAGACACATAAGCCATAATCAAGGCTGGCACCCGAGTGTAGCACTGAGGGGAGTGCTACACTATCAGATGAAATTACTTCTCAAGTGTACTTCAAAGATCCCACAGTAATATTTTACGTATCTCTTTTATGTAAATAACCTTGTGAGCTAATGTCATGCGAAAATATTTTGCACTAATGTCGAGAAGCAGTCAGACCGTGATTGTGAACAGACAACTGTCCACATGAGACAAAGCATGGAATAAAATGGAAGGAGAACAGAACTGGTAGCAGGGAGTGAGGAGGCAGTGATTTAGTATGGGGAAATCGATGAGTGTAACCTGTTCTGTGTTATAATCAAAACCCTTTGGCGATCTCACCATCTTAAGTCCAAGCTGGTGATCGGCTTGAATTTAATGGCATGACACTGGGTTTGCCAACCCTCATGGATCGGGCTAGAGCTTTGCCAAATACTTTATTCAAGATTCATCTCCCAGACATGCGGGTGAACAATCCAGAAGGAAAATTATTGCGACATTGTCTCATGTTTTACTCCAGCTAGACTCTCAACAACTTCAAGGTTCAATGAGGCCCTGGCACCCACACATGGCAAAACCATGTGGAGGATAGAGCTCGTTCTGGATCGCAATGTATCATGGGTAGTGCAACTGCCATTACTGGATCACTGATAAATTGGGCAACAATGATTCTGGAGCACAATGCATCATGGGTAGTGCAACTGCCATTACTGGATCACTGATAAATTGGGCAACAATGGTCCTGGAGCGCAATGTATCATGGGTGGTGCAACCGCCATACTGGATCACTGATAAATTGGGCAACAATGGATCTGGAGCGCAATGTATCATGGGTAGTGCAACCACCATTACTGGATCACTGATAAATTGGGCAACAATGATGGCAGCTCAAGGCTGGGACTGTCATGGGTGATAATGTAATTAAACCTCCGGGGACACAGTCTAACCTGTGTTGGCAATCCAGCGTTGGACCACATTTAGCATACTCAGCAATAAAGAATAATGCAGGTAGACAGACCAATGATCTGAATCAAGTAATGACATTCTACATTCTTCAGGATGGTTAACGTTCCCTTATTTACAGAATATTCCCCGATTTTCCTTTCCCTAGATTTGATGTGGGGCTCGTGTGGAAAGCAGCTACGAACAAATTAGCCATTGGCCAGGAACAGGTAGGGCCTCACTGCCAAAACCCAATGGGAAGGAAATAGTCTCAGAGTTCATACCCTAGCCCACCTCCTCCAACGATTCACAAAGCCAAATTGCAGCTTCAACAGGTTGGAAGGAGACTTCAGACATAGACTCGCTGTGACAATAGTCAATGGATAAATTAGATACTTACCAGATCCAAGGCTGAACCGCCTCCCAAATATTCCATTATGATCCATAACTTTGTCCCCTGTGAACAGAAAGTTACAGAATTCATTAACTGGCATAATCAGACATGGGACACTTATTAGGTTGCAGGTCTTCAGATTCTGCCCAGCGTGCCACCGGCACTCAGCGTGCCACCGGCGCCCAGCGTTGGTGAACAACATCATATTTCTACCAAATAAGGATTGCACAATTGCGGAGTGCTTTACCTTAGGACAAAAATACTGCAGCGTGTAAGTTGACATTTGACATTTAAAAAAAATTCTGGCAAAAATGTAAGTCACCTTAAACACAAGAGAATAAAATGCGAACCAATAGTGTTGTGGGAGGGCCCAGTTCTGCTTGTCGGTCGTCATGCATGGTTTGCACCATGTGGAGGTGTCTTAACAATCCATATATCCTCTTAGCAGCAAGGCCTGCATTGTCTGATTCTGCCTGATCCTGTGCATCGACTTGTAAGGTAAGTTTGACCCTAAACAATCATTCGCTGGCTGAAAAAGTAGGGATTCATCTTACAGGCCAAGCATGCGACTAAACTTGCATTTTGTAAGGCTCTATTTTCCTGCTCATCCACAATTGCACCCGAGAAGACAGTGTGGGCTCCCCATCTTGAGAGGTGAGCTGTGGCTCGATGCAATGTATCCAAGTGAGCTGATGATACATTGCTTGGGCTCCTGGAGTGTGTGCGTGGGAGGAAGGGACGACAACCCTCTGCATCGAGACGCTGCACAGGATTAACCCCACTTATGCCTGAAGCAGCTAAAGGTGCTCCACAGAGTGCACCTTACTAAGACATGCATGAGCGGGTTCTTCTCAGAGGTGGAGGGCAAGTGCGAGTGGTGTCAGGGGGGCCTGGTAAACATGTTCTGGTTCTGTCGCAGACTCCGAAGTTCTGGACGGCCCTTTTCGAGGTAATGTCCAGGGTTATGGTGGTGGAGATGGAGTCGTGCCATCCTTGGTGGTCTTCAGACGTTCCCCCCTCTGCCCCCTCAACGAAATGAAAGTAATCGTGAATAACAAAGAATCCTGGCAGTAAACTGTAAATAGATATGTAAAGTTGTGTATAATTCCTATTATCAAACGTTAAAAGTCGCAATAAAAACACCTTTTAAAAAAAACGGTATACTACACACTAATGTAAATAAGGTAGGGAATCATAGCACTGGGACTACTGTCACAGACATGATGGCAGCATGCGATACTGGTGTTGGTGTTATCGTTTTGGCTACTTTTATTGTTTTTATACTGTTTTGCAAAGCTTTGATATTAAATGCAAAATTCCAATAAAAACATTTTCAAAAAAAGGAACCTTCACTGCAATTATACAAGGCTTTGGGGAGACCACACATGGAATACCTTGTGAAATTTCGGTCTCCCAACCCGAGGGTTATTTTAAGGGAGCGTAATAAAGATTCACCAGATTGATTTCTGGGATGACGGGAGGTGATATAGGATGACCTATGTTCTCGCGAGGGAGATACATTGACCTGAAATGGGAACTCTGTTTCTCTCTCTACTGATGCCATTGAACATTTCCAGCATTGGCTGTTTTAAAATCAGATTTCCAGCCTCTGTGTTATTTTGCTTTTCTATATTGCATAGAATTTAATAGCTCATTCCGGTTTGAGGCTGCCTTTTTTGATCTGGGATAAAACAAAGACCATTAACACCAGATAGTGGCTACATAAAAGACAAAGATGGAAATATATTGTTTGAAAGGCATGCAGTAGCAAAAAAAAGGATGGGCAGAATACATAAGTGAATTGTACAATGACCCAAATCGGGGGGAATCTTCAAGACATGGAGGCAAACGATTAATTTAACATGGTGATACTATTATGAAATCGCTGAGTATAGGTAAAGCTCCAGTCATAGATGAAGCAACAAAACATTGAAAATCCCTTGGATAAGGAGAATTAGAAGTGGTAACAGAAATTTGTAATCAATTATATACCAAAGGTTACATTCCAAATGACTTGAAAGACTCATTATTTGCTAACTTACCGTAGAAACCTAAAGCAATGGAGTGCAATCAATTTAGAACTACAAGTTTAACGAGACATTTCATTAAACTGATTTTGAGAACCTTAATGAAAAGAAACAATAACATATTTGAAGCAGAAATTAGTGAAGCACTGTCTGGATTTGGACCAGGAGTAGGAACAAATGAAGGACTATTTAACCGACGAATAATCTTCAATATGTAGCAGTGAGCAAGAACATTTATATATTCTTCATAGACTATGAAAAAGTGTTTGATTCTGTTCGCCACCAAAAGCTAATTGATGTGATGCTGAAATGTGGCCTTGACAGTAAAGATGTGAGATTTATTCAGAGCCTATATTAGGGCGAAATAGCACGCATCAGGACAGACAATGGACAATCAGACATGTTCCCAGTGAAGAGAGGAGTACAAGGCTGTGTATTATCCCCCAAATTATTCAATCTGCACACAGAAAAGATATTCAGAGAATTAGATGTACTTCCAAGGGTTGAAATTGGAGACAAGAACATAATAAACTTGCAATATGATGACAACATAATGCTACTCGCAGAATCAGAAGAGGTCCTGCAAAATATCAGAGATCAAGAAAAACCTAGAAGTTTCAAAACTGGATTGAACGCTAGAAAGAAAACAATGGCAGTTAGAAGATGGACATTGGAAGAAACTAGAGTGAACTTTGAAGTAGATGGTGTCACACTGGAACAAATAGATAAGTTTGTCTCTTCAGGACAAATTATAACAATAAAATGAAAGGTGTGACGTTGAAGTTAGAAGGAGGATAGGGATAGCCAGAAGTAATTTTGTAGAGATGAAGGATGTTTTAACAACGGGAATGTGGCGGCAGTGGTAGCACTGCTGCCTCACAGCTCCAAGGACCCGGGTTCAATTCCGACCTTGAGTGACTGTGTGGAGTTTGCACATCCTCCCTTTGTCTGCGTGGGCTTTCTCTGGGTGATCCGGTTTCCTCCCACAGTCCAAAGACGTGCAGATTAAGTGGACTGGCCATGCTAAAATTGCCCGTTAGTGTACAGTTAGGTGGGGTTACGTTCATAGGGCAGGAGAGTGACCCTAGGTAGGGTGCTCTTTCAGAGGGCTGGTGTAGACCTGATGAGCAAAATGGCCTCCTTCTGCACTGTAGGAGAACTGCAAACTAAAACTCAAACCTTTAACCAGGAAAAAAAAAAACTTAGATTCTATAAAAACTGACTTCTAGAAAAAAAAGTCAATATTTCAGACATTTGATCAGAGCTGAAAAACTAAAGAGATCTCTTCTGGAGGGTACAGTGGAGGGCAGCAGAAAGATCATTTCACCAAGGCGTGGTATGAGGACAAGGTTACAAGGCAATTGCAGATAAGCTACAGTTGATGTGTGAGGATGGTGCAAGACAGACAAGCATGACGTACCATGACAGCAGATTTCCAGGCATGATTAGATACAGGCAGCAACAGAAGTGGGAGGGGCTTGCAATCTGTTCTAAAATCTGCCTAGAGTAAGCTTGGGTGGTTTGATTGTTAGAGATCAAAGGAAGGCTTAGATTGTTTTACTGGGAGGGATGTAGGTATTTACAGTTGGAGGCAATGACAACGGCCTGTGTGTTAACACTGGAGACTCTGTCGCCCAAAGTCCCAGTATCAGGGTGTATGTAAACAGTGTTGCAAACAACTCTACGTTTACGACCAAGTTGAAAGAGAGTTAGAGTCAAGAATAACTAATCAGCATTTCTATCTGGATACAAGGCTAATGTGTATCATATTGCCATGGGTAAAGAGTATAGAGGCAGCCATTTTTAAGATCAGGTTACAGGCTTCCCTATAAATCACTGACAGACATCAGTTTCCTCTGGTCAGCAGAGAAAGGAGGCTGCTTGGTTTTGTGAATTACCACAGCCGGATGTAGGAGGAAGACAGTCTCTAGTCAAAGAGACATATCTCATATTCTGGGAGAATTGAGCTGGTATGGACAGACGGAAGGAATCATCATGACAGCCTTACTGTTGGCACTAGATTTTGGAAAATCAAAATACTAAGGAAAATGCCTGGAAGTGGTCACATGGCATTATTACTCAGCAAACCAGGGATACAGGAATCCATTGGAAGCTGGACGCAACTGTGGTCTCTTTGCTTTCAGTTCTTCAATTCCGTGGAGAGTGCAAAGGGGGTAAGCATAAAAGATAAAGTTTCTTTCTATACTTTAAAGTACATATTGCCGACAAAAACGTGTTTAGTCAATAGTGTATTTTTAGTCATTTGTTATAGTAAAGGACTTAAAATGAAAAATCTTGTGTTATTCTTCTCAGCTAATAAGTGGAAGTTCATATTCCTTTTTAAAAGTTATTAGCCTCTACAGAGATTGCAACACACATCAAATTCTTAAGGGGCTTGACAGGGTGGTTGACAGGCGGAGGTTTTCACTGGTGAGGAGTCTAGGGCTAGAGCCACAGTCTCAGAACAAGGGGTCGGCCTTTTAGGACTGAGATGAGGACACATTTCTTCATTTAAAGAGTTGTGAATCTTGGAGGTCTCTACCTCAGAGAGCTGTGGATACTCAGTCACTCAGCATATTCAAAAGGAAGAGCAATTGGACACCAAGGATGTGGGGGTTAATGTGGGAATGTGTAGCTGAGGAAGAAGATCATCCATGATTGAAATGGTAGAGCAGCTAGTACAGAGGGAGTGCTTCACTGTCAGAGGAGTTGTCGTTTGGATGGGACATCAAAACGAGACTCTACCTTCCCTCTCAGTTGGACAGAAAAACTTCCACTAAGATCCCACTACAGCATGAGAACGCTCCTTGGTGACCTGGCCAATATTTATCCCATTACTAAATCTGCTCACCTGATTACGACCACATTGCTATTTGTAGGGTCTTGCTGTGCCTAAATAACTTCTGGGAGTTTCCGAATTACGATAGTGACTACACTTCTGGAGTACTTCATTGGCTGTAAAATGTTTTGAGACATCCTCGGAAACTGACTGCTTTTCTTGGTATTAATGTTTGCTCCGGCCTTTTACAGGCTGTGTGTAGGCTGGGACGACAAAGTTGTTGGGTTATTAACAGTGACAAGCTAGCAGGGTGTTGGTTTTAATCAGTACCAGTCCATAAATTATTTGATTTACTGAACTAACTTTCCCCAACTTGTCTTAGTGGGACCTGAACTTGCAACCTCTATATGGCTAGCCCGGAATCAAAATCAGCTGGTTACAATACACTACATTTGTTATGGGCCAGGGTTTAGAGAACCCCAAAGTGTATCATGGAGTTCACCTGAGCCACAGCTTTTACTAGATTGTCGTATGGGGAGCATACGGCCCACTCTACAGGTGTGGTACAGCAGAAATGGAAAAGTATTTTTAAAAAGCAAAACAATGTTTATTCTATGAACTCAAGTTAATCTTTTTAAAACATACAGTGAACATCTTAGCAACCATCAATTCAAATACAACCCCCCAAAAATACAACACTAAGTAAACCTTTAAGCTTTGCTTTTTAACATCCATATGACTTAAAACACCTTTTACCAGAAGCACATCAGGTTAAAGTCACTACTGTTCTTTGTTTTAAATCACCAGGATCAATTTACAGTCTTTAGATTACAGAGAGCGATTCATACACCTTCTGGCTGTGACTGCAGCTATCCAGCTCTGAAAACGAAACTAAAACACCCCTGCAGCAAACAGCCTAAAACAAAAGTAAAAAACTGTCAGACAGCCCAGCTCCACCCACTCGCTGACATCACTGCAGTAGTAAACACCCATTTCTTAAAGGTACTCACTACAGATATTTATACACACCCATTTATAAACATCCGTTTCTTAAAGGTACCCTCACATGACACCCTGAATGCAAGATAATCGTAAAACACAGTGCAGAAGGAAGCCATTCGGCCAATCGTGACTGCACCGACCCTCTGAAAGAGCACCCTAACCAGGTTCCCATCCCATCTCTGAAACCCCACCTACACTAAGGGGCAATTTATCATGGCCAATCCACCTAACCTGCACATCTTTGGACTGTGGGAGGACACGTGGCGGATGTGCAAACTCCAAAAAGATAGTCACCCAAGGCTGGAATTGAACCCTGGTCCCTGGTGCTGTGAGACAGCAGTGCTAACCACTGTTACACCATGCCACCCATATCTGAATGGCTGCAGCATTCGTAATAAGGTGGATGAATTAACAGCGCAAGTTGTAAAAGGGTACGATATGAATACGATTACAGAGGCTAATGCAAAGAGGTTATTGAAAACTAGCAATTGTCAACCAAATGTTTTGTTCATTCATGGGATGTCGGCTGGGTATGCCAATATTTACTGCCCAGCCCTAAGTGCCCTTGTTTAGAGGGAATTCAGGAGTCAGCCACAGGGGTATGGAATCACATGTCAGCCAGATCAGGTAAGGACAGATTTCCTTCCCTAAAGGGACACCAGTGAACCAGATGGGTTTTTACAACAATCGCTAATGGGTTCATGTCCATCATTAGACTTTTGAATTTCAGGTTGTTTATGGAGTTCAAATTTCACCGTTTGGCATGGAAGGATTCGAACCAGGAACCCCGAGCATTCCTCTAGTATTACTAGTCCAGTGACAATCACACTATGTCACCACCTCCTCGGAATGTAAACCTGGCTATCTCCCAGAAATACACTTGGAGCCGACTTACAGCTGGCTACTTTCAGCTAGATAAGATGTCAGGTGACGTTGGGTCACTTGGGGTCAGAAACAGGTGCATTGATTATAAATTAATACATATCAGAGAGCCGAGGTCCCACATTGATCCCTGTGGTTGGGGTGGCGGGGTGGCGGGGGGGGGTGGCGTGGAAAGCACTTAGCATTTCCTGCCAATCTGAAAACCAACCATTCACTCCCACTCTCTGCTTCGCCTCTTTGCGGTTCTTTATCAAATGGCTCGTCGGTCCATATCCACAATATTAACTAGACTTGCATCAACCACTCTCACCATTTACATTGTATATTTAAATTCTGGACATTCAGCTCTTCTGTTTCCTTCTCTTGCAGCCCAGATTGCTTCAGTTTATACGAATTTAGAAAAAAGAAAACAAGGAAGTAACAATGCTGATGCCGCATCATCCCTTCCCCGAGCCAGTCATAGCTCCCCCAAGGGTTCCCCCACATTATTCTCTCTTATCTTCCCTCAAGATACCCGCTCAGAGGTCATCTTGCCCATGAGATCCACCTCCTGTTCCCTCTACCCTATTCTCACTAAACTGCTGACCTACCCAGCTGCCCTTCCTGGCTCCACATACTAACTGATACTGTCAACTCACCACTTGCACCATGGAAAATCTTACCCTTGACCCCTGTCCTTGAAAGCTTTCGCTCCCTTCTCTTACCAGGATCTTTTAACATGTTACAACAGCATTCGAAAAGGTCCCAATCATGCCAGCATTGCCGCCAGCCTGACTAATCTATAGTTGAAGAACAATGAAGCTTGAACTCATAAGTAGCACAGTGGTTAGCACTGTTGCTTCACAGCTCTAGGGTCCCAGGTTCGATTCCCGGCTTGGGTCACCGTCTGTGCGGATGCTGCACATTCTCCCCGTGTCAGCGTGGGTTTACTCCGGGCACTCCGATTTGCTCCCATAGTCTAAAGACGTGCAGATTAGGTGGATTGGCCATGCTAAATTGCCCTTAGTGTCCAAAAGGGTTAGGTGGGGTTACTGGGTTACAGGGGCTAGGGTGGAGGTGTAGGCTTAAGTAGGGTGCTCTTTCCAAGGGCCGGTGCAGACCTGATGGGCCGAATGGCCTCCTTCTGCACTGTAGATTCCATAATTCTATGTTGAAGATAACCTTCGCACAACCTCGGGAGATCTACTTTTGAAGCAGGTTTATTTCTTGCCAGCAAATGAGCTGGATGGTCAGTTAATCTGCATTTGATGACACTGAGTGAGAAAGCAATACTATCTCGTACCCCAGAGAAACCACCCTGATCTTCAAATAGTGCCTCAGGGTCTTTTATCGGAAGAGAACACTGATGGAGGCCTCAGTTCCACCCCTTATCTGAAAGACAGCACCTCCCTCAGCACTGAACGTAAATGTCAGCTTAGATATATACTTGAATGCTAGTAATGATAGCACACTAATGCTAGTATCACTGTACAGTTACAAGCTTTCCCTGGGATGTTTTGTTAGGGCAGCACGGTAGCACAGTGGTTAGCACAGTTGCTTCACAGCGCCAGGGACCCAGGTTCGATTCGTGGCTTGGGTCACTGTCTGTGCGGAGTCTGCACATTCTCCCTGTGTCTGCGTAGGTTTCCTCCGGGTGTTCCGGTTTCCTCGCACAAGTCCCGAATGACGTGCTTGTTAGTTGAATTGGACATTCCTAATTCTCCCTCAGTGTACCCGAAGAGGCGCCATAGTATGGCGATTTCGGGGATTTTCACAGTATCTTCATTGCAGTAAGCCCACTTGTGACACTAATAAAGATTATTATTATTAGTCTGCGAGCCATTAGTTTAAAAAGATTCTGGGACTATGTATGTTGCAGACAAGGCCAGCATTTACTACCCATCCCAAACTGTCCTCAAGAATATGGTGGTGAGGGTCTTCCTGAATCCGTCTATATGGAATAGGTACGTCCAGGATTTTGACCCTGCGACAGTGAAGCAACATCGATTTACTTCAGGCTGGTATGCGACTTGGTGCTGGTGTTCCCATGACCTTGCAAGGCAGCTCGGGATTCTGGAGAACGATGACAGAGTTGATTTGCCTTGTGATACGTCTGTCAATGACAGCACAGAGCACAGTGATGTGCCCATAGCTAAGTTGCCTCACCTCAAGGGTAACCTGATGAAATTTCATAAATCAATCCCTCATTCAAATGCAAACAGACGGAAGAGAGCTCAAGTGGTGAGCAGGTGACAGCAGGAGTGCAAAAATGAGCAAGTTTGATGCTGTTAATTACACAATCATCCAGTTGTGCGCCTTTGACTGCAGTGCACACATGAGGCCATTCAACCCATTGTGTCCATACCAGCTCTTTTGCAGAATGGTCCAATTCATTCCACTCCTTTCCTCATTTATCTCCTGGTTCTCTTGCCCACACCTTAAACACGTGCCTATAAGCCCATAAGAACTAGGAACAGGAGTAGGCCATTGAGTCCTTTGAGCCTGCCCCATCATTTAATAAGATCATGGCTGATGTAACACTATGTCCACTTTCCTGTTTTATCTCTGTCACCCTGAATTCCCCTACTGATTAGAAACCTATCGATCTCAGCCTTGAAAATGTTCAAAGACTCTGCCTCTGCAACCTTCTGGGTCCTGGAGCTCCAATTTCCGGATCGGGGAGGGAGAGGGAAAAGAAAAAAAGAGGCACCCCAACTCTGAAGGCACCTTCAGAATGAAACACTCACCCCCCCACCCCACCGAACATGAGATGGGGGAAGGTTTAAACGTCACTTTCCCACCCGCTCCTGCAAGCCTAAAAATTGAGGCTGGGCAGAATAAAGTTTTTTATGTGGTAAAATTAATTTATTGTGTTAAGGTGGGTTTCCTGCCCGGGGCCCTGCCTGCCCAAGCATGAGTATTGAGATTGTATTGAGGCAACTCAAAGTGGAACATGCTGTACGGAGAAATGTTGAATTCAATTGCCCCTTCTGTAATACTCAATTGGACAGAAAGACAGAATTTAACTGATTTGATGCAAGAGGTTAATTAAATATGGAGAAAGAACATGGGACTAAGTGAAGTTTATTCTGAAGCACTTTTATTCTGAAACAGAGGTGAGTATAAAGAACCATCTTTTCTTTGGTACCATCCAGCAGCATAAGTGCGGCAGACAATCGACAGGTAAATCTAAATTGGCGGAATTGTCAATAGAACACTGTCCACAATTTCAAACCCCACTGACGTCACTTGACAATTAATGAACCTCATAAAATGCTTTGCTACTGAAACAATGAGCTCAAGAATCTAGACAACATAAATTCACGACCTGCATTCCACCAACTGACCTCTCTATTGAAAGCGCAATAAACTCTAAATTAAATTAAATTTTGCAGAAATGCAATTGTAAGGTAGCGTTGGCTGCTGTGAAAGCACATTCACAGTTAAACGTCCAAATCAGGAAGTTGTTGTCTGAGTTTCCATGCTTCTCCAGAAGGTGCACTATACTGCACTGCCATCTTGCTTGGAGGCTTAGCTTTGAAATACATAGGAATTGAGTTATAAAGAACAAAGAACAATACAGCACAGGAACAGGCCCTTCGGCCCTCCAAGCCTGCGCCGACCATGGTACCTGCCTAAACTGAAACCGTCTGCACTTATGGAGTCAGTATCCTTCCATTCTCACCCTATTCATATATTTGTCTAGATGTCCCTTAAATGCCACTATTGTACCTGCTCCCACCACCTCCCAGGCAGCGCAATCCATATATTTACCACCCTCTGTGTAAAAAAACTTGCCTCGCACATCTATTCTAATATCTGATAGATATCCATGACAGATGCCAGGCTTTGGATTTTGTCCTTTAAGTATCAATTAATTTTTAACAGTGCATTGAGTCTTAATGACTATTAAACACCCTCTTTGGCACTGAAAAAAAAAAACATTTACAAGTGTGGAGTCTCATTCTTTCGGAGTTTAATTATTGTTTTAAAAATAAAACATTCAAATATTGTTTTTTTAAATGTTTTCATTCTGCCTCTCATTTCTCACTCTTAACCCCATCTTTACTCCCTTGTCTTCATTTCAATTTCTCAACATGAGGCAACATTAAATTAAATATTCTAACTTACACTTTCTGATCTCACACTGCGTGTCTCAGAAAGAATATGCCACCTGATTGATAAGGAAGATACACAGCCCAATCATACAGGTCCCAGGTCTCCTGAAGAGAACTCATTGCAAAAATTGATTTCTAACCCCCACAAGCTTCAATACAATATTCCATCCAGTCCGTAGCCAGCACTATTCACTCACCACTGATGGTAAAATCCAGGCTAATGTCTTATCCTTGCTCTCAGGTGCCACCAAGTACTTCAGGCGAAACTCAAACTTTGAATCACCACTTTGTGGTGTCACAATCTTTGGAAAATACTGTGCAGTACAACGCCATGTTTCTTGTACAAGCTTCTGGGAGAGGAGGCTGTGTCCGGAATGGAAAGTCAAAAATAACTTCATGCTGCATACACAAATGGAGCGTGAAAGTCATCTTGCAATGGACTTTGAAACTCAGGAAGGCAGCAGAAGCAAGCAAGCATTGCTTGGCATATATCAGCTGACTTACGGATGATATCTGATGTCATTTTCCAAAACAAGCCAAGCTTTTGAGCTGTTGACCAAGGATTGAACCTGACATCTTTCGGTTCTAGATTTAGTCGCTTATTGCAAACTTACTCGCAAATCAGTCCACTTCGAAAAAGTGTGGTGGAATTCAACATGGTGTAGAATTTTAAGGATGGTGATGCGAACTCTTGGCAGGCAGTCCCATCTATGAGAGCTATCGGCAAACCTAATTGGCTGACAGCTCTTCACCCTGGCCAAGCAGAGCCCTGCTGTGGGCGGGAGGGTGTCCAGAACTCCAACATTGCAGAGGGGAGGGGATAGGGAGAAACATTCCAACACTTTTTGTTTTAGAAATTTAGAGTAGCCAATTCATATTTTTTCCAATTAAGGGGCAATTTAGCATGGCCAATCAACCTGCCCTGCACATCTTTTTGGGTAGCGGGGGCGAAACCCACTCAAGAAACATTCCAATTGTGAGGGAGCTTCAGAGTGAGGCACCCCCTAAAACTTACCGCCTGAGATGGGGAAAAGTGTAAATGTCACTTTTCCACCCTGCTCCGGCCAACCTATATTCAGGCTGGGCAAGATAAGGGGCGAGATTCTCCGACCCCCCGCTGGGTCGGAGAATCGCCGGGGGCTGGCGTGAATCCCGCCTCCGCCGGTTGCCGAAGTCTCCGGCACTGGAGATTCGACGGGGGCGGGTATCGCGCCGCGCCGGTTGGCGGGCCCCCATGCTCGATTCTCCGGCCCGGATGGGCCGAAGTCCCGCCGCTAAAATGCCTGTCCCTCTGGCGTAAATTAAACCACCTACCTTACCAGCGGGACAAGGCGGCGCGGGCGGGCTCTGGGGTCCTGGGGGGGGCGCGGGGCGATCTGGCCCCGGGGGGTGCCCCCACGGTGGCCTGGCCCGCGATCGGGGCCCACCGATCCGCGGGCGGGTCTGTGCCGTGGGGGCACTCTTTCCCTTCTGCCTCCGCCACGGTCTCCACCATGGTGGAGGTGGAAGAGACTCCCTCCACTGCGCATGCGCAGGAATGCCGTCAGCGGCCGCTGACGCTCCTGCGCATGCGCCGCCCGGAGATGTGATTTCCCCGCCAGCTAGCGGGGCACCAAAGGCCTTTTCCGCCAGCTGGCGGGGCGGAAATTCGTCCGGCGCCGACCTAGCCCCTCAATGTTGGGGCTCGGCCCCCAAAGATGCGGAGCGCGATGCCCGTCTGATTTGCGCCGTTTTGGGCGCCAGTCAGCGGACATCGCGCCGTTTCCGGAGAATTGCGCCCAAGGTTTTTTTAAGTGGACACTTAAGGGCCTTATTGTGAATAGGTGGATTTCCCACCCGAGGCCCTGCCCACGTGAGGATGAAAATGCGCCTGGGTTTTTGGTGGGTGGGGGGGGGGGGGGGGGGAATCCCATCCGTTCAATTTTACACTCCCCACTGACTCTGAACCCACTTTGTAGCATAAAATCTCAGAGGACACTAGAAGCATAGATTTTACAGTACAGAAGGAGGCCATTCGGCCCTTCGAGTCTACACCAGCCCCTGGAAACAGCACCCGACCAAAGCCCACAACTCCACCCTATCTCCATAACCCAGTAACCCCACCTAACATTTTTTTGGACAATAAGGGTGTATAGCACGGCCATTCCACCTAACCTGCACATCTTTGGGCTGTGGGAGGAAACCGGAGGAAACCCACGCAGACACGGGGAGGATGTGCAGACTCCGCACAGGCAGTGACCCAAGCCGGGAATTGAAGCTGAGACCCTGGAGCTGTGAAGCAACTGTGCTACCGTGCTGCCTCACTATTTGAAGAGCTGCAAATTCTCCCAGTGTTCTGGTCAATGTACCTCCCACAGCCAACATGTAACACAAACTAAAGTAACTAAATAAAGTCGCCAAAGTCCCAGAAGACCATAGGCTGCTTTCCCCTTTGAGAGGGAGAGCTGACTGGTGGTGATTTAACCCGAGGATCATCACACCTCAGCGGCGAGGCGAGGTTGAGAAGGTGGGGCCTTCATGAATAACCTCAGCAGGTAAGGGAATTGAACCATCGCTGCTGGCCTTGTTCTGCATCACAACCCAGCCATTCAGCCAATTGAACTAAACTGGCTCCCAAGCTAGCCATCACTCATCTCCATTGCTGAGTGATGTGTGCAAACTTAACTGCCTTTGGTTGTTTACATTACCCATAGTTCCTTAATCACACCACCTCAATTATAAAAACAAAGCTTGCGTTATGTAGTGTCTTTTATGACTATCAGATGTCTCAAAGTGCTTTGCAGCTAATGAAATTATTTTGAAGTGTAGACATTGATGTAGGAAACACAGCAGTCAATTTGCTCACAGCAAGTTCCGATAAACAGCAATGTAGGTAATGATCAAATAATCTGTTTTATTGTGACGTTGGTTGTGGGAAAATATAGGCCAGGACACCTGAAATAACTGCCATGTTCGACTTCAAAATAGTGGCACAGGATCATTTCCAGCAACCAAGCTGGCAGGTGCAGCCCTTGTCTAAGATCTCCTCTTAAAGATGGCAGTTCCAACAGCGCAGCACTCTTGTGCAGAGCTGGAGCATCAGTCTTGATTTTTGCGCTCAGGTTTTGGAGTGAGATTGGAAGCCAGAACCTTGTGATTCAGAGATTATGAGGGCTACCACCTGAGGCATGGCTGACAATTATGCTAAATAATGTTGGTGGGTCACTACTTTACTCTGTGCTACCTTAAGTCACTCTTTTTTCAAACGTACCAGCATTAAAGCATCAGTATTTAAATAGTACCTTTATGTAACGGTGCACTTTCAGAGACTTCATTAGTGACTAACAAAATAATTATTTACAAGGATCTACAAGAGCAACAGCATGTTTGCAGCTAGTTCTGGAATGGGGTGATTCCCCACTCTGAGTCTTGATTGGTCACCCAGGCCAGGTGACCCTTACTCTGCTGTGCTTCCCTTAAAGGGACAATCACCACACCTTCATACAGAAAGGCTATACTGAAGCCTGAGGGAAACAAAATGGGCACTGTACCAAAGGCTGTAATATTAGGAGTGATCAAACGCTTGCTCCCATGAGGTCGGTTTAAGGAGGGTTTCAAGGGAGGTGGAAAGGGGGGCAGCACGGTGGCGCAGTGGTAGCACTGCTGCCTCACGGCGCCGAGATTGCATGTTCGATCCCGGCCCTGGATCACTGTCCGTGTGGAGTTTACACATTCTCCCCATGTTTGCGTGGGTTTCGCCCCCACAACCCAAAAATGTGCAGGCTAGCTGAATTGGCCACACTAAATTGCCTCTTAATTGGAAAAAATGAATTGGGGACCCTAAATTTTTTTTTAAAAAGGGAGGTGGTAAGGGGTTGGGGAATTCCCAGAGCATGAAGCTTAGATGGCTGAAATCAGATGTGTTAATGGTGGGATGAAGGATAAATAGGATGCCTGAATGAGAGGACTGCTTGGTAGCACAGTTGCTTCACAGCTCCAGGGTCCCAGGTTCGATTCATGGCTTGGGTTACTGTCTGTGCGGAGCCTGAACAATCTCCCCGTGCCTGCGTGGGTTTCCTCCGGGTGCTCCGATTTCCTCCCACTGTCCAAAGAAGTGCAGGTTAGGTGGATTGGCCATGAGAAATTACCATTAAGTGTCCAAAAAAGGTTGGGTGGGGCTGCTGAGTTGCGGGTTTTGGGGATGCTCAAGGAGGCGAGGGGTGCTCTTTCCAGGGGCCGGTGCAGACTCAGTGGGCCGGATGGCCTCCTTCTGCACTGTGGATTCTATGACTGGAGAATGGCAGGGATGGAGAAACTAAACCACAGATTAGAAATCAATCAGTCATCTCCCTCCCACAAACACTGATGATATTAAAAGTTGACCAGAGGAAACTAGATGGTGTCCCAGAATCCTCACAAAACCACACAGTACAGAAGGCCATTCGGCCCATTGTACTGGCTCCTTGGAAGAGGGTCTTGTTCTCCAGCACTTAAACGCACAGCCCTGTAACTTTTTCCTGAGCGCATTCCTTTTGAAAGTAGCTCTTGAATCTGCTTCCCTAGCAGGCAGTGCACATGCGTATCATAACTTGTTGCATTAAAATATTTTGTATCTCCTCCCACACCCCCTCAGGTTATTTTGCCAATTATCTTAAATAGAATCACTACAGTGCAGAAAGAGGCCATTCGGCCCATCGAGTCTGCACTGACCCTCTGAAAGAGCACCCCACCGAGGCCCACACATCCCCTGAACCCCACCTAAACTTTGAGCAATTTAGCATGGTTAATCTACCTAAACCTGCACATCTTTGGACTGTGGGAGGAAACCGGAGCACCGGAGGAAACCCACACAGAAAAGGGGCGAACGTGCAAACTCCACACAGTCACCCAAGGGTGGAATTGAACCCGGGGTCCCTGGTGCTGTGAGGCAGCAGTGCTAACCACCATGCCACCTACGTTACATAAATCTGTCCCCTCTGGTTAAAGACTGTCCTGCCAGTGGAAACAGTTTCTCCTGAGTTACCTCCTCTTTCTGAGACTCTTCCAGCCGTAAATCCACCACTGTGGATGCTCTTGATCAAGGGCCTTACACTTTGAAAATGCGCTAATTAGATTCTTTCACTGTCGCTGGGTCAAAAATCCTGGAACTCCCTCCCTAACAGTACCTGCACCTCGGGGACTGCAGTAATCCAAGAAGGCAGTTCATCACCACTTTCCCAAGGGCAATTCTGGATAGGCAATCAATGCTGGCCTAGCCAGTGACATCCACATCCTACCAATGAATTTTTTGTAAAACCACATGATGCCTGGAAATTGAACAATACGTTCCAATGGAAGGGTACCAGACCCCCGTCAGCCGCCACCAAAATACATTATTTATTCAGCAGACTAATCAGTTTCACTTTACCATTGTGCTCTACACATCCTAGAACTGGACTGAGGGATGCACTCGCATTCTCGATACGAGGAGCACCTCCCTCAGCAGAAACACAGCATGGAGTCCCGCTGCGTCATTAGTCAGATCTAAGTCACAAGTGCCATTCTGAGCACCCAATTATAGGACTGTCAAAATTCACAGAATGGTAAGCAGCATTGAGCGATCATCATGAGCAATATAGACTCAAATGGGAGAAGGTCTCAGGGGGGTATCTTGGAGAGTCTTTTCAGGACTGTGAAAGCTTTTGCAATGGTCAACAGATATAATAATAATAATCTTTATTATTGTCACAAGTAGGCTTACATTAATACTGCAATGAAGTTACTGTGAAAATCCCTTAGTCGCCACACTCCGGCGCCTTTTCGGGTACACGGAGAGAGAATTCAGAATATCCAATTCGCCTAACATGCATGTCTTTAGGGACCTGTGGGAGGAAACCTTAGGGAAAGTTACTTGTCATAATATAGATGATTGGAGGGAAAAGAAATTCTTTACCACAAGAACATAAATGATTCAAAAAGGCCCCTGCAATCTATTTGAATAGAAAAAAATAAAGATACAGGAAAATGGAACTGGAGCCGATAGCTCCACTTCAAAAGCATGATGGAGCCAAAGGCCTCTAGTTCTTTAACTTCTATGATTTGATTGTAACAAAGCAAATCAATATGTCTATTACCTTTAAATATGATCCAAAATATTTGGTTACATATGGGCTATCACACTGGCTCAGCACAGTTATTTCCTGTTGGATATCTTCGATTTCATCTTCAGCTTCTTCTAGGTCAATAATTTTGATAGCAACTACTTGCTGTGTCCGATTATCAATTCCTTTGAAGACTTCACCAAATGACCCCTTTCCAATCCGCTCCAGTTTGGTAAACAGTCCCTCAGGATCTGCCCGGTGATTCTGAAGAACAGAAAAAATAACATTTGTGTGAGATCAAGATCTGTTGCTTGGTGTGATAAGCTGACAGGTGTTCATCACATATGCTCACTGCAGCTCCAATACCCCGTGATCTCCACTGGCTAGAAGGGCAAGGACAGTGGAAGCACCACCAGTTTCCATGACCCCCTCCAAATCAGACATCAGCCTGACTTGCATGTATATCGGCCGTTCCTTCAACATTACTAGGTTAAAATCCTAGAACTCTCTCCCGAACTCAACTGTGAGATCACCTTTACATCAGCTGTTCAAGAAGGAAACTCCCCATTGTCTTCAATGGGCAACAAAAGGTGAACTTGCCAGTGAGGCGCATGGACCAAAAACAATAAAAAAATTTAAAAATTGTCCCTTCCACACCCTAATTACAGCTCCTGCACAATGCTGATTGTTTTCCTAATGAACTATCATTTTGATTTTAGACCAAGACAAAATTGCAGTTAAGAACAGTTAAACACAGTTAAGAACAGTTCACAGACCTATCAACAGGACAAGACACATTATTCTACTGTGCCGCCAGGATAGCATGATGACACAGTGGTTATCACTGCTGCCTCATAGGACTAGGGACCAGGGTTCAATTCTGGCCTTGGGTGACTGCCTGTGTGCAGATTGCACTTTCTCCTGTGTCTGCCTGGGTTTCCTTCGGGTGCTCCGGTTTCCTCCCACAGTCCACAGATGTGCAGCTTAGGTGGACTGACCATGCTAAATGACCCCTTGGTGTCCAAAGGTTAGGTAGGGTTACGAGGATAAGTAGTGTGATAAATAGTGGGCCTCGGTAGTGTGCTCTTTCAGAGGGTCGGTGCAGACTCGATAGGTCGAATGGCCTCCTTCTGCAAGGATTCTATGACTCTATCCCTGTTCAAACTGCAGGCCTCATTTGCACAGTGATAGGTTTTCCTCACTTAAAGTTAAAAAAAAAAGCCTCACGATAGCAGTCGAATTGACAAGCAGCAAAACACGCATTCCAAGGAGTTCTAACTTTTTAACTATCTTCTCCACCACGGTGCAATTTGCTTCTTTGCCAGAGCTCAATGGGGTAGATTCCTGGATGATTGGATTGGATTGGATTGGATTTGTTTATTGTCACGTGTACCGAGGTACAGTGAAAAGTATTTTTCTGTGAGCAGCTCAACAGATCATTAAGTACATGAGAAGAAAAGGGAATAAAAGAAAATACAGAATAGGGCAACACAACATATACATTGTAACTACAAAAGCACTGGCATCGGATGAAGCATACAGGGTGTAGTGTTAATGAGCTCAGTCCATAAGAGGGTCATTTAGGAGTCTGGTGACAGTGGGGAAGAAGCTGTTTTTGAGTCTGTTCGTGCGCGTTTTCAGACTTCTGTATCTCCTGCCCGATGGAAGAAGTTGGAAGAGCAATATATGGGGGAAGGGGAAAGGGTATGGGGACGGTGGAGAATGGGGAAACTGTAGGGTCTTTCTGGCCAAAGAACCAAGTTGAGCTGAATGGCCTTACTCACCTGCGATTACCTGGTGGACTTACAACACCCAGATGAAAGGTGACTGGGACTGAGGAGTGACCCCTGGCCACTGTGAGGTCACCATAATGGCGAGGAAACATTCCTGAATCTATCCTAATACCACAAACAGGGCCATTGCCTTGTCAGTAACAGGAGAAAGGGAAAAAAAACTGTCATTTGGGAACAAAGATCTTTTAATGGCTTTTGGGGAACCCCTTACACTTTTCTGAGAAAATCTACAGCCCTGAGCATAATTTCAAGGCTGATTTATGAATGCAAAATTCTAGGATGTGTGCTTGAATACAAAAGGGTTCTTCATTTTTGATTGCTAACCAGAGAGAGAAAAATCCTCTCAACCGTCTTGCAATCTATGCCATTGATAAAGACCTAGAAATTAAGTGCCAACCAAGTTTTTCTTCCAAAAATGCCTCAACCAGATAAATGTTGCCACACTAAAGGACGGTTGCAGAGGAGAGAGAACGTGCGAGAGAACAGGAGGATTGTGGCAGTCGCTTGGGTTGTGGGCCCAGCCTCAAAAGTGCAGGTCACTCAATAACCGGTGGTGCACCACACCAGCAAGCTAGGCTGAAGGAAGTTGCGACTTACAGTTTGGAAAGCTGGGCAGAGCTCGCATTCAACTCCCTTTATCGCCAGATGATAACCATAACACCATAAGACATAGGAGCGGAAGTAAGGCCATTCGGCCCATCGAGTCCACTCCACCATTCAATCATGGCTGATTTCAACTCCATTTACCCGCTCTCTCTCCATAGCCCTTAATTCCTCGAGAAATCAAGAATTTATCAACTTCTGTCTTAAAGACACTCAACGTCCCGGCCTCCACCGCCCTCTGTGGCAATGAATTCCACAGACCCACCACTCTCTGGCTGAAGAAATTTCTCCTCATCTCTGTTCTAAAGTGACTCCCTTTTATTCGAAGGCTGTGCCCCCGGGTCCTAGTCTCCCCTGCTAATGGAAACAACTTCCCTACATTCACCCTATCTAAGCCATTCATTATCTTGTAAGTTTCTATTAGATCTCCCCTCAACCTCTTAAACTCCAATGACTATAATCCCAGGATCCTCAGACGTTCATCGTATGTTAGGCCTACCATTACTGGGATCATCCGTGTGAATCTCCGCTGGACCCTCTCCAGTGGCAGTATGTCCTTCCTGAGGTGTGGGGCCCAAAATTGCTCACAGTATTCTAAATAGGGCCTAACTAACGCTTTATAAAGCTTCAGAAGTGCATCCCTGCTTTTATATTCTAAGCCTCTTGAGATGAATGACAACATTGCATTTGCTTTCTTAATTACGGACTCAACCTGCAAGTTTACCTTTAGAGAATCCTGGACTAGGACTCCCAAGTTCCTTTGCACTTCAGCATTATGAATTTTGTCACCGTTTAGAAAATAGTCCATGCCTCTATTCTTTTTTCCAAAGTGCAAGACCTCGCACTTGCCCACGTTGAATTTCATCAGCCATTTCTTGGACCACTCTCCTAAACTGTCTAAATCTTTCTGCAGCCTCCCCACCTCCTCCATACTACCTGCCCCGCCACCTATCTTTGCATCATTGGCAAACTTAGCCAGAATGCCCTCAGTCCCGTCATCTAGATCGTTAATATATAAAGAGAACAGCTGTGGCCCCAACACTGAACCCTGCGGGACACCACTCGTCACCGGTTGCCATTCCGAAAAAGAACCTTTTATCCCAACTCTCTGCCTTCTGCCTGACAGCCAATCGTCAATCCATGTTAGTACCTTGCCTCGAATACCATGGGCCCTTATTTTACTCAGCAGTCTCCCGTGAGGCACCTTATCAAAGGCCTTTTGGAAGTCAAGATAGATAACATCCATTGGCTCTCCTTGGTCTAACCTATTTGTTAACCATTCAGAGCATTGGCTGAAGGAGGCCATGGAATTCATTTCCAGATGTAGTGAGCGAGGCAAAAAGTCGTAGTCAGCAGTGAAAATTAAATTGGATAGATGGATAAAAGAATGTGGGGTGGAGGGTTTGGGGATAGGGAGGACAAAGGCAAAGGGCATGAAAAATAGGCTGGGCCATTGAGAATTACAGAAAAGTCTAGAATTGCACATTGCAGAAAACAACAACCTCTCCTACCAAAATGTGATGTGTCGGCCCTGCCAGATCAAAGAGCAGGGTGATTCCTTTTGACAGCACAGTCTCTGACACTCAACAAACATTTGTAACAAGTTCCTACATGATGACACTGATGGGCGTTTATCTTTTTCATTATCTTAAAACTGCCAGTTGGAGCTCTGAATCATTAACGACCAGCCATTCCCTTTCCTCCAGGCAAAAGTCTAATATCCTTTTCCCTGAATGGTTCAGAATAAAGGGAGGCGAATGCGAGCACTTCCCATCCTTCCAATCAGCAAATCACAACTTTCACAAGCCTAAGCTTACTGGTGTGGTACACCACCAGTTATTGAGAGACTTCCAGTTATAATGATGGGCCCACACCCATAGTGGCCTATCTTCTGTCTCTTTGCAGATGCTGGCGCACTTACTGTGCATTTCCAGCATTTTCTGTTGGCTTTTTATTTCTGATTTTGTTCTTGCCCCATTACGGGCCCTCTCCCACTCCACACACATGTGCTTGATGGGAAGGACGAACCAATCTTGAGTAGAGACGTCTTTCAGAAAATGCTCGACATTAAGCTTTGGCGCGTGGGACAGAGTGAAGTTAGCACAGCATTGAAGGAATGCCGTGATCGAAGATGATCGCATTTGTGGTGGTGCTGTTTTAATATAGAATCATAGAATCTCTGCAGTGCAAAAGTAGGCCATTCGGCCCATCGAATCTGCACAACCCTCCAAAAGAGCACCCTATCTATGCCCATCCTTGTAACTGCACCTAACCTCTGGACACTAAGGGGCAATTTAACATGGCCAATCCACCTAACGTGCACAGCGTTGGAATGTGGAAGGAAACCAGAGCACCTGGAGGAAACCCATGCAGACACGGGCAGAATGTGCAAAGGCAACACAGACAATCTTCCAAGGTTGGAATCAAACTCGGGGTCACTGGAGCTGTGAGGCATCAGTGCTAACCACTGTACTGGCTGTCTAATATAAATAATGTGGCATTGTCATCTTCAGACTCTAAGTTGCCTCATTCCTTCCAGCACACTTGCTACACTCCAGGGGTGGACCCTGTGCCATGCCTGCAGGCAGGAATTCTTAATCGAGCAAAAACTACCATGAGATCAGAAATTGCCACTGACAGGATATGCGCCCAGTCAGGTGTGAAATGGGCCCAGGGTGGGCAGAAGAGAGACGAGTGATGCAGATGTTCTGCATCATATGAAGCCGGGGTTTGGATAGTAGGTTTAGAATTGTCTATTTCAACTCTGCTCACCATCTCTCCTGCCACACCCTCTCCCACACTATTCTAAATTTAAAAAGCATTGGAAACCAATCTAGATCAGCGCTCACAGGGCTAATGGACGAGTGGGTTTTCACTCAGGATAGAATATGGGCAGCAATTTGGTGGGCTTACTGTAAAATAAGAGGTCAGCTAGCAGAGAACTGGGTTATTCTAGTCTGGGGTGAAATTGAGTGAATTAGAGGCTGAGGAATTAGACAGTCGTGGGGGTAGGAGAGACAATGGACAGTCTGGAATAAAGGTTAGGACTGAGCTCAAGCGAGACACTAAAGTTGTGAACAATCTGGTTAAGCCTCAGACAACCTGGTTAAGCCAAGCGGGGAACAGAGTTCGTGGTCACGGACTAAGATGATAGGTTTTGTCTTCTGAATGTCTGGTTGAAGGTGACTTCATCCAATGTTGGATACCTGGCGAACAGTTTGGAGGAGGATGGTGGAGAATCAGAGTTGGCATTAGTTGATCTACATGTGGAAGCTGACCCTGTAACTGTGAATGGTGTCACCAAGGGACAGCATCACACCAAGGAAGAGGAGACAGCCATGGATGGACACATCGGTTACACAGTGCACTGAAGGGCAGAGAAGCTACCGCTAGGATTGGCAAGAATAAGTATATCCAGGCAATAAACAGTCTCACGGAACTGAACGACACAGGAGTGGGTCAAGGGTAACTTTCCTGAAAACCAGGGTGATGCCAATGGTTTTAGAGGGCAATGTCATGTGAGAGTACCCTATAAGAAATGGGTGTTTAAGAAATGTACCTTTAAGAAATGGAGCTGGTCATGTCACTGGAGTGATGTCAGAGTGTGGGTGGAGCTGAGCTCTACTTCTGCTTTTTTAGTTTCAGTTTGAGAAAGCTTGGGTGGGTGTGCTTTTCAGTGAGCTGAATCTGAAGTTAAAAGGGAACTGCACTGCTGTTGATCTCTGCCATCAAAAGACTATCTATGGATCATTTGGGTGAACTCAGAATTGTAAAAAGGGCTCTAATGTGCCCCTGTTTGAAGGTTTATTAAGTCTTTTGGGTGTTAAAAGGACAGCATACAGGTTACTTAGTGTTGTATTCTTTGGCGGGTGTATTTGATTTACTGGTTGCTAAGATATTCACAGTTTGTTTTAAAACTTGAGTTCATAGAATAAACATTGTTTTGTTTTAAAAAAAACACTGGTCCATTTCTGCTGTACCATACCTGTAGACTGAGCCTTGTGCTCCACATACCACAATCTATTAAAAGTTGTGGGTCAGGTGAACTCCATGATATACTTTGGGGTTCTCTAAACCCTGACCCATAACAGCAAATGCACAGCACCACAGGAGAGGGTATGAATGATAATGTCAGCCAGCACAGTGTGCAGGTGAGGACATGAGTAGGAATGTGTTGGTGGGGGCAGGAAGCATGTTTAATGGAACTGATGAGTTTGGAGCTGGAGGAAGAAGATAAATAGAGAATTTAAAGAGTGGCTGGATTTCAGGAGAATGCAGGAGCGGAATGGGGAACTGGCATAGGGGAAAGCAGCAGAAACAAAAACAAGTAGGGCAGACCTTCCTGTCCTCCCACCCAAAGTCAACAGACCTTTCCCTGCTCTGTCCCGCTCACAACAATTCCCATGGCCGGCACAACCAGAACATTTTGGCCATTGCCGCTATTTATATTTAATCAAACTCAATTTTTGGCCACCCCTCCTGGAAATGGAAAGTTGGAGATTTCTAAAGACCATGTTTCTGGGTGAAGGAAACGTGGGGGAAAAGGGTTTTCTTTCTGATTGGGGAATCAACGAAGAGTGGTTATCAATTGAACACTGTCATTAAGACTGTGAAGAGAGATGTTAGGAGCAAACTCTTTACCGAGAGTGTTGTTAGAGTGTTGTTGGAGTATTGAATGTTTTGGCAGAAACCATTATATCTCTGAAGAGATCAGTGTAGAAATGGTTGCAGTATGACGAGATATAGGGCTATGGCGAAGAGAAGGGAGTAGTGGGGTGATGTGGAATTGATACAGTGGTATGGGTTGAGGGCAATAGGATTAGTATTAGATTGACAAAGGGTTTTCATAGAATTTACAGTGCAGAAGGAGGCCATTCGGCCCATCGAGTCTGCACCGGCTCCTGAAAAGAGCACCCTACCCAAGGTCCACATCTCCACCCTATCCCCATAACCCAATAACCCCACCCAACACTAAGGGCAATTTTGGACACTAAGGGCAATTTATCATGGCCAATCCACCTAACCTGCACATCTTTGGACTGTGGGAGGAAACCGGAGCACCCGGAGGAAACCCACACACACATGGGGAGGATGTGCAGACTCCACACAGACAGTGACCCAAGCCGGAATCGAACCTGAGACCCTGGAGCTGTGAAGCAATTGTGCTATCCACAATGCTACCGTGCTTTGGACGAGTGTGTGCCTGTGCAACTGGTATGATTGCTCCAGCACAGATTCAGGGTAACTGTTCTGAACTTCACTGGATCAACTCATTTTGTCTTTGGAATTAATTGGTGAAAGTGAGAGGTTTCCTCTACTAGAGGTTACAAATGACAACATAAAGTGCAGGAGATGACAACGAATGGACAGATCAGGCTGGGAAGCTCAATTAAACAAGTAAGAGGACAGTTGCAAATTAATTCAATCCCTATAATCCTTTCTCTGGTCAATACTCTCCGACTACCTGTCTGGAGAATGTCATCTGGAAACCACATTTTAAAGTGGAGTTAACGTACACTCAATCCAGAAAATGGGTCATTTTATTCCTGCTAATTTCTGGATAACAGGCGGTTTTTGCAGAACAAGGCAGATAGAAGTGTAAGAGACATGGAGATTTCTTAGACCCCATGCATAAACCTGCTGTGATTACACAATGAAAGTTCTTTAATGAGTGAGCTGGCTCTCTCTCTGCGCTCGATTTGTCAGTCGATATTCTAGCCACTTGGCAGCTGCTGTGACAAACTAAATACCAAAAATAAACTTCTAGGTTTGTTTTCTTATTGCAACAATGTCCTCAGTCTTTGGCAGAGTGCAATCTGAATTAGTAGCTCAATGGGCAGGATTGTACTCCGCAGCCTTGGCTCAAGACAAGTTATTTTCTGTTTCTTTTTCTCCCCCCCCCCCCCCCCCCATTTCTTGGGCTCTTTCTTCCTTCACCCGACAATGCCCATCATTCCCTCTACCCGGGGGACAAGCTGCTGACCATTTGCTAGACCCCCTGCCAGTGGTCAAAGGCCACTGGGTGCCAGGGAAACGCCTACACTGTGTCTTCTTCCCTCTGTCTCACAAGCACAAACAGACACACATAAAATCTCATACCCGCATACTCACAGAAGAATCCACCTCATAGTGCTGACCCCCACCACCCCTCCCTCCACCCCCATTCGTCCACACAGTAATCCAGGCAAGATAAGGGACTTTAATGCATGCCTAATCTCCCATGCAAAGCAATCTGCTGTCATCCCCAAGCACTGCACTCCACTTCATTTTGTCAACAAACTGCCATGCAGATTTTGGTTCTTAGCTCATTGTAGGCTGAACACGGGCACTGTTGCATCAGCTAAATAACTTCCATTTCCACACATTCCCTTGTGCTGTGGTCACAGTAATACTGTTGGAAGAACAGTACCCGACATATGGAGGTGGTGCCACTCTGGGCCGAGGTCGAGCCTTCTAACCAAAGCAGATAGCGACCAGAATCTTTGTTCGATTTTCTCCAATGCTATTTCGCTCATTGATTGTAAATCTAAAGGCAGGCTGGGAAATCGAAGTTTCAGAAGAGGGAGTGTCCCTCTCCCTCACAAGAGCAAGGCTGGAATATTAAAAGGAGTTGGCAGAAGAACTTTTAACGCTCAGTTTACACATTAAAAAATACAAAATGTTCTTGAACAATGAGTGTATTTGGGATTAAAGTGTCTGCTGTGACTCAACGGGCTGCACTCTCACCTCGAGGTCAAAGGTTGTGGGTTCAAGCCGCCCGAGTGACTGGAAGACAAAAGATTTGGCTGAAACTCCAGCGCAGCACTCAGGGAGTGCTGAACTGTCAGAGGCACTGTCTTTCAGAATGCAACAGGATCTGCCACTGAATCCAGGCTCCAGCAGAGTAGAGGGCACCTTGATAGGACAGGCCTTCCAGCTTTAATCTGCACTGTCCCTCCAATTCATCAGTAAGTAAAGTTGCCATAGTCCCAGATGACCATAGGCTGCTTTCCCCTTTGAGAGGGAGAGCTGACTGGTGGTGATTTAACCCGAGCATCACCACACCTCAGGCAAGGGGCAAGGTTGAGAAGGCGGGGCCTTCACGAATAACCTCAGCTGGGACGGGAATTCAACCTACACTGTTGGCCTTGCTCTGCGTCGCGAACCAACAGTCCAGCCAACAGAGCCAAACCGGTCCCCAATTCATTATCGAGATGCCAAGTGAGTGAAAAGCTGCAGCAAAGAAGTGGTCTTCAGCTTACAGTGTCACGGCCTCCCCATAGGTTTCCCCCAGGACTTTGCACAGGCCCCATCTCTGGTAGAAACCTGACAAGCAGCTCTCCCCCCCCCCCCCAATCCATTATTGGGGATGGACATCAGTAGGAAGCCTAAAGACAATGGAGATTATGGTTTTTGACACTTTGAGCCTCGATATACGGGTTTATTGGTACAATATCAGGGATGCGAGCCACATTGGAAAGGTTGGCATTTACTTGCCATCCCCAGTTGTCCTGTGGGTGCGCCATTGCCATTCTATGGGGTTTCATACAGCTGGGCAACTTGCACAGCCATTTCAGACTCAAGCATGTTGACATGGAACTGGACGAACATGGAGGTCGATGATTCCCTTATTGGCTTTGTGTTTTTTCGGTATTTTGTTGTCTACACAGGGCTGTGTGTAGCCATTTGTATTAACGTCAATTTCAAAATTTCCGGTCATAGTGTCCGACGCACGCTGCTTATTTCAGCCAGAAACAGCTACATCAGGATCGCTGACAAAATCCCAAGAGAGAGAAGAAGACAAGGCCAATTTGGGAAAAAAACCTCTTGACAACCAAGATCACTCCCAGGACAATTTCCATCCATTTCAGAGTTAATTCCCGACAGAAAGAGCAGGCACTATACGGGAGCCACGATATGCCATGTACCTCAATGTATTTGGAAACTGGACTGCAGCTGCCTTGAGGAAAAACCACTGGAATCTATTAGTGCCCGATTAACCTGATTGAATCTATTAGTGCCAAAGACTGTGAAGCAGTACATGCCAGTGAATTAGAATCATAGTGGCATTGGAGGCCATTTGGCCCGTTAAGTTCCCATCAGTAAACTGGGTGGAAGAGCAAAGTGGTACATTTCATGGGATAGAATTGCGAGATTTCTCACCAGTTCCCCTCTTCATTTTCATTTATAAATAAGGTTCTTGTTTTGTTAACAGGCAGAATTTCACAGCTCCCGGTAATATTACCACAACTGCAAACTGACACAACGCTGATTCACTAGCCACGGCTTATAGCAGAGGACCCAGGTTCACCGAATAATTACCACGGCACAATGTGGGGAGTGGAAGGTAAAAACCAGTGTAACTGCTTCACGATAACTTCTGCAAATCCCAATGGATTGGGCAGCCTTTATTGTATGAGAATAGGTAGAATTTAAATAAAAATCAACTACGTCCGTGTGTTCCAGCCGGCGAGGGAGGAAGCGGGGACGGGGGAGGAAGCGGGGGCGAGAGTATGCGAGGGCCGGGGAGAATACGGGGGCCAGGGAGGATGCGGGAGGGGGGAGAAAATTGGATAAGATGGAAAGTGTGGAGAGGGAAAGGGAGACATGAGAAGGTCGGGTGGGATGCAAAAGCAGCCAGCTGAAACAGGGAAGGGGGATTGCGGCATATAAGACCGAGAGTGAAGTATGGTGAACCCAGGGACGGACTGGTAAATGGAAACAGAATTCAAACTTGTGATTGCCAGTTATTCAGATTAAGATGAAACAGCACAGAAATCACAGGATCCAATATATGCTCACCATTGCTAAACATTAAGTTGAGCTTAGGTACAGAAAGACGTTGTCACCATGTGCAATATGCCCATAAACAATTAACAGGGCGAACGGTGGTGAGGAACTAGCAGCAGCAGCAGCAAAACGTAACCCACCAGGAAAACAGCACAAACTTTCCATCCACCCACAAGGTATAGATTTTCTGTAGCTAACCTTGAGCCACTGTCCTTAGGATGAGAGGATTTGAAGTTACCAGAAGTTGGCTTCAACAACTGACAGGAAACAAGATGCCTTCAGTAGTGACTGGGTCCACCCATACACCACTCTGAATGGTGGTACTGTCCATGCCTTCAGCATAGACATCCATTGGGAAGTTGTGGACCAGCTATACTGTATCGCGAAGCTCTCTGTGGAGTGTTCCGGAATGCCAGGGGAAGAGGTTGGGCTTTTTCCTGTTAATATTAAAGCCAAAATCCACCACCTTCAGCAACAAAACACACACTGTACCTCTCACACGAGGCTCTGGGCTCTAATTCAAAGACGTCAATGGGCAAAGCAGCCTGGATGTACCTTCGAGCACAGTGAGTCTTTGTGGAGAGTTTTGACGCACATTTAATGACCAAATCTGTCTGACTGAAGTATGATCTTTGCAGCATGACCCACAAAGGAAGCGGCCACCTACTCAAGCCATCATTCCTTACACAGTCAGACACTATCCTCCGATATTGTGTCAGGTGTGTACGTGATAAATCGGCAACTTCCTTCAGACGAGAAAGAGAAAGACAACTTTTGAGGTAAAAGGTTTCGAAAGTTGATGCAGTGCTGGCAGAGTGGGCCTTGTGAACCACAAAACTGGGCCTCAGATCCATGATGCTGGGCTGCAGTCAGAAGGGTCAATGTCCGCAGTGAGCATTAAATGGTGGGAGGCGTATAACCAGGATATACGTGACGAACATATGAATTAGGAGGAGTAGGCCGAGCCTGCTCCACCATTCAATAAGATCAAACGCTTATCTGATTTTGCCCTCAACTCAACGGGTGGCACAGCAGTTAGTACTGATGCCCCACAGCCCCAGAGACCCGGGTTTGATTCCAGCCTTGGGCAATTGTGTGGAGTTTGCACATTTTCCCTGTGTCTATGTGGGTCCCCTCCGGGTGCTCTGGTTTCCATCCACAGTCCAAAGATGTGCAAGTTTAGGTGAATTGGCCATGATCAATGGGCGTGGTTACAGGGACATGGCAGGAGAGTGGGGCCTAGCTAGAGTGCTCTTTCGGGGAATCGGTGTAGACCCAATGGGCCGAATGGCCTTCTTCTGCACCGTAGGGATTCTATGGATTCCACTTTTCTTCCCTGCTCCCATGCACTTGACTCCCTTGCCCTCAAGAATCCAACTGAACCTTAAAAGTATTCAATGACCCCACTGCTCCCTGGTGAAGAAAGTCCACAGATGCACAACCCTCAAGAGAAAATATTTCTCCACATCGCTATCTTAAATGGGAGACCTCATATCTTTAAACAGTGTCACCTAATTCCAGTCTCTCCCACAAAAGGAAACATCCTCTCAGAATTCATCGTCAAATCCCCTCAGGATCTTGTACATTTCAATCGCCTTCTCTTCTGTACCCCAATGGGTACAGGTCCAGCCTCTGCAACCTTTGCTCATATAACACCCCGATCCCAGGAATCAGTCGCGTGAACCTTCTCGGAACTGCTTCTAATGCAATTGTGTCAACCAGAACTGTGCAAATGTAGCAAAACATTCCTACTTTTGTATTTCATTCCCCTCTCAGCATTACATTTCTCTTCCTAATCACTTGCTGTAGCAGCATGCTAGCTGTGTGTAATTCATATACCAGGACACCCAGATCCCTCTGCACATCACAGCTCTGCAATCGCTCCCCAGTTAGATAATTTGCTGCTTTTCTATTGCAGATTCCTCATATCCACTTCACAACTACTTTCCTACCTATCTTTGTATCATCAGCAATTATCAACATTTGATCATTTCATTCAATAGAACTGTAAATAGGTGACACCCCAGCATTGACCTCTGTGGTACTCCACTCATCACATCATGCCAACCTGAAAATGACCCATTTATACCTACTCTGCATCCCGTTCGCTAGCCAATTTTTTATCCATGCTGAAATGTTACTGTCGAAGGCATGAGCTCTTATTTTATAACAGTACGAAGTCTTACAACACCAGGTTAAAGTCCAACAGGTTTGATTCGATGTCACTAGCTTTCGGAGTGCTGCTCCTTCCTCAGGTGAATATTTTATAACCTTTGACGTGGCACTTTGCCAAATACCTTCTGGAAATCTATGTAAAGCAAATCCACAGGTTCCCTTTGGCTGAGACTGAGCAATGCAAATTCAAGCAATTGACAAGCATCAGAAGACATTAAGTCCCCAGTCAGCAACACAAGCATTAAGGGAAGGCCTCTCGTGGAATACTGCAGCCACGAATTTGGTTCGTAAGATTGCAGGTTAATGTAGAAACCAGCTCGGAGGTGGAGCGAGGAGGCATGAGATGCCATCGTAAAGAGAGGGTAAGGAAACAAAGTCTAGACTGGAAGTGGGGGATTGGAGCAACTGGTGCGGGGGGAGGGTGGGAGCAGGGGAAAGGGGAGAGAGAGGGGTCGGGGCTGTTGGGAGAAACAGGTCGGTCGGGGCGGGGGAGGAAGAGAGGGGTCGGGAGGGAAGGGGAGAGAGAGATGTTGGCACGGTGGGGAGGAAGACAGATGTTGGGGTCGTGGGGAAGAAGGCGGATGTTGGTGCGGCGGGGAGGAAGGCAGATGTTGGGGCGGTGGGGAGGAAGGCAGATGTTGGGGCGGTGGGGAGGAAGGCAGATGTTGGGGCGGTGGGGAGGAAGGCAGATGTTGGGGCGGTGGGGAGGAAGGCAGATGTTGGGGCGGTGGGGAGGAAGGCAGATGTTGGGGTGGTGGGGAGGAAGGCAGATGTTGGGGCAGTGGGGAGTAAGGCAGATGTTGGGGCGGTGGAGAGGAAGACAGATATTGGGACGGTGAGGAGGAAGGCAGATGTTGGGGAGGAAGGACGATGGTGGGGCGGTGGGGAGTAAGGCAGATGTTGGGGCGGTGGAGAGGAAGACAGATGTTGGGGCAGTGAGGAGGAAGACAGATGTTGGGGCGGTGGGAGGACGACAGCTGTTGGGGCGGTAGGAGGAAGACAGATGTTGGGGCAGTGGGGAAGAAGACAGATGTTGGGGCGGTGGGGAGGAAGACAGATGTTGGGGCAGTGGGGAGGAAGACAGATGTTGGGGCAGTGGGGAGGAAGACAGATGTTGGGGCAGTGGGGAGGAAGACAGAATTTGGGGCGGTGAGAGGAAGACAGATGTTGGGGCGGTGGGAAGACAGATGTTGGGGCACTGGGGAGGAAGACAGATGTTGGGGCGGTGGGGGAGGAAGACAGATGTTGGGGCGGTGGGGAGGAAGACAGATGTTGGGGCGATGGGGAGGAAGACAGATGTTGGGGAGGGGGGGAAGAGAGATGTTGGGATGGGGGTGAGAGAGTTGTTGGGACTGGAGGAGAGAGAGGTTGAGATGGGGGGATGGGAAGGGAGGGCAAGAGGTTCGGACAGGATGGGAGAGTGGGAGGTTGGGCCGGTGGGGGACGAAAGAGATGTTGGGATGGGGGAGGGGTTGGGCCAGGGTGGGAGAGCGAGAGGTTGGGACGGTGGGGGGGGGGGGGGGGAATGGGGGGAAGGCAGGTTGGGACAAGGGGAGCAGGGATGGGAGACAGGATGGGGTGGATTGCCTGTTGAGGTGGTGGATGGGGTGTCAATCATGTGGTCTGCTTTGTATTTGATAGTGTTGAGTTTATTCGTGTTGTTGGTGCTGCCGCATCAGGCAAGTGGAGAGTATTACATCCAGCCTCGTAGATGCTGGACAGGCTTCAGGGAGTCAGGAGGCAAATTACCACAGAATTCCCAGCGTGTGACCTGCTTATGTAGCCACATTATTTATATAACTGTTTTGGTTATTTTTTTAAATTATTTTTTTCAAATTTAAAGTGCCCAAATAAGGGGGAATTTAGCATGGGCAATCCACCTGCCTTGCACATCTTTGGGTTGTGGGAGTGAGGCTCACACTGACATGGAGAGAATGTGCAAACTCCCCACAGACAGTGACCAGGGGCCAGCACCGAACCAGGGTCCTCGGTGCCATGAGGCAGCAGTGCTAACCACTGCGGCACCGTGCAGTCCTGTTTTGGTTATGCTTTAAGGTTGTTGGGTAATCTTCAGGATGTTGATAGTGGGACATTCAACAATGGTAATCCGACCCTGGGTCACTGTCCGTGTGGAGTTTGCACATTCTCCCCATCGGTTTCACCCAAAGATGTGCAGGGTAGGTGGATTGGCCACGCTAAATTACCCATTAATTGGGGAAAAAAATAATTGGATACTCTAAATTTAAAAACAAACAAACAAACAATGGTAATGTCATTGGATGTCAAGGGGAGGTAGTAAAATTCTCTCTTGCTGGAGATGTGCATTGCGTGGCATCAATATTTGTCAGGGAAACCTGGCAAGTTGGCTTCAAACCTGGCTTAGTGGTAGGAGACAGAGTGTGGTGGTAGAAGACTGTTTCTGTGACTGGAGGCTGGTGTCCGGATATCACTGAGAATGTGTATGTATGGGGGTGGGGTGGGGGGGTGGGGGGAAGATGATGAGTAAGTTTGCGGATGACAAAATGTTTGGCAGGGTGGTTAATAGCGAGGAAGAAGAGCTGAGGTTACAGGAGGATATACATAGGAACATAGGTATTAGGTGCAGAAGGAGGCAATTCAGTCCTTCGAGCCTGCTTAACCATTCAATCAGATCATGGCCTGATCTGTTTCCGATGTAAAATCCACCTCCCCATATCCCTTTAACCTGATTTTTTATCAGAAATATACCTATCTGGACAGCACGGTGGCACAATGGTTAGCACTGCTGCCTCACGGCACCGAGGTCCCAGGTTCGATCCCGGCTTAGGGTCACTGTCCGTGTGGAGTTTGCACATTCTCCCTGGGTTTGCGTAGATTTCGCCCCATAACTCAAAGATGTGCAGGGTAGGTGGATTGGCCACACTAAATTGTTCCTTGATTGGAAAAAATGAATTGGGTACTCTAAATTTATTTTAAAAACATATATCCGTCTCCTTCTTGAAATTATTTAATGATTCAAACTCCACTGTATTATGGGGCAGTGAGTTCCAAATATTTACCACCCTCTGCGGGAAGTAGTTCCTCCTTATCTCTATTTTAAATCTACCGCCTCTCAACTTGCATCTGTGATCATTCGGTCTAGATTGCCCCACACGGGGGAACATTTGGTCTATGTTTGCTTCATCAATCCATTTTAGTATTTTATATACCTCGATCAGATCCCCTCTCATCCTTCTAAACTCCAGCGAGTATAATCTCATGTGCCAACCCTTTCATCCCCGGAAACCTCCTCTGAACTACCTCCAATGCCACCACATCCTTCCTCAAATAAGGAGACCAAAACTGGACACAATACTCCAGATGTGGTCTCACCAATTGCAACAACACTGTTCTACTTTTATACTCCAGTCCTTCTGCAATAAATGCCAGCTTCCCATTTGCTTTTTTCATTACATGCTGTACCTGCGTACCGACTTTCTGCGATTCATGAAAAGACACCCAAATCCCTCTGCCCAAATGCATTTTGAATCTGCTTTCCACTTAAATAATAATTTGCTTTTCTATTTGGGATTTGACACCAGGAAGTGCTGAGGGTTTGGCCAAAGATGGTACCATGACCAGTACAGGCTTGGAGGGCCTGTTCCTCTGCTGTATTGTTCTTTGTTCTTATGTTTATGTTTGGGCAGCACGGTAGCACAAGTGATTATCACTGTGGCTTCACAGCGCCAGGGTCCCAGGTTCGATTCCCCGCTGGGTCACTGTCTGTGCGGAGTTTGCACGTTCTCCCCGTGTCCGCGTGGGTTTCCTCCGGGTGCTCCGGTTTCCTCCCACAGTCCAAAGACGTGCAGGTTAGGTGGATTGGCCATGCTAAATTACCCGTAGTGTCCATAAAGGTTGGGAGGGGTTATTGGGTTGCGGGGATAAGGTGGAAGTGAGGGATTAATGTGGGTCGGTGCAGACTCGATGGGCCGAATGGCCTCCTTCTGCACTGTATGTTCTATGTAATCTATGTAATCTATGTTTATAGCCAAAATGGATAATCTCACACTTATCCACGTTAAATTCCGTCTGCCAAATTTTGGCCCATTTTCCTAGCCTATGTCCCTATCTTCTCTTCACTGCCTGCTTTCCCACCTATTTTAGTATTGTCCGGAAACTTTGCTATGTTACACTCTGTCCCTGCTTGTAGATCATTCATATAGATTGTAAACAGTTGAGGTCCGAGGACTGACCCCTGCGGCACCCCGCTATTTACAGTTTGCCAGCCAGAAATTTATCCCATCCCTCTGCTTTCTGTCAGTCAGCCAATCTTCAATCCAATCTAGTATTCTACCCTTAATCCCCTATAGTCTCACCTTCTGGATCAGTTTTTATGTGGCACCTTGTCGAACCCCTTCTGAAAGTCTAGAGATACCACATCCATAGGTTCCCCATTATCCACCTTGCTGGTTACATCCTCAAAAGAACTCAAGCAAGTTTGTCAAGCATGACTTATCCTCCACTAAACCATGCTGACAATGGTGGATTGAGCTTTGTCTTTTCAAATGTTCAGTCATCTCCTTCTTAAGGATTGATTCCAGCAACTTCCCCATCACAGAGGTGAAGCAAACCGGTCTGTAGCTTCCTACTTTTTGCCTCTCTCCCGGTTTAAAAAGGGGCGTCGCATTAGTGTCTTTCCAATCCACCGGGACCTTTCCAGAATCCAGGGAATTTTGAAATATCATAACCAAGGCATCGACTATCTCTGCTGCTACCTCCTTTAACACACAAGGTGCAGGCCATCAGGTTCCGGAAACTTATCTGCCTTTAATGCCATTCGTTTATTCAATACCTTCTCTTTAATGATGGTTATGGCACTAGGTTCCTCTGCACTAACTGCAGCTTTTGGAAAATGATTATCCTTTGTCGTGAAGACAGTGCTTCCCGCCACCTCTGTGTTCCCCATTATTACATCACCAGTATCGTCCTCTAAAGGGCCAACATTTACTCTTCCTCTTTTTATACTTACAGAAGATTTTGGTATCAGTGTTTATGTTTTTTGCTAGTTTCCTTGCGCAGTTCATCTTTGCTCTTTTGATTTTATTTTTAGTAGACTTTTGCGGAACCTTAAAAGTTCTCCCAATCTTCCAGCTTTTGCAGTATAGTCAGCCCTAATTTTTGCTTTTATGCCTTCCTTGACTTCCTTGTTTAGCCATGGAACATTTTTCTCCTTTTTATAATTCTTCTTCCTCTCAGGAATATACTTTAAATGAGAGGTATTTACTGTCTCCTTGAACATCCGCCATTGTTCCTCATTTGAAAGGTAACGGTATAGTGCCAGATGGCCCTAGGCTACTTTCCCCTTTGAGGTGGTGATTTAACCTGGGGATCACCACACCTCAGGCAAGGGGCAAGGTAACCTCAGCCGGTATGGGAATTGAACCCAAGCTGCTGCCCTTCTTCTGCATCACAAACCAGCTGTCTAGCCCACTGAGCCCTCAACTTTCCTACTGACATATAGACCGATATACGGATTGATCAAATAGGCAGATCAGTGGCAGATGAAATTTAACCCTGAAAAGTGTGAGGTGGTGCACTTTGGAAGGAGTAACGCAATAAGGGAATACTCAATGAATGGCATGACACAACGAAGCTCAGAGGGTGCGTGGCCACAGATTCCTGAAGGTGGCAGGACAGGTTAATAGGGTGGTTAAGAAAGCATCCAAAATGTTTGCCTTCATCAGTCATACCATAGATCATAAAGGCAGGGAGGTTATGTTGGAGCTGTAGAAAGCTCTGGTTAGGGCACAGCTGAAGTACTGTGTGCAGTTAATGTGTATAAGATTATGGTCAGAATGGATAAGAATCAGCTATTCCCCTTAGTTAAAGGGTCAATAACGAGGGGACATAATTTTAAGGTGATTAGCAGAGAGAGAGCTTAGAGGGGATTTGAGGAAAGTCTTTTCACCCAGGGGTCGGTGGGAGTCTGGAATACACTGCCTGGTAAGATACTAAAGACGTGAAACCTTACAACCTTTAAAAAGTACTTGGATAAACACCTGACATGTCATAACATATATACATAGAAGATAGGAGCAGGAGGAGGTCTCTTGGCCCTTCGAGCCTGCTCCGCCATTCATCACGATCATGGCCGATAACATTCAAGGCTAGGGGCCAAGCGCTGGAAAGTGGGATGAGTGCAGACTCGATTGGCCGAAGGACCTCTTCTTACTGTAAGACTCTATGGCTATTGCTGAGTATGTGCGACTTAATAGCACAATGGATGACACCTTCCATCAACGTGTTGATGGTGGAGAGCAGATTGATGGGAAAGTAATTGGCTGGATTGAATTTGTTGCACTTTTTTTAAAATTTAGAGTACCCAATTAATTTTTTTCCAATTAAAGGGCAATTTAGCGTGGCCAATCCACCGACCCTGCACATCTTTAGGGGCGAAACCCACGCAAACACGGGGAGAATGTGCAAATTCCGCACGGACAGTGACCCAGAGCCGGGATCGAACCTGGGACCTCGGCACCGTGAGGCAGCAGTGCTAACCAATGCCCACGGTGCTGCCCTGTTGCACTTTTGTTTGACATACCTGTTTCTCACATTGCTGGGAAGATGATCCTGCGTTGTGGCTGTGCTGGGACAGTTTGGCTAAGGGGCAGAGGTAGTTTTGGAACATAGCTGTGCAAAGCGTCCGATATTTCAGCTTAATGATTGACAGTTCATTGGTAATCCATCCGCTTTTGTTTCGAATGCCCAGCTCATTGTCAACAGGAAGACAGTGGCACAATTAAGCATCAAATCATCTGTAAATCACACAATCATAGCCAGATTGCGTTTGGATGACTTTTATCGGTAAGTACCTTTAACAAAACAGAACGACCCCACGATCTTTCACAGGAACATAACTGGACATACCATAGCCCAGCCACACAAGGAGATACTAGGACAGGTGATCAAAAGGGCGGCATGTGGCGCAGTGGATAGCACTGGGACTGCAGCGCTGAGGACCCGTTTTCAATCCCTGCTCTGGGTCACTGTCTGTGTGGAGTTTGCACATTCTCCCCGTATCCGCGTGGGTTTCACCCCCACAATCCAAAGATGTGCAGGCTAGGTCGATTGGCCACGCCAAATTGTCCCTTAATTGGAAAAAAAAATAATTGGGTACTGTAAATTTAAAAATAAAGGAAAGGTGATCAAAGCTAAATCCCAGAGGCCATTTTGAAGGAGCGCCTTAAAGAAAAGCGAGGAACGGAATTCCAGAGCTTTAGGACTAGGAAACCAAACGTTACACCACCAGAGTGGTGGAACGAAGGGACTTCTTTCGGGATGGAGATTTATTTCCGAATTCAAATTCAACCATCGACCTTGGTGAGATTTGAACCTGGACCACCAGACTAGGGTTGTGATTTACCAGTTCAATGACGTATACCTCGAGGCCACAGAATAGGAGGTAAGCAAGAAGCCAATTAACACTCGATTTGCAACAAACAATGCAAAGCATCACTATCAAAGGTCAGTCGTGTTGACGAATATGCTGCAAACCCTGAGCCCTCAAAGAGTTGCAAACAAACAAAATTAAACGTTTTCAGCACTAAACCAGGAAATGGTTTAATATTTATGCCAAAAAAGCCTCATCAAGTGTGGCCCAGCCCCAATCTGAGCTGAAATACTGGTTTGCTTCAAACTATCCTTCTTCTGAAGCACAATGCTTTATACCAGGAGCAGGTTAGCCAATCATTATCGCCATGATGTGGAGACGCAGGGCTGTGCAGGCCCAAGAATAGCTGCCAAATCCAAGTGCCCCCACCTCCCGATACATGAAATCAAGTCATTCACTGCTGTTGTAAATGGTCAGTGTGGACAACATTCCGAAAATGCTTGGAAGCAGTAAATACCAGACAATAATGTCTCGGGCAAATCGAAATGTTGAAATGTTTATTGGGTGGTGGTGAGTTAGCGTTTAGGAATATCCCCTCCCCCATAGAGAATCTTCAACTTCCCCATTCCCAATGATGAATTCTAATCACCGAGAAGCTGCCCAGATCAACCTCATTCTCTACCCCCTCCCCCAATCTGTCCACCCTGATATTTGCAGCACAAAGTCTGGATCTAACTGTTACATAAACTCATACACTAACGTAAGTAAACTGGTGACTTTGGGCTTGCAATGTTGATGAACCCAGCGCAGTGCTGGCCCACATCCAACTACAATCATTAACGATTAGAGCGGTGCATTATTTTATCTACCGGATGAGCTTGGGAAGTTCAGCTCAGGGAATTGTGGTCGGGCCTGTGGGAGAGGTTTCCTTTTGTCGTAATTGGCTACCAAATTGGTTAGAGACCAAAAGGCTGCTCATGTGTATGAATATATCTGCTCTCTTCCTATCCACGCTCTGCAGACACGCTCGGCTCCCTCCCCTCCCCACCACTGCAGCCCACCAATCCTCGTGACCTGGTTGATCTTTGCTCTTTATCACACATCCTGCATCAATAGGAGGAGCAACAGTCCAAACCACAAACTTCTCGGGTGACTATCCAAAGTCATTATCCACCGAAGCAAGATTCACAACCGGACCTATCACTTGACCGTCAACAATTACGTAACTTGAGCAAGATGATTCAGGCCCAATCAGCCTAACGCACCTTTAGGGAATGAGCACAACACACATACCAACTAGGCTACAAAACACACCAACCAACAGAAATGTTGGCAATGACAGGAATCCAGAGATCTCCTGTTGGGAGATAAACTCTACATCAAAACTGGAGACGTTACCTCCAGTCTCTACTATTCCAATGCTCTCCTGGCTGACTTTGCACCTTCCAGAAACTTCTGAGCTCATCCAAAACTCTGCTGACACTTGGTAAATCCCGTTCACCATCACTGCATGCTCACTCATTTCAGTCCAGTAACACCTTAAATTAAAATTCTCATCGTTATGTTCAAACTCTTCCACTGCCTCACCATTCCCTATCCCTGTAACCTCCTGCATCCACTGCCTCACCATTCCCTATCCCTGTAATCTTCCTGCATCCATTGCCTCACCATTCCCTATCCCTGTAACCTCCTACATCCACTGCCTCACCATTCCCTATCCCTGTAACCTCCTGCATCCACTGCCTCACCATTCCCTATCCATGTAATCTTCCTGCATCCACTGCCTCACCATTCCCTATCCCTGTAACCTCCTGCATTCACTGCCTCACCATTCCCTATCCCACAATAAGCAATTTTCATTTCATTTCTGTAACGTCTTGCATCACCATTCCCTATCCCTGTAACCTCCTACATCCACTGCCTCACCATTCCCTATCCCTGTAACCTCCTACATCCACTGCCTCACCATTCCTTATCCCTGTAACCTTCCTGCATCCACTGCCTCACCATTCCCTATCCCTGTAACCTCCTACATCCACTGCCTCACCATTCCCTATCCCTGTAACCTCCTGCATCCACTGCCTCACCATTCCCTATCCCTGTAACCTCCTGCATCCACTGCCTCACCATTCCCTATCGCTGTAACCTTCCTGCATCCACTGCCTCACCATTCCCTATCCCTACAATCATCCTGCATCCACTGCCTCACCATTCCCTTTCGCTGTAACCTCCGACATCCACTGCCTCACCATTCCTTATCCTTGTAACCTTCCTGCATCCACTGCCTCACCATTCCCTATCACCTTCCTGCATCCACTGCCTCACCATTCCCTATCCCTGTAACCTTTCTGCATCCACTGCCTTACCATTCCCTATCCTTGCAACCATCCTGCATCCACTGCCTCACCATTCCCTATCCCTGTAATCATCCTGCATCCACTACCTCACCATTCCCTATCGCTGTAACCTCCGACATCCACTGCCTCACCATTCCTTATCCCTGTAACCTTCCTGCATCCACTGCCGCATCATTCCCTATTCCTGCAACCTCCTACATCCACTGCCTCACCATTCCTTATCCCTCTCACCTTCCTGCATCCGCTGCCTCACCATTGCCTATCCCTGAAAGGATTCCTGAAGCATCCTTACAACCCTCCATATCTCCACATCCTGCCCCAGCTCATCAGCCTTCCCTATCCCTGTAACCTTCTCCAGCCCCCAAAACTATTCCCTATCCCTGTAATCTCCTCTATCCTTACAACCCTCTATTATCTTGTAAACTACACAATACCCAACAACCCTCCATTATCCTGTAACCTCCTCCGTCCCTACAACCCTCTCTACTGTAACCTCCTCCAACCCTACATCCCTCCCTACCCCTGTAACCTCCTGCAACCGTCCCTATTCCTGTAACCTCCTCCAGTGCCAAAAACCCTCCCTTTTCCTGTAAACCCCTCCAGCCCCTACAACATCTCTTTCTCTGTAACCTCCTCCAGCCCATACAACCCTCCCTATATCTGTAATAACCTCCAACCCATACAACCCTCCCTTTCTCTGTAACCTCCACCAGCCCTTACAATCCTCACCATTTCTGTAACCTCCTCCAGCTCAATAACCATCTATCTCTGTATTCTTCTGCAGCTATATCTGTAGCCTCCTTCAGTCGATACAATCCTCCCTTTCTCTGTAACTACCACCAGCCCATACAACCCTCCCTTTCTCTGTAACCTCCACCAGCCCATATAACTCTCCTTTTCTCTATAACCTCCACCAGTCCATACAAATCTCCCTTTCTCTGTAACTTCCACCAGCCCGTACAACCATCCTTATTGCTATAACCTCCACAATACCCCACAACCCTCCCAATCTCTGGAACTTCCTCCAGACCCCACAACCCTCCGTATCTCTGGAATATGCTCAAGTCCTACAACCCTCCCTATATCTTTAACCTCCTCCAACTATACAGCATTCCCTATCAATTTAACCCCCTCCAGTCCCCACTACCCTTCCGACGTTCCCTCCGCCAGATCCTATTACCCAGCCTTTTTATAATATCCTCCAGAACCTACTACACTCCCTATTCCTATAACCTCCTCCAGCCCTCACAATCCTCTCCATCTTTGTAACCTCCTCCAGCCCTACAACCAACACCTCGATCACCAGCCCTGTAACCCTCCCCATCTCTGTAGCCTTCTCCAGCCCTACAGCACTCCCCATCTCTGTAACCTCCGGAGCCCTACAACCTTCTGAGAATGCTTCCTCTGTACACTCCCACTGCCTTCATCCCACTATTGGTTGCTGGGCCTTCAACCATCTAGGCTCTAAAATCTGGAATTCCCTCTCTACCTCTCTAACCAATTTAAAGACTTTGTTTAAAAGCTACCCCTTTGGTCAAGCTTCTGGCTACTGTTTTGGTTACCGAATAGTTAATATCCTAATAATATGGAACAGCTCATATTTCTGTCTGAAAGCCCTCCTGTAAATCCTAGGCATGAGGAGGTGGTGGCCTCATGGTGTGTCACTGGACTAGTAATTCAAAGGCCCAGTTTAATGCTCACGGCTGACAGTTTAAATCTCACCTTACCAGATGGTGGAATATGAATTCAAATAATAACATAAATTGAAAGCTAGTCTCATAATGGTGACCATGAAACTATTGTTGTTTGCTGTAAAAACCCATCTGGTTTACGAACGCCCTTTAGGAGTGAAATCTGTGATATTTACCTGGTCTGGCCTATATGCGACTCCAACCTGCAACAATGTGGTTGAATCTTAATTGCCTTCCGAAATAGCCTAAGCCAGTCACTCAGCTCGAGGGCAATTGGGGATGGGGCAATATGCCCCCATCCCATGAAGGGATAAAGAAAAGCCACATTGTACTATGAGTACAGGTGGTGTGTTAGAACTGCCTGTGGGGGCTTGGGGTAAGATGCTGCCTGTGGGGGCCCATGGGGTCAAGAGGAAAGAATGGACAGGCAGGGCTTGTCCCGTTGGTGTTTAGTAGAATGAGAGCTGATCTTATTTAAACATAAGATCCTGAGAGGAGTTGGCTGGAATGATATTTCCCCTTGCGTGAGACGGAGTTTAAAAATTAGGGGCGGGATTCTCCAATAATGGGCTATGTCCCCACGCCGGCGCGAAAACCAGCACCAACCACTCCTGCGTCAACAGCCCCCGAAAGTGAGGAAGTCTACACTTTCTAGGGGGCTAGATTGACGCCGGAGTGGTTCCCGCAGCTCCAGCGGGCGCCGAAGGGCTGGCGCGAGATCGCACATGCGCGGAACGGGCGGCGTATTTCCGCGCATGTGCAGAATGGCCGGCGTATTTCCGTGCATGCGCGGGGATTCCCTTCTCCGCGCCGGCTCCCGGGCAATATGGCGGAGCCCTACAGGGGCCCGGTGCGGAGGAAAGAAGGCCCCCACGGAACCAGCCCACCTGCCGATCGGTAGGCCCCGATCGCAGGCCAGGCCACCGTGGTGCCCCCCCCCCACCCCCCCGGGGTCGGATCCCCCCCGCCACACCCCCAGGACGGCCTCCGCACACTCACCTGCCAGGTCCTGCCGTATGTGAAGTGAGTAATTCACGCCGGTGGGACTGGGCAAAACTTGTCGGCCACTCGGCCCATCGGGGCGCGGAGCATCGCTGAGGGGGCCGCTGTCAACGGCCCCCGACCAGCGTGGCGGGAATCCCGCTGGCGCCCGAGAAACGGCGCCGGAGAATGGGGAAGCTGGTGTCGGGGCGGGATTCGCGCCTCTCCCCGGGGATTCTTCGACATGGCGCAGGGTCGGGGAATCCCGGCCAAGGGCCATCCCATTTAAGACAGAGATGAAAATAATTTTTCTCTATCACGGGGTCGTGAATCTTGGGAACTCTCTTCCTCAGAGAGCACTGGAGGCACTGAATACAGATAATCTGATCATTTTCACATCATTGTTTCTGGGAGCTTACTGTGCACTATTTGGTTGCTCTGTTTCCTATATTACAACAGTATGAGTCTATTCTTCGAAAAGTACTTCACAGGATGTCCCAAAGGGCTTCCCCCATATAATCACCACAGTGCAGAATGAGGCCATTCGGCCCATCGAGTCTGCACTGACCCTCCGAAAGAGCACTCTACCTAGGCCCACTCCCCACCCAACCACCATAACCCCATCTAACCTGCACATCGTTAAACACTGAGGGGCAATTTTAGCATAGTCAATCCACCGAATCTGCAAATCTTTGGACTGTGGGAGAAAACCAAAAAGACGGATCTCTACACATTGTGGCCAATTTACAGTCACTATTAATCCTGCACCATGTGCAGTGCATACCCTTTATTGATGATTTATTCGCTGGGTTGACTGGAAGCCAGTAAAATTGACCTCAGTCACGTGTATCTTCAAATAAATTTGGATCCAGATTCACAACAGTTCTTTTTTTTTTTTTAAATATAAATTTAGCGTACCCAATTATTTTTTTTCCCCAATTAAGGGGCAATTTAGCATGGCCAATCCACCTACCCTGCACATCTTTGGGTTTTAGAACATTACAACAGTGATTGGAACGTTGTGGATTAAAAGTCCGAAAAGACAAATGTGAATTTTTCCAATCTTCAATCGAATATATGGGGCATGCTATCGATGCCAAGGGATTGTACAAGTCACCTTCGAAAGTTCAAAACCATTACTGAGGCACCTGCACCTCATGTGAACAAACTTCAATCTTTCGTAGGCTTCCTAAATTACCATGTAATATTTATCCTTAATCTGGCTACTATTCTAATACCCTTACACACTTTACTGTGTCAAAATATAAAGTGGACATGGGTGGATCAATGTGAGAGAGTGGGTAGCACTGCTGCCTCATAGCGCCGAGGTCCCAGGTTCGATCCCGGCTCTGTATCACTGTCCGTGTGGAGTTTGCACATTCTTCCCGTGTTTGTGTGGGTTTCGTCCCCATAACCCAAAGATGTGCAGGGAAGGTGGATTGGCCACACTAAATTGCCCCTTAATGAGAAAAAAATTGGATACTTTAAATTTCAAAAAAATGTGAGAGCATTCTTGTCAGCCAGAGGCGCTACTCGAAGTCCTGACACATTTTGATCCAAATTTACACCTGCCATGGGCATGTGGTCATAGAATCAGAGAATTTACAGTGAAGAAGCAGGCCATTCGGCCCATCGAGTCTGCACCAGCCCTTGGAAAGAGCACCCCATTTAAACCCACACTTTCAACCTATTCCCGTAACCCAGTAACACCACCTAACCTTTTTGGACACCGAGGGCAATTTAGCATGGCCAATCCACCTAACCTGCACATCTTTGGACTGTGGGAGGAAACCGGAGCACCCGGAGGAAACCCACGCAGACACGCGGGGAACGTGCAGACTCCGCACAGACAGTGACCCAAGCCGGGAATCGAACCTGGGACCCTGGAGCTGTGAAGCAACTGTGCTAACCACTGTGCTACCGTGATGCATCACATTATGGGGTTTGGGCAGTGCTTTCCGATATGATGCCCATAGGTGAAGAGAAGCCTTTGTGTTTCAGGACCTTGAATAAGGCCAAAAGCAATTACACGCAGATAGAGAAAGAAGCCCTAGGAATCATAGTTGGCATAAAACGGTTCTACCGATCCCTGTATTGGAGGAAATTTACTTTATTGACGGACCATCGCCCACTAATAATGATTCTTGAACCTCATATTGGGATTCCATCAATGGCAGTGAACAGGATGCTGAGGTGGGTGTTGCTCATCAGCATACACATGCACGATCAAGTATCGTCAGTCAAACCTTCATGGGAATGCAGATGGGCTCCCTCGTCTACCCTTGCCAAATACTTTGTCAATAAGCAGTTAATGTGGAAACATTTTCTACTTCAAACAAGCAGATAACTTGTAACCGCAGGACAAGTTAAGAAACATTCCGGAAATGATCCAGTACTGTGAGAGGTCATGGACATGGTACTTCGAGGAAAGACTTCAGGAGCAAACCCTGAGTAATAGCTATATTCCACTTGAAGACTTTAATTATCCGTAAAAGCAAGTTGTCTCCTCTGGGGAATGAGAGTCTTCATTCCACTATCACTAAGAAAACTTGTATTAAATTAATTACACAAAGTGATACTGTGATATTGTAAGAATGAAGGAGATAGCCAGAGGCTATTATTGGTGGCCGGGGCTAGATGCTGAAATCAGGAAGGCGCGGGACTGTGTTTGCCTTGCGCAGAAGTGTGGAACCTGCCTCCTTAGTCCTATTACACCCATTGGAATAGCAAGAGATCTGGCAATGGGTATGTGTTAATTATGCCCGACCATGTGGAGATTTTAATACGGTGCTGGACCCAGGGCTGGACAGATCGAGGTCCAGGACCAGAAGGAGGCCGGCTGCAGCTAGGATGCTCAAGGACTTTATAGAGCAGATGGTAGGAGTAGACCCCTGGAGATTTGGTAGACCTAGGAGTAAGGAGTTTTCGTTTTTCTCCTATGTCCACAAAGTCTATTCACGGATAGACTTTTTTGTTTTGGGAAGGGCACTAATCCCGAAGGTGACGGGGGCGGAGTATACGGCTATAGCTATTTCGGACCACGCTCCACATTGGGTGGACCTGGAGATAGGGGAGGAAAAAGAACAGCACCCACCCTGGAGAATGGACATGGGATTATTGGCAGATGAAGGGGTGTGTTTAAGGGTGAGGGGGTGTATTGAAAGGTACTTGCAACTCAATGACAATGGGGAGGTTCAGGTGGGAGTGGTCTGGGAGGCGTTGAAGGCTGTGGTTAGAGGGGAGCTGATATCTATCAGGGCACATAAAGGAAAGCAGGAGGGTAGGGAAAGGGAGCGGTTGTTGAAAGAACTTTTGAGGGTGGACAGGCAATATGCGGAGGTACCGGAGGAGGGACTGTACAGGGAAAGGCAAAGGCTACATGTAGAATTTGACTTGTTGACTACGGGTAAGGCAGAGGCACAATGGAGAAAGGCACAGGGTGTACAGTACGAATATGGGGAGAAGGCGAGCAGGTTGCTGGCCCACCAACTGAGGAAAAGGGGAGCAGCGAGGGAGATAGGGGGGTGTGAGAGATGAGGAGGGAGAGAGGAGAGATGGAGCGGAGAGCGGAGAGAGTGAATGGAGTGTTCAAGGCATTTTATGAAAGATTATATGAAGCTCAGCCCCCAGAAGGGAAGGAGAGAATGATGTGCTTTCTGGATCAGCTGGAATTTCCTAAGGTGGAGGAGCAGGAGAGGGTGGGACTGGGAGCACAGATTGAGACGGAGGAGGTAGTGAAAGGGATTGGAAGCATGCAGGCAGGGAAGGCCCCGGGACCAGACGGATTCCCAGTGGAATTCTATAGGAAATATATGGACTTGCTGGCCCCGCTACTGATGAGAACCTTTAATGAGGCTAGGGAAAGGGGGCAGCTGCCCCCGACTATGTCAGAGGCAACGATATCGCTCCTCCTAAAGAAGGAAAAAGACCTGCTGCAATGCGGGTCCTATAGGCCCATTTCCCTCATGAATGTGGATGCTAAGATTCTGGCCAAGGTAATGGCAACGAGGATAGAGGATTGTGTCCCGGGGGTGGTTCATGAGGACCAAACTGGGTTTGTGAAGGGGAGACAGCTGAACACAAATATACGGAGGCTGCTAGGGGTAATGATGATGCCCCCACCAGAGGGGGAAGCGGAGATAGTGGTGGCGATGGATGCCAAGAAAGCATTTGATAGAGTGGAGTGGGATTATTTGTGGGAGGTGCTGAGGAGATTTGGCTTTGGAGATGGGTATATCAGATGGGTACAGTTGCTGCGTGGTCTCGAATGGACGGGGGTCTGATTACTTTCGGCTCCATAGAGGGACGAGGCAGGGATGTCCTCTGTCCCCGTTATTGTTTGCATTGGCGATTGAGCCCCTGGCCATAGCATTGAGGGGTTCCAGGAAGTGGAGGGGAGTACTCAGGGGAGGAGAAGAACACCGGGTATCTTTATATGCGGATGATTTGTTGTTGTATGTGGCGGACCAGGCGGAGGGGATGCCAGAGATAATGCGGATACTTGGGGAGTTTGGGGACTTTTCAGGGTATAAATTGAACATGGGGAAAAGTGAGTTGTTCGTGGTGCATCCAGGGGAGCAGAGCAGTGAAATAGAGGATTTACCGTTGAGGAAGGTAACAAGGGACTTCCGGTACTTGGGGATCCAGATAGTCAAGAATTGGGGTACATTACACAGGTTTAATTTAACGCGGTTGGTGGAACAGATGGAGGAGGACTTTAAGAGCTGGGACACGGTGTCCCTGTCACTGGCAGGTAGGGTGCAGGCGGTTAAAATGGTGGTTCTCCCGAGATTCCTTTTTGTGTTTCAGTGCCTCCCGGTGGTGGTCACGAAGGCTTTTTTCAAGAGAATCGAGAAGAGTATTATGAGTTTTGTGTGGGCCGGGAAGGCCCCGAGAGTGAGATGGGGATTTTTGCAGCGTAGTAGGGACAGGGGGGGGTTGGCACTACCGAGCCTAAACGACTATTACTGGGCCGCCAATGTTTCAATGGTGAGTAAGTGGATGGGAGAAGGGGAGGGAGCGGCGTGGAAGAGATTGGAGAGGGCGTCCTGCAAGGGGACTAGCCTACAAGCAATGGTGACGGCGCCGTTGCCGTTCTCACCGAAGAAATACACCACAAGCCCGGTGGTGGTGGCTACATTGAAAATTTGGGGGCAGTGGAGACGGCATAGGGGAAGGACAGGAGCCTCGGAGCGGTCCCCGATAAGAAATAACCATAGGTTTGTTCCGGGGAGAATGGATGGGGGATTTGGAGCATGGCAAAGAGCTGGGGTAGTACAATTGAGAGATCTGTTCGTAGATGGGACGTTTGCGAGTCTGGGTGCGCTGACGGAAAAATATGGGTTGCCCCAAGGGAATGCATTTCGGTATATGCAACTGAGGGAATTCCCGCAGCTCCCGACGCAGGGGGTGCAGGATAGAGTGATCTCAGAGACATGGGTGATGGATGGTAAGGTGTCGGACATATATAGGGAAATGAGGGATGAGGGGGAGATCATGGTAGATGAGCTGAAAGGGAAATGGGAAGAAGAGCTGGGGGAGGAAATTGAGGACGGGCTGAGGGCTGACGCCCTACGTAGGGTAAACTCATCGTCCTCGTGTGCCAGGCTAAGCCTGATACAATTCAAGGTTCTACACAGGGCGCATATGACTGGAGCACGGCTCAGTACATTTTTTGGGGTAGAGGATAGGTGTGGGAGGTGCTCGAGAAGCCCAGCGAATCACACCCACATGTTCTGGTCATGCCTGGCACTGCAGGGGTTCTGGGTGGGGGTGGCAAAGGTGCTTTCGAAGGTGGTGGGGGTCCGGGTCGAACCAAGCTGGGGGTTGGCTATATTCGGGGTTGCAGAAGAGCCGGGAGTGCAGGAGGCGAGAGAGGCTGATGTTTTGGCCTTTGCGTCCCTAGTAGCCCGGCGCAGGATATTGTTAATGTGGAAGGAAGCCAAACCCCCGGGTGTGGAGACCTGGATAAACGACATGGCAGGGTTTATAAAGTTAGAACGGATCAAGTTCGTATTAAAGGGTTCGGCTAAAGGGTTCACCAGGCGGTGGCAACCGTTCGTCGACTACCTCACAGAAAGATAGAGGGAATGGAAAAGAAGAAGACAACAGCAGAAACCCAGGGGGGAGGAGGGGGGGGGGGGGAATGGAAAAGAAGAAGACAACAGCAGAAACCCAGGGGGGAGGAGGGGGGAGAGAACCGGACGGACTCTCAGGGATGTCATTGTATATGTATAGACACTTGTTATAGGTAATGTATATTGGATTGTTGGATTGCATCTTTGAAGAGTAACTATTTTTGACAAGGCAGTTGCCACTCAGTTTTGTTTATGTTTCTGTTTATTTGTTTAAAATTGGCCACGGTTATTTATATTGCTTTGTTGTTGTTCAAAAGAAAAACTATGTACTGTTATGTTTGGCCACAAAATTCTGAATAAAATATATATTTTTTTTAAAAAATTATGCCCGACCATTTGAAAGGCACATGTTTCTCATTCTAGTCAATGCTCATTTGAAATGGCCTGAAGTTGCCATCATGAAGACAATGTCCAAACTGAGTGATTGGGTGAAATCTTTAGCAGATTCAGTCACCCTCAACAACCTTTGAGCAATAATGGGCCGCAGTTTATTTTGCAAGAATTCATGCACTATTTAAAGGAGAACGGAATTTAACGCATCCAATCAGATCCTTATCATCTTGCCACAGATGGACTGGCAGAACGTTTTGTGCAGACGATGAAACATTTGTTGAAGGTAACTAGAGAACAAGGTTCATTATCTAAACGCTTGAACCACTTCCTACTCGCGTACAGGAATACTCCATGGAATCTCTCAGAGCAAAAGGCCCATCGAGTCTGCACTGACCCTCTGAAAGAGCACCCTAGCCAGGCTCCCTCCCCCACTCCACCCTGCAATCCCATTTAACCTGCACATCTGTGGACACTAAGGGGCAATTTTACCTTGAACAATTTATCATTGGACTGTGGGAGGAAACCAGAGCACGCGTAACAAACCCACACAGGCACTGGGAGAACGTACAAACTCCACACAGGTATTCGTCTAAGGCCGGAATCGAACCCGGGTCCCTGATGCTATGAGGCAGCAGTGCTGACCACTAAGCCAGCATGCCACGCTTTCCAGCTAGGGCTGATGGAAGTTTCACTTATGAAAGCAGACGGGAGATAGCACAGACATGATGGGCCGAGTAGTGTCCTTGTGCTATCATTTCATGAACCAAATTAAATGAAAGTTCTTTTCCCCCAGAAACGCTGTGTCACTCCGCCAACACATATCAGGATGGTGTTATGATATTGCTTAGTTTAAGTCACTGGGATTCAAGAAAACAATAGAAAATGCCACCTCATCACAGTCACTCCAGGGTGAGTACAGTGTGTTCACTTGCTAGCTCATGACTTTCATTGTACAGCAGATCGGAAGAGCAAATCCCGCTCTTGCATTTCAGAGCATTAACCAGCAGATAGATTTCCCACCACCTGCCACAAATTCAGGAAGCATCCTTGCTTTTGGAAGGGAAGATGATCCGCGGCCAACTTGGTTACGTTGCTTTACAGAGATGAGGTCAACCTCAATAAACATTGTGCAACACTAACACGGCGAGACTGCATTCCAATGTCGCAGAGCACACAGTGCGGACAATGCAAGGCGACAACAGGCATGCCATCTCATTCAGCTAACAGGGTTGATTCACGTGAAAAGCATTTATCATTTGTGCAAAAACACCAATCAATCATCGCTGAATAATGCTCTTTTTAAGAAGCACACAGAAAAGCAGACAGTTGTTTCAGGTTCAGGTTATTATGAACATAAGAACTAGGAGCAGGAGTAGGCCATCTGGCCCCTCGAGCCTGCTCCGCCATTCAACGAGATCATGGCTGATCTTTTGTGGACTCGGCTCCACTTTCCGGCCCGAACACCATAACCCTTAATCCCTTTATTCTTCAAAAAACTATCAAAGGGCCGAGTCAGGGTAGGCAGGAAAGACTGGTTCCCCGACACCCCCCCCCCCCCCCCGCCATGCTGACCAGAGGACATAGATTTAAGGTGTTCGGCAGAAGAATTAGAGAGGGGACATGAGGGAAAACTTTTTCACCCAGACAGTGGTGGGTGACTGGAATTCACTGCCGAAGTTGGTGGTTGAGGCTGAAACGTTCAACTCAGTACCTGGGCCTGCATCTGTGATCTGCAAAGCCGTGGTCTAGCTGGGTTGAAAATGAGTGGCTCGATTATTTTTTGCGATGCAAATTTTTCTTTATAGCAATTTGTCGTGTGACGTCAAAATAGACAGACAAGCTAACATGGACTGGTTGGGCAGAATGGCCTCTTTTTGGGCCCTATGTAATCTTGTATGTAAAACTTCAAACCCAGCTCCACCTCATTAACATAGTGTCATGCGGAGTGCGACCGGTGATGTGTCAGTTGGCCGTTGCACTATTAGGTAACACCCAGTGAGATACAGTTGTGGAGCGGAAATAAAGTTGTGCAAACAGCTACGTGACTGTCACACTTCCATAAAACAGAAGGGAAGGAAATAGAATCATTTCCTCCTGGGACCGACAACCCCGAGGGTCTCAAAAGAACTGACAAAACTGCAGACCAAAAATTAACCTGTGCCCATTTGCATCAATTAAACCAAGACAGGACAGGTGGTACTCCTCAGCAACAACAGAACCTCACCCCCATCCCCCCCCCCCAAACCCCACCACCACCACCATGCACCAGCTAGCTTAGCGAGCAGTCAAATCCATCAGGCTGAACCCCAAACTAAGCGTCACAGGCACACATCTCCTTCCAACATGACCCCGCATCTCCCCCAAACATCCCAAGGTATCGATGCAGGCTCCAGTTAGCGTGAATCTCGGTCACCTTCCTCTGCAGGGGACGTGCTTCTCCCCAACAGCCAAGATCAGGAGCTGGCAGTGCTGGGAACTCAGAGCCCTAATCCCACCCCCCATTCATTATTTTGGTAGATGGACTGTTGGCAGTGAGTCAGGTACTGCTACATTCTCATTGCCTTCCCCCCTCCCCACCCCACACCCTGCACCGTTTCCCACCATCTCCAAACACACACACTGCAACAGTTTCCAAAGGCCTCACAAGCTTCTAGCAGACAATGCTACATGTGTAAAAACAGACAAGGATATCCCCCCCCCCCCCCACCATTCTCATGATAAGTGGGTCACGGACATGGCCAAAAATATTTTGTGGGCTGCCTTGAGGTGGTGGTAGGCCAAAGCGAGGGACTTGCCGAGCCACTTCAGAAGGCAGTTACAGAGTCAACCACGTTGACATGGGACTGGAATCACACTGGGTATAGATTGCACGCTATCCTTCACCATAGATTGTTTTGACGACAATTTGACAGCTTCACCGTCAGTTTTACTGAGACCAGCTTTTCAACAAATTACCTTCCAGATTTGTTGATGCAAAATTGAAATTCTCAAAGAGCCATTGTGGAGTTAAACTGCCATTTTGTTGGTTTATTAGCCCGTGCTGGATTATTAGTCTAGTAACATAATCACTATTGCTGTGGATATTGAACCATAACGAGCTGAGGGGCATCATAGCAAGGCCTAATTCTGTCCAAACATTCGCACATTGTAAAAGAGACAATAAACGGTGATCAAGAGCCAGATGTTGGGACTCAACTCTGGGAGACTGAGCATCAAGTTCGTCTTTATGCTTTGCTGTCAAAGTAGCAGACGTCCAGTGCCTCTGCACTCAGCAGTCTACACGGCTTCTATGCGCCCATACAAACCCATGCCAAGTTTCTTCCCCGTTATTTTAAATGCCTCACCGGATGGCACCAAACAACCTCAGTAAATCCTTCATCTATACTATCTCTATACTATCTCTTTAAGACAGAGATAGATAGGTTTTTGATCAATAAAGGGATCAGGGGTTATGGGGAGAAGGCAGGAGAATGGGGATGAGAAAATATCACCTATGATTGAATGGCGGAGCAGATTCGATGGGCCGAGTGGCCTAATTCTGCTCCTATGTCTTATGGTCTGTACTCTGTCTCTGCTTACACTCTTTACTCTGCATTCCTCGTGTTCTTTGCTCCACTATTGGCCATCCTGCCTCTTCATTCTGGAATTCCACCTCCAAATACCTCTTCTCCTTCACTTCCATCGGTCGACTAAAGATTTTTCTCATCAATTGTTGTTCTGTTGTGCCATTCAATCCCATTGTTTTCCCTCTTGTTTAGTTTCCTTTTGTTATCCGATCTGTAAAACTCTCAATATTTTTGACATGGAAAACTCCATGTAAGGTGAAACTTTATCATTCACTCATGGGATGTGAGCCTCGGCAACAAGGCCAGTACTTATTGCCCATCCCTAATTGCCCTTGAGAAGGTGGGGGTGAGCTGCCTTCTTGAACCACTGCAGTCTTGAATACCTGCCGGGCTGTTAGGGAGCAAGTTCCAAGATTTTGACCGAGCGAAGGAACGGCGATATATTTCCGAGTCAGGATGGTGAAAAGCTTGGGAACTTTCAAGTGGTGGTTTTGTCAGCAATGGTAATGTCATTGAATGTCATCGGGTGATAGTTAGATCCTCTCTGGTAAGAGATGGTCATTGCCTGGCACTTGGTGGCATGAATGTAACATGCCACTTGCCAGCCCAAGTCTGGATATTGTCCACGTCATGCTGCATTTGGACATGAACTGCTTTGTTATCTGAGGAATCGCGAATGGTGCTGAACATTGTGCAGTCATCTGGAAACATCCCCACTTCTGACCTTATGATGGAAGGGTGGTTATTGAGGAAGCAGCTGAAGATGGCTGGGCCTCGGACACTGCCCTGAGGAACTCCTGCAGCAATGGCCTGGAGCTGAGATGATAAACCTCCGACCACCATAACCATTTTCCTTTGAGCCAGGTATGACTCTAACCAATGGAGAGTTTCCCCCCTGATTTCCATTGACTCCAGTTTAGCTCGGGCTACTTGATGTCACACTCGGCCAAGTGCTGCTTTGATGTCAAGGGCAGTCACTCTCACCTCACCTCTGGCATTCAGCTCTTTTGGCCATGTTTGAACCAGGGCTGTAATGAGGCTGAGTGACCCTGGCGGAACCCAAACTGAGTGTGCGTGAGCAGGTTATTGCTGAGTAAGTGCTGCTTGATAGCACTGTTGATGACTCCTTCCATCACTTTGCTGATGGTGATTTGACGGTTAGGCAGTAATTGGCTGGGTTGGATTTGTCCTATTTCTTGTGTACAGGACACATCTGGGCAATTTTCCACATTGCCGGGTAGATGCCAGCATTTTAGCTGTACTGGAACAGCTTGGCTAGGAGTGCGGCAAGTTCAGGCGCACAAGTCTTCAGTACTATTGCCGGGATATTGTCAGGGCCCATAGCCTTTTCAGTACCCAGTGCCTTCAGCCATTTCTTAATAACATGTTGAGTGAACCATATTAGCTGAAGCCTGGCATCTGTGGGCAGCACGATAGCAGTGCTTCACAACTCCAGGGTCTCAGGTTCGATTCCCGGCTTGGGTCACTGTCTGTGTGGAGTCTGCACGTCCTCCCCATGTCTGTGAGGGTTTCCTCCGGGTGCTCCGATTTCCTCCCACAGTCCAAAGATGTGCAGGTTAGGGGGATTGGCCATGCTAAATTGCCCTTAGTGTCCAAAAAAAAAAAAGGTTGGGTTGGGTTAGATAGGGTTGAGGTGCTATTTCCAAGGGCCGGTGCAGACTCAATGGGCCGAATGGCCTCCTTCTGCACTGAAAATTCTATGATTCTATGATCTGTGTATAGTTGTGAAATATAGGCTGTAGGACAAAGACTACACTCTCGTCAAGGTCTACAGCGCATGATAAAATCAAACAAAGTGACAGACAGAGAGAAAACCAATAAAATTGCATATATAAACCCCTGACCATAACCTCAGAACGCCCCACCAAGTCCTTTTGACGTGCAGGTGCCACTGAAATGCAACAGCCAATTGGAACGCAGCAATGGCCGGCATATAACATGATAATGACAAGATAACCTGCCTTAGTGATAATTATTGGATAGGACACTGGAGTGAATGTCCCTGCTCATCTTCAAATAGGTTCATGAGATTTGTTAGGTCCAAATAAGAGAGCGGAGTGAATCTTGCCTCTGATATGAAAGACAGCACCTCCAACAGTGAAGCACTCCCTCTGTACTGCAGTCTAGTATCAGTCTAGATTCTGCCCTCAAGTCACTGGAGTGGAACTTGAACCCACAATCTTCTGACTCAGAAGCAATGAGCCATGGCTGCATCAGAACTATTTAAAACGCTGAATATTTTATCCACTGACCCTTTCTTTTCAGACTCGCCTTGTATAGGTGTCTTTAGTTTGTTTCCCTTTCCTGTTAATGCTCAAATTTGAATTTACTACAGTAGGAGAACCAGAACTGCACACAGTTTGCCAGGTTAGAACTGCTGCCTCACCACATCAGGGACCCAGGTTCAATTCCAGCCTTAGGTGACTGTGTAGGAGTCTGCACATTCGCCCAGTGTCTGCATGGGTTTCCTCTGGGTGTTCCGCTTTCCTCTCACAGTCCAAAGATTTGCAGGTTAGGTGGATTGGCCATGCTAAATTGCCCCCAAGTGTCCAAAGATGTGCAGATTAGGTGGGGTACGGGAATATAGGGATAGGGCAGGGCAATGGACCTGGGTAGGGTGCTCTTTCGAAGGGTCTGTAGTGTCGGGATTCGGAGTTATAGCCTTGTATAGACTACTCGGAGACAGAATGATGGAACGGTCTCTCCCTAACAGCCCTGTGGGCGAACCAGCACCACAGGGCCAGCAGCAGTTCTAGAAGGCAGCTCACCAACACTCTCTCAAGGGCAATGAATGATGGACAATAAATGGCGGCCTTGCTAGCGATGCCCACATTTTGGGACGGAATATTTTTTTAATTGATCATCTCGAGAGATTTCTGCTCTGTTCTCATGGCTACACATCTAGCTCATGTATGTCCCTTACAGATGCTGCATACCACAGAAGATTTTTTAATTAAATAGCCCATGGCAAGCATTTTGTTTCTTTTGGAAACTTGAAAAAGGTTATGTTTCAATGTTTAAGTGACGATGTGTAACCTATGTGTGCAAGATTCAACGGCTGAATACACATTTTTTGTGGTGGAGGGGTCGCCAGAGTCCCAGGGTTAATGCTGACTTTTATTGACAGAAATGATGAAGGATTGCCAATCTTGTCAGCATCCGTCCAGCTGCACAAGATGATGGACTTGCAGCTAACCAAATCATAGGCGGTTGGGGTAGCTTCTGCTGATGACTAAAGAGACCAATCCGTGACAGGCAGGCTCAGTCACAAATTCCTTCCATGACGAGTTACGAGGTATCACTGCTGGTTGTTGTTTTCGGTGTTGGTGCCTGTTGCTCGTCAAAAGGTTCCCTGGCAAAATGGCGTGGCTTAGATTGGAGTTTTCTTTTCCGCTGAAATGTTTATCAGTCAGCTGGATACTGAGACTGGGACAATTCCCTAACAATCTCGAACCCCTCTCTTCTCCCTTCCACTCCCTCCTCCACTCCAGACCTCCATTTCACTCTTCCGCCTCCTGCACTCCTTAAAAGAGCTGATTCAGACTTCCGGTTGCGGCGATGACCAGCTAATCCGCACGTTTCGGCGGCTCCAGCTCGAACGGACCGTCGGGCTCTTTTAAGAGCCCCAACGGGAATTTTTTTCGGGACGAAACCTGGTGTGGGGTGAGGCAACAGGGAGTCCCCCCCAGCGGAAAAGAAAAATATCGGCGGCGGCGGCCAGATCTCGGAGAATCCTCGAGGGCAGCGGCAGAAGGAAGAAAAGAGCAAGATGGCGGTGGAGGGAGCCCAGGCGACATGGGGACCGGACCAGGAAGAGTTTCTAAGACGGTGTGTGGAGCTGTTAAAAAAGGAGGTGCTGGCCCCGATGCTACAGGCAATCGAGGGGCTTAAAGAGACACAAAAGGCCCAGGAGATAGAGCTCCGTGTGGTGGAGCAGAAGGTAACGGACAACGAGGACGAGATCCTGGGCCTAGCGGTCAAAATACAGATACACGAGGCGCTCCATAAGAAGTGCATCGAAAGGATTGAAGTCCTGGAAAATAGATCACAGAGAAAGAACCTCCGGATCCTGGGTCTCCCCAAGGGAGTGGAAGGAGCTGACGGCGGGGCTCACGCGAGCACGATGCTACGCTCGCTAATGGGAGCTGAGGCCCCCTCGGGCCCCTTGGAAGTGGAAGGGGCCCACCAGGTCCCTGCGAGGAGACCAAAGGCTGGAGAACCACCTAGGGAGATGATCGTGCGATTTCACCGCTTCAATGACAGAGAGGTGGTTCTGAGATGGGCCAAGAAGGTACGTAGTAGTAGATGGGAGAATGCGGTGATACGAGTGTATCAGGATTGGAGTGCGGAGGTGGCGAGAAGGAGGGCGAGTTTCAATCGAGCCAAGGAGGTGCTGCACAAGAAGAAAGTGCAGTTCGGGATGTTGCAGCCGGTGCGATTGTGGGTCACGCACCAAGATAGACATTACTATTTCGAAACGGCGGAAGAAGCATGGACCTTCATTCAAAACGAGAAACTGGACCAGAACTGAGGGACTGATGTTGGAGGGGAAACGACAATGCTGATGTATATAGAGATGTAAATTGGGGAGGGGGGGGACACTGAGAAATGTGGGCGCCGGTGGTGGGGAAGAGACACAGGCGGGGGATGGGGAATGGGAATGGGGCGGTAGGGAGGGCTGCGCCATGAGGGGCGGGATGGTTCTAGAGAGCACGGGGTTTCTTTTTCTTTTTCCCGCGTCAGAGAGATGATGGCGGGAAGATAGGCGCAAGGAGGATGGGAGTTCCTCACACGGGGGTGTCAAGGAGAGAGCGGGAGAAGCCGGTGTCAGTTGAAGTCAGCTGACTTTCGGAAGCAATATGGGGGGAGTAACCATGCTAGATGGGGATCTAGCGGGGGGGACAACTGGGTTGCTGCTGCGGAGATCGAAAGGGAGCTGGTAAGAGAAAAGGTGGTCGGGGTGGGAATGCGCCGCCTGGGGGACGGGTGGGTGCGCAGAACCTGGACGTGGGACTGGCCCAGAGAGGGGGGTGGCTAGTCGACAGGGGAGGGGGGCAGGCAGCCCCCCAGTCCGGCTGATCACGTGGAACGTGAGAGGCCTAAATGGGTCGATTAAGAGGGCCCGAGTGCTCGCGCACATAAAGGGACTGAAGACAGACGTGGCCATGCTTCAAGAGACGCATCTGAAGGTGGCGGACCAGGTTAGGTTAAGGAAAGGGTGGGTGGGACAGGCGTTCCACTCAGGGTTGGACGCAAAGAATAGAGGGGTGGTCATATTGGTGCGGAAACGGGTGTCGTTCGTGGCTAGGAACATTATAGCGGACACCGGGGGCAGATATGTGATGGTGAGTGGCGGACTGCAGGGAATGGAGGTCGTACTGGTCAACATATATGCCCCGAACTGGAATGATGCGGGATTTATGAAGCAGATGCTGGGACGCATCCCGGACCTGGAGGTAGGAAACCTGGTAATGGGGGGAGACTTTAACACCGTGCTAGACCCAGGGTTAGATAGATCTAGATCCAGGACTGGAAGAAGGCTGGCAGCGGCCAAGGTGCTTAGGGGGTTTATGGACCAAATGGGGGGAGTGGATCCGTGGAGATTTGCTAGGCCGCTGGCCAAAGAGTTCTCCTTTTTCTCCCATGTCCATAAGGTATACTCCCGGATAGATTTCTTCGTTTTGGGAAGGTCACTGATTTTGAGGGTGGAAGGAACTGAGTACTCGGGCATAGCTGTTTCAGACCATGCCCCGCACTGGGTGGATCTGGAACTAGGAGAGGAAAGGGAGCAGCGTCCACTCTGGTGACTAGATGTGGGATTATTGGCAGATGAGGGAGTCTGTGGAAGGGTGCGGGGATGTATCGAAAGGTACCTGGAGGCTAATGATGATGGGGAGGTCCGAGTGGGGGTAGTATGGGAAGCGCTGAAGGCGGTGGTCGGGGGAGAGTTGATCTCCATCAGGGCTCACAAGGGGAAAACAGAGGCCAAAGAAAGGGAAAGAAGAAAGATTACTGGGGGAGATTTTGAGTGTGGATAAAAAATATGCGGAGGCCCCGGACGAAGGACTATACAGGGAGAGGCGACGACTCCAGACGGAGTTCGACCTGCTGACCACAGGGAGGGCAGAGGCACAGTGGAGGAAGGCACAGGAGATGAGATATGAAAATGGGGAAAAGGCGAGTCGCCTGTTGGCCCACCAGCTTCGAAAGAGGACAGCGGCGAGGGAAATAGGGGGAGTTAGGGATGAAACGGGAACCACGGTGCGGAGAGCAGGGAAGATAAATGAGGTGTTTAAGATCTTTTATGAGAGGTTATATAGGTCCCAACCCCTGGAGGGAAGAGAGGGGATGCAGCAGTTTCTGGACCAACTAAGGTTCTCGAGGGTGGAGGAGCAGGAGGTGGCAGGCCTGGGGGCGCCAATTGGGGTGGACGAGGTGACCAAAGGGCTGGGGAACATGCAGGCAGGGAAGGCCCCGGGACCTGACGGGTTCCCGGTGGAATTTTATAGAAAATATGTGGACTTGTTGGCCCCGCTGCTGGTAAGAACCTTTAACGAGGCCAGAGAAGGGGGGACCCTACCCCTGACAATGTCGGAGGCGACGATATCACTAACCTTGAAGTGAGATAAAGAGCCGCTGCAATGCGGGTCTTACAGGCCTATCTCACTCCTAAATGTGGACGCCAAGTTGCTGGCAAAGTGTTGGCAATGAGGATGCACGAAGATCAGACAGGGTTCGTAAAGGGGAGACAATTGAATGTCAACGTGCGACGGCTATTGGGGGTGATAATGATGCCCCCAGCAGAGGGGGAGGCAGAGATAGTGGTGGCAATGGATGCAGAGAAGGCATTTGATAGGGTAGTATCTATGGGAGGTGCTGAGGAGGTTTGGGTTCGGGGAGGGGTTTGTCAGCTGGGTTAAACTCCTCTATGGGGCCCCAATGGCAAGTGTAGTCACAAATCGGCAAAGGTCGGAGTATTTTCGACTACATAGGGGAACAAGACAGGGATGCCCGCTGTCCCCATTACTGTTCGCGCTGGCAATTGAACCACTGGCCATAGCGCTGAGAGACTCCAGGAAATGGAGAGGGGTGGTTAGAGGGGGAGAGGAACACCGAGTGTCACTCTACGCGGATGACCTACTGCTGTATATGACGGATCCAGTGGGGGGGATGACAGAGATCATGCAGACATTGAGGGAGTTTGGAGATTTCTCGGGATGTAGGCTCAACATGGGAAAGAGTGAGCTTTTCGTGATACACCCTGGGGACCAGAGTAGAGGGATAGATGGCCCGCCGCTAAGGAGAGTGGAAAGAAACTTAAGATACCTGGGGATTCAGATAGCCAGGAGCTGGGGAACCTTACACAGACTCAATCTGACTTGGCTGGTGGAACAAATGGAAGAGGATTTCAAAAGGTGGGATATGCAGCCGCTGTCACTGGCGGGCAGAGTGCAGGCGATTAAGATGATGGTCCTCCCGAGGTTCCTATTTGTGTTCCAATGTCTCCCTATATTGATCACTAAGGCCTTTTTCAAAAAAATAGATAGGAGCATCATGAGCTTCGTGTGGGCAGGGAAGGCCCCGAGGGTAAGGAGGGGGTTCCTGCAAAGTAGCAGAGACAGAGGGGGACTGGCGTTGCCGAATTTGGGCGACTACTACTGGGCCGCCAACGTGGCGATGATTCGTAAGTGGATGATAGAGGGAGAGGGGGCGGCGTGGAAAAGGCTGGAGATGGCGTCCTGCAAAGGAACGAGTTTAAAAGCGGTGGTGACGGCGCCACTGCCGCTCTCCCCGAAAAAGTTCACCACGAACCCAGTGGTGGCAGCAACATTAAGTATCTGGGGGCAATGGAGGCGACAGAGGGGTGTGTTGGGAGCCTCGGTGTGGTCCCCGATCAGGAACAACCATAGGTTTGCCCCAGGGAGGTTGGACGGAGGGTTCCAGAGCTGGCACCAGGCAGGAATTAGGAGAGTGGGAGACTTATTTATAGATGGGACGTTTGCGAGCTTGGGAGCGCTAGAGGAAAGGTATGAGCTGCCCCTGGGGAATATCTTTAGGTATATGCAGGTGAGAGCGTTCACGTGACAACAGGTGAGGGAATTTACGCTGCTCCCGACACAAGAGATCCAGGACAGGGTGCTTTCGGGGGGGGGGTTGGGGAGGGCCGGGGAGGGCAAAGTGTCCGAAATATACCGGGAGATGAGAGAAGAGGGGGAGGAGCTGGTAGAAGAACTGAAGGGAAAATGGGAAGAAGAGCTTGGGGAGGAGATTGAGGAGGGTTTGTGGGCTGATGCCCTAAGTAGAGTAAATTCCTCTTCCTCGTGTGCCAGGCTTAGCCTGGTCCAATTTAAGGTGCTACATAGAGCACACATAACGGGAGCGAGGTTGAGCAGGTCCTTCGGAGTGGAGGACAAATGCGGGAGGTGCGGGGGAAGCCCGGCGAACCACACACATATGTTTTGGTTGTGTCCGACACTGGAGGGGTATTGGAGGGGAGTGGCGGGAGTGATCTCGAAGGTGGTGAAGGTCCGGGTCAAGCCAAGCTGGGGGTTGGCTATATTTGGGGTAGCGGATGAGCTGGGAGTGCAGGAGGCGAAAGAGGCCGATATTGTGGCCTTTGCGTCCCTAGTAGCCCGGCGTAGGATTTTACTCATGTGGAAGGAAGCGAAACCCCCCGGCGTGGAGGCCTGGATAAACGATGTGGCAGGGTTCATACAACTGGAGCGGATGAAGTTTGCGCTGAGAGGATCGGCTCAAGGGTTCACCAGGCGGTGGCACCTGTTCCTCGACTATCTAGCGGAACGTTAGGGGGAAAATAGATAGCCAGCAGCAGCAGCCCGGGGGGGGTAAATTGTTTGTGTTCTAGATGGGGTGAGGGAGTGGGTGGAGCATTATTTCATGTTATTTGGTTAGTTTACTATATTATTTAAACAATGTTATATATCAGTTATCATGTTACCGTTTTTGTTGATTTGTAAGGGGGAAAAATTGTGTTTGAAAACTTTAATAAAATATATATTTTTTAAAAAGAGCTGATTCAAGTAAGCTGGGCCTCCCTGGCCGGGTCAAGGGTGAGCTGGGCCTCCCCGGGCAAGGCCGAGGGTGAACCGGGCCTCCACGGGCAAGGCAGAGGGTGAACCGAGCCTCCACGGGCAAGGCAGAGGGTGAACCGGGCCCCCCCGGGCAAGGCCAAGGGTGAACCGGGCCTCCTCGTGTAAGGCCGAGGGTGAACCGGGCCTCCAAGGGTAAGGCCGAGGGTGAACCGGGCCTCCAAGGGCAAGGCCCGAGGGTGAACTGGGCCTCCAAGGGCAAGGCCCAAGTGTGAACTGGGCCTCCCCGGGCAAGGCCCAAGGGTGAACTGGGCCTCCTCGGGTAAGGCCGAGGGTGAACCGGGCCCCTCAGGTAAGGCCGAGGGTGAACCGGGCTCCCCGGGTAAGGCCGAGGGTGAACCGGGCCTCCCCGGGTAAAGCCGAGGGTGAACCGGGCCTCCCCGGGTAAGGCCAAGGATGAACCGGGCCTCCCCAGGTAAGGCCGAGGTTGAACCAGGCTTCGCCAGGCATAGAACATAGAACATTACAGCGCCAACCTGTGAAACCAATCTAAAGCCCATCTACACTATTCCATTATCATCCATATGTTTATCCAATGACCATTTAAATGGCCTTAATGTTGGCGAGTCCACTACTGTTGCAGGCAGGGCATTCCACGCCCTTACTACTCTCTGAGTAAAGAAACTACCTCTGACATCTGTCCTATATCTATCTCCCCTCAATTTAAAGCTCTGTCCGCTCGTGCTAGCCATCATCACTGTCCACCCTATCGAATCCTCTGATCATCTTGTATGCCTCTATTAAGTCACCTCTTAACCTTCTTCTCTCTAACAAAATCAGCCTCAAGTCCCTCAGCCTTTTCTCATAAGATCTTCCCTCCATACCAGGCAACATCCTGATAAATCTCCTTTGCACCCTTTCCAATGCGGTCACATCCTTCCTATAATGCGGCGACCAGAACTGCACGCAATACTCCAAATGCAGCCGCACCAGAGTTTTGTACAGCTGCAACATGACCTCATTGCTCCGAAACTACCAATAAAAGCTAACGCACCGTACGCCTTCTTAACAACCCGATAAACTGGGTGGCAACTTTCAGCGATCTATGTACTGGACACCGAGATCTCTCTGCTCATCCACACTACCAAGAATCTTACCATTAGCCCAGTACTCTGTATTCCTGTTACTCCTTCCAAAATGAGTCACCTCACACTTTTCTGCATTAAACTCCATTTGACACCTCTCAGACCACATCTGCAGCTTATCTGTGTCCCTCTGTAAGCTGCAACATCCTACTGCACTGTCCACAACTCCATCGACTTTAGTGTCATCCGCACATTTACTGACCCATCATTCTACGCCCTCCTCCAGGTCATTTATAAAAATGACAAACAGCAGTGGCCCCAAACAGATCCTTGTGGTACACCACTAGTAACTGAACTCCAGGCTGAACATTTCCCATCAACCACCATCCTCTGTCTTCCTACAGTTAGCCAATTTTTGATCCAAACCGCTAAATCACCCTCAATCCCATGCCTCTATATTTTCTGCAATAGCCTATCGTGGGGTACCTTATCAAACGCTTTACTGAAATCCATATACACCACATCAACTGCTTCACCCTCATCCACCTGTTTGGTCACCTTCTCAAAGAACTCAATAAGGTTTGTGAGGCACGACCTACCCTTCACAAAACCGTGTTGACTATCCCTAATCAAATTATTCCTTTCTAGATTATAAATCCTATCTCTTATAAACCTTTCCAAGACTTTGCCCACAACAGAAGTAAGGCTCACTGGTCTATAGTTGTCTCTACTCCCCTTCTTGAACAAGGGGACAACATTTGCTATCCTGCAGTCTTCTGGCACTATTCCTGTAGACAATGATGACATAAAGATCAAAGCCAAAGGCCCTACAATCTCCTCCCTAGCTTCACAGAGAACCCCAGGATAAATCCCATCGGCCCAGGGAACTTATTTATTTTCACACTTTCCAGAATTGCTAACAACTCCTCCTTATGAACCTCAATCCCGTCTAGTCTAGTAGCCTGTATCTCAGTATTCTCCCCTACAACACTGTCTTTTTCCTATGTGAATACTGATGAAAAATATTCATTTAGCGCCTCTCCTATCTCCTCCGACTCCACGCACAACTTCCCACTACTGTCCTTGACTGGCCCTACTCTTACCCTCGTCATTCTTTTATTCCTGACATACCTATAGAAAGCTTTAGGGTTTTCCTTGATGCTACCTGCCAAAGACTTCTCATGACCCCTCGTGGCTCTTCTTAGCTCTCTCTTTAGGTCCTTCCTGGCGAACATGTAACTCTCAAGCGCCCTAACTGAACCTTCACGTCTCATCTTTACATAAGCCTCCTTCTTCCTCTTGACAAGTGATGCAACTACTCTAGTAAACCACGGTTCCGTCGCTCGACCACTTACTCCCTGCCTGACAGGTACATACTTATCAAGGACATGCAGTAGCTGTTCCTTGAACAAGCTCCACATTTCAATTGTGCCCATCCCCTGCAGTTTCCTTCCCCATCCGATGCGTCCCAAGTCTTGCCTAATCGCATCATAATTGCCTTTCCCCCAGCTATAACTCTTGCCCTGCAGTATATACCTATCCCTTTCCATCGCTAAAGTAAACGTAACCGAATTGTGGTCACTATCACCAAAGTGCTCACCTACCTCCAAATCTAACACCTGGCCTGGTTCATTACCCAGTGCCAAATCCAATGTGGCCTCGCCTCTTGTTGGCCTATCTACATACTGTGTCAGGAAACCCTCCTGCACACATTGAACAAAAACTGACCCATCTAAAGTACTCAAACTACAGCGTTTCCAGCCAATATTTGGAAAGTTAAAGTCCCCTATAACAACTACCCTGTTGCTTTCACTCCTATCCAGAATCATCTTTGCAATCCTTTCCTCTACATCTCTGGAACTTTTCGAAGGCCTGTAGAAAACTCCCAACAGGGTGATCTCTCCTTTCCTGTTTCTAACCTTGGCCCATACTACCTCAGTAGACGAGTCCTCATCAAACGTTCTTTCTGCCACCGTACTTCTGTCCTTGACTAAGAATGCCACACCTCTCGCTCTTTTGCCACCTTCCCTGAGCTTACTGAAACATCTAAACCCCGGAACCTGCAACAACCATTCCTGTCCCTGCTCTATCCACGTCTCCGAAATGACCACAACATTGAAGTCCCAGGTACCAACCCATGCTGCAAGTTCATCCACCTTATTCCGGATGCTCCTGGCGTTGAAATGAAAATGAAAATCGCTTATTGTCACGAGTAGGCTTCAATGAAGTTACTGTGAAAAGCCCCTAGTCGCCACATTCCGGCGCCTGTTCGGGGAGGCTGGTACGGGAATCGAACCGTGCTGCTGGCCTGCCTTGGTCTGCTTTAAAAGCCAGCGATTTAGCCCAGTGAGCTAAACCAGCCCCTTCACACTTCAAACCACCTTCCTGCCTGTCGTACACTCCTGCGACCTTGAAACCTTACTCATGACCTCACTCCTCTCAACCTCCTGTGCACTGGAGCTACAATTCAGGTTCCCATCCCCCTGCTGAATTAGTTTAAACCCTCCCGAACAAGGCCGAGGGTGAACGTTGCCTCCCGGGTGAGGCTGAGGGTGGTCCGGGCCACCATGGCAAGACCAAGAATGCACACAACTAACAGCTTCCACATCTCTAGCAGGTGGAGCTCAGTTTGATCAAGTTGTCAGAATAACAAAAATCAATCCAATTATGAGTCAATATGAAGGCTTTCACATCTTTCTAACTTATAAAACATGGATTAGTCGCCTAAAGGAAACCCAGACCATTTTCGCAGAAAAAGTTTTATAAATACAATGAATATATGCGCTCAAAAATAGCACATACACATAACCACACACACATACACACCCCAAATCAGAAAAATTCCAAAATGGGAGGAGTCAGGATCCTTCTGCTTGTCCTCGTTATTCACAAGGCCTGTCTGTAAGTCAGCCTTGCTTTTGAATCCAGTCTCTGATCCAGTGCCTACAGTTTGTGTAATTTAACATCTGTCTGTCTGACTGGCCTGGCCACTTTATTTTTAGAAATCATGAGGTAGCCCATTGCATCACAAGGCTGACCTTTTGGCTCCTTGCCTTACAACTGCCTGGCTTTAATCAGCCTTTGAAGTGCGGCCATTGCTGCAGATTGCCTCTGCTCTCTGGTTAGGTGCCCGATCGGCAACGACACGGATCTGCACAGCTCCCCACACACACACAGCCTCACACTATCCATTCAACACACTGATCAAACAGGCTGGTTCCAACCGAAAATAAGAGAGCAAGTGCCCTTGTGGTTAGAAAGGCTTTTGTTTCTTAAATTTCCATCTCTTCCCCTCGGTTCCCTTGCCCCAGGTTGCTTGTGATCTTTTTGTTATTTCTAAGACACTCGCTTTGCCACTTATCTTCTCTGATTGCCCTACACCAGCCACACAAGCCACAACAGAAAGCAAAGGAAGAAATCCTTGATCCCTCCACCTCTCTTGCACTCTCTCTAAGTGGGTAATAGGCTGCCCTGGCAATCCTGAACCTTTAATCCTCCCCTCAGGAGATTTTTTTTCAAAACGAAGAACAACGCCCAAACAGCTTTTTACAGCCAATTCACTGCACTGCAGAGAAGGGTAGTTGCAGCTTTACACTCACACAATCAGCAGCTAGTTAAATGGACTGGCAAATCGGTTTTTCGATGGTGTTGGTTTGAGGGACGAATGTTCACCAGCACTCCCTCAGGACCACTGAAGATTTTGTGCTAGTCTCTGAAGTCAGACTTGATCTTCAGATGGAGGGCCAGAATGCCAACAACCGAGCCAAGGCTCGAAAGGACAGCTATCAAACTATAATGTGTCCAGTCAGTTCTGCCTATTCAATTGATCGTGGTTGCTGTCTGATTCAGAAGCTGTTCTTAATAAATGACCTTAACACCTAAGTAGCCATGATAATAATCCAGGTCGAAAAGAACTGCTGACACTTCCCCACTTCATACTTCAAGAATTCTCCCACCATTTCCCAACCAGAGATATGATTGGCAGCATTTAAAGCCATTACCAAAGCAGACAGCATTGGAGGCATTCTCTTTTTGCTGCTCTATTCCTCTGGTTTCGATGAGTGTTCCTTTTGACGTGTTCTGGGAAGGAGGTGCTGATGTGTTTTATTGAACTAGATGGATTGCAATGTCATCTCAGAGACTGTGGGTCTGGAGTCACATGTAGGCCAGACCAGGGGCGAGATTGTCCGGCCCCCCGCCGGGTCGGAGAATCGCCGGGGCCTGGCGTGAATCCCGCCCCCGCCGGTTGCCAAATTCTCCAGCACCGGATATTCGGCGGGGGCTGGAATCGGGCCGCACCGGTTGGCGGGGCCCCCCCCCGCGCGATTCTCCGGCCCAGATGGGCCAAAGTCCCGCTGCTGAAATGCCTCCCGCCGGCGTAAATTAAACCACCTACCTTACCGGCGGGACAAGGCAGCGCCGGCGGGCTCCGGGGTCCTGGGGGGGGCGCGGGGCGATCTGGCCCCGGGGGGTGCCCCCACGGTGGTCTGGCCCGCGATCGGGGCCCACCGATCCGCGGGCGGGCCTGTGCCGTGTGGCACTCTTTTCCTTCCGCCTTCGCCACGGTCTCCACCATGGCAGAGGCGGAAGAGACCCCCTCCACTGCGCATGCACGGGAATGCCGTGAGCGGCCGCTGACGCTCCCGCGCATGTGCCGCCCGGTGATGTCATTTCCACGCCAGCTGACGGGGCACCAAAGGCCTTTTCCGCCAGCTGGCGGGGCGGAAATTCATCCGGCGCCGGCCTAGCCCCTTAAGGTTGGGGCTCGGCCCCCAAAGATGCGGAGCATTCCGCACCTTTGGGGCGGCGCGATGCCCGACTGATTTGCGCCGTTTTGGGCGCCAGTCGGCGGACATCGCGGTTTCCGGAGAATTTCACCCCAGGTTAGAGGAGCTGGCTCCCTGCCCTCAAGAAGGTCAGTGAGCCGGTTGGGTTTTACAGTAATCCAGCTGGTATTGGTTACTTATGACCAAGGAGCAGAAATAGGCCATACGGCCCCTCCGCCATCTTATAAGATAATGACTTATCGGATAGTAACCTCAAACCTGCCTATCCCACTAACCCCCCCCCCCCCCCCCCCCCCGACTTATCAACAATCTATCCATCTCTGCCTTTAAAATATTCAGAGACGCTGCTTCCATCGCCTTTTCAGGAAGAGAGTGCCAAAGACTCATCTCCATTTTAATTGAGTGACCCCTTATTTTTAAACAAGCGACCCTGAGTTCTAGATTCTTCCACAAGAGGAAACATCCAACCTGTCAAGTCCCCTCAGGATCTTATATGTTTCAATCATGTCACGCTTACTCTTTTAAACTCCAGTGGATCAATTCACCAGGAGCTGGTGGTGAAGGTATAGTAACATCTTGTTAAACTCATGTGGTGATTGCTTTCGAACTGAGGGTCTGCCTGTTTACTCCAGCTGCTCTCCAAAGGGCAGTGGGAGACTTTGCACAGGTCACTGCTGGGCTGGAGATTGGAGAAAGCTGGATCATCCAATGTGGCCTCTCTAGCCCACCTCAATTCTGCATAACACAAGGCTTGAGGAACGACAATCGGATTCTCACAAGTTGATGGGTGCGGGATGCTTCCATCATGCATCAAGATGAGCAAGATTCTGGCGCATTCTCCAGTAATTGGCCTAGAGTTGACCCATCAGCACCTTGGGTGGACTTTAGTGAATGGGTGGAACTGTTAATTTGGGATTTGGCCAATATATCACAACACAGCAAACAAAGGCATGCATTAAACGTTGAACCCACAATTTAGCAACGGCATGACAATTCAGACCTCCCTCCATCTTACCAGAATTGTACTGAATCATCCAATGTTTTCGACTTTAGTCTGCAAGTGTCACACTCACTTCCTGTAACATTTTCCCCGTCACATTTATTGATGCAGCCACCCCAACATTATAAAAGTGGATTATTTACCAACCTACAGTGACTAACAACATAGGAGTGCTGCTCGGGTATTTGAAAAATGGAAGCATTTGACAGCACACCACAGAATAAAAATAATCATTTTTAAATAGCAAGAGTGTCTCAGGTGACCAGAATCCCAATTCAAGGCTCAGATAGGGTTTGTTGGAGGAGTGGCCAGGTTTTGACTTATTTTGATGCAGAGAGCGTATGCTATACCGTAGTGGTTATGTGACTGCGCGAGTGATCCGGCGAATGTCTGTTCAAACCGCACCATGGCAGTTTGAGAATTTGAATTTACTTATAAACAAAGCTACGAGTAAAAAGTGGGCGACAAGAAAACTATTCATTCAGATTGCTTCAAAACCCAACTCTTTCACAAATGTCCTTCAGGGAATAAAATCAGTCATCCTTATGTGGTCCAGTCAATATGTCACCTCAGTCACACTGTACCAAAGGCCTCTCAACGATTGTAACCTCACTTTCTATATTTCAGATAGTAAGAGCGATATAAGCCAACACTGCCAGTGATGTCCTCGTTCGGAGGCTAAATCGTGCAGCTCTTGGAGCACCAAATATCTTGAAAGCTCAGCCACGACTGAACTGCACATTCTCACTCCATAACATCTCTTTCCAGATAGCAGATCACAGTGGTCTGATATAGAGCCTATCTACCACAGAGTGTTGAGAACACGTTTTTCTCAACTTCTAGGCACACAAAGAAATTCCTACGGTTTTATTATATTATGCAGCTTGAACTGAGTGAGAAGCTAGGAGTTTGGTGAGTGAGGGCATTTGGTGAAGTGGAGAATAAGTGCTACTTTAATTTTCTACCTTTTTCACCCTCCAGTATTTGGTTCTTACATTGGTGTAATAGGCTAATCGGTGACTAGCTGGTAAGTTATTCTACTTATAATGAATAGTTTGTAAAGTTAAGGTATAGAGGGCCATTCAGCCGAGTAGAAAGTGCCTCCTGTGGCATGCGGGAAGTCATGAACGCATCATGTGCCCGAGACAAACACATCTGCAGGAAGTGTCATTGACTGCAGAAGTTTTAGCTCCAAGTTTCGGAACTCGAGCAGCGGCTTGAGTCACTGTACCCACGAGTTAGAGGACTATGTGGATAGCACCTTTAGGGAGGTGGTCACACCACAGTTTAGGAATGTGAAAGCAGATGGGTGAACACCAGGTAGTCTAAGAGAATAAGGTGAGTGCAGGAGGCACCCAAGTCAAATTTGTCCATTTTGGATACTGGTTAGAATGATGGTTCTGCAGTGGAGTGGACCAAGAGCCCGCCTGTGGCACTATGGGTGATTCAGCTGCATAGAAGGGGAGTATGATGAGTGGAACGGCAATACTGATAGGGTTTTTGTTAGTTGTAAATATAATTATTAATAATAGTTAGGGGAGCAGACAGGCGTTTCTGTGGTTGTAGGTGTGATTCCAGGGTGGTATATCATATCCCTGGTTCCAGGGTTAAGAATGTCATGGATGTCAAGGTTGGAACAGCAGGAGGACCTTCTTCTGGGGGAGGATGTTGTGGTCCACAGTGATACTAGTGACACAGATAGGACGAGGACTGAGGTCCTGAAAGCAGATTTTTGGAAATTAGGAAATAAATTAAAAACAGGACCTTAACATCAGTAATCTCAGGATACTCCCACTGCCATGTAATAGTGAGCATAGGAATAAAAAGGATCGAGTGGTTGAACACATGGCTGGAGAATTTGTGTAGAGAGGAGGGCATCAGATTTCTGAGGCACTGGGACAGGGTCTAGGGCAGGTGGGACCTGCACATGGTGGTAGGGTTACACCAAGAACAGGAATGGGACCAACATCCTCGCAGAGGATTTGCTAGTGCTGTTCGGGAGAGTGCAAATTAGCTTGGCAGACGGATCAGAATCTGAGACGGATATCAAATCTGAGGGGTGAGCAAAATTAGAAGGCAGATAAGCATCAAATAAGATCAGAATGCAGAATAATGTTAAAACAAAAAAGTTAAAGGCACTCTATCTGAATGTACACAGCATTTGCAACAAGGTAGGTGATTTGAATGTGAAAATGGGGGTCAATAGGTACAATTTAATTGCCATAACATAAACATGGTTACATGCTGACCAAGACTGGGAACTGAAGATTTAGGGATATCCCCGTTATTTAATAATAATCTTTATTGTCACAAGTAGGTTTACATTAACACTGCAATGAAGTTACTGTGAAAAGCGCCTAGATGCCACATTCTGGCACCTGTTCGGGTACATGGAGGGAGAATTCAGAATGTCCAAATTACCTAAAAGCATGTATTTCGGGACTTGTGGGAGGAAACCTGAGCACCCGGAGGAAACCCGGGAGAACATGCAGACTCCGCACAGTGGCCCAAGCTGGGATCCAACCTGGGACCCTGGCGCTGTGAAGCCATAGTGCTAACCATTATGCTACCGTGCTGCCCACTCTTCCTTTCGGAAGGATAGGCGGAGGAGAAAAGGAGATGGAGTTGCACAGTTAATTGGGGACGAGACCAGTGCATTTGTGAGAAAGAATCGTAGATCAGAAGATCAAGATAAGACCATAAGACATAGGAGCGGAAGTAAGGCCATTCGGCCCATCGAGTCCACTCCGCCATTCAATCATGGCTGATTTCAACTCCATTTACCCGCTCTCTCTCCATAGCCCTTAATTCCTCGAGAAATCAAGAATTTATCAACTTCTGTCTTAAAGACACTCAACGTCCCGGCCTCCACCGCCCTCTGTGGCAATGAATTCCACAGACCCACCACTCTCTGGCTGAAGAAATTTCTCCTCATCTCTGTTCTAAAGTGACTCCCTTTTATTCGAAGGCTGTGCCCCCGGGTCCTAGTCTCCCCTGCTAATGGAAACAACTTCCCTACATCCACCCTATCTAAGCCATTCATTATCTTGTAAGTTTCTATTAGATCTCCCCTCAACCTCCTAAACTCCAATGAATATAATCCCAGGATCCTCAGACGTTCATCGTATGTTCGGCCTACCATTCCTGGGATCATCCGTGTGAATCTCCACTGGACCCGCTCCATTGCCAGTATGTCCTTCCTGAGGTGTGGGGCCCAAAATTGCTCACAGTATTCTAAATGGGGCCTAACTAATGCTTTATAAAGCTTCAGAAGTACATCCCTGCTTTTATATTCCAAGCCTCTTGAGATGAATGACAACATTGCATTTGCTTTCTTAATTACAGACTCAACCTGCAAGTTTACCTTTAGAGAATCCTGGACTAGGACTCCCAAGTCCCTTTGCACTTCAGCATTATGAATTTTGTCACCGTTTAGAAAATAGTCCATGCCTCTATTCTGTTTTCCAAAGTGCAAGACCTCGCACTTGCCCACGTTGAATTTCATCAGCCATTTCTTGGACCACTCTCCTAAACTGTCTAAATCTTTCTGCAGCCTCCCCACCTCCTCCATACTACCTGCCCCTCCACCTATCTTTGTATCATCGGCAAACTTAGCCAGAATGCCCCCAGTCCCGTCATCTAGATCGTTAATATATAAAGAGAACAGCTGTGGCCCCAACACTGAACCCTGCGGGACACCACTCGTCACCGGTTGCCATTCCGAAAAAGAACCTTTTATCCCAACTCTCTGCCTTCTGCCTGACAGCCAATCGTCAATCCATGTAGAATCAGTTTGGTTGGAACTAAGAAACAGCAAGGAGCAGCAAACATTGGTGGGAGTTGTTGTGTCACCAAACCATAGTGGTAATGTTGGGCATGATATATGGAAGGAAATTATAACAAATGTAACATAGATATGCAGAACATAGAACATACAGTGCAGAAGGAGGCCATTTGGCCCATTGAGTCTGCACCGACCCACTCAAGCCCTCACTTCCACCCCATTCCCGCATCCCAATAATCCCTCCTAACCTTTTCTTTTGGACACTAAGGGCAATTTAGCATGGCCAATCCACGCAACCTGCACGTCTTTGGACTGCGGGAGGAAACTGGAGCCCCCGGAGGAAACCCATGCAGACACGGGGAGAACGTGCAGACTCCGCACAGACAGTGATCCAGCGGGGAATCGAACCTGGGACCCTAGCGTTGTGAAGCCTCAGTGCTATCCACTTGTGCTACCATGCTGCCCAGTTAATACAGTAATAATTGGCGACTTCAATTTACAGATAGACGGGTAATCCAATTAGCACTAAAGCTTTGGAGGATAAATTCCTGGGTTTCTGGAGCAGTACGATCGAGAACCAACTAGGGATTGGGCTAATTTAGATTTCGTATAATAAAGTTTGATGTTAAGTTTGAAAGTGATATAGTTCATTCTAAAATTACGGTCCTAAATTTGAACAAAGGAAACTAGCTGGGGAATCTAAAACAAGAAGATATAGACAAGAGTAAGGGTGCGGCTATTTAAGACTGAGATGAGAAGGAATTTCTTCACTCAGAAGGTGGAATCTTTGGATTCCTCTACCCCAGAGAGCTGTGGAGGTTCAAAGTTGAGCATTTTCAAGACAGAAATCAATGGCACCAAGGGATGTGGGAATAGTGGGCAAAAATGATACATAGATGATCAGTCATGATCTGTTTGAATGGGGGAGCAGACTCGATGGACTGAATGGCCTACTCCTATTTCCTATATTCAGCACCATTACAATGCAAGTCCCAATGACAAATGAAGACCCAAGTTGTTATGACCAAGCCTCTCAATCTCAACATGAACACCATCATACTGAGACACAATACAACCTGGCTTAAGGTCAGGACTAATGGCTCAGTGCTCAACTTGCGGAAATGCCCAAACACGGAGACGGAATATCATCTTCAGCACAAATTCTCTATCTCCCCAAAAGCATGTCCTGCTCTAATTCCGACGGGTGGTCTTTCTTCCATAGGTGCCACTGCTGACAATGTTCGGGATGGAAATTGTCAATGACATACTCTGATCCCCACACACTCCGACCAACGTAGCATCTGGATTACACTTCAAAACTACTTCATTCTGCGTGTTCCCTGCTTGCCCAGTTCATGCTAATCACATATTTCCTCCCACAAATATATACAGACATCTCCCCATGCATCCCAAATAGGTTCTGGACCTTGCTCTCCCCACCATTCCTCTCCACCCCCTCCAGTTTGTGATGGTACACTCCTCCCCTCCCTCCCTAGCTTATGATGGTATGCTCCTCCCCTCTCTCCTCCAGTTCATGATGGTGTATTCCCCCCCCCCCCCCCCCCAGTTTATGATGGTACACTCCTCCACCATTTCTCCAATTGGTTGTGATTTTTCCCCTTCCTTTGTTTCTATGCAAATCTTCTCCCCGCCTTGGAAAATATTCCACCTGCGCTCCAAGCAGGGCTCAGCTGTAGTGGAACCGATGAGCATTCCTTCCTCCTCCCTAATGTTGCCCTGCCTGGCGATGTAATTCCTTCTACCGCAAAGCCATCATCAGAACTGACATCGGCAGCCCTAGATTGTCACTCCACAAGGTCTGACGGTTCTGGCTGAATGGATTCCTAGCTGTTTGATGACCTGACCTGCCGACAGTGATGCCCAACACCGAGACTGAATATCAAGGCAGATCTCAGAGCCTCGGAAACCATGAAAGCTCGGCTGAACTCCACATTCTCAGGTACATCCTTCTCCAGCCAGTAACATATCTTAGTTCACCCACCAATGAGAGCTCAGAACAGCTTCTTTTTGAACAAATCTCAGGGCAAAACAAAAAGAATCAAAGAGGGCAGCGCTAGAAGTGGAATTATGGTGCCCACAATGTTTTGTCTTCCTGAATTGCCCACTGTGGCATCCTGGAGATTAATCTTGAACGCCTCGTGTCTCGGTAATCCTCACCCCAATTTGGGGCTAGGGTGGGGATGGGACAGGGCCATGACCCTGCTCAATCCTGCAGACCACAGTCAACTGCGAGCTGAACACAAGCGGGAGTGGGGGAACGGGGCACAAAAGGAAGGGCAGAAGTCGGCTCGTACCACCAGAGAGGAGCAGCCCTCCCCATCGGGATTCATTCACGTTGGCCAATCACAGATTCCCATGGACACTGCCTTTTATCAATGTTAGCAAGGTTGCTGGATTCCAGCTGACACACCTGTCTGTGGTATGCACGCTGCCGACATCCTAACCACCTTGTACCTTCCCATAGATCTCAGTTTTAATGCACCATTAAACCTCAGTTATTGGCCCATGTTCTCTCCTATGAAAGAATTCTGTACAATAACAGTGTACCTCATCCTTTGCAAACAAGAGGGCTGTGTGTATTTACACGTGCCTACTTTGGTTTCACAAGTTTAGGTCATTCTGCGTCAATGTGGTGTACATTTGGCAGTCTGCACCAAGATCTCAGCCAATGTAAACTCTGTCTATACTTCACCTGTATTGAGATATTAATGAATCCATTTGAATCACTGTCTCCTGGTGGTAGCTGGTAACTTTATATTCACCTTCCTCAGAGACCTACAGGGGCACGGGCTGCCTCCCCATTTGACTGACAAATAACACTTGGGAGCTGGCAGTCCTGTTTAAGAGTTTACCGCTGTTGACCTCTGTAGCCACCTAAAATGGCTGATTCCTTATTAATTTGGCCAAAACCCGATTTAAAATGGCTAACCGATGGGCCGAATGGCCTCCTTCTGCACTGTAAATTCTATGATAACCGAAAAGGCTGATAGGAAAAGCAGCCAACAGGACACAAACGGACAGCTGCAGACAGAATAGCGTATTCGGCTCTGGGGAAGTCGGCCCAGATCGATACTCAAGACTATTAGCAGCACATCAACCCAGACATCTGCAGTTTAATCGGCTATCCCCAAGAACAATTGCAACATATTAGCAATTGAATGCCGGGCCAGACCTCTCGGCGCCTGCAGTGGCCGAAACAAAGACAGGTGAACGACCACCCCCCGATCGAGGAATCGCCCCATTATTGGAGCATATCGAACCCAGTGATTGGAAACAAGTCCAATCACTTGGGACTCAGGGTCAAGGGCCGCCCCGAGAGGCGGGAAGCCCCTGGGCCCTATAAAGTGAGGGGCCAAGTTCAGATCTCTCTCTCTCTCCCTTCTTCGCTTGCTCGCGACCTTCGCAAGAACCTTCGACAAAGAACCGTAAGTTTGACTCCAGCGATCGCTACCCGATAAAGACTCCTAGCCATCGACCCATATCAGCCTTTTGAATCCCGCGGGCCAGATCCGATTCGATAAGCCATTCGTTTCCCTGACCTGGTGGGCCCTTCCTAAAGTTAAGTATTGGCCAGTAGTGGTAGGTTTCGATATAGATAGTAGGTTTATTGTGTAAGCATTAATTGTTGTATATAATAAATGACCGTTGATTTCAATCTTACTAAGCGGTGTGCTGACTTATTAATCATAACTCGAGCTTGAACCACGTGGCGGTATCAGAAAGATACCTGGCGACTCGTGAGCAAAGGTGACATAATCAGAGCTAATAAACTAAGGCTAAAAAGAGCAACACCTCACAGCCCCTTTAGACCATAGGACCATAAGACATAGGAGCAGAATTAGGCCACATGGCCCATCGAGTCTGCTCTGCCATTCAATCATGGCTGATATTTTCTCATCCCCATTCTCCTGCCTTCTCCCCATGACCCCTGATCCCCTTATTAATCAAGAACCTATCTATCTCGGTCTTAAAGACACTCACTGAATTGGCCTCCACAGCCTTCTGCGGCAAAGAGTTCCACAGATTCACCACCCTCTGACTGAAGAAATTCCTCCTCATCTCGGTTTTAAAGGATCGTCCCTTTAGTCTGAGATGGTGTCCTCTGGTTCTAGTTTTTCCTGCAAGTGGAAACATCCCACCAATCACCCCTTACACTATGGATATCACCGTTCTTCATCTTAAAACACCAAATATTTTAAGACAGTGTCTGATCTACAATCAGAATCTAAAAGGCAGAAATGCCATCTCAAACCACTTTTATAGAAACCACTTTTTATAGAAACATTTTGGCATTGGCTAGAAATTCAATACAATTTTTGGATATCAACCCCCCCCCCCCTCCACCCCTAACAGCACTATCTGGGGAGAAGAGAACTCCAGATTTCTATTGCTACATTTTGGCAAAGCCAGCTTCCTACTTTCCTCAACAGCCGAGCTCGAATTTTCAGATTCAGTCCACCTTTTCTGAATTTCCTCCATCAGAGGAAATGGTTTCTAAGCATTTTCCCTATCAAGTTCTTTTCACATTGTGAACACCTTGAATACATCACCCCTCTGTCTGACTCAAGGGTACAGTCCCAGTTTACACAACCGGTCTGCCAACTTCACAATACTTCTAGCGGACTGTGAATATGTTTATTGTATTCATTTACAGGACGTGGGCGTCGCTGGCACAGCCAGCATTTCTTGCCCAGCCCCAGTTGCCTTTGTACATCCAGGGTGTGCTTAATAATGATCATTGACAAGGATACAAGTCACCACTGCTCGGCCTTCTTATTTCTCTTTCCTTGCTCGGTCTGTCTCCATCCTCTTCCAATAGTTGCCAGGGATTAACTGCACTCAGCATTCACGCCAACCCCTCCTGCCCCTTCCCCGCCCCACCCCCTTACCTCACCCCCTGTTCTTGCCCATTCCCATACTTCTCCTCCTCCTCTCCCCTGTTGGAGAGCTTCAACTCCACTTTTACGCAGCCAGTACTTCCAGATCTGCACAAGTGACAATGAAACTTTGTGAGAGTTGTCTTTCCTTTCTTTGAGTTCTCTTCCGTGGGGAGCGGTGGAGCATCGAGCTGGGTTAGATGGATTCTTGGTTAATGAAGTAGTTGGAGGATGTGGGAGGATAGACATGAGTGAGGGGGGGGGTGGGGGTGGGGGGGGGGGGGGGGAGGAGGTTGAGGCCATCGTCAGATCAGCCACAATCCTATCAAATGGCAGAATAGGCTCGAGGGGCTGAATGGCCTACTCCCAATTCCTATGGTCTATCAGAAACTCTCTGTGGAACAAGATGAGCATGAACATCCAGGATGTCATTCTCCATCATCCTGTGCAAATGTGGCTGAAAAATTCTGGAAGAAATCAAGCAAGACCACAAAACGAAGGCCTTTGCTTACAAGGCGAGTGAAAGCAGCGACGTGGATTGCCTGTTCTTGAAGGCAGCTGGGGCTTACAGCTATGGAGCCACAGTAACAATTGAACAACTGTCGGCTGGGCAAATTAAGCCAAGGACCAATAGCATTGACCAGGGTCAACAGAGAGAAAGACAAAGATGTTCGAGCCCGTTTCAAGCTCCATTCTTTTGGGGTTTTACAGAATGAGTGAGCTCGCTCATACAGGTACACCCAGTTAGAGGTCTGTCATAGGATTGTATCACATGATGCTCAACAGCCATCACTTCACCAGGCAGCAGGGTTCTCCCCTAAGTGTACTGGACAATATTTATCCCCCCCAACCAACGTCACTCAATTAGCTGGATCTCAAGGTTTTTTTAAAGATCTGTAATAATCTTTATTTGAGTCACAAGTAGGCTTACTTCAACACTGCAATGAAAATCCCCTAGTCACCACACTCTGGCGCCTGTTCGGGTATACTGAGTGAGAATTCAGAATTTCCAATTCACCTAACAGCACATCTTTCAGGACTTGTGGGAGGAAAACAGAGCACCCGGAGTAAACCCAAGCAGACATGGGGAGAACGTGCAGACTCTGCACAGGCGGGAATCGAACCTAGGACCCTGGCGCTGTGAGGCAACAGTGCTAAGCACTGTGCTACTGCGCCACCCATCATCTGGCTTACATGTTTCCCTCACAGTGACTAGACTTCAAAAATACTCAATAGGTCATAAAGTGTTGTGGGACATCAGAACTTCATGACAAGTGCTGAATAAATTTCCTTTCATGTTGGCATTAACACTCTCACACAGCATTATCCAAAGAACAAAAGCAAGGAAAGCACACTCTTGGTGCCCTGGCCTATATTTTCCCCTCAACACGTTATCACCAAAACAGACCAACAAGTCATTTATTCGGTTGCAACGCCTCATCGGATTGTCAACCCTCTCGGGTTGGTCTGCAGTCCCCAGGACTTGAATATCACTCTCCAAGATACTGCCATGTGCATCCCTGGAGGAAAATAATAATAATAATAATAATAATAGCTTTTTGTCACAAGTAGGCTTCAATGAAGTTACTGTGAAAAGTCCCTAGTCGCCACATTCCGGCACCTGTTCGGGGAGGCCGGTACGGGAATTGAACCCACGCTGCTGGCTTTGTTCTGCATTACAAGTCAGCTGTTTAGCCCACTGTGCCAAACCAGCCCCTTCGGGCTGTTAAAAGAAAGATAGTTTTCTTTGAACATTTCTTTTTCCCAGATATAAAGATACTTTTAATGGCCAGGAGACAATAAAGGCTGTTTAGCTGACAGTCAAATATCATCCAATTGGGTAATGAGACTTTTCACTTTCAAGTTTTGTTTGTGGGATGTGGGCGCCATTGTTTAATCCAGCATTTATTGCCCATCCCCGAGGGCATTTAAGAGTCAACCACATTGCTGTGGGTCTGGGCTCACATGTAGGCCAGACCAGGTGCGGGCGACAGATTTCCTTCCCTAAAGGACAGGGTTGAACCAGGTGGGGTTTTACAACAATTAGACTTTTAACTCCAGATTTTTAGTGAATTCAATATTCACCATCTGACCCGGTGGGATTTGAAGCCGTACCCCCAGAACATTACTCTGGATCTCTGGATTACTAGTCCAGTGACAATACCATTACATCACTACCTCCCCTCAAAAGCTGGTGAAAGCAAGGCAGTATGTCAGAAGGACGGATCTGTTAGCTGACCCGTGGATGGACCCTGGGGGCAAGTCCATGTGATGGAATCTCCGGGAATACATTTGACCACAGTTAGCAAAGCTAAATGCGTGGGATCTTGCTGTGTGTGAAATGGTCATCCAAGTCAACTGGATGAAGCGTTTTGTGATCTCTCCGCGGTGACGAGGTGCTGGTTAAATGCAACCGTTGCCAGGTTGCAGCACGTGCAGGGGCATCAGGTAGCGATGAAAGAGCTGCAGCGATAGCTTAAAACCAACATCTTACCGAGAAACACAGCAGCATAATTACTTTCATAGACGCATGGGAACCAACAGGAAAGCCTCAGTGACATCAGAAACCCCCTGCATCGTACACTGGCCGAGTACAGAGAGAGAGAGAGAGAGAAATCACGCACCTCCCTCTCAGAAATTAGGCAACGAATCCTGACAGGTACTTAAACTACCCATTTCTGGGAGCCCATGGTTCAGTGGTGCCCTGCTCTATTACATGCCTCTGCTGGGCAATGCTGTCCCGTTCTACATAGATACGTAGGAGATAGGAGCAGGAGGAGGCCTTTTGGCCCTTCGAGCCTGCTCCACCATTCATCACAATCATGGCTGATCATCCAACTCAATAGCTTAATCCTGTTATTCAGTGAGAAGCTTCTCCCAAAGGGTAATAAAGAGACCAACGGTTTAAAAGCACTGCTCCAAGAGGCAAAATGGAAGCTGCACATAGCTTCCCAAGAGTATCAAATCATTCAAGGCACTTGCAGACCTACACCGGTTCCCAGTCCACCAATGATTCTGTTTTCAAAGTCCCATTCTTGTTTCCAAATCTTTCCACGGCCTGACTGCCACCATCCACCGACATCCGCTTCCCCCCCACCCCCGTCCTCACTGTCTCTACAACCTTCTCCAGCCCGACATCCCTCCAAGATCTCTGTATCCCCCTACTGCTGGTCCCTTGTACACTCCTTCTCTTTCTTTAATCGACCACTGACAGCCGTGCTTTCGGTTGGGCCCTGGACTCAGAAATTCCCTCCCTGAAAGCTTTTCTGCCTCTTTCTCTCCCTCTCTCGTACTTAGATGGCCCTTAAAATTGGCCACTTTTACCAAACTTTTAATCACCCGCCCCAATCTTATTGGGCTTGGTCTTAACTGGGCTTCGGTCTCAAAAAGTACGGGCCAGGAGACAGTGATTTAAAAGCGGGAGAGGAGCCGGAGATTTAAAAGCGCGGGAGAGGAGCCACCTCCTCTAACCTAAGGATTTGAGTGAATATCAGGTAAGCTCTTTCTTTCTTTCTTTTTCTTGTTTTATCCGCAAGTTATCGAGAGGGGATGGCAGGGAAGGCAGTGCAATGTTCCTCCTGAAAAATGTTTGAGGTGAGGGATACTGTCAGTGTCCCTGCTGATTTCACCTGTGGGAAGTGCACCCATCTCCAGCTCCTCAAAAACTACGTTAGGGAACTGGAGCTGGATGAACTTCGGATCATTCGGGAGGCAGAGGTGGTCATAGATAGAAGCTTCAGGGATGCAGTTACTCCGAAGAATGAAGATAGATGGGTGACGGTGAGAGGGGCTGGGAGGAAGCAGTCAGTACAGGGATCCCCTGTGGTCGTTCCCCTTAGTAACAAATATACCGCTTTGGATACTGGTGGGGGGGGGGGGGGACTTACCAGGGGTAAGCCATGGGGTACAGGTCTCTGGCACAGAGTCTGTCCCTGTTGCTCAGAAGGGAAGGGGGAGAGGAACATAGAACAAAGAAAAATACAGCCCACAACGTTGTGCCGAACTTCTGTCCTAGATTAAGAACAAATTAATCTACACCCCATCATTCTACCGTAATCCATGTATCTATCCAATAGCCGCTTGAAGGTCCCTAATGTTTCCGACTCAACTACTTCCACAGACAGTGCATTCCATGCCTCCACTACTCTCTGGGTAAAGAACCTACCCCTGACATCCCCCCTCTATCTTCCACCATTCACCTTAAATGTATGTCCCCTTGTAATGGTTTGTTCCACCCATGGAAAAAGCCTCTAACTGTCTACTCTATCTATTCCCCTGATCATCTTATAAACCTCTATCAAGTCGCCCCTCATCTTTCTCCGTTCTAATGAGAAAAGGCCTAGCACCCTCAACCTTTCCTCGTAAGACCGACTCTCCATTCCAGGCAACATCCTGGTAAATCTCCTTTGCACCTTTTCCAAAGCTTCCATATCCTTCCGAAAATGAGGCGACCAGAACTGCACACACTACTCCAAATGTGGCCGTACCAAGGTTTTGTACAGTTGCATCATCACCTCACGGCTCTTAAATTCAATCCCTCTGCTAATGAACGCTAGCACACCATAGGCCTTCTTCGCAGCTCTATCCACTTGAATGGCAACTATCAAAGATCTATGAACATAAACCCCAAATCTCCCTGCCCCTCCACATTGCCAAGAACCCTACCATTAACCCTGTATTCCACATTCATATTTGTCCTTCCAAAATGGACAACCTCACACTTTTCAGGGTTAAACTCCATCTGCCACTTCTCAGCCCAGCTCTGCATCCTATCTATGTCTCTTTGCAGCCGCCAACAGCCCTCCTCACTATCCACAACTCCACCAATCTTCATATCATCTGCAAATCTACTGACCCACCCTTCAACTCCCTCATCCAAGTCATTAATGAAAATCACAAACAGCAGAGGGCCCAGAACTGATCCCTGCGGTACGCCACTGGTAACTGGGCTCCAGGCTGAATATTTGCCATCCACCACCACTCTCTGACTTCTATCGGTTAGCCAGTTCGTTATCCAACTGGCCAAATTCCCCACTATCCCATGCCTCCTTACTTTCTGCATAAATCTACCATGGGGAACCTTATCAAATGCCTTACTAAAATCCATGTACACGACATCCACTGCTTTACCTTCATCCACGTGCTTCATCACCTCCTCAAAGAATTCAATAAGACTTGTGAGGCAAGAACTACCCCTCATAAATCCGTGCTGACTATCCCTAATCAAGCAGTGTCTTTCCAGATGCTCGGGAATCCTGTCCCCCAGTACCCTTTCCATTACTTTGCCTACCACCGAAGTAAGATTAACTGGCCTGTAATTCCCAGGGTTATCCCTATTCCCTTTTTGAACAGTGGCGCGACATTCGCCACTCTCCAATCCCCTGGTACAACCCCGGTTGACAGTGAGGATGAAAAGATCATTGCCAACGGCTCTGCGATTTCATCTCTTGCCTCCCATAGAATCCTTGGATATATCCCGTCAGGCCCGGGAGGCATGTCTATCCTCAAGTTTTTCAAAATGCCCAACACATCTTCCTTCCTAACAAGTATCTCCGCGAGCTTACCAGTCTGTTTCACACGGTCCTCTCCAACAATTATGGCCCCTCTCATTCGTAAATACTGAAGAAAAATAGAGCATTAGTCATTGGAGACTCCATAGTTTGGGGGATAGATAGGAGATTCTGTGGGAACGAGAGAGACTCGCGGTTGGTGTGTTGCCACCCAGGTGCCAGGGTCCGTGAAGTCTCAGATCGTGTTTTTGGGATCCTTAAGGGGGAGGGGGAGCAGCCCCAAGTCGTGGTCCACATAGGCACCAACGACAAATGTAGGAAAAGGGATGGGGATGTAAGGCAGGTATTCAGGGAGCTAGGGTGAAATCTTAGAGCTAGAACAAACAGAGTTATTATCTCTGGGCTGTTACCCATGCCACATGCTAGCGAGACAAGGAATAGGGAGAGAGAACAGTTGAACACGTGGCTACAGAGATGGTGCAGTAGGTGGTGCAGTAGGGAGGGATTCAGATACCTGGATAATTGGGGCTCATTCTGGAGTCGGTGGGACCTCTACAAACGGGATGGTCTACACCTGAACCAGACGGGTACCAATATCCTGGGGGAGGAAATTTGCTAATGCTCTTCGGAAGGGTTTAAACTAATTCAGCAGGGTGATGGGAACCTGAATTGTAGCTCCAGTGTACAGGAGGTTGAGAGTAGGGAGGAGGAGTGGACCGGCAGGCAGGAAGGTGGTTTGAAGTGTGTCTACTTCAACGCCAGGAGCATCCGGAATAAGGTGGGTGAACTTGCAGCATGGGTTGGTACCTGGGACTTCGATGTTGTGGCCATTTCGGAGACATGGATAGAGCAGGCACAGGAATGGTTGTTGCAGGTTCCGGGGTTTAGATGTTTCAGTAAGCTTAGGGAAAGTGGTAAAAGAGGGGGAGGTGTGGCATTGTTAGTCAAGGACAGTATTACGGTGGCAGAAAGGACGTTTGATGAGGACTCGTCTACTGAGGTAGTATGAGGTTAGAAACAGGAAAGGAGAGGTCACCCTGTTGGGAGTTTTCTATAGGCCTCTGAAAAGTTCCAGAGATGTAGGGGAAAGGATTGCAAAGATGATTCTGGATAGGAGCAAAAGTAACAGGGTAATTGTTATGGGGGACATTAGCTTTCCAAATATTGACTGGAAACTCTATAGTTTGAGTACTTTAGATGGGTCAGTTTTTGTCCAATGTGTGCAGGAGGGTTTCCTGACACAGTATGTAGATAGGCCAACAAGAGGCGAGGCCACATTGGATTTGGTACTGGGTAATGAACCAGGCCTGGTGTTAGATTTGGAGGTAGGTGAGCACTTTGGTGATAGTGACCACAATTCGGTTACGTTTACTTTAGCGATGGAAAGGGATAGGTATATACCTCAGGGCACAAGTTATAGCTGGGGGAAAGGCAATTCTGATGCGATTAGGCAAAGCTTAGGATGCATAGGATGGGGAAGGAAACTGCAGGGGATGGGCACAATTGAAATGTGGAGCTTGTTCGAGGAACAGCTACTGCGCGTCCTTGATAAGTATGTACCTATCAGGCAGGCAGGAAGTGGTCGAGGGAGGGAACCGTGGTTTACTAAAGTTGCTGAATCACTTGTCAAGAGGCTTATGTAGAGATGAGATGTGAAGGTTCAGTTAGGGTGCTTGAGAGTTACAAGTTAGCCAGGAAGGATCTAAAGAGAGAGCTAAGAAGAGCCAGGAGGGGACATGAGAAGTCCTTGGCAGGTAGGATCAAGGAAAACCCTAAAGCTTTCTATAGGTATGTCAGGAATAAAAGACTGACTCGGATAAGAGTAGGACCAGTCAAGGACAGTAGTGGGAAGTTGTGCGTCGAGTCCCAGGAGATAGGAGAGGTGTTAAATGAATATTTTACATCAGTATTCACACAGGAAAAAGACAATGTTGTTGAGGAGAATACTGAGAAACAGGCTACTAGACTAGACGGGATTGAGGTTCATAAGGAGGAGGTGTTAGCAATTCTGGAAAGTGTGAAAATAGATAATTCCCCAGGGCCGGATGGGATTTATCCTAGGATTCTCTGGGAAGCTAGGGAGGAGATTACAGAGCCTTTGGCTTTGATCTTTACGTCGTCATTGTCTACTGGAATAGTGCCAGAAGTCTGGAGGATAGCAAATGTTGTCCCCTTGTTCAAGAAGGGGAGTAGAGACCACCCGGTTAACTATAGACCAGTGAGCCTTACTTCTGTTGTGGGCAAAGTCTTGGAAAGGATTATAAGAGATAGGATGTATAATCATCGTGAAAGGAATAATTTGATTAGGGATAGTCAACACGGTTTTGTGAAGGGTAGATCGTGCCTCACAAACCTTATTGAGTTCTTTGAGAAGGTGACCAAACAGGTGGATGAGGGTAAAGCAGTTGATGTTGTGTATATGGATTTCAGTAAAGCTTTTGATAAGGTTCCCCACGGTTGGCTATTGCAGAAAATACGGTGGCATGGGATTGAGGGTGATTTAGCGGTTTGGATCAGAAATTGGCTAACTGTAGGAAGACAGAGGGTGGTGGTTGATGGGAAATGTTCAGCCTGGAGTTCAGTTACTAATGGTGTACCACAAGGATCAGTTTTGGGGTCACTGCTGTTTGTTATTTTTATAAATGACCTGGAGGAGGGCGTAGAAGGATGGGTGAGTAAATTTGCGGATGACACTAAAGTCGGTGAAGTTGTGGACAGTGCGGAAGGATGTTGCAGGTTACAGAGGGACATAGATAAACTGCAGAGCTGGGCTGAGAAGTGGCAAATGCAGTGTAATGCAGAAAAGTATGAGGTGATTGATTTTGGAAGAAGTAACAGGAATATAGAGTACTGGGCTAATGGTAAGATTCTTGGGAGCGTGGATGAGCAGATAGATCTCGGTGTCCATGTACATAGATCCCTGAAAGTTGCCACCCAGGTTGATAGGGTTGTTAATAAGGCGTATGGTGTGTTAGCTTTTATTAGTAGAGAGACTGAGTTTCGGAGCCATGAGATCATGTTGCAGCTGCACAAAACTCTGGTGCGGCCGCATTTGGAGTATTGCGTGCAGTTCTGGTTGCCGCATTATAGGAAGGGTGTGGAAGCATTGGAAAGGGTGCAGAGGAGATTTACCAGGATGTTGCCTGGTATGAAGGGAAGATCTTATGAGGAAAGGCTGAGGGACTTGAGGCTGTTTTCATTAGAGAGAAGAAGGTTAAGAGGTGACTTAATAGAGGCATACAAGATGATCAGAGGATTAGATAGGGTGGACAGTGAGAGCCTTTTTCCTCAGATGGTGATGGCTAGCACGAGGGGACATAGCTTTAAATTGAGGGGAGATAGATATAGGACAGATGTCAGAGGTAGTTTCTTTACTCAGAGAGTAGTAAGGGCGTGGAATGCCCTGCCTGCAACAGTAGTGGACTCACCAACATTAAGGGCATTTAAATGGTCATTGGATAAACATATGGATGATAATGGAATTGTGTAGATGGGCTTTAGATTGGTTTCACAGATCCGCGCAACATCGAGGGCTGAAGGGCCTGTACTGCTCTGTAATGTTCTATCTATCAATCTAACTCTCGCCTGATTGCATTACCGTGAAGACCCTTGGGGTGTTTCTCCATGTTAAATGTGTTATATAAATTCAAATTGCTAGTGAATGAAAGCAATACAAAGCAGGCCTCGCCACACCTCCCTCCCTCTTCTGTACTGTAGGGTGGCAATGGATGCTGACTCATGAACAAATCACAATGCTCCCACGTATTGTCTGCATAGTGACAGTTGATAAGCTGTTCAACTGCTTGGGGCATCATGCCTGCACCCAATTTTAGCTTGTACACTCGCCTGCTATTGGAAAGGCCATGGGAGCCATCAGGAGAACGTCCTGACAAATAGCCTTTTTTCTTGATCAAGAAAACACCAAGATCTGCATCAACACTCACATCAGCTGCCACCAGACATGGGAACTTGATACCCAGTCCTTTTAACTTCTTTACTCTCCTTCCCACAGAGTCGAATACAAAAACTGGTTTTATACAGGTATAAACCCCCACTTCATTTAACGGAGATCACAGGGAGTTTCGACGCGATTGGGCCTTTATAGCAGTTAATAAAGCGTTTAGAATCTTAGGCTTTATTCACTGGTGCATCGAGTACGAGAGTAAGGGGATCATGTTGAACTTGTATAAGATGCTAATTAGGCCTCATCTGGACACTGCTTCCAGTTCTGAGCACCCTACTTGAGGAAGGATGTGAAGGTATTTGAGAGAGAATAGAGGAGGAGAGGAGAGATTGGGACTGTTTTCCTGGGAGAAAAGGCTAAGAGGAGACTTGATGAGAGGTATTCAAGATCCTGAGGGGTATGAACAGGATAAATAGTGAGATTCTGCTCTCTATCAAGAGCATCAAGAACTAGAGGTCACAGATTCAAAATAATTGGAAAGAGGGGTAAGAGTGATGTGAGGAAAAACCTTTTCACCCAGAGGTTGGTTAGAGTCCTGAACAAACTGCCTAAGAGGGTGGTGGAGACAGGTTCCATCGAGATATTGAAAAGGGAATTGGATTTTTATCTGAAAGGAGAAAATGTGCAAGGTTTCAGGGACAAGGCAGGGGAATGGGTTTAGGTAGAACGCCCTTTCAGAGAGCTAGTGCAGACTCGACGGGCCGAATGGCATCGTTCTGCGCTGTAAAGATTTTGTGGTTCTGTTAAATCATTTCCTTTTTTTTTTAATCCAAATTAATTTCAGAGTCTGGGCCACGGTGGCAAAGTTGTCATTTAATGCCCAGCATTGGTGCTCTTGAGAAGGTGGGGGTGGACCTCCTTCTCTCGTCGCTGGTAGAGGTTTGAGAAAACAGCTCACTAGGCCAATTCAAAGCACTGTTAAGACTCAAGCTTTTGATGTGGGACTGAAGCCACATATCGGCCCCGACTGGGTGAGGGTGGCAGATTTCCTTCCAAAACGGCACATCAGTGAACCAGTTGAGTTTTTGGCAACAAGCCAACATCTTCCTGGTCACCTTTACTTAAACCAGATTTTTTAAACTGAATTTGAATTCCTAAATTGCCAGGATTGGATTTATAGACATAGACATAGAACAGTACAGCACAGAACAGGCCAGGCCCTTCGGCCCTCGATGTTGTGCCGAGCTTTGTCCGAAACCAAGATCAAGCTATCCCACTCCCTGTCATTCTGGTGTGCTCCATGTGCCTATCCAATAACCACTTGAAAGTTCCTAAAGTGTCCGACTCTACTATCACAGCAGCAGTCCATTCCACACCCTAACCACTCGGACATCCCTCTTATATCTCCCACCCTGAACCTTATAGTTATGCCCCCTTGTAACAGCTACATCCACCCGAGGAAATAGTCTCTGAACGTCCACTCTATCTATCCCCCTCATCATCTTATAAACCTCTATTAAGTCACCTCTCATCCTCCTCCGCTCCAAAGAGAAAAGCCCTAGTTCCCTCAACCTTTCCTCATAAGACCTACCCTCCAAATCAGGCAGCATCCTGGTAAATCTCCCTTGCACCCTTTCCAATGCTTCCACATCCTTCCTATAGTGAGGTGACCAGAACTGCACACAGTATTCCAAATATGGTCTCACCGGGGTCATGTACAGTTGCAGCATAACCCTGCGGCTCTTAAACTCAAGCCCCCTGTTAATAAATGCTAACACACTATAGGCCTTCTTCACGGCTCTATCCACTGGAGTGGCAACCTTCAGAGGTCTGTGGACATGAACTGTTCCTCCACATTCCTCAGAACCCTGCCCTTGACCCTGTAATCTGCATTCACATTTTTTCTACCAAAATGAATCACATTTGAATTCACATTCTCCGAATTATTAGTCCAGTGACATAACCAGCTTATCCTTATATAAAGGTCGTTTCTATGGAGCTAAAACCATACAAATCGCTTTGTTGCAAAGCAGGTCTACCCTGAATAACTGAGACAGAAACAGAGGGATACCCATCCAATTATTCTTTGAGGTCATTCAGAACTGCCGTCCTGGTGAAAGACACCATCCATAATTGGGCAGGTTGAGGAAGGGGTAGTTCAATAGGTTAGAAGGACATCTTTCATCCATCTCTTATGTCCCTGCAAACCTGTATGTAAGTGCGTGCATGTGTGTGCGAGAGAGAGCGCGTGCGAGAGAGAGCGCGCGTGCGAGAGAGAGCGCGCGTGCGAGAGAGAGCGCGCGTGCGAGAGAGAGCGCGCGTGCGAGAGAGAGCGCGCGTGCGAGAGAGAGCGCGCGTGCGAGAGAGAGCGCGCGTGCGAGAGAGAGCGCGCGTGCGAGAGAGAGCGCGCGTGCGAGAGAGAGCGCGCGTGCGAGAGAGAGCGCGCGTGCGAGAGAGAGCGCGCGTGCGAGAGAGAGCGCGTGTGCGAGAGAGAGCGCGTGTGTGAGAGCGCGCGTGTGAGAGAGCGCGTGTGTGTGTGAGAGCGCGTGTGTGAGAGAGCGCGTGTGTGAGAGAGCGCGTGTGTGAGAGAGCGCGTGTGTGAGAGAGCGCGTGTGAGAGAGCGCGTGTGAGAGAGCGCGTGTGAGAGAGCGCGTGTGTGAGAGAGCGCGTGTGTGAGAGAGCGCGTGTGTGAGAGAGCGCGTGTGTGAGAGAGCGCGTGTGTGAGAGAGCGCGTGTGTGAGAGAGCGCGTGTGTGAGAGAGCGCGTGTGTGAGAGAGCGCGTGTGTGAGAGAGCGCGTGTGTGAGAGAGCGCGTGTGTGAGAGAGCGCGTGTGTGAGAGAGCGCGTGTGTGAGAGAGCGCGTGTGTGAGAGAGCGCGTGTGTGAGAGAGCGCGTGTGTGAGAGAGCGCGTGTGTGAGAGAGCGCGTGTGTGAGAGAGTGCGTGAGAGAGTGAGCGCGTGAGAGAGTGGGGCAGCACGGTAGCATAGTGGTTAGCACTGTGGCTTCACCGCACCAGGGTCCCAGGTTCGATTCCCTGCTGGGTCACTGTCTGTGCGGAGTCTTCACGTTCTCCCCGTGTTTGCGTGGGTTTCCTCCGAGTGCTCCGGTTTCCTCCCACGGTCCAAAGACGTGCAGGTTAGGTGGATTGGCCATGCTAAATTACCCTTAGTGTTCAAAAAGGTTAGGAGGGGTTATTGGGTTAGGGGAACAGGGTGGAAGTGAGGGCTTACGTGAGTCGGTGCAGACTCAATGGTCCGAATGGCCTCCTTCTGCACTGCATGTTCTGCGTTCTGTGAGTGCATGTGAGTGTCTGAAAGAGCGTGTGTGTGTGTGTGTGTGTGTGTGTGTGTGTGTGTGTGTGAGAGAGAGAGCGAAAGAGAGGGAGAGCGTGAGAGAGTGAGAGAGTGAGTGAGTGAGTGAGAGATAGTGAGAGAGCATGAGAGTGCACGAGTGTGTGAGGGAGTGTGTGTGTAGGTGTGTGTGAGCTGACAAGTGATCTGAAGAAATTCTGTCTTTCTGGCTTTTTGTAGTTGGCCTTTACTCAGCTCCTCCCCAAATCCACCTTGTCGCAAATTCTTACATTTTATTTTTAACATGGATCCCCAGACTGGGTAGCCAGCGTGATTATTTTCTACTTTATTTGGGGAAAACATAATCATTTTCAACTCATTTCTCCCGGTACAGAAACACATTATCTCTACACTGTACATTTTTCTGTGTGATTGTTTTGCCTCTAGCTGGTTGCAACCCTTCCCCACCTTCAACTTTTGGATCTAGGGCCTCATTGCCCTTTTTGTCCCTTTCCTGATTCCATATTTCTGCCTTGGCTGCCCCATCCTCCAGCAGGCCCTAGTTCTAGCCTCCCCCACCTTGGCTGCCCACTCTCACGTCAGGCCCTAGTTCTAGCCTCCCCCACCTTGGCTGGCCACTTTCACGTCAGGCCCCAGATCTACCCTCTTGCTTTGGCTGTCCACTCACATTGGGTAACACAAGTCACTGGGAATTTGCAATCACGTTGCTGATGTGCACGGACTGGGTGCAAGCAATCTCTGTCCAGCTACGAAAGGGCAGCTCGATGGAGAATGAAGGATACGTGAACTTGTCTGAGGGGGATGTAACAGGACACTGTCCTTCCAATGTCCGAAGTGTTCATTCACTGTAGATCTGTCAAAGGATGAAGCTGCAGCCAGTCTGTCTTCAATATATGTTATACTGGGTTTTGCAAATAGACCGAAGTGCAGACTACTTTTCCCTTCTATGTAACCACCTCCCCCTTCACAGGTGGAAAATGTGCCCTCAGCCTTCCCCAGCTGCTCTCCATCGCAACCTGATCATTATCTCAACTGTCACAGCATTTGCAACATTAACACGAGGAACGTGGTGTGAACTATCACAAAGGCTTCAATGTGATGCCCTCAGTAAATCGAGCTGGCAGGGGTCTGATGGCCACACCCTGCCTTAACTCAAGCGGTTTTTACATGGTCTGCTGCAGTCTTTTTTCCTGAAATATTCAAAGGCAGTCCTGTGCCCTTGGCAAAAAGACAGGATGGCAGGCTCATTACACTGGACTCTTTCATTAGTAAGTGCTGCTAAAACAGTGAGGTGTTCATTTGATCCCGGCTTCCCTCATGATGCCATCGACTCTCTGACTGGCCATTTCCTTTGCTACATTCCGAACATAGATGTTCACTACCTGGAGCATAAGAGCTGCTTTGTCAATGCGTTTAACACAAAACAGGGAGGGGGGGTCAGTGATGAGAAGTGGTCCCAATTCCTTAGCAGGGTGGGAATGTGGCCTCTTTAGCTATTCATTGGTTGCAACGCACTTTGGGATTTCTTGGAGAAGTGGCAAGATGTCACATCAATGCAAGTTCTGCCTCAGATCGGACAGTCAGGAAGGGTTCATTTTATTCTCCAGCTCCCCAAATGCATCGGAGTGAAGTAGTTAAAGGGAGCATTGCTGGAGAAGGTGTCCTGAAGACTCTGGTGTATACCACCATGCACAATGGAATGCTGAATGAATACAGTGCTTCCATCCCATGCTCAGTGCTGGGAGTTCCGTTATGTGAAGTCACATTCTTGACACATCAAGTGCCTTTCCAAAAATGGAGTTAATTGATCCAGCTCTCAGCAAATTCACTTCTTAAAAAAAACTCCATCCCGCCATCATCAATCAACAGCTGAGAACTCAGAAGGATTTTTTTCAAGTTTTGGAATACTTTCAGCTAACTCTTGGTCACTGGCAGCTCTCAAACACAGAAATACTAGAGGAGATTAGGAGCCCCCCAAGGAAGAGCCATAGAAGGAGGTAATTTGGCCCATTATATATGTGCCAGCTCTGTGGCAGAGGTTTCCAAATAGTCAAATTTCTCGGTCCTTTCCTCCTATCCCTGAAAATCTTTGTCCTTTCAAATATTTAAACCAATTCCCTTCTGAATGTTAGTACTGAATCCGCTTTCAACATCTTTTCAGACAGTGCATTCCAGGTCACAATATGGATACTGCTGAAAAGAGAGACATGTTGCTGAAACTTTTCATCTTGCACTCATCAGGGCAGATGCAAGAATACCAAATTTCAAATGATCGATCAGAATTCAGACCGTACTCAACCAGCCCATGCAGTTGCAAACCTTAAAACAAAGCATCTTCTGTTGATGTGGTTCTGCGATTGGGCAGCATTTGTTGAACAATTCTGAGCATCCTAATAGCTACACTAACGACCAATTTAAGATAATTGTAACGTACTTGTGGTTCATTAACACTTGATAGAAATGACAGACACATATGCTGGGACGCGTTCTTTGCAAACAAAAGGAATATGTTCAAACCTTGCACCGTTTTTTTTTATTGGCCGGGAGCCTGGGGAGCCTGTAGTACCCCATTGCTTTCTTCATGGAAACCCCTCGGCCAATCAGTCAACTGGTCAACCAATCCACACCCTTTCCTCTTGTATAAATTGTTACGACCATTTTGAAATTTGGCATTCTTGTCTTTGCCCTGACGAGTGCAAGACAAAAAGCTTCAACAGTAAGTCTTCTTCTCAGCCTTACTCAAGTTCTGTACTACCGAACAACATTTGTGTATCAGTGATCAGAACATATCACAAACAATTCTCAGCTTCCCACTGCTTCTCTCAATTTTCTTAAATTATTGTCCTCTAGTTATCGATCCTCTCACCTGTGGAAACGAGTGCTCTATCAAAATCAACATACTTTTGAATACTTTGATTAAACCTCTCCTTAACCTTTTCTGCCCTATGATGGACGATCTCACTTTCTCAAATTGCTGCACAAAACTGAAGACCCTCATCTCTGGCTTCAGTCTCGATTCTAAACAGACAGCCTATAAAAAAACAAGCCTATGTGTGTTGCACACTATTTAATCTCACATCACTGAAGGCAGCCATTGGTCCCATCAAGGATATGCTCGCTCTTTGGAAATATTATCAATTGTCAAATAACAGCTTCAGAAAGGAACAGGAGGCTACTAAATCCCTCCAGCCTGTTTCACCATTCAATCAAATCCCAACTGATCTCTAGCTTAACTCCATTTACTCACCTTAGCTCAGCACCCTCAACAATCTTAATAGACTAAAATCAACAACAACTTTTATTTCAATCGCATCTTTAGCGTAATGAATCCTCCTCCCAAGATGTTTCACAGGAGAATTAGAAAACATTGAGTCACAGTGATTCGATCTGATGACCAAAAGCTTGGTTAAAGACGTCAGTCTTAAGAAATATCTTACAGGAGGAAAGTGAGACAGAGAGGTGTGGGGAGGGAATTCCAGAGCCTGGGGCCCAGGAAAACGAAGGCTCAGAGACCAGTGATGGAGCAATCAACATTGGAGGCCAGAATTAAGAGGAGCGCAGGTAACTCACGGATTGTGGAGCTGGAGATTACATAGCTAGGTGAGGGTTAAGACCATGGAGGGGTTTGAAAACAAGGGTGAAAACTTGAAAATTACGATGTTACATGACAAGGTGCCACGATAGGTCAGTGAGCATGGGGTGATGGGACGGGACTTGCTGTGTAGTAAGACCTGGGCAGCAGAGTTCTGGATGACCTCAAGTTCATGAAAGATAGAATGTGGGAGACCAGCCAGGAGTGCATTAGAATAGCCGAGTCGAGACGTAACAAATTTATCGACCTCATGTCCTGGGCAATACCCATCCCACAATCAACTTTGGGAAAAAGAGATGATCTGGTCATTATCACATTGCTCTTAGCAGGGGCTTGCAAAGCCCAAATTGGCTGCCATGTTTCCTCGGTTACAACAGTTACCACACTTCAAGAAGTACATCATTGGCAGTTGAGACATTTGGCGGTCGTGATAGCACTATACATAAATGCAAATCTTTCTCTTTCTTTTACATGTCTTGAAAGTTTCATTTCTCACTTTCAGGTGACAAAGTTCCAGATTTCCATTCGCCGTTGTGTGAAAAAATAATTAAATCCTTAGCTCTAATTTTTAAGATTATATCCTGTTGTGCTCAACTCTTGCACTGGAGGAAATAGTCTCTCGGTACCCTGTCAAATTCTTCTAACATTTCAAACACCTCAATTGGATCACTTCCACATTATTCCATCCTCAATGGGGTACAAGACAATCTTATTTAAAGTACTCCACTGCAACAATATTTCAGTGAGACTTTGCTATGCCCACTCAAAGGTCACTCACTATATCTTTCCTGGATGTGTGCCACAACTGAATGCTGTTAGGCTAGTTTGTGAGGTAGCTGTCCAACCACTTGGAGAAACACAGGCACAATCTTGTGGGGGAGGGGGCACAGTGGCAGCGGGCCGGCAGAGTGGTTAGTACTGCTGTCTCACAGATCCAGGGTCCCGGATTCAATTTCGGCCTCTGGTGACTGTGTGTGCAGAGTTTGCACTTTCTCCCCGTGTCTGTGTAGGTTTATTCTGGGGGTGCTCCGGATTCCTCCCATATTCCAAAGATGTGCCGGTTAGGCGGATTGGCCATGCTAAATTCATAGAATTTACAGCGCAGAAGGAGGCCATTCGGCCCATCGCGTCTGCACCGGCTCTTGGAAAGAGCACCCAACCCAAGGTCAACACCTCCATCCTATCCCCATAACCCAGTGACCCCACCCAACATTAAGGGCAATTGTGGTTACTAAGGGCAATTTATCATGGCCAATCCACCTAACCTGCACATCTTTGGACTGTGGGAGGAAACCGGAGCACCCGGAGGAAACCCACGCACACACGGGGAGGATGTGCAGACTCCGCACAGACAGTGACCCAAGCCGGAATCGAACCTGGGACCCTGGAGCTGTGAAGCAATTGTGCTATCCACAATGCTACTGTGCTGCCCCAAATTGCCCCTTAGTGTCCAAAAGGTTAGATGTGTTACGGGGATAGGGTGGAGACGTGGGATTGAGTAGGGTGCTCTTTCCAAGGGCTGGTGCAGACTCAATGGGCCGAATGGCCTCCTTCTGCACTGTAGATTCTATGACTCGTTACCCCACTCTCTGAAAGACCGGTTAAAACGATCATAACGGAAGATCGGTCATAAAATATCTCAGTGAAATGAAGGCTTGAATTTATACAGTGCTGAGTAACTAATCTCAGAAAGTAACTTGCACCCAAGTGCAAGAAATGCTGTTAAGCAGAGGAGCTTTTTCAGAGGAGCACAGAAATCTGAAGACAGATTAACAAGCAATTCAATGTCCATTCTTTCAGCTTTCTTTTGCATGCTGGTGCGTGACAGGTTTCTGAAGCAACTAATGGGTCGAAACTGTTCTGTTGTTACACGGCCCATTGCTACAGCTATATAGCAGCACAGTCATTCAGTGGCTACATTTTGCGCATCAGCTCTGGTCCAGTGGACAATTTCCTTGCCTCTGGGTCAGAAGGTCATGGGTTCAAGTCCCACTCCAGACACTGGAGAACATAATCCAGGTTGACAGTCAGTATACTCACAAGGGAGTGCTGCACTGTCAGGGGTGTCGTCTTTTGGAAGAGACGCTAAACTAAGACTCCGTTTGTCCTCTGAGGTGGATATTAATTTCTATCCTTCCGCAGTTCTTCCTCCAATGAAGCAGTTGAGGCTCCTTCACGAAATGTTTTCAAGATAAAGATTGATAGTTTTTTGAAGAATAAAGAAATGAAGGGTTATGGTGTTCGGACAGGAAAGTGGAGCTGAGTCCACAAAAGATTAGCCATGATCTCATTGAATGGCAGAGCAGGCTTGAAGGGCCAGATGGCCTACTCCTGCTCGTAGTTCTTACGTACGTCACAGGTTGTGAAGTGTTTTACAATGTGAAGTTGTGGGAGGGACTTCATACATTCACATTTTTACTTTGGTTAAAGTACAGTAACCATAGAATCCCTATAGTGCAGAAGGAGGCCATGTGGCCCATCGAGTCTGCACCAATCCTCCAAAAGAGCACTCTACCTAGGCCCACTCCTCCACCCTAGCCCCGTAACCCAACCAAGCCTTTAGACACTAAGGGGCAATTTAGCATGGACAATCCACCGAACCTGCACATCTTTGGACTGTGGGAGGAAACCCACCCAGACACGGGGAGAACGTGCTTGTGGAGTTTGCACAATCACCTGAGGCCGCGATCGAACCCGGGTCCCTTGCGCTGTCAGGCAACAATGCTAACCACTGTAGTGATGGGGAGGACGCTTAACTAAATAGCATATTCTGAATGTACATTTAATCCAACATAATAAATCTCCCACCCTGTACCATAAGCAAAATTGGTGGAAAAGGGCCAAAATCTAAATTACATTTTTATTAAAATTACTCTTAAATTGTATTTGGCGGCCTGTGCTCAGGAATGAACCAGAAACTCTACTCAGAGCTGATAAGGCTTACAGATTCCACCCAATTCTTTACTTATACATTTGTTCTTCAAGCATAGGTGTCCTCTACCCAGATCACAATTATTGCCCAGCCTTGGTTGCCCATATATGTCACTGAGCTTTCTTCATCATGGCGACTGTTTTCCTAACGGAGTAGTTTGCTGGAACAATGCGGAGGGCCTCACAAGTCAACCAATACCAATAGGAGGGCTAGGCCAAGACAACACAAAGTCCAGAAACCAGTTCAGGAGTAGAGAACTGGCAGTTTGACTTAAGATTAGCTGCTCCCTTCTAGTCATTACTTTGCTAAACCAGACAAATCCCCCAAGGATGTTAAATGGTGACTGCATCCTTGCTGTGTGTGTGTGTGGCTGTCTTGGCAGCTCCAGAATGTTAAGATCGGGTTACGGCCAATTTAGCTTTGACTCAATTACAACCAACTACTTAATACTGAGAACAGAGGACGGTGAAGACAGCAGCTATTTGAAAGACTTTTCCTTCTGTCAAAGAATCTTTTCTTGTCAGTATAGATCCAAAGAAGAGAGTGCCATGGACCGTATAGCTTGGCATTCGAGGGCATCAACCTCCAGTTCTGCAGCACTGTGACCTGAATCGCATCAGTGGGCAGCCAGGTCAAACCTCTGACCAATGGCAAACATGCGCTTCTGAGACATAGCCAGGTACTGTGGCGGAAACAGGACCACATGGGGCATCAGCTGACTGGGGAAATGAATGCCACCTTACGCTGAACGAGTTGGTTCAATGGTTCATCTGGTTGCAAGTGACAAGTTGAAACGCCTCATTTTTAATTCATTCATAGGATGTGGGCTTTATTGGCAAGTATTTATTGCCCATGCCGTATTGCCCACAGTTTATAACCCAGCTGAATGGCTTGCCAGGCCATTTCAGGGAGCAGTTAGGAGTCGACAACATTGCTGTCGTTCTCGAGTCACATGTAGGCCAGACCGTGTAAAATGGCAGATTTCCTTCCCAAAAGGACATTAATAAAGCAGATGGGATGTTCCAACTATTTGGTGGTTTTAAATCATGATTCCTCGGTTCTTTAATTCTAGATTTCTTTAAGTGACTGAATTTAAATTTCCCAGTTGCCGTTTTGGGATTTGAACTCTTTTTTTTCTCCAGATCATTAGTCTGGGCCTTTGGGTTGTTGGTCGAGCAACATAACCACTAGGTTACCGTACCTGTTTAAGGCTGTGACTCAGCAGTCAGGAAGTTAACCGAATAAAAGGCAGGGCAGCTAACAACGTGCAGGAGAATGTCAACTCACTATTCAGCATTATTAACCCTGCTCCCCTCCCCCAGCCTAGAAATAAAACTCCTGTTCCATATCTGGTAATCTGTTTACTCACACAGTTACTGCCGTGTGCCGTGACGCAGTCAGTTTACAAAGATTTTCAGAAGGTGTTCAGCAAGAAGACGGGAAGTTTATGAGTGAAGGAGAACTGCATCTACCAGGGAAAAAGCTTGTGTGAAGTAAACAAAATACAGTGGATGTTGGAATCTGAAACAAGAACAAAAGGACACTTGGAAAACTAAGTTCAAGGGGGGCACGGTGGTACACTGGTTAGCACTGCTGCCTCACAACGCCAGGGACCCGAGTTCAATTTCCAGCCTTGGGTCACTGTCTGTGTGGAGTTTGCACTTTCTCCCCGTGTCTGTGTGGGTTTCCTCCGGGTGCTCCGGTTTCCTCCCACAGTCCAAAAATGTGCAGGTTACGTGGATTGGCCATGCTAAATTGTCCCTTAGTTTCAAGGATGTGCAGGTTAGGGTGATGAGTAAGGTCGGACTGGATCTGTGCAGATCCGATGGGCCGAATGGCCTCCTTCTGCACTGAAGGGATTCTATGATTCAAGAAACTCAGCAGGTCTGCCAGCATCCATGAAGGGAGAAACAGAGTTAACGTTTCGAGTCCATAGACGCTCCATCAGAATTAAGGTTCTGAATTCACTGTTTCATAGACCCATATGATAGAAATGGCATCAATTAATTTCAGATTGCCTCATCTATTTGTCATAAACTAATCTTATCCAGCGTGTACAATAAATTCTTTGTTGGTGCAAGTTCTACCACAGATGGAGACTGAATGTTGCACTATTGTTATTGATAAGACCAACAACCCTGCTGGCCTCAACGCATAAGACTTCCAAAAAGGCTGCAACACCTCAGAGATCTAAGAAATCCACTAAAGATCCGGTAAGCGGGTATCAATGTAACCCACTAAAACCTGGCAAGCGGGTATCAAAACCTCATATCCAAATAACCCACTAAAGATCCGGCAGGCAGATAGCAAAACTTCATATCCAAATAATCCACTAAAGATTTGGCAAGCAGATATCAATGTAATCCACTAAAGGTCTGGGAAGCAGGTTTCAAAGTCAATGCATCACCAAGGGTTTGTCAGTTCTCTGGAGCAATATTAATGTCCTTTAACTTCCATTTAATCCTCGTCCTATAGTGCATTAGGAGGCAATTCAGCCCATTGAGGCTGCAACGGCCCTCCGAAGGGGCACCCCACCCAGGCCCACTTCCCTACAACCCTACCTAACCTTTGGACACGCAAGAGGTAATTTAGCCTGGCCAATCCACCAATGCACATCTTTGGGTTGTGGAGGGACATCAGAGCACCCGGACGAAACCCACACAGACACATGTCAACATGCAAACTTCATGCAGGCAGTCACCTAAGATCAGCAGCGGGATTCTCCGACCCCCCCCCCCCCGCCGGGTCGAAGAATCCCCAGGGGGCACCGCGAATCCCGCCCTGACCGCCGACTGCCGTATTCTCCGGTGCCACTTTTCAGGTGGGGGCGAGATCACAACACGCCGGTCGGGGACCGTTGGTAGCGCCCCCCCCCCCCCCCGGTGATTCTCCGGGCCCCGATGGGGTGAGCAGCCATCCGATTTTGGCCAGTCCTGCCGGCGTGAATCACTCAGCTCACGTACTGGCGGGACGTGGCAGGTAAGTCACCTGGGGCAGTCCTTGGGCAGGGGGGGGGGGGGGGGCCACGGTGGTCTGGCCTGCGTTCAGAGCCCACTGATCTGCGGGCGGGCCTGTGCCGTGGGAGCACTCCTTCCTTCCGTGCTGGCCCCTGGCCAAGGTGAACGGCACGGAGAAGAGAACGCCCCCCCGCGCATGCGCCAAAACACACCGGCGGTTTCGCGCATGCGCAAGATCACGCCTGCCCTTTGGCGCATGCACAAACTCGCGCTGTCCCTTTGGCGCTGGCTGGAGCGGCGTCCACCTAGCCCCTCAGAAGGTGGAGGCAAGTGCAGAATTCCTCACCTTGGGGACCCGTTGTCGCCGGAGAGGTTGGCTCCGGTTTTCACGCTGGCGTGGGGACTTAGTCCCCAGAAAGGAGAATCCCGGCCCAGGTTCCTGGTGCTGTGAGGCAGCAGTGCTAACTACTATGCCACCATGCCGGCCCCCACAACATGGGCTTTACAAATATATATTACATATACACTTCAACTCGACACATCCCACACAACAGTGTTCTGAAATTCGATTATTTCTCCTAATAAGCGGGTTATCGCCAGTGGCATTGCACCCAGTCGTGTCCCTTGGCATGCGTTTAATTTTTAGATGCTAAATTTGAGCTAATCCCTTGAAGTCATATGCCCCCTGCCACTGCAGCATTTCCTCAGTATTGCAATTAGGGTAACACCAGATTTTATGGGTGGCATGGTAGCACATTTGTTAGCACTGCTGCTTCACAGCGCCAGGGACCCAGGTTCGATCCCCGGCTTGAGTCACTGTGCGGAGTCTGCATGTTCTCTCCGTGTCTGCGTGGGTTTCCGGTTTCCCCCCACAAGTCCTGAAAGACGTGCTTGTTAACAAATTTGGACATTCTGAATTCTCCCTCAGTATACCCGAACAGGCGCCAGAATGTGGTGACTAGGGGATTTTCACAGTAACTTCATTGCAGTGTTAATGTAAGCCTACTTGTGTCATTAATACAGATTATTATTATTTTTAGAGTGTTACCCAGATTCTAGTCTTTGTTGGTCATGTGGCTGTCACTCTGGAAAACCTGAAGACCAATGCTTCAATCGTTTGAACTACTTTCAAATTGTTGCTACTAATCGATCCAGGCCTTGCGATTGGAGTTTAGCTGCCAAATAGCAGCAGGAAACATAGGAAATGAAGAAGCATTCAATATTTCAACCCTATCTCACCGCTCAGTTAGGCTGACTTACATTTCACCTCCATTTTCCCACCTTAACGCAAATTCCTTGATATCCTTACCTCGTAAGATTTTATTGATCTGAAATGACCTTTGGCGTCCACAGCATTTTGGGGATACAGTTCGCCATTTTAGGACCTTCTGTGTGAAAAATAACTTCCTGACTTCGCTCCCAGGTGGTATAGCTCTAATTTTAAAGGTAATAAAAGGACAAGGGCAGCAGACACCTGGAAAAACCACCATCCACAAGTTCCTCTCCAAGACACTCAACATTCTGACTTGGAACTATATAAACCTTCCTTCACGGTCGCTGGTTCAAAATCCTAACAGCACTGTGGGTGTACCTACACCATGTGGATTGCAGCAGTTCAAGAAGTCAGCTCACCACCACCACCTTCTCAAGGGCAATTAGGGATGAGCAACAAGTGCTGACCTAGACAGCGACACTCACATCTCATAAATAAAGTTTTTAAAAATCCCTCACTCTTAGCTCCCTCAAACAGAGGATACAGCTTCATTGTATTACATCTCCAGAAACCCATTGGCCAATACATTTTTTAACTAACGATTAAGCTACAGGACCACAAACAGAAACAAGCTGTCCGAGATTAATAATCCAGATGAGCAGGGCAGGATGAGAGTTGGGCAGAAAATCAAGGCTGACATTCCAGTACAGTGGTGTGCGGCACTGCTGCAGGTGCTCTGGTTTCCTGTCCACAGCCAAAAGATGTGCAGATTAGGTGGACTGGCCATGTTAAATTGCCCCATAGCGTCCAGGGAAGTGCAGGATAGGTTACAGGATACGGGTATACGGCGGAGTGGATCGGTGCAGACTCGATGGGCCGAATTGACTTCTTCTGTGATCACCTTCCATGATTCTATGACATGAGCCACGCCAATGTCCAGCTGGAGCTGGATGCCGATTCCAGGTGTTACATAACCATTAATACCCACAGGGACCTGTGGAAATGGAGCTGGGAACATGTTCTGCTTGATAGCTGGATCAGAAGCAATAGGTTTCTGAAGAGTAGGGGCATGGGACGTTGCCTTCAGTAGCAAATTGGGTTATCCAGGCACTGTTTTTCATGTGTACTAATACATTCAAGCACATTAACGAATTATAAAAATACATGTTATTTTCTGAAGTTAAACAGATGTTCAGCATTCGCACAGTTATTTTCTAATATCTAATTCTGTCACCTAGTTTTGCATTTAAAAAAGATACTGCCTTGTGTCTGGTAATTTATGAAGGCAATGACATATTTAAAACAAAAGTGGGCAGAACGGTAGCATTGTGGATAGCACAATTGCTTCACAGCTCCAGAGTCCCAGGTTCGATTCCAGCTTGGGCCACTGTCTGTGCGGAGTCTGCACATCCTCCCCGTGTGTGCGTGGGTTTCCTCCGGGTGCTCCGGTTTCCTCCCACAGTCCAAAGATATGCAGGTTAGGTAGATTGGCCATGATAAATTGCCCTTAGTGTCCAAAATTGCCCTTAATGTTGGGTGGGGTTACTGGGTTATGGGGATAGGGTGGAGGTGTTGACCTTGGGTGGGGTGCTCTTTCCAAGAGCCGGTGCAGACTCGATGGGCCGAATGGCCTCCTTCTGCACTGTAAATTCTATGATAATCTATGACCTCTAGGAGTACGCAAGGTTGCCGTTTAGAGTATCATTAGCTTGTGCAATATTCAGCATGTTATGGAGAACATCCTCAGAGGGTTACCGTATGTGGTGGTTTACCTGGACGAAGTCCTGGTCACCGGAGCTATGGAAAGGGAGCACCTGAGCAACCTGGAGCAAGTCCTCCACGTTTCTGACATGGGCGTTCGCCTCAAGAGGGGAAGGTGTATTTTCTATGCCAAGGAAGTTACATACTTGGACTATCGTGTAGATCAGGTTGGACTAAACTCGGTTGAGGAGAAGGTGAGGACAATAAAGCAAGCCCCCACACCGGAAAACGCAACTAAGTTACGGTAGTTCTTAGGTCTTGTAAACTGCTACGGGAAATCCATTCCTAGCCAAGTGACAATCCTCGTCCCACTGCACTAAGAATGGGTGTGGAGAGCGCCTCAGGGGGAGACCTTTGCCAGGGTGAAGCAGCAGCTAACGTCGTTGGGGTTATTGACACATTACAACTACTCAAAGCCCCTTTTGGTGACATGCGACTTATGGAATCAGAGCAGTGTGGCCGCACCGCATGACTGATGGTAGGGAAACGCCGGTAGCAAATGCATCCAGAACTTTGGCTGCTGCGGAGCGCAATTATGACCACATTGAAAAAGAAGGTTTGGCCATCTTATTTGCATTGTATGGGCATCGATTCACCATTGTGACAGACCATAAACCATTGCCAAAGCTCTTTAAAGAGGACAAGGTGATCCCTCCAATAGCACCCGCCCGGATTAGCAATGGACTCTGTTGCTAGCACCGGCAGGACTGTTGATGGACCCGCCTCAGCCTTACGTTCCCCAATATTGGTGGGAAAGTACAACATGGTCAGGACCTGCAGAGGCAAAGCCAAGGGAGGCGGGCGCAGACCAGGAGCTTTAAACTGGGGAAGGCAGTGTACGTCCAAAACTTTGGATTTCAGGGGCAGTGTTACAACAGATCGGACCAGTTTCATACCAGATGAAGATGCGTGAGCGGACGGTGCGGAAGCACATTGATCACCTCAGGAGCCGGTGGTCAGTGTTAGGACATCTGGACAACCGACGGCGACCTTGCCAGGGATCAGTTGACAGCAGTACTGCCCAGATGGACATCCCAGAAATGAGGTTCCCCGACTCGCCACACACCCCCCGACCCTGTCCTGCAGCCACTGGAAATTCAGCAAAGAGGAGCAGACATCTTCCTTCAGAGAGACTTATGGACCTTGGTGGGGAGGCGGGTATGTTATAACCCCACAAAACCCACAGGGACAACCAGGTTAATCACCCCGTGAGCCTGTGGGCAGAAGCCCATCAGCGGGCTAGTTAATTCAGTACCATAAAAGACAGCCCAGGTTGCAGAGCTGCAGAATAGTCCGGACTGGGACTGTTACGTATAAATACATTCTTCGAGGAAATAAACCATTTTTTGACTCTCCTTTCTGGACTCCTCCATGATTAGTCAAAAGTGAAAGGCAGAGAAAACGAGGGCTAGTAACAAACAGGCTATAGTACAAAATGAGATGTGTAAAAATGTTAAAAAGGCAAGTGTAAAGGCACTGTATCTGAATGCCTGCTGCATTCGCAGTAAGGTGGATGAATTAACAGCGCAGGTCCTTGTAAACAAGTACGATAGGAATGCGATATGCCTGCAGGGTGACCAAGGCTCTGATCTGAACATCCAAGGGTATTCAATATTTAGGAAGGGCAGGCAAAAGGAAAAAGGAGGTGGGTGGCATTGTTAATTAAGAATGAAATCAGTGCAATAGAGAGGATATTGACTCAAACAAGCTAGATGCAGAATCAGTCTGGGTGGAGCTAAGAAAAAAAAAGGGTGGAAAACATTAGTGTCTGTAGGCCTCCCAAACAGTTATGGTATGGTAGGGGGATTGCATTAAACAGTAAATTAGGGGTGCATGTAACAAGGGTGCTACAGTAATGTTGGGTGGCTTTAATCTCCATGTAGATTGGGGAAATCACATTAGTAATAACACTGTGGCAGATGAATACCTGGAGTAAAAAAAAACTGTAGAGTTTTGGTTCCCTTATTTATATTATCATTGCAGGCAGAGGAGGTTAACTAGGATGATCCCAAGTATGGAGGGACTGCCATATGAGGAAAGATTAAACAGGTTGAGTCTATTCCTTGGAGTCAGAAGAATGAGGTGATATTATTGAAACATAAAAGATTCTGGGGGAATTAGACAGGATAAATGTTGGGAGGATGTTTCCACACATGGGAGAGTGTAGGACCAGGGGACATAGTCGCAGAAGGAGGTGCTCATTTAAGACGGATTTGAGGAAGAATTTTTTCTCTCAGAGTGGAGAATCATTGGAATTCTTTCCCTCAGGAAGTTGCGGAGGCCGAATCCTTGAAAACTTTCAAGGCTGAGATCGATAGGTTTTTAATCTGTCGGGGAAATTAAGGGTTACGGAGAGAAGGCAGGAAAATGGACTTGGTGAATGTTCGCTCAGCCATGACCTTATTTAATGGCGGAGCAGACTCAAAGGGCTGATTGGCTGACTCCTGTTCCTATTTCTTATGGTCTTGTAGGATGTACAGGATGGTTTGTTTGGAACAGTATATTGAGGAACCAACTAGGGAACAGGCTATCCTAGATTTGATATTATGCAACGAAAAGAGTTTAATTAACAACCTTGTTGTGTGGGGTCTTTTAAGGATGAGTGACCATAACATGATAGGATTCTTCACTGGGATAGAAAGTGAAGTAGTTCAACCAAAACTAGGGTCCTACCTCTAAATGAAGGAAACTATGAAGGTATGAGTAGCAAGTTGGCAGTGATAGATTGGGTAAATTCATAAAAGGCATGGCAATGGCTAGGCAATGGCTAAAATGTAAGGAATGCCTGCATGCATTGCAACAATTATGTATTCTTTGCTGTCACAAAAATATAATAGGCAAATTGGCCTAACCATGGCTAACAAAATTAATTAAAGCTGGTTTTAGATCCAAAGAGGAGTCATATAAAGTTGCTGGAAAAAGTAAAAAACCTGAGGATTGGGAGCAGTTTAGAATTCAGCCAAGGAGGACCAAGAAATTGATTAAGAGGGGGAAAATGGAGTATGAGCACAAAACTTGTAATGACATAAAAGAAAAATTGTGAAGACAAATGTAGGTCCCTTGCAGTCGAAACGTGAGAATTGATCGTGGAGAACAAGAAAATGGTGGAGCAATTAAACAACTACTTTAGATCTGTCTTCATAGAAGACACAAATAACTTCCCAGAAGTGCTGAGGAATGAAGGGTCTAGTGAGGAGGAGGAATTGAAGGAAGTTAGTATTTGTAAAACAAAGAGTGCTAGAGAAATTAACGGGACTGAAAGCTGAGAAATCCCCAAGCCCTGATAATCTATATCCCAGTTTACAAAAGGTGGTGGCCATGGAAATAGTGGATGCGTTGGCTGTCACCTTCCAAAATTCTGTAGACTCAGGAACACTCCCAGCAGATTAGAGGCCGATAAATGTAACTCCGCTATTTAAAAAAAAGGGGAGGGAGAAACTAAGGAATTGCAGACAATGAGCCTAACTCAGTAGTAGGGAAAATTATAAAGAATGCAATAGCAGGACAGGATTTATGAATGGGAAATCACGTTTAACAAACCTAGAATATATAAGGGAGAACCAGTGGATGTGGTGCATTTGGATTTTCAGAAAGCTTCTGATAAAGTCCCACATAAAAGAGGTTAGCGTGCAAAATTAAAGCGCATAGGATTGGAGGCAATATATTGGCATGGATTGTGATTTGGTTAGCAGACAGGAAAAAGAGACTCGGAATAAATGGGTCTTTTTCCAGAGTGGGAGATGGTGACTAGTGGGGTGCCACAGCAATCAAGGCTTGGGGCCAGCTATTCACAGCATATATATCAACAATTTGATGAGAGAACCAAATATAACATTTCCAAGTTTGCTGACGATACAAATCTAGGTGGAACTGAGTGGTGAAGAGGGAGTATAGAGAATTTCAACCGATTTAGACAAGTTGAGTGAATGGGCAAATACATGGCAAACGCAGTATAACATGGATAAGTGCAAAGTTATGCACTTTGGTAGTTAAACAGAATGGGGGAATATTATTTAAATGGTGAAAGATTGGAAAATGTTGATGTAGAAGGGACCTGGGTGTCCTTGTACGTCAGTCATTGAAAGCCAGCATACAGGTTCAGCAAGCAGTTAAGACGGAAAATGGTGCGTTGGTCTTCATTGCAAGAAGATTTGAGTACAGTAGCAAGGTTGTCTTACTGCAGCTGCACAGAACCTTGGTGAGACTGCACCTGGTGTTTTGTGTGCAGTTTGGTCTCCTTGCCTAAGGAAGGTTCATTAAATTAAATCCTGGGATGGCAGGATTATTGTACGAGGAGGTCAACCAGATCTGTATTCACTGGAGTTTAGAAGAATGAGAGGGGATCCCATTGAAAGGTAAAACATTCTGACAGGGCTGGACAGGCTGGATGCAGGGATGATGTTTCCCCCTGGCTAGGGGGTCGTGGTCTCAGGATACAGAATTGGTCATTAAGGATGCAGATGAGGAGAAATTTCTCCACTCACTGGGTGGTGAACCTATGGTATTTGCTACCACATAAAACTGTGGGGACCACATCACTGAATGTTTTTAAGATAGATTTCACGACACTAAAGGCGCCAAAAGATATGGAGAGAACACGAGTACAGTGTTGAGACAGAGGATCAACCATGTCAAACTGAATGGCAGAGCAGGCTCGATGAGCTGACGGCCTACTCCTACTCATAATTTACACATTTCCAACTACTTTACAATTTCAAATTCAAGGCCGACAAAAGACTGTTTTGCTACGGTAACAAAATGTGACGTGTGGAGAACGACAGACACAAGACTCAATATGTTCCATAAAACATTAAACCAACTGTTTGTGCCACAGAATGCCTGACCACAGGCTCACGCCCAGATTCCTGATTACCAACCTCTTTGTTGCTATAGTTCTGTCAGGAGGAAGATGCCCAGTGAAGGTGAAGCACTTCACCCCCCACCCCTACCCCCCCAACCCAAAGATGGACAAGTAAAATGCGAGTCAGTATTGCATTTAAACACATGCTTCATTAACAGGAGCCTGGGAGCAGGTAGACTCTCTGCCAGCATCTCTCGTTAACAGGTAAATATTTTTATGGTTCAAATCTTGGGGGAAAGAAGTTTAAAGTATAGTATGAGAAACTGCCCTTAACAGTAATGGAGAAACACAGGACCTCGCACAATGCCTAAACAATGGGCGGCACGGCGGCACAGTGGTTAGCACTGCTGCCTCATGGCGCCGAGGACCCGGGTTCAATCCCGGACCCGGATCACTGTCCGTGTGGAGTTTGCACATTCTTCCCATGTCTGCCTGGGTCTCACCCCCACAACTCAAAGTTATGCAGGTTAGGTGGATTGGCCACGCTAAATTGCCCCTTAATAAACAATAAACAAGATCATCTACCATCCAACCGTCCCGGCATCTAAACCTTATTGAGCATCCTCACTGGAAGCTTGTTGGGGGGAGTAATTTCTAATGAACAACAACTTGCATTCATATGACTGCTTCAATATAGCAAACACTCCCAAGATGCTTCACAGGAATGATATCGAACAAAAATTGATTGCGAGCCACAAAGGGAGATATTAGAACAGATTATCAAAAGTTTGTCAAAGAGATGGGCTTTAAGGAATGCTTTAATAGAGAAGGAGGGGCAGAGAGGAATAGGGAGTGAATTCCAGAGCTTGAGGCCTCGACAACTGAAGGCATGACCGCCAATGGTGAATCAACTATAACAGGAAGTGTAGATCACTCAAAGGCTGGTAGGACTGAAGGAGGCTAGAGGTAGTGAGGTGTGGAGCCATGGAGGGCTTTAAAATCAAGGATGAGCGTTTTAAAATCGAGGCGTTAGAGGACCAGGCGACAATGTAGGCGAGTGAGCACAGCAGAAATAAGAAAATGAGGCTTGGTGCAAGTTGGGATACGGCAACAGAGTTTTGGATGAGCTCATGGTTTATGGACGGTGCAAGCTGGGGATCACATGACCCACTGTTCCGGTTACAGCTGCTTCTCGCCTACTTTCTCTGCCCGAAGTGTTAGGCTGAAGCCAGCAACAACAGATTGCATTTCTTTGGCGCCTAAATGTTGTAGAACCTTGCGAGACACTTTACAAGAGCATGAAGAAAAACTATCGACACCGTGCCACGTAAGATGTTAGGACAGATAACCAAAAGCTTGGTCAGAGGTGGGTTTTACAGAGTGTCTTAAAGGAGGAGAGGGAGGTTTCATAAATTTCGTAGAATTTACAGTGTAGAAGGAGGCCATTCGGCCCATCGGGTCTGCACCGGCCCTTGGAAAGAGCACCCTACTTAAGCACAAACCTCCACCCTATCCCCACCGCCACCCTATAACCCAATAACCCCACCTAACCATTTTGGACAATTTAGCATGACCAATCCACCTAACCTGCACATCTTTGGCCAGTGGGAGTAAACCAGAGCACCCGGAGGAAACCCACACAGACACGGGGAGAACCTGCAGACTCCACACAGTGACCCAACTGGGAATCGAACCCAAAGGGCGAGAACTGGAGCAGCATGGAGTCCCAGGCGGGTTGCACGATTGGGGACGTGGAAGGGCCGAGACCACGAAGGGATCTGCACTCAAGGATCAGCAGCCAATATACGTCAGCAGCACAGGGCGACAGGTGAACTGGACTTGGGTAAGAGTTAGATTATGGGCATTTGCTTGGGATATGCCATCCAACGCATTCAAGTGCATTTAAGCCAAACCAATGCCGTCCTCACACAATGCCCAGCTTGCATCATCCAGTGGGTCACTGAATAATAATTAGTAATGGAAACTATTCTTAGCATGGGCAGACCGGTCACGCAGGGCACATCGGGCACCATAGAGAAGTAACCAGGGCATCATCCAAGCAGGGACTCTCATCAGCGGAGGAGACTACTGTCCCCTCAAGGAGTTATCACTCATACTCAACTGATGTCCGCCACACAGACAGAAGGATGTAACAGTTTGCATGTTCTTCACGGGGTACATTAATAACAAATGCTGGGTGGGGGAAAGAGGGGAATAAGACAGAGCAGGATGGTGGTGATTGAGGTTTTAGATACTTCACAATCCAATAAGCCAGTCCTTTCCAGTGTCAAGTGCTAGGAGGGAGAGGCATTTGCAGGTGGATTACTTACAGATTCCCATCTCCTCCAGTTCTACATTAAGTTGTTTCCTCGCTATCTGATCCACCTGCAAATTCCTCTCACTGAATTACTGTCCACATTTTTCCTTGTTCTTTTAAAAAACACGGATGAGCTTCGTGGGCTTAGAGTATTCTTTCAAATGGAAGGCTCTCATACAGGATCCCCAATTCCGGCTGGACATATTCCTGGAGGATGTATCACATGACCACCTGTGTATATCCGATCTTCCAACGCAGGGGGGCATGATAGCACAGTGGTTAGCACAGTTGCTTCACAGCTCCAGGGTCTCAGGTTTGATTCCCGCTTGGGTCACTGTCTGTGCGGAGTTCACACTTTCTCTCTGTGTCTGCATAGGTTTTCTCCGGGTGCTCCGGTTTCCTCCCCCAGTCCAAAGATGTGAAGGTTAGGTGGATTGGCCATGCTAAATTGTCCTCGGTGTCCAAAAAGGTTGGGTGGGAATACTGGGATAGGGTAGAGATGTGGGCTTAGGTAGGGTGCTCTTTCCATGGGCCGGTGCAGACTTGATGGGCCGAATGGCCTTCTTCTGCACTGTAAGTTAATTGATTCTATATCCATCACCACACTGATGGCTTCCCCATTGCTACAGAACGAATTGACTATTTAGCTCATTGGACGGTGCTTGAGTCACACAAACAGTCCTCTTTCCTCCCTGTCCAATAACAAAAGTATCCAACGACATTCCTAGAGCAGACTATGAAAATAGGGGCTGTTTAGCACAGGGCTAATTCGCTGGCTTTGAAAGAAGACCAAGGCAGGCCTGCAGCACGGTTCGATTCCCGTAACAGCCTCCCCGAACAGGCGCCGGAATGTGGCGACTAGGGGCTTTTCACGGTAACTTCATTTGAAGCCTACTTGTGACAATAAGCGATTTTCATTTCATTTCATTTTCAAATGATGGATTCATCTAATTCAGAATCAGATAAAGAACCATCATTTGGCACTGCTGATAAAGTATTTTAGACTTGCACTCCCTCTTAAAAAAAGAACCATCGGGGGGGGGGGGGGAGAGAGAGAGAGAGAGAGAGAGAGAAGAGGAAGCGATAGTGCATTATGGGATCCAGCCAGATCTGGTTGTGAATGGTTAAACAAGCTGCCTGCTATACCAAACAAAAAGGTACCAGTTTCAGCCTCAGCTAGTACGTTAAGAATCTGATACAAAGCACTGGGCTTAAATTTGGAAACTAGTTTCATTTAATGTGTCACGGGCATTTTGCTGTCATGATTTGCTGAGGTTACTTCCTGGGTCAATGAAGCATTCAGCTTCCTGTCAGTGTGTGCCAGACTGTGCAGCTTGACTAGTACTGAGCCACTAACAGCACCAATTAACAAAGAATACCTAACATCAAAGAAACACTGAACCAAACTTTACAGGGGCCAGGCAGCGTGGGTTTGGAACCTCTGAGGCAGCCGATGTCTTATAGGACTGATTGATATTACTGGCTGATAATCAAGATGGTTAACAAAACTCATGAACACAAACATTTATACGGTGCCTTTAACACAGTAAATGCTCAACACAACAAATAAATATCGACACCAAGGCACAGGAGGATTCTTTAGGACAGCTCAGAAGTTGAGGAAGGGAGATAGCTTTTAAGGATCCTCTGAGAGAAGGCCAGAGAAAGCTAAAGATGGGGAGATTGATTCCAGAGCTTAGGATTTAGACAGATGAAAGCATGGTTCTCAATGGTGAAAAAGATAAGGGATTCACAAGAGGCCAATACTGGACAATGCCGAGATTTCAGATGGCTGTGGGAATGTACATAGATAGGGAGGAGCCAAGGCCATGTAGCGATTAAAACACAAAGATGAGAATTTTTGCTGACACAACCAAAGTAATTCCATGGGGTGCAAAGACTATCTCAGCAGAGGCAGGGACATGAGAGATAGGCATATGTAATGTTTTGCACACAACCCCTGACCTGCTGTAACTGTTACACTGTTGATAACAACCCTATCGTTACAACTAAAGTTTTCTCCCCCCCCCCCATCCACTGGGAGCATTGTCACTGATGATGTGTTGTAACACGTACACACATGATAAGAAATAATGGTCATTGATCAACATTCCAGTTGTGCTCCAGTCTTTTCAAATTCATTAACTGGATTTAAACATCTCTGAGACGGTCAACAATTATTCTCCACTCCTGCTTGCCCTTGAGAAGGTGGTGGTGAGCTGCCTCCTTGAACCACTGCATCCATGTGATGTAGGTGCACCCACAGTGCTGTTAGGGAGGTTGTTCAAGAATATTAATCCTGGGACGGTGAAAGAACAGCGATACAGTTCCAAGTCAGGAAGGGGTGTGGCTCAGTGGGGAACTTGGCGATTGTGGCATTCCCATGTATCTGCTGCCCTTACCCTTCTAGAATCTAGCTGTTAGAGGTTTGGAAGGTCCTGTCAAAGCAGTCTCAGCAAATTGCTGCGGTGCATCTTGTAGATGGAATACACGGATTCTAACGTGCGTCGGTGGTGGAAGGAGTAGATGTTGAAAGTGGTGGAAGGAGTAGATGTTGAAAGTGGTGGATGGGATGTCAATCAAACTGACTGTTTTGTCCTGGATGGTGTTGAGTTTCTCGAGCGTTGTTGGGAGATGCACTCATCGAGGCAAGTGCATTCAGCCCAGGCCTGAATATTGTCCAGGTCTTGCTGCACATTGACTGCTTCAGTGTCTGAGGAGTCGCGAATGGTGCTGAACATTGTGCAGTCCACAACTGATCGTATGGTGGAAAGGAGATCATTGATGAAGCAGCTAAAGTCGCTTGGGTGCACCCTGAGGAACACCTACAGTGATGGCCCGGGACTGAGATGAGTGACCTCCACAGCCACACTCATCTTTCTTTGTGCTAGTTATGACTCCAACCTGTGGAGAGTTTTCCCATTGACTCCAGCATTTCTCGGGCCCCTTGATGCCATACTCGGTCAAATGCTGCCTTGATGTCAAGGGCAGTCACTCGCACCTCACCTGTGAAGTTCAGTTCTTTTCATAGAATTTACAGTGCAGAAGGTGGCCATTCGGCCCATTGAGTCTACACCGGCCTTTGGAAAGAGCACCCCACCCAAACCACACCTCCACACTATGCCCCTAATCCAGTAACCCCATCTAACCTCTTTTTTGGACAATAAGGGTCAATACAGCATGGCCAATCCACCTACCTTGCACATCTTTGGACTTGTGGGAGAAAACCAGAGCACCCGGAGGAAACCCATGCTGACATGGGGAGAACGTGCAGACTCCGCACAGACTGTGACCCAAGCCAGGAATCGAACCTGGGACCCTGGTGCTGTGAAGCAAAATGCTAATCATTGTGCTACCGTAAACCAAGACTGTAATGAAGTCAGGAGGTGAATGGTGATGGGAGAACCCAAATGAAGCATTAGTGAGCAGCCTGCAAACAGGCCCAGCATTCAGATCCACCTCTTACCACTGAGGGTGTACCAGGAGCAAGGGGTAGATCACCCAATTTCTCAAAGCAGGTGCATTTCCATAGCATCGGTCACGGCCTCATGTCACAAAGTGCTTAACATACTCAGCACTTTTTAAAAAATTGTTATAGTCACTGCTGAAATTTCAGGACTCAACGAGTGCACAGAAAGTTCCCACAAACAGAATTGTGGTAATGACAGATCATCCGTTTTAGTGGTATCGGTCAAGGGATGATTACTGGCCAGGACACCAAGCAAAACCCCTGTGCTATCCTATGAGTAATGTCCTGGGATCCTTTGTATCCATCTGAAAGGGCTGACAGTGTCTCAGTTTAATGTCACCTTTGACGATGCAGCATTCCCTCAGGACTGTACCGAAACGTCAGCCTGGATTACGTGCTCAAGTATTGTATCTGGAGTAGGATTTGAACCTTCTGTCTCAGAATCATTGAATATATGTTTAAAATTATTTGGACTGTCTGACTAACCAGATTTGCCCCGAATGGAGTTATAGGCAATCCTTCAGACGGCAGAGAGAGATTAAATGGGCCATTTATACACCAGCAACTTTAAATTGTGACAACAGCAAATCTGGTTGTGGTCCAGGCTGATTTTCAAAGAAATGCTGTGTCTGGACTGCACCTTCAGTATTCTGTACAAAAGCAATCTGTGATCCTTCACAGAGCTCTGAGAAAGGATTATGCAAATGTCGACTCTTCCTGTATGGGGGAGGGGGAAGGTCTCAGATAGCAGAGTCAAGGTGACACGAATGGTTTTCAAAATCACCTTGCTCTTCCTGTTCTGCAGTCACCAGGTAACAACATATCCCTGGCAGTTTAGCAGATGTGCCGTGTCAGCATTGTCCTGTTTTAACACTGTGTGGGTGAATTCAAACCACTGACAAAACATGGACAAGGCCCACGTTAAGCAAACGCAACTGCAGGCAAATGCCACTAAAGGTGAGGCCCATTCTCCTTCTTGACATCAGCATTTCGCTGGTCTACAACCAAACCCACCCAGGTAAAAAAACATATAACAACAACTTCCAACGGTGCCACCTGGTTTATTTGCATTGCTGCTTTGTTAAAAAAAAGACTGCATCAATATAGCACCTTTCACAGTCAGGACATCCAAAAGCACCTTATGTCCAATGAAGCACAGTTTGAAGTGTCCTGGCTGTTGCAATGTAGGAAAGCTAAATTCTGCACAGAATTTAAGTGAGGATGAAATCGGTGTTGGTTGGGGGCTAAATATCGACAGAACAACGAGGATAACTCCCCAGCTCTCCTCTGAAATAGTGTCATGGGATGTTTTACATCTACCTCAAGAGGACACATGGGGCTTTGTTTTAACATTTCACCTGCAATATTTCAGGACTCCCTGAAAGACAGCCTGGATTATAAGCTCAAATCATAGGAGGAAGAACTGAACCTCCAATCTTCTGAAAGCAAGACAAGCGTACCATTGACAAACTGTCAAATTGGCACTGTCAGTGACAGTTATTTCTGGTTAACAAATCTTTCACATCACAGGCCGGGGGGCAAGAGATTAACTCGATCACAGAGTGAGGGGGAGGGAGTAACTCGGATCACAGAGTGAGGGAGAGAGTAACCCGGATCACAGGGTGAGGGGGGAGAGAGTAACTCGGATCACAGAGTGAGGGGACAGAGAGTAACTCGGATCACAGAGTGAGGGTGGAGAGAGTAACTCGGATCACAGGGTGAGGGGGCAGTGAGTAACTCGGATCACAGGGTGAGGGGAGAGAGAACTCGGATCAGAGTGAGAGGGGGAGAGAGTAACTCGGATCACAGAGCGAGGGGGGAGAGTAACTCGGATCACAGAGTGAGGGGGGAGAGAGAAACACGGATCACAGAGTGAGGGGCAGAGAGTAACTCGGATCACAGGGTGAGGGGAGAGAGTAACTCGGATCACAGGGTGAGGGGAGAGAGTAACTCGGATCACAGGGTGAGGGAGAGAGTAACTCGTATCACAGAATGAGGGGGGAGAGAGAAACTCGGATCACAGAGTGAGGGGCAGAGAGTAACTTGGATCACAGGGTGAGGGAGAGAGTAACTCGTATCACAGAATGAGGGGGGAGAGAGAAACTCGGATCACAGAGTGAGGGGACAGAGAGTAACTCGGATCACAGAGTGAGGGAGAGAGTAACCCGGATCACAGGGTGAGGGGGGAAGAGAGTAACTCGGATCACAGGGTGAGGGGACAGAGAGTAACTCGGATCACAGAGTGAGGGGACAGAGAGTAACTCGGATCACAGAGTGAGGGGGGAGAGAGTAACTCGGATCACAGAGTGAGGAGGGGAGAGAGTAGCTCGGATCACAGAGTGAGGGGAGAGAGTAACTCGGATCACAGAATAAAGAGGGAGAGAGTAAATCTGTTCACAGAGTGAGGGGGAGGGAGTAACTCGGATCACAGAGTGAGGGTGGAGAGAGTAACTCGGATCACAGGGTGAGGGGGCAGTGAGTAACTCGGATCACAGGGTGAGGGGAGAGAGAACTCGGATCAGAGTGAGAGGGGGAGAGAGTAACTCGGATCACAGAGCGAGGGGGGAGAGTAACTCGGATCACAGAGTGAGGGGGAGAGAGAAACACGGATCACAGAGTGAGGGGCAGAGAGTAACTCGGATCACAGGGTGAGGGGAGAGAGTAACTCGGATCACAGGGTGAGGGGAGAGAGTAACTCGGATCACAGAGCGAGGGGGGAGAGTAACTCGGATCACAGAATGAGGGGGGAGAGAGAAACTCGGATCACAGAGTGAGGGGCAGAGAGTAACTTGGATCACAGGGTGAGGGGAGAGAGTGACTCGGATCACAGAGCGAGGGGCAGAGAGTAACTCAGATCACCGAGTGAGGGGGAGAGAGTAACTCAGATCACAGAATGAGGGGAGAGTGTAACTCGGATCAGAGTGAGAGGGGGAGAGAGTACCTCGGATCACAGAGCGAGGGGCAGAGAGTAACTCGGATCACCGAGTGAGGGGAGAGAGTAACTCGGATCACAGTGTGAGGGGGAGAGAGTAACACAGATCAGATTGAGAGCGGGAGAGAATAACTCGGATCACAGAGCGAGGCGGGAGAGAGTAACACGGTTCAGAGTGAGAGGGGAGAGTAACTCGGATTACAGAGGGAGGGGGAGAGAGTAACTTGGATTACAGAGTGAGGGGGGAGTGAGAGTAACTCGGATCACAGAGTGAGAGGGGGAGAGAGTAACACAGATCAGAATGAGAGGGGGAGAGAGTAACTCGGATCACAAAGTGAGGGGGGAGAGAGTAATTCGGATCACAAAGTGGGGGGGAAAGAGTAACTCGGATCACTGAGTGAGGGGAGAGAGAAACTCGATCAGAGTGAGGTGGGAGAGAGTAACTCGGATCACAGAATGAGGCGGGAGTGAGTAACTCGGATCACAGAGAGAGGGGGAGAGAGTAACTCGGATCACAGAGGGGGAGAGAGAAATTCGATCAGAGTGAGGCGGGAGAGATTAACTCGGATCGCAGAGAGAGGGGGAAGAGAGTAACACATTAGATTGAGAGGGGAGAGAGTAGCTCGGATCACAGAGTGAGGGGGGAGAGAGAGTAACTCGGATCACAGAGTGAGGAGGGAGAGAGTAACTCGGATCACAGAGTGGGGGGGGGGGGGGAGAAGAGTAACACAGATGAGAGTGAGAGGGGGAGAGAGTAACACAGATCAGAATGAGAGGGGGAGAGAGTAACTCGGATCACAAAGTGAGGGGGGAGAGAGTAATTCGGATCACAAAGTGGGGGGGAAAGAGTAACTCGGATCACAGGATGAGGGGTGGGTGTAACTTGGATCACAGAGTTTGGAGGGAGAGAGTAACTCGGATCACAGTGTGAGGGGGAGAGAGTAACACAGATCAGATTGAGAGCGGGAGAGAATAACTCGGATCACAGAGCGAGGCGGGAGAGAGTAACACGGTTCAGAGTGAGAGGGGAGAGTAACTCGGATTACAGAGGGAGGGGGAGAGAGTAACTTGGATTACAGAATGAGGCGGGAGTGAGTAACTCAGATCACAGAGAGAGGGGGAGAGAGTAACTCGGATCACAGAGGGGGAGAGAGAAATTCGATCAGAGTGAGGAGGGAGAGGGTAACTCGGATCACAGAGGGGGAGAGAATAACACATTAGATTGAGAGGGGAGAGAGTAGCTCGGATCACAGAGTGAGGGGGGAGAGAAAGTAACTCGGATCACAGAGTGAGGACGGAGAGAGTAACTCGGATCACAGAGTGGGGGGGGGGGAGAAGAGTAACACAGATGAGAGTGAGAGGGGGAGAGAGTAACACAGATCAGAATGAGAGGGGGAGAGAGTAACTCGGATCACAAAGTGAGGGGGGAGAGAGTAATTCGGATCACAAAGTGGGGGGGAAAGAGTAACTCGGATCACAGGATGAGGGGTGGGTGTAACTTGGATCACAGAGTTTGGAGGGAGAGAGTAACTCGGATCACAGTGTGAGGGGGAGAGAGTAACACAGATCAGATTGAGAGCGGGAGAGAATAACTCGGATCACAGAGCGAGGCGGGAGAGAGTAACACGGTTCAGAGTGAGAGGGGAGAGTAACTCGGATTACAGAGGGAGGGGGAGAGAGTAACTTGGATTACAGAGTGAGGGGGGAGTGAGAGTAACTCGGATCACAGAGTGAGGGGGGGAGAGAGTAACACAGATCAGAGTGAGGGGGGGAGAGAGTAAATGGGATCACAGAGTGAGGCGGGAGAGAGTAACTCCGATCACAGAGTGAGGCGGGAGAGTGAGTAACTCGGATCGCAGAGTGAGGAGGGAGAGAGTAACTCGGATCACAGAGTGAGGAGGGAGAGAGTAACTCGGATCACAGAGTGAGGAGGGAGAGAGTAACTCGGATCACAGAGTGAGGGGGGTGGGAGGAGAGTAACACAGATGAGAGTGAGGGGAGAGAGTAACTCGGAACACAAAGTGAGGGGAGAGGGTAACTCGGATCACAAAGTGGGGGGGAGAGAGTAACTCGGATCACAGAGTGAGGGGGGAGAGAATAACTCGGATCAGAGTGAGAGGGGGAGAGAGTAACTCGGATCACAGAGTGAGGGGGGTGGGAGGAGAGTAACACAGATGAGAGTGAGGGGAGAGACTAACTCGGAACACAAAGTGAGGGGAGAGGGTAACTCGGATCACAAAGTGGGGGGGAAGAGAGTAACTCGGATCACAGAGTGAGGGGGGAGAGAGTAACTCGGATCAGAGTGAGAGGGGGAGAGAGTAACTCAGTCACAGAATGAGGCGGGAGTGAGTAACTCAGATCACAGAGAGAGGGGGAGAGAGTAACTCGGATCACAGAGGGGGAGAGAGAAATTCGATCAGAGTGAGGAGGGAGAGGGTAACTCGGATCACAGAGGGGGAGAGAATAACACATTAGATTGAGAGGGGAGAGAGTAGCTCGGATCACAGAGTGAGGGGGAGAGAGAGTAACTCGGATCACAGAGTGAGGAGGGAGAGAGTAACTCGGATCACAGAGTGGGGGGGGGGGAGAAGAGTAACACAGATGAGAGTGAGAGGGGGAGAGAGTAACACAGATCAGAATGAGAGGGGGAGAGAGTAACTCGGATCACAAAGTGAGGGGGGAGAGAGTAATTCGGATCACAAAGTGGGGGGGAAAGAGTAACTCGGATCACTGAGTGAGGGGAGAGAGAAACTCGATCAGAGTGAGGTGGGAGAGAGTAACTCGGATCACAGAATGAGGCGGGAGTGAGTAACTCGGATCACAGAGAGAGGGGGAGAGAGTAACTCGGATCACAGAGGGGGAGAGAGAAATTCGATCAGAGTGAGGCGGGAGAGATTAACTCGGATCGCAGAGAGAGGGGGAAGAGAGTAACACATTAGATTGAGAGGGGAGAGAGTAACTCGGATCACAGAGTGAGGCGGGAGAGAGAGTAACTCGGCTCACAGGGTGAGGGGAGAGAGAAACTCGATCAGAGTGAGGAGGGAGATAGTAACTCGGATCAGAGTGAGGAGGGAGAGAGTAACACAGATCAGAGTGAGAGGGGGAGAGAGTAACTCGGATCAGAATGGGAGGGGGAGACAGTAACTCGGATCAGAATGGGAGGGGGAGAGAGTAACTCGGATCAGAGACTGAGGGGGGAGAGAATAACACAGATCAGAGTGAGAGGGGGAGAGAGTACCTCGGATCACAAAGTAAGGGGAGAGAGTAATTTGGATCACAGAGTGAGGGGGGAGAGAGTAACAGAGATCAGAGTGAGAGGGGGAGAGTGTAGCTCGGATCAGAGTGAGAGGGGGAGAGAGTAACTCGGATCACAGAGTGTGAGGGGGAGAGAGTAACTCGGATCACAAGAGTGAGGGGGGAGAGAGTAACTCGGATCACAGAGTGAGAGGGGGAGAGAGCAACTCAGATCACAGAGTGAGGGGGGGGGGGAGAGAGAGTAACTCCGATCACAGAGTGAGAGGGGGAGAGAGTAACTCAGATCACAGAGTGAGGGGGGGGGGGGGAAGAGAGTAACTCGGATCATAGAGTGAGGGGGGGAGAGAGTAACTCGGATCACAGAGTGAGGGGGGAGAGAGTAACACAGATCAGAGTGAGGGGGGAGAGAGTAACTCGGATCACAGAGTGAGAGGGGGAGAGAGTAACTCAGATCACAGAGTGAGGGGGGGGGGGGGGGAAGAGAGTAACTCGGATCATAGAGTGAGGGGGGGAGAGAGTAACTCGGATCACAGAGTGAGGGGGGAGAGAGTAACACAGATCAGAGTGAGAGGGGGAGAGAGTAACTCTAATCAGAGTGAGACGGGGAGAGAGTAACACAGATCAGAGTGAGATGGGGAGAGAGTAACACAGATCAGAGTGAGAGGGGAGAGAGTAACACAGATCAGAGTGAGGGGGAGAGAGTAACACAGATCAGAGTGAGACGGGGAGAGAGTAACACAGATCAGAGTGAGAGGGGGAGAGAGTAACACAGATCAGAGTGAGAGGGGAGAGAGTAACACAGATCAGAGTGAGAGGCGGAGAGAGTAACTCGGATCAGAGTGAGAGGGGGAGAGAGTAACTCGGATCACAGTGTGAGGGGGAGAGAGTAACTCGGATCGCAGTGTGAGGGGGGAGAGAGTAACACAGATCAGAGTGAGAGGGGGAGAGAGTAACACAGATCAGAGTGAGAGGGGGAGAGAGTAACACAGATCAGAGTGAGAGGGGAGAGAGTAACACAGATCAGAGTGAGAGGCGGAGAGAGTAACTCGGATCAGAGTGAGAGGGGGAGAGAGTAACTCGGATCAGAGTGAGAGGGGGAGAGAGTAACTCGGATCACAGTGTGAGGGGGGAGAGAGTAACTCGGATCGCAGTGTGAGGGGGGAGAGAGTAACACAGATCAGAGTGAGAGGGGAGAGAGTAACACAGATCAGAGTGAGAGGCGGAGAGAGTAACTCGGATCAGAGTGAGAGGGGGAGAGAGTAACTCGGATCACAGTGTGAGGGGGGAGAGAGTAACTCGGATCGCAGTGTGAGGGGGGAGAGAGTAACACAGATCAGAGTGAGAGGGGGAGAGAGTAACTCGGATCAGAGTGAGAGGGGGAGAGAGTAACTCGGATCACAGTGTGAGGGGGGAGAGAGTAACTCGGATCGCAGTGTGAGGGGGGAGAGAGTAACACAGATCAGAGTGAGAGGGGAGAGAGTAACACAGATCAGAGTGAGAGGCGGAGAGAGTAACTCGGATCAGAGTGAGAGGGGGAGAGAGTAACTCGGATCACAGTGTGAGGGGGGAGAGAGTAACTCGGATCGCAGTGTGAGGGGGGAGAGAGTAACACAGATCAGAGTGAGAGGGGGAGAGAGTAACTCGGATCACAGTGTGAGGGGGGAGAAAGTAACTCGGATCACAGTGTGAGGGGGGAGAGAGTAACTCGGATCACAGTGTGAGGGGGGAGAGAGTAACTCGGATCGCAGTGTGAGGGGGGAGAGAGTAACACAGATCAGAGTGAGAGGGGGAGAGAGTAACTCGGATCAGAGTGAGAGGGGGAGAGAGTAACTCGGATCACAGTGTGAGGGGGGAGAGAGTAACTCGGATCGCAGTGTGAGGGGGGAGAGAGTAACACAGATCAGAGTGAGAGGGGAGAGAGTAACAAAGATCAGAGTGAGAGGCGGAGAGAGTAACTCGGATCAGAGTGAGAGGGGGAGAGAGTAACTCGGATCACAGTGTGAGGGGGGAGAGAGTAACTCGGATCGCAGTGTGAGGGGGGAGAGAGTAACACAGATCAGAGTGAGAGGGGGAGAGAGTAACTCGGATCACAGTGTGAGGGGGGAGAAAGTAACTCGGATCGCAGAGTGAGAGGAGTAGAGAGTAACACAGATCAGAGTGAGAGGGGGAGAGAGTAACACAGATCAGAGTGAGGGGGAGAGAGTAACACAGATCAGAGTGAGACGGGGAGAGAGTAACACAGATCAGAGTGAGAGGGGGAGAGAGTAACACAGATCAGAGTGAGAGGGGAGAGAGTAACACAGATCAGAGTGAGAGGCGGAGAGAGTAACTCGGATCAGAGTGAGAGGGGGAGAGAGTAACTCGGATCACAGTGTGAGGGGGGAGAGAGTAACTCGGATCGCAGTGTGAGGGGGGAGAGAGTAACACAGATCAGAGTGAGAGGGGGAGAGAGTAACTCGGATCAGAGTGAGAGGGGGAGAGAGTAACTCGGATCACAGTGTGAGGGGGGAGAGAGTAACTCGGATCGCAGTGTGAGGGGGGAGAGAGTAACACAGATCAGAGTGAGAGGGGAGAGAGTAACACAGATCAGAGTGAGAGGCGGAGAGAGTAACTCGGATCAGAGTGAGAGGGGGAGAGAGTAACTCGGATCACAGTGTGAGGGGGGAGAGAGTAACTCGGATCGCAGTGTGAGGGGGGAGAGAGTAACACAGATCAGAGTGAGAGGGGGAGAGAGTAACTCGGATCACAGTGTGAGGGGGGAGAAAGTAACTCGGATCACAGTGTGAGGGGGGAGAGAGTAACTCGGATCACAGTGTGAGGGGGGAGAGAGTAACTCGGATCGCAGTGTGAGGGGGGAGAGAGTAACACAGATCAGAGTGAGAGGGGGAGAGAGTAACTCGGATCAGAGTGAGAGGGGGAGAGAGTAACTCGGATCACAGTGTGAGGGGGGAGAGAGTAACTCGGATCGCAGTGTGAGGGGGGAGAGAGTAACACAGATCAGAGTGAGAGGGGAGAGAGTAACAAAGATCAGAGTGAGAGGCGGAGAGAGTAACTCGGATCAGAGTGAGAGGGGGAGAGAGTAACTCGGATCACAGTGTGAGGGGGGAGAGAGTAACTCGGATCGCAGTGTGAGGGGGGAGAGAGTAACACAGATCAGAGTGAGAGGGGGAGAGAGTAACTCGGATCACAGTGTGAGGGGGGAGAAAGTAACTCGGATCGCAGAGTGAGAGGAGTAGAGAGTAACACAGATCAGAGTGAGTGGGGGAGAGAGTAACACAGATCAGAGTGAGGGGGAGAGAGTAACACAGATCAGAGTGAGACGGGGAGAGAGTAACACAGATCAGAGTGAGAGGGGGAGAGAGTAACACAGATCAGAGTGAGAGGGGAGAGAGTAACACAGATCAGAGTGAGAGGCGGAGAGAGTAACTCGGATCAGAGTGAGAGGGGGAGAGAGTAACTCGGATCACAGTGTGAGGGGGGAAGAGAGTAACTCGGATCACAGAGTGAGGGGGGAGAGAATAACTCGGATCAGAGTGAGAGGGGGAGAGAGTAACTCGGATCACAGAGTGAGGGGGGTGGGAGGAGAGTAACACAGATGAGAGTGAGGGGAGAGACTAACTCGGAACACAAAGTGAGGGGAGAGGGTAACTCGGATCACAAAGTGGGGGGAGAGAGTAACTCGGATCACAGAGTGAGGGGGGAGAGAGTAACTCGGATCAGAGTGAGAGGGGGAGAGAGTAACTCAGTCACAGAATGAGGCGGGAGTGAGTAACTCAGATCACAGAGAGAGGGGGAGAGAGTAACTCGGATCACAGAGGGGGAGAGAGAAATTCGATCAGAGTGAGGAGGGAGAGGGTAACTCGGATCACAGAGGGGGAGAGAATAACACATTAGATTGAGAGGGGAGAGAGTAGCTCGGATCACAGAGTGAGGGGGGAGAGAGAGTAACTCGGATCACAGAGTGAGGAGGGAGAGAGTAACTCGGATCACAGAGTGGGGGGGGGGAGAAGAGTAACACAGATGAGAGTGAGAGGGGGAGAGAGTAACACAGATCAGAATGAGAGGGGGAGAGAGTAACTCGGATCACAAAGTGAGGGGGGGAGAGAGTAATTCGGATCACAAAGTGGGGGGGAAAGAGTAACTCGGATCACTGAGTGAGGGGAGAGAGAAACTCGATCAGAGTGAGGTGGGAGAGAGTAACTCGGATCACAGAATGAGGCGGGAGTGAGTAACTCGGATCACAGAGAGAGGGGGAGAGAGTAACTCGGATCACAGAGGGGGAGAGAGAAATTCGATCAGAGTGAGGCGGGAGAGATTAACTCGGATCGCAGAGAGAGGGGGAAGAGAGTAACACATTAGATTGAGAGGGGAGAGAGTAGCTCGGATCACAGAGTGAGGGGGGAGAGAGAGTAACTCGGATCACAGAGTGAGGAGGGAGAGAGTAACTCGGATCACAGAGTGGGGGGGGGGAGAAGAGTAACACAGATGAGAGTGAGAGGGGGAGAGAGTAACACAGATCAGAATGAGAGGGGGAGAGAGTAACTCGGATCACAAAGTGAGGGGGGAGAGAGTAATTCGGATCACAAAGTGGGGGGGAAAGAGTAACTCGGATCACAGGATGAGGGGTGGGTGTAACTTGGATCACAGAGTTTGGAGGGAGAGAGTAACTCGGATCACAGTGTGAGGGGGAGAGAGTAACACAGATCAGATTGAGAGCGGGAGAGAATAACTCGGATCACAGAGCGAGGCGGGAGAGAGTAACACGGTTCAGAGTGAGAGGGGAGAGTAACTCGGATTACAGAGGGAGGGGGAGAGAGTAACTTGGATTACAGAATGAGGCGGGAGTGAGTAACTCAGATCACAGAGAGAGGGGGAGAGAGTAACTCGGATCACAGAGGGGGAGAGAGAAATTCGATCAGAGTGAGGAGGGAGAGGGTAACTCGGATCACAGAGGGGGAGAGAATAACACATTAGATTGAGAGGGGAGAGAGTAGCTCGGATCACAGAGTGAGGGGGGAGAGAAAGTAACTCGGATCACAGAGTGAGGAGGGAGAGAGTAACTCGGATCACAGAGTGGGGGGGGGGAGAAGAGTAACACAGATGAGAGTGAGAGGGGGAGAGAGTAACACAGATCAGAATGAGAGGGGGAGAGAGTAACTCGGATCACAAAGTGAGGGGGGAGAGAGTAATTCGGATCACAAAGTGGGGGGGAAAGAGTAACTCGGATCACAGGATGAGGGGTGGGTGTAACTTGGATCACAGAGTTTGGAGGGAGAGAGTAACTCGGATCACAGTGTGAGGGGGAGAGAGTAACACAGATCAGATTGAGAGCGGGAGAGAATAACTCGGATCACAGAGCGAGGCGGGAGAGAGTAACACGGTTCAGAGTGAGAGGGGAGAGTAACTCGGATTACAGAGGGAGGGGGAGAGAGTAACTTGGATTACAGAGTGAGGGGGGAGTGAGAGTAACTCGGATCACAGAGTGAGGGGGGGGAGAGAGTAACACAGATCAGAGTGAGGGGGGGAGAGAGTAAATCGGATCACAGAGTGAGGCGGGAGAGAGTAACTCCGATCACAGAGTGAGGCGGGAGAGTGAGTAACCCGGATCGCAGAGTGAGGAGGGAGAGAGTAACTCGGATCACAGAGTGAGGAGGGAGAGAGTAACTCGGATCACAGAGTGAGGAGGGAGAGAGTAACTCGGATCACAGAGTGAGGGGGGTGGGAGGAGAGTAACACAGATGAGAGTGAGGGGAGAGAGTAACTCGGAACACAAAGTGAGGGGAGAGGGTAACTCGGATCACAAAGTGGGGGGGAGAGAGTAACTCGGATCACAGAGTGAGGGGGGAGAGAATAACTCGGATCAGAGTGAGAGGGGGAGAGAGTAACTCGGATCACAGAGTGAGGGGGGTGGGAGGAGAGTAACACAGATGAGAGTGAGGGGAGAGACTAACTCGGAACACAAAGTGAGGGGAGAGGGTAACTCGGATCACAAAGTGGGGGGGAGAGAGTAACTCGGATCACAGAGTGAGGGGGGAGAGAGTAACTCGGATCAGAGTGAGAGGGGGAGAGAGTAACTCAGTCACAGAATGAGGCGGGAGTGAGTAACTCAGATCACAGAGAGAGGGGGAGAGAGTAACTCGGATCACAGAGGGGGAGAGAGAAATTCGATCAGAGTGAGGAGGGAGAGGGTAACTCGGATCACAGAGGGGGAGAGAATAACACATTAGATTGTGAGGGGAGAGAGTAGCTCGGATCACAGAGTGAGGGGGGAGAGAGAGTAACTCGGATCACAGAGTGAGGAGGGAGAGAGTAACTCGGATCACAGAGTGGGGGGGGGGGAGAAGAGTAACACAGATGAGAGTGAGAGGGGGAGAGAGTAACACAGATCAGAATGAGAGGGGGAGAGAGTAACTCGGATCACAAAGTGAGGGGGGAGAGAGTAATTCGGATCACAAAGTGGGGGGGAAAGAGTAACTCGGATCACTGAGTGAGGGGAGAGAGAAACTCGATCAGAGTGAGGTGGGAGAGAGTAACTCGGATCACAGAATGAGGCGGGAGTGAGTAACTCGGATCACAGAGAGAGGGGGAGAGAGTAACTCGGATCACAGAGGGGGAGAGAGAAATTCGATCAGAGTGAGGCGGGAGAGATTAACTCGGATCGCAGAGAGAGGGGGAAGAGAGTAACACATTAGATTGAGAGGGGAGAGAGTAACTCGGATCACAGAGTGAGGCGGGAGAGAGAGTAACTCGGCTCACAGGGTGAGGGGAGAGAGAAACTCGATCAGAGTGAGGAGGGAGATAGTAACTCGGATCAGAGTGAGGAGGGAGAGAGTAACACAGATCAGAGTGAGAGGGGGAGAGAGTAACTCGGATCAGAATGGGAGGGGGAGACAGTAACTCGGATCAGAATGGGAGGGGGAGAGAGTAACTCGGATCAGAGACTGAGGGGGGAGAGAATAACACAGATCAGAGTGAGAGGGGGAGAGAGTACCTCGGATCACAAAGTAAGGGGAGAGAGTAATTTGGATCACAGAGTGAGGGGGGAGAGAGTAACAGAGATCAGAGTGAGAGGGGGAGAGTGTAGCTCGGATCAGAGTGAGAGGGGGAGAGAGTAACTCGGATCACAGAGTGTGAGGGGGAGAGAGTAACTCGGATCACAAGAGTGAGGGGGGAGAGAGTAACTCGGATCACAGAGTGAGAGGGGGAGAGAGTAACTCAGATCACAGAGTGAGGGGGGGGGGGGAGAGAGTAACTCCGATCACAGAGTGAGAGGGGGAGAGAGTAACTCAGATCACAGAGTGAGGGGGGGGGGGGGGGAAAGAGAGTAACTCGGATCATAGAGTGAGGGGGGGAGAGAGTAACTCGGATCACAGAGTGAGGGGGGAGAGAATAACACAGATCAGAGTGAGGGGGGAGAGAGTAACTCGGATCACAGAGTGAGAGGGGGAGAGAGTAACTCAGATCACAGAGTGAGGGGGGGGGGGGGAGAGAGTAACTCAGATCACAGAGTGAGGGGGGGGGGGGGGGAAAGAGAGTAACTCGGATCATAGAGTGAGGGGGGGAGAGAGTAACTCGGATCGCAGTGTGAGGGGGGAGAGAATAACACAGATCAGAGTGAGGGGGGAGAGAGTAACTCGGATCACAGAGTGAGAGGGGGAGAGAGTAACTCTGATCAGAGTGAGACGGGGAGAGAGTAACACAGATCAGAGTGAGATGGGGAGAGAATAACACAGATCAGAGTGAGAGGGGAGAGAGTAACACAGATCAGAGTGAGGGGGAGAGAGTAACACAGATCAGAGTGAGACGGGGAGAGAGTAACACAGATCAGAGTGAGAGGGGGAGAGAGTAACACAGATCAGAGTGAGAGGGGAGAGAGTAACACAGATCAGAGTGAGAGGCGGAGAGAGTAACTCGGATCAGAGTGAGAGGGGGAGAGAGTAACTCGGATCGCAGTGTGAGGGGGAGAGAGTAACTCGGATCGCAGTGTGAGGGGGGAGAGAGTAACACAGATCAGAGTGAGAGGGGGAGAGAGTAACACAGATCAGAGTGAGAGGGGGAGAGAGTAACACAGATCAGAGTGAGAGGGGAGAGAGTAACACAGATCAGAGTGAGAGGCGGAGAGAGTAACTCGGATCAGAGTGAGAGGGGGAGAGAGTAACTCGGATCAGAGTGAGAGGGGGAGAGAGTAACTCGGATCACAGTGTGAGGGGGGAGAGAGTAACTCAGATCGCAGTGTGAGGGGGGAGAGAGTAACACAGATCAGAGTGAGAGGGGAGAGAGTAACTCGGATCAGAGTGAGAGGCGGAGAGAGTAACTCGGATCAGAGTGAGAGGGGGAGAGAGTAACTCGGATCACAGTGTGAGGGGGGAGAGAGTAACTCGGATCGCAGTGTGAGGGGGGAGAGAGTAACACAGATCAGAGTGAGAGGGGGAGAGAGTAACTCGGATCAGAGTGAGAGGGGGAGAGAGTAACTCGGATCACAGTGTGAGGGGGGAGAGAGTAACTCGGATCGCAGTGTGAGGGGGGAGAGAGTAACACAGATCAGAGTGAGAGGGGAGAGAGTAACACAGATCAGAGTGAGAGGCGGAGAGAGTAACTCGGATCAGAGTGAGAGGGGGAGAGAGTAACTCGGATCACAGTGTGAGGGGGGAGAGAGTAACTCGGATCGCAGTGTGAGGGGGGAGAGAGTAACACAGATCAGAGTGAGAGGGGGAGAGAGTAACTCGGATCACAGTGTGAGGGGGGAGAAAGTAACTCGGATCACAGTGTGAGGGGGGAGAGAGTAACTCGGATCACAGTGTGAGGGGGGAGAGAGTAACTCGGATCGCAGTGTGAGGGGGGAGAGAGTAACACAGATCAGAGTGAGAGGGGGAGAGAGTAACTCGGATCAGAGTGAGAGGGGGAGAGAGTAACACAGATCAGAGTGAGGGGGGAGAGAGTAACACAGATCAGAGTGAGAGGCGGAGAGAGTAACTCGGATCAGAGTGAGAGGGGGAGAGAGTAACTCGGATCACAGTGTGAGGGGGGAGAGAGTAATTCGGATCGCAGTGTGAGGGGGGAGAGAGTAACACAGATCAGAGTGAGAGGGGGAGAGAGTAACTCGGATCACAGTGTGAGGGGGGAGAAAGTAACTCGGATCGCAGAGTGAGAGGAGTAGAGAGTAACACAGATCAGAGTGAGAGGGGGAGAGAGTAACACAGATCAGAGTGAGGGGGAGAGAGTAACACAGATCAGAGTGAGACGGGGAGAGAGTAACACAGATCAGAGTGAGAGGGGGAGAGAGTAACACAGATCAGAGTGAGAGGGGAGAGAGTAACACAGATCAGAGTGAGAGGCGGAGAGAGTAACTCGGATCAGAGTGAGAGGGGGAGAGAGTAACTCGGATCACAGTGTGAGGGGGGAAGAGAGTAACTCGGATCAGAGAGTGAGGGGGGAGAGTAACACAGATCAGAGTGAGAGGGGGAGAGAGTAACTCGGATCACAGTGTGAGGGGGGAGAGAGTAACTCGGATCGCAGTGTGAGGGGGGAGAGAGTAACACAGATCAGAGTGAGAGGGGGAGAGAGTAACTCGGATCACAGTGTGAGGGGGGAGAGAGTAACACAGATCAGAGCGAGGGGGGAGAGAGTAACTCGGATCGCAGAGCAAGGGGGGAGAGAGTAACTCGGATCGCAGAGCGAGGGGGGAAGCGTGTAACTCGGATCGCAGAGCGAGGGGGGAAGAGAGTAACTCGGATCACAGAGTTGGGGGGAGAGAGTAACACAGATCAGAGTGAGAGGGGGAGAGAGTAACTCGGATCACAGTGTGAGGGGGGAGAGAGTAACACAGATCAGAGTGAGAGGGGGAGAGAGTAACTCGGATCACAGTGTGAGGGGGGAGAGAGTAACAGATCAGAGTGAGAGGGGGCGAGAGTAACTCGGATCACAGTGTGAGGGGGGAGAGAGTAACTCAGATCACAGAGTGAGAGGGGGAGAGAGTAACATAGATCAGAGTGAGAGGGGGAGAGAGTAACTCGGATCACAGTGTGAGGGGGGAGAGAGTAACTCGGATCACAGTGTGAGGGGGAGAGAGTAACACAGATCAGAGTGAGAGGGGGAGAGAGTAACTCGGATCACAGTGTGAGGGGGGAGAGAGTAACTCGGATCACAGAGTGAGAGGGGGAGTGAGTAACACAGATCAGAGTGAGAGGGGGAGTGAGTAACACTGATCAGAGTGAGAGGGGGAGTGAGTAACACAGATCATGGAGTAAAGGCGGAGTAATGTGGATCACAGTGTGAGATAGAGAGGCGAAGGGAGCAGGAGTGGGAAGTAATTAAATTCATGGGTTAAAGTGCCAGTGGGGTGTGGGCGAGGCGGCGCGGGGTGGGGACACTGACCTTCTCCCTCGGTATACCTGCCATGTCAGTGCTCCCTCTGGGTGAATCTCACACCCAATTGCCCCTTAGTTTACAAAGGTTGGGAGGTGTTATTGGGCAACGGGGATAGGGTGGTGGCATGCGCTTAAGTTGGGTGCTCTTTCCAGAGGCCAGTGCAGACTCGGTGGGCCTGATGACCTCCTTCTGCACTGTAGATTCTATGATTCTGCTGGGGTAGGTCCACCCAGTGACTCAGTCACAACTCAGCCGAACGGAAACTTCCCATTTTTAACCCCGTAACAGATGGCAGGAAAATTGATCAAGGAGCCATCAAGGAATACTACATTGACCTTTCTCTGGATTCTAAAGCTGCCCAGATGGACAGGGCAGCATCTCGTGCGGTGGATCAGAGACAGGCAAATGGGATGTTTTTTGTTAAATGATGGGAGCTCAGTGTGAGCTGAGGGATTTGGATGCCCAAGAATACAAATAACTGAAAGCTGGTAGACAGGACAATTCACACACTGCAAGATCCCACAAACGGTCGTGTGGGTAAACGAGGTAAACGTGTTAGTAATATTGAGGGATACCGATTGGTCATGAATTTCCACCAGCAAGCACACCCCCGCCCCCTGCTTTTTGTCAAATAATGCCATGGGATCTTTCACATCCAACAGAGGGCCAAAGGGGATTATTGTCCCGTGTGGGAATGTCAACCTTTGTTCAAGAGCTCAAGTCTCTGGAATGAGGCCAGAGCCCAAAGTCTTCAAGAGTTGGGAGTGCCACCGATTGGGCCAAGACTGGCACCTAATCAAAGGGCAGCGGCAAGTGGCCACCAGGGCACATTTACACACATCAGTGGTGGCAACCAAACCGGGGGGGGGGCATCTCAAATAACTACCATTATCTGCCTCGTACGGTGGGAGTGTCCGTCTAAAGCTACCAAATAAAACACAAGCACCCAGCCCAGCTCCTGTAAAAGAAGGGAGGGTTTGTGGGCGCGGGGGGGGGGGGGGGGGAGGAGGGGGTTAGGAGAGTGAGAAAGAAGTGGGCAAAGATATTAGGGGGGGGGGGACGGTTTAAGAAGGGGGTAAGAGTGGGAGTCGGAAAGGAAGTGATCAGGAGAGTGCTAGGTATCAGGGAAGGAGAAATGCCAAGTTGTTGTTACAGCTGGCCGTTAAGTTTCAAGGCACATCAGGAAGTTTGTGTGTCCCGAAGCGCAGGGCCTTCCTTACCTGCATTCCTGGCACTTGCACTGCCACTGGCGAATGTGCCATGATCCGACCGACACCTCTGGACAAATGAGCCCCAGCACGGTGTAGCGATGAGGAAGTCCCTTTTCTCTCTCTCTCTCTTTCACACACAGTCTCCCGGAGCAGCTCCTCGTCCTCACAGCCCCCGGCTCCCACTCGCTCTTTCCCCCCCCCAAAAAAGTCCAGAGTAGAAACAAGAGGATCACGGCTAAAGTTACGGGGGCAGCCAGCGAGTTAACTCTCTCTGCACCGCTTCCGTGCGAGAAAAAAAACTCACCTCCCCCCCGGGTTAGTACAACGATCCCTTAAAGTCCCTCCTTTGCAAAACTTTTGCTGCAACTTTTTCCTTCCCTCGCCTCCTCCTGCATATCCCGCACTCAAGCTTGGCAGACGCCCTGTGGTTCTACCTGTGGTTTAAGGAGGTGTCTGGTGAGTGTTTACATGGTCTTTACTTTTCCACCACCTTCTCCTTTCCCCCACTGCTGTAACGCCATGTTTGGGCCCTGACTCTAGCTGCCTGGTGTGTGTGTATGTGTTGGGTGGAGTTGCATACTCAAGTCACGTCACTGCGAGGTCACTCTCCAAACTCAGATCTTCCCCCAGTAACAGGAGCTCAACCTTACACTCCTCCCTCTCTCTCATCAGCACTGGCTGCTAACCTCAGTACGACTGCAGCCTGCTGTTCAAGCCCCATACTCAAAATAACTCATTATTTCTAAAGAAACAACACAATTCTGCATTAAAAGTTCAGAAATTAATTACTGTGCACTGATTGTAAAGTGCCAGATGATGCCATTAGAGCATGGTGGAAATAACTGCTTTCATTTTTGCCCTGAGATGCATGTGGCGGGGGGGGGGGCGGGGGAGTTGTGAGGTACGTACAGGACCTGCAATCTTCAGTCCCTCTGGAACATTGATGTAGGGTTGCCAGCTCTCCAGAATAGGCCCGGAGCCTCCAGGAATTAAAGATCAGCATGGTGGTTAGCACAGTTGCTTTACATCTCCAGGGTCCCAGGTTCGATTCCCAGCTTGGGTCGCTGTCTGTGCGGAGTCTGCATGTTCTACCCGTGTCTGCGTGGGTTTCCTCCAGGTGTTCCGGTTTCCTCCCACAGTGCAAAGAATCATAGAATATTTTTTACAGTGTAGAAGGAGGCCATTCGGCCCATCGAGTCTGCACCGGCTCTTGGAAAGAGCACCCTACCTAAGCCCACACCTCCACCCGATCCCCATAACCCAGTAACCCCACCCAACACTAATTTTGGACTCGAAGGGCAATTTAGCATGGCCTATCCACCTAGCCTGCACATCTTTAGACTGTGGCAGGAAACCGGAGCACCCGGAGGAAACCCACGCACACACGGGGAGGATGTTCAGACTCTGCACAGACAGTGACCCAAGCCAGAATCGAACCTGGGACCCTGGAGCTGTGAAGCAATTGTGCTATCCACAATGCTACCGTGCTGCCCAGATGCGCAGGTTAGGTGGATTGGCTATGCTAAATTGCCCTTAGTGTCAAAAAGGTTAGGTGGGGTTACTGGGGTAAGGGGATAAGTTGGAAGTGTGGGTTTAAATGTGGAGCTCTTTCCAAGGGCTGGTGCAGACTCGATGGGCCGAATGGCCTCCTTCTGAACTGTAAATTCTATGATTCTCTCAGGACACAGCTGTGCGCAACTCTGGAGAAACATCATCCAGACGTGCAAGACTATTGGGTTGTTTTTTGTCATTTTCTTTGAACATTTCTCTTGACCAGATATAGACATTAAAATGGGGCTAACTGTTTGTATGGTTCTTTTTGCTTCCTAGTGGTCGCAGGAATTAAGGCAGTGCATCAAAAGGATGGGTGTGTTGTCCAACTGGTGGCTGAAACATGGGGGTGAGGCACGATCAATCACTACAGAAGCGAGATTGTAGTCCAATTGAAGGCTTTAATGAACAAGTAGTTACCACAGCAGCTCTGGTACAGAATGACTGCTGTGGGTGAAACACAGACTCTTATGCTCCGCCTGCTGGGCGGAACCAACAGGCAGGTTCCACCACTCATACTACAGTATAAGGTACATCCCACCTAGGTACCGCGATGCCCCTAATATAGCCTACCACATTCACCCTCTGTTTTAAAAAGAGTCTGGCGGGGATGGTGACCTTGCTTTTACAGTGGTAGACAGTGGCGGCCGACCGGGCCTGACATACTGCCACGAGGTGCTCCTTCTTCCCGCAGCCCTTGCAGATTGCGGATTAGGCCGGGCAGCGTTGCCAGGGGCATTTGTTTTGCCCGCAAAAATAGCATTGGGCCCCCCCCTCGGGGTTTCCTGGCTGCCGCACTGTACAAGCTTGTGGGGAATTTAGGGGTGCTTTGGAATCAGCCGCGGTGGGGGTCCACCTTGTCCATGCGAGTACCGCGCGGTCGGGAACGTAGGCCTGTGCGTTGCGGGAGGCTACATCTTGTGAGTGCGCAAGTTTCCGTGCCTCTTTAAGCCCTAGCGTGTCGTTTTCCAGCAGTCGCTGGCGGATTTTAGAGGACAGCATGCCCGCCAGCAAAAGCATCCCGTATTAAGAGTTCGGTATAGTCATTGGCTGAGACTTGTGGACAGTTACAGTTTCTACCTAACACTAACAATGCACAGTAGAAATCGTCCAGTGATTCCCCTGGGATCTGCCGTCTGGTAGCTAAAAGATGCCGAGCGTATACCTGATTCACAGTGCGGACGTAGTGCTCTTTTAACAAAGTCATTGCGTCCTCGAAACCGTCCGCGTCTTCGACAAGCGTGTAGATTTCTGGGCTCACCCTTGAGTGGAGGACTTGCATTTTCTGTTCCTCCGTGGGGGTAGTCCAGATGTACCCGTTGAAACATGCCAGACAATGTTTAAAAGTTGCTGCTGCATTTGCCACGTGGGGGTTGATTTGTAGACACTCTGGCTTGATGCGGAGAGCAGCCATTCTTCAATTTTGTTCATTAAATTGATGCACGATAAATCACTACTGAAGCGAGATTGTAGTCCAATTGAAGGCTTTAATGAACAAGTAGTTACCCCAGCAGCTCTGGTACAGAATGACTGCTGTGGGTGGAACACAGACTCTTAAGCTCCGCCTGCTGGGCGGAACCAGCAGGCAGGTTCCACCACTCATACTACAGCATAAGGTACATCCCACCTAGGTACCGTGATACCCCTAATATAGCCTACCACAGGGGGCAAGTTATGTGATGAAGCCTCCAGTACACTTAATCAATGTTGGCAACTCTCCATTGATGCGAGCTTAAGAAATGTTCAATTGTTAACTTTCCTTGATGCCTCAATCCTACAGACCTACCTGTTTGAAGCTTATGAAGGTTATGTTATGAATCCCTTGAGGACCAAGGACTGTGTTCCATACAATCCCCCCCTTTCACCTCGGAGTATGAACTCCCCTGGTAATTGGGGCGGGGCTTCCCCTTACCAGTATAAAAACCCTGACCCGGGGGCGGCACGGTAGCGCAGTGGTTAGCACTGTTGTTTCACAGCGCCAGGGTCCCAGGTTCGATTCCTGCTTGGGTCACTGTACAGAGTCTGCACATTTTCCCCGTGTCTGCATGGGTTTCTTCCGGGTGCTCCGGTTTCCTCTAACAAATCCCGAAAGAAGGACTTGTTAGGTGAATTGGACATTCTGAATTCTCCCTGAGTGTACCCGAACAGGCGCCAGAATGTGGCGACTAGGGGATTTTCACAGTAACTTAATTGCAGTGTTAATGTAAGCCTACTTGTGCCAATAATAAAGATTATTATTATGATGATGATGATTGTTTCACCATTGGAATGTTGGAAACACAGCAGCCAATTTTCACACAGCAAGATCCCACAAACGGGAATGTGCTAACCAGCTGTTGGGTGATGTTGATTGAGGGCTAACTATTGGCCAGGATACTAGGAATGGCTCCCCTGCCCCTCTATAGAACACAGCCATGCAGGGTCTTATACACCCACCTGAGAAGGTCGACTTCAAGTCTAACATCTCACTTCTAAATTAAATTCTAACATCTCACTTGCGAGGCAGAACAACTAACAGCGCAGCAGTCTCTCAGTACTACACTCAACATATACAACACGTTCTAGTCTCTGGTGTAATCCTTGAATATCTAACCTACTGAGGTGCACGTGAATCACAAAGCTTACGGCACAGAAGGAAGCCACTCGGCCCATCCTGTCTGCCCCGGGCTGAAAAACGAGCCACAACCCACTTCCCAGCATTTGGGCGGCACAGTGGCACAGTGGTTAGCACTGCTGTCTCACAGCTCCAGGGATCAGGGTTCAATTCCAGATTCAGGTGACTATGTGGAGTTTGCACTTTCTTCCTGCGTCTGCGTGGGTTTCCTCCGGGAACTCCGGTTTTCTCCCACAGTCCAAAGATGTGCAGGTTAGGTGGACTGGCCATGCTAAATTGCCTCTTAGTGTCCGAAAGGTTGAGTAGGGTTACTGGGTTACGGGGATAGGGTGGAGGTGTGGGCTTAAGTAGTGTGCTCTTTCCAAGGGCCGGTGCAGACTCGATGGGCAGAATGGCCTCCTTCTGCACTGTAAATCCTATGAAATCTATGAAAAGGTCTGTAGTCCTGCAGGTTGCAGCACTTCAGGTGCACATTCAGACACCTTTTAATTGAGTTGAGTTTTTCTGCTTCTAGTACCCTTTCAGGCAGTGAGTTCCAGACCTCCACAACCCTGTGGGTTAAATAAACCTTCCTCACCTCCCCTCTAACCTTTCTACCAATCACTTTAAATCCAAGCCCACACATCATTGACCTCTCAATTAAGGTGAACAGGCCCTTCCCATCCACTCTATCCAGATGCCTCACAATTTTGTACATTGCAATCAAATCTCCCCTCAGCCTCCTCTATTCCACAATGAACAACCCCAGCCTATCCATTTTTTCCTCCTAGCTGCAATGTTCCAGTCCTGGCAGAGTGTGACCACAGAGCTGGTATTGGCAAACAGAATCCAGCTGAAAAATCGTAATTTTAATGGAAAATGGAGGGAATCGTGAAAATGTGACACACCCACGTGCCGCTCCCTGAAAAAGTTAAAAATCCTAAAATTGCTAACAAAAGAAATGACTTTGATTTATTCAATTGCTAAATCAGTGGACAGATGAATGGGAATGTGGAATGTAATCCTCAAAATAACAATTAAAATTCCTGGAATACCACATAACTAAAAATAATTTCCATTTACAAAAGTCAAATCCTGTGGACCTTTGGAATTTGCCCCCCCTTTCCCTGCCTCTGTCCTTTTTTAAGCAGATTAGACCTATATTCTCCAGAAGAATGAGGGGAGATCTAATTGAAGTATACAAGATGCTAAAAAGTATGGATAAAGTAGACATGGAGCAGATGCTTCTTCTTGTAGGGCATCCTTTTTTAAAACCTGCTACTTTTCTAACTCTCCCCAGTTCTGATGAAAGGTCACAGGCCCAAGACTCTGATTTCACGTCTCTCTCCACAGATGCTGCCAGACCTGCTGAGTGTTTCCAGCACATTCAGTCTTTGTTTTAATTCCAGAGGCTGGATTCTCCGTTTGGGTGTTCCCACCACCGGGACTGAATAGCCTGCGATTCGTGTACCCGTTGGGGACTCTATTCATTCCAGGATTCAGGACATGGAAATGGGCCAGCACTCGGCCGGCGTGAATTGGAAGCAATTCCCAGACCAGCGGGCGGTGTAACTGCTTGGTCCGGGATTCACGCTGAAGAGCCTGACAAGCTGGAGCTGGTTTTAGGTGCTCCACTCACCACACACTCAGCCACGAAAATGGCACCGAGGACATAAAGTCATAAGATATAGGAGCAGAACTAGGCCATTTGGCTCATTGAGTTTGTCCCACCATTCTATCATGGCTGATATGTTCCTCATCTGTTACAGACCAAGAGCTGGATTGTGAAATCATCCGGAGCATCTCCTCCCCAGAACACATGACCTAGGAGTGGGAGTACGCAATTTAGCCTCCCGAGCCGAACATCCTCAATGTGATCATGGCTGATCCTATCCTGGCCTCAGTTCCACTGTCCTGACCATTCTCCATAACCCTTCAACCCAATCTGTCTAACTCCTCCTTAAATTTACTCACTGTCTCAGCATCCTCCGCACTCTGGGGCAGCGAATTCCACAGATTCACAACCCTTTGGGAGAAGTAGTTTCTCCTCGAATCTGTTTTAAATTTGCTACCTCTTATTCTAAGATTATGAGCTCTCGTTTTAGAATGCCCCACAAGAGGAAACATCTACTTTAACCATTCCTTTTCGCATCTTGTTTACCTCAATTACATCTCCCCTCATTCTTCTAAACTCTAGAGAGTGTAGGCTTAAACTGTTCAATCTCTCTGCATGCGACAAACCGCTCCTCTGGAATCAATCTAGTGAACCTCCTCGGAACTGCCTCCAATGCCACTACATATTTCTTCAAATAAGGAGACCAAAATTGCACAATACTCCAGGTGCGGTCTTACCAATGCCTTGCATAGTTGCAAAAACACTTCCTTACCTTGATACTCAATTCCTTTTGCTATAAGTGCCAATGTTCCATTTGCTTTCCTGCACCTGCATGCTCGTTTTCCGTGACTCAGAGGGACCCCCAGATCCCTCTGCAATGGAGCACCCAGAAGTCTCTCCCCATTTAGATAATAAGTTGCCTTTCCATTTTTGTGACCAAAATGCCTGACACTTCTCACACTTATCCACATTAAACTCCATCTGCACCCCCTCCCCCCCCCCCCCCACCCCCACCCCCCCCCCCCCCCCACCCCCAATTTCAGGTATCCGGTATCTGAAGTGGACCCACTGATCAATGCCATTGAGGAGAGGAGGGACATCCTGTACCCCAGGGTCGGCATAAGACTCAAGCCCGCCCCTCCTGAACAGCGCCTGTGAGGAGGTGGCAGAGGCAATCAGTGCTGCCAGCCTCACCAGTTTGTGATCCTGAGGGCCATGGGTGTCACTGGTGATGCCTCTGCCCTGGGAGGGGCAGTGTGCCAAGGAGGTTCCAGTGGCCATGGTGGGGTGAGCTCTGCTAATGCCCTGCCTCCTCTGCAATCGGGTGGCACTTCTGAGGAGTGCCAAGACCTGTTGGGCCGATGATTGAGCATGGCCACGCTCATTCCCTTGATGATACTGCTGGGCTATGAAGGTTTCCTGAGGGCAATCTGGGTGGGCTGCTACATCACCAGAGGCTCTCTGAACATTTGCAGGACACAATGAGCAGTCAGCAGAGTGAGCAGCCAGGAGCCAGTAAGTAGCCCCAGAGGGGTGCGTTTAATAATAATACTAATAATAATCTTTATTTTCACAAGTAGGCTTACATTAACACTGGAATGAAGTTACTGTGAAAATCCCCTAGTCCCCACATTCCAGCATCTGTCCGGGTACACGGAGGGAGAATTCAGAATGTCCAATTCACCTAACAGCGCATCTTTTGGGACTTGTGGGAGGAAACCAGGAGCAACCGGAGGAAACCCACACAGACACGGGGAGAACGTGCAGACTCCGCACAGACAGTGACCCAACCCGGGAATCGAACCTCGGACCCTGGAGCTGTGAAGCAAAATGCTACTGTGCTGCCCAAATCACATGCTGCAGCAATGGCGGTCTGAGCCAGGCCACACCGATCCTGAAGGGGGGACCCTCAATCCACAAACTTGGCACTGAGTAATTCTCCGCTGCTCACCCTGGCCCAGGCAGCCACCCACCCCCACCCCCCTCAGTCCCCCCCCCCCCCCCCCCCCCCAGAAAGCCAACAATTTTTGAGAGTTTTGTTTGACCTCTTGCCCCCAACAGCCATGGCACCCAGGCCCCACTTGTAAATATTTGCGTCAATTCATGCCCGCATGACCTCCGCCTGAGAGAGGGGTGGAGCATCGCGGAGAGGTGGAAAACGCAGTGTCCAACCCGATATTGAGATTTAAATCCATGCAAATGCCAGTTTTGCATGGGTTCCCCGGTGTGGGATACAAACCTCACTAACACCGCCAGCGGGGGACCGCAGCATGGCAACGCAATCAGCGGCGGGCACACATTGCGATTTTTCCCATTGCGCGTTATTCTTCACCTGATCGCAATTCGTGTTGCCGCCGTCGGGAAGGGGAGAATTCAGCCTCTCATGTGCATCTACCACTTCCATTGTCCCACCTTTGGCAGCCGTGTCTTCAGTTGCCTGGGCCCTAAGTTTTGGAATTACTTCTCGGAACCTCGTTACCTGCCCACCTCACCCCTCCCTTAATCTACCACTTAAAACCTCTTTGTCGAAGTTTATAATCTACCATAATATCCTAATTGGCTTCTGTATGATTATGCTCCTGTGGCTTGCAGACGTCACACTATGTTGTGGCCAATGAGAAATAGTAGAGTCCTCTTTTTGTTTGATGGCACTGGTTTATGTATCAGATTAACAGGGCAGCAAAGTAAACGAGAAGTAATGTATCTCATGTCTCACTTAAAGACAAACACTTTGGTTTCAGATTTTCAACATTTTGACATTTACACCTGTGATATTGAGCTATGCAGATTTTGTTCTATGAAGAATAATTTATACTTTCTTGGAGTTCAGGCAGGATGACTTCATTGAACTGGATGAAGCATTAAATACTTTTATGATATTTATCGATTTATGTATTTATCCTACAGCTGACATTACAGCAGAGATTCTCGCCCAGTGTCTTGATAACGGGCTGGATTCTCCACCCCGCTGTGCCACATTTCTGTTTCAGCTTGCCGGCGGGATGCTCCATTACGCCGGCTGGTCAAAGGGGTTTCCCATTGTGGGGCAGCCCCGCGCTGTCGGCAACCCCCCGGGCTGCCGGCAAAATGGAGCATCCCGCCAGCGGAGAATCCAGCCCGAGGTCAGAGTTACAAGAATACTGTGATCTTGGGGAGGGAGGGGGGCACAACAATAACACCGATTTGCATTTACACAGCGCCTTTGATGTAGTAAAATATCCAGGGATACTTCAAAAGGAACCTGATCAGACAAGAACTGACCGAGAGCCAAAATAGGTGACATCAGGACAGCTGACCAAATGCTTGGTGAAAGAGTCAGGTTTTTTGAGGAGAGACGGATGGGGAGACAAGTAGGTTTGGGAAGGACATTCCAGAATTCAAGCTGAGGCTGCTGAAGGCAGGTGAATGTGTTTTGTGCAGAGCAAGATCCCATTAAATGCAAGGAGAGGAATGACCAATAGTTTGCCCCTTGGTGAGGATTGAGAAATGTTGATTAAATGAGAGGCTGGTTTAGCACAGTGGGCTAAACAGCTGGCTTGTAATGCAGAACAAAGCCAGCAGCATGGGTTTAATTCCCGTACTGGCCACCCCGAACAGGCACCGGAATGTGGCAACTAGGGGTTTTTCACAATAACTTCAGTGAAGCCTACTTGTGACAATAAGCGATTATTATTCGGGGCTGGTTTAGCACAGTGCGCTAAACAGCTGGCTTGTAATGCAGAACAAGGCAAGCAGCGCGGGTTCAATTCCTGTACAGGCCTCCCCGAACAGGCGCCGGAATGTGGCGACTAGGGGCTTTTCATAGTAACTTCATTGAAGCCTACTTGTGACAATAAGCGATTATTATTATTAAATAACTAGGGGAAGATTTAACTCTCCCCGACTATTGGCAGGAAAGGGGGGGTGAGGCACAGGGCTACCTCCTCTACAGCCGCCATGGCCCCATTGGAAGTCCTCCACAATGTCTGCCCATACCCCCAGTTTCCTTGATTTGTGCATCTTGGCTCCCAAGCAACCCCTCACGCCGCCCTCAGAGCCTGATCCCGCTGAGAAGCCCTTCCAACTTATCTCTCCATCTGGCTCCAGCAATAATCTGTTTTGGGGCCAGCCGCAGCCCCTGCAGTGGCCACCACACCTGGTGGCACCATTGGGACCAGAGTTCTGCTGGTCATTGATTGGCTGGCAGCTCTTAGAGGCAGAGCTTTCTCCCAGAAAGTTTCAACTCGTGCTAATTAACGCCCCTCTGAGCAGGTCCACCATTGATGTTGTCAATAGGGTTGGGGTGGGTGGGGAACGTGGGGGGGGGGGGGGGGGTTCCGGGGAGATGGTCAGGGACCCCATCAATATGTAAAATCCTGCCCCAGGAAAATACTCTGCAGTACACAAGCTGGTGCCATGGAATCAGGAATAGACAATCAGAACATGCTATCTAATAGGTACAGCTTGAACATGTGGTGCTCCGTCAGTGTCAAAGAATCAGACTTCTTATGGTACATAAAGAAGACATTTAACCCAGTAAATCCATGCTGGCTCTCTGTACAGCAGTCCAGTCAATCCGCTTTCCCTGCTCACCCTATATCCCTGCAAGTTTATTTCCCTTATCATATCCCCTTCCAATTTCGTTTTGAAATCATTGATCATCTCTGCGTGCAGCACTCCCTTCGGTAGCGAGTTCCAGGCCATTATCACTCACTGTATAAAAAGTGTTCTTCTACATGTCACGCCAATAAACTATACTTAATTCCTTAATTGCACTATCAGCTAATGGAAACAGATTTTCAATGATGAAAATCTGTCGGCCGAGATCACATGCTCAAATCCCTGAGTGGGCCTCAAACACATGCCCGTCTGACATAAAGTGCTACATGCTTAGATATATGCAGGTGAGGGCTTTTGTGAGACGACAGGTGAGGGAATTCCCGTTGCTCCCGGCACAAGAAATTCAAGACAGGGTGATCTCGGGTGTATGGGTCGGGGAGGGCAAGGTGTCGGCAATGCACCAGGAGATGAAAGAAGAGGGGGAAGCTGTGGTGATACACCACTGTACTTCCCTAGCATTGTATATAGTTATATAATAGTTGTGTGTAACGTGGCCCGGTAATCCTGTGTATGGTACTGTGTATTGTACTGTAGCTCTGTAGAGGTTCGGTCACCTGTATGTAACCTGGCCAGACCACGGAGAGCTCCGCCTTGGCCACTCCCCCGGGAGTTAAGTATAAGACACAGCTTCTGAGACCGGACCCATTTTGTCTGGGGTCGTCTGTGTCGGGTAAGCTTCCTATGTAGTGTATTAAAGCCTTGGTTAAAGTCCCACATGTCTTTGTGGTTCTTGACGCTTAGTGCATCAGAAGCGCTGGTAGAAGGGTCTGCGCAGGGGTTCTACAGGCGGTGGCAACTGTTCCAAGACTATCTCGCGGAGCGTTAGAGGAAGGTCGGTCAGCAGCAGCAGCAACCTGGGCGGGGGGGGGGGGGACGTCCTGGGAGGGGGGTGGGGGAGGGGGGGAATGGGGGACTGCCTGGGAGGGTGGATGAGCAAGAGATAACATGAAGGGTTGGGAAAACTGGCACGTACGGGAGAGAGCCAGTGTACAAAGCTATGTAAACATATCATTTTGCCATGTATATATCTTGCTCTGTGCGACCTTTCGTTATTTTGTTACGGGGGGGGGGGGGGTGGTTATTGTTTGTAAGGGAGAAAAATTGTGTTAAAAAACTTTAATAAATATATATTTTTTAAAAAATAAATAAAGTGCTACATGCTCAGCCAAGTTTATAGCTTAAATCCATTATCTGCTCCTCAGACATCCAAGCCCAACCTCGCCATTTCCCCCCCCCCCACCAGAACCATTGGAAAATGTACATGGTGAATGTTGACCGAGGGCTGAATAACACAGAATCTACCTCAGAGATGCAAACTGTTTGGCCACATAGTTTATGCATGGGCCGTCTGCCAATCCCAAGGCAGCCTGAATAGAAAACATGGGTGCGGAAAATTCAGTGCAGAAAAAGCACAGGGGATTCCGCATTAATGTTCAACTCAATTGCTCGGAGTATATCTATGTGCCAACATCATTCAGATTAGGCTCCCATTCATAAGACTCTTGAGCTTTTGTAGCATTATTGTAAGAGTCCTTCCTGTTTATTTCCTTTGTTCCCATTTATTTTATTGATTATCTATGATCCGTGGACCTAAAATCGGAATGTGCCTTGAAGCAGAAGAGTGCTTGTAAGGAGGCTGTGTGTTTTCTGTTTGGAGAGGAACTAGCTTTGGAGGAATTCGGTTCAATTGGTTGGCTGGCAATGTGATTTACCTGTATGATGTGGGAACTGGTGGACTCCATTGCATTTCCTAGTAAGCACGTGTTGGTTGCTTGAGGAACTTCGGCTCAGAGTTGATGAGCTGAAGTCTGAGTTTCGGACACTGTGACACATCAGGGAGGGACCTGATCACAGGAGGCAGTCACACCCCTTAGATTAACTACCTTAAATTTGGCTAGTGGTCAGGAACAGGAAGTTGTGACTAGGAGTGAGGTAGGTAGAGGGATCGAGGAGTTTGGGTTGCAGGAGCCTCAGCCCTTGACCTTGTCCAACAGGTTTGAGACTCTTGCACCTTGTGTGGAAGAGAGTGGGGAATGTTGGGATGGTAAGCAAACTGACAACAGCACAGTGGTGCATGGAAACATTCAAGTGAGGGGGAGAGAAAAGAAAAGGAGTTATAATCGGGGACAATATAGATAGGGGCATAGACACTGGGCTGGATTCTCCGCCGGCGGGATGCTCCGTTTTGCCGGCAGCCCAGGGGATACCCCACGGCGTGGGGCTGCCCCACAATGGGGAACTCCATTGACCGGCCGGCGTAATGGAGAATCCCGTCGGAGTGATGAACCTGAAATGTTGCGCGGCGGGGCAGAGAATCCAGCCGACTGTTCTTTGTGACCAGGATCAAGAGTCACAAAAGTTGTGTTGCCTACCTGGTGCTCAGGTTCGGGATATCTCACCTGGACTGCAGAGGAACCTGCAGTGGGAGGGTAAAGATCCAGTTGATGTGGTCCATGTCGGTACCAACAACAAAGGTAGAACAGGGATAGAGGTTCAGCTGAAAGAATATGAACAGCTCGAGGATAAATTAAAAAGCAGAACCAAAAAGGTAATAATCGTTGGTTTTCTACATGAGCCACGAGCTAATTGACACAGGGTCATAAGAACATAAGAACAAGGAGCAGGAGTAAGCCATCTGGCCCCTCGAGCCTGCTCCACCATTCAATGAGATCATGGCAGATCTTTTGTGGGCTCAGCTCCACTTTCCGGCCCGAACACCATAACCCTTAATCCCTTTATTCTTCAAAAAACTATCTATCTTTATCTTAAAAACATTTAATGAAGGAGCCTCTACTGCTTCACTGGGCAAGGAATTCCATAGATTCACAACCCTTTGGGTGAAGAAGTTCCTCCTAAACTCAGTCCTAAATCTACTTCCCCTTATTTTGAGGCTATGCCCCCTAGTTCTGCTTTCACCCGCCAGTGGAAACAACCTTCCTGCATCTATCCTATCTATTCCCTTCATAATCTTATATGTTTCTATAAGATCCCCCCTCATCCTTCTAAATTCCAACGGGTACAGTCCCAGTCTACTCAACCTCTCCTCGTAATCCAACCCCTTCAGCTCTGGGATCAACCTAGTGAATCTCCTCTGCACACCCTCCAGTGCCAGTACGTCCTTTCTCAAGTAAAGAGACCAAAACTGAACACAATACTCCAGGTGTGGCCTCACTAACACCTTATACAATTGCAGCAGAACCTCCCTAGTCTTAAACTCCATCCCTTTAGCAATGAAGGACAAAATTCCATTTGCCTTCTTAATCACCTGTTGCACCTGAAAACCAACTTTTTGCGACTCATGCACTAGCACACCCAGGTCTCTCTGCACAGCAGCATGTTTTAATATTTTATCATTTAAATAATAATCCCTTTTGCTGTTATTCCTACCAAAATGGATAACCTCACATTTGTCAACATTGTATTCCATCTGCCAGACCCTAGCCCATTCATTTAGCCTATCCAAATCCCTCTGCAGACTTCCAGTATCCTCTGCACTTTTTGCTTTACCACTTATCTTAGTGTCGTCTGCAAACTTGGACACTTGGACAATAAGATAAAGAAGCAAACACGAGGCTCAAAGGTTGGTGTGGGAGAGATGGGTTCATGGAACATTGGCACCAGTACTGGGGAAGGAGGGGGCTGTTTCAATGGGGTGGTTTTCACTTGAATCATGCTGAGACCAGAGTCCTGGCTGTAGATAGGGCTTTAGTAGCTGTCTCTGGATCCTCTGCTGTGAAAGCTGATTCTGGCTTTTCTGCCGCAATAGATGATTCTGGAGCCTTTGCTGGATTGAGGAGTTTTGGTTGATCCAAGGTGCTTGTGCTCGAACGTTGTACTGCATGTCCATCAACTGGTGAGGTATCCAATGTCAGCATTCCTTTTGCAGTTGCATGCAAATTTGCGATTTCAGGAATGATCGGCAAACCTTTGCATTCCAGTATCTTAGCTGTATCAATGTCCTCAACATTAGGCGTTGCTTCTTCACTTTGTGTTTTAGCCTCACTTAGTGGTTCATCTCATCCGATATGCCAATACATGCTTCGTCTTTTGTTGGAGAACTGGTTAGTGGCTCATCCTCATCTGAAAAGATGATACATGCTTCATCTTTCATTGGAGAACTGCACGAAGATGTATCCATCTGTTCATCCTGCAAGTCTGTTGGTGGACTGGCCTCGAGTATTGGGGAGTCTACTGCAGGAACCATTCCATGGGCATAGGATGATTCATTGTACTACTCTTGTGCTAATTTCTCCAAAATGGGGATTATTTCTTCAGTTACCAGTTGGCTGTTTGCAGTTGATTTGCTCTCAGCTGATTTAGCACAGGGCTGGTTTAGCACAGGGCTAAATAACTGGCTTTTAAAGCAGACCAAGGCAGGCCAGCAGCCCGATTCAATTCCATTACCGGCCTCCCCGACCAGGCGCCGGAATGCGGCGACTAGGGGATTTTCACAGTAACTTCATTTGATGCCTACTTGTGACAATAAGCGATTTTCATTTTCATTTATCTGCTGTTGCAAACTCACTTTCAGCCTCTTAGAGCTTTCACACTTATTGTAGACATGCGCAGATCACCTTGCCACTACTTGTGATCACCGTGTCACTACTGCCAAAAAAACTAAATAGACTTTCATAGTCTTCCTCTTCTGGCTCATCATCTGATTCATCACTTTCTTATCGTAATTATCATCATTATCGTAATCATCATGATTGTAATCATCATTATCATAATCATCATCATCGTAGTCATCATTGTCGTCTGCAATAGCTTCTCCTGTGAAGTATAACGTTGCACGTGGAATTATGTGTTCATACAAAAATTGACCAATAGCAAAGTCAGCAGCGAGTCTTGCTGCAGAACCTTCATCCATCTCTCCATGCTCTGAACTTTGGGAGGATTGAAAGAATTGAAGAGTCATTTGGTGCAGTTTTTGTAACTGTTCTACCAGTGCCCTGACACTTACGTTTCTGCTTTGTTTTAATGGTTTTCAATGTGACGTTTTTTCCTTTCCTCCAGTCGATCTGGCACCCTGTGCATCCTGTGATTTTTGGTTCATCAAAGAAGATAAAGTCTGACACACCAGGCTGCGACTCCATCTGGTATGTTTTTGTCACTGCCTCAACGACTCAACCTTCAACCGTAAGCCCGTTATAAAATTATCAAAAGATTCACCTGCCTTCTGGGTACGCGTACAAAAGATATGACGTTCGAAAGTTTCATTTTTCTTTGGGGAGCAATGCCGATCAAAGAACTGTATTAGTTCATCAAAGCTCTCGCTTTTTGCATCGCTGTTGAACGCAAACGTATTATAAATTTCTATTGCTTGAGGACCTGCTACCATGAGCAGCAATGCAATATGCTTCCCCTTCAGACTGTGCCTGCAGGCCAAGGGCTGCAACATAGAGTCCGAATTGCTGCTTAAAAACACGCAAAGTTTCGTCTACATTACCAGTGACTTGAAGCTGGTGGGTTACCTTCAGACCTTCCATCTCTAACTTCACAGCCTTTCCATGCGTTGAGTTCCCGTAGTTTACCAGGTAGGTGGAAGAATGTTCTTTTTACTTTCTTCAGCCTATTTCGTCCTGTCTTCTCCGTTGTTATCATCAATTGTTCTACACTCCTGGTACCATGTTATGATTTTGTGTTGTGGCCATGGTAATGATGCACATAGACTATCTAGTTCTTTGATTAGTAAGTTAGTTTATTAACAAAGTGGAAAGATAACTAATGAACTATAATACAAACGGTGACTCGTAATTGAATTCTGTGAATTCTCCTGGAACTATTTCTAGTGTGCCTGTCCTCTAGTACGACTTACTACCGACTGCCCAATCTCTCGAGTCACATGGTAGATCTATATCGCCACCTGCTGGTTGGAGGTCATATTGATAACAATATAAATTATAGTGCACATGCATATCACCTCAGGGGGGTATGGAAAATTAGAAAATAAAAGTTAATGGAGAAGGTGGGAGTGCAGATTAATGATGAGGACTTTTAACTAGTAAAAGGAGTTGAGAGTTCAGGAGAGGTGTGTGGGCTGGGGGTGGGTAGTATACAGAGTCTTCGCTTTGTTGTTAATAAATATTTAATTCATTATGTTTCCTGTGTGGCCCCTCCTTCGAGTCATTGGGTGCGATCTTCCCAAAAGGGAACCAAGTCCCCATGCAAGCACGTTTAGCCATGTGTTTTCCAGCACTGCGAGTGCCGGGAAACACACGTCTATGCAATGCTACTCGCTTTGAATAATGTGCCTGAATGGGGAAGGTGCGGCCAAGGCCACACATAGCCCTGTTTTTTACAATAGGGTGCTCCGCTCGGCGGTAGTCAAAGGAAGGCAGGTAGCCTAGGTGGAGAATGGGTAGCTGGGAATGCGCGAGATCTCGTCGTCAGACCAGGAGGAAGGAATTGAGGGTGGAGGTGAGACTTGGAAGCCTAGGTGTCAAGGCGGGACACATCCGTTCAGCATGTTGGAAGTTGCAAGGAAAGCCCGTGAGACTTGTTGGAGTTCATAAGGAGGATCCCGAAAAGGGAACACAAGTGGAGAATATTATAGGGCGGACTGTCACTTTAAGTGGTCTTAGGAGAGTTCAGGTAAACACTGCTGTGGGAGCAGGTGTGAGGACTGAGGTAGATGAGACATATGCCAGGTTTGTGTCAGAGGGAAAGGTCACCCCATTTTCCTCAATTGAGGTAGTCAAACCCATAACTATCCTAAGGGACATAGGTGCTACTCAACTGGAGAAGGATTTGCTTTTCCCTCCAGGGAACTCAATGAAAACTGACGTATTAGTGAATGGGATAGGTGGAAATTGCATCCTAGTTCCATTGTATGAAGTGCAGTTGGAGTGAGATTTCCCCTCAGGTCTAGTAGTTGTTGGGGTGGTTAAGGAATTCCCAGTGGAATGAGTAGACTCACTTTTGGGGAATGATATGGCAGGAGTGAAGGTTGTAGCTTCATCCATGGTTAGAGAGTCTGAGGGAACTCCTTAAGATAGCACATGAGATCCCAATGGTAGAGCATGTGGGAGTTAGGAAAACCCATTGGGCAGTAAGTGATTCAACAAAGGAAATGTTGAAAGACATTGAATACATATCAAGTGAGAATGGTAGTGAATCTGATTCGGCTGATACTGATGAATTTAACTCTACGGGAATGATTCCCAACAGAGATTTGTCAAAGATAAAATTTAGGAGTGAACCAGATTGTGAGAACTCTAAGACTGAAGGGATCAGAAACCATAGGAAAGAGGAGTCCACATTGAATAATAATGACAGTGATGGAGAGTCAGGCAAGAATTTTGAATTTGATTTTGATTCTGATTATGAATTAATGATAAACGGTTGTTACCGAATAGACCTGCCATTGACTGATGTTAAACAAATTGCAAGTAATTCTTCCATAGCTAGTAAAGAAGACAGCAAATCAGAAGAAGAAAGTGACCTGGACTTTTCTAGAAGTAATTTGTTACAATCTCTTGCAGTAAACCCATTGGCATTCACCTCATGTGTGAATAGTTCCCAAAGCATATCTCCTTTGAAGTAGGGTATACATGATTGCATGCCTTCAGTTAGTCAGGAAGAGAACACTAAGGACTGTGAAGTGATACTAAGTGAACAGCTGGTTAACCCACATTCTTTTGAAAGTCCACAGTGCCTCTTTGAGGTAGAATAAGCAAAGAGCTGGGTGGCATGGTGGTGCAGTGATTAGCACTGCTGCCTATGGCGCTGAGGACCCTGGTTCGATCCCGGCCCCAGGTCACTGACCGTGTGGAGTTTGCACGTTCTCCCCGTGTCTGCGTAGGTTTCCTCTGGGTGTTCTGGTTTCCTCCCACAAGTCCCGAAAGGCGTGTTGTTAGGCGATTTGGACATTCCGAATTCTCCCTCTGTACCCGAACAGGCACCGGAATGTGGCGACTAGGGACTTTTCACAGTAACTTCATTGCAGTGTAAATGTAAGCCTACTTGTGACAATAAAGATTATTTAAAAAAACTTTTTTAAAAAAGCAAATAACAAAGGAGGTTAACTAATCAGTAAACAATTCCTTTTAAAAATTAAGAGGGAGGTGGCTGGAGAGCCACGTGGTGGTTCTACTGCCGTATCTGTTGAACCAACCAGAAAGTTAATGGCGCCAATGACGTGCCAACCTCTGATTCTGACAGGAAAGAACAGTTGAAACCTTGAAAGCATAAATTGTTTCAGCCTTATTACCAAATTGAGATAAGTGCTGTGATTATGAAAACTCCGATGAGAATGCAAAAGTCATAATACAAAGAATAGTGCAAATAAAGTCAACTAACTCTGAGATTATTGAACCCTCAGCTGCACTTGTTGCTGAGGGTAATCATGCGAAGGAAAAGAGAGAATGTAAAGCAGGAGAGTTTGAAGAGTGTTTATTGGTTAAAAATGAACCAAATATTCCTCTCAGCATTGATAATACTGCTTGCAGTTTAGCTGCAGGAGATCCTCGAAATTTGGATAAACATTCATTGGACAATCAGAAACGGCTGACTACCTTACCTGATAGAAAGAAAGAGTGCAGACAGAGTTGTAGGGAAACATCAGGGGACACTCTGTTAGCTACTCAGGATGTAGACATAAGAAACTCTGAACCAATCAAGTCACATCCATCTCGACTAGAACCCCAGAGACTGGCTCAGTTAGAGACTGAAATACAACGCACATTGGACATGTTGCAGAAATAAGTGAAACTCCTGTGGTCCACAGAATGCCAAGTAGAGTTTGGGAGACTGATGGCCATGTTGGAGGACAAACCATTGCTGGCCACCCTGGACTGTTCCTGACCATAATCCACATGTGTTTATCGAGACATTTAAGGCCCAGATTCCAACATTCTTTTGTTGGAGTTGATTATTATTACAACAATTCAATGTTAAGATTGTATATATTCCCAGAAAGGATAATATGATTATAGATGCTCTGTCACACATTTAAAGACTGCCTAGTTACCAATGTGGAGACTGGGAAGGGACTTGTATAACGGGGATGGTGTTTATCGGTATGTGTCTTTGATCTATGCCTTGCACACCTCATAATGAAATGTCGGTGCCCTGAAGTTTCATTCTTTTGGGGCATGGGGGAAGGTATGTAAGGGTCCTTCTGTTCCTTCCTGCTTCTTCCTATTTATTCCCTTATTTCCTTTTTATTTTATTTTAGCTGTTACATTTTTGATTCATGGATATTTAATGGACCTGTGGCTTTAAGGCAAAGCAGCCTGCACCTATAATTCGAACAGGAAGATCCAGAAGGCTGTGCTGTTTTTTACTGACATTTGTGATGATCCGGATTGATTGAGGTGGCTTGTGCCCAATGAATTGGTTGAAAAGGTGGTGCTCTGCCCAGCAACAGGTGGTGATTAGATATTACCTCACTGGAATGTTTCTCAGAGCCATGAGCTTCCATTTTAGTTTCACTTTTTGATTCTGCAGTCTGCGTGGAGGATTCCAAGTAATTCTCCCCCAACAGATCCAGTTAAACTCTCTTCATAAGGCCACTGTGAGTTCTGATTCTCTCGCCAATAAGTCTGGGTGCCACCCTCTCGAGACTGCAAAGGCTTGAAGTCAATCCAGGTGCTGAAAGCAGGGTTTGATGTGAGACAAAGTGTTTTAAGAAAGAAATAGGACTGAATGTGAACCTTTGAGTTGAAGACCCAGTTTGGTAAGACTAAAGTGACGTTCCAAAGGGCTTACTGCCTGTAAGTAATGTACTGAATGAATGACTCTGACAAGAAGACCATCACCAGTTGTAAACCCGAGGCTTTGATCAACCAGCGTTGGAAGCGAAGGCTCTTATCTTTTGACCTTCATCCTTATTATTTTCACACCTTTCCCCCCTCCCCCCTCTGTGTTTGTCTGTCTTGTGTGTGTGGGTGGAGAGTGGAACAGTTACAGGGGATAGTAGGTTAACTTCTTGTTATTCACTTGCATTTACTGCATATTTTGCCATTAATCTTGTTAGAAATAAACAATAATTGTGTTTCATCTTATAAACCTGATTGGAATTATTGGGTAGTCAACCCAAAGATTTCTAGAATTTAAAAAAATGTTTTCATAAATTGAGTATCCAATTCTTTTTTTTCCAATTAAGGGGCAATTTAGCATGGCCAATTCACCTATCCTGCACGTCTGTTCGGGTTGTGGACTTTTTAAGAAGAATTATTAGTTAATTCACTTGTGTTGTGACTTCGGGGTTCGGAGGGCTGGAATTGACCACGCACTTGTCCAGGGTGGCGTAACACCACGCACTAGCTCAGGGTGTCGTGAGACTATTCAAATAACTGAGTTCCGTCCCAGCCATTATATGGTGTCCTGTGCCGTGAAGGACAATGTTAATTACACTAAGTAGGCCTGTGCTTTTACACTTGGGGCATCAATTCTGAAACACTCTCTTTGCAACCTTGAGAATTGCCCAGTCAGCCCATATGACAAACCTCTGATTAGCAAGGCAGATCTTGTTTCATGCTTCAGATTTCAGTTACAAACAGCAATATCAGTGTGTTTCTGTCAGTTATCCAATCCCACGGTCATGGCACATGGTTCGTCTCGGATGACCGGGGAGTGCAGCTGACAATTCAGCCTTACGACTGACTGGCCGCTCCTCAATGATGTTGTGAGGTTCTCATGTGGATGTGCGCTTCATTCCAGCAGACACTGATTGACAAAATAGGCGCGGGAACCCCCATTAATATTTCTTTTCATTTTCTTAACCCAGTGAGACTGAGATCAGTTGGAGTGGCCATGTCATCCTTCAAGGAGAGATCAGGTAATTTACTAGCAGCCCAAGAGCAGAAACGTGGAAAATATGAGCAGAAGCAGGCCATTCGGCCCTCCGGGCCTGCTCTGCCATTCAACATGATCATGGCTGATCTTCTATCTCAAACCATACTCTGGCACTCTCCCCTCGACACCTGAGAGTCTAGAATACTTTCTATTTCCTTCTTGGACTTGTGACTACATTGTCTCACTCATTGACCCACCAGGACATTCAACAAGGACATTTGAGGACCTGTTACAAATATTTATAAGATCTCCCTGTTTTTTTTTTATACAAAGGGTAGTGGAAATCTGGAACTATCCGGCAACAGATTATGGATCAATTAGAGCTTTTGACAGATCAATAGATTTTGTTGGGTTAAAGAATCACAGGATAGAGAGCAAAGGCAGGTGTCTGGAGATGACATACAGATTAGCCATAATCTAATTGATTGGTGGGCCGGCCCCAAAGGGCTGAATGACTTGTTCTTGTTCTTTCTGTTCCTCTTGCAGTCATCCTACAGACTGGGATTATCATTGTTCTCTTTTTGAATCAACTGGATCAGCTCCCTTGATCCACACCAACAAAATTCCACTAGTTTGGTAGAGTTACATTCTGAGAGTTTAAGTCTGTTTTTTTGCCTGGAACAGGGAGCTGACTGCCGTTGTGTGACCGCTCAAAGTGCTGCAGGGCAATTCCTCCCTAAGGTATCAAACTCATTTGAAATTGAATTGGCAGTAAGGGAAGGCATTTGATACAATTCTGTAAACATTGAGAGTTATCATGGCCAATATTTGTACCCCAGTGAGTGTGGAAAATTTCCACTCACGCCCGTCTCGTTTATGGTGAAAGGCAGAGACGCGGACATTTAAAAAAACCAAAAAGGACCTGCCTGTTAGCCGCTCAAAGAGGCCGTGAGTTATTAAAGTGAACACTTGTATTTTGAGTATTGTGTATTTCAGGTGAGCAGACACATGGACATCCAGTAATCCCACCTGAAATCCAGTTTTCGCACAGCCGCCCCCCCCACCCCCGCCCCTCCCCATTACAGCACTGTAGTACCAATTATCGGTACATGCACTGGGTACACCCCACCTTTTAGGTTTGGTCTCGAGCTACCTAACCAGAGTTTCCAAAAGGGAGGTTACTCACTGATGGGGAGGGATGCTGAACAATTCTGTACATTCATGCACCCCCCTCCCACCATGGTTTTAGAAAACAAAGGAGAGATTCCAGGGTTTAATAACTGAGGAAGCCAGCAGTAGTGGAACAGGGGTTTATTAAACTATGCACAATACTCTGCCCAGAGCAGTAACTCTCTACCAATCCAGTCCTTGTTGGGACAACCAACATCTCTGGGCCCTGCTTCGGCCGGCTTTATATGTAGGTCTAACGAGATCCTACTGGGTGGCCTCCGTGCCATATCTGGGAAGCTCGTACTCCATGAGTCCCATGGGGAGATGGACAGTGGTTTCCTCGTGATCCTCATGGGAATTATTGCACTCCTCCCCGAAAGCTCCCCTTTAACTGCCAATAGTGGGGCCTTCCGCACTGCTTTGCCTGATGCTGCGCTTCAGCTTGCGACAGTTTTGGGTCGGGCGGTGTACATTGGTTCATCAACCGCCTTTTCCTGGCTGACCTCGGAAGTGTTGTCGCCGGGATATCGGCCCCTGACCTGATGCCGGCCATCTGCAAGGATACTTTCATGTCCATTTCCGAGCCGGAGTCTTCCTCATCCTGCAGGTCTGGGTGTTGGGATATAGATGGTTGGATCCCCTGGCCAAATGGCAGTTTCAGGCATGGAGGGGATATTAATACTGTGTTGGGCATCTATAGCACGGGCTTCCACTTCTCGAGGTGGTCCAAATGTTTGCGTTGAACTCTTCCCTGAATCCTAACCATGTAGGAGATCGGTCCGGTTCTCCCCAGCACGATACTTGGGAGTCAAATTTCCCCATTGCCGAAGTTGAGGGCATGGACTGCATCCCCCCAAGAGAAACCGCCGCCCTGGCATCCTCTGGTCACGGCATCGCCTCTGCATCTCCGCTGCACCTCCAGTTTCCTGCTGAGTTTCGGAGCCATGTGGCTCAGCCGTGTTCTAAGCCTTCCGCCCAGCAGCAGTTCTGCAGGAGATACCACTGTCATCATGTGTGATATTGCGCAGTAGCTAAAAGGGAATCGCAGCAGTCCCATGTCCATGGCGTCTGTGGTTTGCTTTTTTATACACCTTTTGAAAGTCTGGAACGCCCTTTCAGCGAGGCCAATGGAGGAGGGATGGTACAGGATGGTTCTGATATGCTGGATGCCCCGAACAGGCGCCGGAATGTGACGACTAGGGACTTTTCACAGTAACTTCATTTGAAGCTTACTTGTGACAATAAACGATTTTCATTTCATTTTCATTCTTTTGCAAACGTGACAAACTCCTCACTCATGAAGGGTGTCCCATCATCCATTACAGCACCTCAGGGATTTCATGTGTGCTGAACGAGCACCGGAGCTTTTGCATCCTGGCCCTGGATGTCATGAAGGCCATCTTGTACACGTCAAGCCACTTGGACTCGGCATCTACGATGACAAGGAACATGGACCCCATGAAAGGCCCTGTGAAGTCTACATGCACTCATGGGCGGCCTGGCTCTCCCATGGATGAACTTAAGAACATAAGAACAAGGAGCAGGACTAGGCCATCTATCCCCCCGAGCCTGCTCCGCCATTCAATGAGATCATGGCAGATCTTTTGTGGACTCAGCTCCACTTTCCGGCCCAAACACCATAACCCTTAATCCCTTTATTCTTCAAAAAACTATCTATCTTTGTCTTAAAAACATTGAATGAAGGAGCCTCTACTGCTTCACTGGGCAAGGAATTCCATAGATTCACAACCCTTTGGGTGAAGAAGTTCCTCCTAAACTCAGTCCTAAATCTACTTCCCCTTAATTTGAGGCTATGCCCCCTAGTTCTGCTTTCACCCGCCAGTGGAAACAACCTGCCCGCATCTATCCTATTATTCCCTTCATAATTTTATATGTTTCTATAAGATCCCCCCTCATCCTTCTAAATTCCAACAAGTACAGTCCCAGTCTACTCAACCTCTCCTCGTAATCCAACCCCTTCAGCTCTGGGATTAACCTAGTGAATCTCCTCTGCATACCCTCCAGTGCCAGTACGTCCTTTCTCAAGTAAGGAGACCAAAACTGAACACAATACTCCAGGTGTGGCCTCACTAACACCTTATACAGTTGCAGCATAACCTCCCTAGTCTTAAACTCCATCCCTCTGGCAATGAAGGACAAAATTCCATTTGCCTTCTTAATCACCTGTTGCACCTGTAAACCAACTTTTTGCGACTCATGCACTAGCACAACCAGGTTTCTCTGCACAGCAGCATGTTTTAATATTTTAACATTTAAATAATAATCCCTTTTGCTGTTATTCCTACTAAAATGGATAACCTCACATTTGCCAACATTGTATTCCATCTGTCAGACCCTAGCCCATTCACTTAGCCTATCCAAATCCCTCTGCAGACTTCCAGTATCCTCTGCACTTTTTGCTTTACCACTCATCTTAGTGTCATCTGCAAACTTGGACACATTGCCCTTGGTCCCCAACTCCAAATCATCTATGTAAATTGTGAACAATTGTGGATCCAGCACTGATCCCTGAGGGACACCACTAGCTACTGATTGCCAACCAGAGAAACACCCATTAATCCCCGCTCTTTGCTTTCTATTAATGAACTAATCCTCTATCCATGCTATTACTTTCCCCTTAATGCCATGCATCTTTATCTTATGCAGCAACCTTTTGTGTGGCACCTTGTCAAAAGCTTTCTGGAAATCCAGATATACCTCATCCATTGGCTCCCCGTTATCTACCGCACTGGTAATGTCCTCAAAAAATGCCACTAAATTAGTTAGGCATGACCTGCCCTTTATGAACCCATGCTGCTTCTGCCCAATGGGACAATTTCCATCCAGATACCTCGCTATTTCTTCCTTGATGATAGATTCCAGCATCTTCGCTACTACCGAAGTTAAGCTCACTGGCCTATAATTACCCGCTTTCTGCCTGCGTAGAACATAGAACATTACAGCACAGTACAGGCCCTTCGGCCCTCGATGTTGCGCCGACCTGTGAAACCACTCTAAAGCCCATCTACGCTATTTTTTTACCTCCTTTTTTAAACAGTGGTGTCACGTTTGCTAATTTCCAATCCGCCGGGACCACCCCAGAGACTAGTGAATTTTGGTAAATTATCACCAGTGCATTTGCAATTTCCCTAGCCATCTCTTTTAGCACTCTGGGATGCATTCCATCAGGGCAGGAGACTTGTCTACCTCCTTAGTGATAACAATCCTCTCAAGGTCCTCACCTGTCATAGCCTCATTTCCATCAGTCACTGGCATGTTATTTGTGTCTTCCACTGTGAAGACCAACCCAAAAAACCTGTTCAGTTCCTCAGTCATTTCCTCATCTCCCATTATTAAATCTCCCTTCTCATCCTCTAAAGGACCAATATTTACCTTAGCCACTCTTTTTTGTTTTATTGGGATGTTTTCTTGTTTTCTTGTCACGTTTTCTTGTCCTGCCACATGTATTATTTGAAGGGACGCCGGCAGAGGAAGCTTCTGAAGCTCTTGGCATGCCAGGCAGCAGCATATGATCCTTGCAAACTCCACATTGATGCCGGGCCACCAGACATAACTACGTCTTTGAGGCGACTGGATGATCATTGTGTAGGTTCTTCAGCAGGGTGTCCTGATCCTACGGTAGGCTGACTACCTGGGTTCCCCACAATATGACACCATCCTCCACATTTATCGCCGATACCTTCTGGGAAAAAGGCTGTCGGGCTACAGCAAGCATTCCGCCGCTCAAAAGCATGTGGCGGAGATTCGCCAGTCTCGGATCCTGCTGCATCCATGCTCGCACCTGAGTATCCCCCATTGGCAAGGTGTTCATAAAATTAAGAGTTGCAACCACCACTGGCAGAGATGGGGAACTCATGGACAATGAGAGATGACTGAGAGCACCAGCGTGGGCAGTCTGATTACTATTATGGGCCAGGGTTTAGAGAACAGCAAAGTATATCATGGAGTTCACCTGACCTTCAACCTTTAATAGATTTTGGTTATGAGGAGCAAAATGGCCCACTTTCCAGGTGTTATGCAACAGAGATCTTAAGTATTTTTAAACAAAACAATATTTATTCTATGAATCCAGTTAACATTTTATAAACACACAGTAAACATCTTATCAGCTACCAACACAAATACCCCCCCAAAGATACAGTACTCTATAGGTAACCCTTAATAACTTTGCGAACAACATCCATAAGCCAAACACCCTTTTTCCCCACAAAACACTAGGCCTGCATTCCTTACAGAAACAGGTATTACTGTGAAGTTATCACGTGATCTAGAGGCATTCTTTAGCATGCAGAGAGAGAGACCAAAATACACCTACTTGGTTTGAATGTAGCTCCCCAACTGAAAACTAAACTAAAAAAGACTCAGAGCCACAAAGCAGCTTCCAGCTCAAAACGAAAGTAAAAGACAGAATCACAGCCCAGCTCCACCCATACAATGACATCAATGCAGCCATTTGATAAAACACTCTTTTCTTAAAGGAACCCTCACATGACACCTCCCCCCAAGAAAAAAAAACCATCAACTTCAAGATGGTTTCATTTTTCACCTTTTCACTTTTCTTTCAGAAATATTGACAGTAAATATACTTTTTTGTTTAAGAAAACCAAACACGCAAACATTTATAATAACATAATCCATTTTAGTTCTTCTTCCTCCACCGAACCTGCTTCTCTTCATCTCATTCGTGACAAAGCATTGGCTATCACGTTTTCTTGTCCTGCCACATGTATTATTTTTAAATTAAATGGCTGTAACAATAAATTCCATCGAAACAGTCTGGCATTGTTATTCCGGAATCGCTCCAAAAACGTCAATGGATTATGATCAGTATATATAATTGTTTCAGACGAATTGCTGGTAATATAAATTTGAAAATGTTTCAAAGCCAGCACCAAGCTCAAAGTCTCCTTCTCAATCATTGGATACTTCTTCTGGTGCTTATTTAATTTCTTTGAAAAATAACCAATAGGTCGCTCTAGTCCTTCGTCGTTTTCTTGTAAGAGCACCACACCTACGCCCACATCACTCGCATCAACAGCCACTTTGAATGGTTTTGTGTAATTTGTGATGGCAGTGGTTAACAGCCTTCAGGCCATCAAATACCTGTTGACACTCCACTGAAATTTGCTACGCTTCTTTAGCAAGTCTGTCAGTGAAGCAACAACACTGCTAAAATTTGGTACAAATTTCTGGTAAAATCCATTCATGCCAAGAAATCACATTATTTCCCTTTGTGTCAAGGGTATTGGAAACTCCCCAATAACTTTTGTTTTCACATCCCGTGGGACCATTCAACCTTGTCCAATTGTATGGCCAAAGAAAATGACTTGGGCTTTCCCAAATTCACTTTTGGCTAGGTTTACTACCAAACCCACCTCCTGAAGTCGATCGAATAACTCCATCAGATGCTTCAAATGTTCTTTCCATGTCTGACTAAAAATTACCAGATCGTCGATGTATACCGCACAATTGGGTAAACCTGAAACAACTTTGTTAGTTAACTGTTGAAATATGGCTGGGGCGTTTTTCATGGCAAATGGCATATACATTTTTGTATGGCATGGAATTAGTATATACCATCTGGAGTCACAAAAGCTGAAATCTCCTTCGCTCTTTCGTATAAAGGTAACTGCCAGTAACCTTTAAGTAAATCCAGTTTGGAAATAAAATCTGATTGTCCCACCTTCTCAATACAATCCTCCAAACGTGGGATAGGATAAGAGTCCGTTCTTGTAACTGCATTAACCGTTCTATTGTCCACACACAACCGTTGGGTACGGTCCGGTTTCGGAACCATCACTATGGGTGAGCTCCATTTATAAGCATACTTTCAATTTCTTTATTAACCTGTGCCAATTTTAAAGGGTTAAGTCTACATGGATGTTGTTTAATTGGAACAGCATTTCCCACATCTACATCATGTATAGCCATTTTAGTTACTTCCCAACTTATCTCCACAAACTTGCCCATGTGATATCAATAACTCTTTCAGGTCAGTTCATTTTTCCTCTGAAAGGTAACTCAACAATTTATCCCAGGTTTTAAGAACATCCTCGTTTTCGAATTTAATTTGAGGGATGTCAAATTCAAAGTCATCTGGATTTGGTTCTTCATTTTGAGTTAGAATCATTAAAACCTCCTCCTTTTGCTCTCCTTCTCTTTCAAAATACCCTTTAAGCATATTTACATGACACACTCGGTGAGTTTTCCTTCTATCCGGCGTTCTTACCACATAATTCACCTCACTTAATTTTCTTTCAATCTGATAAGGTCCACAAAACCTTGCTTTTAAAGGTTCACCTACCACTGGTAACAAATCTCGCGAGGTGTTTTGAGTGTCACAAATCTCGCAAGAAACCTCTTGCGAGATTCAACGGCCTCGCCCTGACGCCAAGTCAGACACAAAGAGGCCGCTGAATTGCATGGAAGTGACAACATGAAGGCCATATATTTACCTTGCAGTTTGAGAGGGAGAAGCTGGAATCAGATGTAATTAAATAAAGGTCATTACAAAGACATGGGGGAGGAGCTGGCCAGAGTTGATTGGAAAAGGAGACTAGCAGGGAAGACAGTGGAACAGCAATGGCAGGGGTTTTGGGGGATTATTAGGGAGGCACAACAGAAATTCATCCCAAGGAGGAGAAAACATGCTAAGGGGAGGACGAGGCATCCATGGCTGATGAGGGATGTCAAGGCCAGCATAAAAGCAAAATAAAATGCATACAAAGTGGTGAGGATTAGTGGGAAGCCACAAGATTGGGAACCCTTTAAAAGCGAGCAGAGGGAACCAAAAAAGCAATAAGGGGAGAGAAGATGAAATATGAGTGCAAGCTAGCTAGTAATATGAAAGAAGATAGGAAGAATTTTCTTCAATATATAAAAGGTAAGAGAGAGGCAAAAATAGACATTGGACCACTGGAAAATGTGGCTGGAGAAGTAATGATAGGAAACAAAGAAATGGTAGAGGAACTGAGTAGTTACTTTGCATCAGTCTTCAGGGTAGAAGACACCAGTGGGATGCCAGAGCTCCAGGAGAACCAGGGGGCAGAGGTGAGTGGCCATCACTAAGGTGAAGGTTCTGGGCAAAACTGAATGTTCTGAAGTTGGATAAATCACCTGGACCGGATGGACTACACCTCAGAGTTCTAGAAGAGATAGCTGAGGATATTGTGGAGGCATTGGTGGTAATCTTTCAGGAATCACTGGGGGTCTGGAGGGTCCCAGATTAGTGGAAAGTGGCTAATGTAACACCGCTGTTTAAGGAGGGAGGGAGGCAGAAGACAGGATATGATAGGCAGGTGAGCCTGACTTTGATCGTTGGTAAGATTTTAGAGTCCATTATTAGAGATGAGATCGTGGAGCACTTGGAAGTGCATGGTAAAATAGGACTGAGTCAGCACGGCTTCGTCAAGGGGAGGTCATGTCTGACAAAACAGTTAGACTTCTTTGAGGAAGTAACAAGAAAGTTAGACAAAGGAGAACCAGTGGACGTGATTTATTTAGATTTCCAGAAGGTCTTTGACAAGGTGCCACGTAGGAGACTGTTAAATAAGTTAAGAGCCCAGGGTGTTAAGGGTAAGATATGGATAGAGGATTGGCTGATTGGCAGAAGGCAGAAAGTCGGGAAAAAGGGGCCTTTTTCAGGATGGCAGCCGGTGACTAGTGGTGTGCCTCAGGGGTCGTTGCTGGGACCACAACTTTTCACAATATACATTAATGATCTGTAAGAAAGAACTAAAGGCACTGTTGCTAAGTTTGCAGATGATACAAAGATCTTCAGAGGAGCAGTAGTATTGAGGAAGCAGGTGGGTTGCAGAAGGACTTGGACAGGCTAGGAGAGTGGGAAAAGAAGTGACAGATGGAATACAATGTGGAAAAGTGTGAGGTTATGCACTTTGGAAGTCGGAATGGGGGCATTGACTATTTTCTAAATGGGGAAATGCTTCGGAAATCAGAAGCACAAAGGAACTTGGGAATCCTTGTTCACGATTCTCTTAAGGTTAAGCGCAGGTTCAGTCGGCAGTTAGGAAGGCAAATGCAATGTTAGCATTCATGTTGAGAGAGCTAGAATACAAGACCAGGGATGTACTTCTGAGGCTATATAAGGGTCTGGTCAGATCCCATTTGGAGCATTGTGAGCAGTTTTGGACCCTGTATCTAAGGAAGGATGTGCTGGCCTTGGAAAGGGTCCAGAGGACGTTCACAAGAATGATCCCTGGAATGAAGAGCTTGACGTATGAGCAATGATTGAAGACTCTGGGTCTGTACTTGTTGGAGTTTAGAAGGATGAGAGAGGATCTTATTGAAACTTACAGGACACTGCCAGGCCTGGATAGAGTGGATGCGGGGAGGATGTTTCCACTTGCAGGAAAAACTAGACGCAGAGGACACAATCTCAGACTAAAGAGACGATCCTTTAAAACAGATGAGGAGGAATTTCTTCAGCCAGAAGGTGGTGAATCTGTGGAACTCTTTGCCGCAGAAGGCTGTGGGGGCCAAATCACTGAATGTCTTTAAGACAGAGATAGATAGGTTCTTGATTAATAAGGGGATCAGGGGTTACGGGGAGAAGGCAGGAGAATGGGGATGAGAAAAATATGAGCCATGATTGAATGGCGGAGCAGACTCGATGGGCCGAGTGACCTAATTCTGCTCCTCTGTCTTATGGTCTTATCTTGTTTCTTGTTTAGAACATAGAACATACAGTGCAGCAGGTGGCCATTTGGCCCATCGAGTTTGCACCGACCCACTTAAGCCCTCACTTCCACCCTATCCCCATGACTCAATAACCCCTCCTAACCCTTTTGGACACAATTTAGCATAGCCCATCCACCTAACCTGCACGTCTTTGGACTGTGGGGGGAAACCGGAGCACCCGGAGGAAACCCACGCAGTCACGGGGAGAAGGTGCAGACTCCTCACAGACAGTGACCCAGCGGGGAATCGAACCTGGGGCCCTGGTGCTGTGAAGTCACTGTGCTAGCCACTTGTGCTACCGTGCTGCCCCTAGTAGGGACATAACCTGTGTCTACATACTCACTTCATTCTTTCACTGGTTAGAATCCGAGAATATCAGGGGAAAATCATACGCCGAGAATTTTAAATTGCTTTCTGCATGTTCTTAAATTTTAGTTTTCTGCCTGGAAAATGCTTTAATAGGGGCAGCACGCTGGCGCAGTGGTTAGCACTGCTGCCTCACAGCGCAGAGAACCTGGGTTCGATCCCGGCCCCAGGTCACTGTCTATATGGAGTTTGCACATTCTCCTCATGTCTGCGTGGGTCTCCTGGGTCCCAGAGATGTGCAGGGTAGGTGGATAGACCACACTAAATTGCCCCTTAATCGGAAAAAAAGGAATTTGGTACTTTAAATTTTTTTTTAAAGAAAATGCTTTCTTTGTTTCCAATTTCCACCTTTAGGCAGTCATCCTACCTTTTTGCATTCCAGGGAGCCAGACGGTTAAGTATAGAACTGGAACCAAACTCCGCATACTTTTTTTTTACAGAGATACATGTTCTAACCATGCAATAACAATCACAGAGTTGGTCTGTCCCTCTTCATAAGGATGCACATGAATTCCCCATTCATAGGGAAGGAAATTTGCCATCTTCACCTGGTCTGGCCTGCGTGTGACTCCAAACCCAAACCATTGTCGTTGACTCTTAACTTCCTTCTGAATTGGCCTGGCAAGCCACAAGCAAGTCAAATAGACAAAGCAAAAGCTATGAGTTTGTGGCCCAGACATTATTCCATTTAAAGTGGCGTACTGCCAGTTTATTCAGTTCACAAGAGGTTGATTTTTGATGAAATATTGTTGTTAGAATCGCCATGGAGATCAAGGAATAAAGATGATCCGGTTCCCCGTGACCTCCTCGGACAATGAACTTCCCAGTAACAGGGGTGGGGCTTCCCCTTAACAAGGGAATACTTCAAAGGCATATTAGGAATGGATGACAAATGCTCACCTTGCCAGTGATGGCCACGATTCATGAAAGATTTTTCAATAAAATCACGACCTGCATACAATTGGTACAATTCATGTATAGTCATAGCTTTGTCCTTCTGAATGTGTGGGGAGTTGGGGGAGACAGGGGTCAGTAGAATTTTAGGCATGTCGTGAGTCAGGAGGTCATGTTGCAGCTGTACAAAACTCTGGTACGGCCGCATTTGGAGTATTGCGTACAGTTCTGGTCACCGCATTATAGGAAGGACATGGAGGCTTTGGAGCGGGTGCAGAGGAGATTTACCAGGATGTTGCCTGGTATGGAGGAAAAATCTTATGAGGAAAGGCTGATGGACTTGAGGTTGTTTTCGTTGGAGAGAAGAAGGTTAAGAGGAGACTTAATAGAGGCATACAAAATGATCAGGGGGTTAGATAGGGTGGACAGTGAGAGCCTTCTCCCACGGATGGAAATGGCTGGCACGAGGGGACATAGCTTTAAACTGAGGGGTAATAGATATAGGACAGAGGTCAGAGGTAGGTTCTTTACGCAAAGAGTAGTGAGGCCGTGGAATGCCCTACCTGCAACAGTAGTGAACTCGCCAACACTGAGGGCATTTAAAAGTTTATTGGATAAACATATGGATGATAATGGCATAGTGTAGGTTGGATGGCTTTTGTTTCGGTGCAACTTCGTGGGCCGAAGGGCCTGTACTGCGCTGTATCGTTCTATGTTCTATGTTCTATTACTTTGGTTGCAAGAGGCACAGGCCCCAGCAATTAGAAATCCTGACAGTGAACCTTGCCTGCAGGGAAAAGCACAGCGGGAATCTGGGCTGGTGATGGGTGAGGCTCTTGCATTTGACTTGGACTTTAAATCTCTTTTGCTGTTATTCAGCCAAGAAATGCAAGTAAGCCAGCCTCACATCAATAAAATAAATATGTTGCTGTCATCCAGTTATAAAATAGTAGACTTTGATCTCATTTAAGATTATTATACAGATAATATGCAAATTAATGCTACTATATTTTAACCTGGCTCACATGTTTATAACACTTCATAAGGCATGGGGTGCACTATTGCTTTAAGCACCATATTGCATCAATGTCAATTGAAATTTTCTTCCCCTTCATTTACCAGAACTGAAGCCTTATTGGGGCCAATTACAGGTGGTGTGTAAAAGTTCTTCAATAAGTTATCAGATCTTTAAGGAGTGAGTCATAAAGACTGTGGCTTGGGCTGTCGATGTGGAATGCACGTGTGTGCACATTCACACGTTCAAATAGACAAAGCAAAAGCTATGAGTTTGTGGCCCAGACATTATTCCGTTTAAAGTGGCGTACTGCCAGTTTATTCAGTTCACAAGAGGTTGATTTTTGATGAAACATTGTTGTTAGAATCCCCATGGAGATCAAGGAATAAGGATGATCCGGTTCCCCGTGACCTCCTCGGACAATGAACTTCCCCAGTAACGGGGGCGGGGCTTCCCCTTAACAAGGGAATACTTCAAGAGTATACAAATGGTGTCCTTTTCTTTAAATTCATTTATGGGATGTGGGCGTATCAACCTAGGCCAGCATTTATTGCCCCTCCCGAGTTGCCCTTCAGAAGGTGGCGGTGAGTTGCCTTCTTGAACCGCTGCAGTCCTTGAGGTGTAGGTATACCCACTGAGCTGTTAGGGAGGGAGTCCCAGGATTTTTCCCCAGCGACAATGAAGGAACGGCCGATATATTTCCAAGTCAGTGTGGTGACTTACTTGTAGGGGAACTTCCAGATGGTGGGGTTCCCAGGTATCAGCTTCTCTTGTCCTTTTAGACAGTCGTGGGTTTGGAAGGTACTGTCGAAGAGTACAGGTCGAGGAGGGAGACCCTTTGGAGGGTGGAGAGTTGATTGCGTTGCTAATAAACCTTGTTCATTGTTTTCTACCTGCTGGTTCATGCGAGCTGCTTTGGTGGATTCACCAATTGGCATCCCCAAACCTTCCTGCTCACTCAATACACATGCACAAACTATTCTCCACACATTTACAAAGCTCTGACTCCATGCGCGAAAGAATAGCTCACCCGAGTTTCCTGTATTAACTAACAGAAGTACTCAGCTGGCAGAGATCAATGCCCAAAGCCATCTAATAGCATCTTAAAATGAGAAGTTTGAAGTTTGACGGTGATTTTGGTGTGCTGTGTTGTTTTTCCAGAATTCCGCACCAGAGGGAATGGTTTCTCTGTGCCCATACTATCGAATCCTTCTATTGTTTTGAATCCAAGCAGAAATGTGTGGCTGGACACCTAGTGCAGCCTGGAAAGTTTTGGACACTTGGAGCGCTGGGGCCAGTTCCTGGAGAAGGGGCAAAAGATGAACAAGTTGCAGCCGAAGAAAGCAGGACCCACCACATGTATCTCAGCTGCATGGCAGGGAACAGGCAGCCCAACTCCAGCCACAAGGGTTATACCATGAAAGAGGTGAATGCAAGCAGATTAGGAAGGCATAGCAGTCGTGCAATGTGATTGAACATGGGTTTTTGCAACAATGTTCATGGTGTTAGTGTTGTGGGCCAGGATTTAGAAAACTCCAAAGTGCATCATGGAGTTCACCTGACCGACAACTGTTTATTGATTTTAGTTATGATGAGCACAAGGGTCTGCCTTTCAGGTGTTATTCAACAGAGGCCTTAAGCACCTTAAATCAAAAACAAAATTTATTCTATGAATTTAGCGAACATTTTTATAAACACACACAGTAAGCATTTTTATCAACTACAAACATAAATACCTCACACAGCTACAGTACCCTACGTATAACCCTTAATAAACTTCCCCTTTAAGCTGTCCCAATTTAATAACAAGATCCCATAAACCAGAAAACCCTTTTCAAAGGTGTGGTCCAGCACACAACACTCAAGACCTGGTTTGGATGCTCTTGTGTCCTTTCCAAAACAGCAGGTTTGAATTCCTTCAAGAAAACAGTTATTTCTTTTCAAGTTATCAAGCAGTCTGGAAACAGCTTTTAAAATAAAGATAGAGAGACACTTATTTTTCAACCTGCGCTGTACAAACCAGTTCAAACACAAAGCGAAAGTAAAAACCCAGAGCCACAGCCCAGATCCACACACACAATGACATGACTGAAGCCATGTGATAAGACAAAAACATTTCTTTAAGGGACACTCCCATGACAGTTAATATGCTATTTTTTCAATGAATCAGACAATTGATTGGAATTTCGCATTTAGGTGAGAGGTTGCAGGCATTTTGGGCACATCTGGTTACTCCTCCTCTTCTCCCTCCTCCTCCTTGGAGGATTGCGATCAGCTTGAACCATCCTTTTCCTGCAGCTCTACCCCACTCTGCAATGCAATTTTGTGCTAGATGCAGCAGTCCACAACCATTCTGGAGACCTTGATTGGAATATACTGAAGATGACCCCCAGATCTGCCCATGAACCTGAATCACACATTCAGCAACCCAATGCCTTGTCCTTTTTATCGCCCTTCTGCTCATCTGGCCCTGGTTTGACCTTTCCTCTCCATCAGTGGATTCTCCTCACAGGATTCATGACCCAGAGAGTTGTCCTTGTCTCTAAGGAACCACAAGCTCACCTTGTGTGGAGATTCAAAAACTGTGGGGTATGTGACTATCACAGAATGGACGATTCATGTCAGCTGCCAGGATATCTTGTACACACATGCCTGAAAACCTTCCAGTGGTCATGTATGAACTGAACACTGAGAGAATGGAATTCCATGTGAATTTTGTTTTGCAAAAGACACTTTATTCATAAAATATCTGAAAGAACATTATAAAACATTTCACAATGATCACTACTGTTTTGTATTCATGGCATTTCCAGTGTTTCCTCACTAGCAGCCTTGCAGTGGAACAGGGTCACTTTAAGAGATCCATCACATGACATCATTGGAGATGATGTCATTGGCCGTTTGCGTGGGCAAGTGGGCAGTGTAACATAGCGGCCTGTAGTGTTCACATCCCCTGAATAAAGTGCTTTGTTTGTTTGAACCTCTTGAGGCCTGCAGACTTAATTTTAAAACCCCCACATAAAAGCTGGCGAAGAGATAAGCACCCAAAAAGAAAACGAAATAATTAAAATAGTCACTCCATGAAAGCTGGTGATGGGGGAGTCAAGCAATGGTTGTAGTCACTGGAGGAACCAAAAAATCATTGAGGAATCTGAAAAAAACAACTTTGAAAAGAAACTTGCCAAGTGCATTGCCCGAAATGATCCATAACAGTACCAGGAGACCCGTGAGTAGCACGTACCCTGCAACAACAAATGTAGAGCTGGGGTTGTTGTAAAACATGAAAGGAAAACAAGCTGAGCTCAGGTTTGTCTTGTTTTGGGGAGAAAGGAAACAAGGTAGTGCTAAACATTTGTAGCACATCATGCACTCGCTGGTCACTCCATAGTGAAAAATGGCAGGGCTTTTTGGTGTCATGGGATCTTTTGGTGAGAATACAGAGCGATGGAGATTCAACTATTTTGTCCAAGTGAACAAAATAGCAGCAGATGCAGTAGTCCCAAACTTCCTGAGCATAATGGGGAGAAAAACATTTAACCTCCTGAGGCATCTAGTACAGCTGGAACAGCCGGGCGCAAAATCCTACGATGAAATAGTGGAAATATTGCAGAGCCAGTGTTCACTGAAGACTTTTGTCATTTTCATAAGCACAACCAAGGAGAAGGTCAATTGATTGCATAGTTTGTAGCTACCCTGAAAAGACTGGCGAATTTGGGGATGTGTTAAATGATACAATCAGAGATAGATTAGTCTGTGGTTTAAGGAGTGAAGCTATTCAAAAGCGGTTGTTAACCAAAAGTAACCTGACCTTAAAGAAAGCTTTAGAAGTTGTTGTATCCATGGAATTAGCAGCCAAAGAAACTCAACAATTGAGTTCAAGCACAAGAATTCACAAGATGTTGGCCGAAACCCGAACACAGACACAGACTCGCACTTGCCATAGCTGTGCAAAAACAGGGCGCTCAGCAGCAGATTGTTTGTTGGTGCAGGCATCGTGCGCAGGAATTGTGGTGGAAAGGGCCACATTGAACATGCCTGTTGGAAAAATAAACAATCTTTAGCCAAATTTGTAAAAAAACAAGAGCCGAAAAAAATCAAATGAGTAAAGGAAAGAGTGTCCACGTGGTACAAAAAGGACATGAGAAGAAACCCGATTCACAATCCAAAGATGAACTATCATCAAAGGTACTGGCTATTGCTTGTGAAACAAACCATGACAGTGTAGCCATCTCAGATGGCTACCTGCAAAGCACCATGGGAATTATGGCCAGCCCAGGACTCAGACACACTCAGAGCTTGTGTGTGTTTTGCAATCCAGATAGCTAGACGTGATCGAAACCCCCGCTCGTTTGCATTCTAATAGCCCATTTCCCCAGAACAAAAGGACTGTACTCAGGTAACCGATACAGATGCAGACTAACCGGTGCCACTCCCTTTGCTAAGAAAGCCCAAACAGCCAAGGTCAATGACCTCAATGTGGAATTATTGGGTCCAGAGCTAAGGACCACCCCAAAGAGCACGAAATCCCAGAGGGATAAAAGGGACACAGCCATGTGTTAGGTCCCTCTTGGCCCTGGCCTACGCCTAAAACCAAGTGTAGCATTACGACCAGAAGACAAGTTCAAGACCAACGATCGCTACCAGACAGATGAGCATAGCAGAAACGAAGCCACTTCTTCTACCCAACCATGCAAGATCCGAACATCTTGTTCATCTGTAAAGAGCCGGTTGCCCTGAAGTTTAATATAGGTTATTGTAGTTGTTAGTTGTAGTTTAAATTGTAGTGTTTTATGTTGCATGTTGAAGTAATCCTTGTGTGTAAATAAACTATCTTTGAATTTGAACTGACTATCTGGTTGTTTGGTCTTTGATCGATATCCAATAAAGACTTGTGGTGTTATCATTTGATACCTGGCATCTCTGAAAAGCAATATTATCATTAATAACTGCCATATCTAGTTAATTTGGCAATATTATTGGTGCTGATTGGTGGGATAGTATTCCACTCATTAAAAAGAGCAACATTATTGGTGACTCCGGTGCCGATTGGCAACATTATTGACAACATCTGACGGGACTCGACCTAGAAGTGATTTTGTCACTCCGAGAGAATCCACAAAACTTTGCATTAGAAATCCAATTGAGGAAAAGTGAAAGAAACCACAAGTGTAAGGCCCATATCGATCAAATCACCAAGATTTGGAATTGTATATTAACCTCCATGCGTGCTAACAGGGATATAAGGTAAACTCGTTAGATTTTGCGTTAAACTATCGGGAGTATTGTGAACCGGAAAATAGCCTAGGCCATACCCGCTGTTCGAATCACCGCCTTATTCCCCCTGGCCCAAATTGACAGTAGGAAAAGAGAAGTTATAAGCAGAGCAAAAGAGAACTTAGAGGTAGGAAAACAGAGAACTTAATGGTAGGAAAACAGAAATAATAGTAGCAATGGCCACAAAAGCGATGGAACGCCTAATGAACCCACAGGAACCCGAGGTCGCAGCGACCAACAGAGCAGAGCAGTGCCCCATATGGGAAGAGGAATTGAGGAAGTATTTGAAGGGGGAAAGGATGGCCCCTTTGGTCTGAGTTTTGTTCAAATGATGAGTCGGGTCCAGGAAGCATAGGACAAACTTGGTGGGACAACCTAACCGAGGTACATAAGAAGAATGCAGCGAAAGTTCATAAGCCGGTGGCAATCGTGTCCTGTTTGGCACAGTTGCGAGGCACAGAAGAGGTCGTGAGGACGCTCCGCAGACACCTAGTTGAGAAAGAGGAGAAGAATGAGGGAAACTATAGTGAATGTGAAAAGATTAATGAGCAACTCCGGGAACAGTTGGCAGATAAAGATAAAGAGATGGCTGATGTCAAACGGGCACACCGATCTTGTTTAGTTCACCTTAGCAGCTTTCGGACCCAGTACGATAAAGGCTACCAAGATACACAATTTTGGTACGAGAAGAGACAGAACAGCAGGTAGCACAGTGAACAAGACAATGTGCAGATTTAAAGGCAGCTCTACGCTCCATAGCTCAACTACAGAACAAAGACAGAGCACAGTAGACCACGGGAAATGTAGACGACAAATAGAGAAGTTGCAGTAACTGCTGTCAGTGCAAAATGGCTTCAGAGATACCTTTAGACAAGATTTAGATGAGGAGAATGGCCCCAATTGGCAAGAACTAAATGAAACCGCCCATAGATATGTGGAGAATACCGAAAATCACAATACAGCCCCCCAGACCCCGAAAAGGAAAGCACCCACACCATCGACTGCACAGGCAGCACACACCCCCATGAATCCAGTCACCACACAGCGCAAGTCTTCGGATTGGGATGAGCCTGATTTCGTTCACACCACCCCACTAACTATCACCCAATTGAGAGATGCCAGCGCCAAAATTGAACCATTCGAACCCACCGCAGACCCACATAATTTCTTTGAGAGAGTACGATAGCAAACGGGTTATGTACGGTCCAGACGAAAGGGAGGAAGTTAAGCTTTTAGTCATGAGCCTCTTTAATTTTTTTAAAAGACAATTTTATTGAGGTATTTTTGGCGTCAGCCTCCTTCTCCTCCTGGACTCCCGGGTCCTCCGACACCCCAAGGATTGCCACCTCAGGACACATTACCACCCCAATTTTCAAGACCTGGGACATGATGCCCTCGAATCCCTGCCAGTATCCCCTGAGTTTAGGGCATGACCAGAACATGTGCGCGTGATTAGCCGGCCCACCGGCGCATCTGGCACACTTGTCCTCCAGCCCGAAGAATTTACTCATCCGGGCCACCGTCATGTGGGCCTGGTGCACGACCTTAAACTGGATCAGACTGAGCCTGGCGCATGTTGCGGTTGTGCTTACTCTACCCAGAGCTTCTGCCCAAATACCGTCCTCCATCTCCCCCCCCGAGCTCCTCCTCCCACTTAAGCTTCAGGTCCTCAGTCTGTGTATCCTCTGCTCCCATTAGCTCTTTGTAAATATCTGAGACTCTACCCTCACCTACTTCTCCCCTAGAAATTACCCTGTCCTGCCTCTCCTTTGGCAGGAGGCATGGGAAGCATGGCACCAGTTTGCGCACAAAATCCCGCACTTGTAGGTATCTAAAGTCATTCCCTCTCGCCAGCCCAAACTTCTCCTCCAACGCCCTCATGCTCGGAAAGATCCCTTCCAGGAACAGATCACCCACCCTCGCAATCCCCGCCCTCCACCAGTCGATACCCACCATCCATGTTCCCTAGGGCAAATCGGTGATTGCTGCAAATTGGGGTCCACGTCGATGCTCTCACTTCCCCTATATGCCTCCTCCACTGGCCCCAGATCTGCCGAGCTGCCACCACTATAGGGCTGGTAAAGTACCACTCCGGCGGGAGCAGCAGGGGCGCCGTAACCAAGGCTGCCAAACTGGTGCCCCTGCACGAAGCAGCCTCCATGCCCACCATCCATTTCCTTATCATCGCTATGTTGGCCGCCCAGTAGTAGTTGCTAAAGTTCGGCAACGCCAGCCCCCCCTCCCCTCTGTTCCTTTCGAGCATCACCTCCCTCACCCGCGGGCACTTCCCCGCCCAGACATATCCCAGGATAATTTTATTTAGCCTCTTAAAGAAGGACCTCGGGATGAAAATGGGGAGGCACTGAAATATGAACAAGAATCTCTGGAGAATCGTCATCGTAACAGTCTGCACTCTCCCCGCGAGTGACAGCGGGAGCACATCCCAACTCCGAACCTCCTCCCTCACTCGTTCCACCAGTCGGGACAGGTTGAGCTTACGCAACCTGCCCCAGTCCCGTGGCACCTGTATCCCCAAGTATCTGAAGCTTTCTCCTACCAGCCTGAACGGCAACCCCTTCAGCCTACTCTCCTGCCCCCTCGCCTGAATTACAAACATCTCCCTCTTAGCCATGTTCAATTTATATCCTGAAAACCGGCCAAATTCCCTCAGGATTTCCATGATACCGTCCATCCCCGCCATTGGGTCTGACACGTATAACAGCAGGTCATCCGCATATAACGAGACTTTATGTTCCACTCCCCCCCGGGACCAGCCCTTTCCAGTCTCTTGAAGCTCTCAGAGCAGTTGCCAGCGGCTCTATGGCCAGCGTGAACAGCAGTGGGGAGAGAGGGCAACCCTGTCTTGTCCCGCGGTACAGTCTGAAGTAATCTGATGTCATCTTGTTCGTCCTTACACTAGCCTCTGGGGTCTGATATAACAGCCTAACCCAGTCAACGAACCCCTGCCCGAACCCAAACCTTCCCAGCACCTCCCACAGAGAGTTCCACTCGACCCGGTCAAAAGCCTTTTCCACATCCATAGCTACCGCTATCTCTGTCTCCCAGCTCTCCGGCGGAATCATAATCACATCAAGCAGCCTTCTTAGATTGGCTGCCAGTTTCCTACCCTTTACGAACTCAGTTTGGTCCTCCGCAATTACGTCCGGTACACAGTCCTCAATTCTAGTCGCCACGATCTTGGCCAGTAACTTAGCGTCTACGTTGATCAGGGAGATCGGCCTGTAAGACCCACAAGCCTCTGGGTCTTTATCCCGTTTCAGAATAAGCAAAATAGTGGCCTGCGACATCATCGGGGATAAAACCCCTGTGTCTCTTGCCTCGTTGAAAACCCTGACCAGCACCGGCCCCACTATCTCGGCAAACGTTTTGTAAAACTCCACCGGATACCCATCTGGCCCCGGGGCTTTATCCGACTGCATGACCTTCAGGCCCCCCAATACCTCTTCGATCCTAACCAGGAACCCCAGTCCGTCTACCAACCCCCTACCTACTCTTGGGAAGGTCAGTCCATCCAGGAATCACCTCATCCCCTCCGGTCCCCTAGGGGGTTCCAAAGTGTTCAGCTTACTATAAAAGTCCCTAAACACCTTGTTCAGCCCTGCTGGGTCCCCCACCAAAGTACTCTTCCCATCCGCTATCCTACCTATCTCCCTAACCGCTTCTCGCTTCCTTCGTTGTTGCGTGAGCATTTGCTGGCCTTCTCTCCATGCTCATATGTCGCTCCTTTTGCCTTTCTAAGCTGCCCGACAGCCTTGCCTGTGGTCAGCGCCCCAAACTCGGCCTGCAGCCTCTGTCGTTTCCTGAGTAACTCTGGCCTCAGGGACTCCGCATAGCTCCTGTCCGTCCGTAAAATTTCCTGAACCAGTCGGTTTGTTTCTGCCCTATCTGTCCTTTCCCTTTGAGCACGGATTGAGATCAGCTCCCCTCTCACCACTGCCTTCAGCGCCTCCCAGAGCACTGCTGCCGAGACTTCTCCAGTATCATTTACCTGCTGGTAATTCTGCATGCATTTCTTAAGTCTCTCACACACCGCCTCGTCCGCAAGCAATCCAACTTCCAACCTCCATTGTGGGTGCTGAAAGCTATCCTTACAAATCTGTAGGTCCACCCAGTGCGGAGCATGGTCCAATATGGTAATTACCGAATATTCTGCCTCCACCATCCCGGCCAGCAAGTCCCTACTCATGATAAAGAAATCAATTCGAGAATACACCTTATGGACGTGGGAGTAACACGAAACCTCCCTCACCGACGGCTGGCTAAATCTCCACGGTTCAGCTCCTTCCATTTGCTCCATGAACCCTCTCAGTTACTTTGCCATCGCTGGCAACCTGCCTGTTTTTGAAGATGAGGCTCGGGTCCAGGACTGTGTTAAAGTCGCCACCCATAATCAGTTTGCGTGAATCCAAGTCAGGGATCTTCCCAAAATCCACATCGTCCCAATTAGGGGCATACACACTAACCAAGAATACTCTCACCCCTTCGAGCTTACTCCTAACCATAACAAATCTGCCGCCCCCATCCGCAACTGTACCCTCCGCCTCAAATTGAACCCTTTTATTAATCAGGATCGCAACCCCCCTAGTCTTAGTGTCGAGCCCCGAATGAAAGACCTGACTAACCCAGCCCTTCCTTAACATAACCTGGTCTGCCATTTTGAGGTGCGTCTCCTGCAGCATGACTACGTCCGCCTTCAGAACCCGCAAATGAGCAAACACACTTCACCCCCCCCCCCTTTGCCGATCAGCCATCCCCTTTCCTTGGCCAGCCCTCCAGCCATGTGTCGCGCTTCCTCTGGCCCGCCTCCTGGCCGGCTCCACCCATGACCTCCCCACTGTTGCCATGTCCAGTTTCCACCCTCGTCAGCAGATCAACTTCCCCCCCCCCCCCCCCCCCCAGTAACACCATCCTATCACCTAACTCTTGCTCTAGTCTAACTAAATGGGCCCCCCCACCCCCCCCCAACCTGGCTTCCGTTGACTAGCCCACCCAGCTAGCAGTGGTGGCTCCCATCTTCGGCACCAATGTGTCTCTCACCTATTGTTCCCTGGCTCCCCTTCCCCCGGCCCATCCATACCACTTCCCCAAACCAGCCCTGCTTAAGTACACACTCTATACAAGCCAAAGACATCACCAACGATAGTGCAATTTAAATCAAACAGATAGAGATACGAAGTACCAGGCACTCTCAGCCCTTCCCCTTCACACACAGAAGAAGATTGCAAAACATTCTCCCGAAACCCTCATCATAACCACACCTTTTTAACTATTTTCTTTTTTATTCTCCCCCTACCATACCTCCAACCAAACAAGAAGCCCAAAAAGGAAACATTCAGGGAAACCACGAAAAAGAACAAGAAAAACACACCGCAACAAAATACATCAACCTAGAAAGGTGGAATAAATGAAAAGAACGGACCCAAGCATGCAGGCATCTCTCAAAGCGAGAGAGAGACAAAATAGACTTAAAAGTTCTACCATGAGTCCAAGAGTCCTCAGCTCAGAGCCAGCCCTGGCTTCTTAACAAAGTCCATCGCCTCCATGGATTCCTCAAAATAGTGGTGCTGGCTCTCATACGTACTCCACAGTCACGCCGGAAAACGCAGCCCAAATTTTACCTTGTTCTCACCTGCACTCTGTGAGCCCTGTCCACCTCCGGGGGGCGAGGGAACACCTCATTCCCCAGCTGCTTCTGGAACATATCTGCCACATATGCGGCAGCATCCAGCCCCTCAGCCCCCTCCGGGTGGCCAACAATTCTTACATTCTGCCATCGAGATCTGTTGTCCAGGTCCTCCAGCCTTTCCAGGAGCATTTTTTGCTGATCCCTCAGCCTCCGAATCTCCATGTCCACCACCGTTTGAAAGTCGGCCTGCTCCTCCACTGTCTTCTCCAGCTTCTGGAGCTTCTCAGCCTGATCATCCAGCCTTTTTTCCAATTGGTCCATTGGCTCCAAATTATCGTGCTTCAGAGCTAAGAAGCCCTCCTGCATCGCCTGTAGCAGCTGCTCCAGTGTAGGCTGGGCAGTCGGCTCCTTGCTTTGGACACCGGCCATATTGGTCTCTCTCACAGCCACCCATGTGCCCTTGTTTGACCACTTCTTCCGCTATTTATGGTCCCTCCAGCTTCTTAATCCATACAACTCTCTATGGGTTCAGTGCCTGAGTACTACTGCTTTCCAGTTCCACGCTCAAAAGCACAAAACATTTGGGGGAAAAGGTCCAAAAGTCCAACCGAAACGGGAGCCACCAAATGTGCGACCTACTCCCTCATAGTCACCACCGGAAGTGCGTATAGTCATGAGCCTTGACCCGTCCGTTAGCTCAGCTTTACCAGAACCCCAGAATGTGGGAGGAGGAAGCCTACAAGAAATGAAAACGGCTATTTTAGATGCGATCGGGTACAACAAGGGAGACCCTGTGGAAGGTTTGAACCATTGACAAAAGAAGGGAGAGCAGCCGACTGCATTTGCAGGTCGCCTTTGGATCCATTTTACAGCAGTATTTAGGGATTTGAACCGCGCACACTTAGATAACGACGACACAACTAAATTGGCCTGCACTTTAGTCTCCCATGCCACAGAAGCAGGTCAAAAGGCTTGTGTAAATTACAACCCCGCAGGTGCCACACATAATGACGTTTGGGTTTTGAAGCGACTCTCCAGAGCTTGGGAACAATCCCTACATAGGAAGGCAGATCAGGAAAAGGCAAGGCGAGTATGCACCCAGTCAGGACTAATCAGGACCCTGCATGGATAAATGAGGGTAGACATGAAGGATGGCACCCCAGAGCACAGGCACCACCAGGTTGCTATAATTGTGGACACATGGGACATTACGCCCGCGAATGCAGGCAAAACCTCCCGAACCAGCAACGGCACCAGCAATCGAACGCCCCACCTAGGAACAATGTTAGGCCCATACATAGCATTCGCGCCCGAACAGATAATGCAGTAATCAACACCACAGATTGACGGTGTTCAGACTCCCCAACTTGGGTCTGCGACACACTCTGGGAAAATCAGGCAGACCAGTAGTCACAGGCACAGTCCGGGGACATCCAGTAGAGTTCCTTTGGGACACAGGAGGGTCCCGCACCACTTTAAACTCCTCCACAATGTTTCAACGCGACAAATGGCCTACCACAGAAACCATCACCCTTAGTGGATTTACAGGACATGTACAACAGGGATACATCACAGCCCCCGTAGATATTCAGATAGGAACCATAAGCACTAGAAACCCCGTTGTTTTAGTCGACTTGCCCCAAACAGCCGAGCACATTCTAGGAATCGACTTTATAAGCTCCCACAACCTTTCCTTTATTCCCGTGAATAGGTGTGTATGGAAAATGGCCAAAACAGCGAGAGCCCCATGCTACGCTCACAGTAGGGGACTACGAACATAGGAGTTGCTCAGTAGGAGACTATTGATTTGATCCGCAAACAATTAGTACAGACCAGACAATTAGAGAGGTCCTCAGAAAACATAAAGTATCCTTTGCCCAACACAAACACGATTGTGGGAAGATCCCAGGCACGGTCACAATTTCAGGTCCAGATCCCAAGCTCCAGAAGCAATACGGTTTCCCACAGCAAGCCGAGGGTGAGATCTCAAAAGTCATCAATAGCTTACTAGATCAAGGAGTAATTCGGCCCGTAGCCTCAACAAACAATGCCCAATTTGGCCCATAAAGAAACCCGACGGTTCATGGTGATTAACCATTGACTACCGAGAGCTCAACAAGGTTACCCCATTAGCAGCCCCGAACGTTGCCACGAGTCCTGAAACCATGCTCAAACAGGGATTACACTTACAGTGCTGGACATTAGCAATGCCTTCTGGTCCATTCCCTTAGATAAGACCTGTCAAGATAAGTTCGCGTTCACATTTTCATGCTCGATCAATAACTCCTGAAGCGAGATTGGAGACAATTGAAGGCTTTATTGTCCTGGTTGTTTCCCCCAGCAGCACAGGTACAGAATGCAGCTGCTGGGGAGACACAGGCTCTTATACTCCGCCTTACTGGGTGGAGCCAGCAGGCAGGCTTCACCAATGAAATAGCAGTCTCAGGTACCTCCCACACCAATGGCCTTACAGCATTATTCAGGGTACTGTAATACCCCGAATACCGACTATCACATTCACCCCCTGTTAAAAAAAAGAGTCTGGCGGGGGTGATGGTCTCGCGTTATACAGTGGTACAGGTGTAGGTTATGGTGGTACCCGGTATACATTAGCACAGTGTTTTGCCTCGTTATATGTCGCAACTATTTACAGTAATTATTTACAGTCAGAATGAAGCAATTAGTCGATCGGGGGCCCTGGTCGTCCTCTGCGATCATCGTAGCTTCATCGGAAATGCAGGCGCCAGCTCGGGCATCCGTGGCTCCAGGAGCGTGGCTTCGGCTTCTTCAGCAGCTTCATCACCCCTAGATGGGACCAGTGGAAGGACCGATCCACCTGGGAAGGGGGCGGCTGTGGGGTGTGCCGGTGGGAGGGAGGGTGGGGTTGGTGGTGGAGGTGTGGGTGGGGATCCAGCGGGCGCCAGGTCCCGTAGGGAGACCATATCCTGTCGGCCGTCGGGGTACGCCACGTAGGCGTATTGAGGGTTAGCGTGAAGAAGGTGGACCCTCTCAACCAATGGGTCTGACTTGTGAGCCCGCACGTGTTTGCGGAGCAGGATGGGTGTAGGACGGTCCTCCAGACCGTTCCGTTCTCACTCTCCACCTGCCCGTTTCCCTGGGGGTTGTAACTGGTCATCCTGCTCGAGGCAATGCCCTTGCTGAGCAGTTCGTCGCTCATGAAGGAGGACCCCCTATCGCTGTGTATGTAGGTGGGGAAACCAAACAGTGTGAAGATACTATGACGGTGGCTGCGGTCATGTCAGGGCAGGGGATGATGAATGGGAACCGGGAGTACTCGTCAATCATGTTCAGGAAGTACGTGTTGCGGTCGGTGGAGGGGAGGGGCCCTTTGAAGTCCATACTGAGGCGTTCAAAGGGACGAGAAGCCTTTATCAGGTGAGCTTTCTCTGGCCTGTAGAAGTGCGGCTTGCACTCCACGAAAATTTGGCAATTCCTGGTGGCGGCCTTGACCTCCTCGATGGAGTAGGGCAGGTTGCGGGTCTTAATGAAATGGAAGAATCGAGTGACCCCCGGGTGTCAGAGGTCCTCGTGGAGGGCCCAGAGGCGGTCCTCTTGTGCATTGGCACATGTGCCGCGGGATAGGGCATCAGGAGGCTTGTTAAGCTTCCCGGGACAATACAAGATCTCATAGTTGTAGGTGGAGAGCTTGATCCTCCACTGTAAGAACTTATCGTTCTTTATCTTGCCCCGCTGTGCATTATCGAACATGAAAGCAACCGACCGTTGGTCAGTGAGGAGAGTGAATCCAGTGCCGCACAGCTTCTACAATGGCCTGGGCCTTCTTTTCAACTGAGGAATGGCAGATTTCTAAAGCATGGAGGGTGCGTGAGAAGAAGGCCACGGGTCTGCCCGCTTGGTTGAGGGTGGCCGCCAGAGCTACGTCGGATGCGTCGCTCTCGACTTGGAAGGGGAGGGATTCATCGATTGCGTGCATCGTGGCCTTTGTGATGTCCGCTTTGATGCGGCTGAAGGCCTGGCGAGCCTCTGCCGACAGGGGAAAAACTGTGGATTGAATTAGTGGGCGGGCCTTGTCCGCATAGTTGGGGACCCACTAGGCATAATACGAAAAAAATCCCGGGCAGCATTTCAGGGCCTTGGAGCAGTGGGGGAGGGGGAACTCCATGAGGGGGCGCATGCATTCAGGATCTGGGCCTATAACTCCATCATGCACTACGTAGCCAAGGATGGCTAGACGGTCGGTGCTGAACACGCATTTGTCCTTGTTATATGTTAGATTAAGGATTTTTGAGGTATGGAGAAATTTTCGGAGGTTAGTGTTGTGGTCCTGCTGGTCATGGCCGCAGATGGTGACGTTATCGAGGTACAGAAACGTGGCCCGCAAACTGTGCCGGTCAACCATTCAGTCCATCTCCCATTGGAAGACCGAGACTCCATTTGTGACACCGAAGGGAACCCTTAGGAAGTGGTAGAGCCGCCCATCTGCTTCGAATGCAGTGTATTTGCAGGTCGCTAGGGCGGACGGGGAGCTGGTGGTAGGTGGATTTTAGATCCACCGTGGAAAAGACCTTGTGTTGTGCAATCTGATTGACCAGATCAGATATGCGGGGGAGAGGGTATGCATTGATCTGCGCATACCTGTTGATGGTCTGACTATAATCGATGACCACCCTATGCTTCTCCCCGGTCTTTACAACCACTACTTGAGCTCTCCAGGGACTGTTGCTAGCCTCAATAATACCTTCCTTCAGTAACCGCTGGACTTCCAACCTAATGAAGGTCCGGTCCTGCGCACTGTACCGTCTGCTCCTGGTGGCGACAGGTTTGCAATCCGGGGTGAGGTTTGCAAACAGGGAAGGCAGATCGACTTTGAGGGTCGCAAGGCTGCAGACAGTGAGGGGGGGCATAGCGCCGCCGAATTTAAAAGTTAAGCTCTGGAGGTTACATTGGAAGTCTAACCCTAGGAGCGTGGCAGCGCAGAAGTGAGGAAGGACGTAGAGCCGGTAATTTTTAAACTCACTTCACTGGACCATGAGGTACGCTATGCAGAACCCTTTGATCTCTACTGAGTAAGACCCGGAGGCCAGGGAGATTTTTTGGTTGATTGGGTGGGTGGGAAGAGAACAGCGCCTTACCGTATTGGGGTGTATGAAGCTCTCTGTGCTCCCAGAGTCGATCAGGCAGGATGTTTTATGCCCGTTGATGAGCACGGTCGTCGTCGCAGTCGAGAGTGTTCGGTGCCGAGACTGGTTCAGGGTCACCGAGGCAAGTCGTGGCAAAATTTGGATGTTTTCCTCGGGCGGTGTGTGGTCATCCGAGTCGGGGTCCTGAGAGTCCAGCCAAGATGGTCGCACATGGCTGGAGGTGTACAAGATGGCGGCGCCCATCTTTCGCACGTGGTCCTCAGGGAACAAGATGGCGGCGGCCGGCGGCCGCACGTGGCTCTGGTGAAGGAAGATGGTGGTGGCCGCACGTGGCTCGTGGAGAGAGTTGTGGTGGCGGTCCCGAAATGGCCCTTTTTGCCGCATCCTTTGCAGATGGATGAGCGGGCCGGGCAGCGCTTCCGGGGGTGCATTGTTTGCCTGCAAAAATAGCAGCGGGGCCCCCCGGGGTTCCCTGGCAGTCTCGCAGCACAAGCTTGTGGGGGTATGGGGGATGCATCGAAGTCGGCCGCGGGGGGGTTCCACGCTACCCAAGGGGCTGCCGCACAGTCAGGGACGTAAGCGCGGGCGTTTCGGGAGGCCACATCCAGGGAGCTAGCAAGGGCCCGTGCCTCCTTGAGGCCTAGTGTCTCTTTCTCCAGCAATTGCTGGCGGATTTGGGAGGACAGCATACCTGCAACAAATGCGTCCTGGATCAAAAGTTCTGTGTGATCGCTGGCCGAAACTTGCGGGCAGTCACAGTTCCTCCCTAACTCCAGGAGCGCATGGTAGAACTCTTCCAGCAATTCCCCAGGGATGTGTCGCCTCATCGCTCACAGATGTCGGGCATAGACCTGGTTTACTGGGTGAAAATAGTGTCCTTTCAGTAGGGTCATTGCGGCCTCAAAATCATCCGCATCCTCAATGAGGGTGTAGATCTCTGGGCCCACCCTCAAGTGGAGAACTTGCAGTTTCTGGTCCTCCGTAGGTTCAGTCGTGGCCATCCTGAGGTACCCTTTGAAGCCCGCCAGCCAGTGTTTGAAGGTTGCCGCTGAGTTTGCCGCGTGGGGGCTGAGTTGCAGACACTCCGGCTTGATTCGGAGCTACATTTTTAAAAATCTAGTACAATAAATTGATGCTCGATCAATAACTCCTGAAGCGAGATTGGAGACAATTGAAGGCTTTATTGTATTAGATGTTTCCCCCAGCAGTGCAGGTACAGAATGCAGCTGCTGGGGAGACACAGGCTCTTATACTCTGCCTTACTGGGCGGAACCAGCAGGCAGGCTTCACCAATGTAATAGCAGTCTCAGGTACCTCCCACACCAATGGTCTTACAGCATTATTCAGGGTACCGTAATACCCCTAATACTGACTACCACACATTTCAAGGGCAGCAGTACACATGGACATGCCTCCCGTAAGGTTTCCACAACTCCCCCTCCATTTTCCACTGACAATTGGCCAACGGACTTTCCAAATTTTCCCACCCCGAATGCCTTATTCAGTATGTGGGCGACTTACTCCTGCAGATGGACACAAAGGAAGAGCATGTTAAGCTTCTTTCAGAATTGCGAGGTCTCTTACAATCAATTGGATGCAAACCCCAAAAAAGCTCAGATCCTAAAAGAAAAGGTCATTTATTTAGGCACCGTTATCACGCACGGGAAGAGAGAGATTAAACACAAACAAATTGAGTCAGTAGTTAAATTGCCCCTGCCCCACAATATCACTGCACTCCGGTCATTCTTAGAATTAATTGGATATTGTAGGAACCATATAGATGATTTTGCCACAAAAGCAGCCCCACTCTCAGAGCTCCGAAAAAAGAATGTCCCATGGGAATGGCTTCCTCAGTATACGGACGCCATCGATGAATTAAAACGCACCCTAGGCACAGCCCCCGCTTTGCAGGTTCCAGACCCACACTCTCCCTATGCCATAGAAGTAGCAACCACCGACTGAACCCTATCAGCAGTACTCCGACAGGAAAGACATGACTGCTTAGGACCCGTAGCCTATGCCTCACGAATTTTGGATCCCGTAGAGCAAGGATTTTCAGCCTGCGAATGGCACTTGCTCGCAGTCTTTCGGGCAGTGCAGTATTTTGCATGTATCACAGGCCTTCGAGTCTGCACCGGCTCTTTGAAAGAGCACCCTACCCAAGCCCACACCTCCACCCTATCCCCATAACCCAGTAACCCCACCCAACACTAAGGGCAATTTTAGACACTAAGGGCAATTTATCATGGCCAATCCACCTAACCTGCACATCTTTGGACTGTGGGAGGAAACCGGAGCACCCGGAGGAAACCCACGCACACGGGGAGAACGTGCAGACTCCGCACAGACAGTGACCCAAGCCGGGAATCGAACCTGGGACCTGGAGCTGTGAAACAATTGTGCTAACCACAATGCTACCGTGCTGCCCTTAGATGGTAGGTTAAAGGACGGTTCAGTCAGCCAGATTAGAGCAGCTCGCTGGACACTGTTGTTACAAGGAAGGGAGATTACAGTTAAACGTACAAAGACCCACACATTTTTAGCAGACAACCTTCAGTATCCAGGAACCCCACATGAGTGCCAGATCATTGCAGCCAAACACCACACAGAACCCTTTATTCCGAAGTCACTACACACACGAGCAGGCATCAGAACACAGAAACCCCAGACCACAGACAACACTTTAAAGATTCATGTCAACGGTTCCGCCACTATTGAGAATGGAAAAAGAATAACTGGTTGTGGAATTCACGTGGAAGACGCACAGGGACGCGCATTAGAGGAAAAATCTTTAAAATTGCCCGGCCACCTCGGATCACAAGCAGCCGAATTAGCAGCTATAGCATATGTAGTGCAGCACCCAGATTCCTTTCCGACCACAGCGGACATACATTCGGACAGTTTATATGTCTGCAATAGTTTGACAGAATTCCTGCCCCTGTGGGAATCTCGAGGATTCGTATCCGCTGATGGTAAACCCCTGCCCTCAGCCCCATTATTGAAGCATATTCTTGAGTCAGCAAAAGACCGCATATATGGCATAATCAAAGTCAGAAGTCATCATCGTTCCTCCCCACCCGGTAATGTAAAGGCTGACGCTTTAGCCAAGTCAGGATCATGCCACGGACACTTTTGGCAACCCCCTGAAAGTGAACCGATACACGTAGTCCAGGTTTCACAGACCAATAGCGAAGATTTAGCCCAGGCCCAAAAGGCAGACGACACTCTTAAGCAAGTTTTAGACGGTAACTTCCCAGCCCACTACGACAAATTCAAGGACTCACTGACGGTACAGGACAGTATAGTTTTGAAAAATTGAATTTATGCGGTCTCCACCCAGGACAGAAACCAGATAATTTACCAGTTTCATGATGGACACGGACATCAGGGGATAGAGAATACCATTGCCCATTTAATACCTTTGTGCCAGCGGCCCGATTTAAAAGCAGACGTCACGCATTATGTTGAGAATTGTTTATTCTGTGCACAGAATAATCCTGAAAGGTACTCCAAGAAAGGACAATTGAGACACACCCAGCCTGTTAATGGCCCATGGACAAATTTATAGCTTGACTACATTGGTCCCCTCCCCCCCCTGCAGAAATTATTTTAAATATGTATTAGTAGTAATCGACACCTTTACAAAATGGGTAGAAGCATTTCCCTCCCGAACAAACACAGCGAAAGCCACAGCTAAGATTTTGACCCAACAGATATTTACACGCTGGGGTCTTTCCCGCAGCATTGAGTCAGACAAAGGTTCCCATTTCACCGGCAGAGCCATGCAAAATGTCCTAACGATTTTTGAAATCAAGCAAAAATTTACATAGCGTATCACCCCCAATCCAGCGGCATTGTTGAACGAATGAATTGCAGCTTGAAAGCGACCATTAGAAAAATGGTGCAACAGCACAACACCACATGGGACACAGTCCTCCCATTCGCCCTTATGTTTATTAGGAACACAGTATCCAGTTCCACAGGTTTCACCCCCTACACTCTCATGACCGGATGGCCCATGAAAGGAACTGAATATTTATTAGGTGAGATTTGGCAAGCCCCACAGTCACCGCCCTCACCCATGAAAAAGCAATCCAACAAGTCACGGAAAATATTAAAGCAGCACAGCTTGCTGCAGCTGTCCGACTAGGCACTAGGAAAAAGCAGAGTAAGGCCTGCTTTGATAAAACAGTCCACCTCGTAGAGTATAGTCGGTCAGCAAGTAATGGTTTCCCTGTACAATCCCAGTTCGTTCCTCTCCCCTAAATTTGCAGGACCCTACTCCATTTCGGACAAAATGAGCCCCTCTGTGTACAAGATAATGTACCCCAAAGATAAAACTGGTTGGTTCCACATCAACCAGCTCAATGTCTATGGAACCCAATGTAGCCACTTCCACCACATCTCCCTGGCAATAGCAGACGATTCTGCCCCGCCCATCGACAACCTAGTCCAACCCTCCCCCAGCCATGACAGCACGTCCACGCCCACAGACCTGACCTTGTCTCTGCCCACAAGTACGACTTTCCACCTTGAGCTTGATTCAGACGATAGAGCCAGCCTCCCCGAATTGACCACGATCACTGACCACTGGTACAACCTTCCCGGCCCCAGTCACTCCAGCCCCTGGAACCACGACCAGGACATGTTTGGCCCCCAATATCCCCTTCCACAGCCAGAGCCACTGCCACCACCCGACAACACTAATTTGCCCTTCACTGCCACCGCCCCTACGCCTCATGACAAACAAACCCCTTTTTGGCACCATGACAACTCTTGTAGATTGGTAAGACATGACGATTCGGATTCCACGACGGCCCACGCGGCCACGGCACAAAAACGGCAGACACGAGTCTGGCAACAGGGAGATTGTGACGATTCCGAGTCTGACTCCCGTTACAGTAACCCTTTTACAACGCTTTTCGATACAGAACCCTGAGGTGTCCAGATGATGAGAAAAAGGAACCGCATAAGAATTACGATGTCCTATTTACTGATGGAGCCTGTCCGCCTTTTCTTTCTTTCTTTCTTATTGCTACATGGTTTTAATAATGTCGGCCTGACCCCCCAATTTCTTGATACAGTCATAGTTACTCTTCCGACACCATTTACTGACCAATGGCCGTCAAAGGAACAATTGTTGGATCTCACATGTGTTACAAATTCTTTCCGCTCGTTTCGGTCACCCAGGTAGTTGAGTAACGGCACTAATCCCCGCCCTGCCTGAGGACCCCAAATGCATCTGGTCAGATAAGCTCGGGTCGTGGAGCAATGGCACTGATCACTGCCCTACCCGGGGATTCCAACCATTCGCGGCCCACACGCACCTCATGTTCCCGTCACTTCGAGTACTTTGGAATGGTTCTTTATACTTTTCACTGTCTTTGGCAGGTCTTAGTTTTCCCTTCTCTGCTCTTATTATGGTTTAAAGAATGCCCTTTGCCACAGTCTGTACACTCAACTCTTTACCTTCCGCGACTCTTTGGTCAGTTCCCCACCTGCTATTTACATGTTTGACACAATTGGTTTGCCACATATGCTGCTATATGCGAACTACCTCTGGACCCTGGGACGAAGAAACTTTATAAAACCGGCCGCCTTAAAATTCGGCTAGTTAACAATTAGCCTCAATCATCAATGGTTGTGGTTTAAAAAAGACTGGACGGTGAAATTGTCTCCCACTCCCCGCATCGACCACAAGCTGCGAGAGTCTCTGTACTTTAAAAATTTGCATTTCTTGTCTCTCTAAAAAAGGTTATTTTTTAAAAAAATGAGGGAGTCATACATGGTGACGATTCTAATGGGTAATTGAAGTTAAGGAGAGAAAGACAAACAAAACGAGATGTTAACCAACGATAATAACATATATTATGCTTGCACCCCGAGGACTATACGAGGAACGGAAGACAGAAGACAAGATGAAGACGGGACTGATGACCTCCATTGTGATCATCGCTGGACTCCTACAACTGCGCGCATACAAGCTTTTCTACCCTGCACCACACCAGCCCCGAACATGACCACACATGATACCCCTAGCCCGGACACCACATGACACATAGAGATAAACACTGATACCCCCACTTGGTGTGAAAACATTGTTAAATGGTATTCGCATTCATATACAGTAGAGGCCCTTCTGGTGATAGCAATAATCTGCAGTGTCATCCAGACACTTAGACGCCGCAAATGGCGAAAAAGAGCCTCCCGCTTCCTGATATATACACTCCCAGACCCCTTCTTTGGAATTCACTCAACCCAACAAACAATGTTACCACCGATGAAAATAAAGGTTGTACACCTCTGTAACATTGATAAGTTAAGTAGAAATGTGATGCTGCTGTTGGTTTAAAAATTTTGTATTGTACATAAGTTCCTTTTTTTATTTACCAGCAGCATGAGAGTAGCTTATATAGTGATAGTTAAATGTCCCCTTGTGCGATTAAGTTAAATGTGTAATAGTTGAATGTTTTATAGTGACCCCTCAGAGATTATGAATGTATGATGTGTTAATAAAACTTAGGTAAATGCTCCAAAACATAGGACAGAGTAGTGTAGAACCTGTCCTTGACCAAGGGTAACTGGCACACCAAGGACAGATGAGGGATCAACAGAGTGATCCACCACGCTTCGCGTTCAGGATCAAGAGGACGGGATGTAGCCATCTCAGATGGCCACCTGCAAAGGACCATGGGAATTATGGCCAACCCAGGACTCAGACACACTCAGAGCTTGTGTGTGTATTTGTAACCCAGATAGCTAGACGCGATCGCAACCCCCACTCGTTTGCATTCTAATGGCCCAGTTCTCCAGACAAAAGGACTGTACTCAGGTAACCGATACAGATGCAGACTAACCGGCACCACTCCCTTTGCTAAGAAAGCCCAAACAGCCAAGGTCAATGACCGCTTAGGACACGTCCAGCCACCAAGGCACCCACCCCTTTATTGGGCCAAATCGAAGGCAGTGATCGAAGCCTGTCGAATTATTGGGTCCAAAGCTAAGGACTGCCCCAAAGAGCGTGAAATCCCAGAGGGATAAAAAGAGACACAGCCATGTGTTCGGTCTCTCTTGGCCCCGACCTACGCCTAAAACCAAGTGTAGCATTACGACCAGAAGACAAGTTCAAGACAAACGATCGCTACCAGACAGATGAGCCCAGCAGAAACGAAGCCACTTCTTCAACCCAGCCACGCAAGATCCGAACAAAGGCCTTGTTCATCTGCAAAGAGCCGGTTGCCCTGAAGTTAATTGGTTATTGTCGTTGTTCGGTGTAATTTAACTTGTAGTGTTTTATGTTGCATGTCGAAGTAATCCTTGTGTGTAAATAAACCACCTTTGAACTTGAACTGACTAACTGGTTGTTTGGCCTTTGATCGATATCCGGTAAAGCATTGTGGTGGTATCATTTGATACCTGGCGACTCTGAAAAGCAATATTATCATTAATAACTGCCATATCTAGTTAATTTGCAACATTATTGGTGCTGATTGGTGGGATAGTATTCCACTTATTCAAAGGAGCAACATTATTGGTGACTCCGGTGCCAATTGGCAACAATTGGTTCACTCCATTACTGGATTATCACTCAGTAAAGACGGAGGTGGACACTGGGGCAGCCATCTTGTTGGTACCATGGACTGTTTATCAAGAAAAGATCCAACATATTGCTTTGAAACCCTCAAAGATAGTGTTAAAAACCTATACTGGATAAGTGGTTCCGTTGAGGGGCCGTATTGATTCAACTAAACGGACAGACAGCAGATCTTTTCTTTCAAGTCGTCAAAGGAAATTATCTGGCACTAAAGGGAAGGACTTGGCTGGAAAAGATCAGATTGAATTTGGCCGAGATAAATTTCATGACAGTTTCCGAATCAGGACTACCCAAATCTTGAACATACATGCCAGTGTCTTCAATGGTGAGCTGGGAAGCATGAAGGATATCTCAGTAAAGCTGAAGATCAGGGAAGAAAGTCAGATGTGATGCTTAAAGGCAGAACGGGAGTCGTTGAATCCATTAATGTGAGTGGTTAGGCCATGCTAATTGCAACAGTGATGAAAAAAGATGCATCTTTTTTGGGCAGTACGGTAGCATAGTGGCGGGGCAGTACGGTAGCACAGTGGTTAGCACAATTGCTTCACAGCTCCAGGGTCCCAGGTTCGATTCCCGGCTTGGTTCACTGTCTGTGTGGAGTCTGCACGTTCTCCCCGTGTGTGCGTGGGTTTCCTTCGGGTGCTCCGGTTTCTTCCCACAGTCCAAGGATGTGCAGGTTAGGTGGATTGGTCATGCTAAAATTGCCCTTAGTGTCCAGAATTGCCCTCAGTGTTGGGTGGGGTTACTGGGTTATGGGGATAGGGTGGAGGTGTGGGATTGGGTAGGGTGCTCTTTCAAAGAGCCGGTGCAGACTCGATGGGCTGAATGGCCTCCTTCTACACTGTAAATTCTATGATTCTATAAAATTCTATGATCTGTATACATTTGTGGTGATTTTTAAGTCACTATTATCCTACACTGTGTGCGGAGAAGTACCCTCTACTCTTGATTGATGATTTATTCGCTGGATAGATTGGAGACCAGCACTTCAGTAAATTTGACCTGAGTCACACGTATCTTCAAATAGATCCAGATTCACAACAGTTCTGGACGATTGTCACACAAAGGGTTATTTCAATATAAAAGACTACCATTTGGCATCACTTCCGTACCAGCATTGTTCCAACGAGTTATGGACCAAATTTTAAGCGGATAAGACAGAGTCCAATGTTACTTAGATGATATCTTGGTCACTGGAAAGAATGAGGAAGAACATCTCCATAACCTGGATGCCACATTCCAGAGATTAGAGGATGACGGATTAACAGCCCGAAAAGACAAATGTGAATTATTCCAATCTTCAATCGAATATATGGGACATGTCATCGATGCCAAGGGACTGTATAAGTCACCTTCGAAAGTCAAAACCATTACTGAGGCACCTGCACCTCAGAATGGGAACCAACTTCGATCTTTCGTAGGCATTCTAAATTACCATGGAAGGTTTGTCCATAATATGGCTACTATTCTAAAACCCTTAAACAATCTACTGTGTCAAAATAAAAAGCGGACATGGGTGGATCAATGTGAGAGAGCATTTGTGTAAGCCAAAGAGGCGCTACTCAAGTCAGAAGTCCTGACACATTTTGTTCCAAATTTACCCCTGCAACAGGCATGTGATGCATCACCTTATGGGGTTGGGGCAGTGGTTACCCATATGATGCCCATGGGTGAAGAGAAGCCGATAGCCTTTGTGTCCAGGACCTTGAGTAAGGCCAAAAGCAATTACATGCAGATAGAGAAAGAAGCACTAGGAATCCTTTTTGACATAAAACGGATCTACCAATTCCTGTATTGGAGGAAATTCACTTTATTGACGGACCATCGCCCACTAACAATGATTCTTGGACCTCATACCGGCATTCCATCAATGTCTGTGAGTAGGATGCCGAGGTGGGTGTTGCTCTTGTCAGCATACATACACATGATCAAGTATCCTCTGTCAAACCTTCATGGGAATGCAGATGGACTCTCTCACCTACACTTACCAAATAGTTGGTCTATAAGCAGTTTGGGTGGAAACATTTTCTACTTCAAGAAAGTAGATACATAGAAGATGGGAGCAGGAGAAGGCCTTTTGGCCCTTCGAGCCTGCTCCGCAGGACACGTTAAGAAGCATTCCAGAAATGATCCAGTACTGTCAGAGGTCATGGACATGGAACTTCGAGGAAAGACTTCAGGAGCAAACCCTGAGTAATAGCTATATTCCACTTGAAGACTTTAATTATCCGTAAAAGCAAGTTGTCTCCTGTGGGGAATGAGAGTCTTCATTCCATTACTAACGTGTATTAAATCAATTACACAAAGGCCACTGTGGTATTGTAAGGATGAAGGAGATAGCCAGAAACTACTTTTTGTGGCCCTGGGCTAGATGCTGGAATCAAGAAGGTGATGGGAATGTGTTCATCTTGCGCAGAAGTGTGGAACCTGCCACCATTAGCCCTATTACACCCATTGGAATAGCTGGAAGAGATCTGGCATGTGTTAATTATGCCCGACCATTTGAAGGGCACATGTTTCTCATTCTAGTCAATGCTCACTTGAAATGACCTGAAGTTGTATCATGAAGATAATGTCAGCGGTGAAAACAATTGAGTGATTGGGTGAAATCTTCAGCAGATTCGGTACCCTGAACAACCTTTGAGCAATAATGGGCCGCAGTTCATTTCGCAAGAGCTTGAACACTATTTGAAAGGATTGGGTTGGATTTGTTTATTGTCACGTGTACCGAGGTACAGTGAAAATTATTTTTCTGCGAGCAGCTCAACAGATCATTAAGTACATGAGAAGAAAATGGAATAAATGAAAATACATAATAGGGCAACACAACATATACAATGTAACTACATAAGCACTGGCATCGGATGAAGCATACAGGGTGTAGTGTTAATGAGGTCAGTCCATAAGAGGGTCATTTAGGAGTCTGGTGACAGTGGAGAAGAAGCTGTTTTTGAGTCTGTTCATACATGTTCTCAGACTTCTGTATCTCCTGCCCGATGGAAGAAGTTGGAAGAGTGAGTAAGCCGGGTGGGAGGGATCTTTGATTCTGCTGCCCGCTTGCCCCAGGCAGCGGGAGGTGCAGATGGAGTCAATGGATGGGAGGCAGGTTTGTGTGATGGGCTGGGCGGTGTTCACGACTCTCTGAAGTTTCCTGCGGTCCTGGGCCGAGCAGTTGCCATACCAGGCTGTGATGCAGCCCGATAGGATGCTTTCTATGGTGCATCTGTAAAAGTTGGTAAGGGTTAATGTGGACATGCCGAATTTCCTTAGTTTCCTGAGGAAGAATGGAATGGAATGGAATTCAACACATCCAATCCGATCCTTATCATCTACCAGCAAATGGGTTGGCCGAACATTTTGTAGAGACGATAAAACATTTATTGAAGGTAACTATAGAACAAGGTTCATTATCTAAACACTTGAGCCAATTCCTGCTCACCTACAGGAATACTCCATAGAATCCATAGGACCCCTATAATACAGAAGGAGGCCATTTGGCTCATAGAGTCTGCACTGACCCTCTGAAAGAGCACCTTACTCAGGCCCACTTCCATACCCTAACCCCGCAACCACGCCTGACCACATCCTTGGATACTAAAGGGCAGTTTTAACTTGACCAAACTGCACATACAGAGCACCCCGAGGAAACCGGAGCACCCGGAGAAAACCCATGCAGACATGGGAAGACCGTGCGAACTCCACACAGATAGGCACCCAAGGCCGGAATTGGTCCTGGTCCAACCAGGAATTAAACCTGGTCCTTGGCGCTGTGAGGCAGCAGTGCTAACCACTGTGCTACCGTGCCGAATACTGCTCGTTCAGAAACTAAGTTTCTACCGCATTGTTAATGGTTAGATGTCAACTATGCATGGCATTCAAATTGCTAAAACCACCCAAAACAAAAGAAATTGTTGAGAAAAAGCAGCTGGATCGGGTCGTATAGCGAGCGGTAGAACAAGGCGAAACATCGTGATGTTCATCAAGGTCAAGACGTTCTGGCAAGAAATTTTACCACAAGTGGAAAGTGGAATACCTGCCACCATTTTAGCACAGGCAGGACCGGTGTCCTGCACCATACAAACCCGAAACAATTTAATATGGAGGAGGCATGCGGGTCATAATTTGACGACAAGACCCAATCTGCCAGTTACAGAGCCAACAGAGTCCAAATCCAGCTGTGCGAAGGGACGACCTGGACCTTGTCCAGAACCTGACCCTAACCGAATCAACTGGGGAAAGCAGTACCTCAGTTGCCCATTAGGCACCAAGTCAACTTCAGAACACTACGTTGACTCTGGTTAAGACAACCACGGACGATGTGCCAAAGACACCCGAGGTTGCAGCAAGCACTAAAAGGCAAATACATGAGGCTCGCCGACAACCACACAGAGAATGACGTCCTCCGAAATGTCTAACATATTGACTGTTGCTGTTGATTGATTGTTAATGTTCTATTGTTTATTGTGTCTGGGACCTTTGATTTAAAGGGGCAGGAAAATGTTGTGTTTTCATGGTATTTGTAATGTTTCCTCATCAGCAGACTTGCAGTGGAGCAGGGGCACTTTAAGAGACTGATCACGTGGCATCATCGGCCAGCCGTTTGAGCAGGAAAACGGGAAGTGTAATGCAGCAATCTGTCGTGTTAACATCTTCTTCATGAAGCTCTCTGTTTGTTTGAACCTTTGAGGCCTGCAGACTTACTTTTCAAACCACTACAATTACAGAAAGTGCAATAGTATTCAAATTTTCTGCATAGATCATGCAGCTGTCTGAGATGCTTCAATACAATTGTGATACATGTAATATTCACTATACACATTCAATGTGAGTCATGCAGCCATGTGATAAAGGAATCCCACCACACCCCACCTCACCTCATTCCCCAGGCTGATCGGAGGGGACTTTGATTGCTACATGAGTACAGTCGATGATTCCTTAAGAATTCAATGATACACCAAAACCAAACACATTCACTGTTCCACTGACCTCACCAGTGTCAAAATGAACACTAAACCTTCTCAGTTCAGATGGAACACAAGCGATGTTTATAAGTGTCATCATACTTTAACTCTTTAAGTTCTGTTACATTGGCGAATCCGCTCAATCCGGCCAAAGCCAATATATCCTCCCTGAAGTGCGGTGCCCAAAACCGATTGCAGTATTGCAGATAAGGTCTGACCAATGCCTTGAAACGCCTTCACCATCTGTAAGACCAAAGTCAAGAGTATGAAATACTCATCATTCATTTGGATGCGTACAACGGGAACAGCACTCCAAGAAACTCAACTTCTTCAAGAACAAAGCATCTTCCTTGGTTGGTGCCCCTGTCCCTGATTTAAATAACCAATCCTTCCATCACTGGTACACTGTAGCTGCAATAAGTACACTGTACACACCATTTTGTAGCAACTCTCCAGAGCTATGTGGGCAGCGTCTCCCAGCCCTGAGGCCCCTACAACTGAGAATGATAAGAGCAGCACATTCTCCTTCAAGTTACACACCTGACCTGATCTGGAAATGCATTGTTGTTTCTCCAATGCCACAGGGCCACCATTCTGGAATTTCCTACTCAGTAAGATCACCTTAGGGACTGTAATGATTGAAGGGTCTATCTCATTACACAGGGAAGTGGATGTTCACTGACAATTGCATAGTGTTGACATTTATTCACAACTCTTGCAACAATGCAGCAGCTCCAAGCTTGCCCACAGCAGACCAAATACAGGTTTTGAATGACAGTTTTGGTTAACAAGCCTCAGGCAATGACCGTCTGCACCACCCACGGCAGATGGTGAATTCAATAAAAATCTGAAATTAAAAGTCTAACGAAGACCATGAAACCCATCATATAAATCTTTTGGAAAGGAGATTTGTCATCCTTACCCGACCTGGCCTAGATGTGATTCCAGATGCCCAGCAATGTGGTTGACTCTTGAAACAATACCCTCTGAAATGCACTCAGTTCAAGGGCAAATAGGGATGGGCAGTAAGTGCTGGCCCAGCCAGCGATGCCATGAATGAATTCACAAACAGCAAGGATCGCACGGCAATTGCCTGGGAAGTTCAAACTTCTGTTGGGCAATTGCCCTGCACTAGGACCTATCCGAAGGTACGATATAAATCAAAACTTCCGATGACTCTGACTGTTTTACAGCAGAACGTACCCTGAAAATGTTTGGAAAATTATAACTGTTTTGAACTTTTGGCCAACTACAATACTGACATCCATCCCCAGCAAACCCAAACTCCCACTGACCACGCCTTTTTACAGCCCAATGCCCCCCATGACCCAACTCCCATACCATCCCCCCTTAACCTACCCACATACCCTATAAATGTACCTTCTCTCATGGATTCTCAAAGTGGCTGCATCTTTAAACCTGCCTGCTTCATGGCAGCTGGTGCTAAAAGAAAGAGGCGTGGCGTTCTTACCTCCGACTCTCTTAGCTCTCGACACAAGGCCTTGGGAAGCTGCTGCCCTGCACCTTTCTTACCCACCCTGCCTCGGAAGGAGGGGTGACAAAGGAGCAACTTAATTTGCAGGGAAGTAGGTAGGAACGGAGTGGCTATCCAACTTTGATTACCACGGAGATTACAGACCAGAGTTAACATTTCAGGCCAATGATCTTGCATCCGAACTGGGAAATGTTTGAGATGGAACTGCTTTGAGCAGGCAGAGAAAGGGGTGGGATAGAACAAAAAGGGAAGGTCAGTGAGGGGGTGGAAGAAGGCGAGATTAAGTAACAGAGGAGATGATGGTGCAAGGGAAAAAGGGAACTGGAGAGGTTTTGAGGCATTGGCCAGCCCAATCTGCAATACTATAATCAATCTTGGACAGCACACATCAGCTAGGATAGATTGGCTTTGGAGAGAGTAGAGTGTGGATGTCATACAAGACCAAGATTCCAACACACTCATACTAGAGATTGACTCTTCCAATTTCTCTCCAGGAGCTGACAGAGGGCCACACATTTTCCCCAGTTCCCTTTTTTATAGATGTTCCCCAGGGTCTCGCATTTGCACCCAACTTAGCATATCTGGGAACGTTCTTTGCCCTCTGTTGAGTACTCCCATTGTTGTTCCTGTCTCCAGCACTTGTTTCTGCTCACATGTGATGTGCACGTCACCTTGTAATGACCTAGTTATCTTTATCACCAAGGGTATGTTTATCTTTTATTTATTCATTCTAAGCTGCTTTCTTCAAGCCTCGCAGTCCATGTGTAGGTGCACTCACGATGCTGTTAAGGAGGGAGTTCCACAATTTTGGCCCAACGACAATGAAGGAACGGCGATGTAGTCCGAGGTCAGGATGGTAAGAGTGGCTTGGAGGGAAACTTGCAGGTGCTAGTGTTCCCATGTGTCTGCTGTCCTTGTCTTTCTAGGTGTTAGCAGTTGGAATCATAGAATTATAGAATTTACAGTGCAGAAGGAGGCCATTCGGCCCATCGAGTCTGCACCAGCCCTTGGAAAAAGAACCCGACTTAAGGCCACACCTCCCACCTAACCTTTTTTTTTGGACACTAAGGGCAAGTTAGCACGTCCAATCCACCTAACCTGCACATCTGTGGACTTTGGGAGGAAACTGGAGCACCCGGAAGAAACCCATGCAGACACGGCGAGAACGTACAAACTCCACACAGACAGTGACCCAAGCTGGGAATCGAACCTGAGACCCTGGAGCTGTGAAGAAACGGTGCTAACCACTGTGTTGTTGGTTTGGAAGGTGCCACTGAAGGAGCCTTGGTGAGTTGCTGCAATGCATTTTGTAGATGCTGCACACCCATGCCACTGTGTGCTGGCAGTGGAGGGAGTGAATAGTTAAGGTGATGGATGGGGTGTCAAATCAAGTGGGCTGCTTTGTCCTGAATGGTGCTGGGTTTCTGCGCTGGTGGAGGGTGCATCGTCAGAGTGCTCGCCCTTCTCCATGGACCCTTCAGCCTCCTGTTAATGTTCTTCCTCTATCACCTTTGAAGGATCTAAGGGAGATAAAAAACATGAGCTATTGTTAACTTGGGGAAATGGTTCAAAGACTGCAATATGCACATAATGACGTTTTAATTAGTGCTGACATCAATTCAGCTTGAGTGACTGATACACACCAAGTAGCAATATGATACCTAATGCTGGAATCAGGTAGGTGGGAGACCTCCATCTCCTATCACCTACGCCCATGGACTGCACCACTATGCCAATTTCCAGAGCATGTTTTTCTGCAGTGGTCAATATACCAACGGCTGTTGGTCCACTCCCACTTCACTGCCTTTTCCTGGAATTGTGCACTCTCTTCTATAATGAGAGAAAGCAGGGAATTACGAGGCTGACAAATGGATTGTGTGAAGAGGATGGGGGTGAGAAATTTACGGAGGGCAGGGAACGGGATGACAATGAGATTAGGGTAAGTGCTACTGATGGCTGTTCAGATGGGAAGGTTGGGAGGTGCCTGAGGAGAGAGAGAAATGAGTGGAGCTGCAAAGTGCATTATGCAGAGGCCTGCTGAAGGGGAGTATGCTGGGAAAGTCAAAGTGTGGGGGTTGGCGTATCAAAGTGTGGTGTCGCTTGGAGTATAAAGAGTTAACTGAATGGACATGACGATGTGACACTGATATCAGGCAGTTGTGTGTACTGAGTGTAGTAGGGAGCAGATGGGGCAGCCCTGAGGCGTGAGGTGCCTTCCTGATAGCTCACTATGTACATATTGTAAATAATGTAAACAAACTAGCTTTTAAATAGATTTCATAGAACATACAGTGTAGAAGGAGGCCATTCGGCCCATCGAGTCTGCACCAACGCTCTTAAGCCCTCACTACCACCCTATCCCCGTAACCCAACAACCCCTCCTATCCTTTTTGGTCACTGGGGGCAATTTATCATGGCCAATCCACCTAACCTGCACATCTTTGGACTGTGGGAGGAAACCGGAGCACCCGGAGGAAACCCACACAGATATAGGGAGAACGTGCAGACTCCGCACAGACAGTGACCCAGCGGGGAATCAAACCTGGGACCCTGGCGCTGTGAAGCCACAGTGCTACCCACTTGTGCTATCGTGCTGCCCCAAATATCTTGGTATGCCGAAGGCTACACCTGGCTAGAAGTGAGACCCAGCACCTTCTACACTATCACTCACCTTCCCACTCCTTGCTAAGTCATCAAACATTTTGGGACACCACATTCGGAGATAGTACACTCCCACTGCTCATTATCCCAATAACCTCCTGGCTGGTTTGGTTTGATTGGCTGATCTCTTTCTCCCGTTCCCTGGATGAAGCCCTTCTCTTCAATCCCTCATTGGTTCAGGCATGACATCCAGGGACGAGACAGAGAACCCTGGGGCAGCTTTTCCATGACTTCCTGCCATATTTCTTCTCTCTGCCTTCACAAGGAACCTTTAAATACAGGGCCCTTCATCAATGACAGTGTGTGGGGCTGTCACCCTGCCTGCACTCCATCAGTGGTTGGGAAGCAGGGTGCTTCATTGACACATTGAGTTAACGGGAACTGACAAACTGGTCCCCGAACCCCTCCCCCTCCACCTCAATGCCCCCCCACTCTGCTAGTGTGAGCCCATTACAATAAAATTTCACCTTTTGAGGCTGCCACTTCCCGAGTAAGTGGTTGAAAGAGGAATCATGGGCGCAATTCAACGGAAAACAAACTATGTCCGGTTTTGGGCACATTTAGCCTGGTGTTTTTCAGTGGCTGCATGTGCCGTGAAACACTCCGCTACTGAATGGCACTTTGCTGTTTTTTGGGGCTTTGGGGAATTTCTCTCCGCTGAGGCCACACTTGAGTCATTTCCTGCTGTGAGCCCAGCGGGAAAGTCTCCTCATAGATCGGGTCGCCATTTTGTCTGGCTGCCCCAATCTCCCCCCTTTCAGCCTCTCTCCCCGTTTTCGACTCCCCCCCCCCCCCCCCCGTCCCCCTGCCCTGTCCCCAACTACCTGGGGTTCTCTAAAGGTCTGGGTGCGCTCCCCTCAAGTGTCATTACGACTGGTCTATGTTTGTGGAAACTGGTACTAAACATTGCTCTGGCAAGGTCTCCCAGGTCTGGCAGTTAGATCCGGGGCATCGGGAGAATCCCAATGGCTCATTTAAATATGCAGATCTGGATTATGCCCAGTGAGGGCGAGATCCAGATTGCGACATCTAGGAAAAGAGATTAAAGGACCAATGTGAAAAGAATGTTTAGCCCGCAGGAAGAGCAACGCAAAAAGGTTAGGAGGGGTTGTTGGGTTACGGGGATAGGGTGGAAGTGAGGGCTTAAGTGGGTCGGTGCAGACTCGATGGGCCGAATGTTCTATTTTCTAAAAGATCAATGAAAGGTCTTCAATCTGAAACATCAACTCTGTTTCTTGCCCTCCAGATGCTGCCTGACCAGCTGGATATTTCCAGCATTTTCAGTTTTTACTTCAGCAGGAGTAAGTGGAATCTGTGTTGAAAGGTTCCATGTCAATGCCAGTCTAAATGGACGGGGCTCATAGGTCTTTTCCTGCGTTATATTTTCTATTTGTTTTCTTTTGTATTTAGCAACTTCTAACTTCCAGTTTTACCTGTTCAGTTAATGATCCACCTAAACTAACATATGTGTGGGATGGTTTCAGGAAAAGCACAGGATGGTTTGAGGTAAGACAATTTTTGGCCCATTTGACCTCATTATCTTATCTGTTTCCCTTCAATGGGGCTGGTTTAGCACAGGGCTAAATCGCTGGCTTTGAAAGCAGACCAAGGCAGGCCAGCAGCACGGCTCAATTCCCGTACCAGCCTCCCCGAACGACGGAATGTGGCGACTAGGGGCTTTTCACAGTAACTTCATTTGAAGCCTACTTGTGACAATAAGCGATTTTCATTTCATTTCAGTGTTCAACACATATTGTTCTGATTACTATCTGTGCCAAGAAACATTTCATGCTGTCGCTGATAAGCTCCCACTTCACAACAATCAAGCTGTGCCTTCTTGGCCCGTTGCCTGGGTGATCCTGAAAGATTCACCTGCTCTATTTCATTAATTATCTTTAGTACCTTAAAAATGTCCTTACGGAGGCGTGAAGTGGTCTGTTTACAAATTTATTTCTCAGAACTGATCATGTTAATATTAGACCCCAAGCTCCTCCAACTCACCTGAAAAGCCCATTAATGCCATGGCAGTGAGGACACAAGTTCTTCTGGTGTTACGATCCCTGTAGAGACCGCCAACTTCTAAAAGGTACTTGAATTTTCAGTGGCTGACTGGAAGGGTCACAGGACACAATTTCAAGTTTTACAACTTTCCTGTAATAAACAAAACAAAAGCAACAGTGTTTAAACACTATTCAGTAGGCACCTTATACTGTAAACTGCACAAAAGATCCCTCATTTAACTTTTGAACTTTCATGGTTATACAATACGTTACTCTGTCCCTGAAACGGACACTTCATTCTCCAAAAGCCAATCCAAAGCTATACTTAGCTCCTGATGGCTAGTTTTGTCTTTATCAGTGGGTAGCTCTGAATCCCCGAACTGACCTTGGATATCCCTCCCTCTAGCCACAGCTAGGCAAATCTTCCAAATCTGTTTAAATCCTCAGGGACGTGGTCTCTTCAATCTGAGTGGGAGGATGCACCTGCATTTCACATGGTGACCGACGGGATCTCTCTCTCTCTCTCTCAGATTCTTGCAGAGTGATAATGTCTATGAGATTTAGGCATCTTTTAAGAAAAATCTTCTTCCCGAACCTACAATGGCTTCTTATGGACTTTCGCCTCTCAAAGTCCACTTCCATAGCAATCTGAATAACATGAGCCTCGTATCCAAATAGAAATGCAGATTAGTTATCCTTTAGACCAGTGTTTTTCAAACTTTTTTCCCCGGGACCCACTTTTGCCAACTGGCCAACCATAGGGACCACGCCGGCCAACCTTCGAAATCCATGTCCCGTTCGCTTCCCCAGTCTTCCCTGAATCTATGCAATGGTTGGATCACTACATTTTCCTTGCCCCAGACAAAGGAAGAGAAAGAAAGTCATCTAGTTTTCCTGTTCTCAATCACTATCCAGTAGCCCATGATGCGTTGAACTTATGTCAAGATTGAGTGAGGACAGGATAATTAAGCTAATCGACCCCCAGAATGCTAAGTACCAGAACTTAAAACAGATAATACTGGAAATAGTCAGCAGATTAGGCAGCACTTGATGGCCGTGATGGAAGGCCAGCGATCTGAGCAGTTTAGCCATTTCTTTTTTTAATCACTGAACTTTGAAACGCTGCTCAAAGCTAAAATGAAGGCGACGAGAAAGTGTAGCCATCTGGGATGGCCACTTCCAACAAGATACAGAGAAACTCGCAAAGCCTGGCGGGTAAAATGGACAAGCCAAGAATCAGGCAGGCTCAGAGCCTGAAATGCATATTCATAAGCAAGAAGGCCAGACGGTATCGAAACTCCATCCAATCAGCATTGCAATGGGGCCGATTAGCATTTGATGGCCCATCTTCACCAAAACAAAGGACTGGTACTCAAGCAACTGGGACAGTCCCAGACATTTCGGCGCCACTCCCTGTTCAAGGGAAACGCAAACAACAGGGTCAGTGACTGCTTGGGACACGCCCAGCCATCCAGATCCCCGCCCACTTATTAGCCAAGGAATCGAACAGAGCGATCACGGATCACCCAATTGGTAAGGCCCAAATCGAAGTACCGCCCAAAAGAGCGCGAAAGCCCCCCGAGTATAAGAAGAAGAGTTCGCCATATGTTCGCTCTCTCTTGGTCTTGGTACCCCGGTCACGGCCATCACCAAGTGCAGCAACACCAGAAGCAAGTCCAAGTTCAACGCTCGCTACCAGACGGATGAGCCCAGCTGAGCAGCAGTTACTCCTTCGAACCCGAGAGATCCAGAAGCGAACAGCGGGCACTGTTTTCTGGCCTAAGCCGGGTGGCCGAAGTTAAGTACAGGTTGTCTTAATCGATAGGTGTAGTTAACTAGTAGTGTTTACGTTGCATGACTAATTGTGTGTAAATAAAGTACCCTTGACCTTGAACTAACTAACTAGTGTTTGGCTCTTTGGTCGACAGCCGGTTGAAACTTGTGGTGGTATCATTCGATACCTGGCGACGCTAAGCATTAAGACATAGATAACACAGAAAGAAGGGCAAACTCACTGATTGCCATAATTGGAACAGAGCCACAGAAAATACAAGTAAAAGAAATTAGTTATTGGCGAAATAAAAGAAATCACAAGCGAATCCAGTATCGATCAAACCTCCAGAATTCGGAAGTGTGTAATTTGCATGCGTACTAACAAAGGGATATAAGGTAAACTCGATAGATTTTGTTGCGTGAAACTTTCGGGAGATGCATAAACCGGAAAATAGCTTGAGCCATACCCGTGTTTGCACCACCGCTTTATTCCCCTTGTCCTAAATTTCCGGGAGACAGAAGTAATTGTAGGGATGGCCATGAAGGCAATGGAACGCCTTATGCATCCACAAGAGCCCGAGGTGGTCGCAGCGACCAATAGATTGGAACAGTGTCCCATATTGGAAGAAGAGATTAGGAGGAAAGGGGAAAGGATGGCCCCTATGGTCTGAGTTTTGGGCGAATGAAGAGACAGATCCTGGCAGCATAGGACAGACTTGGTGGGACAGCCTGACTGAGATCCATAAGAAGAGTTTGACTAAGGTTCATAAGCCGATGGCAATCCTGTCCTGTCTGGCACAATTGCGAGGCACAGAGGAGGTCGTGAGGACGCTCTGCAAGCAGCTTGAGGAGAAAGAGAGAAGTAGAGAGGGAGATATTAGTGAATGCGAGAGATTAAATGTACAGCTCCAGGAGCAGTTAGCAGCGCAGGACAAGAAAATGGATGATGTCAAAGGGCACATCGATCCTGTCTCGTCCACCTTAGCAGCTTCCAAATCCAGTACGATAAGGCTGACCAGGACACACAACGTGCTGTAATGGTAAGAGAAGAGATAGAGAATCAGGTACAGCAGTTAAAGAAACAGTGTGATGATCTAAAGGCAGCCCTCAGAGCACTCCACAGTTCCACCATGGAACAGAGACAGAGTTCGGTGGACCATGCCAAATGTAGGCAGCAAATTGCAAGGTTGCAATCCCTGCTAGCAGTTCAAAATGGGTTTAGAGACACCTTTGGCCCACGGCTAGACCAGGAAGACGGCCCCGATTGGCAGGAACTCAGTGAAATGGCCCAATGGTACCTAAGCGAGACCGAGAATCAAAATAGAGCCCCCCAGGCCCCAAAAAGAAAATCACCCGCACCACCGACTGCACAGGCAGCACCCAACCCAATGAACCCCATTACCACACAGCGCAGGGTTACCATGGAAGGCCAACCCGATTTTGTGTACACCACGCCATTAACGATCACCCAGTTACGAGATGCCCATGAGAAGATATATACTTTCCACCCCACATCGGACCCACATGACTTTTTCGAGTCAGTAAAATAACAAACCCTCATGTATGGTTTAGACGAGCCGGAGCAAGTAAAGCTCATAGTTATGTGCTTAGACCCCTCAGTTAGTTCAGCCCTTCCCGACCCACAAAATGTAGGAGGAGGTAGCCTCCAAGAAATGAAAACAGCCATTTTAGATGCCATAGGGTATAATAGAGGAGATCCGGTCGCAGGCAGAAAAAGGGAGAGTATCCAACAGTGTTTGCTGGACGCCTCTGGATCCATTTTACTGCTGTATTTGGCAAGTTAGCCCGCATCCATTTATCAGCAGCCAATACGGCCAAATGGACCCGTACGTTGGTATCCCATGCCACAGAGGCAGGACAGAAGGCATGCGCCAGTTACGACCCCTCAGACCCAGCACACAATGAAGTGTGGGTTCTGAAACGATTGTCCAGACCTTGGGAACAGTCTGTACAGAAAAAGACAGAGCATGAGAGAGTAGACATCACAATGAATCCAGTAAGGGCACACCAAGACCCCGCATGGGTAAATGAAGGCAGGGGTACGGCGCAGCACCCCAAGACACAGGAATGCTATAATTGTGGACACAAGAGACATTATGCAAGAGAATACAATGCCCCCCCCCCCGAAGCAGCAAAGGAATCAGCACCCAAACGCCCCCCGCAGAAACAATACCTGACCCATTCACAGCGCTAGCGCCTGACGAGATAATTTAGCCATGAATGGCACTGACTGACGGTGTTCGGGCTCCCCAACTTGGGTCTGCGATACCCTTTGGGATAAGTCCGGAAGACCGGTCATTGCAGGCACAGTCCGGGGACACCCCGTAGAGTTCCTTTGGGACCCAGGAGGGTCCCGAACCACGTTAAACTCCTCCATCATGTCCTCGAAAGAGATATGACCCACTATGGGTACCGTTACCTTTAGTGGTTTTACAGGTCACCTCCAGCAGGGACACATCACAGCCCCTGTGGATGTACAGCTCGGTAATATTAGGACAAAACACTCGGTTGTTTTAGTAGATTTACCCCAGGCAGCAGAACACATCCTAGGCATCGATTTCATGAGCGCACACAACCTTTCATTCGACCCAATCAATCGATGCATATGGAAAGTGGCTAGAGCAGCGTGAGACCCCGCTACACTCACAGTAGGAGATTATGCCCATCGAATCAGCTCAGTCGGAGAGTACGGGTTTGATCCACAAACCATTACCACAGACAAAGCGGTTAGAGAGGTCTTGAAAAGACATACGGCAGCATTTGCCCAGCACAAGCATGACTGCGGCAAAATCCCAGGTGTAGTAAACATTACAGGTCCCGATCCCACGCCCCAGAAACAGTACGGCTTCCCCCAGCAAGCTGAGGGAGAGATAACCAAGGTAAATCAAAGTTTATTGAATCAAGGCATGATTCGACCCGTTGCGTCGACAAATAATGCCCCGATTTGGCCAGTAAGAAAACCCGATGGGTCATGGCGACTATCGGCTACAGAGAACTGAACAAAGTGACTCCCCTAGCAGCCCCCACCATTGTCATGAGTCCCGAGACCATGTTGAGACAGGGACTCCAGTCGAAATTTTTTACGGTGTTAGACATCAGTAATGGCTTTTGGTCCATACCACTGGACAAAGCATGCCAGTATAAATTTGCGTTCACCTTCCAGGGACAGCAGTACACGTGGACGTGCCTTCCACAAGGCTTCCACAACTCCCCCTCCATTTCTCACAGACAACTGGCAAATGGATTATCTAAATTTTCCCGCCCTGAATGCCTTGTTCAGTATGTGGACGACTTGCTCCTACAGACGGACATCAAGGAATAGCACACCTTGCTTCTTTCTGAATTATTAGAACTGCTCACAGCGATTGGATGCAAAATTAACCCCAAGAATGCCCAAATCCTTCAGGAAAAAGTCACATATTTAGGTACGGTCATCACGCATGGAAAGTGTGAAATAGAACTCAAACGCGTTGATTCCATTGTAAATTTGCCCTTGCCCCAAAACGTTACAGCACTCCGGTCATTTGTAGGACTGGTTGGATATTGTAGGAACCATGTAGATGGATTTGCCACAAAAGCAGCCCCACTTTCTGAGTTCCTAAAGAAACAGGCCCCATGGAAATGGCTTCCACAGCACACGGACGCAGTGGATGCATTGAAATGTGCCCTGAGCATAGCCCCCGCTTTGCAAGTCCCAGATCCACACTCCCCGTATGCGATAGAGGTATAGACCACAGACCGAACCCTTCCGGCCATACTCCTGCAGGAAAGGACGATCGTCTAGGACCCGTAGCCTATGCCTCACGAGTCTTAGAACCGGTGGAACAATGATTTTCAGCCTGCGAGAGGCACCTGTTAGCAGTTGTCTGGGCGGTACAGTACTTCTCGTACATAACCGGACTCAATTCAGTAACCATTTTGACCGAGCACACCCCGACCCAGCTTTTATTGGACGGCCGACTAAAAGACGGCACAGTAAGCCAAATTCGAGCGGTGCGATGGACCCTACTCCTACAGGGACGCGACATCACTGTAAAATGGACAAAAACTCACACGTTTCTGCTGAGAATTTGCATTATGCCCCACATGAGTATGAGATCATAGCCCCCAAGCACCTTTGTTCCCAAGTCAGTACCAAGAAAGACAGGTATTGGATCCCAGCCCACAGACAAAGCACTGAGAATTTACATAGTTGGCTCCTCCACAGTCCTTGAGGGATAAAAGATAACAGGCTGTGGTGTTTATGTAGAGGACGCGCAGGGACGCGCTTTAGAAGAGATAGCTTTAAAGTTGCCTGGACACTTAGATTCGCAGGCAGCCGAGTTAGCAGCCATTGTTTATATTGTCCAGCACCCCGATTCGTTCCCGACCCCTGCAGACATATATTCGGACAGTTTATACGTCTGCAACAGCCTAACAGAATTCCTACCCCTGTGGGAATCGAGAGGATTTATTTCTGCCGATGGAAAACCTCTACCCTCAGCCCCATTGCTCAAACATATCCTTCAGACAGCTAAAGGCAGGAAATATGGCATCGTCAAAGTAAGAAGCCACCATCGTTCCTCCCCACCCGGTAATGTGAAAGCTGACGCCCTAGCGAAGGCAGGCTCACGACATGGCCACTTTTGGCAACCCCCCGAGAGTGACCCAGTACACGCAGTTCAGGTCTCACAGACCAACATCCAAGACCTAGCCCAGGGACAAAAAGAAGACGAGGCATTAAAAGAAATTTTAAAAGGAAACTTCCCAGCTCTCAACGAAAAGTTTAGGAATTCTTTGACGTCCATGAGGGAATCGTTTTAAAAGATGGAATTTACGTAGTCCTCACCCAGGACAGGAATGAGATAATTTGTAAGTTCCATGACGGAAATGGACACCAAGAGATTGAATCCATCCTTGCCCACCTCAGACCCCTCTGCTGGTGGCCTGATTTGAAAACCGACTTGTCCCAATACGTCGAAAACTGTTTAATTTGTGCTCAAAACAACCCCGATAGGTATGCGATAAAAGCCCAGCTACGACACACCCGCCCTGTAAATGTCCTGTGGGCAAACCTTCAATTGGATTATATTGGTCCCCTCCCCCCCTGCAGAAATGGATAGAAGTATGTGTTAGTGGTGATAGACACATTTACGAAATGGGTCAAGGTATACCCCTCGAGAACAAACACAGCCAAGTCCACGGCGAAGATCTTAACAGAGCAAATCTTTACGAGACGGGGACCTCCCCGTAGTATTGAGTCGGACCAAGGTTTCCACTTTTTCGGGAAGGGTCATGAAAAATGTGATGACGATATTTGGGATTAAACAAAAGTTCCACATTGCCTATCACCCGTAGTCCAGCGGCATTGTGGAGCGCATGAATCGGACACTTAGAAAAATGGTGCAGCAGCACAACACAACATGGGACACATTCGCCCTGATGTTTATTAGGAACACAGTGTCGAGCTCAACAGGATATACCCCCCATACCCTCAAGACTGGACGACCCATGAAGGGTACTGAATACTTATTCGGACTTGATTTGGCCAGCCCCGCAGTCACCGCCCTGACCCATGAGAAAGCAGTCCAGCACATGGTAGAGAATATTAAGGCAGCACAGCTCACTGCAGCTGTTTGACTCGGCGCTAAACAAAAGCAGAGTAAGGCCTGTTTTGATAAAACAGTACACCCGCCAGAGTATACAGTCGGACAGCAAGTAATGATCACCTTATACAACCCCAGCTCATTCCTCTCCCCTAAATTTGCAGGACCCTATTCAATCTCGGACAAAGTAAGCCCCTCAGTTTATAATATCATGTATCCGAACGGAAAATCAGGATGGTTCCATGTAAATCAGCTTCAGGTTTATGGAACGCAGTGCAGCCACTCACACCACCTCTCATTGGCGATGGCAGACAATGAGGACCTGCCATTGACAACCCAATTTCCCCCTCCCCCAGCAGCAGCAGCATGTCCACAGACATGACCTTGACCACGCCCCCAGAATCAAATTTCACCCTGACGTTTGATTCGGCTGCTAGCGACAGCGACAGCACAACTGAAGCCCCTGAGAGACCTGAACAAAGCTCCCACGGAGCAGGCCCCAGTCACTACGATCCCAGAGACCCCGACCACGATACGCTCAGCCTCTTTGAAACAATTTATTTGCTCACACCGGAACCTGACCCACCACCCGACGATAGAGACAGCCCCCTTGCAACTTCCCTACGGAACATGAAGCACTAGCACCGTGACAATTCCTGTAGTCTGACTAGGGATGATGAAATGGACCACACATTGGCACACGCCGCGTTAGCACGCAAACTCCATGAACGAGTTTGGCACCCGGGAGACGGTGACAACTCTGAGTCTGACTCCCACCATGGTAACCCCTTTGAAAATCTTTTTGGAATGGAACCTTGAGGTGTCCAGATGATGAGAGTCAGGAACCGATCGAGATTTACGGTGTCCTGTACCCTGATGGAACCTGCCCGCTTTTATGTTAGTTTGTGTTTAAATGTTGTTCGCTCTCTCTTCGAAGGACCGCCCAAAAGAGCACAAACCCCCCCCCCCCCCCCCCCCCCCCCCCCGCCCCCCCGAGTATAAGAAAAAGTGTTTGCCATACGTTCGCTCTCTCTTGGCCTTGGCACCCCGGTCACGGCCATCGCCAATTGCAGCAACACCAGAAGCAAGTCCAAGTTCAACGCCCGCTACCAGACGGATGAGCCCAGCTGAGCAGCAGTTACTCCTTCGAACCCGATAGGTCCAGAAGCGAACAACGGCCACTGTTTTCTGACCTAAGCCGGATGGCCGAAGTTAAGTACAGGTTGTCTTAGTCGATAGGTGTAGTTAACTAGTAGTGTTTACGTTGCATGACTAATTGTGTGTAAATAAAGTACCCTTGACCTTGAACTAACTAACTGGTGTTTGGCTCTTTGATCGATAGCCAGTTGAAACTTGTGATGGTATCATTCGATACCTGGCGGCTCTAAGCATTAAGACATATATAACACAGAAAGAAGGGCAAACTCACTGATTGCCATAATAGGAACAGAGCCACAGAAAGGACAGAGTAAAAGAGCAAAAGATGAAAATGCAAGAAAAGTAAAGACATATCTTTATTCAGTAATCCTGTCTCCCCTTTCTCAGCCACATGGTGTCTTCCATATTACAAGTGTTGAAACCACTGAGAGTTATGGAAGCTGGCTGAGTTGTGCGATTGAATACATCCGCCTTCACAGACACGTGAAATCAGCTCAAGTGGGCAGGCATTTAATTAATATAGAGAGAGATGGGAATAACAGTTTTTGTGGTCAATGATGTGGAGGGGTTTAAAACAAATACGCGCAGAATGACAAAACAGTCTGAATCCCATTTGCAGATCTTTCTAAACACACTCAATTGTATTCAGCAATTAGAACAGAATTTCGGATAGCTCCATACAAATCGGAGCCAATGTGCATTTTCACCTCAATCATTTCATGAGAATTGGGGACTCTCCCCCTATATCGATTAACTACGATATTTAGGATCTTGCCAATCCTGCTCTTCGATACAGAAGTTGCCTCCCGTGCTTTTACAATTTGGTAGGTTAATCAAATGCCACTTTAAACACCCGTCACTCATCAGCGGCTGGCTTAACCACATTTCCCGACAGAAATGCTGAGCACAAATTAGGGAAGGATTTTAAGATATGAAGCCCCGTTCTGTTCTCACCGACAGTGGTTCACTTCGCCAGAGTTACTTTCACTCCAGCGTGATCTACCTGATAAACATTCGTCCATCAGCTCCTATGTCCCCGAAACCAATAGCAGTGCACTGAAATTACTCATTTAAAATAATTAAAGGAGCAAAATTGATAAACATGAATCTGGTGCAATATGCTAGAATTCCTAACTGTCAAATCTGTTCTCATTGTAACTGTTTAAGGAGAGGACTGAATTGACATTTTAGGTGGGATTTTCCCTGCAGGCCTCTGAATTCTGCTGTTGGAAAACTCTGCATTAGCAGCTGATAGGAGTAACAAGCAGCACTTCAATCTTCCCTCCATGACCCTTCTGACACTTGCCCGCAACCCACCCGCAGTTCGCGACCACCACTTTGAAAATCCCTGCTCTAGACCCCAATTTCATTCTATCTTGGAATTAAATAAACAGTTTAAAGTCTAACCATTTATACAACCTGACAGCCCTAATACTCCCCTGTGACTTAGATTAAGGCCTGAATTTTCCCAGAGTTGTGGAGACTCCCAACACTGGTTCGGATACTGGAGCGAAATCCCAATATTTTATTTTAATTTTGTACGACTGTGAGGAAAGGATACTTCGCTCCAGGAGTGATTGCACCAAGAAGTAGGAATATGGGGCTGAGTTCTCCGCAGCCCCTCGCCGAAATCGCGTTTGACGTGGGAGCGGAGAATTGACGTTTATGCCCGAATCGGGCCCAGCGCCGCTCCCGCGAATTACACGGCGCGGGTGGGGGCCCATTGCTAAAGGCCCTCCCAGGGGTCCCGACAGGCCAAATTCCTGATGGCGTGGTTTTAACCACGTCTGGACAGTCGGGACTCTCGCGCAGCGGCTGCGGACTCAGCCCGCGACCTCCCTGGTGGGGGGCGGGGGGAATCATACACCGGGGGAGGCCTTATGGGCGGTTGGGGCGGCGATTGGGCGGGTCAGATGGAGCGGTAAGGGGCAGATTGGTGGGACCTTGTTTGTTGGTCCAGGTCCGCCGGCTGAGTCCGCCATCGCGTTCGGCGCGGCCGCTGGAGGCCGCCGCCGTGCGCATGCGCGGACTCGGAACCAGAAGTGCGGAGGCCCGTATCTGCAGCCAAAGCTGTGTGAAGCTCCCTGGGTCCCTGCCAGCCCGCTGCAGGTAAGTGAATTGCTCTTTACTTTTTTCAGGAAAGTCTGGAGTGAAACACCAGTGTTTTTACACTGGTGTGGGGACATAGCCCCATTTTTGGAGAATCCTGCCCAAACTTTATTGCTAACAAAATATTAAACCCTTTAACATCAGACCTGGAAATATTTTACAATTATCACTTAAACAATTCTACTCAACACACTGAATACAATGACCTAACTACAATTGCTAACTTCATTCTCACTTAAACAAGAATATAAACCATCTCAGCTCTCAATCCACCTTCAATACCAATGGCGTAGAGTAATACTTGCTTTACAGAGTTATTCTTTGAGAAAGAGACGTCTTGACACTGCTTTACAGAACAGATCTGACTCCGGTCGAACCTCTGCAGAAACACTGGCTGAATATCTTTAAAAGTTGTTTCAACTGACTTGTTTCAGCTTCCCCCATGTCTTCAGACAAGTCTGCACTGCTTTCAATACAGTTAATCTCTTTTAAGTAACCCACAGTGAGAACAAGTTGCCTTACTTGACATCAGCTTCAGCCAGATCAGAACTCAATGGAAAATGCTTTCTCAAAAGGCCTGATGCCTTAGCACTACCTAGCAATGAGATCATCTCACCACACGTAAAACTAATTAACTTCCCAGGGAATCCCCTTAATCAAAATAAAATTGCATTAGCCCAAGCTTTTATGATGGTTAATTGCCCCTCAGGCTCCTAAAAGCTTTGTTGTCTTTCGAACCAACATTCTTTTAAAAACATGATTGCAGCAGGTTAGGTTATGGGGATAGTGTGGAGGCCTAGGTCGAGTGCTCTTTCGGAGGGTCACGGCAGACTTGATAGGCCAAATGGCCCCCTTCTGCACTGTAGGGATTCTATGAACTACCTTAATTTCTCCATTTGCCCTCAATAAAAGTGATGGTCCCTGTAGTGGATGTAGTGATTGCGGTGTCTGTCTCTTTAAGACAGTACAGCAGAAGGGACCAATTGGGACTGAGAACAGGTGATCACCCCAGGGGGTAGAGTCCTCTCTTGGGCAGAGGATCTCTGAAAACAATGCAGCAAGCATGTAAGGATTGCAGCAGCATGGGAGGGCTGCTGCTGCTCCAGGGTGTGGTGAACCACTGTTACTGTATTATATATATTGTTTGTCGTCTCTGCTGGCACTGCCTGTGGCTCCTCTCCTTAGGCTCTGTATAAAGGTGGCCGACCTCTGGCCCTGCCCCAGTTTGGGATCAGTTGCCAGCAGTTTCTCGTTTAGCTTATTAAAGCCACAGTTTTGTTCCACAACTCGTCTTTGTTATAATTGATTAAGGTGGATGCATCAGTCAAGCCTGATCGACTGGAACTGGACCCCCAAGCAGCCGATGCCACTGCGACATTCGAGCACTGGCTAAACTGCTTTGAAGCTTACCTCGAATCTGCCGCCGACGCCGTTGCCGACATCCACAAGATTCGAGTCCTCAACGCCCGTGTAAGCCCGCAGGTTTTCCTCCTTATCAGGGACGCTGCCTCATACGCGGAGGCGATAACGCTGCTGAAGAGGCACTATGTAAAGGCAGTAAATGAGGTGTACGCTAGGCATCTCCTTACCACGACTGGGGAGACGCACTGGATGGTCATCGACTAGAGTCAGATGATCAACCGGTACACGCAGCTCGAGGCGTACCCCCTTCCCCGCATATCTGATATGGTCAATCAGATTGCGCAGTATCGAGTCTTCTCCACTATTGATTTGAAGTTCCGCGTACCACCAGCTTCCTATCCGCCCAGCGGACCACCAATACACTGCCTTCAAGGCAGATGGCCGCCTCTACCACTTCCTCAGGGTCCCCTTCGGCGTCACCAATTGGGTCTCGGTCTTCCAACGGGTGATAGCATAGAATTAGCATAGAATTTACAGTGCAGGAGGAATGGTTGACCAGTACAGGCTGTGGGCCACGTTCTCCTATCTGGATAATGTCACCATCTGCGGCCATGAACATAAGGAGTAAGGCAGGTTGCGGGCCTTGACGAAATGAAAAGAACGTGTGACCCCCGGGGGACAGAGGTCATTGTGGAGGGCCTGAAGTCGGTCTACTTGTGCGCTGGCACATGTACCGCGGGATAGGGCATCTGGGGGCTCATTGAGCTTTCCAGGTCGATACAAGATATCATAATTGTAGGTGGAGAATTCGATCCTCCACCTCAGGATCTTGTCACTCTTGATCTTGCCCTGCTGTGTGTTATTAAACATGAAAGCAACCGACCGTTGGTCAGTGAGGAGAGTGAATCGCCTGCCGGCTAGGTAATGCCTCCAACTGTCATCAAGGCCCTGCACGGCCTCTTCACCTTGTTCGGTTTCCCCACCTACATCCATAGCGATCGGGGTTCCTCTTTCATGAGTGACGAGTTGCGTCAGTTCCTGCTTAGCAAGGGCATCGCCTCAAGCAGGACTACCAGCTACAACCCCCGGGGAAATGGACAGGTGGATAGGGAGAACGCGACGATCTGGAAGGCCGTCCTTCTTGCCCTATGGTCTAGAGGTCTCTCAGTCTCCCGCTCGCAAGAGGTGCTTCCCAATGCGCTCCACTCCATCCGGTCGCTCCTGTGCACTGCCACCAATGAGATCCCTCATGAATAAATGTTTGTCTTCCCCAGGAAGTCCACCTCAGGGGTCTCGCTCCCGTCCTGGCTGACAGTCCCAGGGCCCGTCCTCCTCCGGAAACATGCGAGGAGCCATAAATCGGATTACCTGATCAAAAGGGTTCTTCTCCTCCATGCCAACCCACAATATGCCTACGTGGCACACCATGACGGGCGGTAGGACACAGTCTCCCTTTGGGATTTAGCACCCGCAGGTTCCCCAGTGACCATCACCACCATCCCCGACCCTACAGCGTCTCCCTCCACTGCCATTCGGCTACTTCGGAATGTGGCACCCGCAGGACCCCCAGCGACCATCACCACCATCCCCACCCCTACATCGTCTCCCTCTCCACCGACTCAACTACTGGGCGAAGAAGAAGACACGCTCCCGGATGCGCAGGTCTCGACTCCAGTGCCCACACCACAGCCGGGACTGAGGCGTTCACGGCGGAAGGTCAAAGCCCCCGACAGACTTGATCATTAAGTCCACTTCACTCCCGCCGATGCTTTTTTTTAACAGGGGGTGAATGTGGTAAACAACTGTTACTGTATTATATATATTGTGGTAAACCACTGTTTTTTTAAGAAAAATATATTTTATTGAAAATTTTTCCAAACAACAATTTTTTCCCTCTTACAAAGCAAACGTAACAGTAAAGAAATTTTTAACAATACACAAATATCTAAACCCCATAATCATTTGACATAAACTAAACTAAACACCCCCCCCCCCCCCGCCCTCCCCTCTCCCCACCCCTCCCCCCTGGGTTGCTGCTGCTGGTCATCTGTCTTCCCTCTAACGTTCCCCTAGGTAGTCGAGAAATGGCTGCCACCGCCTGGTGAACCCTTGAGCCGATCCTCTCAGGGCAAACTTTATCTGCTCCAATTTAATGAACCCCGCCATATCATTTACCCAGGCCTCCAGTCCGGGGGGTTTCGCCACCTTCCACATAAGTAGGATCCTGCGCCGGGCTACTAGGGACGCAAAGGCCACAACGTCGGCCTCTTTCGCCTCCTGCACTCCCGGCTCAACCGCAACTCCAAATAGAGCTAACCCACAGCCTGGTTTGACCCGGGCCTTCACCACCTTCGAAATCCCTCCCGTCACTCCCTTCCAATACCCTTCCAGTGCCGGGCACGCCCAAAACATATGTGCGTGGTTTGCCGGGCTCCCGCCACACCTCCCACATTTGTCCTCCACTCCAAAGAACCTGCTCAATCTTGCTCCTGTTATGTGTGCTCTATGTAGCACCTTAAATTGAATCAGGCTAAGCCTGGCGCATGAGGAAGAGGAATTTACCCTGCTTAGGGCATCTGCCCACATACCCTCCTCTATCTCCTCCCCTAGTTCTTCTCCCCACTTTCCTTTTAGTTCGCCCACCGACTCCTCCCCCTCTTCCCTCATCTCTCGGTATATCTCTGACACCTTGCCCTTTCCGACCCACACCCCTGCAAGCACTCTGTCCTGAATCCCCTGTGTCGGGAGCAACGGAAATTCCCTCACCTGTTGTCTAGTAAACGCCCTCACCTGCATATATCTCAAGAAGTTTCCCCGGGGCAACTTATACTTTTCCTCCAATGCTCCCAAGCTCACAAAAGTCCCATCTATAAATAAATCTCCCACCCTCTTAATTCCCAACTGGTGCCAGCTCTGAAATCCTCCATCCATTCTTCCTGGGGCGAACCTATGGTTGTTCCTAATTGGGGACCCTACCAGGGCTCCCCGCACCCCTCTCTGTCGCCTCCATTGTCCCCAGATATTCAATGTTGCCGCCACCACCGGGTTCGTGGTAAACCTTTTTGGCGAGAACGGTAGTGGCGCCGTCACCAGCGCCTCTAAGCTCGTCCCTTTACAGGACTTTCTCTCCAGTCTTTTCCACGCCGCTCCCTCACCCTCCATCATCCATTTACGTATCATTGCCACATTGGCGGCCCAATAGTAATCGCCCAAGTTCGGTAGTGCCAATCCTCCTCTGTCCCTACTACGCTGAAGGAACCCCCTCCTTACTCTCGGAACTTTCCCTGCCCACACGAAGCTCGTGATGCTCCTGTCTATTTTATTAAAAAACGTCTTAGTAATTAGTATAGGGAGACATTGAAATACAAATAAGAACCTCGGGAGGACCATCATCTTAATTGCTTGCACCCTGCCCGCCAGCAACAGAGGCTGCATGTTCCACCTCTTGAAGTCCTCCTCCATTTGTTCTACCAGCCGTGTCAGATTAAGTCTGTGCAAGGTTCCCCAGCTTCTAGCGATCTGAATCCCCAGGTATCGGAAGTTTCTTTCCACTTTCCTTAGAGGCAGGCCTTCTATCTTTCTACTCTGGTCCCCTGGATGTATCACAAATAATTCACTCTTCCCCATGTTTAGCCTATACCCCGAGAAATCCCGAACTCCCTCAACATTCGCATAACCTCTATCATCCCCCCCCCGCTGGGTCTGACACGTATAACAATAGGTCATCTGCATATAGCGAGACTCGGTGTTCTTCTCCCCCTCTAATCACCCCTCTCCATTTCCTGGAGTCTCTCAACGCCATGGCCAGAGGTTCAATTGCCAACGCGAACAACAATGGAGACAGCGGGCATCCCTGTCTTGTTCCCCTATATAGTCGGAAATACTCCGATCTTTGTCGACCCGTAACTACACTTGCCGTTGGAGCCCCATAAAGTAGTTTAACCCAGCTAATAAACCCATTCCCGAACCCAAACCTCCTTAACACTTCCCATAAATACTCCCACTCCACCCTATCAAATGCCTTCTCTGCATCCATTGCCGCCACTATCTCTGCCTCCCCCTCCACTGGGGGCATCATTATCACCCCTAATAGTCGTCGCACCTTAACATTCAGTTGTCTCCCTTTTACGAACCCTATCTGGTCTTCGTGCACCACCCCCGGGACACAGTCCTCTATCCTCGATGCCAGTACCTTTGCCAACAATTTGGCGTCCACGTTCAATAATGAAATAGGTCAATAGGACCCGCACTGCAACGGATCTTTATTCCTCTTCAAAATTAGCGATATCGTCGCCTCCGACATCGTCGGGGGTAAAGTCCCTCCTTCCCTGGCCTCATTGAATGTCCTCACCATCAACGGGGCCAACAAGTCCACATATTTTCTGTAATATTCCACCGGGAACCCGTCTGGTCCCGGAGCCTTCCCTGCTTGCATGCTTCCCAGTCCCTTAATAACCTCGTCCACCCCAATCGGTGCCCCCAGGCCTACCACCTCCTGCTCCTCCACTTTCGGGAGCCTCAATTGGTCCAGGAACTGCCGCATCCCCTCCTCTCCCTCTGGGGGTTGAGACCTATACAGTCCCTCATAGAAGGTCTTGAAAACCTCATTTATCTTTCCTGCTCTTCGCACCGTGTCTCCCTTTTCGTCTCTAATTCCTCCTATCTCCCTCGCTGCTGTCCTCTTTCGCAATTGATGAGCCAACAGGCGACTAGCCTTTTCCCCATATTCATACCTCCTCCCCTGTGCCTTCCTCCACAGTACCTCCGCCTTTCTGGTGGTCAGAAGGTCAAACTCCGTCTGGAGTCGTCTCCTCTCCCTGTACAGTCCCTCCTCTGGGGTCTTTGCAAACTCCCTATCCACCCTTAAAATCTCCCCCAGTAATCTTTCCCTTTCCTTGGCCTCTGTTTTCCTTTTGTGGGCCCCAATGGAGATCAGCTCTCCTCTGACCACCGCTTTTAGTGCTTCCCATACCCCTCCCACAGGGACCTCGCCGTCGTCATTGACCTCCAGGTATCTCTCAATACACCCCCTCACTCTTGCACACACTCCCTCATCCGCCATCAATCCCACATCTAATCGCCAGAGTGCTCTCTGCTCCCTTTCCTCTCCTAATTCCAGGTCCACCCAATGTGGGGCATGGTCCGAAACCGCTATGGCTGAATACTCAGCTTCTTCCACCCTAGAGATCAACGACCTTCCCAAAACAAAAAAATCTATCCGGGAGTACACTTTATGGACATGGGAGAAGAAGGAGAACTCCCTAGCCCTAGGTCTAAGAAATCGCCATGGATCCACTCCCCCCATTTGGTCCATAAACCCCTTAAGTACCTTGGCCGCTGCCGGCCTTCTTCCGGTCCTTGAGCTGGATCTATCTAGCCCCGGGTCCATCACAGTATTAAAGTCCCCTCCTAAAATCAAGTTTCCTACCTCCAGGTCCGGTATACGCCCCAGCATCCGTCTCATGAACCCCGCATCGTCCCAATTTGGGCCATACACATTAACCAACACGACCTCCATTCCCTCCAGTCTACCACTCACCATTACATATCTACCTTCGCTATCTGCTACAATGTTCTTTGCTTCAAATGCTACCCGTTTCCCCACCAAAATGGCCACCGCTCTGTTCTTTGCGTCTAGTCCTGAGTGGAACACCTGTCCCACCCATCCTTTCCTTAACCTAACTTGGTCCGCCACCTTTAGGTGCGTCGCTTGGAGCATAACCACGTCTGCCCTTTGTCCTTTCAAATGCGCGAGGACTCGGGCCCTTTTTATCGGTCCGTTCAGGCCTCTCACGTTCCACGTGATCAGCCTCACTAGGGGGCTACCTGCCCCCCTCCCGTGTCGACTAGCCATTACCTTCTCTAGGCCAGTCCCATATCCCGCCTCCGCGCTCCCACTCGCTCTCCCAGCGTCGCACACCATCCCCGTCCACCCACTCTTTAGCCATTTCCTTTTGGATTTCCGCAGCAGCAACCCAGCTGTCCCCCCCCCCCTGGCTAGATCTCTTTCTAGCGTGATTGCTCCCCCCATGACACTTCCGTAAGTCAGCTGACTTCAACTGACCCACTGCTCACGCCTCGACCCCCCCGTGTGGGGAGCTCCCATCCGCCTTGCGCCTGTCTTCCCGCCATATTCTTTCTGGCGCAGGAACATCCCTTTACCTGACCCGCCTCTTATGGCGCAGCTCCCTTTCCCCTCCCCCTCCCCTTCCCCATTCTCCAACTATGTCCCGTCTTTCCCCCCTCACCGGCGCCCACATTTCCCAATGTCTCCCCCCTTCCCAATTTACTTCTCAATTAACTTCAACCATAACATTAACAATAACATTTCCTGCAGCATCAGTCCCTCAGTTCCGATCCAATTTCTCCTCTTTGATAAAGGTCCATGCTTCCTCCGCCGTCTCGAAATAATGGTGTCTCTCCTGATACGTGACCCATAGTCTTGCCGGCTGCAGGATCCTGAACTTCACCTTCCTTTTATGCAACACCTCTTTGGCTCGGTTAAAGCTCGCCCTCCTTCTCGCCACCTCCGCACTCCAATCCTGGTACACCCGTACCACTGCATTCTCCCATCTGCTACTCCGCACCTTTTTAGCCCATCTCAGGACCTCTTCTCTATCCTTAAGGCGGTGAAATCGCACGATTATCGCCCTGGGTGGTTCTCCCGCTTTTGGTCTTCTCGCCAGGATCCGATGTGCCCACTCCACCTCCAAGGGGCGCGTAGGGGCCTAAGCACCCATCAGTGAGCTCAGCATCATACTTGCATAAGCTCCACAGTCCACTCCTTCCACACCCTCAGGGAGACCCAGTATCCGAAGGTTCTTCCTTCGCGCTCCATTTTCTAGGGCCTCGATCCTTTCAGTACACTTTTTATGAAGTGCCTCGTGCGCCTGTGTCTTAACCGCCAGGCCCAGGATCTCGTCCTCATTATCTGTCACCTTCTGCTCCACCACGCGGAGCTCTGTCTCCTGGGTCTTTTGTGTCTCCTTGAGCCCCTCAATTGCCTGTAGCATCGGGGTCAGCACCTCCCTCTTCAGCAGCTCCACGCACCGTCTCAAAAATTCATCCTGCTCAGGCCCCCATGTCGCCTGCGCTTTCTCTGCCGCCATCTTGTGCTTCTCCCTTTCTGACCCTTTGGTCGACGATTCCTCGCGCTGCAGCCGCCGCCGCCGGTTTTTTCCTCCTTCGTTGGGGGGGGGGACTCCCTTCTCACTCACCCCACACCGGGTTGCGTCGTCAAAAAATTTCCCGTTGGGGCTCTTAAAAGAGCCCGAAGGTCCGTCGGAGCTGGAGCCGCCGAAACGTGCGGCTAGCAAGGCATCACCGCAACCGGAAGTGAGGTAAACCCTGTTAATGTATTGTATATATTGTTTGTTGTCTCTGCTGGCTTCGCCTGTGGCTCCTCCCCTCAGGCTCTATATAAAGATGGCCAACCTCTGCCCCTGCCCTAGTTCGGGATCAGTTGCCAGCAGGTTCTCGTTTAGCTTATTAAAGCCACAGTTTTGTTCCACATCTCGTCTTTGTTATAATTGATGGCACATCACAGGGCAAACAGGGACTCCTAGCCTCTGTATGTTATTATTTGTTAATAAATACTCTTCCAGTTCCTGACAAAATCTGTAGTGTGCAATCTATTACATTGGCGACAGTGATAAAATGGATGACGAGGGCATTGCCTGTGGCCCAGATGTGTGACTCGTGAGATATTGAGATATGACCAGACCCTGAGGGACAGACGCAGAGCAAACCTGAATTAGCCTGTAGTCAGAAGTTTAGAAATACGCCAAAGAAAATGAAGAGAAAATAATCCTCTGAAGCAAGATTTTGAATTTAAGGAAAAATAGAACCTAAGTTAGAAAAAAAGGCAATGATTTGCTGCAAAGTTTAAAAGAAAGAAAAGGAGAAAGGAGAGCACAGAGAGCAGTGTCTTTTAAGTGATTGAAGGAAAAATATCCCCAGGGAACCCGGTCCCAAAAGTGCGGGAAAGTGAGGAGGCTGAGGATCCAGGCTCCCCTTTCAAGTAGATGGGTCAGAGTCGCAGAGACTGCAGGCAGCAAGGTTCCAAAGTTTTGGGAAGAAGAGAAGTCCCCAACTTGTTTTGAAAAATTTTTTTTTTGTCCTATGGTCCCAAAGGGAGCATGCTCGATCTCCCATTCAAATTGAAAGGATGGAATGGCCACATCATAGGAAGGAGACAATAAAAGACTCTCGAGGCAGCTAAAAAAAAAAGTTGCAGAGATTGCTGAGAGAGTTTCCTCTCAGTAAAAAGTAGATATTTTGAAGGGTTGGAAGAGAAGTTTTAAAAAGGAGAAAAAAAATAGTTCAAAGGAGGTCCTGCCAGTTTTGAATCAAAACTTCAAAAGCACTGGAAAAGTGCAGAGAGAGAACCAGCAGCTGCTAACAGTTTAAAAAAAGAGGACAGTCTTAAAGCGTTAATGCATTTAAACCAGTAATGCATTTACTGAAGCGACCACAAGAAGAAACAGAGGGCAATGGACAGGAAAATTGGAGAAGGCCCCAATTAGAGGGTAACTCTTTAGAAAAAACAGCAAAAAGGTCCATAAGTAATACTGGTCCTCAGAGGGGGCAAAAAGACCTCAGGGAAGAGGTAACAGAAGACCACCGAGGAGGCAATGAAGACCTCATGGAAGAGGCAATGAAAGACCCCAGAAGGAGGGCTCCAAAAGACCCCGGGAGGAGGGCATTAAAAGATTGCAGAACCTGGGCATCTAAAGATAGAAAATGACCAAATGAAGAGCAACAAGAGAATTGCAGAATGGAAACAAGTCAACACTTTGTCAGAGATCAACTGACCAACAGTTTGACTAAAGTTACGACGTTTGGCTGAAGTTAAGATAAGTAGAAATGAAAGTTCCAGTTGGGAAATGTATATGTCCAGCAAGAACATAATGGATCCACCTCAGAAGAAACAAAGAAATTAAAGACTTCAAAGGAAACTAGGAACTATTGAACATAAAGAATGATTGCGGTTCTTTTCAGCAAGAGAAAGTTGTTAAAGAAACATAGAAGGTAGCAGCAGGAGTAGGCCATTCGGCTCTTTAAGCCTGCTCCGCCATTCGTCATGATCATGGCTGATCTTCCAACACAATAGCCTAATCCTGCTTTCTCCCCATAACTCTTGAACCCATTCACCTCAAGCGTCATATCTAGCTGCCTCTTGAATGTATTCAATGTCTTAGCTTCAACTACTTCCTGTGGTAATGAATTCCACAGGCTCATGGCAGAGAAAAGGCTACAGTGATTGAGGAAGAACTCCGATGTGTTCAGTAACAGTGTGTTAAGCTGGGGAAAAATGTCACTGGAGTGGTAATTTCTCGCAGAGCTGGAAGTCAAGGTTGGAATGCTGATGGGGCCACGTTTACATGAGACAAATGGACTAAGAGTAAAGCATGCATACACTGAGAAGGTGAATCAAAAACCAAGGAGGATAACTTAATCATCAGATACAGACAAATGAGCTCTCAATTGAGTGAGAGATTGGGAAATAAAGCTGAGTTGAATACATTTGGAAGCAGGTTGAAGACTGCAATCGCTGCAGGGAACTCTTTTAACAAAGAGAGGCTACTCGAAATTGTCAGTTCATCTAAGGGTACTTTAGATGAATATCAAGGTAGAGGAATAGAGTTATTAAAAAAACAACTGCGGGAGATGGAGCTGGAATGGGTGCAGTCCAAACTACAACCGGTGGAGACAGAATGCAATAAAAACGCTTAGGGGCGGGCGAGGAAATAGATGTCTGCAATGAAGAACTACTCCTGTCTAAGCAGAAGACTAGTTGATGCAGAAGACAAAAGGAAGAGATTGGAAAATGAAGCTACTCAACTGTGGAAGTCGTGCCACAGAGACAAGCAGCAATTCAGGCAGAGAAGGAAACTGAGATTACATGCCAGAACAAGACTGCTGAAATGGTCTCACTAATAGAAATGCTAGAATCAGAAGGAACTTTATTGGCACTTCTGGTGACGGCGGGCGGGAGGCGGCCGCACAATGGAGAGCTCCCGCTCGGGAACGGCATTTTCGGGGCTTTAAGCCCGGTCCCAGGGTCCACGGAGGCGGCAGAAGCAGGGAGAAGACACGGAGGAGGCACAGTGAAGACACAGGAGGGAAAAAACCCCAAAGAAAAGACACCTAGATCCCTCTGCTCATCCACACTTCCAAGAACTTTACCATTAGCCAAATATTCCGCATTCCTGTTATTCCTTCCAAAGTGAATCACCTCACACTTCTCTACATTAAACTCCATTTGCCACCTCTCAGCCCAGCTCTGCAGCTTATCTATGTCCCTCTGTAACCTGCTACATCCTTCCTCACTGTCGACAACACCACCGACTTTAGTGTCGTCTGCAAATTTACTCACCCACCCTTCTGCGCCTTCCTCTAGGTCATTGATAAAAATGACAAACAGCAACGGCCCCAGAACAGATCCTTGTGGTACGCCACTTGTAACTGAACTCCATTCTGAACATTTCCCATCAACCACCACCCTCTGTCTTCTTTCAGCTAGCCAATTTCTGATCCATATCTCTAAATCACCCTCAATTCCCAGCCTCCGTATTTTCTGCAATAGCCTACCGTGGGGAACCTTATCAAACGCTTTACTGAAATCCATATACACCACATCAACTGCTCTACCCTCGTCTACCTGTTCAGTCACCTTCTCAAAGAACTCGATAAGGTTTGTGAGGCATGACCTACCCTTTACAAAGCCATGCTGACTATCCCTGATCATATTATTCCTATCTAGATGATTATAAATCTTGTCTCTTATAATCCCCTCCAAGACTTTACCCACTACAGACGTGAGGCTCACCAGTCTATAGTTGCCGGCGTTGTCTCTGCTCCCCTTTTTGAACAACGGGACCACATTTGCTATCCTCCAGTCCTCTGGCACTATTCCTGTAGCCAATAATGACATAAAAATCAAAGCCAAAGGTCCAGCAATCTCTTCCCTGGCCTCCCAAGAATCCTAGGATAAATCCCATCAGGCCCCGGGGACTTATCTATTTTCAGCCTGTCCAGAATTGCCAACACCTCTTCCCTACGTACCTCAATGCCATCTATTCTAATAGCCTGGGTCTCAGCATTCTCCTCCACAACATTATCTTTTTCCTGAGTGAATACTGACGAAAAATATTCATTTAGTATCTCGCCTATCTCTTCAGGCTCCACACACAACTTCCCATCCCTGTCCTTGACTGGTCCTACTCTTACCCTAGGCATTCGCTTATTCCTGACATACCTATAGAAAGCTTTTGGGTTTTCCTTGATCCTACCTGCCAAATACTTCTCATGTCCCCTCCTTGCTCGTCTTAGCTCTCTCTTTAGATCCTTCCTCGCTACCTTGTAACTATCCATCGCCCCAACTGAAACTTCACGCCTCGTCTTCACATAGGCCTCCTTCTTCCTCTTAACAAGAGATTCCACTTCTTTGGTAAACCACGGTTCCCTCGCTCTAAGCCTTCCTCCCTGCCTGACCGGTATGTACTTATCAAGAACACGCAGTAGCTGATCCTTGAACAAGCTCCACTTATCCAGTGTGCCCAACACTTGCAGTCTACTTCTCCAACCTATCCCCCCCAAGTCACGTCTAATGGCATCATAATTGCCCTTCCCCCAGCTATAACTCTTGCCCTGCGGTGTATACTTATCCCTTTCCATCACTAGCGTAAACGTCACCGAATTGTGGTCACTGTCCCCAAAGTGCTCTCCTACCTCCAAATCCAACACCTGGCCAGGTTCATTACCCAAAACCAAATCCAACGTGGCCTCGCCTCTTGTTGGCCTGTCAACATATTGTGTCAGGGAACCCTCCTGCACACACTGTACAAAAAACGACCCATCTAATGTACTCGAACTATATCTTTTCCAGTCAATATTTGGAAAGTTAAAGTCTCCCTTAATAACTACCCTGTTACTTTCGCACTTATCCAGGATCATCCTCGCCATCCTTTCCTCTACATCCCTAGAACTATTTGGAGGCCTATAGAAAACTCCCAACAGGGTGACCTGTCCTTTCCTGTTTCTAACCTCAGCCCATACTACCTCGGAAGATGAGTCCCCATCTAGCATCCTCTCCGCCACCGTAATACTGCTCTTGACTAGCAGCGCCACACCTCCCCCTCTTTTGCCTCCTTCTCTGAGCTTACTGAAACACCTAAACCCCGGAACCTGCAACATCCATTCCTGTCCCTGCTCTATCCATGTCTCCGAAATGGCCATAACATCGAAGTCCCAGGTACCAACCCATGCTGCCAGTTCCCCTACCTTATTTCGTATACTCCTGGCATTGAAGTAGACACACTTCAAACCACCTACCTGCACACTGGCCCCCTCCTGCGATGTCAAATCTGTGCTCCTGACCTCTATAGTCTCATTCTCCCGTACCCTAAAACTACAATCCAGGTTCCCATGCCCCTGCTGCATTAGTTTAAACCCCCCCAGAGAGCACTAACAAATCTCCCCCCCAGGATATTTGTGCCCCTCAAGTTCAGATGTAGACCATCCTGTCTGTAGAGGTCCCACCTTCCCCAGAAAGAGCCCCAGTTATCCAGAAATCTGAATCCCTCCCGCCTGCACCATCCCTGTAGCCACGTGTTTAATTGCTCTCTCTCCCTATTTCTCATCTCATTATCACGTGGCACGGGCAACAACCCAGAGATAACAACTCTGTTTGTTCTCGTTCTGAGCTTCCATCCTAGCTCCCTGAAAGCCTGCCTGACATCCTTGTCCCCTTTCCTACCTATGTCGTTAGTGCCAATGTGGACCACGACTTGGGGCTGCTCCCCCTCCCCCTTAAGGACCCGGAAAACACGATCCGAGACATCACGTACCCTTGCACCTGGGAGGCAACATACCAAACGTGAGTCTCTCACGCTCCCACAAAATCTCCTATCTGTGCCCCTGACTATCGAGTCCCCAATTACTAATGCTCTGCTCCTCTCCCCCCTTCCCTTCTGAGCAACAGGGACAGACTCCGTGCCAGAGGCCCATACCCCATGGCTTACCCCTGGTGCGTCCCCCCCCCCACAAGTATCCAAAGCGGTATACTTGTTTCTCAGGGGAACGACCGCAGGGGATCCCTGCACTGACTGCTTCTTCCCAGTCCCTCTTACAGTTACCCATCTATCTCCAATCTTTGGTGTAACTAATTCCCTGAAGCTGCTATCTATGACCCCCTCTGCCTCCCAAATGATCCAAAGTTCTTCCAACTCCAGCTCCAGTTCCCTAACTCGGTCTTGGAGGAGCTGGAGATGGCAGCACTTCCTGCAGGTAAAATCAGCAGGGACACTAACGGCATCCCTCACCTCAAACATCCTGCAGGAGGAACATTGCACTCCCTTCCCTGCCATCCCTCTAACTTTCAACCAAGACCTGGCTAACAACTAAATTTTAAAATAATAATAATAATAATCATACAATATGGTACTTACCTCACACCAATGGCTTTTATTATTAGGTTAGAGGAGGAGGGCGGGTGGGAGACACTACACGTGTAGTGTCTCGGGTTTCCTCTCCACCAGAATTTATTGGTGAGGGATTTCCCAGACGTCCGCGGGTCGAACTTCCTGTTCCCGCCTTAAAAAATATAAAATTAAAAAACAATACAACAGCAGCAAAGAGGAACAGAAACGGGACCAGGTAAGTGTTTACTTAAATACTCACCCACCAGCAGCCCCCGCACTCCGCTCCCGCTGAAACTCCAAGATATGCTCCTGTAAGGTAAGTTACTTTAAACTTAAATACTCACTCAGCAGCAGCCCCCGCACTCCGCTCCCGCTGAAACTCCAAGAGATGCTCCTGTAAGGTAAGTTACTTTAAACTTAAATACTCACTCAGCAGCAGCCCCCGCACTCCGCTCCCGCTGAAACTCCAAGAGATGCTCCTGTAAGGTAAGTTACTTTAAACTTAAATACTCACCCAGCAGCAGCCTCCGCACTCCGCTCCCGCTGAAACTCCAAGAGATGCTCCCAGCAACAGCCCCCGCACTCCGCTCCCGCTGAAACTCCAAGAGATGCTCCTGTAAGGTAAGTTACTTTAAACTTCAATACTCACCCAGCAGCAGCCTCCGCACTCCGCTCCCGCTGAAACTCCAAGTGGAGGCAGTGGTGTAGTGGTATTGTCACTGGACTAGCAATCCAGTGACCCAGGGTAATTATCTGGGGTTCGAATCCCGCCAGGGTAGATAGTGAAAATTGAATTCAATAAAAGTCTGGATTTAAAAGTCTAATGATTATCATAAAAACCCACCTGGTTCACCAATGTCCTTCAGGGATGAAAATCTGTTATCCTTACCCAGTCTACATGTGAATCCAGACCCACACAGCGATATGGTTGACTCTTAACTGCCCCCGCCCCACTGAAATGACCTAACAAGGCACTCAGTTCAAGGGCAATTAGGTTTGGTTGGGCAATTAGGGATGGGCAACAAATTCTGGCCCAGCCAGTGATGCCCACATCCCAAGAATGAATTTTTCAAAAGCCTGAATGGAAGAGTCTCTCGAAAAACTATATTTGGAGCTGTGCAGGGTTGAAGCCTTCAGTGTTAAGTTAAATGCAAACCTCAAGATCTCATCACTGAATAATTGCAACATCGATGTACAAATATCTAACTTGTGTCTATTTAGAATTTGGGTTTGAGTAGATTAATTTTGATGAGTGCATAAAAAATGTTCAAGGGGGAGGGATGTAGTGATTGTGGTGTCTCTTTAAGACAGCACAGCAGAAGATTGTCACCTGGCTTGAGGGACCATTGGGGACCGAGAACGGGTGATCACCCCAGGGGGTGGAGTCCTCTCTTGGGCACAGTACATCTGGAAGCCATGAAGAAAGTATGTAAGTGCTGGAGCAGCCGGGGGCGGAGGACTGCTGCTCCAGCGCAGCTGAGGCATGCTAGCCTCTGTATCATTTGTCCTTTTTCATAACTATACTTTGTGTTCCTGATGAAGTCTGTGGCAAGCAATCTATTAATCCCTAAACAACAATATTTACAAACTTGTTTTTGTAACCCAGATTTATGTCAGATAATATTACTGTGGAGCTTCAGCATGACTTAGTAGATTTGATGGACCCACCCAATATTGCTCCTGTTTACTTTATTCATTGTTGCCTGACGCTGTTTATTAACGTACTGAAAAGATTGAAGGGGTAAGATCAGCTGCTTCTTTAAGGCTTACCCCATCCGGTCTTGGAGCGTCATGATTCCCACTGCCTCTCCAGCACAACCAGCAGCCCATCAATCCCTCGGAGATGCTAACAATAACAAGGATCAGCATAGGGCAGACTGAAAATCTGGGAAATTCGTTTCTTGGAGCCAGTCAAAATAAGCTTCAGGAGACGAGAGATATCTCACCCAATAACCCACCAGCAACTGGTTTGATTCACATTTCAACAATTTGTGTAAATCTACGCTCATTGCAAAGGGGCAACAACTAGTTCCAAAGGACTGACTCTCTACAAATAGAGAAATCGCCTAATGCCTAAACTAGTTCTCAGCTTTGGAACTCCCACAGTTGTCCCATGGTTTACTCAAACTTTACTATCTCAAATAGCCTTTCCACATGATCAGAGCCCAGTTAAAAAAAAGGAAAGTTATGCATTTATGTGATGTTTTCCACAGCCTCAGGATGGCTCAATGTATTCTACCACCAGTGAAGTACCTTTTGAATTGCAGTAAGCATGTCATGTGGTAATATCTTTCAGGCAATGTGACAATGAGGTGATAATATGTTTTGGTGATGTGGGTCGAGGGGTAAATATTAAGCGTAAGGACCTCTCCCCTTCTCTTCAAAATAGTGCCCTGGATATGTTGCATCCACTTGGCAGTGTAGCAAGGAACTCAGTTCAACATCTTATTCAAAATTCAGCACGTCTGGCAGTGCAGCACTCCCCGAACTCTGCACTGGGAGAATCGGCCTTGATTTTATAATTGAGTTGTTTAAATTGGGAATATATGACCTGGAATATTTCAGGAAGTAGAGGTTGCTGCAGCCGTTGCCTACTTAGGGAAACATAGTGTGGTTCTGATGCAAGGTCACAGAGCTGAAACAGCTCTGTTTCTCTCTCCACAGATGCTGCCAGACCTGCTGAGGATCCTCAACATTTTCCATTTTTATTTTGAATTTCCAACGTTCGCAATATTTTGCTTTTTGAAATACAGCATGTTCTGTCTCGGAACACAGGAACATTGAAACATAGGAACAGGAGTAGGCCATTCAGCCTGTCGAGACTGCTCGGCCATTCAATCCATTCATGGCTGATCAGGCACTTCAATGCATTTTACACCCATTATTCCCATTGTCGTGTTGGGTGTTCCAATACACAAACGAACCAACATGGTTGTAGATGGTACAACTCTGTTTTATTAGTCTGTACAGTAACAACTGTTAACTTCTGGCTGTGGTTCGTACTTCACCAGTTAACCTGTGGACCCAGCCCTAGCACTATCTTAGTGAGGCACTCAGCACATAGTGTATGTCTGAGTGGCACGCTGTGAGCTCTGTGCTCTGAGCTATCTCCTGGTAGAATGAGCAGGAACTGTGGTGTTCCCTGTTTTATAGTGCGTGTGCTCTCACTGGTGATTGGCTGTGATGTTGTGTGTGTGTTGATTGGTCCGTCTACCTGTCCATCAGTGTGTGTGTGTGATTGCACCATGATATGTTAATATGGATATCATGACACCCATAACCTTTTACATTGTTGTTAATCAGAAATCTCAATCTCTGCTTTCAGCATACTCAATGACTGAGCTTCTGCTGCCCTCTGGGATAGAGAATTCCAAAGATTCACAACCTTCTGTGTGAAGAAATTTCTCATCATCTCGGTTCTAAGTGGCATCCCCCTTATTTTGAAGTTGTGCACCCTGGTGCTAGACTCCCTAAGCAAGGAAAACACCTTAGCTGCATCTACCCAATCTATTCTTTTATGTATCTTGTGGGTTTCAATGAAATCACCTCTCATTCTTTGAAACTCCAGAGAACACAGGCCCAGTTTGCCCTATCGCTCTTAAGACTGTTCCGCCATCCCTGGAACAAGTCTGGTGAACCTTCGGTGCATCCCTCTAAGGTGATAATATCCTTTCTGAGATAAGGAGACCAAAACTGCACACACTCCAGGTGCTGTCTAACCAATCTTCTATACAATTGAAATAAGAAAGTCCATGGGCAGCACGGTAACACAGTGGTTAGCACAGTTGCTTCACAGCGCCAGGGTCCCAGGTTCAATTCCCGGCTTGGGTCACTGTATGTGCGACGTCTGCACGTTCTCCCCGTGTCTGCGTGGGTTTCCTCCGGGTGCTCCGGTTTCCTCCCACAGTCCAAAGATGGGCAGGTTAGGTGGATTGGCCATGTTAAATTGCCCTTAGTGTCCAAAAAGGTGAGGTGGGCTTACTGGGTTCCGGGAATAGGGTGGAGGTGTGCGGCTTAAGTGGGGTGCTCTTTCCAAGGGCTGGTGCAGACTCGATGGGCCGAATGGCCTCCTTCTGCACTGTAAATTCTATGTTCTAAGACCTCACTACTCCTGCACTCAAATCCTCTCGCAATAAAGGCTAACATTCCATTAGCCTTTCTCCTAGCTTGCTGCACCTGCGTGTTAGCCTTCGGTGACTTATAGACAAGGACACTCAGGTCTCTTTGTACATCTACATTTTCTAATTTCGTACCATTTAAGAAATACTCTGCACATCTGTTCCTTCTACCAAAATAGATTACCTCACATTTTTGACTTCATGCCTGCCCCCTTAAATCCAGTCATTATATGGGAACATAGGAACAGGAGGAGGCCATTCAGCCTCTCAAGTCTATACTGTCATTCACCGGACTCAGGGTTAGTCTGTGGCCAGACTCGCTTGTCCCACATCCCTTAATACCGAAGGTAAAATAATCTATGAATTTCGGTATTCAAACATAATAATTGATTCAGCATCATCACTGGTTGCAGAAGAGAGTTCCAGAATTAGATCATGCAAAGACGTGCTTTATAATTTCACTTTGAAAGATCAAACTCAATTTTTTAGACTATACCACCTAGTCTAATACTTCCCAATAAGCAAAAATAATTTCTCCCCGACATTCCGATCTTATTTCCATTTGGAAAACTATGATCAATTGCACTTTCACATTGTAAGTTCCACAGAGTACAACCAGCAATGGGATAGATTCAGACCGAATCCCACAACTGAAAACTCAGCATCCATGAGGCGCTGTGGGCCTTCAGCAGCAGCAGAATTGTATTCAACCACAATCTGTAACCTCCCCGCCCGGCATGTCCCTCACTCTAGCATTACCATCAAGCCGGGGGATCAACCCTGGTTCAATGAAGAGTGCAGGAGGGCATGCCAGGAGCAACACCAGGAATACCAATAAGTAAGGTGTCAACCTGATGAAGCCACCACACAAGACTACTTGCATGCCAAACAATACAAGCAGCAGATAATAGACAGAGCTAAGCGATCCCACAACAAGCGGATCAAATGTATACTCTGTAGTTCAATCATGTTCAGCCATGAATGGCGTTGGACAATTAAACAAAAGACTGGAAGAGGAAGCTCCATAAATATTTCCATCTTCAACGATGGGGGAGCCCAGGCACATCTGTGCAAAAAGACAAGGCTGAAACATTTGCAATAATTTTTTAGCCATAAGTGCCGAGTGAATGACCCATCTCAACATCTGCCTGAAGTCCCCAGCATCACAGATGCTAATCGTCAGCCAATTCGATTCACTCCACGTGATATCAAGAAATGGCTGAAGGCACTGGATACTGCAATGGCTAAGGGCCCTGACAATATTCTGGCAATAGTACTAAAGACTTGTGCTCCGGAACTTTCAGTGCTCCTAGCCAAGCTGTTCCAGTAGAGCTACAACACTGGCATCTACCCAGCAATGTGGAAAATGACCCAGGTATATCCTGTTCACAAAAAGCAGGTCAAATTAACCCGGCCAATTACCGCCCATCAGTGTACTCCCAATCATCAGTAAAATTATGGAAAGGGTCATCAACAGTGCAATCAGGAAGCACTTAACAATAACTTGCTCACCAATGTTCAATTTAGGTTCCGTCAGGGTCATTCAGCTCCTGGACTCGTTACAGCCTTGGTTAAAACATGGACAAAAGAGCTGAACTCCAGAGGTGAGGTGAGAGTGACTGCTCATGACATCAAGGCAGAATTTGACTGATTGCGACATCAAAGGGCCGTGGCGAAATTGGAAATCGGTGGAAAATTCCCAGCTGGCTCGTTCATCATGTTAGACACCCATCCTAACTGTAAACGCCGCAATAGGAACTAATATACATTCTGCAGCACCAATCGACTCAAAAAAAACCAGGTGCCTACTTTCAGAAGTATGAGTCTATTTTGGACAGTGAAAGCAAGATTTTCTTGTTATTTAAACAAATGAATGTGAAGTCTAAAAATAATCCCAAAGTCTAGGTACAGTATAAACAGAGGCCAGATGCCGCGTAAACACAGTCTCAGGATCCAGATGTTGTGCAAACATAGTTGTAGAGTTCAAGTGTAATGTGAACACAGTCCCAGCGTCCAGGTGTAATGTGAATATAGTCCCAGAGTCCAGGTGTAGGGTGAACACAGTCATAGAGCTCACGTGCAGTTTTAATATAGGCCCAGAGTCCGACTGTAGAGTGAACACAGTTCCAGAGTCCAGGTAGAATGTGAACACAAGTCCAGGCATAATTTGAACATAGTCCCAGAGTCCAAGTGTAATCTAAACACACTCTCAGAGGCCAGATGTAATGTTAACACATTCCCAGAATCCAAGTGTAGTATAAACACAGTTCTAGAGTCCAAGTATTGTGCAAACAGAGTCCTATAGTCAGGGTGTAGTTTGAACCACAGAGCCCAAGTGCAGTTTTAACACACTCCCTGTGTCCAGGTGTAGTGTAAATACAGTCCCAGAATCCAAGTGTAGTGTGAACTCAGTACCAGAATCTAGGTGTAGTGTGAACATAGGCCCAGAGTCTAGGTGTAGTGTGAACACAGTCCCAGAGTCTAGATGTAGTGCAAATACAGTCCCAGGGTCCAGTTGTAATGAAGACATGGTTCCAGAGTCCAAGGGAAGGATTCCGCCAGCCACATTTCCTGTCCAGTGCTCTCTTGCCGGCAGCAGGATCGTTCGTTCTGGCAGCTGGCCAATGAAAATTCCCATTGTGGCCACCCCATGCCATCGGAAAACCCATGGACATGGGTGTGCTGCCGGCTGAGCGGAGGAACAGAGAATTCCGCCCCAAGCTGTAGCCTGAACACAGTCCCAGGATGCAGGTGTAGTGTGAACACAGTCCGAGAGTCCAGGTGTAATACAAGAACAGTCCCAGATACCAGGTCAAGTGTAAACACAGTTCCAGAGCTCAGGTGTAGTGTGAACACAGTTCCTGAGTGCAGGTGCAGTGTCAAAACAGGTCCAGATTCCAGATGTTATGGGTGCGATTCTCCCAAAAGGGAACAAAGTCCCCTACCGGGCGTGTTTTGCCGCATGTTTCTCAGCGCTCACAGTACCGAGAAACTCATGGCTATTCAACGCGACTCATGTGAATAAAGAGCCCGAATGGGGAATGTGGCTGAGGCCGCATATAGCCCATTTTGTGCCATGGGGAGCTCCGCTTGCTGGAGCTCCCCATTGTAGCAAGAGATCGGCCCCCAAAACAATCCCCGGCCTCCACCAACCCAAATACAATATGGTAGGGTCTCTGGTCCCCCAACACCCTCGCTGGCAACTCTGGCCCAATCACACGCGTGCAAAAATGCCAGCTTGGCACCTTGGCAGTGCCAACCTGGCATGCTGGCAGTGCCCATGCCAGCTGACAATGCCCACCTGGGCACCACCAGACACTGCCAGGGTGCCAGGCTGGCACGCCAGAGCAGCACTCTGCCCAGAGCCAAGATGTAACATGAACACAGTCCCAGGACTCAGGTGTAGCATGCACATAGTCTCAGAGTCGAGGTGTTGTGCAAACATATTCCCAGTTACCAGTGCAATGCAGTCCCAGAGTGTAGGTGTGGGATCGACACAATCCCAGTGTACAAGTATTGCACGAACACTACCTGAGAGTTCAGATGTTGTGCAAACATAGCCCCAGACTCCAGGTTTAGTGTAACACAGTTCCAGAGCCCAGGTGAAGTGCAAACACAGTCCCACAGTCCAGTTGTAGCCTGAACACAATCCCAGAGTTTAGGTGCAGAGTGAACACAGTTCCAATGTCCAGATATAGTGTAAACACAGGCCCTGAGTTCGGATGCTATGCAACACAGTCCCACGGTCCAGGTGCAGTGTAAACAGAGACCAAGTGTTCAAATGTCATGGGAACACATTCCCAGAGTCTAGGTCTAGTGTAAACACAGTCCTAGAGTCCAGGTTTTGTGCAAACATAGTCCCACAGTCCAGCTGTAGTGCAAACATAGTCCCAGAATCTAGGTTTACTGTAAACACAATAAACAGGTGCAGTGTGCACACAGTCCCAGAGTCCAGGTGTAGTGTAAACACAATCCCAGAGTCCAGGTGTCGTGCAAACATAGTCCCAGAGTCCAGGTTTACCGAAAACACAGTTCCAGAGCCCAGGTGTAGCCTGAACACGGTCCCAGAGTCCAGGTATAGTGTGAATACATTCCCAGAATCCAGGTTCAGTGTAAACACAGTCCCAGTATCCAGGTGCAGTGTTAACATGGTCCTCGTGCTGTTGTAGTGTAAACACAGTTCCAAAGTCACAGTACCAGATTCCAGGTGTAGTGTGAATACAGTTGCAAAGTCCAGATGTAGTATTAAAACAGTCCCAGAATCCAGGTGTTGTGTGAACACAATCCCGCACTTCAGGTATTGTGTAATAGGATACGCGTTGGTGAAAAAAACATGTAGGCAAAATACAGGCTCAAAGGTACAATTTTAAATGGAGTCAAGAACAAAGGGACTTGAGGTCATTTGTGTGCTAATCTTTGAATGTGATCATAGATATATCATAGAATTTACAGTGCAGAAGGAGGCCATTCGGCCCATCGAGTCTGCACCGGCTCTTGGAAAGAGTACCCTACCCAAGGTCAACACCTCCACCCTATCCCCATAACCCATGAATCCCACCCAACACTAAGGGCAATTTTGGACACTAAGGGCGATTTATCATGGCCAATCCACCTAACCTGCACGTCTTTGGACTGTGGGAGGAAACCGGAGCACCCGGAAGAAACCCACGCACACACGGGGAGGATGTGCAGACTCCGCACCGACAGTGACCCGGAATTGAACCTGGGACCCTGGAGCTGTGAAGCAATTGTGCTATCCACAATGCTACCGTGCTGCCCCAATGATGGGACATGTTAAGAAAGTTGTTAATGAAGTATGTGAAATGATGGGTTTATAAGTAGAATGGATGCTGGATTTTGACATTTCAATGCAGGACAAACCTACATTGGGCCCACTTTGGAATATTTCTAAAGCCAGTGTGTTTCATGGCAGCTCAAAAGGGTCATGATTCATGGGTAAGCTTGTTCTCGAGTCAGGAATCATTCAACAGGTAATGGAAATGATGTTTCTACCTTAACATGTTGTAGTTAGATGCTAAATGATAATCTAATAATGCTTATCGAGCAGAGATCTATGATAGGGCTTTTTTTCTTAAAAGGTAAGTGGCTATTAAATTGACCAACATGATGAAATTGTTCCGATGCATTGGAGTAATGTATCCATTGAATAAAGTGTACCTCTGCATTAGGCATGATTGAGATTCAGATTTTAATATGTCAATGGGCCCTGTGCTTTAATGGTTTCATTGATAGACAGGATGCTATTTGTTTTAAATAGCTGAACAGATGGCTAACCTAATTGACTGACATCCCAGCCAGCTGTTCAAACTTTGAAGAACTGGTACAGTTATGTTCACGTTGGTTAAAATATTTTAATCTATTCAGCTCTTCGAGTTTTTGTTGATAGAGTTATGCACTGGAATTTCATTATGAATGGTTGGCTGAGTTCTAACTCACATTAGTGGGATTAGCATAGCTGGAATTGTTGAAACAGTTGTCAAAGGGACTGTGATCTTGGTTTTGATTGGCAGTTTAAACTTTTTTAAAATTACTTTATCAGAGTTACAAAGCCAGAGCTCAGAGTGTGGACAAGGGTAAACCCCCAATCCAGCTCCTTGCCTACTCCAATAATCAATTCAAATTGAATCCAATTCATGGTCCCCACAAGAGAGACATACCAGATCCAGGCGATGATTGGCAGTTTTTTGAGATCCGAAGAGGATTATACTTTTTAAAGTGGTTTTTGAATATTTGTTTATTGTGACAGCACTTGATAGGATGAAAATTTTTTCAAATGGACTTCGAATGGCAATGGAGTATATTGAGTTCTAGGAGCTTAAACGAGGAGAAAGGATGTGAAGGATTTTGGACTGGGTAGAGTAGAGATTTACTGGAATGGTTCCAGAAATGTGGGATTATAGTTATGACGCTTTCTCGACAAGCTGGAGTTGTTCTCCTTTGAGCAGGGAAGGCTGAAAGGACATTTGTACAGGTGTTCAGGTAGAGTAAATAAAGAGAAGCCAGTTTGATATTCTGAAGGATCAATAACATTCGGGCGTTGGGTACATATTCAATAGTAGTTTTGAACAGGGAGTTAGAAAAATATTTGATAAGAAAGTGTTGCATGGGAAAGAGTGAGGGAGTGGAACTAAATGGATTGCTTTTTGCAAGAGCTTCATTGGTACAGATCACAGCATATTAGAGAAACTTGAATTTAACCTGCATTCACAAACTTGTTTGTCTCAATGTGTCACTTCAAGTGCTCTTTATTTATTAAGTGTAAGGATCAGTGTAAATATCTGTCTCAATTATTGTAAACTTCGTCATTCAAAATGAAACCCTTTACTTAATAAAATTGTTTCTGTACTTCTGCCGAGCATTTCCCATTTGCAGGTATCCTTTGAACTTTAAACCTCTCTTGAGATGTAATGCGTCAAATGCATTAGACAGACTTCTCGAGGCTTTTTACAATGAGGAAGTAGACAGTGCCATGATCACAACCAAGTCAGGCAAAGCAAATGGAGTTAATGGGTTTGATGGAGAATTCCTGAAGAACATATGATCACAGGGAAGGAAGTGGCTAACAAAGTTGTTTACCAACATCCACAGCACAGGCACCACTCCGAACCTCTGTGCCAATACAAGGTCACGGCCAAGCCAGCGAAACCACTTGAAGTTCCACACAGCTGCCACCCCATTGGCCTTCCCTCAACAACATATAAAACTCTGGCTGAACAAACAGAGTCACAGCCTGGAAAAAGTGATCACCACCTGCCCCACCAAGGCAGGTTTTCCAAAAGGTACAATTGCTCCGAACAGTTCCTGACACTGACTTCACAGAATTGAGGCTGGTTTCTAGAAAGACCTAAAGACAGGAACTCCCTTTGTTGACTGATCCTGTTCCAAAGCAGGGAGGAAGTGGTCGAGCGAGGGAACCGTGGTTTACTAAAGTAGTTGAATCAAATGTCAAGAGGAAGAAGGAGGCTTATGTAAAGATGAGATGTGAAAGTTCAGTTAGGGCACTCGAGAGTTACAAGTTAGCCAGGGAGGACCTAAAGAGAGAGCTAAGAAGAGCCAGGAGGGGACATGAGAAGCCTTTGGCAGGAAGGATCAAGGAAATCCCTAAAGCTTTCTATAGGTATGTCAGGAATAAAAGAATGACTAGGGTAAGAGTAGGGCCAGTCAATGACAGTAGTGGGAAGTTGTGCGTGGAGCCCGAGGAGATAGGAGAGGCGCTAAATGAATATTTTTTGTCAGTATTCAGACAGGAGAAAGACAATGTTGTCGAGGAGAATACTGAGATACAGTCTACTAGATTAGATGGGATTGAGGTTCATAAGGAGGAGGTGTTAGCAATTCTGGAAAGTGTGAAAATACGTAAGTCCCCTGGGACGGATGGGATTTTTCCTAGGATTCTCTGGGAAGCTAGGGAGGAGATTGCAGAGCCTTTGGCTTTGATCTTTATGTCGTCATTGTCTACAGGAAAAGTGCCAGAAGAAAATGAAAAATGAAAATGGCTTATTGTCACAAGTAGACTTCAAATGAAGTTACTGTGAAAAGCCCCTAGTCGCCACATTCCAGCGCCTGTTCAGGGAGGCTGGTACGGGAATCGAACCGTGCTGCTGGCCTGCCTTGGTCTGCTTTCAAAGCCAGCGATTTAGCCCTGTGCTAAACCAGCCCTAAACCTAAGACTGGAGGATAGCAAATATTGTCCCCTTGTTCAAGAAAGGGAGTAGAGACAACCCTGGTAACTATAGACCAGTGAGCCTTACTTCTGTTGTGGGCAAAGTCTTGGAAAGGATTATAAGAGATAGGATTTATAATCATCTAGAAAGGAATAATTTGATTAGGGATAGTCAACACGGTTTTGTGAAGGGTAGGTCCTGCCTCACAAACCTTATTGAGTTGTTTGAGAAGGTGACCAAACAGATGGACGAGGGTAAAGCAGTTGATGTGGTGTATTTGGATTTCACTAAAGCATTTGACAAGGTTCCCCATGGCAGGCTATTACAGAAAATACGGAGGTATGGGATTGAGGGTGATCTAGCAGTTTGGATCAGAAATTGGCTAGCTGTAAGAAGACACAGGGTGGTGGTTGATGGGAAATGTTCAGTCTGGAGTTCAGTTACTAGTGGTGTACCACAAATGAAATGAAAATCGCTTATTGTCACAAGTAGGCTTCAATGACTTATGTTACTGTGAAAAGCCCCTAGTCGCCACATTCTGGTGCCTGTTCGGGGAAGCTGGTACAGGAGTTGAACTGTGCCTGCCTTGGTCTGCTTTCAAAGCCAGCTATTTAGTCCAGTGTGCTAAACCAGCCCCTGTTTTGGGATCTGTTTTGGGGCCACTGCTGTTTGTCATTTTTATAAATGACCTGGAGGAGGGCGTAGAAGGATGGGTGAGTAAATTTGTGGATGACACTAAAGTCGGTGGAGTTGTGGACAGTGCGGAAGAATGTTGCAGGTTACAGCGGGACATAGATAAGCTGCAGAGCTAGGCTGAGAGGTGGCAAATGGAGTTTAATGCAGAAAAGTGCGAGGTGATTCATTTTGGAAGGAGTAACAGGAATACAGAGTACTGGGCTAATGGTAAGATTCTTGGTCGTGTGGATGAGCAGAAAGACCTCGGTGTCCATGTACATAGATCTCTGAAAGTTGCCACCCAGGTTGATAGGGTTGTTAAGAAGGCATACGGTGTGTTAGCTTTTATTGGTAGCGGGATTGAGTTTCGGAGCCGTGAGGTCATGTTGCAGCTGTACAAAACTCTGGTGTGGCCGCATTTGGAGTATTGCGTGCAATTCTGGTCGCCGCATTATAGGAAGGATGTGGAAGCATTGGAAAGGGTGCAGAGAAGATTTACCAGAATGTTGCCTGGTATGGAGGGACGATCTTATGAGGAAAGGCTGAGGGACTTGAGGCTGTTTTCGTTAGAGAGAAGAAGGTTAAGAGGTGACATAATAGAGGCATATAAGATGATCAGAGGATTAGATAGAGTGGACAGTGAGAGCCTTTTTCCTCAGAAGGTGATGGCTAGCACGAGGGGGCATAGCTTTAATTTGAGGGGAGATAGATATAGGACAGATGTCAGAGGTAGGTTCTTTACTCAGAGAGTAGTAAGGGCGTGGAATGCCCTGCCTGCAACAGTAGTCGACTCGCCAACATTAAGGACATTTAAATGGTTATTGGATAGACATATGGACGATAAGGGAATAGTGTAGATGGGCTTTAGATTGGTTTCACAGGTCGGCGCAACATCGAGGGCCGAAGGGCCTGTACTGCGCTGTAATGTTCTATTCTATTCTAAGACACAATGTATCACACAGGACCACTGCTAATACTCTCCAAAAAGATCCGCTGTGTGAAAGCCCGGAAACCAATCAATTCCATGATCAGCAACCAACCGTTCCATGTGTACCTTGGGGATCGAACCTTCTGCCCAAACATAACCATTGGGAGTATGGGATTTCAGGTGCGTGAGAGCTTCACACCAGCTCTCTTCAATACATATACCAGTGACCTCCCTCCCATATTCTGGTGACGTGACTTTGGCTTTCTTGGCTAAATAACTCCAGCAGATTGAGTTAACATTCATTGAAGATACATGTTCTTTAGAAGCCTACTTCAGAAAATGGAGACTTTGACACTGCTAAGTCTGTTGTTTCAGCTTTCCACCCGAATGGCTGAAAGGCCAGGGAAGAACTTTGAGTCCAGTTCCTTGGTCAAACACTCACTCGCGAACCACGTCAAAATACCTTGATATAATCCTTGACTGTACGTCAATTGACTGGCAAAACCTCCCAACACTGGAGCCAAGTTCACACAAAAACTGGCGGGTTCCACCTGAGGCAGCAGAGCACTGCTTAACTTGCTCTGGCCAACACAACAGCATAGGACTGCATCTCAACCTGGCTTGGGAGCTGCAACATAAACATGGGACATATCCATCTCTGGGAAGTCGTAAGGATTATTCCTGGGATATTGAGATCACCACAGCTTATAGAATTTCATAGAATTTACAGTGCAGAAGGAGGCCATTCGGCCCATCGAGTCTGCACCGGCTCTTGGAAAGAGCACCTTACCCAAGGTCAACACCTCCACCCTATCCCCATAACCCAGTAATCCCACCCAACACTAAGGGCAATTTTGGACACTGAGTGCAATTTATCATGGCCAATCCACCTAACCTGCACATCTTTGGACTGTGGGAGGAAACCGGAGCACCCGGAGGAAACCCACGCACACACAGGGAGGATGTGCAGACTCCGCACAGACAGTGACCCAAGCCGGAATCGAACCTGGGACCCTGGAGCTGTGAAGCAATTGTGCTATCCACAATGCTACCGTGCTTGAGTGGTATCCTGTACTAGCTCTTATGGAATCTCCAGATATCCAGATATCCACACGGGAAATATCCTCCTCAAAGAACATAGTTAAGCACAAGCTAACAAAGCATTCTCATTCACATAGGATCCCAAAAGAAACCTACTCAGCCATCTGAAATCCCATGCCCCTAATGGGACACACCCAACCAAATGAAGCAGCCCCACCTCTCAGTAGTGCACCCCTTAGTTATCTAAAACAGCACCATCCGCAACCTAGCAACTGACCGAAGTGGGGAAGTCCCAGATTTCAATCTGCCACAGAAAACCTGTATAATCCTCAACCGCTGGAGGGCGGGATAGGTTAGACGCTCCCACTTGTGCCATGCGTGGAACATGAGGAATAACTCAAACTGTGACTGTGGCTATCCAAGTCAGACCATCACCCATATACTCTCCTGTCATAGTGATCCATTCCACACTGCATCAGCTCAAGCTGGATTGTTAACCTTGACATCGAACTGTAACTGCTTCCCCAGACATATGATTCATATATATATATACTGACAAACAGCTACTTTGTACCCTATTGTCTGGTGAAGAAATCCTGAAACACTTTGGGCTGGATTCTCCATTTTGGGATACTTCATTGGAGATGAATTGCAAACAGTTAATGATCCCCTGGGAGTGCAAACCGGTAAGCAATTCAGTGTACCACGCCACGCAAATTTATGTAGGGCTTAGAAACTCGAAAGTATATTATGAAGTTCACCTGACCTACAATCTTTATGTTGAATTTGGCTGGGATGAGCACAAGAGCCTTCACTTCAGGTGTGATTCATCAGTCTTCCTAGACACTTTAATCAAAACAAGCTTTATTTTAAGAACTTAGTTAACATATATAAATATAAACACACAGCAAGAATTTGTTTTATCAATTACAACCATAAAGACACCACACAGCTCCAATAATCGATGTATAACACTTAATGAATTCCCCTTTAACTGTTCCAATTCAAAAACAAAACCCAATAAACCAAAAAACTCTATTCAAGGGCGTGGCCCAGCATTTTGCATTCTCACTTGAATGAGACTGATTTTCCTTGAGATTCAGATCCCTTCTCACCAGCAGATTTAACTCCTTCCGGAAAGCAAACTATATCATTTAAGTTACCAAAGCAGGCAGCTATAATCAATGTTTTTTTCTACTGGAACAACTCTTTAAAATGAAAACATAGAAAGACAGGAAAAAAACACTTCTTTCAGACAATGCGCGACAACGCAGAATCGCCAAGTTCCGCCCACATGTGTACTGCCCCAACCGGGACCTTGGATTCATGTCACATTACATTCAGCCCCCCCACCATTTGGTCTATGCTTGAGAAATTCTACCAACTGTCCTAGCTTGAGACAATTCACACCTCTTTAACCTGTCATTATCCCTCTCTTCAGTTGCTCCATCTGGACCTGTAAAGACTTAATGACCTGCAAAGACTCGCATGCAAAGTATCATCTTGCATCATTGACTTTGTCTTTATGTGTGTTCCTGTGGAAGGAACTGCGCTCCGAAAGCTAGTGATTCGAAACAAACCTGTTGGACTCTAACCTAGTGTTGTAAGACTTCTTACTGCTCTCATCACCTTGTTCACCTCTCTATCAAGTCACCTCTCTTCCTTCTTCGCTCCAGTGAGAAAAGCCCTAGCTTTCTCGACCTTTCTTCATAAGATATTCCCTCCAGACCAGGCAGCATCCTAGTAAATCTCCTCTGCACCCACTCCAAAGCATCCACATCCTTCCTATAATGAGGCGACCAGAACTGGGCACAATATTCCAAGTGTGGTCTAACCAGGGTTTTATAAAGCTGCAGCAAAACCTCATGGCTCTTAAACTGAATCCCCCTGTTAATGAAAGCCAACACACCATATGCCTTCTTAATAACCCTATCAATCTGGGTGGCAACTTTGAGGTATCTATGTAGGTGGACCCCAAGATCCCTCTGTTCTTCCACACTTCCAAGAATCCTGCCTTTAACCCTCTATTCTGCATTCAAATTCAACCTTCCAAAATGAATTACTTCACATTTATCTAGATAGAACTCCATCTGCCATTTCTCAGCCCAGCTCTGCATCCTATCAATGTCCTGTTGTAACCTACAACATCCCTCAACACTATCTACAGCTCGACCAGCCTTCGTGTCATCGGCAAACCTACTACCCGATCCTTCCACTTCCTCATCCAAGGCATTTGTAAAAACCACAAAGAGCAGAGGTCCCAGAACAGATCCCTGCGGGACACCACGGGTCACCAACCTCCAGGCGGAATACTTTCTATCCACTACCACTCGCTGTCTTCTTTCAGCCAGTCAATTCTGTATTCAGACAGCCAGACTTCCCTGTATCCCATACCCCCTGACTTTCTGAATGACCCTACCATGGGGAACCTTATCAAATGCCTTACTGAAATCCATATGCACCACATCCACTGCCCTACCTTCATCAATGTGTCTCGTCACATCCTCAAAGAATTCAATGTGGCTTGTGAGGCATGACCTGCCCCTCACAAAGCCATACTGAAAATCTTTAATCAAACTGTGTTTTTCTAAATAATCATAAATCCTATCTTTCAGAATCCTTTCCAGTATTTTGCTCACCACAGATGTAAGACTAGTCCTCCACCAGCTTCTCTGGGCAACTAGGGATGGGCAAGAAACACCAACTTTAGGAGCAATGCCCACATCCAGTGGTTTGACTGCGTGAAGAAGATCGCTAACAAAAACATTTCAACTTAAAGCTCCAGAGGCTACATCAAATGAGGGTGGGGCAATGTTGTTTGGGCCTATGCAGTTTGTAATCACTCTGTTATAAGAACTCAATTCCAAGGAATACATTTAGTATAACACATAGAAACATAGCCAGCCCATCATGATGATGGGGTGTGTGCCTGAATCTATAATTTCGCCAGCTGATCTAACATATATTGAACCTTTTAAGAAGAAAGAAAATACACAGACTTAAAATGGTTAAAGTGGCACTGTGGCCCAGTGGTTAGCACTGCTGCCTCACAGCACCAAGTCCCTGGGGTCCATTCCGGCCTTGGGTGACTGTCAGTGTGGAGTTCGTATATTCTCCCCTGTCTGCGTGGGTTTCATCCGGTGCTCCGGTTTCCTCCCACAGTCCAAAGGTATGCAGGTTTGGTGGGTTGTCCATAAGAAATTGCCCCATAGTGTGCAAGTTAGGTAGTGCGGGTGGGCGTGGGAGCGAACCTGGGTAAAGTACTCTTTTGAACGGTCGACACAGACTCAATAGGCTGAGTGGGGATCTAAAGCCTGTCGTACTAATTTATTTGCAAACATGTGAAGGGTTAAGCACAGTGAGTGGCATTCATTATTCTAAATTCACAAAAGTCTCCATATTCTTTTTTATAGAACCCCTACAGTGCAGAATGAGGCTATTCATCCCATCTAGTCTGCTATGAGCCTCCGAAAGAGCACCCTACCTAGACCCAGTCCCCCGCCTTAACCCCAGCTCACCTTATTTGAACAGTAAAAGGCCAATCCACCTAACCTGCACATCTTTGGACTGTGTGAGGAAACCGGAACACCCAGAGGAATCCCATGCAGACACAAAGTACCAGTCCAAACAAGATTGGAATCGAACCTGGGCTGCCACCGGTAGTTGGACTTGGTATAAAAGGGGGAATCAAATTTTAATCCTCCTCGCATGGCTGGATTGGAGGGTTTACAGTTGTGTATCTGGCGTGTTACTATTCCCCGAGACATGACCGGTCACTGTATAGGAAGCTAATGTACACCATGGTAACAGTTGGGAGGTGGCCAAGAATCACGCTGGGGTGGAGCAAAGGACAAATATTTTTGTGTATTTTGTAATTCATATGTTGTAAGTTTTAGAAATCTAAACTGGTAGTCTGAATTGGAATGTTAAAGTTGGCCCCTCCCAACCTATTCCAACCCCTTCTTCCCCCTTTATCACTTTCAAAATTTATCTTTTCCCATCTCATCCCATCCACTTTTCTGAATTTATCTAAATGACTATTTAATGACACAGATATTCTGGGTGGGTCTTCTGGTACTGGCTGCCAGAGGGATTTAAAAGACACAAAGGTTCAATTGCATGCAATCGAATAGATCCACACAGAAATTATCTGCACTCTTATAGCGACTCCGAAGTCAAAGGACATTTGGCGGGATCGCCATATCAACCACAGGGGAAATCATCGTGACAGGCCTGGAAAATCCCACCTGCTGTCTCAGACTGAACCAGCATTTAGTGACCTCAGTGCCCTCAGCTGAACTTTCAACCCCAGGTCCTTTCCATCACAAAGATCCTTCATTTTCACCTCAAACATTTAGAACAGAATAAAATAGAATTCCTACAGTGCAGAAGGAGGCAATTCGACGAATCAAGTCTGCACCGACCCTCTAAAAGAGCACCCTACCTAGACCCACTCCCCGCCTTATCCCTGTAACTCCATTACTCTACCTAACCTGCATATCGCTGAACATGAAGGGGCAATTTAACATGGCCAATCAACCTAGGCTGCACATCTTGCACTGTGGGAGGAAACTGGAGCACCCAAAGGAAATCCACGCAGACATGGGGAGAACGTGAAAGCTCCACATAGGCTCGAATTGAACCCGGGTCCTTTGCGCTGTGAGGCAGAAGTACTAACCACCTGTGCTACCGTGTCACCTCCGCCTAGCCTCAGCTCCCCTGAATATGAAACCCTCGTCCTTGCCTTTGATACCTCTAGCATTGAATTTCCCAACACTCTCCTGGCCACAGTCCCACCTTGCGCCTTCTGTGAACTTAAGTTTATTCAAAACCCTGTGATCTGTGCCAAAACGTCCATCCAGCCCGGTTCACCCATCAACCTGTGCTATCAGAGCTACACTGGTTCCCGGTACATCACTGTCTCAGATGTAATACTCTCATACTTTCGAAATCCCTTCCTGGTTTCGCCCTTCTCTATCTCCGTAACTAGCCCCGTCACCCTCCCATATCCCTGAGTGCCCCCACCCTCAGAATTTTGAAGATCCCCCACTTCCATTGCTCCACCACTGGTGGCCGTGCCTTCAGCTGTCCAGGCTGTAGATTCTGGAATTCCCTCCCAAAACCTCTCCATCACTTTTTCTTCTCTTACAATCTACCTCTTTGTCCAAGCTTCAGGTTACCTGTCCTCACAGCATCTTACATGGCTTACTGTTCAATTTTCACAGGATCATCGAATCTACGGCACGGAAACAGGCCCTTTGACCCAAACTGGTCCATGCAAACCAAAAAGCCCATTTAAGCGTAATTTTGTCCGATTACACCCCTGAAGTGCCTTGAAACATTTTCCTCTCTTCAAAGTGCCACATAAATACAAGTTGTTGGTGCAATCTACCTCAGCTAGAAAGGCACTCTGAGTGTCCGCCCACTCCTGGGTTCCTTGGCCAGGAAAGCTGCTCTTTGCTGCCATGGCAGCAAGTCATCCAATTCTAAAAACCTATCTGCTTCATACAGTTGGCTCTATGCAGTTAGCCATCACCACATGACAACTTTATATAACTAACCACTGCATTTTCTAAGCAAAAAGGCATTCATCTAATTGCCCTTGAATGCTGTCCAATTTTACCAGCCTTATAGAGTTCCCTTTAAATAGAAAGTTGGTCATTCATTCTTCGAACTCTATCCCTGGCCTGGCATCATGGCGCCATCTTATTGCACTGAAAGAAACTTCTTATCTTCCAGCTACTCAGCGTATTCAGTGTGCAATTAAATCATTGAGTTCTGTCCAGCTAAGTTACCGTCATCTTGTTGGTTAACTCTGAATTGTATTGCTTCACAAAACCCTATTGCCCAAGGACAATAAAATTATTTGTCTAGTATCTGCTGATATTACAGTGACTCTGCTCCAAAGGAATTAGCTTGATTTCCTTCTGATTGGGGATTTTGACCCCCTGACATGACCCTGGTCATGTGACTGTAGTCTATTTGGTCACAGTGGGCTGTTTGATTTGTCCAATATGACCGACATTGACCAGATCACTCTGCATTAAAATTAAAATAATAAAACCACAGATTGCTAAAGGGGAGAGTGCAGATAATTGCTGTGTTGATCTATTCGATTGCATACAATTGGACCTTTGTGTCTTTCAGAATGTGCCATATAGCCACTGCAAACTGATAGCTCATTGGTTCATTAACATGTCGGAAAAGATAGGTGGTTCTGTGTATGTCAGCAAAACAGGTAGGAAAATATTCTTGCTCTGTTGATAATGACATCAGATAGTATTGTAAACAGATTAGTCATGATCTTATTGAATGGTGGGATGGGCCCATTGGGCCTACACCCATTCTTAATGTGTTGCTGTATTGCAAAAGCCAACAGTGCTTCTCTGATGCAGTCTCCCTCTGAGTGACAGCTTCATGTGTTCACTTGCTTGGCATCCAGCAGAGGGTTCTGGACTGAACTGAAACTTCACATCAATGCTCCAAGTCTGGAGCCAATCTGCGAGACAGCTTCACACCAACAGCAGAAATCTGCAGCTGAGATTGGTGCTGTGCCCTCCTCGAGAGACTCTGGCTCAGCTCTGTTCTGGGGCCAGGTGCCCATGCCTGATCCAGAATCCATTCCTGCTGTAATGGTGGCATCACCATTAGCGGAAATGGTTTTGGTGCCTACAATACTATTGGGGAGCCAGTACACTCTGAAGGCTTGAGAAGCTCAGCAATATGCATAGGCCGGGATTCTCTGCTCTGAATTCGCCCTGCTACCGCTGCCAGGGAGAATGGAGAATTTGGCACTCAGCCAAAACTCTGTTCACTGCAGCGGGAACGAAGGAAGCCACGGTGTGAAAGAACGGAGAATTCTGGCCCAAATCCTTCTGAGCTCAAGCATGCTTCTGCCTCCCTTGTTGCTCTTATTGTTTGATACCGTTGGCCTTCATCTGCTGTTCATCCTGCCTCTTTTATCAGCTTATGCATCTCACACAGTTCATCTGTTCTCCTTTATTCCCTCGCTTTAATATTTAAGTATTATTCAGTTTCCTTTGATCGATGCAATCCAGTTAAACAAAACCAACTTTCCATTACAGAGTACCCACGCACCTGATTGTTCAAACACAAACATTACTGGATCTCAGCCTTTATTATCACAGTGAATGGGGGATTGGGATTTAAGGTATGTTTAAAATTTCTCCTGGTCAAAGATAACTATCCAACCTTCTCACTACACTGTCGTCCTTTCTATATTTTGGAAAGGGGACCACAACCTAGAAATTCAGGCACTCGAGAGGGTGCAGGGTTCCATTTCCAAAGGTGAGGTTCAAAGTTCAAGGTGTGACACGGTTCCATCGTGGGGGTGGTGAGATGACTATTTCAGTTGGGAGGCACTGGTGCAAGGGGGGACTGGTCAGACAGGCCTCATGTAGCAATGACAAATTACAAGGAACAATGGTGAGGTAGAATTGGTTCAAAGAGATAGACTGGTTTGAAGGGGTAATGGGCTGAATTGTTTTAAGGGGGATGACCCGTTCAGCAAGGTGGAAGGTGGATTAATGGGGGTGAAGGGCCAGTTGAGAAGGTTGGAGGACTGGTTAAGAGGGGAGGGGGGGTTGAAGGACTGTTTAAAGTCAGGGTGTAGATGTGGTGAAATGGGGATGAAGGACTGGTTAAGAGGGTGGATGACTGGTTAAAGACGGTAGAGGACTGATGAAGTGGGTAGAGGACTGGTTAAGGGGATTGATTGAATGCTTAAAGGGGTAACAGACTAGTTAAGGGGAGATAGGGTGGAGGATCGCTTGGAGGGCAGCATGGTAGTACAGTGGTTAGCACTGTTGCTTCACAGCTCCAGGGTCCGAAGTTCGACTCCCAGCTTGTGTCACTGCCTGTGCGGAGGCTGCTCGTTCTCCCCATGTCTGCATGGGATTCCTCCGGGTGCTCCGGTTTCCTCCCACAGTCGAAAGATGTGCAGGTTAGGTGGATTGGCCATGCTAATTTGCCCTTAGTGTCCAAAAAAGGTTAGGTGGGGTTACGGGGATAGGGTTCAGGTGTGGGGATAGGGTGGAGGCGTGGGGATAGGGTGGAGATGTGGGGCTCTTTCCAAGGGGCGGTGCAGACTCGATGAGCCAAATGGGCTCCTTCTGCACTGTAAATTCTATGATTCTATCACTTCATGGGTGACAGATTGGAGGAGGTGGGGGGTGGTGATGTGGAGCTTACGGTAACTGGGTTGGGGGAGAAAAGCATTTTTGGTGATGGTATTTATAATAATAATAATCTTTATTGCCACAAGTAGACTTACATTAACACTTCAATAAAGTTACTGTGAAAAGCCCCTAGTCGCCACGTTCCGATGCCTGTTTGGGTACACAGAGCGAGAATTCAGAGTATCCAATTCACCTAATAGCACATCTTTCAGGACTTGTGGGAGGAAATCGGAGCACCCGGAGGAAACCCACGCAGACACAGGGAGAATATGCAGACTCCGCACAGGGACCCAAGCTGGGAATCAAACCTGGGACCCTGGAGCTGTGAAGCAACGGTGCTACCCACTGTGCTACCATGTCACCCACGGTACCACCCACTGTGCTACTGTGCCACACCCCCTTCAGAGGGGAGTACCAATTGGGGGAGGGGTGTGGTTCGGGTGGGACAAAGATCAGTTGGGATAGCAGCAATTGGTGAGGTGTGTGGCAGCAGAGATGGTCAGGGCCACGTGCAAGTGGCCTGTGTTCTGTATCATGAGCTGCATTCTTGCCTGAGGGCAAAGCGATCTTTGGCAGGCCATGTCAAATAAACATTAGCACCTAGGTTGTATATGGAAAGAGCCTGCTGCCTGTTTTGGGCTTGGGAACTGTGGTGCCAATTTTTTGGACTTTATTAAATATACAGTTCACATACCTGGAACTACCTGTTGTTTCTCTGCAGAAGTCATTTGTCTTTGATCACAGGACAAAATAAGTAGGGGCGAGGGGAAGATGGGTGGTTTGTGATGTGTTGCCCAACTAGGATGGTCTAGTCCTGTTCCCCTGTTCCCATTACATTGATCTCAGATCAGGCATCCAGTATCAGATTAACAGTGACAAATTAACCACAGGAAACTCCAATTGGCAACCATCCTGGATTGATTAGGAGAACAGACAGAACATTCTGGAAATATTCAGCAAACTGTCGTGTTGGGTGTTCTGGTCTACAAACAGGTCAACACGGCTGGAGAAGGTGTAACTCTATTTTATTAACAACTCAACTGTAAAAACATACTTTAAGCTTGGGTCCGTGCATTACCAGCTTATCTGTGGACCCTGTCCTATCACTATCTGGGTGAGGCACTCAACACATGGTGAATGTCTGAGAGGCAGGCTGTGAGCTCTGTGCTCTGAGCTGGCTGCTGCGAGAAGAGGGCGGAAACTCTGGTGTCCCCTGTCTTTATAGTGCGTGTGCTCTCACTGGTGATTGGCTGCGATGTTGTGTATGCTGGTTGGTCCTACTGTATGTCCGTCAGTGTGTGTGTTATTGCACCATGTTTGCTGATGTATATCATGACACAAACCAGGTAGGATCTTTGGGGAAAGTTAAGGGATTCTCCCCTACCCATCGGGGCGGGGGGTCCTGGCGCCAAGCAGTGGCGTGAACCACTCCGGCGTCGGGCTGCCCGGAATGTGCGGAATCCTCCGCACAGTCAGGGCCTAGGCCGGTGTGGTTGGCGCCATGCCAGCCGGTGCCGAAGGGCCTCCGCCGGCCAATGGGGGTTGGCACATGCACGGGAGCGCCAGTGTGTGCTGGCGCAATCCCAGCACATGCGCAGGGGGGGTTTGTCTCCGCACCGGCCATGGCGGAGGTCCACAGCAGCCAGTGCGGAGTGAAAGAGTGCCCCCACGGCACAGGCCCGCCCGCGGATCGGTGGGCCCCGAGCACGGGCCAGGCCACCGTGGGGGCACCCCCCCGGGGCCAGATCCTCCCGCGTCCCCCCGAGGCCGCCCGCAGAGCCAGGTCCCGCCGGTAAGTACCATGTCTAATTTACACCGGCGGGACCGGCCTAAAACGGGCGGCCGCTCGGCCCATCACGGGTCGGAGAATCATCAGGGGGGGGGGGCTGCTGCCAGCGGCCGCCGACCGGCACGGTGCGATTCCCTCTTCCGCCAAAACCCCGGCGACGGAGAATTCGGCAGCCGGTGGGGGCAGGATTCACGCCGCACCCCCCCACCCCCCGGCGATTCTCCGGCCCGGCGGGGGGGGGGGGCGGTAAATCCCGCCCAAGACTTCAGGCCGACAATTTTTTAAAATCACGAATGGAAGCAGTTAGAGATCATAAAATCATAGAATTTACAGTACAGAAGGAGGCCATTCGGCCCATCGATTCTGCACTGGCCCTTGGAAAGAACACCCCACCTAAGCCCATGCCTCACCCTATCCCCGTAACTCCACCTAACCTTTTTTTTTGTACACTAAGGGGCAATTTAGCATGGACAATCTACCTAACCTGCACATCTTTGGACTGTGGGAGGAAACTGGAGAATCCGGAGGAAACCCACGTAGACACGGGGAGAACGTGCAAACTCCGCACAGACAGTGACCCAAGCCGGGAATCGAACCTGGGACCCCTGGAGCTGTGAAGCAACTGTGCTGACCACTGTGCTACCGTGTAACAGAGACAGAGACAGGCAATGGGAGAGGAGGTATAGGAAGTCCAAAGATGGATTGGCCATGCTAGATGGATTGGTGTTGCTAAAAATATCCCTTAGTGCCTAGGGACAGATTAGGTGAGGTTATGGTGTTACGGGGATAGGATGGGGGGAGTCGGGTAGAGTGCTCTTTCAGAAGGTCGGTGCAGACTTGATGGGCCAAATGGCCCCCTTCTGCACTGCAGGGAATATATGGTTGTACGGTGTAACGCCAAATGAAATGGCAACAGGACAAGTTAACAAAAACAAGAGGTGTATCTGGAGGAGGAAAAATAGACAAGATAGAAACATCACGACTAGCTCCCTCCCAACCAAAAGAAATTACATTTCTGATCTGAAATCATTGAACCCAACGTTGAGCCCAGAAAGCTGCAATGTGTCTAATTAAAAGAGCGAAATCCGCCTCCAGCGAAGGAGGCACCACCGAGAAACACTTACATAAGGACATAAGAACTAGGAGTAGGAGTAGGCCATCTGGCCCCTCGAGCCTGCTCCGCCATTCAATGAGATTTTGGCTGATCTTTTGTGGACTCAGCTCTACTTTCTGGCCCGAACACCATAACCCTTAATCCCTTTATTCTTCAAAAAACTATCTATCTTTATCTTAAAAACATTTAATGAAGGAGCCTCAACTGCTTCACTGGGCAAGGAATACCATAGATTCATAACCCTTTGGGTGAAGAAGTTCCTCCTACACTCCGTCCTAAATCTACTTCCCCTAATTTTGAGGCTATGCCCCCTAGTTCTGCTTTCACCCGCCAGTGGAAACAACCTGCCCGCACCTAACCTATCTATTCCCTTCATAATTTTATATATTTCTATAAGGTCCACCCGCATCCTTCTAAATTCCAATGAGTACAATCCCAGTCTACTCAACCTCTCCTCGTAATCCAACCCCCTCAACTCTGGGATTAACCTCATGAATCTCCTCTGCACACCCTCCAGCGCCAGTACATCCTTTCTCAGATAAGGAGACCAAAACTGAACACAATACTCCAGGTGTGGCCTCACTAACACCTTATACAATTGCAGCATGACCTCCCTAGTCTTAAACTCCACCCCTCTAACAATGAAGAACAAAACTCCATTTGCCCTCTTAATCACCTGTTGCACCTGTAAACCAACTTTTTGCGACTCATGCACTAGCACACCCAGGTCTCTCTGCACAGAAGCATGTTTTAATATTTTATCATTTAAATAATTATCCCTTTTGCTGTTATTCCTTCCAAAATGGATAACCTCACATTAGTCAACACTGTATTCCATCTGCCAGAGGCTAGCACATTCACTTAACCTATCCAAATCCCTCTGCAGACTTCCGATATCCTTTGCACTTGGCAGGGGAACCGGAGAATTCCACCTGTCCGAATTGCAGGTTCTGCTTTCAATTTCAATGCTTTTACCTCTTCAGTTAATATTTCATTGTCACGTTTCCCCTCTTCAACGTCCTTCTGAAGGCTCTGAATAGTTTCTTGGTTGCTTGTTGAGACTCGACAGTTCCAAATTCAATTGTTCTGTCTCAGTTTTATAAATACTGTTTTGTTTCTTCTATAAACTTCTTCCCCTTCTCCTGAATTAATTCCTCACTGGACTTGTTCTTATTTTCTCCTTGCTTTTTCATGAAGCTTAGTTTATTCTCCACTGTCTTCATTAATTTCTTCTTCTTAATTTTGTAAATTCTTGCTACTTTCTGTTCATAAAATTTACAGTGCAGAAGAAGGCCATTCGGCCCATTAAGCCTGTAACGGCCCTTGAAAAGAGCACCCTACCTCAGCCTACACCTCCACCCTATCCCCGTAACCCAGTAACCCCACCTAAACGTTTTGACACTAAGGGAAATTTAGCATGGCCAATCCACCTGACCCGCACAGCTTTGGACTGTGGGAGGAAGCACACGCAGACACAGGGAGAAAGTGCAAACTCCGCAGAGTGACCCAAGCTGGGAATCGAACTTGGAACCCTGGAGCTGTGAAGCAACTGTGTTAACCACTGTGCTACCGTGCCTGCAAGTTTGCTGTCAGCTATTATTTCATCTTATTCTTTTAAGGTTTCCTCTCTAGCTCTAATTCTTTTTGATGATCATTTTGTTTTGTTTTTTAAGTACTTCTGTCTCGTGCGTTGCTGCTACATCTTCATGTTCAATAATTTCTAGTTTCTTTTGGATTCTGACCCAGGGGGCTTGCAATGTGCCCTATGTTGCTCACCCATCTTAGTAACTGCCCATGTTGTTTGACTCTATATTACCTAGCGTCTGGAAACATCTTTTTTTAGGTGTGCATCTCTCTTGTTAGGTTTCAGTGTTCCATACCTTGGGATACTGTTCTACGTTCATACATTTAGTTGTCATGTTTCTTCTCACCTTTAATCACCACCATTGAACAGCATGGGACTATCACCAAATCCCATTCCGACACCATGTCATAATATGGGTTCTTTATGCTACAATGGTTGTGTCTCATTTGTCATAATATACACCAGTATATTATGGTACAGACACACACACACACACACTGATGGACATGCAGTGGGACCAATCAGCATACACAACACCGCAGCCAACCAACAGTCTCGTGCACAACACAAGGTGGCGCATGACGCTCGGGCGACTGATCACCCTGCTCTGGCGCCAGATGACAACGTCCGCATCCATCTTCCGGAGGGTGGCTGGTCTGCAACTGCTGTGGTTCTTCGGCAGGTGTCTCGCCGCTCAATCCTGGTTCGTCTGCCAGATGGTTTCATTCGCCGCCGCCGTAATCGGCGTGCCCTTCGTCTCGTTCCACACTCGCTGCGTGATCCTCCACCGGTGCCATGCCCTCCTGTTGTCCCCAACCTGGACTATGTAGAGATTCCGAATACTCTGCATCCTCCTCACTGTGCCGCGGCCCAGCCCGTTCCTCAGCCAGTGGCTCCTGACCCACCCTTGTTGGTTTGACACCCTATTTCTCTGCACCAGGCACCTTCCTGTGAAAATAGATTGGCCTCATGTACATAGTCATGTAAATAACACGCACACACATCGTCAGGTACATTCACTACACGATATTTATTGTCACGCAGGCACATGTTCTTTATATAAAAGGGGGGATGTCATAATATACACCAGTATATTATGGTGCAGACACACACTGATAGACATGCAGTGGGACCAATCAGCATGCACAACACCGCAGCCAATCACCAGTGAGAGCACACGCACTAAAAAGACAGGGGACAGGAGAGTTCACGCTCATTCTAGTAGCAGCCAGCTCGGAGCACAGAGCTCACAGCCTGCAACACAGACATTCACCATGTGCTGAGTGCATCACCTGGTTAGGACTAGGCAAGGGTCCACAGTTAAAGCTGGTATTGCATTTACCCACAGTTCAAGTATGGTTAGGTGGATTGGCCATGATAAATTGCCCTTAGTGTCCAAAATTGCCCTTAGTGTTGGGTGGGGTTACTGGGTTATGGGGATAGGGTGGAGTTGTTGACCTTGGGTAGAGAGCTCTTTCCAAGAGCCGGTGCAGACTCGACGGGCTGAATGGCCTCCTTCTGCACTGTAAATTCTCTGATAATCTATGTTAATATAGTTTACCTTATAATAAAATAGAGTTGCACCACTTCAAGTGTTGGTGACCTGTTTGTGATCCAGAACACCCGACACATCATCATTGATGAGATCTTGATGCTTGAGTGTTTAAACATAAACACATTTATTGGTAGGCTTTAATATTTACATGGTCTTGCATGGTGTTACTCCTACCATGCTGGCTAGTTGCTTACAGAGTGTTTTTCTAGACTGTTCTCTGACCATGTGTCTATATACATCATACCATAGGCTGTGCACTCTCCAGTCGCATGTTAATGCTAGCTCTGCTGAGCACTTTATATTATAATGCACGCAGGCACATATCATCGCAGTTATATTGAGGTTCTGTGAGACAATACAGCAAACCAAGGACAAAGAGGTCCCTTCAAAATGCTGAACGGGGAAGGCGGCAAAGATATGTTTGTTGGTGGCATAGGATGGTTCTTGAATACAGCGGATGATGGGATGAAAGGTGAAGGCAAGGAGCATCAATATGTGAATGTCGCCGCAGTTGTAGAATTTTTTTAACAATGCAGACGGAGGCTATTCGGCCCATCGAGTCTGCACCAGCCCTTGGAAAGAGCACCCCACTTCAGTCCCAGAACCATAGGTTTTGTTAGCTGACTAGTGGTGATTTAACCTGAGGTATCACTTTTATAGGTGGGAAGGGAAGGGGTGAGAGGAGGTGTGGAAAATAGAATAGGCGTGGTGTCCTTGGTTGAGGAGAAAGAAAGATATAGGTTCTGGACCCTGTATCCGGGATCCCAAAATCCAGGAGGATCAGAAAGGTAGGTTCTGCCCTGGAAACTACAAATCCAGGGCGGCACGGTGGCGCAGTGGTTATCACTGCTGCCTATGGTGCTGAGGACTCGGGTTTGATCCCGGCCCCAGGTCACTGTCTATGTGGAGTTTGTACATTCTCCCCGTGTCTGCGTGGGTTTCACCCCCACAACCTAAAGATGTGCAGGTTAGGTGGATTGGCCAGACTAAATTGCCCCTTAATTGGAAAAAAAATAATTGGGGACTCTAAATTTATTTTAAAAAAGGAAATAAGGGAAAAACTGGAAACTACAAATCCCATCGGGCATTGCTTTCCGATATACCCAGGTCAGGACGCTGATCCCTGGACATTGGGTCTCAGATTAACAGCGGAAGACAGTCTGGTCCATCCCTTGTTTCTCCCTTTTCCAATCCTGGCTGGGCCCAGGTCGGCAGAGAAATTAGCCTTGCTTTAAATCATCCTATCCCCCCCCCCCAACCCCCGTCATCGATCTCCACATCACAGGGCCCAAAATCCAGAAAATCCCCATAGCTGGTACAGGAATATCGGTACCTTTAATAATAATCTTCATTACAGTTACAAGTAGGCTTACTGCAATGAAGTTACTGTAAAAATCCCCGAGTCGCCGCATTCCGGCGCCTGTTCGGGTACACAGAGGGAGAATTCAGAATTCACCTAACAAGCACGTCTTTCGGGAATTGTGGGAGGAAACCGGAGCACCCGGAGGAAACCCACGCAGACACGGGGAGAACGTGCAGACTCCGTACAGTGACCCAAGCCGAGAATTAAACCCGGGTCCCTGATGCTGTGAAGCAACTGTGCTACCATACAATGTCGAAGCATTGGTATGGAAGATGGCATTGTTGAATTGTTGACCCTTCTGTACCCTGAAATGATACAGGACGAGACCAAGAAGGCAGGTTTTAGACCGATTGAATTTTTTCAATTAAAAACCACTTTTTCTGCAGAAGGGTTCCCTGGAAATCAAAATCAGCATTAATTTAAACATTTTGAAATACCATGAGATATTTCACCCCTATATTAAGTTCCCTGGTCAATTGGGAAGTCGTCACCCAAAGCTTTAAAGCCAAATCTATTTTTTAAACTTTCATCCAATGTGTTTATCGTGGGTTTCCAGAACTCACCCCTTCCTCCTGTTCTTGTAATCCCAAAGCTGACAGTAGATGGTGCTGCAGTAAACCCAGAGACTGAGGGCCTCTTTGTTTGTTTGCAATGAGGACACCTTCTGGTGTTTAATCTCAGATACCTTCTTTCCTCAATCCGCACAGTCGAGGGAGACCCTTAAACCCTTTCAGCTTGCCGAGCTGCCACACCATGCAACTGTCTAATTCATTCTCCAAGTGGGGGAGTTGTCAACTTTTTAAAAAAGTATTTTAATTCGATTTTCAACATTTTCACAACACATAAACAACCCCAAACAAACCCAAAAAACCCGACTCCCCCCACCCCCGCAACAGTCAATGGTAACCAACTCCCAAACGTGCATCATGAGCAAACCCCAACAATTGTAGGACCCTTCCTTCACCCCCCCTCAGCTTGAACGTCACCTTCTCCAGGGTCAAACTGGACCCCCACCAGGCTGTGGCACAGGGTGAAGAAGCTGACCTCCACCCCAACAAGACCCGCCTATGAGCAATCAGCGAGACGAAGGCTAAGACATCTGCCCCCGCACCCACCTGCAGTTGGGGCCGGTCTGACACCCCGAATATGGCTTCTAGGTGACCAGGCTCCACCTTTCCCGTTTCGGGCAGCACCAAAACATATGGTTTGCGGTGCTCCTCCCACACTGTTTACAGACATCCTCCAGCCCCTCGAACAGCCGGCTCATCCTTGATTTTGTGAGGTGCGCGACCTTCAGCTGTATCAGGCCCAACCTCGCAGAAGAACAAAGAACAACAAAGAACAAAGAGAGGTACAGCACAGGAACAGGCCCTTCGGCCCTCCAAGCCTGCGCCGACCATATTGCCCGTCTAAACTAAAATCTAAAAGTCGAGGTATTCACCCTCCACAGCAGCTCACACCACAGTCCCTCTTCCAGCGCCACCCCCAGCTCTTCCTCCCAATTCACCTCAATCCCCTCCTAACCTCCTCCAGGATTCTCCCATAGGTCGCCGAGACTACCCCCCTCTCCAACCCCCGCAGTGAAAGCACCGCCTCCAGGAGGCCGGCGCTATCAGGATGGTTGAGAAAACGTTACTTGAAAAGTCCTGCACTTGCATGTACCTAAACCCTTCCCCCTGCGCCGACCCAAACGTCTCTCCCAGCTCCTCTAAGCTTGCGAATCGCCCCCCCAAATCCTTAATTTCCTTAATCCCCCTCTTGTCCCATCCCCAAAATCTCAGATGCATCCTCCCCAGCTCAAACCCATGATATCCCTAAATTGGCATCTCCCCTGACCCGGCCCCGAAGCTTAAAGTGCTGCCTAAACTGCCTCTAAATCTTCAATGTGGCCACCACCACCGGTTTACAGCGAGTACTTTCCTGGGATCGTCAAGGGCGGCGCCGATTCCAACGTCCGTGTGGTATTATCAGGTATTACAGTGCCCAAGAGGCTGAAGACCATTGGTTAAACCTAGGAGTTTATCATTGGCTGTTGGTATGTAGCTCTGCCTTGATAGGCGGGGTATAAGAACCGGTGCCGTCCCAGCAGCCCTCACTTTCTGTACCGAAACTGCTGGGGAACAGTTCTAGTCGATTAAAGCCTTCAGTTATGTTACAACCTCGTCTTTGAGTGTAATTGATCGTGCATCAATTTAATCGACTACACTTAAGCTGAAAGGATGGATCTCCGAATCAAGCCGGAGTGTCTACAACTCAGCCCCCACGCGGAGAACTCGGCTGCAATATTTAAACCTGCCGTGCTTTAAAGGCTACCTCAAGACGGCCGGAGGCACCCCCTCAGGAGAACAGAAACTGCATCTCCTGCACTCGAGAGTAAGCCCTGGGATCTTCACCCTCATCGAGGAGGCGGAGGACTTCGATGCTGCGATTAAACTGTTAAAAGGATATTATATCCGCCCTGTAAACCAGGTCTACGCACGTCACCTGCTTGCAACTAGATGGCAAAGCCCCGGGGAATCGTTGGAGGACTTCTACCGTGCGCTACTGGTGCTGGGCAGAAACTGTGGCTGCCCGCAGGTTTCGGGGAGTGAGCACACGGAACTTCTAATCCGGGATGCCTTCGAGCTCCTCAGAGATCCGCCAAAGTCTCTTAGAAAAAGATACCCTGGGACTGAGAGAGGCACGGGCCCTGGCAGGGTCCATGGATGTTGTCTCCAGAAACGCGCAGTCCTATGCGCCCGACCGCACGGCGGCCCCCTGGGCTGCGTGGCATCCCGCAGCGGCAGCCCCACTGACCTTCCCCGTGTCTACGCAGGCCTGCGCTGCAAGAGGGCCCGCTAACTCCGGCGGGCCCCGCTGTTTCTTCTGTGGGCAGGCGAAGCATCCCTGCACGCGCTGCCCGGCCCACACCTCCACCTGCAAAGGGTGCGGCAAGAAGGGCCATTTTGTGGGGGTCTGCCAGGCACGAGCCGTGGCCGCGGTCTCCAGCGGCGACTCCGGACCGCCGCGGCAACCTTCCCTTCGGGCCCCAGGCGGCCAGCACTCAACGCCACCCCCCTATCTGAGGGCCACGTCTGACCCGCAGGCGTGGCCATCTTGCCCCTCGGACACCACACTGGACGGATGGGTGCCGCCATTTTGTCCATCCCCGCCGCCATTTTGTCCATCCCCGACCACCATGTGCGATCCATGGGCGACGCCATCTTGGATGGGGCCCCAGGCCTCCAGCACGGCTGACTACACGCTGCCCGATCACAACCTGCAATACTCCATCTGGCCTCGGTGACGCTGGACCAAAATCGACCTCGGACACTCGCAACAGCAACGACGACGGTCTTCATCAACGGCCACGGGACGTCTTGCCTGATCGACTCTGGGAGCACGGAGAGCTTTATACACCCAGACACGGTAAGGCGCTGCTCACTTGTTACCCACCCTGTAAACCAAAGAATCTCCCTGGCCTCCGGGTCACACTCGGTGAAGATAAAGGGGTTCTGCCGAGCAGACCTCACTGTCCAAGGCAGGAAATTCAACAGGTTCAGCCTTTATGTCCTGCCGCACCTCTGCGCGGCTACACTCCTGGGGTTGGACTTCCAATGTAACTTGCAAAGCCTGACCTTCAAATTCGGTGGCCCTATACTTGCCCTTACTGTCTGCGGACTCGCGACCCTTAAGGTCGACCCGCCTTCCCTGTTTGCGAACCTCACCCCGGATTGCAAACCCGTCGCCACCAGGAGCAGACGGTACAGTGCCCAGGACCGGACCTTCATCAGGTCAGAGGTCCAAAGGCTACTGAGGGAAGGGGTCATTGAAGCTAGCAACAGTCCCTGGAGAGCTCAAGTAGTGGTGGTAAAGACCGGGGAGAAACATAGGATGGTCATTGACTACAGTCAGACTATCAACAGGTTTACGCAGCTGGATGCGTACCCTCTCCCCCGCATATCCAACCTGGTGAACAGGATTGCGCAATACAAGGTCTTCTCCACGGTGGATCTCAAGTCCGCTTACCATCAGCTACCCTTCCGCACTAGTGACCGCAAGTACATTGCCTTCGAAGCAGATGGGCGGCTCTACAAATTTTTAAGGGTACCCTTTTGGTGTCACTAATGGGGTCTCGGTCTTCCAACACGAGATGGACCGAATGGTTGACCGGTACGGCTTACGCGCAACGTTCCCGTATCTTGATAACGTCACCATCTGTGGCCATGACCAGCAGGACCAAGACACCAACCTCCGGAAATTTCTCCAGACCGCGAAAATCCTTAACCTAACGTATCATAAGGATAAATGCGTATTTAGCACCGACCGCCTAGCCATCCTCGGCTACGTGGTGCGAAATGGAGTTATAGGCCCCGACCCTAAACGCATGCGCCCCCTTATGGAATTCCCCCTCCCTCACTGCCCCAAGGCCCTAAAGCGCTGCCTCGGGTTCTTCAGTTATTATGCACAGGGGGTCCCCAACTATGCAGACAAAGCCCGACGCCTAATCCAGTCCACAACCTTCCCCCTGTCGACGGAGGCCCGCCAGGCCTTCTGCCGCATCAAAGCAGGCATTGCAAAGGCCACAATGCGTGCCATCGGCGAGTCCCTCTCCTTCCAGGTCGAGAGCGATGCGTGCGACGTAGCTCTGGCGGCCACCCTCAACCAAGCGGGCAGGCCCGTGGCTTTCTTTTCCCGTACCCTCCATGCTTCTGAAATTCGCCACTGCTCGGTCAAAAAAGAGGCACAAGCCATAGTAGAAGCTGTGCGACATTGGAGGCATTACCTGGCCGGCAGGAGATTCACTCTCCTCACTGACCAACGGTCGCTAGCATTCATGTTCGATAATGCACAGCGGGGCAAGATAAAAAACAACAAGATCTTACAGTGGAGTATAGAACTCTCCACCTACAACTACGAGATCTTGAACCGTCCTGGGAAGCTAAACGAGCCTCCTGATGTCCTGTCCCGCGGCACATGTGCCACCGCACAAGTGGACCGCCTCCGATCCCTCCACGAGGACCTCTGCCACCCGGGGGTCACTCGTTTTTTCCACTTCATTAAGACCCGCAACCTGCCCTACTCCATCGAGGAGGTCAGGACAGTCACCAGGGACTGCCAAATCTGCGCGGAGGGCAAACCGCACTTCTACCGGCCATATGATAAAGGCTTCCCGTCCTTTTGAACGCCTCAGCATGGACTTCAAAGGCCCCCTCCCCTCCACCGACCGCAACACGTATTTCCTGAACGTGATTGACGAATACTCCCGGTTCCCATTCGCCATCCCCTGCCCAGACATGACCGCCAACACCATCATCAAGGCCCTCCAGGGTATCTTTACATTGTTCGGTTTCCCCGCGTACATGCACAGTGATAGGGGGTCCTCCTTTATGAGCGACGAACTGCGTCAATTCCTGCTCAACAGGGCCATTGCTTCGAGCAGGATGACCAGTTACCCCTGGGGAAACGGGCAGGTAGAGAGGGAGAACGGAACAGTCTGGAAGACCGTTCTACTGGCCCTATGGTCCAGGAATCTCCCAGTCTCCCGCTGGCAAGAAGTCCTCCCGGAGGCCCTCCACGCCATCCGGTCTCTGCTCTGTACAACTACCAATCAGACACCTCATGAACGTCTCCTTGTCTTCCCCAGGAAGTCCTCCTCCGGGACCTCGCTCCCAACCTGGCTAGCAAGACCTGGACCCATCCTGCTTCGGAAGCATGTGCGGGCGCACAAGTCGGACCCGTTCGGCGAGACGGTCTACCTGCTGCACGCGAACCCCCAGTATGCCTACGTGGCGTTCCCTGATGACCGGCAAGATATGGTCTCCCTTCGGGACCTGGCGCCCGCCGGAACCCCATGCGCACCCGAACCATTACCCCCCCCCTCACAGCACCTCACTTGAGGGTCAGTCCTCCCGCCACTCCTGACTAGGCCCTCCCACCCACCGACGCCCCCTACAGGCACCCCCCTCTCGGGCCAACCGTTTGCCCCAACAGGGGTGCCTAGGGGTGACGAAGCTGCCATGGAGGCCGACGCCACGCTCCCGGAGTCGCAGATGCCCAGACCCCCACCAGAATCACCACCGAAGCCCAGACGATCCAGGAGGACGACCAGGCCACCCAACCGACTGATTGTTTCACCGTAACTGCAACTGTTAACGAACACTGAATGTATTTATCTGCCACGCTTGTAAATATTCTCAACAACTCTGTAAGGAGGTATCACGGTACCTCCGTATCTGATCATACCATGTTAGATGCAGTTGTAACCACTGGCCACCACCCCCGCTGGACTCTTTTTTTTACAGGGGGTGAATGTGGTATTATCAGCTATTACAGTACCAAGAGGCTGAAGACCATTGGTTGAACCTAGGAGTTTACCATTGGCTGTTGATATGTAGCTCCGCCTTGATAGGTGGGGTATAAGAACCGGTGCCGTCCCAGCAGCCCTCACTTTCTGTACCAAAGCTGCTGGGGAACAGTTCTCGTCGCTTAAAGCCTTCAGTTATGTTACAACCTCGTCTTTGAGTGTAATTGATCGTGCATTAGTCCGCAACCTCGATCCCCTACCATCTTTACCCACAGAGGACCCCCTCCTTGCTCCAGTCCCACATCTTCTCCGCATTCGCCACCCAATATAATACGACCAGTTTGGGAGGCATAGCTCCCCCTGCCTGCCAGTCCCACTGCTATACCAAGCTCCTAATTCTGGCCACCTTCCACCCTGAAACAAAGGAGGAGATCAACTTGTCCACCTCCCTGTAGAAGGATTTAGGTAAAAAGACCGGCAGACATTGAAATAAAATAAGAATCGCAGCAAAACATTCATTTTAACTGCCTGCACCCAGCCCGCTACGTCGACAAATCGGCCTTCACTATCCCCACCAACCTAGTGAAATTAAACTTCTGATGCCCTGCCCAAACCTGAGCCACCTGTTCTCCCAAATACCTAAAGTGGGTTGACACCAAGCGGAATGGCTGCCCCCCATCCCCATTCGCACTCCTGACGGGGAGACCATAAAATACTCGCTATTCCCTAGATTCAATCTATACTCCGAGAATGTCCCGAATCACTGGCGCAGCTCCATTATACTCTCCACCGACACGTTCGGTTCCGAAATATACAACAGCAGATCATCGGCATATATGGCCACCCTATGCTCCACCCCGCCCGCCTCACAATCCCCTTCCACAACCAATGGCCAAGCGCTCTATAGCCAATGCAAGGAGGGGAGGGGGGCATTGGACACCCCTGCCTCATACCCTGGCACAGTGTAAAATATCCTGAATTCATGCGGTTAGTGCGCAAACTCGCCATTGGTTCCCTATACAGCAGCTGCACCCACATCACAAACTTCAACTCAATTCCAAATCTCTCCAGTACCGCCATTAAATAAGCCCACTCTACCCGATCAAATACCTGCTCTGCATCCAGTGCCGCCACCACCTCTGTCTCCCTTCCATCCGCCGGAGAAAGGACCACATTCTGCAAACTCCTCACATTCAAGAACAACTGCCTTCCTTTCATGAACCCCGCCTGGTCTTCCCCAACCACCTTCCGGAGACACCCTTCCAACCTTAACGCCAACACCTTTGCCAATATCTTGGCATCAACATTCAGCAGGGATATGGGCCGAGACGACCCAAACTCCACCAGTTCCTTGTCCTTCTTCAGTAGCAACGAGATGGAAACCTGCCCATCGTTTGCAGCAAGGCACTCCTACCTATCGCATCCCCAAACATTCCCACCATCAACGGCAACAGCTTGTCTTTACATTTCTTATAAAATTCAACTGGGAATCCATTGGGCCCCACCGCCTTCCCTGCCTGCATCCCCCCAATCGCCTCCTTCACACCTGTTCCCCCATTGGCTCCTCCAACCCTGCCCTATCCGCCTCTCCCAACCTTGGATATTCCAGCCCATCCAGAAATTCCCTCAACCCCCACTCCTCCTCCAGTGGCTCTGACTTATAAAGGTCCCTATAAAATTCCTCAGACGCTTTATTAATCTGCTCCGGAGCCACCACCAACTTCCCTGATCTATCCTGTACCCGAACTAGCTCCCTCGCTGCTGCCCCCCTCTGGAGCTGGACAGCTAGCATACGCCCTGCCTTCTCCCCATACTTGTAAACAGAACCGCTCGCCCTTCTCAACTGACGCACTGCTTTCCCCGTGAACAATTGGTCAAACCTCACCTGTGACTCCTTCCTGTCGGCCAGGAGACCCCGCATACCTCCCATCGACCTCCAAAATTTCCTCTATCAGCCTTTGGCTTTCCATTCCTCCCTCTCCTCCCTATCCACCTTTGCCTTGAACAAGATCACCTCCCCCCCCTCCCCACTGCTACTTTCAGAGCCTCCCAGACCACCAGCTGTGAGACCTCGCCTGTGAAATTAAACCCCACTATTGAGGCAGGTACTTGCGTGAACAGAGCCGTGGTTTGCACTATGTTTAATTTGTGTCTTGACTTCTTTTTTTTGTACTGCAATAAAATTGTTTGTTAAAAAAAAAAGAAATTAAACCCCACGCACTCCTCGGTCACCTTCCCGATCTTGTCACAGAGGCTCTGGTCCATGAGCAACTCCACATCCATTCTCCATCCTGGCCTCTGGACTATCCCCTTCTCCAAAGCCACATTCATCTAATGTGGAGCATGATCCAAAATCACGATTGCCGAGTACTCCGACTCCTAATCCCAGCCAATAGCTCCTTTCACAGAACACAACCAACCTCCCCTGTAGCGGCCCCATCACTGTCACGTACCTGCCCCCCTGATCTACCGCCACCTGAAACATCATCCTCTTGCCCACTAATACCGCTACCCCCCAAACCCTATGATTAAACCTTGAGTGAAACACCTGACTCACCTAACCCTTCCTAACCCTCACCTGATCCTTCACCCACAAATGGGTCTACTGCAGCATCACCATGTTGGCCTCTTCAAATGTGTAAAAACGCTCAATCTCTTCACCAGTCCCCCTCACCCCCTCACGTTCCACGTGACTATTCTGACCAGGGATCCCTCACCACCCCCCCCCCTCCTGTTCGCCATCAACATAACCCAGGCCTTGACCCTCAGGCCTGACCCACCCCATCCATTTGTTACTGTAGAATCCCTCCCCCTCTCTCCCAGAATCCCCCCATCCACTTCCTCTTGCAAGCATCTCTCCCAGTATCAATCCCATCCCCCCACCTTTCACAAATCCCAGGCACATCGAAACCTGTTCGACCAGGTTCCAGTGACCGCGGCCCCTCCCTCCACCACTCTCCCGCTCACTAGCCAGCCTTCGCTGCCCAAGTCCCCCCTCCCAATCCCCTCCTTCTTTACCTAGTCTCAGAAAGACAAACAAAACAGGTGCAAGACCGCACCCCAGAAAACCAACATAACCCCAAAGCCCAATATGTTTGGAACCTACTATGAACGGAGGTAAACTACCATTCCTGTTCAATCACCCCAAAACCCGTACATTCCCACCATCAGATAGAAAACGTAAAACAACAAAAAAGAGAGAGAAAGACAAGTACAGACTCCGTCCACTCAATCCAAGTTCCAACTCCAGTCCCACCTCTCATTTCAGTCCCAATCCTTCAGCCTTCACGAATGTCTCTGCCGCCTCTAACTAGAAATCCCTCAAGTTGTGCATCACCCTCAACTTTGCATCTTAGACCACCCCAAGCCTCACGTTGTTGGTGTACAGTGCCGCCTTCACCCGTCCAAAGACCGCCCGCCTTTTCATCAGTTCCACCGTCAAATCTTGATATATTCGAATACCAATGCCTTCCCACTTCACCTCTTATCTTTGCTTCGCCCAACTCAGGACGTTCTCCTTCACATGGAACTTTTGGAAGCAAATTATAACTGCCCTTGGTGGCTCATTTGCTTTTGGCTTCGGTCTGAGCGACCAATGTGCCCTGTCCAGCTCATAGGGGAGGGTTCTTACCCTCCCCCAACAGCTTTGCCACCACCTTCGCAAAGTACTTGGTCGGCCTTGGGCCCTCCACCCCCTCAGGCAGGCCCACAATCCGTAGGTTTTGCCGCCTTGACCTGTCCTCCACCTTGGCTCCGAGCCCTTTGTTAGCCTCCGCCACCCTCCGCAGCTCCTCACCCATCGAGGTAAACTGGTCACTGTGCTGTGACAGAGCCTCTGCAACTTCTCTCCTTGCTCCCGTACTTCGGCCGATGTCTTCACCTCTCCCACCCACTCTTTCACCGCAGCCATCATCTCCCTCCGCAGCACCTCCATGTGCTTCCGAACTGCCTCTCAAATTCACCCGCCATCACCTCGGTCAGAGTTTCCACGGTGTAGGGAGCGGCCCCACCCGGTGATCCAGCCTCCGCCATCTTTCTTCCCGCCAGACTCACCAACTCACTCGATTGCTCGCCCCTTCATTCCAGTGCCCTTCTTCTGGGTCTTCGACATCTCCCACCTTCCTTATACCTTCTTGCACCAGCTGATTCAAAGACTGCCCCTGAAACAGGGCATTAAAGTCCAAAAACCAGAGCCTCGAACAGGAGTCACCGAACGTGCGACCTCCACCTACATGCCATCACCGAAGTCAGGGAATTGCCAACTTTTGTTGTCCATTCCTATTTTCCCTTGAGGAGGTGGTAGTGAGTTGCATTCCTGCATCACTGCAGTCACCTGGCGTAGTCATACACACAGCGTCGTTAGGAAGGGATGCTGAAAGCGAGTCTGCTGCAATGGTGGAGCTTGGGGTTTAGAAGATGCTGTTGAAGGACACTTGCCCACTGACTGCAGTGTTCCTTGCAGATGGTGCACACTGCTGCCACAGTGTGGGAGGAGTGAATGTTTCCGCTGATAATAACTTGGCTCACCAGTTGCACTCTTGCCTTGGAATAGTACAGGTGTGTGGCATTGCTGAACCGGCTGCCCATTGGATGAGATGCTAAACCAAGGATCTGGAATGATCGGTCATGGAGGCCGTTCAGTCCTTCGTATTATTCCGCCTGATCTGAAGAATATGCATTTCTATGGCACCTTGCGCAATCTCAGAATGACCCAATGTTCTTTACAGCCAATGAAGTACATCGGTGACGTAGTCACTGAGCCACATGCCGGCGACATGACAGACAATTTGCGAAGAGCAAGCTTCTATAAACCATAATGCGATAACGATCACATAACCTGTTTTGTTGTTTTAAAAAAATAAATTTGTTCCAATTAAGGGGCAATTTAGCGTGGCCAATCCACCTACCCTGCACATCTTTGGGTTGTGGGGGCAAAACCCACGCAGACACGGGGAAAATGTGCAAACTCCACACGGACAGTGACCCAGGGCCGGGATCGAACCTGGGACCTCGGCGCTGTGAGGCAGGTGGTGTTGTTGATTGAAGGATAAATATTGACCAACACATCGGGGTGGACTCCCTGCTCCTCTTCAAATCCTACAATGGGATCTTTTACACCCACCCAAGAGAGCAGATTCCAGCTCAGGTTATTGACTCATCCCATCACCCTTCATGATATCAACCCCAAATTTGCTTTTCGCTGGTTTGAACCTGTGTTTCTTTCCCTGCCCTTAAATACCTCAGGGATGTTTTCCTTTTAAAGCGCTGTGTAAGTACACATTGTACTTTCGCAATGTTGCTTGCGAAATACTCTGCTTGTCTCTTTCCTGAACTATCAACTAGGCCTTTACATTCCACCCATTCTCCACTCCTTTCAAATGTCTCCATTCCTTCCCCATACAGATCTCTTTGATGAGCTTCCTGTTGGCTAAAACTGGAAATGTGTCATCAGTTTCAGAATGAGTCTCAGAAATCTTTGAACAAAGATCTGCCGGCAATCCTGGACTCTAAGAAAATGAGAATACCGTCTTTCCTTGTATGATGGACGAATCACTTCTCTCTCTGCTGCTGATGTTTCTCTCCCACCCTTCTCCCATCCATCGCCCCTGCACCCCACACCCTCCCCCGCGGCACCACTCTCTCCCAGCACAATACACTTGCTCCCTGGGTAGTTTGCCCTATCTGTCAACTCCTCCCTCCACCAGAATCAGCAGTAAATCTTTTTTTACTGTAACCTAATTTGCATGTTGTGGTAAACCATGGTATTGCATTGTATGGCATTGTGTTGTGTTGTACATGCCTGGGCTTGTCCAGGCTGGCTCCACCTGTGGCCCCTCCCCTCGGGCTTATGTATAAAGGTGGCAAGTCTCCGCCTCCGACCCAGTTCGGGTCCAGAGGCAGGAGGCTTGCTGTTTCGTGTATTAAAGCATCAGTTACGTTCATCACTCGTCGTGTGTTTCTTGATGGCATATCAATTTAATACACTAAACTTCTAAAGATGAACTCATCACTCAAGCCCGATCGCTTGAAGTTCAACCTACAGGCAGCCGACACCACAGAAACGTTTGAGCACTGGCTAAGCTGCTGCGAAGCATACCTTGCATCCTTACTGAAGACTTCACAGACCTCCAGAAGAAGCAGTTCCTCCATGCACGGGTGAGCCCAAGAGTCTTCCTCCCCATCAGGAACGCCCCCTCGTACACTGAGGCAATAACGCTGCTGAAGGGACAATACATGAAATCCGTTAACGAGGTGTATGCTAGGCACCTCCTCGCCACGAGACGGCAACGCCCTGGGGAATCACTTGCAGAATTCCTGCGTGCCTTGCGTATACTCTGCCGGAACTGTGATTGCCGGGTGATATTGGCTACCCAGCATGCGGAGCTGCTGATCAGGGACGCTTATGTCGCGGGCATGGACTCAAAGTCTATGTCCGCCAGCGATTACTAGAAGGGGGGACACTCGGCTTCCCAGAGACAGTGCAATTCTCCAACTCGCTGGAGGTGGCCTCCCAAAACATGGGGGCCTACACCTCCGGCCGCGCGGCACCCTCGTGGGCCTCAGGGGCGCAGCCATCAACCGACCCGGGTGCGACGCAAGCCTGTGCCACGCAGCAGCCCACCAACGCCAGAGGCTCGAGGTGCTACTTTTGCGGCTTGCGTAATCACCCCAGACAACCCTGCCCGGCACGGAACGCAACTTGCAATGGGTGTGGGAGGAAGGGCCACTTTGCAAAAGCCTGCCAGGACCGATCTCCCCCTAAAACCTGTGGGCCCAGCAGCGCTGTCTGCTGCCTGTCGGGGCCGACCCCAGCTGCCGCGCCACCCGCCATGTGCGACCCGTGGGCGCTGCCATCTTCGCCGCCATCTTCAATTTCTGCCATCACGTGCGACCCATGGGGGCCGCCATCTTTAACGCATCTTCCAACCGCCACGCGTGGCCCACGGGGGCCACCATCTTGGATGCCATCACCGCTGCCACCCGCCACGCACGACCCATGGGGGCCGCCATCTTGGACGCCATCACCGATGCCACTCGCCACGCACGACTCATGGGGGCCGCCATCTTGGGACCACTCCGCAGCCTCCCGGTAGCCCAGCTCATCTGACCGTACGCTGGCCGCCGCTATCTCCGACCTGCCTACCAACCGCCTTCCGAAGCTCGCTTCCACCACGCTCGACCAGTCCTGGCCGCACCACCCCGCGAAGTCTACGATGACCGTCCGGATCAACGGGCACGAGACGGCCTGCCTTTTCAACTCCGGGAGCACAGACAGCTTCATACACCCAGTTACAGTAAGGCGCTGCTCCCTCCCAACCCTACCTGCGACCCAGAAAATCTCCCTGGCTTCCGGATCCCAGGCAGTAGAAATCCGGGGGTACTGGGTCGCGACCCTTCCTGCACAAGGCGTAGAGCACGCTATCTTCAAACTCTATGCCTTCCCCATCTCTGCGCTGCCCTATTGCTGGGCTCAACTTCCAATGCCACCTCCAGAGCCTTACTTTAAAGTTCGGCGGACCCCTGCCCCCCCTCACTGTCTGTATCCTCGCGATCCTTAAGGTCACCCCACCCTCCCTCTTCGTAAATCTCACCCCGGACTGTAAGCGCGTCGCTACCAGAAGCAGATGCTATAGTTCCCGGGACAGGTCCTTTATCATGTCGGAGATCCAGCGACTCCTGCGAGAGGGGATCATTGAGGCTAGTACCAGCCCCTGGCGAGCCCAAGTGGTGGTCGTCAAGACTGGGAGAAGCACCGGTTGGTCATCGATTACCCCCAGACCATCAACCGGTACATGCAGCTCGATGCGTACCCCCTTCCCCGCATATCTGACATGGTCAATCAGATTGCGCAGTACCAAATCTTCTCCACAGTTGAATTGAAGTCCGCTTACCACCAGCTCCGTATCCACCCGGAGGACTGCCAAAACACTGCCTTCAAGGCAGATGGCCGCCTCTACCACTTCCTCAGGGTCCTCTTCGGCGTCACCAATGGGGTCTCGATCTTCCAAAGGGAAATGGACCAAATGGTTGACCAGTACGGGCTGCGGGCCACGTTCCCGAACTTAGACAATGTCACCATCTGCGGCCATGACCAGCAGGCCCATGATGAGAACCTCCGGCGCTTCCTCCACACCGCTAAACTCCTGAACCTCACCTATAATAGAGAAACATGCGTCTTCTGCACAACCCGCCTTGGCATCCTCGGCTACGTCATGGAACACGGAGTCCTAGGGCCCGACCCTGACCACATGCGCTCCCTCCTGGAACTCTCTTTCCCCCACTACCCAAGGCCCTGAAGAGGTGCCTGGGGTTCTTCTCGTACTACGTAGTGGGTCCCCAACTATATGGACAAGGCCCGTCCACTGATCAAATGCACCATTTTTCCCCTGATGGCTGAGGCTCGACTGGCCTTCAATTGCATCAAGACAGATATTGCCAAAGCCGCGATGCACGCTGTGGACGAGTCCATCCCATTCCAAGTGGAGAGCGATGCGTAGGACTTTGCTCTGGCCGCTACACTCAAACAGGCGGGCAGGCCCGTGGCTTTTTTCTCCCGTACCCTCCATGCCTCTGAAATTCGACACTCCTCCGTCGAAAAGAAAGCCCAAGCCATTGTGGAAGCTGTACGACATCGGAGGCATTAACTGGCCGGCAGGCGATTCACTCTCCTCACTGACCAACGGTCGGTTGCCTTCATGTTCAATAACACACAGCGGGGCAAGATTAAGAATGACAAGATTCTGAGGTGGAGGATCGAGCTCCCCACCTACAGCTATGATATCTTGTATCGACCTGGGAAGCTCAATGAGCCCCAAGATGCCCTATCCTGCGGTACATGTGCCAGCGCACAGGTAGACCGACTCCCGGCCCTGCACAATGACCTCTGTCACCCGGGGGTCACCCGTTTTTTTCACTTCATCAAGGCCCGCAACCTGCCTTACTCCATCGAGGAGGTCAGGACCGTGACCAGGGACTTCCAGGTCTGCGCGGAGTGCAAACCGCACTTCTATCGGCCGGCTAGAGCACACCTGGTAAAGGCCTCCCGCCCCTTTGAGCGCCTCAGCATCGACTTCAAAGGGCCCCTCCCCCCACTGACCGTAACGTGCACTTCCTCAACATCGTTGACGAGTACTTAAGATTCCCCTTCGCCATCCCGTGCCCTGACATGACCTCTGCCTCCGTCATCAAGGCCCTGCACAGTCTTTTCACCTTGTTCAGTTCCCCACCTACATCCATAGCGATTGGTGTTCCTCCTTTATGAGTGACGGGTTGCGTCAGTTCCTGCTCAGCAAGGGCATCGCCTCCAGCAGGACGACCAGCTATAACCCCTGGGGAAACAGACAGGTGGAGAGGGAGAACGCGACAGTCTGGAAGGTCGTCCTTCTGGCCCTACGGTCTAGAAGTCTCCCAGTATCCCGCTAGCAGGATGTCCTCTCTGACGCGCTCCACTCCATCCGGTTGCTCCTGTGTACAGCCACCAACGAGACTCCTCATGAACGTATGTTTGCCTTCCCTAGGAAATTTACCTCCGGGGTCTCGCTCCCGTCCTGGCTGGAAGTCCCAGGGCCTGTCCTTCTCCGGAAGCATGCGAGGAGCCATAAAACTGACCCCCTCGTCGAAAAAGTCCTGCTCTTCCATGCAAACCCACAATATGCCTACGTAGCACACCAGGACGGGCGGCAGAACGCAGTCTCCCTTCGGGACTTGGCACCTGCAGGTTCCCCAGCGACCATCACCACCACCCCCGACCCTACACCGTCTTTCCCCACCCCTGCCCACCTACCTCACGAGCTAGCACCCGCAGGCCCACCGGTGACAATCACCAACACCTCCGCCCATACACCGCCCCCCTTCACCGACTCAACATCTGGATGAAGAAGAAGACAACACGCTACCGGACACGCAGGTCTCGACACTGGTGCCCACACCACAGCCGGGACTGAGGCGATCACAGCGGATCAAGGCCCCCGACAGACTTGACCTTTAAGACCATTTCACCCCCACCGCACTCTTTTTTTAAACAGGGGGTGAATGTTGTAACCACGGTATTGCATTGTATGTCATTGTGTTGTGTTGTACATGCCTGGGCTTGTCCAGGCTGGCTCCGCCTGTGGCTCCTCCCCTCGGGCTTATGTATAAAGGTGGCAAGTCTCCGCCTCCGACCCAGTTCGGGTCCAGAGGCAGGAGGCTTGCTGTTTCGTGTATTAAAGCCTCAGTTACATTCATCACTCGTCGTGTGTTTCTTGATGGCATCTCACATGTGCCAAGGTTCACCCCTGGAAAACTGAGAGAAAGTGACTGCACACTTCTTGCCTGGTGTCCTGGAGTGCAGGTGTTGATCATGATGAACCTTATTCCAGAACATAGTGGTCATAAACATCACTGGCAGATCAGATAAAGCATTTATGAGGAGTTTCTCGATATAGCGAGTGGTGAAAATAGAGGATTTGCTGCGGTGCTCATTCCAGCACGTGTCATGATCTTCCCTGCACCACGGGATGATGCAATGTGTCATGAGATTCAGACTTAGGCCTGGATTCTCCATTAGGAGTCCGCCCCGCTACCACTGCTAGCTTTATTTGTTCTGAGGAAACTACCAACTTTGACGTCGAAAGGTCAAATTAAAAGTCGAATGATAACCATGAGACTATCGTCCATTGTCGTAAAAACCCACCTGGTTCACTAACATCCTTTAGGGAAGGAAATCTGTCCTCCTTGCCCAGCCTGGCCTAGATGTGACTCCAGGCCCACAGCAATGGGGTTGATTTCTAATTTCCCTCTGAAATGGCCCAGCACGCCACTCAGCTCAAGGGCTGGATTCGGGATGGACATCAAATGCTAGCCCAGCCAGCAATGCCCACATCCCATTAAAGAATTAAAAAAAGATGTGTGCGCAAGATCTCCAACTGTATAATACCAGAGCAACTTCTCAAATCCTCAATAAATGAACCGACATATTCTTGTGTTAACCAAGCCCTGAGGCGTGGCTGGTGTCTTGATGTTTATCTCAGCAGCTGGAGAACTCACTGCCTGAAAAGGCGATGCACGCAGAGTCTTTGAATATTTTTGAGGCTGAGCTAGCTAGGTTCCAGATAAGCAGGCAGATGAAAGGTTATCAGGGATGGATAGGAACGTGGAGTTGAAGTTTAAATTCGATCAGCCGTGATCTCATTGAATGGGGGAGCAGTCTCAAGGGGCTGAATGGCCTCCCCCTAGAATTCCTGCAGAGCAGGAGGCCATTCAGCCCATCGTGTTTGCATCGAACCTCTGAAAGAGCTCCCTACCTTGGCCAGCTCGCCCGTCCTATCTCATAACCCCACCTAACCTGCACATTCCTGGAGACTAAGGGGCAATTTAGCATGGCCAGTCCACCTAACTTGCATATCTTTGGACTGTGGGAGGAAACTGGAGCACGGGGAGGAAACCCACGCACACATAGGGAGAAAGTGCAAACTCCACAGTCACCCGAGGCCGGAATTGGCAGGGATTTTCTGCTGCAGCCGTGGCTGATAATATCTATCTGGAGGCCACAGAACGATGCAGGGCCCCGCTCCAATGAAGCCCATGCAGCGTGATCGAGCGGTGCTTCGGCATCCTGAAGATGAGGTTCAGGTGCCTGGACCGCTCTGGAGGGGCCCTCCAGTATGGCGCTGGAAGGGTTGCCTACATTGAAGTGTCCTGCTGCATCCGCCACAACACCACGCAGCAAAGGGGAGACATGCTGGAGGAGGAGGAATGTCAGTCCTCATCTGACGAAGAGGATGTGGGGGGGTGTGAAGTTGGACAGGACATGGGAGGCTGCACCAAGGCCAACGTTCTCAGGACGCTCTGATCGCCTCCAGGTTCACCAACTGGGGGGGGGGGGCGATACTGGGCAGGGCACGGACACCCCATCCCACCCCACACCCTCCCCCCTCAGGCTGACCCCCCACCCCACCCCCCCTGTGCCCCCTCCCCCCACCCCTGCCTGCAACCTTCTCCGTGACACATACCTGCCGCACTACGGGGTGGATTGACAGTGACAGCTGGTCTGGTCCATGGGATGGAGGATGTAGACAGCCCGCTCTGGGATGAGCTCTGGTGCTCCACATCGTTTGAGGTGGGACACTGAAGCGGTGATTACTGGATGAACTGTAGTCTGTATCCACCCCCCCCCCCCCCCCCCCCCCCTCACCCTCATCTGATCCTACACCGAGGCAGGTTGTAATATTGTGCACAGGTGTTCAATGTGAAAACATGTACACAGATATGTGCCCTAGCTCCTATCACTAAACTGTGCCCTTTATCCGTGCCAACTTAACTGGTGTATACTTTTCTGGCCTTATGAGCCCTAATGTTACATCTAGGTGGATCCCCAAATGGTACATCAGGAGTGGAGGCAGCTTGCAGTGATTCCCGCCCTACGACCCTGGTCACCTTTGGCGGGCCTCTTCTGGAACGACCGGACCTGGATGGGCCCGACTGCTGTTCGGGTGTCCCAGGTAGTGAGGTGCCACCTTGCTCTACCTGCTGCCCACCAGATGTTCCAGGGACAGGAAGCAGGGGGGGGTAGTCTGAGATGCTGTGGTGTACCGGTACTTCTCTTGCGGGAGTCACCTGCATTGGTCCCATCACTTCCTCCTATCTTGGGTGCCTGATGGCTACTCCATGGGACGGGGGTGCGAGCAGAGCAATCCCCTGATGCTCCCCATCCACCTGACGCTGCCAGTCCTGGAGGCCCACTGCTTTCTTGACCAGGGTCTGCATGCTCAAGGCCATGGAGCACAGGGAGTGGACCACCTCCCTCTGGGACTGCGCCACATCACACTGTGACTGTGCCACCACCTTCTGGGTCTGTGCCACATAGCCAATGGTTGGGCTACCTCCCTCTGGGACTGGGCCACCTCCCCCTATGTCCCCGCCACGTCGGCCAGCACCTGGGTCTCAGGTCTATGGTTCACATCCGTCGGTGTCCTCATTGCTGCTCAGCACCTGAGGCTCCGGTTGCGGCTGTGGCTGGGGGGACACGGGGGGGGGGGGGGGGGGGGGGGGGGCCCAATGGGCCCAAGCTATCGCCAGCAGCTCCTGCAAGACACAAGAGAAGACACATGATTAGACTGCAGGCCAGGGGGGAACGCGGTTGGTGGAGCGGGTGTGTGGGGGTGGTGTGGGGGTGAGGGTGGTGTGGAGGTGGTGTGGGTGGCATTGGGGGGGTGGGCGTTACAGGGAACCATGACTCAGTGGGGCCTCAATCCATCGCCCGAGGCCGATCTCCACCCCGGTGACTGCCCTTTCCTCGAGCCCGCCAACCACATCCAATTCCCTCTGCTCTACCATGATGAGAGGCCGCAGGTCCAGCGGTCCTCCTCCGGTCTTTTCCAACTCCCTGAGGTTATGGACAGCCTTCTCCTGGTGAGGTGGGGAGGGGCGGTGGAAACAGAAAATGCATACCGTTCGACAGTCTGACGCATGGAGCCCAGGGGTGGGTAGTTGGTGGCCACAGTGGCCAGAGCATCCAGCCATGGCGGCCAGTATGGGTGCCGGCATGTGGTGGAGGGTGGGGGTTAGGCCGTCCTACTGGTGGGAGTGGTGGTGTTACCGGTGTGTGGGAGGAGGGCTGGTGCCAGGACACTGTGCTGCCTACTCACCCTGACCGCCCTGTGGAGGTTGTGCAGTTTCTTATGGCACCGCTGGTCCATCTGGGCGGTGTTTCTCACGATGCTTACAGCCTCTGCCACCTTCACCCAGGCACGGCGAGCAGCGGTGGCTGGCAGTCTTCTTCCCGTGCTGGGGTACAGGGTCGCCGGCCTCTTCTCCACCGTGTTCAGGAGGTCTCGAGCTCGGCGTCTGTAAAACGGGTGCCATGCTCCTTGTTGCCACCTTGTTGGCTGGGATGGTGTGTGTGGGGAGTGAAGGGTGTATATGCGGCTGCAGCTTGTCAGCCTCCTGAGTGTCAATCCCAAAACCAGTGAATCCCGCACTGTTTCCCATTGGAATCGACTGTGTTCCACGTGGCGCCGGTGCTAGCCCCTTAACGCTTGGTGAATTGGTCCAGATACGTCGCCAGTTTTGCTGTCGTAGAACTCTGCAAATCCTGCCCCGGCATCAACACTTACTCTCAGGAATGGGGAAGGGCGACACGGTAGCACAGTGGTTAGCATTGTTGCTTCACAGCTCCAGGGTCCTAGGTTCGATTCCCGGCTTGGGTCACTGTCTGCGCGTTCTCCCTGTGTCCGTGGGTTTCCTCCGGATGCTCCGGTTTCCTCCAACAGTCCAAAGATGTGCAGGTTAGGTGGATTGGCGGTGTTAAACTGCCCATAAGTGTCCAAACAGTGTAGGTGGGGTTACTAGGTTACGGGGATAGGGTGGAGGTGTGGGTTTAAGTAGGATCCACTTTCCAAGGGCTGGTGCAGACTCAATGGGCTGAGTGGCCCTCCTGCACTGTAAATTCTATGATTCTATGAATGGTGCCATCTAATTAGGTCCTAGTTAATACTGCATTCAAAAAACAGCACCGACTGCAGTGCAACATTCCCTCAGGGGCTAACCAGGAACTTCAACCTGAATCATAAGTTTAAGTGGGACTCACACCCAAATTTGTCCGATTCAGAGGTGGGTATTATTAAGTTCCTCCTTTTGGGAACCGTAGCCAGCATGTCACAAATAGGAGTTTTAATTTCTCGCTCACTATAAGATTAAGGGTCCAGGCGATTGAGGTCCACCTCTATCTACGTACCCCAAGTAGGTTGACAGACAAAGAAACTGTCCCAGGTTCCATTTCCCATTCAGTGTTTGCGTTTTAAGGAAACAGGAAGAATGAAATGTCCATAATCTAAGATGTGATTTTTAAACGTCTGTGGGAGGGGGCTGGTTGCTGCTGCAGAGAAAAATTACACTCTCTACTTCAGCACCTGTGAATCACAAAGCAAAGTGGATTCCTGGCACTGGCCTATTTTGAACTGTAAACATGTTCTTAAAAGAAGCGATTCTTTCTTTGGGAATTTACTATCACATTCAATGCTGGTGAGTCACAAGTAAAGTTGGGCATGAGTAACTTACCTTCCTCGAATCTGATTGAGTCATAATGCGACTTACTTCCTCTCCCTGCCCACTCCTTTTTTCCCTTATTGTTAGCTTCTGTTGCCATATATTAAATTCAAGTCATGTAATCAGACAACATAAAGCAAATATTGGACTTACAATCAGTCGTGTTGGGTGTTCTGGTCGACAAACAGGTCAACACGGCTGGAGATGGTGTAACTCTATTTTATTAACAACTCAACTGTAATAACATTCTGTAAGCTTGGGTACGTGCATTACCAGCTTACCAGTAAAATGGTGCCGGAGCGAGGCGACTCTCATGTACTTAATGATCTGTTGAGCTGCTCGCAGAAAAATACTTTTCACTGTACCTCGGTACATGTGACAATAAACAAATCCAATCCAATCCAATCTGTGGACCCTGTCCTATCACTATCTAGGTGAGGCACTCAGCACATGGTGAATGTCTGTGATGCAGGCTGTGAGCTCTGTGCTCTGAGCTGGCTGCTGCTAGAATGAGCGGCAACTCTGGTGTCCCCTGTCTTTATAGTGCGTGTGCTCTCACTGGTGATTGGCTGCGGTGATGTGTCTGCTGGTTGGTCCTACTGTATGTCCATCAGTGTGTCAGTGTGTGTGTGATTGCACCATGATCTGCTGATGTATATCATGACATCCCCCCTTTTCGCAAAGAATATGTGCCTACATGAGAATAAATAAAGTGTAGTGAGTGTGTCTGATCATGTGTGTGCATTATTTACATCAATATGTACATGTGGCTATGCTATATACACGGGAAGGTGCCAAGTGCAGAGGAAAACTATGTTACACCAAGAACGAAACAAATGCTATTAACAAACGATGAAAAACTCTTAAACAGTATGGCAGAACAAGTCAGTGAGTCCAATAGTGCAAGGTTTATAAATCAAGTCTTTGGGGTGGGCGACAAATTCAGGTTGACCGCCTCAAGGGTGGTTCAGGATCCACCGGCTGAGGAATGGGCCGGGCCACGGTCGAGTGAGGAGGAGGCAGGGTATCCGGAAGCTTAACAAAGTCCATGTCAGGGACAACAGGAGGGCGTGTCACCAGTGCAGAATTTCGTCGCGAGCGTGGAACCAGACGAAGGGCACGCCGATTGCGGCGGCGAATGGAGCCATCAGGCAAACAAACCAGAAACGAGCGGGGAGCTACCTGTCTAAGAACCTCAGCGATTGCCGACCAGCCACCATCCGGAAGATGTATGCGGACAGGATCTCCAGGCACCAGGGCAGGAAGATCAGTCGCCCGAGCATCATGAGCCGCCTTGTGTTGCTGACGCTCTTGTTGCATCCGCCGAAGTACCGGAGCATGGTCGAGGTCTGGGACGTGAATGGACGGCACAGTGGTCCTGATGGTGCGACCCATAAGCAGTTGGGCCGGCGATAGGCCCGTGGACAGTGGGGCCGAGTGATAGGCCAGCAAGGAAAGGCAGAAGTCAGATCCTGCATCAGCAGCCTTGCAGAAGAGCCTTTTTACAATGTGGACGCCCTTCTCTGCTTTGCCATTTGACTGAGGGTGCAGGGGACTGGACGTCACGTGTGCAAAGTTGTATGCACTAGCGAAAGAAGACCATTCCTGACTCGCGAAGCAGGGGCCATTGCCTGACATCACGGTGAGCGCAATGCCGTGGCGAGCAAAGGTCTCCTTACAGGCCCAGATAACAGCCAATGACGTAGTGTCGTGCAGGCGTATGACCTCAGGATAGCTGGAAAAGTAGTCGATGATGATGACGTAGTCCCTGCCGAGCGCATGGAACAGGTCCACGCCCACCTTCGACCAGGGGGACGTGACCAACTCATGGGGCTGAAGGGTCTCACGTGGTTGTGCCGGCTGGAACCGCTGACAGGTGGGGCAATTGAGCACAGCGTTGGCAATGTCCTCATTTATTCCCGGCCAGTACACAGCCTCTCGGGCCCTCCGTCGGCATTGCTCAACGCCGAGATCTCCTTCGTGCAGCTGTTCTAAGACAAGCCAGTGCATGCTGTGTGGGATCACAATGCGGTCCAGCTTCAGGAGGATACCATCCACGACTGCCAAGTCATCCCGAATGTTGTAAAACTGTGGGCATTGTCCCTTGAGCCACCCATCCGTCATGTGGCACATCACACGTTGCAGAAGGGGGTCAGCCGCAGTCTCACGGCGAATGTGGGCAAGGCGTTCGTCAGTGGCCGGCAGATTGGCAGAAGTGAAGGCTACATGTGCGTCGACCTGGCAAACTAACCCCTCTGGGTCGGACGGAGTGTCAACTGCCCTGGACAGAACGTCTGCTATGATCAGGTCCTTACCCGGGGTGTATACAAGTTGGAAGTCGTACTTCCGGAGTTTGAGCAGAATGCGCTGGAGGCGAGGGGTCATGTCATTAAGGTCCTTTTGGATGATGCCAACCAGCGGGCAATGGTCGGTTTCCACAGTGAACTGGGGAAGGCCATACACATAGTCGTGGAACTTGTCAATGCCAGTCAACAGGTCTAGACACTCCTTCTCAATTTGCGCATAGCGCTGTTTTGTGGGGGTCATGGCACGTGACGCATAGGCGACAGGGGCCCATGATGAGGCGTCATCTTGTTGCAGGAGGACCGCCCCAATACCGGATTGGCTGGCGTCAGTCGAGATCTTCGTCTCCCTTGCAGGATCGAAGAACGCCAGTACCGGGGCGGTGGTAAGCTTGACCTTGAGCTCCTCCTATTCACGCTGGTGGGTGGGAAGTCACTGGAATTCAGTTGTCTTCCTGACAAGGTGCCGGAGAGCTGTGGTGTGGGAAGCGAGGTTAGGGATGAATTTTCCCAGGAAGTTGACCATTCCTAGGAAGCGTAGCACTGCCGTCTTGTCTGTCGGCTTCTGCATTGCCGTGATGGCTGCCACCTTGTCGGCATCCGGCCGCACACCTAGCCGGGAGATGTGGTCTCCCAGAAACTTGAGCTCGGTTTGGCCAAAAGAACATTTGGCTCTGTTAAGGCGCAGGCCCTGGTCCCGTATCCGTTGAAAGACGCGTTGGAGGCGACTGATATGTTCCTGCGGTGTGGTAGACCAAATAATGATATCGTCCACATAGACGCGCACGCCTTCAATGCCCTCCATCATCTGTTCCATGATGCGATGGAAGACTTCAGAGGCCGATATGATCCCAAATGGCATCCTATTGTAGCAGTGTCTGTCAAATGGAGTGTTGAAGGTACACAGCTTCCTGCTGAACTGATCGAATTGAATCTGTCAGAAGCCCTTTGAGGCAGCAAGCTTGGTGAATATTTTTGCCTGAGCCATCTCGCACGTGATCTCACGTTTGGGTATAGGGTAATGTTCCCTCATTATATTGCGATTTAAGTCTTTCGGGTCAATACAGATCCGGAGTTCTCCGGAAGGCTTCTTGACGCACACCATGGAGGTGACCCATGCAGTTGGCTCCGTCACCCGGGAAAGCACTCCTTGGTCCTGAAGGTCCTGCAGCTGCTGCTTGAGGCGGTCCTTGAGGGGTGCTGGGACTCTGCGAGGTGCATGAACTACCGGGGTGGCATCCAGTTTGAGCAGGATTTTGTATGTGTTGGGCAGTGTACCCATGCCCTCGAAAGCATCCTGGTTGTGAGAGAGGATTGAGTTTAGTTGCGCCCTGAATTCCGCATCTTGGAAGTCAGGCGTGCCTTCTGGAGGGAGAGAGTGTACTCGCTGAATGAGGTAGAGGAGTTTGCATGCCTGTGCGCCTAACAGAGAGTCCTTTGAAGAGCCCACGATCTCGAAGGGCAGGATGGCTTTACGCGAGTTGTGCGTCACTTCGAGTTGGCACGGCCCCGTGGCGGGGATCACGTTGCCATTATAGTCGACCAGTTGACAGATGGATGGAAGAATTGTTGGCTTGACCCTCAGGGTTTGAAGTGCTGACCATGCGAGGAGATTTGCGGAAGCACCCATGTCCAGGCGGAATGTGATCTGGGATCAGTTGACCGTCAGGGTGGCGCACCACTCGTCGTCCGGATCAATGCTGTGCACCAACAGCGGCTGGTGCGTTCGACTCGGGGACAGCTTGCTCTTGTTGATGACAGCAATGCGGAAAGTCTCCCTGTCCTCAGTGTCATTGGTCTGTATGATGTCAGGATCGGACTCGGTGAAGGTGGGTTTGAGTGCCCGAACATTTCTGCTAGGCTGGTTAAACTGTTGCGAGTTGGCAGGCTGAGGTGCTCACCAGCAGGCAGCATAGTGGCCATGCCTGCCACAGCGTAGGCATTGTCGCGCTTTGGCCGGACATTGCTGCTTTAAATGGGCGGAGCCACAGTTGCCGCACGTCATGACGTCAGTGCATTTGTTGCGCCACCGCGCATGCATGGTGCGGTCTTGCGTAGTGCGCGCCTGCGCATCGCGTTCCTCCACGTCAACGTCCCCTCTTTTGCCGCGTACAAGCGCGGGAGGCCTCGGAAAGCGCACAAAATGGCCACCCTCCTCCGGGCCACGGGCCGGGGGGTACTCGATCGTCTGGACCCGCTCCACCTCGTGGGGCCCCTGCCGCGCCGTTTCAGCCGCCTGGATGTGTGAGTACCGGCTGGTGGCATTCTCATGCAGGACACAGGTCTCGATGGCCGTCGCTAGGGTGAATTGCTTGATTTTAAGGAACTGCTGGCGCAGGGTGTCCGACATGACCCCGAAAACTGTCTGGTCGCGTATCATGGAGTCAGAGGTGGGCCCATAGCCGCAGGACTGCGCGAGGATGCGGAGGTGCATTAAATAAGACTGGAAAGGCTCGTACTTACCCTGCAGGCGCTGCTGGAATAGGTTGTTCTCCATGCGGCGGGATGGCTGATTGCTGAAAAGTTGCAGGTAGGTCTCACAGGGGCTAGTATGCGTCCACTCCTGGAATCATGTTGTGTTGGGTGTTCTGGTCTCCAAACAAGTCAACACGGCTGGAGATGGTGTGACTCTATTTTATTAACAACTCAACTGTAATAACATACTTTAAGCTTGGGTACGTGCATTACCAGCTTATCTGTCGACCCTGTCCTATCACTATCTAGGTGAGGCACTCAGCACATGGTGAATGTCCGAGAGGCAGGCTGTGAGCTCTGTGCTCTGAGCTGGCTGCTGCTAGAATGAGCGGGAACTCTGGTGTCCCCTGTCTTTATAGTGCTTGTACTCTCACTGGTGATTGGCTGCGATGTTGTATATGCTGGTTGGTCCCACTGTATGTCCATCAGTGTGTCAGTGTGTGTGTGATTGCACCATGATATGCTGATGTATATCATGACACAATCCTGCTTTGTATTTGGGATGTGGGCATTGCTGACAAGGTTGACATTTATTGTTCACCCCGAGAAGGCCCGAGAAGGCAGTGGGTCTCCTGCAGGTTTCGTGCTGGCGAGGGTGCGTTCAACAGGAAATCCCACTGATAATGGGCGAGACCAGATGATCCTGGACTGGATTCTCCGATTTTGAGGCTATGTCCGGAGGAAGTGTCTGGTTCTACGGCGAAAAAAATCAGCAAGGCCCCAGTACCGACCCTCCGACTGGTGAGGGGCTAGCAGCCGCGCCATGTACAACACACGGCCTTTATGAAATAAATGGCCGGAGAATTGCTGGGTCCGTGGCCGCGCATGCACATGGCGATGACCTGCAGCGGTCACGCCGTACAACATGGCGCCGGCCACCCGCGGATCCGACCTGCGGGATAGTGGCCCCAGGATACTCCCTCGCCATCCCCGGACCAACCCCCACCAGCCCCCCAGCCCTCGCCGATGCCTCTCCCGGCCAGCGGCACAGCTCTCTCCCCCCCAACTGTGGCGGCGCTGGACATAGTCCAAGCCGCCACACCAGGTTCACGAAAACTGAGAGCATAAGTGAACCGTGCCGTCGGGAACTTGGCCCATCGGGGGTGGAGCATCGGGAAGGGCCTTCAGGTAACGTCCTGAGGCCGTCCTAACGGTGTGCACCGTACTGTACTCCCCGATGACGCCGTTTGGGAGGGGTCAGAGCATCCAAAAACAGGCGCCGCCCCCAATTCGGTCGTAAAAAGGGAATCTCCGCCTGATTGCCGAGCACGAAATCGGCGTTGGCAAGCAGAGAACTCTGCCCCCTGCTGCTGGCCGAAGGGTGGCTGCCCTGCGCCGCTGCAGAACACACCACGGAGGGGGAAGAAAACCCTGCCCATTATTGCGCATTTAACACCCACAGGATGTCGCAAAGCCTGCACATTTTGGTCACCCAACATGAGCACAGCTAAGTGTAGGTTGAGGGGTAAATATCAGCCAGGAGCAACTCCGTCACTGGTTCGGTGGCTGGCACTCTTGCCTCTGAAATCAAAGCTTATGGGCACGATTTTCCCACCGTGTCGATCCCGTTATGCCAGATGCATAGCGAGAGAGGCCAAAAATGGGTATTGTGACGGGCGCCCGAGCCGCGTGCGATACACCCGATCTATTACACTCGCCACGATTAGGATCACGCCCTCGCTGCACGTGATCCAGGTAATTATGCTCGAATGACCCATTAGGCTCAGTTGAATGAGCACCACCTGATTGAGGTTCCATTCCCCCGGCTCTCGGTATTTTCCGCCCTCCCCCAGCCAAGCTTCATGCCGACGCATGAATGGAGACCAGATGTGATGGCCATGCTGGGGCTGGGGAGGGCTCGGAGACCATTGGAGCCCCTCTGGGTGACCAGGGACGTGTCCTGGAGCGCCCCTGTCAGTTGCGCAGTGCCAGCTTGGCACTCTGGCAGCACCAACCTGGCACTGCAGGGGTTCCAGGTTAGCACTGCCTGGATATGAGGGGCAATGGCCAGTTGCCATGTTGGCATTGCCAAGGGATGGGGCCAGAGAGGGCCATGCCCATGCAAGGGGAAGTGATGCGGGGGAACGTCTGAAGGGTGGATGGAGGTGAAGGGGGAGTACATGAAAGAGGAGGGGATGAATGGGGGATTGAAAGGGGGATGAGGCCTTCTAGGTGGGGGGAGCCCTCAGTAACCCCATAGCGGGGTAAGCTGACTTGGGGAGGGGGGGAACGATGTACCGATGTCGATGATGCTGGATAGGTGTGGGGCTGGGACACTCTCATGTCTGGGTGTTGCCGGGATTGGGGCGGGTGGAACCCGGACTTTTAGTGTGGGGGCGGTTGTCCCTCCGGGGTCAAGGGTTGAGTGGTTGCGGTGCCTGTGGGTGAGCGTGTGGGGGACCCGCAACCTCACTTTGAGATACTTTACAAAGAGCGCCCCGATCTCTGAGGAGTTGGTCTTGCAAGCGTACTCAATGCCCCACTCCAGTGTGGGGTTTTCCAGAAACCCCCAAGCTTCAAAAAAATGATTAAATGTGGTTGAATACTGGTCTGCACCATGCCCAAACACCCAACGGGAATCACCCCACCAAACCTGCCCAAAGTTACACTTTTTTGGGAGAGTTCCGGCCTATGTGTGAGAGTTTCACTTCAGAGATTGAAGCAAATCATGGCAGTAAGGATCTCCCTTCTGTTCTGCTCAATATTTATCCCTCAATCAATAACTATAAAAAGATAGATGATTGCATTTTAAAAATCTTTGGCGGGATTCTCTGTCGGCTGATGCCAGACTCCGGAAACACGATTGGGCAGAGAATTGGTTTTGACGCCAGAATCATGGCAGGTGCCGGTTTCACACCAAATCGCAATTCTCCGGTGCCTCGACAGTGGCTTCAATGTGTTGTTTCACTCCGCACATACAGTAGACACCATCGGCACATCATTAGCAGGCCTGATCCGGTATTCTCCGGAACCTCTGCCATTCTCCGCCTCCACTGGAGGGGATTCCCGATGCTGAGTTTCACTTGTGCTTTTAAAAATCGAGGAAAAGGTGCCGTGGCTGATGGAGAGAGAGGAGGTAGGACGTGGGCTGCTGGTCCTGACACTGGCCTGGGGGGGGGGGGGGGGGTGCGGGGGAGGGGCGCTGCCAGCGGTGGTGACAAAGGGCCAGGCGTGGGGCCAGGATAACGCCAATGGGGACTGGGGCAGTATCGAGGCACGGACCACCATTGGCGTGGCTTGCAAGACAGCCATCCTGCTGCACAGCCCACTGACCTTGGTTCTGCAGAGTGCCACCAGGCATATGGGTGCCTCCACCCCACCCTTCACCATACCACCCCCCAACCAGCCGCCAACCGGCTGCAGAGGCACCATGTGGCCTGTGGTAGTATGTATTGGGGGTCATGTGGGACTGGAAGCCCTAATGTCATTGGCTGACAGATCCCGGGTCCTGGTTGGCCGTTGACCTCAAGCTCCGCCCTGAAGGCGGAGTATAAGAAGCCGGAGTCTTCCCCCGCAGGCCAGTTTACTATCGAGCTGCGGGGGAACAGACACGCTTAATAAAGCCTCATCGACTTCACTCTATTCGTCTCACGGAGTCTTTGTGCGCTACAATTTATTAAGCGTGCCTAAAAAGGACTATGGAGCTCAGGATCATTCCGGAATGCCTGAGGATCAGCCCCCACGCAGTGAAAGCGGCAGCAGCCTTCAAGCACTGGCAGACTTGCTTCGAGGCCTACCTCAGAACGACCACCGGCCGGGTCTCAGAAGACCAAAAACTGCAGGTCCTGCACTCGAGGGTGAGCACGGAGATTTTCTCCCTCATCGAAGACTCACTCGGAGGATTTCCAGATGGCGTTCGCAGCACTGAAAAGTCTCTATGTTCGCCCAGTTAACCAAATCTACGCTCGCTACCAGCTCGCGACGAGATGGCAAGCTCCCGGAGAATTGATGGACGAGTTCTACGCCGCGCTGCTGATTTTGGGACGAGCCTGCAGCTGCCCGTCGGTGAACGCAAACGAACACACGGACATGTTAATGCGCGTCGCTTTTGTGGCAGGTATGCAATCCTCCCAAATCCGCCAAAGACTTCTAGAAAAAGAGTCGCTAGGACTCTCAGAGGCCCGGGCCCTAGCAGCCTCCCTAGACGTGGCCGCGCGTAATACCCGCGCCTACGGCCCCGACCGCGCGGCGACCCATTGGGCCCCGTACGTACCCGTCGCGGCAAACCCCCTACCCCCCCCCCCCCGGACACCCCACAGTCTTGCGCGGTCCAAACGCCGAGTCGCACCGGGGGCGCCCGCTGTTATTTCTGTGGCCAGGCGAAACACCCCCGACAGCGCTGCCCGGCCCGCGCAGCTATCTGCAAAAGCTGCGGGAAAAAGGGCCATTATGCGGTTGTGTGCCGGTCCCGCGAGGTCGCCGCTGTCCCGGGAGCACAGGGAGCCCTGCAAGCAGTTTACGCGCCCCAACCCCCCCAGCACGCCATGTACGACCCGCAGGCGCAGCCGCTCTGGGTCCCGACCACCGCGGTCCCGGGAGAACTGGGAGCTCTGCACGCCACCTACGCTCACCAACCCCCCTCCCCGCAGCCCATGTATGACCCGCCGCCGGCGCTACCGCTTTGGGTCCCGGCCAACACTCTCCACGGAGAGGAGGGAGTTTTGCGCGTCCCTAACGCCACCCTAACCCCCACCCCGCGCCCCACGCCTGACCTGCCGGCGCCACCTACTTGGGCCCCAACCACCGCTGTCCCCGGTGAGGGAGTTCCGCGCGGTCCTCGCGCTCGCGGTCCTAGCGCTTGCGGTCGTAGCGCACGCGGTCCTAGCGCTCCCCAGCCCCCCCAGCACACCATGTGCGACCCGCAGACGCCGCCATTTTGGGTCCCGGCCACCACGAGGGGAGGAGGGGCGCCGCCATCTTGGACCGCCCCAGACCTGTACGACGCGTGGGGGCGGCCATTTTGTCCACCCCCGCCGCCATCTTGGACGGCAACAATGGACCCCACTCCACTACTACAACCACGTCTCGCTTCAATCACGCTCGATCAAGCTCGGGCCCGGACACTCCAGACGACGACGACAACGGTGCTAATAAACGGCCACGAGACGCCATGCCTAGTCGACTCCGGGAGCACGGAGAGCTTTATACGCCCCGACACGGTAAGACGCTGTTCCTTGACCACCTATCCCAGCACACAAAAGATTTCCCTAGCTGCAGGATCCCACTCCGTCCAGATCCAGGGATTCTGCATAGTTACCCTAACGGTGCAGGGGAGGGAGTTCAAAAACTACAAACTAAAAGTCCTTCCCCAACTCTGTGCCCCCACCTTGCTGGGGTTAGATTTCCAATGCAATCTACAGAGCCTTACGTTCAAATTCGGCAGCCCAATACCCCCACTCACTATCTGCGGCCTCGCAACCCTCAAGGTGCAACCCCCGTCCTTGTTTGCGAATCTCACCCCGGATTGCAAACCCGTCGCCACTAGGAGCAGACGGTACAGCGCCCAGGACCGGACCTTCATTCGGTCCGAAGTCCAGCGGCTACTAAAGGAGGGCATAATCCAGGCCAGCAATAGTCCCTGGAGAGCGCAGGTGGTAGTAGTGAAGACAGGGGAGAAACAAAGGATGGTCATTGACTATAGCCAGACCATCAACAGGTACACACAACTAGAAGCGTACCCTCTCCCCCGCATATCCGACATGGTCAACCGGATTGCCCAATATAAAGTCTTCTCCACCGTGGACTCAGGTCCGCCTACCATCAACTCCCCATCCGCCCAAGTGACCGCAAGTACACAGCCTTCGAGGCAGACGGGCGATTATACCATTTCCTACGGGTCCCTTTTGGCGTCACAAACGGGGTCTCGGTCTTCCAACGGGAGATGGACCGAATGGTTGATCAACATGGGTTGCGGGCCACATTCCCGTATCTCGACAATGTAACCATCTGCGGCCACGATCAGCAGGACCACGACGCCAACCTCCAAAAATTCCTCCAGACCGCCAAAGCCTTGAACCTCACGTACAACGAGGACAAGTGCGTTTTTAGCACCGATCGGCTAGCCATTCTGGGCTACGTAGTGCGCAATGGGATAATAGGCCCCGATCCCGAACGTATGCGCACACTCATGGAATTTCCCCTCCCGCACTGCCCAAAAGCCCTGAAACGCTGCTTGGGGCTCTTTTCATACTACGCCCAGTGGGTCCCCCAGTACGCAGACAAGGCCCGCCCCGTAATACAGACCACGACCTTCCCTCTGTCAACAGAGGCTTGCCAGGCCTTCAGCTGCATCAAAGCGGATATCGCAAAGGCCACGATGCGCGCCATCGACGGGTCCCTCCCCTTCCAGGTCGAGAGCGACGCCTCCGACGTAGCTCTAGCGGCCACCCTTAACCAAGCGGGCAGACCCAAATGCATTTTGGAAGGTCTAATGCAGGTAGGGAATATACAGTGAATGGTAGAACCCTCAAGAGTATTGAAAGTCAAAGAGATCTAGGAGTACAGCTCCACAGGTCATTGAAAGGGGCAACACAGGTGGAGAAGGTAGTCAAGAAGGCATACGGCATGCTTGCCTTCATTGGCCGGGGCATTGAGTATAAGAATTGGCAAGCCATGTTGCAGCTGTATAGAACCTTAGTTCGGCCACACTTGGAGTATAGTGTTGAATTCTGGTCGCCACACTACCAGAAGGATGTGGAGGCTTTAGAGAGGGTGCAGAAGAGATTTACCAGAATGTTGCCTGGTATGGAGGGCATTAGCTATGAGGAGCGATTGAATAAACTCGGTTTGTTCTCACTGGAACGAAGGAGGTTGAGGGGAGACCTGATAGAGGTATACAAAATTATGAGGGGCATAGCAGAGTGGATAGTCAGAGGCTTTTCCCCAGGGTAGAGGGGTCAATTACTAGGGGGCATAGGTTTAAGGTGAGAGGGGCAAGGTTTAGAGTAGATGTACGAGGCAAGTTTTTTACGCAGAGGGTAGTGGGTGCCTGGAACTCGCTACCGGAGGAGGTAGTGGAAGCAGGGACGATAGGGACATTTAAGGGGCATCTTGACAAATATATGAATAGGATGGGAATAGAAGGATACGAACCCAGGAAGTGTAGAAGATTGTAGTTTAGTCGGGCAGCATGGTCGGCACGGGCTTGGAGGGCCGAAGGGCCTGTACCTGTGCTGTACATTTCTTTGTTCTTTGTTCTTTGACCCGTGGCCTTTTTCTCCCGGACCCTCCACGCCTCAGAAATCCGCCACTCTTCAGTAGAAAAGGAAGCCCAAGCCATAGTGGAAGCTGTGCGACATTTGAGGCATTACCTGGCCGGCAGGAGATTCACTCTCCTCACGGACCAACGGTCGGTAGCCTTCATGTTCGATAATGCACAGCGGGGCAAAATCAAAAACGACAAGATCTTAAGGTGGAGGATCGAGCTCTCCACCTTCAACTATGGGATTTTGTATCGTCCCGGAAAGCTGAACGAGCCGTCCGATGCCCTATCCTGCGGCACATGTGCCAACGCACAAATTAACTGCCTCCAAACCCTCCACGAGGACCTCTGCCACCCGGGGGTCACTCGGTTTTACCACTTCATCAAGTCCCGCAATCTCCCATACTCTTTAGAGGAGGTCCGTACAGTCACAAGGGACTGCCACATCTGCGCGGAATGCAAGCCGCATTTTTTCAGGCCAGATGGAGCGCACCTGATTAAGGCTTCCCGCCCCTTTGAACGCCTCAGTCTCGATTTCAAAGGGCCCCTCCCCTCCACCGACCGCAACGCATATTTTCTTAATGTGGTGGACGAATACTCCCGCTTCCCTTTTGCCATTCCCTGTTCTGACATGACCGCGGCCACAGTCATTAAAGCCCTGAACAGCATCTTCACACTGTTCGGTTACCCCGCTTACGTCCACAGCGACAGGGGGTCCTCTTTCACGAGTGACGAGCTGCGCCAGTTCCTGCTCAGCAAGGGCATAGCCTCAAGCAGGACGACCAGCTACAACCCCCGGGGGAACGGGCAAGTAGAGAGGGAGAACGGCACGGTCTGGAAGGCAGACCTACTGGCCCTACGGTCCAGGGACCTCCCAGTTTCACGGTGGCAGGAGGTCCTCCCGGACGCTCTCCACTCCATCCGGTCGTTATTATGTACGAGCACTAATCAAACGCCTCATGAGCGTCTCCTTGTTTTCCCTAGGAGGTCCTCCTCTGGAACGTCGCTGCCGACCTGGCTGGCGGCCCCAGGACCCATCCTGCTCCGAAAGCATGTGCGGGCACATAAGGCGGACCCGTTGGTCGAAAGGGTTCACCTCCTCCACGCGAACCCCCAGTACGCCTACGTGGAGTACCCCGACGGCCGACAGGACACGGTCTCCCTACGGGATCTGGCGCCCGCCGGCAACACGCACACCCCCCCGACATCATCAACCCAACCCCCCCCTTCCTGCCACCGCCGCACCCCGCGACCGCCCCCTTCCCAGGAGGATCGGTCCCCCTCCCCTCAGCACCGACCAAGAATAAAGCCCAAGCTGAAACCGTAAGGCTCCTGGAGGCGACGACAATGGTACAAGCACCACCACCACCGGGGCCGAGGCGATCGACACGGACGACCAGACCACCCGACCGACTCGTGGCGTCGATCTAAAACTAAATATGGACTTTCACAAGAACATTTTGCTTTTCTTCCCATACCCTCTGTAAATAGTTGCAACAGGACAAAATTGTACAATACTGTATTGCCTTGCGAATGTTTTTTTCTTTTCCTCCCAGGACCAGCCCTGTAAACCCTTACCACCATACGAAGCATCACCCCGCCGGGTTCAATTTTGACAAGGGGTGAATGTGGTAGTATGTATTGGGGGTCATGTGGGACTGGAAGCCCTAGTGTCATTGGCTGACAGATCCCGGGTCCTGGTTGGCCGTTGACCTCTAGCTCCGCCCTGAAGGCGGAGTATAAGAAGCCGGAGTCTTCCCCCGCAGGCCAGTTTACTATCGAGCTGCGGGGGAACAGACACGCTTAATAAAGCCTCATTGACTTCACTCTATTCGTCTCACGGAGTCTTTGTGCGCTACATGGCCCACCCATGGGAAACGCCCACAGTAGCCCCTACAGGGGGGCGGCGGATGGGGGCCACAGAACGTACTGTTAGCATAGGCAGTGCCAGCCGACAGTACCCCTGGCAACTGGGGCAGGTGCCAGGGACAGAAGCCCCCGTGGTGCCGGGGCCAGATGTGCGCGAATGGGAAGGTAGGGGGGAAGTATACATGCGGGGGCAGAGTCCACAGTGCCAAATGGGGCCACTGTGTTGCCCAGTAGACTTAGTTGGGCACGGGGGTATGCACCATGCTAACATGTCGGCCTTTCACCCCCTGCACACAATGGACATTGGAACACAACTAGCAAAGCTGGCCTTCCCGCTAGTCGCCACAGCTCTGGGGGATGCGCTGCGGCTGTACGAGCTGGAGCTGCTCAAGGAGGAGGAAGCTGCAGCCGCGGAGTGTACCCAGAGGAACAGAAGGCAGCCACCAACAAGCCGAGGAGGAGGAGGTGCCAAGGAGGTGCCGCATGAAGCCTCGTGTATACCGGCAGCGGCTGTTATTCAAGGACCTGCAGGATCGGGCATGCCGTCTAAGATCCGGCTGAGCAGGGCGACAGTGCGACGTATCTGTCAGATTGTTGGACACCTGGCATCGCAGGGGAATGGGGGAGGACACATGTTGCCTGTCAAGCTGATGGTCATCCTGAACTTTTACACCACGGTGTCCTTCCAGGCACCAAGTGGGGACGTGTCCGGAATCTCACAGAGCTCGGTGCACAGGTGCATCCGCGATGTCATGGAGGCCCTGTATGCCCAGTTGGCACGATACATTCATTTCAATGTTGACCGGGCCCACCAGGATGCCTGAGTAGTGGGGTTCGCTGTCATCCCCGAGATACCCTGGGTCCAGGGGATGATCAATGGGTTGCATGTCACACTACGAACACCTGCAGATGACAGGCTGCTCTACACAAACCCAAAGGGGTTCCACTCGATGAACGTGCAGCTGGTGTGTGAACATGAGATGCGTATCATGCACGTCTGCACCTGATACCCGGGCAATGTGCATGACGCCTTCATCCTGGCACACTCGATGATTCCTGGCCTCTTGAAGGCGCACCCCAGGCTGGGGTGTTGGCTCATGTGCAACAGGGGTTATCTGTTACGGTCGTCGCTGATGACGCCTATCCAGAGGCCACAGACCGACGCGGAGGCCCGCTATAACAAAGCACATGCCGCGACCGGCACATGATTGAACAGTACTACGGCATCCTGAAGATGCAGTTCAGGTTGCTGGACCGTTTCAGTATGATGCTGGGAGTGGGCCTGATTCTTGGCAGCCTGCTGCGTCCTCCACAACATTGCAGCAACCAGGACTCGCACCCCATAGTGCAGCAGGTATGTTTCACTGAGGGAGGTTGAAGGCGAGGGGAGGTGGTTGGCAAAGAGGGGTGTGTGGGTGCGATGCAGTGTCCGTGCCCCTGGCCAATTCCCCACCCACCCCCTCCCACCAGTTGTTGCACTGGAGGCGATCAGGGCCGAGTGCACACATTTTGCGGCTTCCCATGCCTGCCCGGGCCCCGTGTTCTATCCAGCCCTGCCCTCCCCCACATCCTCCTCGCCGGACGAGGTCTGGCATTCATCCTCCTCCTCCAGCACGTGGCCCCTCTGGTGGAAGGGCCGCCCGCATCGTGGCGGCCTGCTGCGTCCTCCACGACATCATTCAGCAGAATGGCGTCGTGCTGGAGGAGGAGGCTGATTGCCAGTCCTCGTAGCTAGACACAGGATACATTCTTAAACAGGCCAACTTTTCATACAGAGGTTAATAGAGATCCCCCGCCCTTAGCAGGGGCGCTCATGCTCCGTATGGAGCACGGGAAAGACAACCAACCCCACCCCTTAGGCCACATGTGGGCTAATACAGTATTGCTCACTCCTCTGGAAGGAAAGCCATTGCTGCAACAACAAACATTCAATCAGGTTGTCCCACAGCAATAATCTGATTGGCTGCCAGTCCTACCTGTCTCAGAGCTGAGTAGTTTGTTTGGGCAGTGCCCCTTTAAGGAGCGGCCCTTTTTAATTTGTCCCTTAATCTGTTTACTTTAGTTTACTTGGTTGAACTTCAAAAGCATTCGGAGTTGAGTAGTGGATGCTGCTGGGACTGTAAAGAGGGCCCAAAATGAAGAGGACCTAGCCTCTGAGTGAAGTAAGTTAGATGTAATTGGTGAGGAAGGTTTGGGGAACTTGGAGGAGCAAGGTTACATGGGGGTTGGCGGGGGGGGGGGGGGGGCGGAGGCGTTTGGAAGCCAGGCAAGGAGGAACATAGGGGAGGGGTGCACTGCACACAGGGCAACACCAAAAGGTTTCACTCCACCTTCCTTCTTGCCTTTTAAGCAATTTGCTTTAAAAAAAACCCTATCCACTCATGCCCACATCAACTGTTTTATGGTATTTGCAGTATATCATCTGGACAATTGGCTTGTTAACAAGCTCACTGTCCCCCACCTACCGCATTATGGGTGTTGCAGTGATATGCATCACTGTATACACACAAGGGATTAATGTAAATACACCGCAACTAAGCAACCACTAGAGGGAGCACCAGAGATGTATATAATAGACAAAACAGGAAGTCAAGACGCTCTTCACAGGAACGGCAGCTGGTGAGCAGGACACAGACAGACAGCTCAACTGTAACACATAGTATAAGCGCTGGAGAGAGAACAAACTTACTAAATAAAGCATCTCCTTCAGCTGTAAGACTAAGAGCTTTATTCAGGCACAAGGAATAATACATGGTACCAGGAGAATTCAGAACACTTACTGGAAGGTTGTACAAGATGCACATGATGTGGAGATGCCGGCGTTGGACTGGGGTGAGCACAGTAAGAAGTCTTACAACACCAGGTTAAAGTCCAACAGGTTTGTTTCGATGTCACTAGCTTTCGGAGCGCTGCTCCTTCCTCAGGTGATTCACCTGAGGAAGGAGCAGCGCTCCGAAAGCTAGTGACATCGAAACAAACCTGTTGGACTTTAACCTGGTGTTGTAAGACTTCTTACTGTACAAGATGCAGACAAAGAAAGATCGAAAACAGAAGAAAACTCGTACGTGGGGAGACTTCGCTGAGTCGATGAAACTCGTTGGAACTCCAGCGCAGCTGAAAACAACCAGTAATTTAAGTCATAGATGGAAAGTTTTTAAACAAACGTTCAAACTATATATTGGAGAAGTTGAGCACGGCCTCAGAAGAAATGAAAATAGCACTTCTACTAGCAGGACATGAAGCTAGAGAAATCTGTAACTGCTTAATTACTTGAAAGGTGAAGACAGCACCAAATTAGAGGTAATATTTAAAAAATTTGAAGATTACTGTAACAACAGTAACAATTCTGCTTTAAGACACTCAATGCTCGGAGACCAAATTGCACAGGGGATGAGTGATGCGAGAGGTTGATTAGACTGGGACTGTACTCGTTGGAATTTAGAAGGATGAGGGGGGATCTTACAGAAACATATAAAATTATGAAGCGAATAGACAGGATAGATGCGGGCAGGTTGTTTTCACTGGTGGGTGAAAGCAGAACTAGTGGGCATAGCCTCAAAATAGGGGGAAGTAGATTTAGGACTGAGTTTAGGAGGAACTTCTTCACCCAAAGGGTCGTGAATCTATGGCATTCCTTGCCCAGTGAAGCAGTAGAGGCTCCTTCATTAAATGTTTTTAAGATAAAGATAGATAGTTTTTTGAAGAATAAAGGGATTAAGGGTTATGGTGTTCGGGCCTGAAAGTGGAGCTGAGTCCACAAAAGATCAGCCATGATCTGATTGAATGGTGGAGCAGGCTCGAGGGGCCAGATGGCCTACTCCTGCTCCTAGTTCTTATGTTCTTATGTTGTTATGAAACCCAACCAATCATTACCAGAACAGAAAGGTTTACCGCTGGAAATTGCGATTGAATAGTGCAGATCGGAAGAACAAAATAACATTAAGTTATTATTATGAAAGAAAGTTCTTCTCCACAGGTCTAAAGCAGTTAAAATGGCGTCTGAGCACATTTTAAACTGCCCGGGGAACAAAAGACGCAAATCTGCTTCTGCGCATGCGCAGGAAACCGCAGCCGCACATGCGCAGTTCAAAAAAAACGTTTTGGATGCAGATCATTCTGCGCATGTGCAAGCTGTGCTTGCGCAGTCAAAAGAAGATCGAACACCGTTCGAAGATGGATCTGCGCATTGCGCAAGCCACGCATGTGCAGATTGCGAAAAAGTGCCCAGTAAAGGAAAATCGATATGTGCATGCGCAATCGATTCCTACGCTTTACGTCACAAGCATCATGATGCCAGAAGACTCTGACCACGCCCACTTAAAGGGGAAATGCCCGAAAATCACAAACAAGACTCTTAAAGGCACAAAACCAAAAGATTCAACCTTAATAGGCACAACATTGCCTGAACTTCTACCTGCAGTTGAAAATAACTTTCGCAGCACCCTGGAACAAGCAGTTTGCACCACCCAAAGTGAAGAGCACAATGACAAATCCAAAACCAAAGAAGATGATTTGTTCATTGAACATGAAGAGCACAATAACACATCCGAAACAAAAAATGATGATTTGCTTATCGAAAAATACTACCCAGACATTGCTGAGTTATTCGGATATGATGATCATAAAAGCATCAGCGCCACGGTTGAAATGAAAAATGAAAATCGCTTATTGTCACAAGTAGGCTTCAATGAAGTTACTGTGAAAAGCCCCGAGTCGCCACATTCCGACGCCTGTTCGGGGAGGCTGGTACGGGAAGCTCAACACGACTCTATTCATGGTAGATGAATCCAATACCATGATGCAATGGCAGATCGTCGATACATTGGATGACAGCAACCTGTCAAATACCCAAGAAGAAAACCACGCCACACAGCGAGTACTGAGACTGACAGCAATAACCATTGAGAGAGCACAGATCAACTCCACCGAGAGAAAACTACACCACTCCACACAGAGAGCGATGAAAGACTCCACACAGACAGCGATGCAAGCCTCCACAGAGAGCTCGTTAACAGACTCCAAAATGGAAGCAACTAAAGAATCCATAGCGAATTCCATGCATGCACGAGACCATGAAGGTCTGTCCACCTTATCTGAGCAACCAGAAGCAGACTATGAAAGTCTACCCGGCTCACGAAAACAACAAAAAGATTATTAAAGTCTACCCAGCACCCATGAACAACAAGAAGACGATGCATGTCCAACCACTGTAAATATGAATAGTGACACAGTGATCACAGTCAGCATACACAATGTACAAGATCACAGTGAGACTGTACAGAAGCACTCAACAAACAATGTAAAACTACTCTTGAGTCCAGTGAGACCGCATCAATTAAAACCTCATCCACTCTAAGCTACCCACAAGAAAATGAAATCTTGAAGATTTTGACCCCAGAAGAGGAGCACCAAGAAACCAAAGATGAGTGAACTGAACCAGAAGTGACTTCAGAAGAGGAGCACCAAGAGATCACAGATGAAGCAGATCAACCAGAAATGACTCCAGAAGAGGAGCACCAAGGAAGCAAAGAAGAGGAATCAAATCCACCACAAATGATTGATGTCACCAAGATCAATGCAACATCAAATCATCTCCCAATCCTCAAGAAGAAATGTTCAATGAAACATCAGATATCACAAAGGACACTGACAGCAATAACTTTGAGAATAACTCAAATTATCCACATGGAACAGTCATTGAGTGCACCAAGAACAACAAAATCCACAAGAAGCACAACAGAAACAAGAACAACAACAGCAACAACAAAAACAACAGGAAGCACAACAATAACAACAAAACCTACAAGCACAACAACAAAAACTACAAGAACAACAACAAGAAGCATAACAAAGACAACAACAGCAACGACAAGCACGACAAAAACAACAAGAACAACAATGAAAACAACAAAAACAGAAACAACAAGCATGACAAGAACAACAATGAAAACAACAAAGACAGAAACGATAGAAACAACAACAATGAAACAACGACCTGTACAACATGGTACAACTCTGCACAAGAAGGACAATGCAACGGCACACTCCAAAACAATGACAAGAGTACAAACATACCATGGCATGACAACGAATCTCACAAATTCACATTTGGATTGGATTTGTTTATTGTCACGTGAACCGAGGTATAGTGAAAAGTATTTTTCTGTGAGCAGCTCAACAGATCATTAAGTACATGAGAAGAAAAGGGAATAAAAGAAATACATAATAGGGCAACACAGCATATTCATATATATTATACATGATGTGGAGATGCCGGCGTTGGACTGGGGTGAGCACAGTACGAAGTCTTACAACACCAGGTTAAAGTCCAACAGGTTTGTTTCGATGTCACTAGCTTTCAGAGCGCTGCTCCTTCCTCAGGTGAATGAAGGGGTATGTTCCAGAAACACATATATAGACAGATTCAAAGATGCCAAACAATGCTAGGAATGTGAGCACTAGCAGGTGATTAAATCTTTACAGATCCAGAGATGGGGTAACCCCAGGTTAAAGAGGTGTGAATTGTGTCAAGCCAGGACAGTTGGTAGGAGTTTGCAGGCCAGATGGTGGGGGATGAATGTAATGCGACATGAATCCCAGATCCCGGTTGAGGCCGCACTCATGTGTGCGGAACTTGGCTATAAGTTTCTGCTCGGCGATTCTGCGTTGTCGCGCGTCCTGAAGGCCGCCTTGGAGAACGCTTACCCGGAGATCAGAGGCTGAATGCCCTTGACTGCTGAAGTGTTCCCCGACTGGAAGGGAACATTCCTGCCTGGTGATTGTTGCGCGATGTCCATTCATTCGTTGTCGCAGCGTCTGCATGGTCTCGCCAATGTACCACGCTTCGGGACATCCTTTCCTGCAGCGAATGTGGTAGACAACGTTGGCCGAGTCGCACAGGTATGTACCGCATACCTGGTGGGTGGTGTTCTCACGTGTAATAGTGGTATCCATGTCGATGATCTGGCACGTCTTGCACAGATTGCCATGGCAGGGTTGTGTGGTGTTGTGGTCACTGTTCTGAAGACTGGGTAGTTTGCTGCAAACAATGGTTTGTTTGAGGTTGCGCGGTTGTTTGAAGGCAAGTAGTGGGGGTGTGGGGATAACCTTGGCAAGATGTTCATCGTCATCAATGACGTGTTGAAGGCTGTGAAGAAGATGACGTAGTTTCTCCGCTCCGGGGAAGTACTGGACGACGAAGGGTATTCTGTCGGTTGTGCCCCATGTTTGTCTTCTGAGGAGGTTGGGGCGGTTTTTCGCTGTGGCGCATTGGAACTGTCGATCGATGAGTCGAGTGTCATATCCCGTTCGTACGAGGGCATCTTTCAACGTCTGTAAATGTCTGCTACGCTCCTCCTCGTCTGAGCAGATCCTGTGTATACGGAGCGCTTGTCCATAGGGGATGGCTTCTTTAATGTGTTTAGGGTGGAAGCTGGAGAAGTGGAGCATCGTGAGGTTATCCGTGGGTTTGCGGTAAAGCGAAGTGCTGAGGTGACCGTCCTTGATGGAGACGAGTGTGTCCAAGAATGCAACTGATTTTGGAGAGAAGTCCATGGTGAGTCTGATGGTTGGATGGAACTTATTAATGTCATCGTGTAGTCGTTTCAGTGATTCTTCGCCGTGGGTCCAAAGGAAAAAAATGTCATCGATGTATCTGGTGTATAACATCGGTTGAAGGTCCCGTGCGGTGAGTAGGTCCTGTTCAAACTTGTGCATGAAGATGTTGGCGTATTGGGGTGCGAATTTGGTCCCCATGGCTGTTCCGTGCGTCTGGATGAAGAACTTGTTGTCGAAGGTGAAGACGTTGTGATCCAGAATGAAGCGGATGAGTTGCAGAATTGCGTCTGGAGATTGGCAGTTGTCGGTGTTGAGTACTGAGGCTGTTGCAGCAATGCCATCGTCATGGGGGATGCTGGTGTAGAGTGCCGAGATGTCCATTGTGACGAGGAATGTTCCTGGTTCAACTGGTCCATGGGTGCTGAGTTTCTGTAGGAAGTCCGTAGTGTCGCGACAGAAGCTGGGTGTACCTTGTACGATGGGTTTCAAGATGCCCTCGATGTAGCCAGAGAGGTTCTCACACAAGGTCCCATTGCCTGAAACGATAGGGCGGCCTGGTGTGTTGGCCTTATGTATTTTCGGGAGGCAGTAGAGATCTCTGATGCTGGGAGTACGTGGGATGAGAGCACGTAGAGAGCATGTATAATATATATTATACATAATAGGGCAACACAACATATATTTTGCTCCGGAACAAACAAGTACGCCAGCCTTCAAGGCAGATGACACACTAAATCGATACCACAAGCACAGAATAAGAGCATGTCAGTCAACATCAGTGGTTCGACCATTCGAACACCCTGTGATGACTTGTTGGTTACTTAAACACAAAAACACTGATGACATTCACAAAGAAATTACAATATCAACATCACCACGTCAACAACAGTAGAAAAAAAACTCAACCAAATGAATTCATAATGTTGGACTCATAATTTTTTAAATTAAGATTGGACTAATAAATATTAATTGGCTTTGTATAATCATCAATTTCATCACAACTTGTACACGTCATCATTTATCTACATGTTTCGTACAATTTTTTTTAACAAAGTACAGAAAATATGTAAGAAGAAAAAAGGGAGGATGTAGTGATATGCATCACTGTATATACACAAGGGGTTAATGTAAATACACCACAACTAAGCAACCACTAGAGGGAGCACCAGAGATGTATATAATAGACAAAACAGGAAGTCAAGACACTGTTCACAGGAATGGCAGCTGGTGAGCAGGGCACTGACAGACAGCTCAAATGTAACACATAGTATAAGCGCTGGAGAGTGAATGAACGTACGGAATAAAGCATCGACTTCAACTGCGAGCTTTATTCAGAGACAAGGAATAATACAGGGGTTGGTGGGAAGGTGGTCGACTATCCATCTGTCATATTTTGCGTGCCCTTCCACCCTGCCCCCACATTGAAAACACACAGAGGGGGCTGTATAATCCAGCCCAACCAGTCAGGAGGCCCAGGTGAGATGCATTCTGGGTTGTTGCATGAAGCTAGGGTGTACATAGCAGAAGCCCTGACCTCAATCCTTCAATCCTTCTTGGAATTAGGAATGATTCCATGGAAGGAATGGATGTTACTCTCCCGAAAAAGGGGAAATGGATAAAGCTAGGAATAAATGGCAATCAATCCAACACAGGTGATTGGAATGTTGCTAGAGTGCATTGTCAAGGACAGAATTGATTCTCACATGGAGAAATATGGGTTAATTTGTTTTTTTAAATTTAGAGTACCTACTTCATTTTTTCCAGTTAAGGGGCAATTTAGCGTGGCAAATCCACCAACCCTGTACATCTTTGGGTTGGGCCTAAACCCACGCAAACACGGGGAGAATGTGCAAACTATACACGGACAGTGACCCAGAGCTGGGATCGAACCTGGGATCTTGGCGCCGTGAGGCAGCAATCCAAACCACTGCGCTACCGTGCTGCCTGAAATATGGGTTAATGAGGGACAGCGAGCATTGATTGTGTCTTATTGACCTACCAGTGTTGTTTGATGAAATAACAAAGAGTGTTGATGATGGTTGGAGAATGGATATATCTGTACTCTCAAAAGGTATTTGATAAATGACAACATGAATGACTTATGCAGAAAATAGAAGCAGATGGGACTAAATAAATGGTGGTATATTGGATCGTAATTAGCTAAGGGATAACAGACAGAGTGGTGAATAGATATTTTTCTGACTGGAGAAACAATTGAATCTATACGGGGGTTTGTACTGGGACCATTGCATTTCCTGTCACATATAAATAACCCTTGGATGTTGAGAAAACAGTTTTGACATTTGCAGAACTTGGCAGCAAGGTAAATATTGACTTCAGGAGGAGAGAAGAAGCGTGACGAAATAGGCAAACACATAATAATATGGATATATATGAAGGAATCAACTTTAGCAGCACGGTAGCTGCACGGTGGCATGGTATTACTTTGAGGGAGGTCAGAAACACAGAGATGTGAGGGTGTAAATTGGCAAACATTTGATGTCGGTGGAGCAAGTTGGGAAAGTTGCTAAGAAAACGTATTGAATACTTGACCTTCTGACTCAGGAGTGAGAACGCCACCATTCACGCCAAGTCTCACTTTAAATGCTGGTTTGCAATATTTGTCCTGGTGACATTGAGCACACACTATTGGTCTAGATGGAGCCCTGTCTCAAAAATGGATAGAACATTCCACAGTTGCACATGACCTTTGTCCCAATATTTTATACCCAAGTAATTCTGGTATCATTATAATGGCATTGTGAGGCCGTACAGCTCTTTGATTTGGAACTCCCTCCCCAATTAATTCACAGAATCACTACAGTCTAGAAGGACGCCATTTGTCCCATCGGGTCAGTGGCGACCCTCCGAAAGAGTACTTTGTTGCAGTGCTCGTGTTTAAATCTAACTAAAACAATTTTACCCTTAACAAATGAACTGTGAAGGGGATTAATACACTAAAAAATTTGTTTCCAGGGGTCGGTTTGCAGGACTGAAGGAGCTGGAAGCGAAGTATGGGCTGGAGCAGGGGAAAATGTTTAGATACATCCAGGTTTGAGATTTTGCCAGAAAGGAGATACAGGGCTTCCCGGTGGAGCCGGCCTCCACATTGCTGGAGGAGGTGCTGACGACAGAGGGACTGGAGAAGGGGGTAACGTGGCTATTTTGGAAGAGGAGAAGGCACCACTGGGAGGGATCAAAGCAAAGTGGGAGGACGAGTTGAGAGAGGATATGGAGGATGGGGTCTGGTGTGAGGTGAATGCCTCCACCTCGTGTGTGAGGTGGAGGCTGATACAGCTGAAGGTGGTATAGAGAGCACACTTCACGAGGGCAAGGATGAGCCGATTCTTTGAAGGAGTAGAAGATGTGTGTGAACGTTGCAGGGGGGGGCCCCGCTAATCACGTTCATATGTTTTGGTCAAAGCTAGAGGATTACTGGAAGGAGGTTTGTAGGGTAATTTCTAAAATGGTGCATGTGAACCTGGACCTGGGCACCCGGGAGGCCATATTCGGGGTGTCAGACCAGCCAGGGTTGGGAACGGGTGCGGAGGCAGATGTTGTAGCCTTCATCTCGTTGATCGCCTGAAGGCGGATCCTGATGGGTTGGAGAGCAACCTCTCCATCCTGTGCCCTGGCGTGGCGGGGGGACCTGTTGGAATTCTTGACTTTTGAGAAGGTTAATACTGAGGGGAAGAATGGAATGGTTCTACAATTCATGGGCATTATTCATCATGCACTTTCAAGAACTGGATAACATCGAACATTAGTTGAGGGGTGGGTGGGAGGGTTGGAGGGAGGGGGGCGGTGTGTGTTGATGGTGACTATGGGTGATTCCTGATTTCTTTTTGTCATTTGTTTATGTGAACATGCGGGCGAATGTTTGGGGTTTGGTGGGAGGATGGGATCGTTGTTATTGCTCTGGGGATTGACATATTTGTTTATTGTTGGTGGGTGTAAATATGGGAGAAAATGTGAAAAAGGAGGAGAATAAAAAATATTTTTAAAAAAAACAAATCAACTGTGGGTTCTTGCCATCGATTCCCTAGAGACAGATTACAAATTGACAAATCAGATCAAGACCACTCAGCCTTGATGTTTCATTGTTCAGTCAGGGGCTCCTTGCTGCTACCATTTCCAAGTTTAAGGAACATTAAATTAATGGTGATGTAAGCCTTCCCCACCGTTCACAGTAAGGTATGGTTCAGTGTTAACACTCTCACACTTAGTCAAAAGGCTATGGGTTCTTGGGTAGCACGGTGGCGCAGCCGATTAGCCCTGCTGCCTCAAGGCGCCGAGGTCCCAGGTTCGATCACGGCTCTGGGTCACTGTCTGTGTGGAGTTTGCACATTCTCCCCGTGTTTGCGTGAGTCTCGCCCCCACAACCCAAAGATGTGCAGGCTAGGTAGATTAACCACGCTAAATTGCCCCTTATTTGAAAAAAATTAATCGATCACGGCTCTGGATCACTGTCTGTGTGCAGTTTGCACATTCTCCCCGTGTTTGCGTGAGTCTCGCCCCCACAACCCAAAGATGTGCAGGCTAGGTAGATTAACCTAGCTTAGATTAGGTACTCTAAATTTATTTTAAAAAAAGGAAGGTCATGTACTTCATGTCCAACTTTGCAAACTTGAGCATGCAATGCAAAAGAGGTGCTGCATTGCTGAAGGTGCTGCCTTTCCGATAAGGGGCACAATTTAATCACCGTGTTTCACCTGGTGCGGATCTGGGCACGCTGGTAAATAGCGGGGAAGACCAAAATCCAGATTCACACCAGGCGTACATCAGTTTGCAATTTACCCTGTCCGCTCCCGATGGCAAGTTACGGGTCTTGCCTAAAAATGGGAGCATATTATTAACCTACATTTGCATTCATAGAATCATAGAATTTACAGTGCAGAAGGAGGCCATTCAGCCCATTGAGTCTGCACCGACCCTTGGAAAGAACACCTTGCTTAAGCCCACACCTCCACCCTATACCCATAATCCAATAACCTCACCTAACCTTTTTGGCCACTAAGGGCAATTTAGCATGACCTATCCATCTAACCTGTACAACTTTAGACTGTGGGAGGAAACTGGAGCAACAAGAATAAGAATCAAAAGATAGAAAGTAGAATAAATAAATTAATATGCAGAGAAATCAAGGGTCAAATTCAAACAGGACCAAAGTGAAAAAGTATGGGAATAGGACAAGGAATATTAAAAAGACAAGCCTTAAGGCTTTGTGCCTCAATGCGTGGAGCATTCGTAATAATGTGGATGAACTAATCGTGCAAATAGATGTAAACGGGTATGATATAGTTGGGATTACGGAGACATGGCTGCAGGGTGCCCATGGATGGAAACTAACCATCCAGGGATATTCAGTATTTAGAAAGGACAGACAAAAAGGAAAAGCATTGCCGGTTAAAGAGGAAATTAACACAATAGTGAGGAAGGATATTAGCTCCGATGATATGGAATCTGTGTAGGTAGAGCTGAGAAGCACCAAAGGGCAAAAACTTTAGTTGGTGTTGTGTCAGGTGTTTAAGAAATGGGTGTTTATCAAATAGCTGCAGTGATGTCATTGTATGGGAGGAACTGGGCTGTCTGTCTTTCACTTTCGTTTAGAGCTGGGAGCTGCATTGTGTTTTTGGTTTCATTTTCAGAGGTGGAGAACTGCATTCAAAGCAAGCTGTAATGATCACTCTCTTTACAAGCTAAAGAATGTCTTCAGCTCATTGATGATTTCAAAGCAATACCTGTTTCTGTAGAGAATTTAAACCTGCTGTCTTTGTTTAAAAATGTTTTAACTTATAGATGTTGTTTGGAGTGTTATTACGGGTTATCTATAGAGTATTGTATCTGTGGGGTTATCAGGATTGGTAGTTGATAAACTGTTTGCTATGTGTTTATAAAATGTTAACTGGATTCATAGAATAAATAATGCTTTTAGTTCTCTGTTGCATCACACCTGTTAAGTGGGCGCTTGTGCTTCCCAAAATCCAAAATCTATTAAAGGTCGTGGGTCAGGTGAACTCCATGAATTTGGTGTTCTCTAAACCCTGGCCCATAATTGTTGTATATAGACCCACAAACTGCAGTGATGATGTTGGGAATGACATTAAACAGGAAATTAGAGACACATGAGAAAAATAAATATCTGTAATTATGCGTGACTCTCATCTGCATATAGATTGGGTAAATCAAATTAGTAACAATACCATAGGGGTGGAATTCCTGGAGTGTGTAAGGGATGGTTTTCTGGACCAATACGTTGAGGAACCAGATAGACAAGAGTCCAACCTAGACTAGGTATTGTGTAGTGAGTAAGGAATAGTTGGCAGTTTAGTTGTGCAAGGCCCCTTGGGAATGAACAATGATGATATGATAGAATTGTTCATAAAGGTGGAGAGTGACATAGTTGATTCTGAGACTAATCTAAATAAAGGAAACTATGATGGTCTGTCGCGCAAGTTGGTATGATGGATTGGGGAACTTTACTGAAAGGAATGATGGTGGATAGACAATGACACACAAAGAGTGCATGGATGAATTGCAACAATTGTTCATTCATGGCTAACAAGGGAAATAAGAGCTAGTATTAGATTCAAGGAAGAGACATACAAATTGGCCAGATAAAACAGCAGACCCAAGGATTGGGAGCAGTTTAGAATTCATCAGAGGAGGACAAAGGGATTGACTGAGAAGGGGGAAATACAGTCCAAGAGTAAGCTTGTGGGGAACATAAAAACTGTCTGTGAAAGCTTCTATAGGTACGTGAAGAGGAAAGCGTTGGTAAAGAAAAATGTAAAGCAGGCCGGGTTCTCCGACCGCCGGGTCAGAGAATCCCCGGGGGGCACGAGAATCACCCCACGCTGCCCGATGGTGGTTCGCCGATTCTCTGGCGCCGATTCTCGGGTGCCCGCGGGATTGCCGCCGCGTCGGTCGGGGGCCGTTGAAATCACCCCCCCCCCGGCGATTCTCCGAGCCTCGACGGGCCGAGTGCCCACCGAGTTCGGCCGAGTCCAGCCGGCGTGGGTCACGCATGGTCCCACATGGCGGGACCTGGAAGTTCTGTCTGCAGGGGTCGTCCTGGCGGGGGGGGGGGGGGGCGGGGGGATCCAAACCTGGGGGGGGGCCTCCACAGTGGCCGACCGATCGGCGGGCGGGCTGGTTCCATGGGGGCCTAGGTTCCTCCGCGCTGGGCCCCTGTAGGGCTCCGCCATATTGCCCGGGGGCCGGCAAGGAGATGGGAACCCACGCGCATGCGCAAACTTGCGAGACCACTCCGGCGCCGACCTAGCCCTCAAGGAAGGGGTGCATACCTGACAATCAAGGACCATTGACGCCGGAGTGGTTCGCGCTGCTTTTCACGCCGGCGTCAGAACTTGGCCGTGGGATTGGAGAATCCCGGCCACAGGGTTTACAGAGGGAGGAACTGAAGGAAATCAGTATTAGTAGGGAAATGGTTGTGGTGATATGCCTGTGAATAGTTTAGTACATAGTTAGTAGTGCGACCTCCAACCAGCTGGTGACATCAGACATCGGTTACGTGACATGAGGGACTCGCCAGTGGGTAGTAAGGCGGACAACAGGAGGTCGCACATAGAGTTGCTTTAGGAGAGTTCACCCAACTCGCATAGTAACTTTGTCTGTATAGTATTCTGTTTAAATCTTTCCACGTGTTCATCAAAAGTCATCGTTCGAGTTAAGCAACTAGATGATATGCATATATCATTGCAACGGCAAGGTCACAGAACCTTGGGGAACACCTTGGGTGTTGGGGAAATTGATGGGGTTGAAGCTGGTAAATCCCCAGGGCCCTCCACATCCCAGAAGGAAGTGGTCGGAGAAAGTGGATGCACTGGTGGTCATCTTCTATAGACTCTGGAACAGTTCAGACATATTGAAGAGTAGCTGATGTAACTTCACTATTTAAAAAGAGAGGTATTCAGAAGAATCATAGAATCTCTACAGTGCCGAAGGAGGCCATTTGGCCCTTCGAGTACACACCGACCCTCCGAATGAGCACCTTACATAGGCCCACTCCCCCACCCTATCGCTGTAAGCCTATAACTCCACCTCTCCTTTGGGCAATTTAGGCAACCTTTGGACACGAAGGGGCAATTTAGCAATTGGCCAATCCACCTAACCAGTCAACCTGAAGTTGGTCGTGGGGAAAATGCTCGTGTCCATTCAAAAAATCTTTAGAGCAGAGCACTTGGAAAACAGGAGCAGGATCGGAAAGAGTCAGCATGGATTTATTAAAAGGAAATCATATTTGACAAATCTACTTGAATTCTTTGAGGATTAACTAATAAAGTTGATTAGGGGGTGCCAGCGGATGTGGTTTCAGAAGGCTTTCAACAAAGTCCTACGCAAATGTATTGAGATGGATTGAAAACTGGTTGGCAGACAGGAAACATAGAGTAGGAATAAAGCAGCCTTTTTCCAAATGGCAGGCAATGACTAATGGGGTACCGCCGGGATAATTGCGAGGACCCCAGCTATTCACAATTTATAGAAATGATTTAGATGTGGGAACTAAATGTAATATCTCCAAATTTGCAGATGACACAAAGCTGGGAAGGAGGATGAGCTGTGAGTAGGATACAGATTCTTCAGTGTGATTTGGACAAGTTGAGTGAGTGGGTAAATGCATGGCAAATGCAGTACAATGTGGATAAATGTGAGGTTATCCACTTTGGTAGCAGAAACAGGAAGGCAGATTATTATCTGAATGCCCCCTCAATTTATAGTTAATGTGCAATGAGACCTGGGTGTCCTTGCTCGCTAGTCGCTGAAAGTAACCACGCAGGTGCAGCAGGTGGTAAAGAATGCAAACGGGCGGTTGGCATTCCTAGCGAGAAGATTTGAGTACAGGAGCAGGGACATCTTGCTGCAATTAAACCGGACCTTGGTGAGACCACACCTGGAATATTGTGTGTAGTTATGGTCTTCTTATCTGAGGAAGGCTGTTCTTGCTATAGAGGAAATGCAGAGGTTTACCTGATTCCTGGGATGGTTGGACTGGCATATGAGGAGAGATTGAGTTGGTTAGGATTATTTTTGTGAGGGCCAAGAAGAATCCAGCTCGAGTTTTAATAACACAAAGAAATAACATTTATTTACAATAGCATATATATACACAACAGCAGCAGCCACTTCGCTTGCTGGTCACTCTTTCCTGGCTGGTTCCAAACTGGCCAGCTTTATTTATACAGGGAGTCTGCTGATGATTCCTCCGCCCCCCTCATTGGGGAAGCTCATACTCCCACAGGATTGTGGGATTGTCATTTGTCCTCAGCCAATGGTAATCAGGCAGGTTATAGTCCAAGGTCCAAGGAATCCACCGAAGACCCTGGCGAAGGAGGGCGTCGGACTCGTTTTGGCGCAGGCCGGACACCATTTGCACGAGGCGCTGGATCGGGCGACGTGTAACGAGACGGAGACCGGTGCTTCTGTGATGAACGGCGTAATGGTTGCACATCCACAGCCTGTGGGCCCGAGGATTCCCCCTCTGATGTGTCCTGTGTCTCCATCTCGGAGTCAGAGTCTGCTGCCTCCGTCATCTCGGCGTCTCTATCTCCACGTGGTTCTGTAACGACCTGCGCAGGCTTTGAGTGAGGCACCAGAGGAAGATTGTGAGGACTACTTTCTATTGTCGCTAGTCTCTGTGGCTGTAGAAATGAGCTCCGGGGGCGGGGAATCTTTGGAAGGGATAGTTTCTGGACCGATCGTGGTCTACATGTTTGCGCTGGAGACGACCCTGGGCTTGCACCTGGTAAGATATAGGGCCCGTTTGATGAAAGATTACACCAGGGACCCTCTGGGCACCACCAGCAAAATTCCAAATGAACACTGGGTCACCGGGCGCAAACTGCCATATCGGCCAATGCCGAGAAAAACCATGTCTCTGCTGTTCTTGTGTGTGGCGTACTTTTGCGCCAATGTGCAGGAAATCCATGCTAAGGCGGGTGCGAAGTCTCCGGCCCATTAGGAGTTCTGCGGGAGCTACCCCCGTCACCGCATGGGGGGTGGTCCTGTACGAAAACAAAATGTGCAATTCAACAGGCTGGCCTGTTGAATTGTGTCCATTGACCCGGAAGACTGTTTCTTTAGGCTTCGTTTGAATGTCTGCACTGCGCGCTCCGCCAACCCATTTGAAGCCGGGTGGTAAGGGGCAGTGCGGATATGGCGTATGCCATTCATCTTCATGAACCTCCCCTACCAGCCTCCCCGAACAGGCGCCGGAATGTGGCGACTAGGGGCTTTTCACAGTAACTTCATTGAAGCCTACTTGTGACAATAAGCGATTTTCATTTCATTTTCATTTCAAACTCCTCACTTGTGAATGGAGTGCCGTTATCTGTGACCAGCACCTCGGGGAGGCCATGCGTACTGAAAGACAAATGCATCTTCTCAATTGTTGCGCAGGACGTTGTGCCTGTCATCTTATGCACCTCTAGCCATTTAGACTGGGCATCGATTAATAGAAGGAACATGGATCCTTGAAAAGGGCCGGCGAAATCCGCATGCAAGCGCGCCCAAGGCCGCTCTGGTCATTCCCAGTGATGTAGAAGCTTCTGATGCTCCTGGCAAATGGAGCAGTTTTGGGCCACCTTCTCAATGTTGGTGTCGAGGCCTGACCACCAGACATAACTCCGGGCCAACATTTTTCATTTTGGCCACACCTGGATGCCCATTGCGCAAGTCTCATGATCAGCACCTGTCCTTTTTCCAGGACAATCACACGCGTCCCCCACAAGAGGATGCCGTCTTCCACGCTGAATTCTGACAGCTTGGAGGAAAATGCCCGCAACTCGCCTGGGAGCTGTCTATGCTGCCCACCATACAGGACTATGTGCCGAACCTTTGACAGGACTGGCTCCGTCTGGGTCCACTCACGGATCTGTGATGCCGTGACAGGCAAGGTGTCCATAAAATGTAGGGTTGCAACCTCCTCACCGGTCGTGGGGGTCGACATGGGGCCGGTCGATAAAGGTAATCGGCTCAGTGCGTCGGCATTCACTATCTGCGTTCCTGGTTTGTGCTCCAGAGAATACTCATATGCAGCGAGCAACAAAGCCCAGCGCTGGATCCGTGTGGAAGCAATGGGCGGTATTGGCTTATCCTCTCTGAAAAGTCCCAGCAGAGGTTTATGATCAGTCATGATAGTGAAGTGGCGGCCATACACGTACTGGTGGAAACGTTTCACTGTAAAGACCACTGCCAGGCCCTCCTTCTCGATCTGCGCGTACTTTTTTTCTGCTGGCAGTCAATGTGCGGGAGGCGAAGGCTATCGGCCGCTCGGCCTAGTTTTCCATCTTGTGGGACAGGATGGCCCCAATATCTTACGGGGATGCTTCACATGTGACGAGCAAAGGCTTTCCAGGATCATAGTGGGTTAGTAAGCCAGACGACGACAATTGTTGCTTTACCCGCCGGAAAGCGGTTTCTTGCGGCTGACCCCAAACCTAGGTGTGATTTTTCTTTAGCAGAAGGTGCAACGGGGCCAGCGTAGTTGCCAGATTGGGGAGGAACTTCTCATAATAGTTTACGAGACCGAGAAAAGAACGAAGATGCGAAGTGTCAGTCGGGGCGGGGGCCTGTTGAATTGCGTGCAACCTCTCTGCGACGGGGTGCAAACCTTCGCGGTCCACCCGATAACCCAGGTAGACTACTTCCTTCCTTTGTGCGACGTAAATGGACTCCAGCCTCCGAAAAGTGTCTAAGGACAGCCTCCAGATTTTCCAAATGTTCCTGCTCCGACGTCCCTGTGATCAAAACGTCATCTAAGTAGACAGCGACACGTGGTAAACCTCTCAAAATGCCCTCCATAACGTGTTGAAAAATAGCGCAGGCAGAGGATACTCCAAAGGGCAAACGTGTATATTCATACAGGCCCTGGTGTGTATTAATTGTTACATATGGTCGGGAGGCAGGGTCCAGCTCCAACTGCAGGTAGGCGTGACTCATATCTAATTTTGAGAATGAGGGTCCACCTGCAAGCTTCGCGTAGAGATCCTCTATGCGAGGCATTGGATATCGGTCGGGTCGGGAAGCCATATTCACTGTAAGTTTATAGTCGCCGCACAAGCGAACTGTGGCATCTGGCTTCATTACAGGTACAATTGGTGCTGCACAGTCAGCGAAATGGACGGGCCTGATAATACCCAAAGTCTCCAAATGATTGAGCTCCCCTTCTACCTTCTCGAGCAAGGCGTAAGGCACCGGGCGCGCCCGGAAATAGCGCGGCGTGGCTCCTTGTTCGACTTGGATACGGGCTACGGCCCCTTTTATTTTCCCCAAACCGGGCTGGAATACATCTGGGTATCGTCCTAGCACCTCAGTCAACCCTCCAGAAACTGTTTGGAGGATGTGCTGCCACTGCAACCACAAATGGCGCAACCAGTCCCGACCCAACAGGCTGGGCCCATGGCCGCACACCACAATAAGTGGGAAATGCCCCTCCTGGCGTCCATAAACAACAGGGGTCATCATAGTTCCTGCAATGTCCAGTGGTTCCCCCGTGTAGGTGGCCAACCTGGCCTGTGTGTCGGTTAATGTAAGGGTCTGTATACCCTGCTTGATGCGGTCGAATGTCCTCTGGGCGATCACGGAGACTGCTGCGCCAGTGTCCAACTCCATCTCAAGCGGGTGGCCATTGATCCGTACTGTCACCTTAATGGGTGCCACACGGGGAGCTGCCACAGAATGCAGCTGCAGGCAGTTGTCCTCCGTCTCCACATCCTCAGGAGTGGTCGCCGCAGGTTCATCCACATGGAAGGTACGGCCCCTGGGCTGGTCCCAGTTTCGGTCGGAACGACAGCGCCTCTGGCGCCCCCAGGACCGGTGTCCGCGACGGGGTCGGCGCCTACAAGCCTGACACGGAATTGGCTCCTCATCCATTGGTTCTGGAGAAGGCTCTCTTCGGGGAGGAATGTCTGACAGCCACTGGCGTCAATCTGGACGTCGCCTCGCCCAAGGTACCGCAGGAGTGCGGGGGGACGTTTTTGGATGGAAGGGGTTGCGCCCCAAGGCATGCACCTCCATTACCTGTAGCTCCTGCACTCCTCGTTCTGCGCTCTCTCGGGACAATACTATTTGAAGGGCCTGTTGAAAAGTCAATGTTGGCTCAGCTAACAACTTTCTCTGGGTGGCTGCATTATTAATACCGCAAACCAAACGGTCGCTTAACATTTCTGACAAGGTCTCACCATAGTCACAGTACTCCGCAATCCTGTGTAGCCTGGATAGAAAGTCGGCAAGGGATTCTCCTGGGGTCCTCTCAGTGGTATTAAACTGGCATTAAACCTTTGGACGATCGTGGACGGGGTTAGGTTAAAATGTTCCCCACTAAGTTCACAAGTTCATTAAGCGTTTTGGTGTCTGGCGCAGCTGGGTACATAAGCCTCCTAATCACGCCAAACGTATGTGGGCCGCAGGCGGTGAGCAATATGACCACCTGGCGCTCGTTTTCGGTGATATTGTTTGCCCGGAAATAGTAACGCATCCGTTGTGCATACTGGTTCCAGCTTTCCAGCGCAGCATCAAAAACATCCAAACGTCCATACAGAGGCATGGTATAATAGAAAACAACTTCCAACCTGTATCCAACAAAAATCCAGGGAGGTGGCTTCAGCAGTGGAGACAGCTAGCCACTTTAACCCTCGTCGCCAGTTTTGTGAGGGCCACGAAGAATCGAGCACGAGTCTAAAGAATACAAAGAAATAACATTTATTTACAATAACATATATATATATATATATATATATATATACAACAGCAGCAGCGGCAGCAACTTCGCTTGCTGGTCACTCCTTCCTGCCTGGTTCCAAACTGGCCAGCCTTATTTATACAGGGAGTCTGCTAATGATTTCTCCGCCCCCCCTCATTGGGGAAGCTCATACTCCCACAGGATTGTGGGATTGTCATTAGTCCCCAGCCAATGGTAAGCAGGCAGGTTATAACAATTATATTCACTGGACTTCAGCAGAATGAGGGGGAATCCCATGGAAACTAATAAAATTCTAACAGGACTAGAGAGGGTAGATGCAGGAAACATGTTCCTGATGACATGGGAGTCCAGAACCAGAGGTCACAGTCCAAGAATACTGGGTAAACCATTTAGGACTGAGATGAATGGCACGGTGACACAGAGGTTGGCTCACAGCACCAGGGATCCAGGTTTAATTCCAACCTTGGGTTACAGTATGGAGTTTGCATGTTTGCCCTGTGTCAGCGTGGATTTCCTCCGGGTGCTCCGGTCCTCTCACAATTCAAAAATGTGCAGGTTAGGTGGATTAGCCATGATCAATGCACGGGGTTATGGGATTGGACGGGAGAGTGTGCCGAGGTGAGGGTGCTCTTTCAAAGGGTCAGTGTACTCGATGGGCCGAATGGCCTCCTTCTGCACTGTAGGAATTCTATGATGAGAAGTTTCTTCACCCAGAGAGTGCCGAGCCTGTTGAATTCGCTACCACAGAAAGCAGTTGAGGCCAAAATATTGTGGGCTGGATTCTCTGTTTTTGAGACCAAGGGCGGGATTCTCCAACCCCCCCTCCAGGTCAGAGAATCCTCCGGGGGGGGGGGCACGACACGAATACCGCCCCGCCGCTGGCTGCCGTATTCTCCGGTGCCGTTTTTCGGGTGGGGGCGGAATTCATGCCACGCCAGTTGGGGGGCGTTGGCAGCGGCCTCCCCGGTGATTCTCCGGGCCCCAATCGGCCGAGGGGCCGTCCGTTTTTAGCCAGTCCCGCCGGCGTGAATCACTCAACTCAAGTATCGGCGGGACCTGGCAGGTAAGTTGGCGGGGGCAGTCCTCGGGAGGTGGCGCGGGGGTATCCGACCCCAGGGGGTGCCTCACGGTGGCCTGGCTTGCAATCGGGGCCCACCGATCTGCGGGCGGGCCTGTTCCGTGGTGGCACTTCTTCCTTCCGTGCCGGCCCCTTCCGGGCTCCGCCATGGCCGGCGCAGAGAAGAGAACCCCCGCGCATGCGCCAAAAACGCCAGCCGGTCTGCGCATGCGTGGAACCACGCCAGCGGTTCCGCACATGCGCAAGATCACACCGGCCTTTCGGCGCATGTGCGAACTTGTGCCGTCCCTCTGGCGCCCACCTAGCCCCGAAGGTGCAGAGAATTGTCGCTGGAGAGGTTGCCGCCGGTTCTCCCGCTGGCGTGGGGACTTAGTCCCCAGAAGGGAGAATCCCGGCCCAAATGCTGATGCTAGGACAGAAGAGGTGGACTTATACAACAGCAAAATTGGCGCTGCTCGCAGAGCAATTCCACAAGGTTAATGGGCATCACATGGAACATGAGTGATTCCAATGAAAAACAATGTTGGATACTTCGGGATTGGCACTCAAGATGCTTACAGGCTGCAGCTGCATATTAACACTCCACTCCCCACTCACACTCCTGCCAGACAACAAGATGGTAGCACGAAGAGCGGCACCCCGGTTTGCGGACACGGAGCTAGAGACTCTGCTGGATGCCGAGGAAGAGAGGCAGGCTACCCTTTGCCCCGGTGCGGGAAGGAGGCCTGGGCCACCGCCAGGGCTGACCAGCAGTGCTGGAAGAAGCTGCACGATTTCCTCGGGGTGGCTATGGTGAGCAGGCAGCACTGTGCCCCTAACCAACCCCTGTCCCATACACCCGTAAACCCCCCCTCCCCTCAACCTGGAGGACGAACGAACCCCACCCGCTGGCAGTGTGCACTCACCTCACCATGCACCACATGCCAGAACCCGTAGCTGGGTGCCCTGGCCATGAAGACCACTGGCTACCAACCCACTGTGCTGTATGTGTCTGACTGCCGAACACTGTGGACTTTCTGTTTCCCTCTCCCCCCTGGAGAAGGCGGCCCACAACCTCTGGGAGAGGGAGAAGACCGGAGGGGGATCGCTGGACCAGCGGCCCCTCACTGCAGCGGAGCAGCAGGCATTGGACCTGGTTGGCCCCGGAGAGAGAGCAGTCGCTGAGGTGCAGGATGGCATCGGGTGAACAAGTGAGACCCTGCTGTGTCAGCCACTTCCTCCACCACCCGTGATCCAGTCATGTGTCATGTCTTGCAGGATCACCTGGCAATGAGGTGGGCACTTCTGGTGTCCCCCTGCCCTGACCCCAACCACAACCCCAGCAGATAGCAGCAAGGAAGAGGACACATTCAGCGATGCAAGCCCTCGACTCTCTCAGCCCGAGACATCTTGGAGCACCAGTCCAGGGATGACACTGACTTCCCAACACTGCTGTCCCCAACACCTTTCACCATCCCAGACACACTCCCATAGGTTGGGGATATTGGTGAAGAGGCTCCTGGGACACTGTCAGGTGTGCACCACACACATGTGGTGGTACAGCAGGTGGAGGTAGGAATCCCCGAGGGAGTGAATGGTCAGGGTGCGGCCCAACCCCAGGGACAAGCTGCCCTCCAGATGGGTTTTGGGCTTCTGGAAAGGCCAGTCCCATTGATAGTGGAGATGCAGTCGCAGAGCCAGGGACTGCATGAGGGGCTGTCAGCAACCATCCAGCAACCATGCAGGTGCAGTTGGAGGAGTCCAATATCCTGCAGCGGCAGGAAGTGGTGGCGACCATGCCAAGGCCAACACTGCATGGGTGGCTTCCGTGGTGGAGGCCTTGGGGGCAAAGGTTTCAGCCATGGGTCAAGATGTCCAAGGTCTGGGCACTCTGTGTGAGCGGTGGCAGAGGCCCAGGACAGGGCTGCCCTGCCACAGGCAGCCATGTGCCAGGGCCATCTGGACATTGCAGCGGAGCCCCAAAGCCTGGCTCAGTGACAGCAAGTCATGGCTGAGGGTGTCTACGACATTGCCTGGTCACTGGGTGATGTGACACCGTCCCAGAGGGAGGTGGTCTATTCCCTGTGCTCCATGGCCACGAGCATCAAGTATCTGGTTAAGACAGGAGTAGGCCTCCAAGACTGGCAGTGCCAGGTGAATGGGGAGCCTCAAGGGATCGCTGCACTCGCACCCCTGTACCAAGGAGTAGCCCGGGGGTCATCAGGCACACCGAAGGAGGAGGCGATAATGGGGATCGCGCCAGTGACTCCAGCAGGTGAGATGCCGGAACACCACAGCGCCCCGGACACCATCCACCTCCTGTCCCTGGTGCATCTGATGGGCAGTGGGCAGAATAGGGTGGCACCACACCACCAGGGACACCTGAGCGGCAGACGGGCCCGTCCAGGACCGGTCGCCCTTAAGACGATTGCTAATGGGGACAATGTGGGAATTCAGCAGGCCTCATCCACATCTGGGGCGAGATTCCCCGACCCCCCACTGGGTCGGAGAATCGCCGGGGGCTGGAGTGAATCCCACCCCCGCCGGTTGCCGAATTCTCCGGCACCGGAGATTCGGCGGGGGCGGGAATTGCGCCGCGCCGGTTGGCGGGCCCCCCCCGTGATTCTCCGGCCGGAGGGGCCGAAGTCCCGCAGCTAAAATGCCTGTCCCGCCGGCGTAGATTAAACCACCTACCTTACCGGCGGGACAAGGCGGTGCTGGCGGGCTCTAGGTTCCTGGGTGGGGGGCGCGGGGCGATCTGGCCCCGGGGGGTGCCCCCACGGTGGCCTGGCCCGCGATCGGGGCCCACCAATCCGCGGGCGGGCCTGCGCCGTGGGGGCACTCTTTTCCTTCCGCCTCCGCCATGGGGAAGAGACTCCCTCCACTGCGCATGCTATGGAATGCTGTCAGCGGCCGCTAACGCTCCCGCGCATGCGTCACCCGGAGATGTCATTTCCGCGCCAGCTGGCGGGGCACCAAAGGCCTTTTCCGCCAGCTGGCGGGGCGGAAATTCGTCCGGCGAGCCCCTTAAGGTTGGGGCTCGGCCCCCCAAGATGCAGAGCATTCCGCACCTTTGTGGCGACGCGATGCCCGACTGATTTGCGCCGTTTTGGGCGCCAGTCGGCGGACATCGTGCCGATACCGGAGAATTCCGCCCCTGATATAGTGCCTCGGGATCCACATAGACGTATCATTACGGTCTGTGAGACCAGAAAGGTACAACCAGTTAAGTTGGCACGGCAGCGACACAGAGTACAGTGAAAGGAGCTTGGGCACAAACCTATATGTATTGACCAGGGGGTCGGCATGTGGCGCAGTGGTTAACACTGGGACTGCAGCGCTGAGGATCCGGGTTCGAATCCCAGCCCTAGGTCACTGTCTGTGTGGAATTTGCACATTCTACCCATGTCAGCGTGGATTTCACCCCCACAACCCAAAGATGTGCAGGTTAGGTGGATGGGCCATGCTAAATTGCCCCTTAATTGGAAAAAAAAATAATTGGGTACTTTAAATTTATATTTTTATTAAAAAAAAGTATGTGTTCACCATTTCACAATACACTCCTGTTCACAATGTTTCAGCCTGCCTCGGTGCTCTGTCAGTTAGGTGTGAGGGATGGGCTGGGCTGGCTGAAGAGGGGGCTGGGGTGGAGATGGTCAGACGGTGGGGTGAGCTTGGGCCAGGGACCCTAATTCAACCGCTCTGGTGACCCACCCCATTTCCCCCCATTCCCAACAATCCATCTTCACCTCCCCCACCGCAAGGGTTCGGTGGGACTGTGTGACGGAATGGTCAGCATGCATGCAGGATCACCCAGGTGGATGGTGGAAAGTGCTACCATGGGCAGGAGTCAGACTTTGCCGAACTATGCAGAGTATCGGAGCTGATCATCCGCCATCCCAGTTGTTACTGCCAACCCAGGGCTCCCACCCCATAGTGAGGCAGGTAGGAATCATGGAGGGAGTTGCGGGGAGGGTATGGTGGTGGGCCGGTGTTCATGGGAGGGGGTTGTCAGCTGTGGGGGGGTGATGGGATGATTGTGCCGCTGGCCTGGCCCCCTAATCGGTGCACAAGGACGCATTTAGAATATCCCGTGCAGCTTCCTGTGACATCTCCTCTCCATCCCCACCCTCCTCCGCATCTTCCTCGTCGGACGTGGCCTGGCCTTCATCCTCCTCCTCCAGCATGTCGCCCCTCTGCTGCGCGATGTTGTGGCAGACGAGCAGGCCACCACGATATGGGAGACTCTCTTAGCGCTATACTGGAAAGCGCCCGTCAGAGCGATCCAAACCCTGCACCTGCATGTCCCCTTCCCTCAACCCCCCATTCCCACCCCCGGCCATTCCTCTTGGCACTCTGCTCTCGGCAACCCTGGCCCCGTCAGTGCTCGGCACCCAAGGGGGCCTCTGGCCCTGTCGCTCATCCCTGCTGCGAGGGGTACAATTGGCTACCCATGCCAGCAGTACGCTCCGCGGCCCACATCCGGCACCCAATGGCAGGTCTGGCAGCCCACGGTCACGCCTCTGCTTGTCTTACCTCCTCTCTCTCCCTCATCAGCCAGGGCGCCTATTTCCCGATTTTTTAAATCACAAGTGAAACCCGCCATCATCATTCCTCCTGGCGGAGTTTACCGTGTCAGGCCTGCTAATGATATGCAGACAGTGTTTACTGTACTTATGGAGCAGAATGCATTAACGCCACTGTCGATGCTTCAGATTATGGCATTCTAGCGGGCGCCTGGCGCCGGCCAAAATTTTGGCCTCATGACCAATTCTCGGCCAATCGCCTTTCCTGATTTTGGGGTTGGTCGATGGAGAATCCCGCCTTTATGTTTTCAAGCGGGAGTTCGACATTGCACTTGGGGCTAAAGGATGTGCAGGGATTGAAGGAACAGGGTATTGAGGTGCATGATCAGGCGCAATCATAATGACGGAGCAGTCATAAGGGCTGAATGGCCTCCTTCAGTTCCTATTTTCAACATTACACCTCCAGAAATACTTCATTCTCTGGAAAGTCTCGAAGCCATGAAGTGATGGTATACATGAAAGTCTGTATGCCTCACTTTATTTATGTGAATATCAAACCTTTTCCCTTTTGAAATGTCCAAATAATCCCATGTCAATTCGTTTGTTGACGAATCCAGTCAAGGAAAAGTTTCTGTTTTCTATTCTGAAACCTACCTTGAGCCTCATTTCCAAATAAAGGGATCCTGTTGGGCTTTTGCAAAGCAAAAAGCACAGCAAAAAATAAACCTTCTTATTCCTTCCCTCGGGATGCCTTTTAACTTAAAAACCTCAGACGGAGGGGGTCTTAACTGATGCTGTCCTGCACTCTGCGTTATGCTTTGTTCTAGTAGCAGCTTACGTGAGGCCCAAATGGCTTTGTATTACAGTAAGTGATCTGCTATAATGAAAGATTTTCTTGTCATAATATACACCAGTAGATCATGGTGCAGACACACACTGATGGACACACAGTGGGACCAATCATCATACACAACACCGCAGCCAATCACCAGTGAGAGCACATGCACTATAAAGACAGGGGGCATCAGAGTTCCCGCTCATTCGAGTAGCAGCTAGCTAGGAGCACAGAGCTCACAGCCTGCAACACAGACATTCACCATGTGCTGAGTGCATCAACTGGTTAGGACAAGGCAAAGGTCTTTAGTTAAAGCTAGTATCGTATTTACCCACAGTTCAAGTATGTTTAAATAGTTAACCTTTTAATAAAATAGTGTTGCACTACTTCAAGTGTTGGTGACCTGTATATGATCCAGAACACCCAATACATAATTTCTTACAGCTGAAGTCAGTCCTGCCAGGAATGTATTCCCTGACAATTCAGCCCTGGATCGCAAGAGTATTACACAAAGGCCTCTGCTTGCTGCTTCGATCATGTGACTCTTGCTGTCTGCTGTTAATGCAGCAATGCCTGTTTAAACCATTCCAACAAATAGTTTACCAAGTCAGGAAGGCATTAAGTTCACGAAGCAGTAAAGAAAACAGAGGCAGAAAAACATTCCAGCCCTTATAATGGAATGATATCCCTTGACTAAAACCACTGGGAAAAAAAGGTTTTTCTGGTTACTATCTCATTGCTGTCTGTGGGAGCTTTCTGTGCACAAATCGACTCTCACATTGCCTAAATGACAGCAACAACGACACTTCAAAAGTACACGACTGGTTGTGAGATCCTTGGGGCTGGAAACGCACAATATCAGTCGAAGTCCTTCATATCTTCAGTTCGGAAAACTCCCTTGGAACAGCTAGGTGTTTGGAAATGAAAATAGTCAGCAGTAATAAATTCTTTATTAAAGATTTGACTGGTGATAAAGACTCGCACAATATATACAGTAAACCTCTCTGGCTAGAATGTCGAGGTAAATGAAGATCGGTTGATCTGAAATCACCAGGGTGCTCACTGGATGGTAAGTTGATTGGCAGATATAGGGAAAACAGGCTGAATGTGAATCCAATATAACTAATGTAGTTCCTCCTGAGTATAGTTGCAATTTACAGCACACAAAGCCAGTTAAAGCTCGCACACAGAATTACACAATGCCGTTCAAAATGAACACTAAAGTACACAGTCCCAAAAGTACCCTCGGCAGCTGTGTACATTGAAGAGTCATCTCGACCCTGTTTTTCTCCACAGATGTTGCCTGACCTGATAAGTACTTCCAGCAAATGTTGTTCTCATTTTGTACATACAGCGTCTGCAGCATTTGCTTCATTGAAGGGGTCCTAACCCACGAGGCCGAGTTTTCGAATGTTCCATTCAGGTTTAGCCGAGGGATGGTCTGGATATTTAAACAATCCTCCCTCTGCTTTCCACCATCACCCTCTGAAATTTCTATCTGTTTTTCATTGTACCATTCGATCACTCAATAGAAACATGGGAATCACTGATGTTTTTTTTTCTCCTTGAGCTACAGCAGATTCCCCAATTCATCCAGTGTAAACCAACGAGTTGGGTTTGTGCTCTCAGTTTTCACTGGGATATTGCAGTGAATCAGAGCAAAGTTATCAATAGATTAGTGATACAGGGGCTTGATCTTAATTCAGACCTTGTGCTCTGGTCTGATTACACAATTTATTTCATTTTCTTTATCTGAATTGTCAGATTTCTGGAAGTATTAATATTTCTGTTTGGCTTTTATTTGAAAACTGGAAAAAGCTGAAGTAGCTTTCTCATTCTGGCACCCAAAAAAACATTCCGCCTTACTGCACCGTTCAAAAGTTTAGTTACGTTAATGCTTATGAAAAACATGGAAAGGGGACTTTTTGGCTCCATCAGTCAAATCTGTTCAAGCAAGTTTGAAAACCCCGAATTATGTCTATCGACTGTTTGAGTGTGCACCTGCGTGTATGTGTGTTTGTGTGTGCGCATGCATATGTATCACGTGTGTGTCTCCCGACAGTATGTCTGTTTTGTGTGTTCTTTTATCTATGCATGTGTCTGCTTAATGTTTTTGTCTGCTGTGTGTCTATTTGTTGCGTGTTTGTGTGTGTGTGTGCGTGTCCCCCCAGAAGGAAACAATAGTTCAGACCAGTATTCTCATTTCCCCGTTTTATTGTTTTTTTCCTTCTGGGTCTGCTGTCCATGTGTATGTATCTGCTGTATGTGTGTGTAAGTTTCTTCTGTATGTGTGTGTCTGCTGTATGTTTGTGTCTTTACGTGTCTGCTGTATGCATGTGTCTACTGTGTGTATGTGAACTAGATCATTAGTTTCGGACACATGATCCTCTGCAATCGAACGGATGACAGTAAATGGTAATTGAAGATCTGGTGAGATAATACACATTTGAAAATCCTGTGTGACAAGTCAGGGTACAGCTGTTTGGCAGACCAAATTGATCTCAAAAGGTCAGTTCTTCTCACGTGTCCATATGTCTGCAGTGCAGCCAGTTATACAATGGAAAACTCCCTTGAGGAGCTCACTGCTGTGAGCTGACAAGCAAGAGTAGTGACCCGTGAGCAATTCGCTGACTGACAGTCAACTGTAGAGTCTGGTGAACAGGAACAAAGTGGGCTGAGAACTAGACTTGCAGTGACCTGTGTGTGTGTCTCGCCATGCTCAATTACAGTGGTCAGGACGAGGAAATGTTGGATAATACCAAACTCTGACAGTCACTTCAGTTGAGTGTGAACTTTTGTGAATGAGAATTTTCTATTTTTGTGTGAGAAAAGTCACGTAGCTTCACCCATGTAAGGGCATAGGGCTGGAAAAGGCTACGCTCATGACATCACCAGGTCATAATGCAGGTTATCAGCTTCCGCGGGTATTTTCTCATCCACAACCTCAATGAGAGTGTCCTTTTCCTCTGATCTCTCATTCTCACCCAGCTTCTCTTCTTCTTGCGACGGACACTTCAATTTCTCGACAGTTGTCACTTTGCATGTTATTTCTTCTTCTGCTTTGTAAATCAGGCTCCCCTTAGGTTGCTTATTCCACACCTGTAAAAAGAAAACACGGACTCAGTCTATCCACCTTTCTCAGAGAAAGTTTCAAAAGAAATGCTTGCATTTCTGTGGTGCCTTTCAAAATCAAAGGAGGCCCCAAAGGGTGTCACAGCCAATGAAGCACTTTTGAAACGCAGCTACTGTTGTAATACAGTGAATGGAGCGGCCATTCCACGCACAGCAAGTTCCCCTAAGGAGCAATGGAATACTGACCATAGCGTCGGTTTTGGTGCCATTGGCTGAGAGTTAAATGTCGGCAGGGAAACCAGGAGAATTCTCAAGGGATTTGGACCTCCTGCCTTATTCCAGAGGGCAGGCACCTGAAAGATAGCACCTTCGCCAGTACAACATTCCCTTAGAACTGTACTGGAACATGAGCCTGGACTCTGTCTTCATGTCTCTCTGGCGCGATTGGAACTCACAACCTTCCAGCTCAAAGATACGCATTACCCACTTTAGCCATCGTAGAAACTTTTGCATTAAAAGGGAGTATACATATTGAATGACAATTTATTTCATGGTCTTGCTGAATTTAATTGGCGATATTTCCACCACTCGTCCCCCCGCTCCACCCCGGCACCGTGTTTTGCAGAGCAGGCCCACCATCTTCCGGAAGTGGGAACTTCCGAATTCTATGCTGTTTACCGTTGCCGGGGAACAGCTGGAAAATCCCTCCCAATCTATTTGTTCATTTACTATTGAGTGACTGCTGCACTCCATTGTTGCCAGTGAGCTAAGCGGCCCACCTCACACAGTGAGTCAAGTCAATGATCAAACACAGAAATCAGTCAAAGACAAAATGGGTCCCACACTGCTTCCTATTTAAGTCACTACTCCTCCAGTCCTATAACTCTCAGAGATCTATGCACTCCTCCAGTTCTGGCCTCTTGGGCAGTGTTGGTTTCCTAGACCATGCCAATGTTAAAGACCGACAGCAACATCTGTTGAACATACCAAGTAGTCTCCATTCGAATCTCCAAACATGCCTTTAAAAAGCTTCCCCGGATCAGGAATTGGTGGAAGGATCAATATCTGAAGCCTAAAAAGTGAAAAGTTAATTAGCTGATTGGAAAAAGAGCCATTTACCAAACCAATAAGGTCAATAAGCTACGTCAGTAATATGATAAAATGCTAGTGAAGCTATCCAACATAATTTATTGAGATTATTTTGTTGGCCTGTGTTCAAATAGTCCAACATAGAATTATAGAAATGACAGCACAAAATGTGACACAGGAACATAAGAACAGAATGAGGGCATTAAATCACATCTGCTCTAATCTCAGCCCTGCTGCTCCATTTCCAGTCCTGCTAACGGTTCTAATGTTAGCCCGGCTGCTATCGGCTCCGTTCCCAGCCCTGCTGCTATCTACTCTAATCCCAGCCCTGCTGCTATCAACTCTAATCCCAGCCCTGCTGCGATCTTTCTCGAACCTCATCTGTTATCTGTTCCAATCTCAGCCCCTCTGGATCTACTCTAATGTCAGGTCTGCTGCTATAAACTCTAACCTCAGCCCTGTTGCTGCTATATGCCCTAACCTCAGCCCTGCTTATATCTACTCTAATCCCAGCTCTGTTGCTATCTGCTCTAACCTCAGCCCTGCTGCTATCTGTTCTGACCTCAGTCCTGCTACTCTCTATTGTAATCCCAGCCCTGCTGCTTTCCACTCTAATCCCAGTCCCACTGCTATCTGCTCTAATCCCAGCCCTGCTGCTATCTGCTCCAACCTCAGCCCCGCTGCTATCTACTCTAACCTTGCACATGCTGCTATCTGCTCTAATATCAGCCCTGCGGCTATCTACTCTAATCTCTACACCATTGTTTACTGCTCTTATCCCAGCCCATACTATCTGCTCTTAGCCCAGTCCCACTGCTATCTGCTTGTGTCCCAGCACTGCTTCTATATGCTCTTATCCTAGCCCCACTACTATCTGCTCTAATCATCCCCCTGTTGTTTTCTGTTCCAATCTCAGCCTTGCTGCTATCCATCCTAATTCCAGCCCTGCTGCTGTCTGCTCTAATACCAGCCCCACTGCGTTCTACTCTAATCTCAACCCTGCAGCTTTCAACGCTAATCCCAGCCTTGCTGCTATTTGCTCTAATCTCCGCTGCTATCAGCTCTACTCATCAACCTGCTGTGTTCTTTAAAAAAAAATAATTTAAGAGTACCCAATTAATTTTTTTTCCAATTAAGAGGGAATTTAGCGTGGCCAATTCACCTACCCTGTACATCTTTGGGCTGTGGGGATGAAACCCATGCAGACATGGGGAGAATGTGCAAACTCCACACTGATAATGACCCAGGGCTGGGATTGAACCCGGGTCTTCAGTGCCATGAGGCAGCAGTGCTAACCAATGCACCACCATGCCACCCATTGGGCAGCACGGTAGCATAGTGGTTAGCACAGCTGCTTCACAGCTCCAGGGTCCCAGGTTCGAATCCTGGCTTGGGTCACTGTCTGTGCGGAGTCTGCATGTTCTCCCCGTGTCTGCGTGGGTTTCCTCCGGGTGCTCCGGTTTCCTCCCACAGTTCAAAGATGTGCAGGTTAGGTGGATTGGCCATGCTAAATTGCCCTTAGTGTCCAAACAAAAAGGTTGGGTGGGGTTACTGTGTTACAGGGATAGGGTGAGGGTGTGGGCTTGGGTGGGGTGCTTTTTCCAACGGCTGGTGCAGAGTCGATGGGCTGAATGGCCTCCTTCTGCACTGTAAATTCTATGATTCTATATCCTGCTGTATTCTGCACTAATCTCAGCCCTTCTGCTGTCTGCTCTAATCCCAGTCCCACTGCTGTCTGCTCTAATCCCAGTCCTGCTGCTATCTGCTCTAATCAATCATTCTCCTACTGTGTTCTGCACTAATCTCATCCCTGTTGCTATCTGCTCTAATCTTAACACATGCTATCTACTCTTTCTCAGCCCTGCTGCTGTCTGCAATAATCCCAAAATTTGCTGCTATCTGTTCTAATCCCAGCCCAACTGCTATGAACACTGATCTCTGCCTGCTGCTATCTACTCTATTCTTAGCCATGCCACTATCTGCACTGCTCTTATCCCAGTCCTCTGCTATTGGCTCTTCTCACAGCCCCACTGCTATTGGCTCTTCTCACAGCCCCACTGCTAATTGTTCTAATCTCAGCCCTGCTGCTATCTACTCTAATCTTAGCCCTGCCGCTATCTGCTCTAATCTCAGCCCTGCTGCTACCTGCTATTATCCCAGCCCCACTGCTATATGCTCTAACCCAGACCTGCTGCTATCTACTCTAATCTTAGCCCAGCTACTACCTACTCTAATCTCAGCCCTCCTGCTATTTGCTCTTAACTCAGCACCGCTGTTACATGCTCTCGTCTCAACCCTGCTGCTATCTGCTCTAATCGTAGTTCTGCTAACTGCTCTAATTCCAAACCTGGTGCTATCTACTCTTATCCCACTCCCGCTGAAATCTGCTCTTATGCCAGCCCTACTGCTATATGTTCTAATCTCAGCCCCTGCTATCTGCTTGAATCTCAGGTCTGTTAACTGCTCTAATCCCAAGACTGCAGCTATCTGCTCTAATTTCAGCCCTGCTGCTATCTTCTCAAATGCCAGTCCCGCTGCTGTCTGCTCTAATCTCAGTCCTGCTGCTATTTGTTCTAATCTCAGCCCTGCTGCTATCTGCTCTGATCATCACCCTGCTGATATCTGCTCCAATCATTCCCGTGCTGCTATCTGCTCTAATCTCAGCCCTGCTGCTATCTATTCTAATCTCAGCCCCTTTACTAGGTCCTCTTATATTTTCACTTTCTAAATACTCTCCCAGTATCCTGTTACAATTCGTATGATAGATGGTATCAGCCTGTTTTCAAAGTTCCTATAACATGACTTCCCCAATTAGGAAGCCACACACGGTGACTTTAGGCTTGGTCAAGTATTTTCTGTCTCTGCCTTTGTGAGGTTTTTGACTGTTCTTTCAAAATCGACCAATATTTTACAATGGAAGTTAAAGAGACCTTTTTGAACTGAAACATAGAACTCTTACTGTTTCAAGTAAGTAAGCAGTGTGATTGCAGCTGCTGCCACCAGTATTGGGACAACGATGAGCAAAGTAATTTTCCAATTCCAACGTCGCCCAATGTCTTTCCCTGTGAAGAATATCATTGCGTTAGTTACGGAGAAACAAATATGTATTGCTGTTTTCAAATCTGCATGATTCACACAACCACAATTCCACAATAAACCAACGTCTGGGAATTTGATTGCGGCGCTCCCAATTTTTGGGTACCAAGGTCTTGCAATATATATATTTTTTGTTCTTAGGACGTGGGCATCGCTGGCTGTGCCAGTATTTATTGCCCATCCCTAATTGCCCTTGAGGGGGCAGTTAAGAGTCAACCACGTTGCTGTGGGCCTGGAGTCACGTGTAGGCCAGACCCGGTAAGGATGGCAGATTTCCTTCCTAAAGGACATTAGTGAACCAGATGGGTTTTTATGACAATTGACAATGGTTTCATTTTTGAATGATTTTTAATTCCACATTTTTATTGAATTCAAATTTCACCATCTGCAGTGGCGGGATTTAACCAGAGTACAATGGGTCTATGGATTACTGATTCACTGACAATACCACTATGCCATTGCCTCTCCTGGTGACAAGAAGCATGGGCACATTTCTAGTTAGGAGTGCACCACCCCTCATGTTGAAATGGGCTTCTCCCTTGGCATCAGAACTATTTAAAGCAATGGAAAATGTACTTAAATAAGAGTCCTGTAACACTTGGGAGGACCCCTTTCTGATTTTGGATCTTCGGCAGTGCCTGATTCACCATGTGGTAAGCTCATTCAGCATCTTGGGGCTTTATCAGGTAGGGTGCAACTTTCCTCAGAATTATTTGAAGGCATTGTCTGAAATCTAGAGGTTTGGACATAAAACTTTGGAAAGCTCAGTTTGACTCCTGAGGAGGTTTTACTAATCCAGGACTGTTTGTCTCTGTCATTAAAATCGTTTTATTGTCGTCATGCGTGGTCTGGTAGGTCTGCCTTTTATCTTGGCGATTAAAATAGGAGAAAGGAAGACGCTGGGGGAAGAGCAAGGACGTGGGCACTGTCCAGGAGGCCCCTATGCCTCGAGGGTCTTCAAGGAGTCCCTTCTCCCAACAGGGGTTTCACTGAGGAGGAATGTTTCGGGCACCTTCCCTCCAACAAAGAGACTGTCGCTGAGCTCTGTCACCTGCTGCATTCACAAATGTATCCTCCATCATGGATGGCACTCCCTGTGGCTTTCAATCTTGCCATGACTCAAGCCTTCGCCCCACAGGTTGTGGGTGACATTAGTAGCATCTCTCAGTTTGGAGTCCAGCACAGTTTCAGGGAGGCCACCAAATTTCTCTACATCAGGAGTAACTCCTACACCTTAATCTCCATGAACGGAGTGAAGCAGTAAACTTCACTCACAGTGCTGGCTTAAAGATTTGCCTTTGTATAGCACCATTCACGACCACGGCACATTGCAAATTGCTTCACAGACAATAAGAGTATTTTTTAAGCATATTCACAGCTGTAGTAGAGGACAGGGGGCAGCCAAGCTGCACACAACAAACGCCCACACACACAGCAGCTTATTGTGAAGTTGACTGAGGGGTAAATGTTGACCAGGCATTTAGGATAACAGCTCTGCTTCAAAATTGTACCATGGGATCTTTAACATTCACTTGAGGGGCAGACAGGGCCTCTTAGTTTAATGTTCAAAGCAGCACATCTGACAGTGCAGCACCGCCTCAGTACCGCACTGAAGCTTCAGTTGAAAATGTTTGTGTTCAAGTCCTGGAGTGGAACCTGACCCCACAATCTCCCAGCACAAAAGGTGAGAATGAAAATAATGGAGGCACGGTTAACACTGCGCTTTTTTTCCTTGATATCCAATTCTAGCTTCTCCAGGCACCTAGCGTTAATCATAGGCTCCCTCCATCTTGCCTTGTGGGCTCCCCCAGCCTCCCATTATAAAATAAGTCTTGCATTTCTGTAGCATCTTGCACAACCTCAGGGCCTCCCGAAACACTTTACAGTCAATTAAGTTATTTTGAAGTGGAGTCACTGTTTTTAATACAGGATACGCAGCGGCCAATAGTGCACAGCAAGATCCCTCAAATGACTCTGAACTAATGACTGGATAATCATTTATTTTTAAGTGATGTTGGTTGAGGGATCCATATTACCCAGGATACAGGGAACAGGTGTCCTGTGCAGTTGAGCTAAGGTCCTCTCTGCCTTCTCACATAAATGTACAAGATCTCCGAGCATGATTTTGAATAAATGCAAGGGAGTTCTCCCCCTTGCCATAGTCAATGCTTACCTCTCAAAACAACTTCACTAAAACAAATGATCAGGTCACTTATTTATTGCTGTTTGGTGGGAGTCTGAGATGTGAAAATTTGCTGTCACATTTTCAAGTTTTGTTTCAGAAAGTCACAAAGGTCAACTTTGATCATTTAAATTTTGGTTTATACTTTTTACTTTGCTCTACTGTCTTCAGTTAGCTGGATGTATGGTGATGTTTCTCTTACCAAAATATACCTCTTCACTCCACTCACTCCAAATTGGATTTTCTCCGCAAAGTTTGTAATTGGCTCGCACTTGGATTATGTTCTTGACATTCAGGTCTGCATCAAGAATCTTCCATATTGGGTCCTGGCACTTGAAGGAAGAAAGTATCATGTGGTGACAAAGAAATCCAGGACATGACTATTCCTTTAACAAATTGCATGAAACATGAGGGAAATTGGAGTCTCCCGATTGTCAATAAATTGAAGCTGCCTCAACGATGTTTAGTGACGGGGGTTGGGATGGCTAAAAAGGGCAATATCGAGGCTACTGGTGAGGCTATCCTGCCGCTTTATGTCATTGCGGGCAAGAGTCTCTGGCGTTCTTGCGGCATGTTTCTTGGCAATATGAAGCGTCCCACCATGGGTAGGCAGCGGGATATTCTGGTCCTGCCGCTGTCAATGGGATTTCCCATTGAATCCATCCCACGCCGCCAGAATATCCCGTCGGTGTGAACAGATCTCACCCAGTGACTCCACTTGGAGAACTGTATATAGTTCTGGTCATCACAAAAAGGACATTACAGACCTTGAAAGGTTAGACCCACAGAATCCCTACAGTGCAGGAAGGGGTCATTTGGCCCATCAAGTCTGCACCGACCCTCTGAAAGAACACCCTACCCGACTCCCCCCACCCTATCCCCGTAACACCATAATAATAATAATCTTTATTGTTATCACAAGTAGGCTTAACATTAACACCGTGATGAAGTGACTGTGAAAATCTCCTAGTCGCCACACTCCGTTGCCTGTTCGGCTACACTGAGGGATAATTCAGAATGACCTAAAAGCATGTCTTTCGGGACTTGTGGGAGGAAACCGCTGCACCCGGAGGAAACCCACGCAGAAACGGGGAGAACGTGCAGATACTGCACAGACAGTGACCCAAGCCGGGAATCGAACGTGGAACCCTGGCGCTGTGATGCAACAGTGCTAACCACTGTGCGACTGTGCCCCCCCCACCTAACCTACACATGCCTGGACACCAAGGGGCAATTCATCAAGGCTAATCCACCTAACCTATACATCTTTTCATTGTGGGAGGAACACCCAGAGGAAACCCATGAGAATTTAGAATGTCCAATTCACCTAACAGCACATCTTTCGGGACTTGTGGGAGGAAACTGGAGCACCCAGAGTAAACCCATGCAGACACAGGCAGAAAGTGCAAACGCTACACAGTCACCCAAGATTGGGACTGAACCTGGGTCCTGGCACTGTGAGGCAGCAGTGCTAACCACTGTACCACCTAGTAACTGGAATAGTTGAAGGGATAAGGAGGGATTGAAGTATGAGAAGTGATTATTGGTTATGATCTCACTGGAAAAGAGTGTATTAAGAGGTGACATGTGTGCTGTTTTTTAGGATTCCAAAGTGTCTAGGTTATGATGACCACAACAAACTGTTTCACCTTCTCCAGAACAGTAGATGAGAGAAAAGAGCTTCCGTTTGTAGGGAATAAGTTCAAAACTAAAAAATGGAAAACGCTGGGCAGAATCTTCATTCCAAGGCAGAGTCAGGTTGGGAGGTGGGAGTGGGGATAATCTTAGCGGCTGGTGTGTTATTCTGTCGGTTTAGTGTTGCCTGTGGCCTACCTTCAGGTAGACAGTTCCAGCAGGGTGATGGAATTGAAGTGTCAATCGAGGACATTCTTCACAGACGATAGGTGGGTCCCCGATATAGGTAAGGCTGTCGGTTGGATGGTGGTGGTCTGGTGTTAGGCTGGGAGGGGATTTAAGCCACATCCTGAAATGTAACCCAGCATGCATCTAATGGATTTTGTGGGACACAGCTGTGATCACAGGCCATCCTGTGGCAGGGCCCCTCCTCTGCAATGATGATCTGGCAGCTATGGCCACAGTTTTATCTGTTTCAATGCCAAGCCTTTAAAAGGTGCCTCCATTTTGAGATGTCCTTTCAGTCCTGCGCCTTCAGCCATCCTGGTGTAGTTAGCCAGCCACCCAGAGCTTTGGACACCCCCACTCACCCTCTCCCAGTTGTGGAAACCCACCCACCCAGCAGGCTCCACACTGTTACCCTCAAGTGAACACGCCTCCCCAACGCAGCGTCCGTATTGGTCACCTCCCCGAAAATCTCCTCCAGGATATTGCCTGGGTCACCTCTGGATTCTCTATCCTGAATTCGGCCTGGTGACAGGATCAGGATCCTCAAATTAAAATTCAGCTGCTGTTTCTGTGAGCAAGTGGTCAACCTATGGAAAAGACTCCCGAAGTAGAAGATGGAAGTGTTGATTCAACCAAATCTAAATTAGATGGACAGCTTTCGGTAAATTGCATTCGAGGAAATAGTTGAGTAAGCTGAGGCATAACAAGGACTTAAAAGTGTAGATTTGGGAGGAACCAATGGTTCTTAAAGCTCTTCAACACTGGGGTTTTCCTGAAAAAAGGCTGGATTCTTACGTCCCCCTGCCGCAAGAACGCCACGGGCGAGACGCCGACAATGGAAAAATCCATTGACTTTGGGCGGATTCTCCGGTCGCTGGGCAAGCTCGGCCGGAGAATCCCGACCATAATGTCTGAATCTGTTGTAGTTTAATGAATGGCGATTGATTGCCATGATTATCACTGCCATTATATCACACTAGGTTCTGTGACCTTTTTCAAGCCAGTAGTTCTAATGTTTATGTGTAAATTTACATCTTTCCAATTTTAACTTACTGGAGGATAGCAGACACCAGGTGGCACGGTAGCACAGTGGTTAGCACTGTTGTTTCACAGCACCAGGGACCCGGGTTTGATTCCCAGCTTGGGTCACTGCACGGAGTCTGCACATTCTCCCAGTGTCTGCATAGGTTTCCTGCGGGTGCTCCAGTTTCCACCCACAAGTCCCGAAAGACGTGCTTGTTAGGTGAATTGGACATTTTGAATTCTCCCTCTGTGTACCCGAACAGGCACCGGAATGTGGCGACTCGGGGATTTTCACAGTAACTTCATTGCAGTGTTAATGTAAGCCTACCTTGTGACACTAATAAAGATTATTACAAAATATTGATGACTGAAATGTAGACATTGTCAAAGGCCTCTTAGCCGAACAGATTCACAGAGAGTGCATGGTTAAAACTGCTTGGTATGAGGACTTCCGGTGGCAGCTACGAAGGAGTAAGTCGCACATTTGGTGGCTTCCGCTCTGGTCGGATTTTTGGACCTTTTCCCCCGATTTTCTACCGGACATGAATTGTAAAACTGATGACAGAGGCAATTGTGTACTGAATTCCCACTTCGGTGCATGGAGAGAAGAACTATAAGTGCTTGTAAAGGCAGAAACAAAAAGTCAGAGAAGGCTTGGGCTGACGCTGCAGCAGAGACAGAATGGCGGAGGACCGGACCTCTGGTTCGTCGACCGAGTGGTCAACGGAGCAGCTGATGCAAGTTATTCAGGAAGGCTTTGCTAAGCAGAAACGGGACTGCTTGGACCCAATAAAAGAGTCAATTGAGCAGCTGGAACTTAGATTGGACACCCAAGCTCGGGCGATCCAGAAGGTAGAGAGGCGCTGGCTGAGCAGGAGGAACATCAAACTGCGGTGGAGTTGGAGGTGGGGATGCTGAGAGACCAGCAGAAGAAGCTCCTGGAGAAGGTGGAGGACCTAGAGAATAGGTCCTGCCGGCAGAACTTGAGAATCGTTGGGCTCCCGGAGGGGCTCGAAGGAGCGGACGCTAGGGCATACATCGCTGATATGTTTGAGAAGCTGCTGGGGGTTGGGGCATTCTCCCAGCCCTTGGAGGTGGACAGGGCTCACTGAGCACTCGCGAGGAAGCCGCGAATGGGAGACCCACCGAGGGCAATGGTGGTGAGATTCCACAGGTACTTGGATAAGGAGCTCATTCTACAGTGGGCCAAGCAGACATGGAGCTGTAAGTGGGACAACAGTATCCTGTTGGTTTACCAAGACATGAGTGTGGAGGTGGCCAGGAGAAGGGCAGGCTTCAACCAGATTAGGTGGATCCTTTTTAAGAAAAAGGTGAAGTTCGGACTGTTGTAACCGGCCCGTCTCTGGGTCACGCACGAGGACCAGCACTTTTATTTCGAGTCGCCTGAGGGTGCGCTGGAAAAGGAAAGGACTGGTGGTGGACAGAGAGATTTTGAACTTTGCTGCAACGTTCTTGGTTTTTTTTGTTGTTTTTCTGTTCTTTTTAAAAAAAAGTTTCTCGTTTTTTGTTTTGTGGAAGCTGTTTGTAATGCCTTTTGCATTGATTTGGGACCAGCGGTAGAGCTGAGTGAGTTAAGGTTTTCATTTGCACTGTTAGGGGATGGAGGTGTGCTTGTTTTAGATCTTGGCGTTTTTCTGTCAGGCAATTGTGTGGGGATTGTTTGATGTTGGAGTATGTTTGTATGAGCAGGGTGAAGGGTGGGGATGGAACAATAGGTGGGAGACTATCCGGCGCCAGGGATGGGGGCCACCAAGCTAGCTGGGCGGGCTAGCTCATGGAAGCGCAGTGGGGGTGTGTGCATATGTTTGGTTTTTTAGAGGGGTTGGGTTACAGAGTGTTGTTACTTGGGGGGGGAAGGGGGGGTAAATGTTCTGCTGACGAGGGAGGGACTTGGGCTAAGGGACAGAGAGGAGGTTGGAGGCTGCCTGGGGGCAGACCGGTGGAGGCGCGGAGCATGGGCTGGAGGTGGGCCCAAAAAAGGGGATGGCTGATCGGCGAAGGGGGAGGGCAATGAGCCCCCCAACTAGGCTGAATCACCTGGAATGTTCGAGGGTTAAATGGGCCGATCAAGAGGGCACGTGTGTTCGCACATCTTAGGGGACTGAAGGCAGACATGCTAATGTTGCAGGTACGCACCTTAGAGTAACTGACCAGGTTAGATTGAGGAAAGCCTGGGTCAGTCAGGTCTTTCACTCGGGACTAGACTCAAAGACTAGAGGGGTCGCGATCCTGATCAATAAGCGGGTGGTGTTTGAGGTGGGTAGAATAGTCTCGGATGTGGGAGGTCGGTACATTATGGTCAGTGGGAAACTGGAGGGCGTGCAGGTGCTATTAGTAAATGTGTATGCGCCAAATTGGGATGATGTGGAGTTTATAAAGAGGATGCTGGGTAAGATACCAGACCTGGACTCGCACAGGTTGGCCATGGAAGGGGACTTCAACACAGTTATGGACCCTGGCTTGGACCAGTCAAGCTCGAAAATGGGCAGGGTGCCAGCAATGGCAAAGGAACTAAAAGGGTTCATGGAGCAGATGGGGGGGGGGGGGGGGGGGGGGGGGGGGGGGGGGGTGGTGAACCATGGAGATTTGGGCAGCCGAGGGTGAAGGAGTTCTCCTTCTACTCACACGTGCATAAAGTGTACTCCCAGATTGATTTCTTTATTTTGACAGGGCTTTCCTGGCAGGGGTGGTGGACACGCGGTACTCGGCAATCACAATCTCAGGCCATGCTCCGCACTGGGTTGACCTGCAGGTTAGTAAAGACAGTAACCAGCGCCCGCAATGGAGGTTAGATGTGGGACTTTTGGCTGATGAAGGGGTGTGCGAGCGCATGAGGAAATGTATTCAGGCCTGCAGGTCAACGACACAGGGGAAATTTCAGCAGCGGTGGTCTGGGAAGCACTGAAGGCAGTGGTCAGAGGAGAGCTGATCTCGATACGGGCCCATAGGGAGAAGGTGGACAGGGCAGAGACGGACCGACTGGTAAAGGAGGTACTGCAGATCGATAGGAGGTATGCGGATACCCCAGAGGCAGGGCTTTTAAGGGAATGGTGGAGGCTACAGGCGGAGTTCGGCTTGTTAACCATAGGAAGGGCGGTGGAGTAGCTGAGAAAGGCGAGGGGGGCAATCTAGGAGTATGGAGAGGCCAGCAGAATGCTTGCACAGCATCTTAGAAAGAGGGAGGCAGCCAGGGAGATAGGGAAAGTAAATGAAGGAGATGGGAACCTGGTTGGTGATTCAGTAGGGGTGAATAAGGTGTTCAGGGATTTCTACAGTAGGCTGTACAGGTCGGAACCCCCTACGGGGCCGGAGGGGATGAGGCACTTCTTGGAGAGGCTGAATTCCCCAAAGGTGGATGGGGAGCTGGTAGAAGGGCTGGAGGCCCCGATCGGGTTGGAAGAAATAATGGAGGGTCTGAAGGCCATGCAGTCGGGTAAAGCCCCCGGGCCGGACGGGTACCCAGTGGAGTTTTATAAAAAGTTCTCTGGGATATTGATGAGGATGTTCAACGAGACAGGGATGCCCCCTCTCCCCACTGTTGTTCGTGCTAGCTATAGAGCCGTTGGCAATTGCTCTGACAGCCTCAAGGGGCTGGAAGGGGCTGGTCCGGGGGGAATGGAGCACAGAGTCTTGTTCTATGTAGGCAACCTGCTTCTGTATGTATCGGACCCAATAGAGGGACTGGAAGAAATCATGAGAATTCTAGGGGAATTTGGCCAGTTTTGGGGGATAAGCTAAATATGGGGAAAAGTGAGATGTTTGCGGTCCAGGCGAGGGGACAGGAGAGGTGATTGGGGGAGCTGCTGTTTAGATTAGCAGGGGAAGCTTTAGGTACCTAGGCATTCAAGTGGCGCGGGAATGGGACCGGCTGCATAAATTAAATCAGGCCCGACTACAAAGAACAAAGAACAAAGAAATGTACAGCACAGGAACAGGCCCTTCGGCCCTCCAAGCCCGTGCCGACCATACTGCCCGACTAAACTACAATCTTCTACACTTCCTGGATCCGTATCCTTCTATTCCCATCCTATTCATATATTTGTCAAGATGCCCCTTAAATGTCCCTATCGTCCCTGCCTCCACTACCTCCTCCGGTAGTGAGTTCCAGGCACCCACTACCCTCTGCGTAAAAAACTTGCCTCGTACATCTACTCTAAACTTTGCCCCTCTCACCTTAAACCTATGCCCCCTAGTAATTGACCCCTCTAACCTGGGGAAAAGCTAGTAGACCAAATGAAGGACGATTTTCGGAGATGGGGCGCGCTTCCGTTGTCACTGGCTGGGAGGGTGCAGACAGTGAAGATGACGGTCCTCACGAGATTCCTGTTTGTATTTTAGTGTCTCCCCATCTTTATTCCGTGGTCCTTTTTTAAAAAGGTCAACAAAGTGATCACTGACTTCGTTTGTGCGGGCAAGACCCCGCTAGTAAGGAACGTAATGCTTGAGCGGAGTTTTAGTAACTATTACTGGGCGGCGAATATAGCCATGATCAGGAAGTGTGTGGTGGGGGAGGGGTCGGCATGGGAGTGTGTGGAGGCGGCTTCATGCAAGGGCACCAGTCTGGGGGCGTTGGTAACTGCGCCTCTGCTGTTCCTGCCAGCACCGTACTCCACCAGCCCTGTGGTGGTGGCGGCCCTGAGAGTCTGGGGGCAATGGAGAAGACATGTGGGAGCAGAGGGAGCATCGGTCTGGTCCCCAATCTGTAATAATCAATAGTTTGCCCCGGGAAGTATGGATGGGGTGTTCCGGAAATGGCAGAGAGCAGGGATTGAGAGGATGGGGTATGTTTATAGAGGGGAGCTTTCCGAGTATGAGGGCGCTGGAGGAGATGTTTGGGTTGGCGAGGGGAAACAAATTCAGATATCTGCAGGTGCGGGACTTCCTACATAAATAGGTGTCAACCTTCCCACTCCTACCGCTAAAGAGGATTCAGGAGAGGGTCGTTTCCAGAGGGTCGGTGGGAGAAGGGAGCGTCTCTGACATTTACAAGGAACTTATCGGGTCAGAGGCGACGCAGACCGAGGAGCAAGTGGGAGGAGGAGCTGGGAGGAGAGATAGAGGATGGTCTATGGGCGGACGCGTTGAGTAGAGTCAACGCATCGGCAACATGTGCCAGGCTCAGCCTGATACAATTCAAGGTCGTTCATTGGGCTCACATGACAGTGGCCTGGATGTGCAGATACTTTGGGGTGAAAGACAGGTGTGCAAAATGTGCGGGAGGACCAGCGAACCATGTCCACATGTTCTGGACATTTCCGAAGTTTAGGGGATTTTGGCAGGGGTTTGCAGATGTCATGTCCACTGTGTTAAAAACAAGGGTGACACTGAGTCCAGAGGTGGCGATTTTCAGGGTGTCGAAAGACCCGGGAATCCAGGAGGAGAAAGAGGCAGACGTTCTGGCCTTTGCTTCCCTGGTAGCCCGGAGACGGATACTATTAGCTTGGAGGGAGTCAAAGCCCCCGAAGCCGGAGACCTGGCTATCGGACGTGGCTAGCTTTCTCTGTTTAGAGAAAATCAAATTCGCCTTGGGAGGGTCACTGTTAGGGTTCGCCCGGAGGTGGCAACCGTTCGTCGACTTCTTCGCGGAAAATTAATCGTCAGCAGAAGGGGGAGGGGGTTAGTTTAGCTTAGAGTAGGGGGTTAATAAAGGTGGGACCTGTAAGGAAGGGAGACTGCTTCTGCACTATGTTTATAGTTTCATGTACATTGTTTATTTTGTTGGTGTTACAATACCAAAAATACCTCAATGAAATGTTTATTTAAAAAAAACTGCTTGGTATTTGGGGATTTTTAAGAAGTTAGCAGCCACTGTTGTGATGACCTTTGATCTGGAAGCTTTACACTGAGGAAAATCTGTAATTTCTTTCAAATATCTGTGGAATCTGTAACCATTTTTAAGACTGTTTTAATAGTTTAAGGGGCAACCTCACAGTCCATCAGCCATTCAGGGCTGAATTCCCACCCTCGGTCTTTTTTCCTGGTTGGCAGAACCAAGGGTCACGAAGTCAATCACAGCAGCATGACCAGCCTCCCCGAACAGGCGCTGGAATGTGGCGACTAGGGGCTTTTCACAGTAACTTCATTTGAAGCCTACTTGTGACAATAAGCGATTTTCATTTCATTTCCATTTTCATTTTTCATGACTGGAGGTACACTCTTCCAGATGGTGTCCAACTAAGAAGGGCTGCCAGGATCACTGTCAAGTTAGGGACAATGGGTGGGTTGAGGAAATGGGAGCGCATTTGCGCAGATGGCTGGCAGCCTTCACTGCGTTTTCACTGCTTCTGGGTAGAATGGGAGACAGAGGATGAGAGAGAGAGAGAGAGAGAGCGCGCGAGAGCGAGAGGAATGAAAGAGGCAGGCAATGGCTGGAGGAAACACAAGCTATTTCTTCATCACCGGCACTATTGCTAACATTGGTCTCCAGTCACTGCCTGTGGTTGATCTCAGGCTTGCCTATTCACATCTGTAACTGGCAGATTGCATATTATCATCATGATGCTCCAGCCCCCTCGCTGTGTACACACCTCCTGTGGGTTATCGAGCTGCAGAGACTGCGGAGAGCTCCATGCACAGCTGGTAAAATGCCAATGCCCTCAGAAAGTTCCTGCTAATTGCTTCATTAAAACGCCAATTGGCTTCTTGCTATTAAGTAATCATTAGTGCACAGAAAGGGCCTCTGGGAAAAGTGGATGGGGGAAGGAACAAATCTGCATTCCTCTCCAACACAATTTCTTCCAATTTTCCTCACCCCCACCACTCGACAACAACTGATGACAGTCTTGTGGTCACCATTACCGAGGCAGGTTTTCAATTCCAGATTTTATTCAATGAATTTAAACTCTCCCAAATGACTTGCAGGAATTTGAATCCGTGGCCCCAGAGCATTAGCCTGGGCCTCTGGATTACTAATTTACACTTCCACCTCCCATCCTATGTCGGTGGGGACACGATGGGCCAAATGGCCTCCTTATGCGCTGCAATGATTCTGTGATCCCCAAGGTTCACTTTCCCCTGCCATCTCAAACCCTAGTAACTCTCTCCCGAGACCCTCTGTACCAGTCATGATACCACCCTTGACCAAAACCCTCAGCATTTCCTTGAGCCGTATCCCTCTATACCCATCATATCCATGTATTTGTCAGATGCCTTTTGAACGCCGTTAATGTATCTGCTTTCACAACCTCCCCTGGCAACGCATTCCAGGCACTCACCACCCTCTGTGTAAAAAACCTGCATCCCCCTAGTATTTACACAACCGCACTTCCAGACAGGCAAGATCCAATACACCAGGAACGTGTTCTTACGCACCCTGGTAACTCCCACTGAACACAAGGAATAGGAGCTGGAGCAGACCATTTGGCCCGTTGAGCCTCCTCCACCATGCAATGCAGTTGTGGCTGACCTTGGACATCAACTCAATTTTGTCTTCGCTCCCCATATCCATGAATTCCCTGAAACACCAAAAACATGTCTGTCCCAGCCTGAAATGTGTTCAATGATGGAGCAGCCACAATCCTCTGGAATAGAGAATTCCAAAGATTCACAACCCTCAGAAGGAAGTAATTTCTCCTCCTCTCAGTCCTAACTGATCGACTCCTTATCCTGGAACTGTGCCCCCTGTGTTTTAGATTCTCCGAACATTGGAAACAATCTCTCAGCATCCACCCTCAGAGTTGTATAGATTTCAGTGAGGTCACCTCTCATTCTTCTAAACTCCAGAGAATATAAACTCAATTTACTCAGCCTCTCATCATAGGACAATAACTCATCTCAGGGACCAATCCAGTGAGTCTTCACTGTATCACCTCCGATATAAGTAGGCCAGTCAACCATTATACCCCTTGCAACGATTCTACACCTCACAACTATCCTCCCTCCACAGGGTTGATTCAACTAAATGGGAAAAAAGTCCCATAGTGAGCGCGCTTAGCCTTGTGTTTCCCGCCTCTCGCAGCACTGAGAAATGGTTATACAATGCGGGAAGAGGCCTCAGTGTTGAATGCGTGGCTGAGGCCATTCATAGCTCCATTCTGTTCACTGGGGAGCTTGCCGGAACTCCCCAGTGTAATGAGATTGGGACACCATTTTTAAATGCCGTCCTGATCACCAAGGCCCCTGAAGCAATCCTCGATGCTGCCCGCCCCCCCCAGCCAGCACGCACTATGGGAGGATCACCCTCCTCTCCGATCGTGCGCGCAAAATAAATGCCAGCTTGGCACCTTGGCAGTGCCAGGCTGGTACCCTACCAGTGCCAGGCTGACACCCAGGTAGCACTGTCAGGGGACACTGCCAAGTTGCTCAGGTGGCACTGCTGGGGTACCCAGGTTGCACCACCCTGCCCAAAGGGCATGCAGCTGGGGGCCTCCGATCCCCTGGTGGACCCTCACGAGTGCCGTTCCGCCTGGTCCCCGTTTGTGGGGACTATTGCTGAACGAAGCTCGCCCGAGGTCTCCGAGGCGAAGGGGATGAATCCCAAAGCCTCAGGTATTTCGGGAATCTGCATACTAACTGTCTCGTTCTAATATTCAGATTTACTAAAAAGTGATCCCGCTCTCAATGGCTGGGCTTTGCATCGCAACATCTCGCGAGATCGCATTGTCTCATAAGAACATAAGAACATAAGAACTAGGAGCAGGAGTAGGCCATCTGGCCCCTCGAGCCTGCTCCACCATTCAATGAGATCATGGCTGATCTTTTGTGGACTCAGCTCCACTTTCCGGCCCGAACACCATAACCCTTAATCCCTTTATTCTTCAAAAAACTATCTATCTTTATCTTAAAAACATTTAATGAAGGAGCCTCTACTGCTTCACTGAGCAAGGAATTCCATAGATTCACAACCCTTTGGGTGAAGAAGTTCCTCCTAAACTCAGTCCTAAATCTACTTCCCCTTATTTTGAGGCTATGCCCCCTAGTTCTGCTTTTACCCGCCAGTGGAAACAACCTGCCCGCATCTATCCTATCTATTCCCTTCATAATCTTATATGTTTCTATAAGATCCCCCCTCATCCTTCTAAATTCCAACGAGTACAGTCCCAGTCTACTCAACCTCTCCTCGTAATCCAACCCCTTCAGCTCTGGGATTAACCCAGTGAATCTCCTCTGCACACCCTCCAGTGCCAGTACGTCCTTTCTCAAGTAAGGAGACCAAAACTGAACACAATACTCCAGGTGTGGCCTCACTAACACCTTATACAATTGCAGCATAACCTCCCTAGTCTTAAACTCCATCCCTCTAACAATGAAGGACAAAATTCCATTTGCCTTCTTAATCACCTGTTGCACCTGAAAACCAACTTTCTGCGACTCATGCACTAGCACACCCAGGTCTCTCTGCACAGCAGCATGTTTTAATATTTTATCATTTAAATAATAATCCCTTTTGCTGTTATTCCTACCAAAATGGATAACCTCACATTTGTCAACATTGTATTCCATCTGCCAGACCCTAGCCCATTCACTTAGCCTATCCAAATCCCTCTGCAGACTTCCAGTATCCTCTGCACTTTTTGCTTTACCACTTATCTTAGTGTCGTCTGCAAACTTGGACACATTGCCCTTGGTCCCCAACTCCAAATCATCTATGTAAATTGTGAACAGTTGTGGGCCCAACACTGATCCCTGAGGGACACCACTAGCTACTGATTGCCAACCAGAGAAACACCCATTAATCCCCACTCTTTGCTTTCTACTAATTAACCAATCCTCGATCCATGCTACTACTTTCCCCTTAATGCCATGCATCTTTATCTTATGCAGCAACCTTTTGTGTGGCACCTTGTCAAAGGCTTTCTGGAAATCCAGATATACCACATCATTGGCTCCCCGTTATCTACCGCACTGTTAATGTCCTCAAAAAATTCCACTAAATTAGTGAGGAACGACCTGCCCTTTATGAACCCATGCTGCGTCTGCCCAATGGGACAATTTCCATCCAGATGCCTCGGTATTTCTTCCTTGATGACAGATTAGGTGTCGCGAGCAGATAGATCCCGGGAGCGGGGTCTCCTGGATTTTATCAGCCACGCTGAACCGCGGCGAGCTGCTTTTTGCGTGCAGCGTGGCCTTGGATTGCACTCCACTTCTTTACTCCCCCCTCCCTTTTCAAAAGGCATAAATAACCATAATTTAGCACTGCTGCCTTCCAGCAGCAGGGACCCGGGTTCGATTCCAGCATTGGGTGACTGCCTCTGTGGGGCACGTTCACCCCGTGTCTGCAGTTCTCCGGTTTCTTCCCACATTCCAAGGGTGTGCAGGTTAGGTGGATTGGCCATTCTTCAGTTACTCTGTGCTGGTTAACTGGGATTACACAGTTACGTGACAGGGTGGGGGAGTGGGCCTCGGTCAGGTGCTCTTTGGGAGACTCAGTGCAGACTCGACAGGCTGAATGGCCTCCTTCTGCACTGTAGGGGTTCCATGGATCAAAAGCCAATCTGCCGTCTGTTTATGATACTACCAGATAGCTCTCAAAAATCACATGGAAAAAGATACAACACACAAACATGCCCTGTTTTCTAAAGCGCAGATTGTGTCACAAGAATAACCAGTCACAAATCTATTGGGGAGACCCTTACCTCGTACTTTAACCAGTTACTGCTTGTGCTGCTCCTTCTTCGTAACTCATATGTGATACACTGCTTGTTCCAATGGGCTGGGAACTCGCAGTTTATGCGAAGTACGTTTCCAGTTTTTGAAATGTTTATTCCCCATGGTGGAGACAGTTTTACTGCAAAAAGTGAAACATATCAACAGATATTATGAGGTCCAATGTTGCCCACTGAAGACAAATATAACCCGAATTTCATGATGCTGCTGAAACACAAGGCTCCAATTATTGGAACTCTGTTTCAAGGAAGGTCAAATGTTGCATTTTATTCCATTGGATATTTACTGGTGGTATTGCTCAGTTTCACTCTTAAATTCACACCAATTGGCCAGCTTAAACTGGGTTCTATGGTCAGGGTGCAACACACAGTACGGATAATGCCACTAGCTCTCGCCAAATCATGCCACTGCATTTGTGCCAGCTGACATCTTGCAGCATCCCAGTGACTGGAAACACCCCAACTCATTGGGCAGCCCCATCTGCCGCATTTGATTTGTTATTGATGTTCAGGATGTGAGCGTCACTAGCGAGGCTGGCACTTTCATTACCCATCCCTGATTGCCCTTAGAAGGTGGCGGTGAATCTTCTTTGTCGCAGTTTGAGATAACTGAGTTTCTTTTTCTCCTTAAAAATATTTAAGTGCCCAATTAATTTTTCCCCCCCAATTAAGGGGCAATTTAGCATGGCCAATTCACCTACCCTGCACATCTTTTTGGGTTATGAGGGTGAGACCCACGCAGACACGGGAAGAATGAATTGCATTGACAATCTGACAAGTTCATGGTAATTTTTGCTTCGTGGTCCACTGTTACATGGGCAGTATTGACGGAGTGCTGCACTGTTAGAGGGACAGTACTGAGGGAGTGCTGCATTGTTAGAGGGACAGTATTGAGGGAGTGCTGCACTGTTAGAGGGACAGTACTGAGGGAGTGCTGCACTGTTAGAGGGACAGTACTGAGGGAGTGCTGCATTGTTAGAGGGACAGTATTGAGGGAGTGCTGCACTGTTAGAGGGATGGTACTGAGGGAGTGCTGCACAGTTAGAGGGACAATACTGAGAGAGTTCTGCACTGTTGGAGGGACAGTATTGAGGGAGTTCTGCACTGGTAGACTGTTAGAAGAACAGTATTGAGGGAGTGTTGCACTGTCGGAGGGACAGTACTGAGGGAGTGCTGCATTGTTAGAGGGACAGTACTGAGGGAGTTCTGCACTGTTAGAGGGACAATACTGAGGGAGTGCTGCACTGTTAGAGGGACAGTACTGAGGGACTGCTGCATTGTTAGAGGGACAGTATTGAGGGACTGCTGCACTGTTAGAGGGACAGTATTGAGGGACTGCTGCACTGTTAGAGGGGCAGTACTGAGGGACTGCTGCATTGTTAGAGGGACAGTACTGGGGGACTGCTGCATTGTTAGAGGGACAGTATTGAGGGACTGCTGCACTGTTAGAGGGGCAGTACTGAGAGACTTCTGTACTGTCAGAGATCCTATCGTTATTTGAGCTACGGTTAAAAATTGCTTCCCAGATTCCTCAGTTATAACCTTGCTGGTGCGAATGACAGTGACCGAGGAAATTGCTCACATTCTGTTTAGTTGAATGTGTTAATACAACATGTGTAACTTACCAAAACTTGCTGTTTCCAGCTTGTAAAAGAATGGCTTTATCTTCGCAAGAGCACTTATTCCCGAGACACAAATGTTCAAGTCCGTTTCATTATCGAATTGATCGTGTTGAAGGCGGCAGCCAGCATCCAATCTGTCATCTTTTGATATGTAACTGGTGCAGTTCTGAATGAACTCTATTTCTCCTTGCCTGTGTGATCATAAAGCATATTTAGTCTGCGTTTATAGATAAACCAAGTGAATTTGTCCTCACCATTTAAAGACTCAATACTACGTTACCAGTAGCTGAACTTATAGACTGTGTCAGATGGTATTTCACTGCCCTTGTCCCAAGTGCAATTTATGTATTCAAAGTTGTAGTGAATACATTCAAAGTTTCTGACAGCAGTACCTGCATCACCTACGAAAGAGAAGAAACAGAAAGTACGTCAAGGAGACGAACATCACAGAGAAGAAATATAACATAATAGGGAATTAGCACGCACAAAATTACAGCCCACCCCAAGACACTCTCTTTCTCATGCTTTGTTTCCAAGATACATATCAAATATACATAGACAAACATCATGTAACATCTAGCATCTTGCAAACAACTTGGGCGACATGTCTAGCACAGTGGTTAGCACTGTTGCTTCACAGCACAGTTGCTTCACAGTGCCAGTAGTGTGGCGACTAGGGGGTTTTCACAGTTAACTTAATTGCAGTGTTAATGTAAGCCTACTTGTGACACTAATAAAGGTTATTATTAAATAGTAGCGAACCGTGCTACAAGCGCAGAATAAGCTTAGAAAAAAACAATGTTGTTGTATCACCCTGGGTCTTTTCCAACCTGCAGCCTGAAATCTGCGAGTAATTCACAAATTTCTAATTGGTCTCAGAAATTTGCAGCTACAATTATTTATTTTCTCACAGGGTCCAGATTATTAGTTCAAACCAAACCCACCAGGCTCATCATGAGTGGGAGGCTGGGGAAGGCAAAGATCTTCCTTCCAATGTAGGGGGGACTATTTTGCTGAATTGAAATCGCAACAAGGGGCATGCCACGTTGCTAAATCTAATGAGTAATGGACCATATTTGGTTGAGAGCCTAACAGTTAGTGTTCATTGATCCAAGAGCGATCAACAGAGCTCTTGAAAAGGAGAAATGTGAAACCGCTGCTGCGATTCTCGATTTAGCTCTTATTCTGGTTGTGTTCTTCAGCTTCACTTCCCCTTGGGGATCCTCTTTCAAACTTGGATACACATGCCATTTGACTTAAGATTGTTGTGAGGGAGGATGAGCTAATCATCATTCAAAATTGCTTAATTCACCTGATCTGCCACTAAATTCCCCCTCTGCTGTTTGATTTTAGTTGCTGCATGGAATTTATTATGCAAAATATGACTGAATTATTGTGAAGAATATGACAGAGCGATGTGAATTTAAGATTTATGATCCATCCTATCTTTAGACATTGACTTTGGTGATGGCATCATTAGATCAGCGTGTTGAATATACAAAATGTTCAAAAATGAATGTACAAAAATTTAGAGATGAATCTACTCCGAGGTTGCCTTAATATTTAAAAGATTGTCCCAAACAAAAAGCAAAGGGTGGTCCGGTAGCATTAACTAACAAAGCACCAGAGAGAAAAGGTATTACTGTGCAATTCTCTGAGTGTTAAAAGTGGTTAATCTCTTCATTGTCAAGAAGAATCCATTTGATCGTCAAACGTGCCTGGTTCTGCTTCAAAGAGAAACCAACTATTTAATGGGGCCACAATTCTAAAGACCCTGTAGCTCATGGATGATTCCATTTTGAGGTAGCCAAGTGTGCCATGTTATGTTTCATCAGGTACCTGGTCACACGCTTATGTAACCGACAGAATTTCAGATGTCTTATGGCTTCTGAACAATTTCGCTGGGAATTTCCCTTTGGGTTCTTGCAAACAGCCACTGATACTTCAGCGGAAAATTGTGTCTTGAGATTCTGTCGAACTTCCTCAAAGATATGCCGATCAATTGAGAGCTCCCATGGAAACACTGAGCCTTTATGAATTAAGTCAAGTATTGCGTGGCTAGCCACTGTTATGCCTTGGGTGTTTGCATACATTTTAAATGTAAATAATTTCAGCATCTGGAAGCGTGGCATTCATCGCTTTTTGGAATGGACGGGAGAGGATTGTGAGTAGGTTACAAAGCTCCGGTACAGAATACCATTGGGTGAGAATAACCACTATTGTGGAACACTGTCTCATTACAGATTTAAGGAAATACTGAGGAGAGGGCAATGTAAATTAAATGCTACAACATCAATGGACCTGTAGGAACAGATGTGGGTTCAGATACACAAAACTTTAAAAAGTTTCAAGATGAGCTGAGGCGTCTGCTTAAAAAACATGCAAGGTCCGGACCGTAATACATCGAGGCCAAGAGAACAAAAGCAACTAAGTTATGCTAAATCTTCATAACTCACTAGTTACGCCTCAACTGGAGTATCGTGTTCAATTTCGGCACCACACTTTACAAAGAATCTCAAGGCCTGGGACAGAGGTAATTTACCAGAAGGGAATATGAAGAGGAATATTAACACTATGTGGAAAGGTTAGAGAAGTTTATATTTCTCTCCTTAGAACCGGGGTGGGGGTTACGGGTAGATTTGGTCAAGATATTAAGATCACAAAGGTCTTTGAGAGCGCAATTAAGGATAAATCAAGGAGGACTGGCAGCAGTACACAAACATAAGCTGCAGAATTCTCCATCGGCGGGATCCTCCGTACCCACGCAGCGGGTTTCCCAATGGTGTGGAGTGGCCACAATAGGAAATCCCATTGGCCGGTTGCTGGAACAGAGGATCCCACTGTCTGCGAGGGCGTGCCGCACATAAAAACGCGCTGGCGGACCGGTTAATTCCGCCGAAGCTTATTGGTTAAATAAAATGAAGGTGGGGTGGAAACGGTAAGCGAGTGGGACATAATAGGCAGGTCTTTTAAACAGCCAGCGTGATGGCCCAAATGGCCTCCTTCTGTGCTGTAAGATAACAAGGAACTCAACTTTCAGTTTACAGTAGACTCAAGGTGCTTCTGCAAACTGCCTCTTTGGCACCCGTTCATGGGGTTTGGGAGAATTCCAGCATTGTATCAGTGCTTTCACAGACTAATCTCACAGCAATAAATGACCTAGGGACAAAACCCATGAAGTTTTTATGGTTGCCAAGAGGAAGTCAACGATGACAGGGGAGGCCCCATTGGTTTGGAAGCAAGCCACTGGCAATATCATCGATTTGTTGTAAAAGCCCATCTGGTTCACATTTGCCCTTCAGGGATGGAAATACCTGGCCCAGCCTCCATGTGACTCCAGGCCCACAGCAGTGCGTTGAACCTGAATTGCCACCCAAAATGGCCTCGCAGTTCAAGAATCATAAGGGATGGGCAACGAATGCTGACATTGTCAGTGGTGCCCATATCCCATGAAAGAAAAAAAGAGAAAAAAAAAACTGATGGCGCAGACGGACGCCTCAGTTTAAACGTCATCTAAAAGACAGCGTTCCCAACGGTGTAGCATTCCCTCAATACTCCACTGGGAATGGCAGCCTGGATTATGATGCATCTAAGTCTCTAGACCTCCTGATTCAGAGACAGGAACGCTACACATCGACCCGCAGCTGACGCCACGTTGTACAATATTGTGTACTTGGAGTTCAATGCAACCTTCTATAAGGTTTCACTTGAGAAGCAGCTGCACATTCTAAGGCAGTGGGTATCTACAGTATAACAAAGGAGGTGGATAAGAGAGAAGCCAAAAGTACTCGGTCAGAGTGCTGGGGTAAGGAAGTTTCCTAAGTAAGACCCAACAACTGTGGCTTTAATGCTTCTGATCTACATTATCATGGTGGATTTAAGAACAGCTTGCATTTATGTAGCACCCTGAACATAGTAAACTGTCCTAAGAAACTTCACGAAAGCATAATCAGACTAAACTTGACAAATGAATCACACAAATCAGGTATGAGCACAGATGACTAAAAAGCACCAGAAGTCAAAGAGTTAGAAGTTTTAAAGAATATTGTAGAGAAAGAGTAGGAGGTTTAGAGAGGGAATTCCAGAGCTTAGGGTCTAGACAGCCAAGGGCCAGTGGGGAGTGATCAAAATTAGAAAATCCTCAGAAGCCTGAATGAGAATCGTGCATATATCTCATGGGTTTTTAGGGTGGGTGGAGATCACGGAGCGAGGGAGGAGTGAGACCACTCCTGCCATAGTAGCTGTTGGAATTTAAATTAAATTAACGGAATTCTCCATCAGCGGGATCCTCCGTACCCACGCAGCGGGTTTCCCAATGGTGTGGAGTGGCCACAATAGGAAATCCCATTGGCCGGTTGCTGGAACTACCATCAGTAACAAATCATCTGGTTCACTAATATCCTAGAGGGAAGGAAATCTGCCATCCTTACCTGGTCTGGCCTACATGTGACTCCAGACCCATAGCAATGTGGTTGACTTATAACTGCCCTCTGAAATGGCCCAGCAAGTCCAAAGATGTGCAGGTTAAGTGGGGTAATGGGGATAGGGCGGGGAATGGGCCTAGGCAGGGCGCACTTGGTAGGGTCGGTGCAGACTCAATGGGCCAAATGGCTTCCTTATGCACTCTCGGGATTCTAAGGATTCTATGAAATCATTCAGTTCAAGGGCAATTTGGGTTGGACAACAAATTCTGGCCTTGCCACTGAAACGCAGATTCCATGAAACAATAAAAAACAGGGGCATCATTCTCCGACCCCCCAGCGGGTCGGAGAATGGCCGTTGGCCGCCGTGAATCCCGCCCCCGCCCCCGCCGAAGTCTCCGGCCCGGATAGGCCGAAGTCCCGCCCAGAAATTGCCTGTCCCGCCGGCGTAAATTAAAGCTGGTATTTACCGGCGGGACCAGGCGGCGTGGGCGGGCTCCGGGGTCCTGGGGAGGGCGCAGGGCGATCTGACCCCGGGGGGTGCCCCCACGGTGGCCTGGCCCGCGATCGGGGCCCACCGATCCGCGGGCGGGCCTGTGCCGTGGGGGCACTCTTTCCCTTCCGCCACCGCCACGGCCTCCACCATTGCGTAGGCGGAAGTGACTCTCCCCACTGCGCATGCGCGGGAAACTGTAAGCGGCCGCTGACGCTCCTGCGCATGCGCCGCATTTCAGCGCCAGCTGGCGGGGCAACAAACGCCATTTCCGCCAGCTGGCGGGGCGGAAATCCCTCCAGCGCCGACCTAGCCCCGACATTGAGGGGCTAGGCCGCCAAAGATGCGGAGCATTCTGCACCTTTGGGGCGGCGCGATGCCTGTCTGATTGGCGCCGATTTGGGCACCAGTCGAGGGACATCGCGCCGTTGGGGGAGAATTTCGCCCCAGATACATATGAAGAAACATTTTTAAAAAAATTGAGTACCCAATTCATTTTTTCCAATTAAGGGGCAATTTAGCTTGGCCAATCCACCTACCTTGCACATCTTTGGGTTGTGGGGGCAAAACCCCACACAGACGCGGGGAGACTGTGCAAACTCACACAGACAGTGACCCAGAGCAGGGATCGAACCTGGGACCTTTGCGCCGTGAGGCAGCAGTGCTAACCACTACGCTACCGTGCTGCCCCCTATAAAGAAACATACGAGAAGTATAGAATAGAATCCGATTCTGCACCACCCCTCTGACAGAGCCCCCACCTTATGCCCGTAATCCCATAACCCCATCTGCACACCTTTGAACACTAAGGGACAATTTAACGTGGCCGATCCACCTAACCTGCACATCTTTGGACTGTGGGAGAAAACCGGAGCACCCGAAGGAAACCCAAGCAGACACGGGGAGAAAGTGCAAACTCCACATAGACAGTCATCCGAGGCTAGAATTGAACCCAGATCCCTGGTGCTGTGAGGCAGCATTGCTAACCACTGTGCCACCGTGCTGCCTCATTCCAATGATATGTTAATATAAGTCCATCTCTGACCACTTTAGAAACCAGTTTGTGTAATCTATGTGTCTCAGAGATGATAACTATTTTCAGATGAAATTTTACAACTTTGTGCTGAATGTTGTGCCGAACATGAAATATTACTTTACCTTCTGCTGGAGGGATATTTAACTCAGTCCAGTTGCTTTCTTGACAAACACAGCTCTCAGTCATCATTAATGCCTTCACTCTGAAAGTGATGCCTCGCTTAAGAAACACCTCATCTTTACGGTTCAAATACGGATTTCTTTTTTTTTGCTAAATAAACAACATATCAACATGTTTTACAACATCAGGCCAAGTCAATTCAAATCTTCCAATAATAATCAGAAACTGCACAAAGACTGGCTCACATCACATCCAGAGTACTGTATCCAGTTCTGGTCATGGACACACCTGGAGTACTGGAACCAGTTTTAGTCAGGACACACTGGGAGTACTGGATCCAGTTCTGGTCAGGACATACCTGGAGTACTGTATCCAGTTTTAGTCAGGACATACCTGGAGTACTGGATCCAGTTTTAGTCAGGACACGCCTGGAGTACTGGATCTAGTTTTAGTCAAGACATGCCTGGACTACTGGATCCAGTTTTAGTCAGGACACACCTGGAATACTGGATCCAGTTTTAGTCAGAACACTGCCTAAAATACTGGATCCAGTTTTAGTCAGGACACACCTGGAGTACTGGATCCAGTTTTAGTCAGGACACACCTGGAGTACTGGATCAATTTCTGGTGAGGGCACACTTGGATAAATTGAGTCAAGTTCTAGTTACACCAGGTGTACTGGGTTTATTGCTGGTCAGACCGCACTAGGAATATTGGATCCAGTGCTGGTAAGACAACATCTGGAGTACTGGGTTCAGTTCGGACTAGACCGCCCCTGAAGTACTAGCTTCCTACAGTGCAGAGAGAGGCCATTTGGCCCATCAAGACTGCACTGACCCTCTGACAGAGCTCACTCCCCTACCTTATGTCCGGAGTCCCATAACCCTATCTACAGTAACAGTAACTCATCTTGTTAAATGGGGAAGTGGAAAGCCAACTTAGATGCAGTGACCACTGAACTGTTGATTTAAGATATATCTTAAAGCAATGGTCAGTTTAGATAATTACCTTCATTAATCAGGATAAACCTGCAAGTGCATCATTTTGTTTAGGAAGCAGGCGATCTTTCAGGAAGGGCCCGGATTTGTAATCAAGAGTTTCATTTGGTGGAATAGTAACAACTGTGAAACTATTGATAACAAAGTAGGGACCTTTTTTTGGTCTGTAGAAAAATTGTTGAGGGACAAATCTGACTCAAATTCATGATATATAGAGGTGCTGGATAATCACAGACCTGAAACCTCAACTCTTTTTCACAGAAACTGCCAGGTCTGCTGAATACTTCCAGCAATTTCTCATCTCATTTCCTGTACGGAGATGTATTATTTAATGTGGAAATGTATGGATTGGCGCATAGGAGGGGTACAAAATCTGGGTAAGAGGTGGGTGTTGGGACAGAGACTTAAGATTGGACGATTTTCAGCCTGTGCGCCGAGCTCAGAACTGAACCACTTTTGTGCCCTCTGACGAAACGTGCACGATTTAGTCAAACCTGGGGGGCACGGTAGCACAGTAGTTAGCACAGTTGCTTCACAGCTCCAGGGTTCCAGGTTCGATTCCCAGCTTGGGTCACTGTCTGTGCGGAGTTTTCTCCCCGTGTCTGCGTGGGTTTCCTCCAAGTGCTCCGGTTTCCTCCCACAGTCCAAAGATGTGCAGGTTAGGTGGATTGACCATACTAAATTGCCCTTAGTATTCAAAAAAGGGTGGGTGGGGTTATTGGGTAGGGTTACTGTTGGTGAAGGTGTGGGCTTGGGTAGGGTGCTCTTCCCAAGGGCCGGTGCAGACTCGATGGACCAAATGGCCTCCTTCTGCACTGTAAATTCTATGATCTATGATTCGGCTGTTAGATCTATATTTCACTGATGAACAAGTAAATCTGTGACGTGTCCTTATTTAGGAGTTTTTTAAAAAATTAATTCATGGGATGTGGGCATCTCTGGCTGGGTCAGCATTTGTTGCCCATCTCCAATTTCCCTTGTACTGAGTTTGCGAGGCTGTTTCAGAGGGCTTTTACGAGTCAACCACGTTGCTGTGGGTCTGGAGTCACGTGTAGGCCAGATCAGGTGAGGATGGCCGATTTCCTTCCCTTAAAGGGACATTAGTGAGCCAGATGGGTTGGACAGCAATCAACAATGGTTTCATGGCCATCATTTCACTTTTAATTCCAGCTTTTCTGTTTTATTGAATTCAGATTTCACCATCTGGCATGGTGGGATTTGAACCATGGTCACCAGAATGTTACCCTGGGTCCCTGGATAATGAATCCAGTGGCACTTCAATTTGGCAACACCAGTGGGTACAGGTCTAGGGTTGCGAAAGGGCAAGTTAAAGATGGCAATCAGAAGAATTTATTTTCAAAGAAGAGTCTGGACTTGAAACAATAATTCTGTTCCTCTCAACACAGATGCTGCCAGGCCCGCTGGGTTTTTCCAGCATTTTCCATTTTTAAATTTCAGATCTCCAGCAGTATTTTGCTTTGATCACAGAAGAATTTCTTTATTTGGAGTGTGGTTTGGATGCCAGGTTGAGAGCGAGGCATCGTGTTCCTTTAGGAACAGTTGTGAGACTCTCTGGTGGGATGTTATCTGATTGATAGTGGGAGCTTTTTCATCGAAATCCACTATGTCAATACCCGACCGAAATAACATTCACTGTACACCTTGAAACAAATAAACAGACATCCACAGTGTAGAAAGTCATGATAAGTGGTTCTGCAGAAAGATAGATCAGTTATAGAGAATGCCAGAGCCATGAAGACGTTCTGAGGAGAGTGAAGAGGGAAGATTGTTCGCCAATATCATCAGGAAAAGGCAACAAGGTTAGACTGGCCATGTCCTCATGCACGAGGGACTTGGTGAAGGAGGTGACTGAAGGAATATTAGAGGTACACCAAGTGGGGGAAAGAGAATGATGACGGTAGACAAGTTGCAACTGAAAATGGGAGACATTGAAATGATGATAGACAAGCAGCAACTGAATTGGAAGGTGCAAGACTGAGAGGAGAAAGGAAGAGAGAACCGCTCCTTAGATAGATCACTGTTGCTACTACACACCACACACCAGGAACGAGGGGCAGTGAACATTTGAACTTACCTCCCAGTCAGCACCATCGTACTTAAATGAGCTTTCAAACTTGATGGAATAGTTTGTGAAATCTTTGAGATTACTCGGTGCTTCCCAGGCCAAGATGGAGTGAATTAAACCAATCTCCCTCAGAGTCAAGTTGACCGGAGGCAGGAGAGTCACTGCAAGGCAATCACAATCAGCACTGAGTATTTCCCCTTTAAATCTAACACTTAGACACAGAAGTAGCAATCAGAGGAACACAGCCAGCAGCAGAGCTGAATGATCTATGAGCTTCCTTTGGGAGTGGTATCCACAGTGCCACGGCTCTGGCCCAGTTAGACAGCGGGAGAGGCAGGTTGAGAGATACCAGACTGGCTCAGTGGCAACACTCATGCATCCAGAGACTTGAGCACAAAATCCCAGCAGATCACACACCAAGTGCTGTGCTGAGGAAGTGCTGCAATCCTAACAGTATGCTTCTTCAGACAACAGTAATAAACCCAGAGGCCATTTCAGGTGACTGATTATTTGCACCATCTGCATTAGTCTGAGGAAGAGTAGGGGTATTCTGACCAGTGGCCTCACCAATATTTTTCCCTCAATCAGAATCGTGGTTAAAAGTAGTGATTATGAATTCTCGAGTCCTGGACAACCACACGAGCAGGAAGTAGCATCAGCTTGAGCAGCTCTGGCTCTGGGGCTCAGAGTTTGAACTGTAGCTGGAGTAACAGCAGTGCATCCAATAGCTGAGAAACCCTGTGGATAGCTTGCTCCTGGGTGGGGTCACCCTACAGCCTAAGGGTGTGCAGGCAGAAAGGAGATAAGTGACCGCCCGTCATGGAGATCCGGCTGGTACCGCAGGAATCCCCTGAGTGCATCTCACTCTCTAACCAGTCTTCCGCCTTGCTTAGGTGAGAGCACATCTGAGGGGAAAGCCGACTGTACCACGGATGTCTCAGCCTGAGAAAGCTGGGAAAGCGGGAGAATTGGGAAAGCAATGATGATAGGGGGTGTCATGATATTCAGGTAAACATCATAGCACAAATGTACATACATACCGACGAACAGATCAATGGACCAATCAACACACAAACAACACCACAGCCAATCACAGGTAAGAGCATACACAGTACAAAACAGGGAACACGACACTTCCTGGGCATTCCAGCAGGAGACAGCTCAGGGCACAGAGCTCATAGCAAGCCACTCAGGCATCCACCATGTGCTGAGTGCCACTACAAGATAGTATTAGGAATAGGTCCACAGATTGTAGGGTTATGATCGAACCTCAGTAACCAGTTTACCACTGTAAATAAATGTTAGTAATAAAACTGAGTTGTACCATTCGCAACCGTGTTGGTTCATCTGTGTAGCAGAGTACCCAACACATCAGGGGGTTTGATATTTAATAATAATAATCTTTATTAGTTTCGCAAGTAAGCATACATTAACACAGCAATGAAGTTACTGTGATTGACCCCTAAACGCCACACTACGCTGCCTGTTCGGGTACCCAGAGGGAGAATTCAGAATGTCCAATTCACCTAACAAGCACGTCTTTCAGGACTTGTGAGAGGAAACCAGAGCGCCCGAAGGAAACCCATGCAGACATGGGGAGAAGGTGCAGACTCCGCACAGACAGTGACCCAAGCCAGGAATCAAATGCGGGTCCCTGGCGTTGTGAAACAACCTTGCGAACCACTGTGCTACCTTCCACCCTAATGGAATATACAGACATTTCTGCAGCCTCATATGTAATTCTAGGACGCTGTGTTGCCTCCCTGGTGCTGGAGATCAAGGATGTCACTGAGCACCTAATGAGCACTCTGAGGGGGGAAAAGGTGAACTGTCAGAGGTCAAGATCCATCTCTGTACCAATTACATCGGTGGAAAGAGGGATGAGGTCCTGTCAGCAGAGTTTGGGGAGTTAAACAGCAAGAGAATTACACCCATTGCCACTTGCATTGGGTGCAGAAAATTGAAAGGATGGAGAAAATGACTGCATGGCTGGAAAGGTGGCGCAAATAATAATAACCTTTATTATTGTCAAAAGCAGGCTTACATTAACACTGCAATGAAGTTACTGTGAAAAGCCCCTGGTCGCCACACTCCGGTTTCTGTTCAGGCACATGGAGGGAGAATTCAGAATGTCCAATTCACCTAACAAGCACATCTTTCGGGACTTGTAGGAGGAAACTGGAGCACCCGGAGGAAACCCACGGAGACACGGGGAGAACGTGCAGACTCTGCACAGACAGTGACCCAAGCCGGGAATCGAACCCGGGGCCCTGGACCTGTGAAGCAGCAGTGTTAACCACTGTGCTATCGTGCCGCCCCCTTTAGATTTGTGGGACACTGGAATTGGTTCTGGGGAAGATGGGGCCAGCACAGCTGGAATTGCACCTGAACAGAGCCAGGCCCAATGTTCTTATGAGGTGGTTTGCTAATGCTGTTGGAGGGTTTCAATAAATTTAGTAGGGGAATGACAACCAGGGTGTAGAATTAGAACGTATAAACAAGGTTTATAAAGGGTTTAGAGAGACAGATATCAATGTATTGGTTGGAGTCAGAGTAAGAGGGAATATAATAAGATCTAATTTAGTGTTACTGTCCGTGTATGAGTACACTGGACTGTGGGAAATGAGGATGGTGAGCCACATGTGCAGATATCTAGCTACATGAGAATGTCATGCTGTGATGATAACAGAGACCAGGCTCAAGACAAAGCAGGACTGGGATCTTGGGTTTCAGAAACACAAGCAAAAAATACAAACACAAGGAGGTTATGATGAATCTTACAAAACTCTGTTTCATTCTCAACATGAGCATTGAAAATGAAAAATGAAAATTGCTTATTGTCACAAGTAGGCTTCAAATGAAGTTACTGTGAAAAGCCCCTAGTCGCCACATTCCGGCGCCTGTTCGGGGAGGCTGGTACGGGAATTGAACCGTGCTGCTGGCCTGCCTTGGTCTGCTTTTAAAGCCAACTATTTAGCCCAGTGTGCTAAACCAGCCCCATTGTGCCCCAATTATGAGCATTACACTCATGTAGGATGTGAAGGGTTTAGAGAGGGTGCAGAAAATATCCACTGGAATGGTTCGCAGTCACTTGGATAGATGAATGAAACTGACGCTATACTCCTCAGAGAAGTGAAGGTCGAGAGGAGGTTTGACAAAATCACGATGGGTTGAAACAAAGTAGATAGTGAATAATGGAAATGTCAAAAACCAGAGGGCGACAGTGTAAGGTGATTGGCGAAAGAACCAATGGCAACGTGAGGATAAACCTTTTTCTGCAAGAGATCAGGATTTGGAATCACACTGGCTGAGGGTGTGGTAAAGGGAGATAGAATAGGGCCTTACAAAGTGGAGTTGGATAAGCACCTGAAGGCCAATGGGAAAGGGTTGGGGACTGGAACTAACTGAATTGCAGAACACCTATATGGACACAATGGACTGAATGGCCTCCTGCAGTGTTGCGACCATTCTATCATTCCATTTGGTCATGATCACTTTGCTGTTTTGGGGCTTTGCTGAGTGTAAATTGGTTCCTGTGGCTCCTTGCGTCAGAAATTAATGCGCAATATGGTTAGGGGGGAGGAGAGGGGGGGGGGAGGGGGATTGGTGTCTGATGCCTTGACAGATGCTGTATAAGTTTAATTTCTTCTTCACCATGTGCATGACATCATTATTTATCCTGTACATATTTAAATTCCTCAACAATGTTCACATCAAATGTACATTTTTTGTTCTCAGTAATGTGGTTTCTGAGCTTCCATATAAATTGCTTTGTTCTTTTAAAATTTATTTTATTCAAAACATGTGTAAAAAAAAACAGTACCATACACAACACACCCCACAACCTCACAGTCCACAGTTTGTACAATTTTTCCCCTTTTACCCCCAACCTCTCCTCCCCACCCCCCCGCGATGAACAGTTCCTCATTGTCAACAACAACCCCCACCGTGTCTCAAAGCCCTCTGCTGACCCCCTCAATTCAAATTGATCTTTCTCAACCGAAGAAAGTCACACAGGGCCCCCAGCCCGGCCGCCATCCCCAGCGGAGTATCCGACCTCCAATTCAACAAGATCTTTCGCCAGGCAAGTAAAGAAACGAAGGCCATACCATCGGCCCCCTACCCTCCAGCAGCTTCGGCTATTCCGATACCTCAAAGATCGCCACCATTGGATCCGGCCTGACCTCCACCCCACAATTTTAGATAATGCCCCAAACACCGCTTCCCATCATCTCGCCAGTTTCTCGCAACCCCAGAGCATGGGTGCATGATTCGCTGGCCCCTGACCAAACTTCTGGCACTCACCGGCTACCCCTTGGAAGAACCCATTCATCCTCGCTCGGGTCATGTGTACCCTGTGCACCACCTCAAACTGAATGAAGCTCATCCTTGCACAGGAGGAGATTGAATTCACCCTATGCCTCGCCTCGCACCACAGTCCCCAGCTTATTTCCCTCCACAACTCCTCGTCCCATTTGTTCTTGATACAAATAGCTTTGTTTTCGTCAAATGTGGGTCGTTGGTGAATTTTCTCCTCCCTGTGTCTGTTCATTCCCAATGAGGCATGCCTTTGCAAGACTTTGGCCGGTATTTTCTGGAGGCGGCTCGTCATCAGTTGCTGGCGGGATATTCTGGTCCGGCCATAATCTATAGCCACTGGCGTTGATTGCTGGCTGCGCCACTGGGGAGCCCACCGTGGGGGGATGGGGGGCACACTGCGGGGGGTGCCTTTTGGCAGGAGACACACACCCCACCACACATCTGGAAGGACCAGAAAATCCCACCCCGAAGCTTGATTAACCTAAAAGCTCAACAGGTTTAAATGCCTTTTCTCCTGTCTCTCTCCTTATCAGGTCCTAATAAGGAATTATTTCAGAACCCAAGCTCCCATGACTTTAGGCTGTCCTAAAGCACTTGAGGTCCAATTGTTGCTAATTGTGTTTCTCTTTATTTGGCTCTGAAGGTGGCGGCCAATATGGTCGCCTTCCTTAATTCTAATTACGTTTTGCTCCAGAGTCGCCAGGTATCTCTCGATACCGCCACAAGGTTCAAAACCGAATACTGATCAAAGACTCGATACACCAGTTAGTAAGTTCAAACTCAATGCTCATTTATTTACACACAGTCAAATATACTCATGCATAAAACTCTGCAAACTAAACTATCACTACTACTAAAAGCCTATACTTAGCTTCGGGCACCCACTCAGTCAGAGGAACAACGGCCGTTGTTCGGTTCTGAGGTTGCTGGGGTCGAACTGGTATGGAATAACAGCTAAGGGCGTCTGTCTCGTAAGCGTGCGTTGACCTTGGACTTACTTGTTCTGGTGTTGCTGTTGGGCAGGTCTCTCCTTGGTGAGAGCCGGGGCCGCAAGAGAGTGATTCTCTCTTGGGGGATCCTTCTTATACCCAAAAGCGGCTTCGCATGCTTTTGGGCGGGCCTTGAACTTGGCCCCAATTAATTGGGCCGTTTCCCAATCGTTCCTATCCATTTCCTCCAATAGAGGGGTGGGTGCCCTAGATGGCCGTTGGCCTGCCTTGTTCTGCTCTCCTCTGGCGCCAGGGTGTCTGCCTTGGTATCGTTTACTTAAATGTTACTCTTTTGTCCCCGGGGATGGCTCATTAGTATGGTAATGGCTTTGCAGTTTCGGTCTTGTCTGGGAGCTGCGGCTCCAATCAACAGCCAAACCCTGCACCTGCTTGCTTTCTCAGTAGTGTCCATTTTCCCTGCAATCTTTGCAAAGTTTCCAGTTTGTAATCGGGAAGTGGCCATCCCAGATGGCTACACTATTAAGTACTTCTAACGTGTAGTCACTGTTGTAATGAAGGAAGCAAGGCAGCCAATTTGCACACAGCAAGTTTTCACAAAGTGCAATACGCTAAATGATCAGATTATCTGTTTTAGTGATGCTGTTCTGCCTCCAATAGCAACATTTAAAAAAATATATCCCTGTATCAGCCATGATTGAATGGTGGAGCAGACTCGATGGGCCGAGTAGCTTAATTCTGCTCCTATGTCTTATGGTCTTATGTGGGCATCGCTGCTTTGGCCAGTGTTTATTGCCCATCTCTAGTGGCCCTTCAGAAGGTGGGGGTGAACTGCCCTCTTGAACCACTGCGGTCCTTGAGGTGTAGGTACACCCACTGTGCTGTTAGGGAGAGAATTCCAGCGACAGTGAAGGAATGGCGATATATTTCCAAGCCAGGGTGGTGAATGACTTGGAGAAGAATATCCAGGTGATGGGGTTCCCAGGTATCTGCTGCTCTTGTCCTTCTAGGTGGTAGTGATCGTGGGTTTGGAAGGTGCTGTCTGAGGAACCTTGGCGAGTTACTGCAGTGCATCTTGCAGATGGTACACACGGCTGCCACTGTTTATCAGTGGTGGAGAACTTGAATATTTGTGGAAGGGGGAGCAATCAAGCAGTTTTCTTTGTCCTGGATGGTATCGAGCTTCTTGAGTGTTGCTGGAGCTGCACACATCCAGATAAATGGAACCTATTCCAATAAACTCCTGCCTTGTGCCTTGTAGATGGTGGACAGGTTTTGGGGGGGGGGGGGGGGGGGGGGGGGGGGCGTCAGGAGGTGAGTTACACGCCGTAGGATTCCTAGCCTGTGACCTGCCCTGGTAGCCACAGTATTAATATGGTTAGCCCAGTTCAGTTTCTGATCAATGGTAACCTCCAAGATTTTGATTGCATGGGATGATGCACTCCCTTAATGCTGCGTTCAAATGACAGTCTGGATTATGGTGTCAAGAGTGAGGTTCGAATTAACAGCTCTCAGACTCAGAGTTAGGAATGCTACAGCCAACACCTAGAGCAGGCGGGAAAAACCCCATCCACTGAAACCAGGAACGAATCTTGTACACACTGCAGTGTACGCAGAGCAGAATTCCTGCCAGTCCCACCACAAGATTAGAAGGCCCACCTGTGTAAAATCTAGGTGACTATCCTTGAACTCACAATGTGCAGCGGTACCATGTGAATCTTGGAACACTGCAGGCACTGCACAAAATACATCATTTCAACCACTCAATTCAATTCAAACAAAACTTAGCTTGACGAGCATAACCACCATGTAAACTTAATGGTCCAATTTCCAAGGGGCTTCAGGAACAAAGGCCACATACACAAATCTTTGAAGTTGTCAAGACATGTTGATGAGGTTGTCATAAAGAAATACAGAATCCCAATAGTACAGAAGACGGTCATTCGGCCCATCGAGTCTGCACCAACCGTCTGAAAGAGCACCCTTCATAAGCCCACTGGCCCGTCCTATCCCTGTAACCCCACCTAACCTACACAACACTGGACACTAAGGGGTAATTTAGCATGGCCAATCTACCTAACCTGCACATCTTTGGACAACCGGGAGAAAACCGAAGCACCCAGAGGAGATCCTCACAGACATGGGGAGAACATTTGAACTCCCAAAAGGCAGTCATCCAAGGCCCGTAGGCATTATTAATGCAGGCACAGAGGGCAGAAAAACAAGGAAGTTGTGTTAAACCTTTATAAATCACAAGTTAGGCCTCAGGGTATTTTGGCCAATTCTGCGCACCGCATGTTTGGAAGGATGTGAAAAGTTTGGAGAGAGTCCCGAGGAGATTTGGTTGAATTGTGCCAGGGATGAAGGACTTCATAGATTATAGAATTTACAGTGCAGAAGGAGGCCATTCGGCCCATCGAGTCAGCACCGGCTCTTGGAAAGAGCACCCTACCTAAGGTCCACACCTCTACCCTATCCCCATAACCCAGTAACCCCACCCAACACTAAGGGCAATTTTGGACACTACGGGCAATTTATCATGGCCAATCCACCTAACCCGCACATCTTTGGACTGTGGGAGGAAACCGGAGCACCCGGAGAAAACCCACGCAGACACGGGGAGGATGTGCAGACTCCGCACAGACAGTGACCCAAGCCGGAATCGAACCTGGGACCCTGGAGCTGTGAAGCATTTGTGCTATCCACAATCCTACCGTGCTGCCCCGAGGTTCAATAACCAGAGAAGACAAACGCAAGGTGATTGGCAAAAACAGCAGGGGGAGATGAAGAGAGTTTTTTTTATAATGCAGTGAGTCATTATGATCTGTAAAGAAAATCTAATTAAGGGGCAATTTAACGTGGCCAATCCACCTACCCTGCACATCTATGGGTTGTGGGGTGAAACCCACAGGGAATGTCAATAAAGAAAAAAATCTTCTTCCCATCTCTACCTTCCGCCAGGCCATCAGCCACATCAAAGCGGATATCGCAAAGGCCACAATGCACGCCATCGACGAGTCCCTCCCCTTCCAAGTCGAGAGCGACGCGTCCGACGTAGCTCTGGCGGCCACCCTCAACCAAGCGGGCAGACCCTTGGCCTTTTTCTCACGCACCCTCCACGCCACAGAAATCCGCCACTCCTCAGTGGAAAAGGAGGCCCAGGCCATAGTGGAAACTGTGCGACATTGGAGGCATTACCTGGCCGGCAGGAGATTCACTCTCCTCACTGACCAATGGTCGGTTGCCTTCATGTTTGATAATGCACAGCGGGGCAAGATCAAGAACGACAAGATCTTGCGGTTGAGGATCGAACTCTCCACCTATAACTATGAGATCTTGTATCGTCCCGGGAAGCTAAACGAGCCTCCTGATGCCCTATCCCGCGGCACATGTGCCAATGCACAAGTGGACCGCCTTCGAACCCTCCACGAGGACCTCTGCCACCCGGGGGTCACTCGGTTCTATCACTTCGTGAAGACCCGCAAACTGCCCTATTCCATCGAGGTCAGAACAGCCACCAGGAACTGTCAAATCTGCGCAGAGTGCAAGCCGCACCTGATAAAGGCCTCCCGTCCCTTTGAACACCTCAGTCTGGACTTCAAAGGCCCCCTCCCCTCCACCGACCGCAACACGTACTTCCTGAACGTAGTTGACGAGTACTCCCATTTCCCATTCGCCATCCCTTGCCCCGACATGACCGCGGCCACGGTCATTAAAGCCCTCTGCACCATCTTTACACTGTTCGGTTTCCCCGCCTACATACATAGCGATAGGGGGTCCTCCTTCATGAGCGACGAACTGCGTCAATTCCTGCTCAGCAAGGGCATTGCCTCGAGCAGGACGACAAGTTACAACCCCCGGGGTAACGGACATGTAGAGAGGGAGAACGGAACGTTCTGGAAGACCGTCCTGCTGGCCCTACGGTCCAGAAATCTCCCAGTCCCCCGCTGGCAGGAGGTCCTCCCGGATGCCCTTCACTCCATCCGGTCGCTGCTATGTACCACAACAAATCAAACACCTCACGAACGCCTCCTTGTCTTCCCTAGGATGTCCTCCTCCGGAACGTCACTCCCGACCTGGCTGGCAGCCCCGAGACCCATCCTGCTCCGAAAACATGTGTGGGTACACAAATCGGACCCTTTAGTCCAAAGATGTGCAGGGTAGGTGGATTAGCCATGTTAAATTGCCCTTAGTGTCCAAAAAAATGGTTAGGTGGGGTTACTGGCTTATGGGGATAGGGTGGATGAGTGGGCTTAATGAGAGTGCCTTTTCCAGGGGCCGGTACAGACTCGATGGGCCGAATGGCCTGTAGATTCTCAAAAGAAATTCTATGTAACATGTTATTCTTCATGTTCAGTTTGAAGGGGTGAAGTGTAAGTTTAAGACTAGTGTTTTAAATGCGAATAAAGGTCATTGTAAGGGTACGAAGACAGAGCTAGCTAAAGTGATGGGAAACTAGGTTAAAAAGTAAGACAGTAGATGTTAGTGGCTGACATTTATGGAGATATTAAATAACTATCCACAAAGATTTATCCGAGTGACAAATAAAGACTCTTGAGAAGGGTGCATCATAGAATCATAGAGTTTACAGTGCAGAAGGAGGCCATTCAGCCCAGTGAGTCTGCACCAGCCCTTGGAAAGAGCACCCTACCCAAACCAACACCTCCACCCTATCCCCGCATCCCAACCCAACCTTTTTGAACACCAAGGCAATTTAGCGTGGCCAATCCACCTAACCTGCACATCTTTGGGCTGTGGGAGGAAACCGGAGGACGCACGGGGAGAACATACAGACTCCGCACAGACAGTGACCCAAGCCGGGAATCGAACCTGGGACACTGTGCTGTGAAGTAACTGTGCTAACCACTATGCTATCGTGCTGCCCATCATCCATGACTGAAAAAGGAAGTTAAGGAGGTGATCAAATTGAAAGAAACATTGTGCACAGATGCAAAGGTTAGTGGTGGAATAAAAGACTGGTCAGATTTAAAGAACCAGCAAAGAATGACTGAAGAAAAAAAGAGGGAGAAAGTAGAGTATGAGTGAAAGCTAGCGAGAGATATAAAATCGGTAGCAAGAGTTTCTACAAGTGGTTAAATAGGAAAAGGGGAACTAAAGCTAGTGTCGGCTCTCTAGACAGTGAGTCTGGGAAATTGATCAGGGAAAACAAAGAAGTGGCAGAGGTGTTCAACAGGTGCTTTGTGTCTGACTTCACTATAGAACAGTTTCCCAAAGGGTGGCACAGTAGCACAGTGGTCAGCATTGTTGCTTCAGAGCGCCAGGGACCCGGGTTCGATTCCCGGCTCAGGTCACTGTCTGTGCGGAGACTGCACGTTCTCCCCGTGTCAGCGTGTGTTTTCTCTGGGTGCTCCAGTTTCCACCCACAAGTCCCGAAAGATGTGCTTGTTAGGTGAATTGGACATTCTGAATTCTCCCTCAGTGTACCTGACCAGGCGCCTGAGTGTGGCGACTAGGGGATTTTCACAGGAACCTCATTGCAGTGTTAATGTGAGCCTACTTGTGACGCTAATAAAGAGTATAAAATTATTTAAAAGATTATAAAATTATGAAAAGATACTTGAAAATCAGGAGGGCAAAGTGAAGAAGGAACTTAAAACAATCACAGTGCCCAGGCAAAATGTGCTGGGAGAACAATTAGACCCAAAGACTGAAAACCCCCCAAAACAAAATGGCTGCAGATACAGAAGAGCTATTTGTTCCGAACTTCCAAAACTCCTTGGATTGTGGAACGGTCCCAGTGGATTGGGAAATAGGAAATCTAACACCTTTGCTCAAGAAAGGAAGGAAGCAGAAAACAGTTAGACTAATGCCCGTCATACGAACATACCCTAGATTAAAAATAAGCTGTCTTACTTTTGGCTGGTAGGGGGTGTGAGGAAGAGAGAGAAAAGTGGAGTTGACACCACAACCAGAGCAGCCATGATCTTGTAGAATTGTAGAACAAGCTCAAAAGGATGAATAGCCTATTCATACGCCTTTTAAAAAAAATTTACAGTACACAATTATTTTTTTCCAATTAAGGGGCAATTTAGTGTGGCCAATCCACCTAACCTGCACATTTTTGGGTTGTGGGGGCGAAACCCACGCAGACACGGGGAGAATGTGCAAACTTCACACAGGCAGCGAGCCGGGGCCGGGTCAAATTCGGGTCCTCAGCGCTGTAGCCAGCAGTGCTAATCATTGCTCCACCTACTATTCATGCTCCTAAGTCCAACATTCCTATTCACTCTCACCACCGTTGGCGCACAGTTGTAGCAGCGTATATCATATACGCCAGATGTACCAGAGGTTCTCACTAAACCATTTCAACGGAAGTTCCACATCATAGATTTTACAGTGCAGAAGGAGGCCATTCGGCCCAACGAGTCTGCACCGGCCCTTGGAAAGAGCACCCTACTAAAGCTTACGCATCCACCCAATCCCCGTAACCTAGTAACCACACTTAACCTTTTTTTGGACTAAGGGCAATTTTAGCTTGACCAATCCACCTAACCTACACATCTTTGGACTGTGGGAGGAAGCCGGAGCACCCAGAGGAAACCCACGCAGACACGGGGGTAACGTGCAGACTCCGCACAGACAGTGATCCAGCCGGGAATCAAACCTGGGACCCTGGAGCTATATCCTGGACCTCTACCATCCAGAAGAACAAGGGCAGCAGATGCATGGGAACACCACCACTTACAAGTTCCCCTCCAAGCCACACACCATCCTGACTTGGAACCATTCCTTCACCGTTACTGCATCAAAATCCTAAAACAACCACCCTAAAAACATGATGGTAGACCTACACCGGATGCACTGTGTTACGCCACCCTGGGAAAGTGCACGGTCAATTTCAGCCCAACTCATCCCGGAGTCACAACACAAGTCAATTAACCAATAATTCTTATAAATAAGACAAAAGTCCTTTGCCAGGTCACCAGGTTTGTAAGTTTAAACATAATTACTGTTTATTTATCACAAGAACTATAATGAAACACACAGCAGATACAATTGGTTAACTATTAATTAACCTATTTTAACTGGCCTCCCACCCGCTACACACACACACACACATCACAAACAAGATAGACAAACACAGAAGGGTGGAAAGGAGTAAACAAAAGTTAAGTGAAAGAGAAAAGAGTCTTTGCTTCAGATGATTGTTCCTAGCATGCTTTCTGCACAGTAAGCTCAGCTGTCCCACTGAGATGAGGAAGGAATGGTAAGGTGAAGGTGCCTTGGATGACAAGAGAAGTGGAGCTTCTAGTCAAGAGGAAGAAGGAAGCTTACGTAAGGTTGAGGAAGCAAGGATCTGACTCGGCTCTCGAGGGGTTGCAAGGTAGCCAGGAAGGAACTCAAAAATGAACTGAGGAGAGCTAGAAGGGGGCATGAAAAAGCCCTGGCGGGAAGGATTAGGGAAAACCCCAAGGCGTTCAACACTTATGTGAGAAATAAGAGGATGATCAGAGTGAGAATAGGGCCGATCAGCGATAGTGGAGGGAACTTGGGCCGAGAGTCTGAGGAGATGGGGGAGGCCCTAAATGAATACTTTGCTTCAGTATTCACTAGAGAGAGGGTCCTTGTTGCCCATGAGAACAGTGTGAACCAGGTTAATAGACTCAAACAAGTTGATTTTAAGAAGAAGGATGTGCTAGAAATTTGGAAAAGCATCAGGGTAGATAAGTCCCCTGGGCCTGACGGGATATGCCCAAGGTTACTACGGAAGCGAGGGAGGAGATTTCTGCGCCGTTAGCGATGATTTTTGCGTCCTCACTCTCCACTGGAGTAGTACCGGATGATTGGAGGGAGGCAAATGTTGTTCCCCTGTTCAAGAAAGGGAATAGGGAAATCCCTGGGAATTACAGACCCATCAGTCTTACGTCTGTGGTGAGCAAAATATTGGAATGGATCCTGAGAGATAGGTTTTATGATCATTTAGAAAAACATAATTTGATTAAAGATAGTCAGCATGGCTTTGTGAGGGGCAGGTCATGCCTCACAAGCCTCATTGAATTCTTTGAGGATGTGACGAGGCACATTGATGAAGGTCAGGCAGTGGATGTGGTGCATATGGATTTCAGTAAAGCTTTTGATAAGGTTCCCCATGGTAGGCTCATTCAGAAAGTTAGGGGGCATGGGATACAGGGAAATTTGCCTGTCTGGATACAGAATTGGCTGGCCGAAAGAAGACAGCGAGTGGTAGTGGATGGAAAGTAATCCGCCTGGAGGTCGGTGACCAGTGGTGTCCCGCAAGGATCTGTTCTGGGACCTCTGCTGTTTGTGGTTTTTATAAATGACTTGGATGAGGAAGTGGAAGGGTGGATTAGTAAGTTTGCTGATGACACAAAGGTTGGGGAGTTGTAGATAGTGTTGAGGGTTTTAACATAGCGTTTTAACATAGAATTTACAGTGCAGAAGGAGGCCATTCGGCCCATCGAGTCTGCACAGGCTCTTGGAAAGAGCACCCTACCCAAGGTCAACACCTCCACCCTATCCCCATAACCCAGTAATCCCACCCAGCACTAAGGGCAATTTTGGACACTAAGGGCAATTTATCATGGCCAATCCACCTAACCTGTTGCAGGTTACAACAGGACATTGACAGGATGCAGAGCTGGGCTGAGAAATGGCAGATGGAGTTCAACCTTGATAAATGTGAAGTGATTCATTTTGGAAGGTCGGATTTGAATGCTGAATACAGGGTTAAAGGCAGGATTCTTGGAAATGTGGAGGAACAGAGGGATCTTGGGGTCCACCTACATAGATCCCTCAAAGTTGCCACCCAGGTTGATAGGGTTGTTAAGAAGGCGTATGGTGTGTTGGCTTTCATTAACAGGGGGATTGAGTTTAAGAGCTGCGAGGTTTTGCTGCAGCTTTATAAAACTCTAGTTAGACCACACTTGGAATATTGTGTCCAGTTCTGGTCACCTCATTATAGGAAGGATGTGAATGCTTTGGAGAGGGTTCAGAGGAGATTAACCAGGATGCTGCCTGGACTGAGGGCATGTCTTATGAAGAAAGGTTGAGGGAGCGAGGGCTTTTCTCACTGGAACGAAGAAGGCAGAGAGGTGACTTGATAGAGGTGTACAAGGTGATGAGAGGCATGGATAGAGTGGATAGCCAGAGACTTTTCCCCAGGGTGGAAATGGCTGTCACGAGGGGACAAAATTTTAAGGTGATTGGAGGAAGATATAGGGGAGATGTCAGAGGTCATTTTTTTACACAGAGAGTGGTGTGTGTGTGGAATGCACTGCCAGCAGAGGTGGTGGAGTCAGAGTCATTAGGGACATTTAAACGACTCTTAGACGGGCACATGGACAGCAGTAAATTGAAGGGATGTAGGTTAGATTGATCTTAGATTAGGATAAATGGTCAGCACAACATCATGGGCTGAAGGGCCCGTACTGTGCTGAACTGTTCTATGTTCTAAGCTTGTAAATTGCAGTCTTTGTTTTGCAGCCTGTACTGGTTTTCCTACAATTTATAAAAGCACCGTCCTTGCACCTTTCCTGGAGAGGCAGAGACTCTGTTTCCTCAAATCTTGCTTTCAGTCCATGGCTCATCTTCCAGCCTCTGTAGTTTAGAAAATGAGTACTCACAGGCAGCAGCCCTTCTGGAGAAAGATAGTTGATTCACACTATCTTTTCTGGGGAGAGTTCGCAGATTCTGGACTTTAGTTGCACAGCCTGTAATGGTTCTCCTGTAAACAGATTCATCCGGACTCCCTGCCAATTCAGAGACACAGTCTTTCTGGAGGAAAAAGCAGCAGGACCTTTCCCGGGCTGCCAGGAGTCAAACTGATAGCCCTGCTGCCTCACTGCGCCGCGGGTCCAGGTTCGGTCCCGGCTCTGAGTCACTGTCCGTGTTGAGTTTGCACATTCTCCCCGTGTTTGCGTGGGTTTCGCCCCCACAACCCAAAAATGTGCAGGCTAGTTGGATTGGCTACACTAAATTGCCTCTTAATTGGAAAAAATGAATTGGATGCTCTAAAGTTTTAAAACAAAAACAAATTAAATTGAAAAAAAAGGAGTCAAACTGAAATCAAACCGAAAACCTCGGAACTCTGAAACACCCCACTCCGATAAAATCCAATCACCACTTAGCCATTTGATCCAATTCATTTGCCACCACCGATATCAATCAAACCAAGTCCCAGCCAATCCCTGTCATCAATGCAGGCCAGTCAACAACTCTAGTTTAAACCAGCACAGACTAGCACAGTGACCTCGCCTGCTGTTGAATTGGTCTGCTTGAATTCGAGATACGGGCTGCCTTAAAGGCACACGTCCATTAACCATCCATGGATTAAAAATGTAACGGCAAAAGTAAAAGGGGAAATACGGGAATGAACAGGAAGGACCCTTACAACTGCAATGGTTCAAGAAGGAGGCTCACTACCACCTTTGCTTGGGCAGTTAGTAATGGAAACAAATTGCTTCAGAAAACAGAGGTAATTAAGACTTTGTGTAATTAACCAATAGGTTGAAGCCCCTTGTGAGGCCTGCTCACTTTTGAAGGAGGTTCTGTGAGGCCTCTGGTGGTGGAAAGGGCTGTAGGGTTCTGACTGGATGTATTTCATTATGTGACCTTTCATCCCCTCACACAAACCACCTGGTTTATCTTTGCAAAGTACCGCCTTCTCACTCCAAATCTGAAAGTCGACAGATTGGATGATTCATGATTGTCAGTCAAACAGCTTTCTTTCCTATGCTCAGATTTATCTTAATATCCTTTTCCTGGTAACAGTGCGTGAGAGATTTATCTCTAATCTGGGGCGGGATTCTCCGATATCGGCACGATGTCCGCCGACCGGCGCCAAAATCGGCGCGAATCAGTCCGGCATCGCGCCGCCCCAAAGGTGCGGAAGTCTCTGCATCTTGAGCGGCCGAGCCCTCACCTTGAGGGGCTAGGCCCGAGCCGGACTGATTTCCGCCCCGCCAGCTGGCGGGAAAGGCCTTTGGTGCCCCGCCAGCTGGCACAAAACTGACTTTGCCATGCAGCGCATGCGCGGGAGCGTTAGCGGCTGCTCACGCCATCCCCGCGCATGCGCAGTGGAGGGGGTCTCTTCCGCCTCCGCCATGGTGGAGACCATGGCGAAGGCGGAAGGAAAAGAGTGCCCCCACGGCACAGGCCCGCCCGCGGATTGGTGGGCCCCGATCGCACCATAAACACCCGGGGTGGGCCCCGGGGCACCCCCCGGGGCCAGATCGCCCCGCCCGCGCCGCCATGTCCCGCCGTTCCAAAGGTGGTTCAATCCACGCCGGCTGGCGTGGGTTGACAGCGGCGGGACTTCGGCCCATCACGGGCTGGAGAATCACCGGGGGGGGGGGGGGGGGGGGGGCCGCCAACCGGCGCGGCGCGATTCCCGCCCCCGCCGAATATCCGGTGCCGGAGAATTCAGCAACCGGCGGGGGCGGGATTCACGCCAGCCCCCGGCGATTCTCCGACCTGGCGGGGGGTCGGAGAATCCCGCCCCTGGAATCTCTGGGAAGCAATGCGGGGGGTTGCCAATCATGAAGGAGAGGAGATATAGGGATGTCGAGGGTGAACACATGGTTGACTCCTCTCGCCTGGACTATGTACATTTCAAAAAGAGTGGAAAAATTAAGCTTACTCTGCTTTGTAATACTGCAGAATATCCCCCCACCCCCACCCCCACCCCAAGGAGTGAATGACTAAAACAGCAGTGAGGAACCTGCGGCCCACATGTGGCCCTTCTGGGTTCGGCCTGCTGTCTACCGGACATTTAGTTGACCATTGCCCAGGTGCAGGGTTGCCAAATTTCACTCATTTCTGTCTGCGCAGTTTCTCTCCTACCGGTATGATGCGTGTAAAGCCAAGGCAAGTGAAGTGAGGTGCGTGCTGACTGCTCACAATATTGACTGTGAGAGCCGTGCACTCCCTCTACTTCCAAAGTATAAACATTTATTTTGTTTTTACTATTTGAAGTTGATGATAGTTCTATTAATACAGAAATGATAAGGCGTATCCATAACTGGTTCTGAAATATTCGGCATGTATTAAATGCATTTAATCGTATTCATGGGGTCAGGGTTAGTGAACAAGCCTGATTTCTATCTTGCGGCCCACGAAGGTGAACGAGGGTCACTCATGTGGCCCATTCACCAGTCTAGGTTCCCAATTACTGGACTAAAAGCTTTGTGAAACCCAAAGCAATATAAGGATAAGTGTGAAGTGGTTGGGCTGTCTGGACATGGCACATGGCGCACAGTGCTGAAGGTTGTGTGTGGGGCTGAGAAAGAACAGTGAGTCCTCGAACACCCCTTTCATCTCCAACATCTGTAATCGAATCTTTCCCACAGTAATCACCAATAATAACTTGCACGCGCATAGCCTTTGAAATAACAATAACTCGTGTTGAAACAGCACCTTTAACAGAATATAACTTTCCAAGGTACTCACGGAGCATTCTAAAACAGAACATAACACCGAACCCCGCAAGAATATATTGGGCTGGATTCTCCGGTTCCCTGCCGGTTTCTCGGCAGCATGCCGTTCGCAGGTGGCAGGGTTCTCTACCTCCGGCGCTTAACAATGGGATTTCCCATTGAAGCCACCCCATGCCCCAGGAAACCCGCGGACGGCGAGGTGCGCTGCCGGCGGCAACAGAGAATCTCAAAGGCGGGAGAATTCCAGCCATTTCAGGGAACTAAAAACTTGGTCAAAAACATAGGTTTTAAGAAAGATATTAAATTAAAGAAGGAAAGAAAAGTAGAGACAATGGAGCAGAGACATTAAAATTGGGGATTCTAAATTGACCAGAATCGGGAGTGTTCAGATACCTTGGGTTGAGCAGCAAGTGGAGATTACAGAGGCAGGGAGGGATTTGAAACCAGCTAAGGGCTGGAATTTTAACATTGGTTAAAAACGCTCATTCCAATTACTAATGAGTCTGGAGAGTTACGAAATGCAGATTGATGCTGCCTTTATTTATGCGTGTATCCTATCTGTGCACAACCAGCTGTGGCACTGTTTTTTATTCTCTAAATTTGGAGGTGACAGGTTTGAGCTCCATTCTGTTCACAGGACGTGGGTCTCTGAATACTAGTGTGAGATCTAGGGAGGTATTTCAGTCTAAATGGGGTGGAATGATAATCCTTCCTCTCCCCCACAATGGATTTAGTAGGCTACCTGGAAGAGAGGAGTTGTAAGTCAAATGATCCGTTCATGGAAGGAAGGTAATGCTACGGGGCAAAAGCAAGGCTGTGAGGTCAGTGGAAGAAATGAGTCGTCTCAGATGCCTTGAAGCAGAAGAAATGTCAGAGTGCGGGATAACGTGAGGACTCAGAATCAGCGGAGGGGGGGTGGGGAGAGGGGGCACATTGAGCTTTGCTCTTGCAGCATGAACCCCACAAGATGCAATTGAGTGGGGCCAGCAGCCTGCATTTACAGAGCAGATGCATAGCGACTGTTTTTTTTCTTAGATCTTAAATGTTATTCACCTCAGGAGTCTGGGCTTGTTCACAGCCTCGAATACAGAGGGCAGGTGAGAACATGTTGACAGCACATAGCTGCTCTCCTTTATACCTGAAGGCAACTCCACCCAGCAGCTAGCTGTGATCGAAGTACATAGGAAACTGGAGTTGGAGTTGGCCATTTGAACCTACCCGTCCACTCAACAAGATCATGGCTGACTTTCCACCTCAACTTCACTTTCCCATATTCCACCTATATTAAAGGCTGATCAGAGCTGATTTTATATTCAATCATGTATTTAACCCGATATTAAAAACTGATGACTGATGAGGTCAATTATTTCCTGTTTTTTAAAAAAAAAAATATTTTATTGAAAATTTTTGGTCAACCAACACAGTACATTGTGCATCCTTTACACAATATTATAACAACACAAATAACAATGACCTATTTTATAAACAGAAAATGAATAAATAATAAATAACAAAAATGAAAACTAACCCTAATTGGCAACTGCCTTATCACAAGTAACACTCTCCAAAAATATAATTTAACAGTCCAATATATAATTATCTGTAGCAACGACCTATACATATTATACAGTATATATTAACAACCCTGAGAGTCCTTCTGGTTCCTCCTCCCTCCCCCTCTCCCCCCCCCCCCCCCCCCGATCCTGGGCTGCTGCTGCTGCCTTCTTTTTCCATTCCATCTATCTTTCTGCGAGGTATTCGACGAACGGTTGCCACCGCCTGGTGAACCCTTGAGCCGACCCCCTTAGAACGAACTTAATCCGCTCTAGCTTTATAAACTCTGCCATGTCATTTATCCAGGTCTCCGCCCCCGGGGGCTTGGCTTCTTTCCACATTAGCAATATCCTGCGCCGGGCTACTAGGGACGCAAAGGCCAAAACATCGGCCTCTCTCACCTCCTGCACTCCCGGCTCTTGTGCAACCCCAAATATAGCCAACCCCCAGCTTGGTTCGACCCGGACCCCCACTACTTTTGAAAGCACCTTTGTCACCCCCCTCCAAAACCCCTGTAGTGCCGGGCATGACCAAAACATATGGGTATGATTCGCTGGGCTTCTCGAGCACCTCGCACACCTATCCTCCACCCCAAAAAATTTACTGAGCTGTGCTCCAGTCATATGCGCCCTGTGTAATACCTTAAACTGAATCAGGCTTAGCCTGGCACACGAGGACGATGAGTTTACCCTGCTTAGGGCATCTGCCCACAGCCCCTCCTCGATCTCCTCCCCCAGCTCTTCTTCCCATTTCCCTTTTAGTTCATCTACCATAGTCTCCCCTTCGTCCCTCATTTCCCTATATATATCTGACACCTTACCATCCCCCACCCATGTCTTTGAGATCACTCTGTCCTGCACCTCTTGTGTCGGGAGCTGCGGGAATTCCCTCACCTGTTGCCTCGCAAAAGCCCTCAGTTGCATATACCTGAATGCATTCCCTTGGGGCAACCTATATTTCTCGGTCAGCGCTCCCAGACTCACGAACTTCCCATCCACAAACAGATCTTTCAGTTGCGTTATTCCTGCTCTTTGCCACATTCCATATCCCCCATCCATTCCCCCCGGGGCAAACCTATGATTGTTTCTTATCGGGGACCTCCCAAGGCTCCAGTCTTTCCCCTATGCCGTCTCCACTGTCCCCAAATCTTCAGTGTAGCCACCACCACCGGGCTTGTGGTGTAGTTCCTCCGGGAGAACGGCAATGGGGCTGTCACCATAGCCTGTAGGCTAGTCCCCCTACAGGACGCCCTCTCTAATCTCTTCCACGCCGCTCCCTCCTCCTCTCCCATCCACTTTCTCACCATTGAAATATTAGCGGCCCAATAATACTCACTTAGGCTCGGTAGTGCCAGCCCCCCCCTATCCCTGCTACGCTGTAAGAATCCCTTCCTCACTCTCGGGGTCTTCCCGGCCCACACAAAACCCATGATGCTCTTTTCAATCCTTTTAAAAAAAGCCTTCGTGATCACCACCGGGAGGCACTGAAACACAAAGAGGAATCTCGGGAGGACCACCATCTTAACCGCCTGCACCCTCCCTGCCTGTGACAGGGATACCATATCCCATCTCTTGAAATCCTCCTCCATTTGTTCCACCAACCGCGTTAAATTTAACCTATGCAATGTGCCCCAATTCTTGGCTATCTGGATCCCCAGGTAACGAAAGTCCCTTGTTACCTTCCTCAACGGTAGGTCCTCTATTTCTGTACTCTGCTCCCCTGGATGCACCACAAACAACTCACTTTTCCCCATGTTCAATTTATACCCTGAAAAATCCCCAAACTCTCCAAGTATCCGCATTATTTCTGGCATCCCCTCCGCCGGGTCTGCCACATATAGTAACAAATCATCCGCATACAAAGATACCCGGTGTTCTTCTCCTCCTCTAAGTACTCCCCTCCACTTCTTGGAACCCCTCAACGCTATCGCCAGGGGCTCAATCGCCAGTGCAAACAATAATGGGGACAGAGGGCATCCCTGCCTTGTCCCTCTATGGAGCCGAAAATATGCAGATCCCCGTCCATTCGTGACCACGCTCGCCATCGGGGCCCTATACAACAGCTGCACCCATCTAACATACCCCTCTCCAAAACCAAATCTCCTCAACACCTCACACAAATAATCCCACTCCACTCTATCAAATGCTTTCTCGGCATTCATCGCCACTACTATCTCCGTTTCCCCCTCTGGTGGGGGCATCAACATTACCCCTAACAGCCTCCGTATATTCGTGTTCAGCTGCCTCCCCTTCACAAACCCAGTTTGGTCCTCGTGGACCACCCCCGGGACACATTCCTCTATTCTCATTGCCATTACCTTGGCCAGGATCTTGGCATCTACATTTAGGAGGGAAATAGGTCTATAGGACCCGCATTGTAGCGGATCCTTTTCCTTCTTTAAGAGAAGCGATATCGTTGCTTCAGACATAGTCGGGGGCAGTTGTCCCCTTTCCTTTGCCTCATTAAAGGTCCTCGTCAATACCGGGGCGAGCAAGTCCACATATTTTCTATAGAATTCGACTGGGAATCCATCCGGTCCCGGGGCCTTTCCCGCCTGCATGCTCCTAATTCCTTTCACCACTTCTTCTACCTCGATCTGTGCTCCCAGTCCCACCCTTTCCTGCTCTTCCACCTTGGGAAATTCCAGCCGATCCAAAAAGCCCATCATTCTCTCCCTCCCATCCGGGGGTTGAGCTTCATATGATTTTTTATAAAATGTCTTGAACACTCCATTCACTCTCTCCGCTCCCCGCTCCATCTCTCCTTCCTCATCCCTCACTCCCCCTATTTCCCTCGCTGCTCCCCTTTTCCTCAATTGGTGTGCCAGCAGCCTGCTCGCCTTCTCCCCATATTCGTACTGTACACCCTGTGCCTTCCTCCATTGTGCCTCTGCAGTGCCCGTAGTCAGCAAGTCAAATTCTACATGTAGCCTTTGCCTTTCCCTGTACAGTCCCTCCTCCGTTGCTTCCGCATATTGTCTGTCCACCCTCAAAAGTTCTTGCAGCAACCGCTCCCGTTCCTTACTCTCCTGCTTCCCTTTATGTGCCCTTATTGATATCAGCTCCCCTCTAACCACCGCCTTCAGCGCCTCCCAGACCACTCCCACCTGGACCTCCCCATTATCATTGAGTTCAATTATTTCCTGTTAACCATTACTTATCGCAATAATGTTTTTCAACAAGTATTACAGATATTATCTTTGTAAGAGTCCAGATGCAGTGAACTCATTAAGTCTTGTGGCCTTGTCTGGGAATAAGCTTTGCCAACTAAGGGGGGATATCACTTGTCTAGTGGCCTTGTCACTAAGGGAGGCTACTGCTTGGAAAGCGGCCTTGCCAAGAAGGGAGGCTGGTGTTTTTCTGCAGATAGCTACCGGAGGTATCAACCTCGTATTTTTAGGAACAAGTGCCCTGCTGGACCGCCCTAGAAACCAAGGTCTTGCTGACCAAGAGAGAGACTGTTCTTTGTCTCTAAATAACTGGGGAGTCAATCTATTTTTCAGAAGCAAATGCTCTGCACAAAAACTCCCTAGAACTCCCTAAGTAAGAAAAGGATATAAATGTTTAAACACAGGCTGCGAAAGTTAGAGTTTCGCTTGGAGAGCTGTTTCAGAGATTGCTGGGTGTTTATTTGACCAAGCTGCTATCTCGACTCGTAGAGTTCTGCTCATTGATTGAGTATCAAATTCCGAGGCTACTTGTCGTTGGTTATAGCTTACGAAATGGTTATAGCTTAAGCAATTATGTAGTTAGGGAGGTCACAGGAAAACTCATCATATATCCTGTATTTGTCAAACTGTATCATTTACCAAAAATACTTGTATTACCTTTTTTCTTTAAATAAATTGCGTATATATTTTACCATACAGATCTGTGTCTATTTTAATAAATAAGAGTGACATTTAACTAAGGCTCATCATATTCTCACCCTTTGAGGCTATCTGAAGGGTCACTTACCCATGCCTGGCTCTCGAGAATTAGAAATATTTAGTTGAAGTTAAGGAAAAGATAGCAATCTAAGTCGCAGTCTATCCTGTACACTGAAGGTAGTGAAAGCAAGGCACATTGTGAATACTATAATTAGAACTCCCAAATAGCGAGCCTTACTTTGAATATTCACAAGACCTTGTCTGGTAGCTTACAACCTCGACTAATCGGGAAGATCTTAGATATAATGCTCCTCCACTGTCACACTCCATTTTCTTCACCTCCAAAAATCCAACAACGTTTGTCTTCAATATTACTCAAAACCGGAGCATTCACGGCTTTCTGGGCTAGAGAATTCCAGAGATCCACAGATCTTGAGTGAAGACATTTCCCCTCATCCTAATCCTAAATAGCTGACTTCATATGCTGAGACTGATGTGGACCAGCCAAGGAAAACAGCCTCTCACCATCTACCCTGACCATCCCTCTTGGAATCTTACATGCCTCAAGTGACACAACCAGGTATCAAAAGGACGCATAGTCATAACCCAACACATCTCTGGGGTTCCCTACATATTTCTGGGGATGTGCTGATGAGGCTTTGCCCTTTAACACTATCATTCTGTTTGTTTGGATTATTTGCAATATATTAAAGAAATGGCACTGACTTCCCTATGACATCAGTCTTGGAGAACCTCAACACTGGAAAAAAAGTCAGAAAAGTGTTGCAAATACAAAACACACATTTTGAGACTAAAGACGAGACTTCTGACGTGCCAGCCGTGGCCCATTTGCCTCAAAGTCAGACAATCGCGCGTTAAAATACTACTCCAGAGACTGGGATACAAACATCAAGGCTAACCCATGAACGTGGCACTCAGGGAGTGCAGCATAGCTGCAGTCTTTAAGACGAAGGGCGCGATTCTCCGAGCCCCGCGCCGGGCCAGAGAATCGCCGCAACCGCGCCACAACGCGGCGCGCGATTCTCCGAAGTGTGGAGAATCGGCGCCATTTGCGGCCGCTGCTGGAAATGGCGGGACCACCAATTCTCCAGCCCGGATGGGCCTAGCAGCCGCGCGGATACGACAGAGTCCCGCCGGCGCCATTCACCCCTGGCCGCTGCTACCGGGAACTCTGCGCGAACTGTCGGGGGGCGGCCTGTGGGGCGGGGAAAAGCGCTCCTTCACCGGGGGGGGGGCCTCCGATGGGGTCTGGCCCGCGATCGGGGCCCACCGATCGGCGGGCCGGCCTCTCCCCCCCCCCGGGCCTACTTTGTTGCGCGGCCAGCCCCTGAATCCCCACGCCATGTTGCGTCATGGCCGGTGCGCTGAAGACGTCCCCCGCACATGCACAGGTTGGCAAGTTCCCAACTGCGCATACGCGGGTTGTCGCGGTGCCCATTTGGCGCTGGGCAGGGAGGCTGGATCGGCGTGAATCGGTCGTCCCCGTGCCCGTTTCGCGCCGTCGTGAAACGCGACACCGTTCACGACGGCGCGAACACTAGGGTCGAAATTCTTCGTTATCGGCGCAAAGTCCGCCGATCGGCGCAAAAAACGGCGCAAATCTGACTTGCATCACGCCGGAAAAATCGTCGCGAAGTCTCCGGCCCGAAATGGGCTAGCAGCGATGTGACGGGATCCGCGCTTGCTCACGTGGTTCACGCCGTGCAGCGTCATACACGCCGCACGGCGTGACGGCTCATAACGACACGCTGCTCCCCCCCCGCCCGACCGGAACACCCGACTGGATGGCTGGCCGCCGCTCAGCCCCGAGGTTCCAGTCATGGGATGTGGAGGCGCTCCTGGATGCAGTGGAGCAGAGGAGGGAGGCCCTGTATCCGGGGCACGGCCGCAGAGTTGCCCCACGCCACAGCCAGCGTCTGTGGAGGGAGGTGGCTGAGGCTGTCACCGCTGCGGCCCTGTCACCACGGATAGGCACCCAGTGCCACAAGAAGGTGAACGACCTCGTCAGAGGAGGCAGGGTGAGCCTCCCCCCCCGCCCGAAATCCATATCCCCCATCCCCCATATCCCCCCCTCCCCCATATCGCCCCTCCCCCATATCCCCGTCCACCATATCCCCCTCCCCCATATCCCCCTCCCCCATATCCGCCCTCCCCCATTTCCCCCCTCCCGCATATCCCCCATATCCCCCCTCCCCCATATCCCCCATATCCCCAAGTGAATCCAGTCCTAACCTTAACCTCTGCAATACACGCGCAACCGATGGCGTGCATTCATATACCTGTCTAACACTGTTGCCTTTTACCCCTGCCACCAACCCCCCCCCCCCCCCCCCGCCCCCCGACACAGGAGAAATGCGCACACAACACCAGGGAGCATGTGAGGACTGGAGGAGGCCCCGCTGATGAGAGGCCACTGACCGAACACGAGGAAAGGGCCCTGGAACTGGCTGGCGGACCTGAGGACTGGGAGATTGCTGATGCAGAGGTCGGGGGCGTACTAGCAAGTGAGCCACCGACAGCCCGTCCCCATATCCCCCCTCCCCTATATCCCCCTCCCCCATATCACCTGATCACTGCCTGCGTGTCTAACCATGCATGCTTCATTGTGTATCGCAGGAGCAAACATCGAGGCACCCATCCCCGCAGATGCAGACCGCCCGCAGGATGCCCCTCGGAGGCCATGGGAGACGGAGAGACCCGGACCCTCTGGCATGCGACACCCGCAGGATGTCCCTTGGAGACCACAGGAGACGGAGTGACCTGGAGCAACAGGGAGACGACGCCCCCGTCACGTGCGGGTGCGACGACGCAGGCGTGTGCCACCCAGCAACGTGAGGGGCAGCCACAGGCCCCCGTCACAGCCGAGCCAGGACACCACTACCCAGGTCACCACTACCCAGGACACCACTACCCAGGACACCACTACCGAGGACACCCATACCCGGGACACCCCTACCCGGGACAGCACTATCCAGGAAGACGAAATACCGGACAGTGACACAGAGTGGATGGGTGGAGACGAACCCCCACCCCAAAGTGCCATGGACTCAGAGTGGGACGAATAGCACGACACAATGCCACTGCTGTCACCAACACACTCCACCATCGCAGAAACACTCACCTCGGTTGGGCACTTTAGTGATGAGATGTCTGGTACACTCACTGGTGCGCACAACACAGCCGTCCCGGTACAGCAGGTGGAGGTAGGAGCAGCAGAGGGGCCGGGCGGTCGGAGGGCAGCCCAGCCCAAGCGAACATCTGCCGCCCAGATGGATCCCGGGTTCCTGGAGTTACCACACCCACACATAGATCCGATGCAACCACCGACCCAGAGACGAGCGAAGAGGGTGACGGCCGGCTTGCGGCGGCTGCGGTCGCAGGTGTCCGCCCGCGTCCAGGAGCTGGGAGTGGTGCCGGTCATGCGTGCCACCCAGGCCGACACCGCACGGGTGGCGTCCGCGGTGGAGGCAATGGGTGTGACGGTGTCAGACATGGGGAATGGTTTGCGAGGCCTGGGGCTTTCCGTGCAGGCGGCGTCTGTGGCCCAGGACATGGCTGCCCTCTCAGAGGAGGCCATGAGCCAGTGCCAGCGCCAGATGGCAGAGGCGCTCAAAGCCATGGCCCAGTCTCAGCAGGCCATAGCCCAGTCTCAGCAGGCCATAGCCCAGTCTCTGCAGGCCATAGCCCAGTCTCTGCAGGCCATAGCCCAGTCTCAGCAGGCCATGGCCCAGTCTCTGCAGGCCATGGCCCAGACTCAGCAGGCCATTACTGAGGGCATCGGCGCCAGTGGCCATGTGCGAGCCGGCGTCGCACAGTCACAGACAGGGTTTGCCAACCCCCTGGGCTCCATGGCTGCAAACCTGCAGACCCCTGTCGATAACAGCACGGGCCTCCAGGACTGGCAGCGCCAGATGTCGGGGGGGCGTCGGATGGCCAGTCCGTTCGTATCCCCCACCCATGTAGAGGCCTGGGGGCCATCGGGCACCCCGAGGGAGGAGGAGGTGGTGTGGTCCGCCCCGGGTCCCCCTGTAGGGGAGGTCCCGGAACACCGCGACACCTCGGACTCCCCCCCTTCCGTCCCAGGTGCATCGGGTGGGCAACGGGCAGGACAGGCTGGCAGCTCGCCATCCCAGTCGCCCGGGCCGCAGCCTGGCCCATCCAGGACGCCCCAGGAAACGGCCGCCAAAGGGATCCTGTGTCAGCGGGCAGGAATCACAGGAGTCCACCTCCAGTTCTGCTGTACCGTCTGGGGAACCACGTAGATGTAGTCAAAGGGCCCGTAAGGCCAAACAATTAGACACTGAGTAAGTTGGCACGGGTGCAGGGCACAGATGAGTTTTAGAGGCTAGGGCATGTGCATGAACTCCTTTGGTTATTAAAGTCAATGTTACACCTACCGAAGCTGCCTTTGTGCTCTGTCCAAAGCGTGCGGGGGTGTCATGTACGTTGAGCGCAAGTGTGTGTGTGAGGGGTGGTCTTACCTCAGCCCCAGGTGAGTCTGCCCCCTTCCACCTGGGCCGCCATCAACATCCCCCCCGGGCAGAGGACGGGACCGTGCGCTGCAGTGTCACAGCCGCATGCAGGGATGGTCCGGGTGGATGGTGGTACTGTGGCCATGGGTCAGACATAGTCTGTGGAGCCAGGAGCTCATCGCAGGGCGGGTTGTCATCATCCTCCATGGCCTGCAAGAGACACGTGTCCACCTGCAACTGTGTGAGCCCGGCCCGTTGTGCCGCAGGTGGATCGGCAATGGGGGGGGGTGGTGTGCATGCGGGTGGGGTGGGTGGGGTTGGGGAGGAGGGTGAGGGTGCTGGGTGGGTGGATGGGTGGGGTGTGTGGGTGGTCGGCTGTTGCCATGGTGTGCGGTCTGTGGCCATACTACCCGATTCCCACGCCCATCTAGTCAGTGAAGCGGGCGTCTATCAGTCTGTCCCGTGCCCGCTGGGCCAGCCGGTAACGGTGGACAGCCACCTGCCTGTGTCTAGCCCGTCTGCCCTGACCATTACCCCCATCCCCCTCATCTGGGGAGGACTGCGCCACTTCCTGCTGCTCCTCCACTCCGCCCTCCTCTGCCTGCGGCACATCGCCCCTCTGTTGGGCTATGTTGTGCAGGACGCAGCACATCACAATGATGCGGCCGACCCTATCTGACCGATACTGGAGGGCGCCCCCAGAGAGGTCCAGGCACCTGAAACGCATCTTCAGCACGCCAAAGCACCTCTCGATCACTCCCCTTGTCGCTACATGGGCATCATTGTAGCGGTTCTCCGCCTCATTGCGTGGCCTCCGTATAGGCGTCATCAGCCACGATCGCAATGGGTAGCCCCTGTCGCCCAGCAACCAGCCCCTCAGCCGGGGATGGCGTCCCTCGTACATGCCGGGGATGGATGACCGCGACAACACGTATGAGTCGTGTACACTGCCTGGGTAACGGGCGCAGACGTGCAGGATCATCATACGGTGGTCGCAGACCACCTGTATGTTCATCGAATAGGTCCCCTTCCTATTGGTGAACATGGCCCTGTTATCTGCAGGTGGCCGCATGGCGACGTGCATCCCATCAATCGCGCCCTGGACCATGGGAAACCCGGCCACGGCAGAGAAGCCCACGGCCCGGGCATCTTGGCTGACCCGGTCCACAGGGAAGCGGATGTAGCGGTGCGCCATGGCATATAGGGCATCTGTCACTGCCCGGATGCACCGATGCACCGATGTCTGCGATATGCCGGACAGGTCCCCACTCGGTGCCTGGAATGACCCCGTTGCATAAAGGTTCAGGGCCACCGTAACCTTGACGGACACGGGGAGAGGGTGTCCCCCGCCAGTGCCACGCGGTGACAGGTGTGCCAGCAGGTGGCAGATGTGTGCCACGGTTTCCCGCCTCATCCGGAGTCTCCTCCTGCATTCCCGGTCCGTGAGGTTCTGGTATGACTGCCGGGGCCGGTACACACGGGGCACCCTCGGATGCCTCCGTTGCCGTGGGGCCGCGACGTCCTCCTCCCCCTCCTCGTCCTGTCGGTCAGGTGTCCCTCCAGCCTGGGCGGCTGCCGCCTGCCCCTCTGCGGCAGCCTGCGCCGCCTCTCTGGCACGCTCCTCCTCCTCCTTCTCCTCTTCCTCATCCAGGGCAACATAGACATTAGCGGCTGCCGCCACGGCGGCCAACATCGCTGGATAATCGGAAAACATGACGGCCTGGTGGGGGGGAACGACGACATGTCATCATTGCCCATATCCGCTCCTACTCCCCAGCCAGGTGGCATGGACCGCATGGGTCCAACTGTTGGAGGCTGGCACCTGGCCAGGTGGACCAACTCACTTGCCCTCGCATCCCCCTCCCCGGCACGGACCCCCCATCCCCCTCCCCGGCACGGAACCCACCCCATCCCCCTCCCCGGCACGGGCCCCCTCCATCCCCCTCCCTGGCACGGACCCCCCGTCCCCCTCCCCGGCACGGACCCCCCACCGGCACTCCCCCGGAGCCCAGCCCACTCTAACCACCCCCCCCTCCCCCGCCGCACACACACACACACAACCCGAGACACACCTCTCCCCACACATTCAGACTGCGGCCACGCCATCGCCTGCCCAGCGGCCAACCCCCCAGGCCGTCACTCACCTCCACGCTGGTCGGCGTGAACCTGGAGCACAGGTTTACGCCGATTAAAAGGAGGTTTAATTTACGTCGACGTGACCGGTCATCACGTCGACGGGACTTTGGCCCATCCGGAAGGGAGAATATCGGCAGGCCCAAAATCGTCTGCCTTGCGCAGACCCGTGCCATTCTCCGCGGCAGCGGCGCCATTAACGCCCCGCCGACTTTTCTCCCTTCGGAGACTTCGGCAACTGGCGGGGACGGGATTCACGGCGGCCAACGGCCATTCTCCGACCCGCTGCCCCCCCCCCCCCCCCAGATCTTAAATCGAGATGTGGGTGGTGCATGTGTGTGTGTATGGAGAGGGGGGGGGTGTTTACGATTTTACGCCTGTTTGTCACGGGCATAAATCCCTTTCCTGTCGGAAACTCATCTTTGGATGAGATCTTCCCCGCCTTCCTGCTGGCGACGTAATCAGATTCACGCCCAGAAACACACCGGGATTTCAGTCTGAAACTAACACTTTTTTTTTGCGGGGGGGGCGGGGGGAGGTGAATTCTGGCCATGATCTGCTGACCGACAGATGTAAAAGGTCCCAAGGCACCCTTTTCAAAAGATGGGGACGACGCCCCTGGCCTCAGAATCAGATTACTAGGTCACTTATCAAATCGTACGTCTGGTGGGATGTTGCTGTGTGCACTTCGGCTCCCACACTTCCCACATTACAACAGTGACTGCAATTCCAAAGGCTGTAAAGTGTTTGTTTTTTTGCGGGGTGGGGGGCTATTCTGTGTGGTGCTTATAGAAAGGCAAGTTTGCCTTCCTTCCCCCACCCACCCAGTGCGACAGGGTGTGCTGTGTTGCCTGATGGTGCTCTGGGTGAAGCGCATTGGACATGCTTTGCAGCGTTAGAGGCGCTATGTAAGTTGATGCCTCCGGTGCGGCAAGAGCCCTTGGAGCGCCAGTCGAGGGGGCTGAGCAGATGGTGCTCCATCTGGTCAAGGACACTGTAACACCAAACAACGACCCCCCGCCCCGCCCCCCCCCCCCCCCCCCCCCGCCCTCAAAAACAGAAACTCGAGTGAATGAAGCCGAGTTTTAGAGTTTTTCAAATACTTTAAAAAACAAAGTACACAAGGGTTGAAGAGAGTCACTCACCTGACCAGGTGCAACACCTGTTGCCCTGGGTCCGGGCAGCCAGCAGCAAAGACATTGAGAGCAACAAGAGCCTGGGCAGTGGATCTGACATCCTGCACCTTGGTCACCGAGCTTGTAGCCACCCCCTCCAGTCAGGCTCTGCCTCAGTCTCTCCCCCCCCCCCCCCCCAAAACCCCCCTCCCGGTGGGCACAGAGGGTGACACGGGCTGGTTTGCCCCAGACTTTACGCCCTCGTTCAGTCCCCGAGCTCTGAGCCTTCACAATGGAAGCGGAAGAATGTTTTCAAACATTAGTCACCCAGCAGCGTCACTGGAGTGTGGGAGGTTTAAACCACACTCCGGAGATATTCCCGTCTCGGCTGTTGTTTCACTTTCAGACGCCGGACTTCCCCGACTGTTGAAACGCCCGAGACAGTGCAAAAAAAAAGTAACATTTACTTTTCAATAAAGAAATCCATGTAAAGAGAAAGTTTCAAACCCAGTAAAACATGGGAATGAAGGATGCAGTCCAACGTGTCCGAAGTGGTCTTGTGTACCTTTAAGTAGAACTCTAGTGTTGTGTACCTTCCAGTGGAACTCAACTAGAACATAGAACAGTACAGCACAGAACAGGCCCTTCGGCCCTCGATGTTGTGCCGAGCTTTGTCCTAAACCAAGATCAAGCTATCCCACTCCCTGTCATTCTGGTGTGCTCCATGTGCCTATCCAATAACCACTTGAAAGTTTCTAAAGTGTCCAACTCCATGATCACAGCAGGCAGTCCATTCCACACCCTAACCACTCTCTAAGTAAAGAACCTACCTCGGACATCCCTCCTATATCTCCCACCTGAACCTTATAGTTATGCCCCCTTGTAATAGCTACATCCACCCGAGGAAATAGTCTCTGAACATCCACTCTATCTATCCCCCTCATCATCTTATAAACCTCTATTAAGTCGCCTCTCATCCTCCTCCGCTCCAAAAAGAAAAGCCCTAGCTCTCAACCTTTCCTCATAAGACCTATCCTGCAAACCAGGCAGCATCCTGGTAAATCTCCTTTGCACCCTTTCGAATGCTTCCACATCCTTCCTATAGTGAGGTGACCAGAACTGCACACCATACTCTAAATGTGGTCTCACCAGGGTCATGTACAGTTGCAGCATAACCCCGCAGCTCTTAAACTCAAGCCCCCTGTTAATAAACGCGAACACACTATAAGCCTTCTTCACGGCTCTATCCACTTGAGTGGCAGCCTTCAGAGATCTGTGGACATGGACCCCAAGATCTCTCTGTTCCTGCACATTCCTGAGAACCCTGCCGTTGACCCTGTAATCCGCATTCAAATTTTTTCTGCCAAAATGAATCACCTCGCACTTATCAGGATTAAGCTCCATCTGCCATTTTTCGGCCCAGATCTGCATCCTATCAATGTCTCTTTGCAGCCTACAACAGCCCTCCACCTCATCCACTACTTCACCAATCTTGGTGTCATCAGCAAATTTACTGACCCACCCTTCAGCCCCTCCTCCAAGTCATTGATAAAAATCACAAAAAGCAGACCCAGCACTGATCCCTGTGGTACACCGCTGGTAACTGGTCTCCAGTCTGAAAATTTTCCATCCACCACCACCCTCTGTCTTCTATGTGATAGCCAGTTACTTATCCAATTGGCAAAATTTCCCTCTATCTCACACCTCTTTACTTTCTTCATAAGCCGACCATGGGGAACCTTATCAAACGCCTTACTAAAATCCATGTATATGACATCAACTGCTCTACCTTCATCTACACACTTAGTTACCTCCTCAAAGAATTCAATCAAATTTGTGAGGCAAGACTTACCCTTCACGAATCAGTGTTGACTCTAGTGTTATGTACCTTTAAGTAGAACTCTAGTGTTGTGTACCTTTAAGTGGAACTCAACTCTAATGTTATGTACCTCTATTTTTTTTTAACGTATTTTATTCATGTTAAGTAGCTTTAAGTAGAACTCTAGTGTTGTGTACCTTTAAGTGGAATCTAGTGTTGTTTACCTTTAAGTGGAACTCTAATGTCGCCATTGTCCCAGTTGACCATCGGCTGCTGTTCCTTTCCAGGGAGAGAGCTGACTGCTGGTGATTTAACCTGAGGATCACCACACCTCAGATGAAGGGCAAGATTGAGAAGGCATGTCCTTCATGAATAACCTCAACTGGTATTGGGAACTGCAGTGTTATGTAACACAAAGTGGAACCCCAGTGTTCTGTACATTTAACTGGAACTGCATTGTTGTGTATCTGTGGTAATACCAGGTATTGCGGTACCTGAGAGGTGGATGACCATTGGTTAGACCCAGGAGTCTACCATTGGTTGATGTACATAGCTCCGCCCTGAGAGGCGGAGTATAAGAACCAATGCCGTCCCAGCAGCCTTCACTTTCTGTATCGAAGCTGCTGGGGCAGAGTTCTAGCAGATTAAAGCCTTCAGTTATGAATCACCTTGTCTCGAGCGTAATTGATTGCGCATCAATTTAATCTGCTACAACTTCAGTTGAAAGGATGGATCTCCACATCAAACCGGAGTGCCTTCAGCTCAGCGGACAACTCTGCTGCTATTTTCAAACATTGGCTGGCGTCCTTTAAGGGCTACCTCGACAAGGCCGCCGACACCCCCACGGAAGGACAAAGGATGCATCTCCTACGCTCACGGGTCAGCCCTGGGATCTACCCTCTTATCGAGGAGGCGGCGAATTATGCTGCCGCGATCGAGCTGCTAGAAGGACATTATATCCGCCCTGTGATCCAGGTCTATGCTCGTCACCTGCTGGCAAAGCCCCGAGGAAACGTTGGAAGACTTCTACCGAGCGCTGCTGGTGTTGGGCCAAAACTGTGGATGCCCGCCAGTTTCGGGGAACGAGCACACAAACTTTTGATCAGGGATGCTTTCGTGGCAGGTAAGACCTCCCCCGATATCTGCCGAAGGCTCCTAGAAATGGACACTCTGGGACTCGCAGAGGCATGGGCCCTGGCGGGGTCCATGGACGTTGCCTATAAAAACGCGCTGTCTTTTGCTCCCGATCGCGCAGCTGCGTGGCACCCCGTAGCGGCAGCCCCTCAGACTTTTCCCCTGACCCCGCAAGCCTGCGCGGCGAGACGGCCCGCGAATGCCTCCGGACACTGCTGTTTCTTCTGCGGGCAGGCGAATCATCCCCACCCGCGCTGCACGGCCTGCACCGCCACCTGCAAAGGGTGCGGCAAGAAGGGCCACTATGTGGGGGTCTGCCAAACCCGCGCCATGACCGCGGTCTCCAGCGACTATCGGCAAGCCCCCTTTCAGGCCCCGACCGCCCAGCGCTTACCGCCACCCCCCTATTCTAAGGCCACGTGCGACCCGCGGGCGTGGCCATTTTGCCTCCCGGACACCATGCTGGACGAGTGGGCGCCGCCATTTTGTCCCTCGCCGCCGCCATCTCCTTCATCCCCGGACACCATGTGCGACCCATGGGTGATGCCATCTTGGATGGGGCCCAGGCCCCCAGCACAGCCGACTACATGCTGCCTGACCAGAACTCTCCATTACTTCAGCTGGCCTCGGTGACTCTGGACCAGAGTCGGCCCCGGACACTTGCGAAAGCTACAACGACGATGTCCATCAACGGCCACGAGACATCGTGCCTGATTGACTCTGGGAGCACGGAAAGCTTTGTTCACCCTGACACGGTAAGGTGCTGTTCTCTTGTCACCCATCCCGTAAATCAAAGGATCTCCCTGGCCTACGGGTCACACTCGGTAGAGATAAAGGGGTTCTGCCTAGCGAACCTCACTATCCACGGCAGGGAATTCCACAATTTCCGCCTGTACGTCCTGCCGCACCTCTGCGCAGCCACCCTCCTTAGGCTGGATTTCCAGTGCCATCTGCAAAGCCTGACCTTTAAATTCGGCGGCCCTATACCCTCCCTTACTGTCTGCGGCCTCGCGACCCTTAAGGTCGACCCGCCTTCCCTGTTTGCGAACCTCACCCCGGATTGCAAACCCGTCGCCACCAGGAGCAGATGTTACAGTGCCCAGGACCGGACCTTTATCAGGTCGGAGGTCCAGAGGCTGCTGAGGGAAGGGGTCATCGAAGCGAGCAACAGTCCCTGGAGAGCTCAAGTAGTGGTGGTAAAGACCAGGGAGAAACATAGGATGGTCATTGACTACAGTCAGACCATCAACAGGTTTACGCAGCTGGAGGCGTACCCTCTCCCCCGCTTAGCCGACCTGGTGAACAGGATCGCGCAATACAAGGTTTTCTCCAAGGTGGATCTCAAGTCTGCCTACCACCAGCTACCCCTCCGTAATGGTAACCGGCAGTACACTGCCTTCGAAGCAGACGGGCGGCTCTATCACTTTTTAAGGGTTCCCTTCGGTGTCATGAACGGGGTCTCGGTCTTCCAGCGAGAGATGGACTGAATGGTTGCCCGGTACGGCTTATGCGCAATGTTCCCGTATCTGGATAACGTCACCATCTGCGGCCATGACCAGCAGGACCACGACACCAACCTCCGCAAATTTCTCCAGGCCGCGAAAATCCTTAACCTGACATACAATAAGGATAAATGCGTGTTTAGCACCGACTGTCTAGCCATTCTAGGCTACGTAGTGCGAAGTGGAGTTATAGGCCCCGACCCTGAACGCATGCGCCCCCTTATGGAGTTCCCCCTCCCTCACTACCCCAAGGCCCTAAAACGCTGCCTCGTGTTCTTCAGCTATTATGCACAGTGGGTCCCCAATTACGCAGACAAGGCTCGACCCCTGATCCAGTCCACAACCTTCCCCCTGTCGACGGAGGCCTGCCAGGCCTTCAGCCACATCAAAGAAGACATTGCAAAAGCCACGATGAGCGCCATCGACAAGTCCCTCCCCTTCCAGGTTGAGAGCGGCGTCCGACGTAGCTCTGGCGGCCACCCTCAATTAAGCGGGCAGGCCTGTGGCTTTCTACTCCCGTACTCTCCATCCTTCCGAAATTCACCACTCCTCGGTCGAAAAGGAGACCCAGGCCATAGAAGAAGCTGTGCGACACTGGAGGCATCACCTGGCCGGCCGGAGATTCACTCTCCTCACGGACGAACGGCCGGTTGCCTTCATGTTCGATATTGCACAGCGGGGCAAGATTAAGAACGACAAGATCTTGCGGTGGAGGATAGAACTCTCCACCTACAATTACGAGATCTTGTACCGTCTGGGGAAGCTGAATGAGCCTCCTGATGTCCTGTCCCGCGGCACTTGTGCCACCGCACAAGTGGACCGCCTCCAATCCCTCCACGAGGACCTCTGCCACCCGGGGGGGTCACTCATTTTTTTTCATTTTATCAAGACCCGCAACCTGCCCTACTCCATCGAGGAGGTCAGGACCGTCACCAGGGAATGCCAAATCTGCGCGGAGTGCAAACCGCACTTCTACCGGCCAGAGAGGGCTCACCTGATAAAGGGTTCCCGTCACTTTGAACGCCTCAGCATGGATTTCAAAGGCCCCCTCCCCTCCACCGACCGCAACACGTACTTCCTTAACGTGATTGACGAGTACTCCCGGTTCCCATTCGCCATCCCCTGCCCAGACATGACCACAACCACCGTCATCAATGCCCTCCAGGGTATCTTTACACTGTTCGGTTTGCCCGCTTACATTCACAGTGATAGGGGGTCCTCCTTTATGAGTGACGAACTGCGTCAATTCCTGCTCAGCAAGGGCATCACCTCGAGTTACAACCCCCGGGGAAACGGGCAGGTAGAGAGGGAGAATGGAACGGTCTGGAAGACCGTCCTGCTGGCCCTACGGTCCAGGAATCTCCCAGTCTCCCGCTGGCAGGAAGTCCTCCCGGTGGCCCTCCACTCCATCCGGTCACTGCTCTGTACAACCACGAATCAGGCACCTCACGAACATCTCCTTGTTTTCCCCAGGAAGTCCTCCTCCGGGACCTCGCTCCCAACCTGGCTAGCGACACCCGGACCCATCCTGCTTCAGAAACATGTGAGGGCGCACAAGTTGGACCTGTTGGTCGAGAGGGTCCACCTGCTGCACGCCAACCCCCAGTACGCCTACGGAGCGTTCCCTGACCGCCGCCAAGACACGGCCTCCCTTCGGGACCTGGCGCCCGCCGGAACCCCAAGCGCACCCGCACCATTGCCCCCACCCCCACCCTCCCCACAGCACCCAACTGGAGGGTCAGTACTCCCGCCTCTCCTGCCTACGCCCGAACACACACCGACGCCCCCTACAGGCGCCTTCCCCCCCTGTCCACCTTTTGCTCCAACAGCGCCGCCTAGGGGTGACGAAGCTGCCTGGGGGGACGACATCACGCTCCCGGAGTCGCAACCGCCGGGACCCCCATCAGAATCACCGCCGAAGCCCAGACGTTCCAGAAGGACGACCAGGCCACCCGATCGACTGATTGCTGCACTATGAACACTTTGTTATTACCCTCGACATCACGGTACCTCCATACCTGGTCATACTGTGCGAAAGGCGACTATTAACGCTGGCCATCACCCCGCCGGGCTCTTTTTTAACAGGGGGTGTATGTGGTAATACCAGGTATTGCGGTACCTGAGAGGTGGATGACCATTGGTTAGATCCAGGAGTCTACCATTGGCTGATGTACATAGCTCTGCCCTGAGAGGCGGAGTATAAGAACCGATGTCGTCCCAGCAGCCTTCACTTTCTGTATCAAAGCTGCTGGGGAAGGGTTCTAGCAGATTAAAGCCTTCAGTTATGAATCACCTTGTCTTGAGAGTAATTGATTGCGCATCAGTATCTTTAACTGGAACCCGTGTTGTGAATCTTTAAGTGGAACCCCAGTGTTGCATACCTTTAAGTGGAATCCCAGTGTTGTGTACCTTTAACTGGAACCCCAGTGTTGTGTACCTTTACGTGGAACTTTAGTGTTGTGTACCTTTAACTGGAACCTCAGTGTTCTGTACCTTAAAGTGAAACTTTAGTGTTGTGTACCTTAAACTGGAACCCCAGTGTTGTGTACTTTAACTGGAACCCCAGTGTTGTGTACTTTAACTGGAACCCCAGTGTTGTGTACCTTTAACTGGAACCCCAGTGTTGTGTATTTTTATGTGGAACTTTTTGTGTTGTGTACCTTTAATTGGAACCCCAGTGTTGTGTACCTTAAAGTGGAACCCCAGCGTTGTGTTTAACTGGAACCTCAGTGTTGTGTACTTTTAAGTGGAATCCCAATGTTGTGTGCCTTTAACTGGAATCACTGTGTTGTGTACCTTTAACTGGAATCACTGCATTGTGCTGCATTTGGTGGAACTCCAGTGTTGTGTATCTTTAACTGGAATCCCAGTGTTTACCTTTAACTGGAACCCCAGTGTTGTGTACCTTAAAATAAACTTCCCGTGTTACTGCTCCTTACTGGAATTTGACAGTTTTGAACATGGTTTCCTTCTGTTGTTCATAGTATGTAATTAAATCAGATTTACCAACATATTCCCACAGGATAGTCTTCAGGATCTTAGAGCGATTGTCCACAAAATGCCAGGTTGAAAAAAGTGACCAATCGAAATATGTTTCCAAATATAACCTGGCCTTCCCCACCCGCCCCTTCTGACAATGAGGTAACAATCAAACCTGTTGTGCATATTTTAAAAACTTAGTTCTTAAGATTTAGTACTGCCAAGTCTGGCATTTATTGCCCTGCGAAGATGGTGTACGTGACTATCACTTTAAGTTGTTTTGATGCAAAGGGAGCCATCCAGGGATTGTTAACCATCTGCCAGGTTAAGTGCAGGGTTGAAGTTACATATACGGTGGGTTAGGCAAAGACAGCAGGTTTCCGTCTCTGAAGGACGTAAAGTTTTTACATTGTTCCAATGGGTTTGGGCGGCATGGTAGCACAGTGGTTAGCACTGTTGCTTCACAGCGGCAGGGTCCCGGGTTCGATTCCCGGCTTGCGTCACTGTCTGTGCGGAGACTGCACGTTCTCCCTATGTCGATGTGGATTCCCTCCGGGTGCTCCAGTTTCCTCCCATAAGTCCCGAAAGATGTGCTGTTAGGTAATTTGGGCATTTTGAATTCTCCCTCTGTGTACCCGAACAGCCACCGAAATGTGGCTACTAGGGGCTTTTCACAGTAACTTCTTTGGAGTATTAATGTAAGCCTATTTGTGACAATAAATAATATTAATTAATTAATTGTGGTCATTGGCTAAGATCAAGCATCAGATCAAGCCCAAGGTGAGGTGTAATGTCTTTTTATGTCAGCTTGGATTTAGTATGTCTCTCTTGTGGAGAACATGAATTGGATTCAATTTGAAGTTGAATTGTTTTTTGGAGCAAACAAGGAGATGGATTAAGGGATTGCCATGTTCACTCTGCGCTTTGGATATGTAACTTTAAGAACAGGATTAAAAAAATGTTTTAAAGCCGAATGGTCACTTACTGGGACCAATTCTTTCCCCTCAGGTTTAATAAAAACTCAATTCTAGTTCTCAATATACCGCCCCCCCACACCTCCATTGCACTCCACACCAAACAGATAACACTCTCTGTTACCTCAGCTGGCTGATCATAGAATCCCTATAGTGCAGAAGGGGCCATTTGGCCCATCGAATCTGCACCGACCCTCTGAAAGAGCACTCTGCCCAGGTCCACTGCCCCACCCACCCCACCCAATCCCCGTAACCTAACCTGCACAACCCTGGACACTAAGGGGAAATTTAGCATGTCCAATCCACCTGTGGGAGGAAACCGGAGCACTCTGGGCTGGAATTGAACCCAGGTCCCTGGCATCTGAGGCAGCAATGCTAAACACTCTGCCAGAGACGGCAGAGTATCCTGTGGGGATTCTGAGGACCCACAGCAACCACTTGCAATTGCTACTTGAAGCCAAACCGAGGAGATGATCAAAAAATGATGATTCAGCAACTGAAATGGCATTGGCCTGACCCAACCTGCAAATACCTCATGGCTGCATGTTAAACCAAATCGTTTCACAGCCTTTGTAACTTAAATGAGTGATGCACTATCAATTACGACGAGACGAGAGTAGAGAGTAATCGAGGCTTTATTACACAAAGATGTGTGGCCTCTTATAGCTGCTGCCGAAATGGCTGCAGTTCGGAGAGCACACACATTAATACTCCGCCTACTGGGCGGAGCCAGCAGGCAGGGATCTACCCCCGTACCTGCAGTACAGGGGCCTTACCGTAATACCCTCATATGCAGTGCAGTATATACAATATAATACAACAGTGGTGACTACCACATTCACCCCCTGTTAAAAATGTGTCCAGCGGGGTTGGTGGAAAACTATTTACATACAGGTTGTCATTAAAATTTCAGAGAACGTCACAAATTTAGACGGTCGGGTGCCTTGATCCGTTGTTGAGAGCGCCGCAGTGGTGGTGGCGAGTCAGGCGTCGGCTCGGTCGTCGGTGACTCCGGGAGCGTGTCGACATCCTCTTCATCCCTGGTGGGACCAAGGGGAGGTCAGATTGGCCTGGAGCGGGGGGCTGTGGTGGGGTGCGCTGGGGGAAGGGAGGGTGGCGCCGTGGCAGAGGGGGGGGGTGGTGTGGGGACCCAGCTGGTGCCAGGTCCCTGAGGGAGACTGTGTCTTGGCAGCCGTTGGGGCACGCTACATAGGCGTACTGCGAGTTTGCATGGAGTAGCTGTACCCTCTCAACCAACGGGTCCACCTTGTGGAGCTGCATGTGCTTGCGGAGGAGAACGGGTCCTGGAGCTGCCAGCCATGTTGGGAGATTTCTGGGCTGTAGGGCCAGCTGGACGGCCTTCCAGACCGTCCCATTCTCCCGCTCTACCTGCCCGTTTCCCCAGGGCTTGTAGAATGTCATCCTGCTCGAGGCAATGCTCCTGTTGAGTAGGTACTGGCACAGTTCATCGCTCATAAATGAGGATCGCGGTCGCTGTGGATGTAGGTGGGGGAAGCCGAACAGAGCGAAAATGGTGTTGAGGGCTTTGATGATGGTGGCAGACGTCATATCGGGGCATGGGATGGCGAAGGGGAACCTGGAATATTCGTCGACCACATTGAGAAAATACGTGTTGCGGTCGGTGGAGGGGATGGGCCCTTTGATGTCCATGCTGAGGCATTCAAAGGGGCGGGAGGCCTTCACCAGGCGCGCACGGTCTGGCCGGTCGAAGTGCGGTTTACACACATCGCACACCTGGCAGTCTCTGGTGACAGCCCTGACTTCCTCGATGGAGTAGGGCAGATTGCGGGCCTTAATGAAGTGATAAAAGCGGGTGACCCCTGGGTGACAGAGATCGTCATGCAGGGTCCGGAGTCGGTCCACTTGTGCGCTGGCACATGTACCTTGGGACATGGCATCGGGGGACTCGTTGAGCTTACCGGGGTGATACAAAATCTCGTAATTAAAGATGGAGAGCTCGATCCTCCACTGCAAGATCTTAGCATTTTTGATCTTACCCCGCTGTGTATTGTTAAACATGAAGGCAACCGACCATTGGTCTGTGAGGAGAGTGAATCTCCTGCCGGCCACGTAATGCCTCCAGTGCCGCACAGCTTCAATGATAGCTTGGGACTCCTTTTCGACGGAGGAGTGCCGAATTTCGGAGGCATGGAGGGTGCGGGAAAAGAATGCCACGGGCCTGCCTGCCTGGTTGAGGGTGGCAGCCAGAGCGACGACTGATGCATCGCTCTCGACTTGGAAGGGGAGCGTCTCGTCGACCGCGTGCATCGCGGCCTTGGCGATGTCGGCCTTATACGGTTGAAGGCCTGGTGAGCCTTGGCCGTCAGTGGGAAACCGGTGGAATGGATGAGTGGGCGGGCCTTGTCCGCACAGTTAGGGACCCACTGGGAGTAGTACGAAAAGAACTCCAGGCATCGTTTGAGGGCTTTGGGGCAGTGGGGAAGGGGGAGTTCCATGAGGGGCGCATGCGATTGGGGTCGGGCCCTGGAACTCCGTTCTGAACAACATAGCCGAGGATGGCTAATCGGTTCGTGCTGATTACACACTTCTCCTTGTTATAGGTTAGGTTGAGGAGTTTGGAAAGGTTAGTATCGTGGTCCTGCTGGTCATGGCCACAGATGGTGACGTTATCCAGGTATGGGAAAGTGGCCCGCAGTCCGTACCGGTAACAACCATTCGGTCCATCCATTGGAAGACAGAGACTCCGTTAGTGACGGCGAAGGGAACCCTAAGGAAATGGTAAAGGCGGCCGTCTGCTTCAAACGCGCTGTACGGGCGGTCCGCCTTGTGAATGGGGAGCTGGTGGTAGGCAGATTTCAGGTCCACTGTCGAGAAGACACGTTACTGTGCAATCTGATTGACCATATCAGATATGCGTGGGAGGGGGTCCACGTCGAGCTGCATGTACTGATTGATGGTCTGGCTGTAGTCCACGACCATCCTGTGTTTCTCCCCCGTTTTCACCACTACCACTTGGGCTCTCCAGGGGCTATTGCTGGCCTCGATGGTACCTTCCCGCAGCAGCCGCTGCACCTCAGACCTGATGAAGGTCATGTCCTGGGTGCTGTACCGTCCGCTCCTGGTGGCGACGGGTTTGCAATCCGGGGTTAGGTTTGCGAATAGGGTAGGTGGGTCGACCTTTAGGGTCACGAGGCTGCATACAGTAAGGGGTAGTAGGGGCCTGCCAAATTTCAGGGTTAGGCTCTGGAGGTTGCACTGGAAGTGCAGGCCGAGTAGCAAGGCAACGCAGAGGTTGGTGAGGACGTAGAGCCGGAAGCCGCTGAACTCTATGCCCTGGATGGTGAGGGTGGCGATGCAGTACCCCCGGATTGCTATGGAGTAGGATCCGGTGGCCAGGGAGATTCTTTGGTTAATGGGGTGTACCGCGAGGGAGCAGTGCCTTACCATATCGTGGTGGATGAAGCTCTCAGTGCTTCCGGAGTCCAGAAGGCAGGATATCTCATGCCCATCGATCTTCACCTTTGGCGACGCGGTCGCGAGGTTGTGTGGTCGGGACTGGTCGATTGTGACGGAGGCTAGACGCGGCTGGTCGTCGGCAGTTGCAGGCGATGAGCAGCCCGATGAGGTGCGAGGTCCTGAGGCGGGGAAGATGGCGGCGCGCACGGGCCGCACATGTCCTCAGGCAGGCAAGATGGCGGTGCCCTCGGGCCGCACGTGTCCTGGGGCAGGCAAGATGGCTCCGCCCATTGGTTGTGAGGCAAGCAAGCTGGCGGCGCCCACGGGCCGCACATGTTGTGAGGTGGAGAAAGATGGCGGTGCCCACGGGCCACACGTGGTCTGAGGCGAGGAAGATGGCGGCGCCCACTGGCCGCATGCGGGGGTTGCAGGGACAATAGTGGCGATTGAGCGGGCCTGGCACACTGCAGCGAAATGTCCTTTCTTGCCGCAGGTCTTGCAGAGCGCGCTCCGCGCCGGGCAGCACTGTCGGCAGTGTTTTGTCTGTCCGCAGAAGTATCACTTGGGTCCCCCCCGTGTTGGTTAGCTGCCGTGCGGCGCAGGCGTGGGGTTAGCTGGGGGCGCTCGCTGATGGGGTCCACGATGGGGTGGCCGCTGGTGGGGTCCACGATGCCCAGGAGGGGTGGGCCATGCAGTCGGGGGCATACGCCTATGTGTTGCGTGAGGCGATTGTGAGCGAGAGCGCTAGTTTCTTGGTCGCCGCAAGGTCAAGCATAGCCCCTTCTTAGAGGCGCTGGTGGATGTAGGCCGACCCTATGCCCATAAAGAACACGTCTCTCATTAGAAGGGTAGTATGTTCAGCGGCCAAAACGGCCCGGCAATCACAGTCTCTCACCAGGGTGAGCAGGGCACGCCAGAAATCTTCCACAGACTCACCGGGAAGTTGGTGCCACATAGACAGGAGGTGCCTGGTGTAGATCTTGTTGGTCTGCTGAGTGTAGTTCTCCTTCAGTAGCTCCATGGCCTCTGCTTGAGGTAGGCGCGTCCTGGATGAGGGGAAAGACATTGGAGCTCAGCTGCGTGTACAGAATCTGGAGCTTCTGTACTTCTGGGATTGGGTCTGTCGCAGATCCGATGTATGCTTCAAAGCAAGCTAGCCAATGTGCGTTGTCTTCTTGAGGATGCAGCTGCAGGCGATTCGGCTTGATGTGGAGATCCATCTTTGTAAAATCTCTGTGTAATAAATTGATGCACGATTACGACGAGACGAGAGTAGAGAGTAATCGAGGCTTCATTACATAGAGATGTGTGGCCTCCTACAGCTGCTGCCGAAATGGCTGCAGTTCGGAGAACACACACATTTATACGCCGCAAAGTGACGCAGGGCAACATCATCCCGGTCAAAGTAAGAGGACATGGAGAGGTAAACATAGGAGGAATAGAGCTCCTCTATTCCTCTACGCCGTCGACTGGGCGGAGCCAGCAGGCAGGGATCTACCCCCATACCTGCAGTACAGGGGCCTTACCGTAACACCCTTGTATGCAGTGCAGTATATACAATATAATATAACAGTGATGACTACCACAATGAGGTTAAACATTGCTTTACGTTATATTGTCACAAACAAAACAGCACAAGTAAATGTAGGTCTAAAGGAGAATATTCCAATGTTGAAGGTGTAAAATTACTCAGGCATATTTACAGTGGTCAAGGTTCATTCTCCTTCTGAGCACTCAGATTCTATTTTGGTTCTCTGACACTTGGCAATTAATTGATGTTAATTAAAACAAACAGGAAGGGCAACATGACACTGATGTTTTTGGTAAAGTAGTGGATTATTACTGATGCACTTGATCAAAACCTTACTCGTACATTGGCGCTTTTGGGGTGTGTGTTTGATTTGCATGTAGATTCTTCCTTGCAGAAATAATTCTTACTCAATTGAAGTCTGCATTTCCCATATCAGTCCTATTTATTTATTTTTTTAAATACATTTTAGAGTACCCAATAATTTTTTTCCCAATTTTAGGGGCAATTTAGTGTGGCCAATCCACCTACCCTGCACATCTTTGGGTTGTGGGGGTGAAACCCACGCAAACAAGGGGAGAATGTACAAACTCCACATGCACAGTGACCCAGGGCCGGGATCGTACCTGGGACCTCGGTGCTGTGAAGTAGCTGTGCTAACCACTGCGCCACCGTGCTGCCCTATCAGTCCTATTTATTGATGTTTTGTTGTTGAATTTCCTAATAATGGGGAACAACATCACTGCACACTAGGGTTGCCAACTGTGATGAAATGTATTCCTGGAGATTTCATCATGACTTGCCTCCCCCGCTCCCCGCTCCAAAGATTGATTGGGGTTGCAAGGTTATGGTGATATGGGGGAGTGGGCCTGTGTAGGGTGTTCTCTCAGAGGGTCAGTGCAGACCCGATGGGTCAAATGATCTCCTTCTGCACTATGGGCATTCTAAGATTCTGTTCCATGATTCTAGTAAAAGAGAAATGTATGATACGGGTTAAAGAACAATTTTTTCTAATATGACCATAGAAGTCCTACAGTGCAGAAGGAGGCCATTCAGCCCACTGAGTCTGCACGGACTCTCTGAAAGAGCACCCTGCCTATGCCCTCTCGTAACCCCACCAAACATGCACATCTTTGGACACCAAGGGGCAATTTAGCATGGCCAATCCACCTAACCTGCACTTCTTTGGACTGTGGGAAGAAACCAAAGCACCTGAAGGAAACCCACGCAGATACGGGAGAATGGCAAAACTACACACATTCACCCAAGGCTGGAATTGCACGTGGTCCCTGGCACTGAGAGGCAGGCACTGTGCTGCCATGCCACCCTATGTCCCAGTGATTATTTTCTCCAGGGTTGAAAACAACAGTGGCCTGGAATCCTCGACTCCTGCAGACTCCGTGCCAATCATGGCTTTGGCAACTCTACTACACACAGAACCCAAAGATAAACAACAGTGGCATTCAATGAAATGAAGAACAATCAGTGGGTGTGACCTGATCAACTGGTTTTAGGTTTGTTAAAGACAGTATCGTGGGTGGGATCTGTTATGTTCTAATGTGTTGAAATGATTGAGTCAGTGCCCCAGAGAACATCTCGTTCGTGATTAGTCAAAGATTTATTAAATTTTAATAACGTGAGAAGGAAAACAATACTAATACTACTAAACTATGAACTGTAAACTGTCAACAACTAGAATACGAGGTAATACAAAACACGACTATCCACGATGACTCCTAACCCCAGACTCCTTGAGTCTGCAGTATCACGTGGTACATCTCTACTGCCACCTGCTGGTTGGAGGTCTGACATGTTAACATATAGAATTGCTTATGCGTATCATTACACCCCCTTTCCTTTAGAGTTTAATAAAATTAACATACATCATTTCAATCAATTATCATACAGATGATATGCATAACAACAATTCCAATTATTTACGACTTCAGTGGCCAATACAGATTCAGTCTGTTCGGCTTTTTTCGTTGTCTGGTAGACCATCTAGGCTGTTGTTGATTCACAGAATCTGGTTGGCATTCGAGTGAATCATAGAATTTACAGTGCATAAGGAGGCAATTCTGAGTCTGCGCCAGCCCTTGGAAAGAGCACCCCACACCTCCATCCTATCTCCGTAACCCAGTAACCCCACCTAACCTTTTTAGACACTAAGGACAATTTATCATGGCCAATCCACCTAACCTGCACATCTTTCGACTGTGGGAGGAAACCGGAGCACCCGGAGGAAACTCACGCAGACACGGGGAGAACCTACAGGCTCCGCACAGACAGTGACCCAATCCGGAATCGAGCCTGGGACCCTGGCACTGTGAAGCAACTGTGCTAACCACTGTGCTACTGTGCTGCCCAGTTCTGAAGATGTTTCTGGTGGAATTACCTTACTGCGTGAATCTTCAGATTGTTCACTTTCTTCTTGTTTAGATTGTGTTGGTTTGGATAAACAGATAATACATCATGTGCTGGCGATGAGTAACAGTTGCTAAACCTTTAACAAAGCTCTCCTGTTCCTTCTGAGTACTTGTCCTTGTTCTGTGATGACTCTATGCGACTTTGGGCCTATCTTTTGTTTAACTTTCACACATTTTGACCAGCCATCAGGATCTTCCACTCTGACTGCGTCATTTTGTTCTAAAGATTGTAGATACCTGGTTGACCTGTCATAGTATCTCTTCTGTTTCTTCTTTTGAGACTTCAGTTGATTTGTTATTTTATGACTGGTTGGCTGATTCAAAAGATATGGCAACATTGTTCTTATGTTCCTATTCATCAATAACTGAGACGGTGATAAACCATTGCTCAATGGTGATGCTTGATAACTGAGTGATGCCAGATAAGCATCATTCTGGCTGTCCAGCGATTTTTCAGAAACTGTTTCACAATTTGTACACCTTTCTCTGTCTTTCCATTTGACTGTGGATATAAAGGACTGGATGTGCTATGTTTGAAATCGTGCTTCTGCGCAAATTCCTTCCCTTCCTGACAACGGATACATGGATCATTGTCACTCATGACAAGCTGTGGACTGCCATGATGAGCAAAGATAGATTTAGTATGCGTGATGACACACTTGACTGACGAGCTGGATAACTGCCACTTCAGGAAAGTTGGAAAAGTAGTCTATGACCAACAAATATTCCTTTCCTTCAAGATAAAACAAGTCCATCCCTACTTTCTGCCATGGAAATGTCACAATGCCGCCCATCTCCATCGGTTCCTTCATTTGTCGATTTTGGAATTTCTGACATGTCACGCTCTCTTCCACCATCCTTTGAATATCCTTGTTGATCCCTGGCCAATATTCTGTGTCTCGTGCTCTTCTTTTACACTTTTCAATTCCAAGGTGGCCCTCATGAATTTTTCGTAAAATTTCAGCTCACAGAGACTGGGGTATTACTATTCTGTGTTGCCTTAGCAGGAATCCATTGGCTACACTTAGCTGCACTCGAATACTGTGATACTTTGAGCTTGACCCTTTTGTCCATCGCTCGTTGAGATTTTTGATTACCATTTGCAGAACTTGATCCTTTTTGGTTTCCTCAATTACTAGTTTTGATTTTTCATCAGACACTGACAGTGTCTCTGTTATCAGATTGACATGCACTTGCACATCGTCGTCAATATGGTTTTCTTCCAGCACAGCTGTAGCTCTTGATAGTGCATCTGCAACTACAATGTGCTTACCTGGAGTGTAAATGAGATCAAAGTCATACCGCTGGAGCTTCCTCATCATTCTCTGGATTTGCGGTGACTTTTCACTGAAATTTCTTCTGACAATAGCTGCTAATGGTCTGTGATCCGTTTCTGGAAGAAAAGCTGGTAGGCCATACACAAAACTGTGAAACTTCTCCAAACCATTAACTAATCCGAGACATGACATCTCAAATTGAGCGTATTGACTCAGAATCGGTCATCGACCTAGATGCATGGGCAACTGGCTTCCAATCATCTCCATCTTCCAGCTGTAATAACACTGCATCTAACCCATCTTTCTCCGCATCAGTCGAGATTTTCGTTATCTTGATCGGGTCAAAAAATGTTCGCACTGGAGCTGTTGTCAAAGCTGTCTTCAGAGTAAGCCATTCTTGCCCATGCCTCTCTGACCATTCAAAAATAGAAGCATTCTTTATGGCTTCTCTCAGGCATGTTACTTTGGCGGACAAATTAGAAATAAATTTGCCATAAAGTTGATCATTTCAAATATCCTCAGAACTCCTTTTTTGTCTGATGGTTGTAGCATATTCAGTAGTGTCTGTATCTTCACTTGATCGGGTTGTACACCTTGAGCAGACAACTTGTCCCCCCAGAAACGTAATTTCTTTAACACCAGATTGACACTTGGATTTGTTCAACCTGAGCCCCTGCCACTGTGTAGTACTTTGATGAGTCTGTCATTGTGTTCTTCTTTCGTAGAACCCCATACTGTAATATCGTCAACATACACCCAAAGAACAACAAAGAACAAAGAAATGTACAGCACAGGAACAGGCCCTTCGGCCCTCCAAGCCCGTGCCGACCATACTGCCCGACTAAACTACAATCTTCTACACTTCCTGGGTCCGTATCCTTCTATTCCCATCCTATTCATATATTTGTCAAGATGCCCCTTAAATGTCCCTATCGTCCCTGCTTCCACTACCTCCTCCGGTAGTGAGTTCCAGGCACCCACTACCCTCTGCGTAAAAAACTTGCCTCGTACATCTACTCTAAACCTTGCCCCTCTCACCTTAAACCTATGCCCCCTAGTAATTGACCCCTCTACCCTGGGGAAAAGCCTCTGACTATCCACTCTGTCTATGCCCCTCATAATTTTGTATACCTGTATCAGGTCGCCCCTCAACCTCCTTTGTTCCAGTGAGAACAAACCGAGTTTATTCAATCGCTCCTCATAGCTTATGCCCTCCATACCAGGCAACATTCTGGTAAATCTCTTCTGCACCCTCTCTAAAGCCTCCACATCCTTCTGGTAGTGTGGCGACCAGAATTGAACACTATACTCCAAGTGTGGCCTAACTAAGGTTCTATACAGCTGCAACATGACTTGCCAATTCTTATACTCAATGCCCCGGCCAATGAAGGCAAGCATGCCGTATGCCTTCTTGACTACCTTCTCCACCTGTGTTGCCCCTTTCAATGACCTGTGGACCTGTACTCCTAGATCTCTTTGACTTTCAATACTCTTGAGGGTTCTACCATTCACTGTATATTCCCTACCTGCATTAGCCCTTCCAAAATGCATTACCTCACATTTGTCCGGATTAAACTCCATCTGCCATCTCTCCGCCCAAGTCTCCAGACAATCTAAATCCTGCTGTATCCTCAGACAGTCCTCATCGCTATCCGCAATTCCACCAACCTTTGTGTCGTCTGCAAACTTACTAATCAGACCAGTTACATTTTCCTCCAAATCATTTATATATACTACAAACAGCAAAGGTCCCAGCACTGATCCCTGTGGAACACCACTGGTCACAGCCCTCCAATTAGAACTCCTTGAGTGCTCTATTGCCCTGTGAAAGATTTCAAATGCGGATATTATCCCAAACGACATTCGAAGAAAACAGTAGTGCCCAAATGAAATGTTAAATGTACAAATGTACTCTCCTCATCCAATTTGAGTTGCCAAAAACACTGCGATGCGTCCAGTTTACTGAAACATGTCGCACCTGACATTTTGCTCGTAATTTCTTCAGGTTTACGTATTGGATAGTGTTCTCGCTTGAGGTCTTTAGGATCCATGCAGATTCTTAACTTGTTATTGCGTTTCTTCATGCACACCATTGAATTTACCAAATCTGTTGGTTCTTTGATTTTCTTAATGACCCCCAGATTCGTCATTCTATCAAATTCAGCTTTCAACCGATCCTTTAATGGTGCTGGTACTCTCCTAGGAGCATGTATTATGGGTTGCGCATTATCCTTCAGTAGAATTCGATAAGTAAATGGCAAGGCACCGAAACCTTGAAAATCTTCTGGAAATGCTTGTACTATTGAATCCACCGATGCACTGTGCACAGTCAAAACACAGTAAGCGCTGGATACACTTTTGACAAATTCAAGTGTTTCACAAACTTCCACACCCAGTAACGATTCACGATCTGTGACTACAATTGAAAATTGCACTTTGTGGATTCTATCTTTGACTTGAACTTCAAGCTCACATACGCCTAGAGTATTAATTCGTTGACCATTGTAATCTTTTAAAAATACCGGTCTGTTCAAAATCTTAGTTTTGATTCTCATTGCTTCAGTATCTGAGATACTGATGATTGGCTCTCGCTCCTGTGTCGAGTTTGACATTTATCAACATTTGCTTGATTAGTAAAGAAACTGTCCAGTTATCTTTATTTATAATCAAAACTTCATTATCATCGTTTCTGATTTTTGTCGAAGACATTTAAATTTGCTTGGCTATGTTGGGCCTGACTTCAATAGAGACAATAGCAATGAAGAATGTATCTTTTAAATTAACGGAATTTATACATTTTAGCAGTTCGATTTTCTTGCTTGAAAAACACTGCTTAGCAAAGTGGTTTTTTGCCTTAACACTTCGGACAATTTTTTCCAAAGGCGGGACATTGCCTCTGCAAGTGCCTATTTCCACACCTCTTACACAAAATGGTGGCGTCTAGCAATCGCTTAAAATGGCCTCCGCTGTTGAGACCACATTTTCCTTAAGTGTGCATCACAATGTCTATGGCGTTGGCTTCATTCTTGATTTTTGCACCTAAACGTCTCATGTTTAACGTGATGATTTGCTGCTCAGCTAACTCGCTGGCATGGCAAATGTTTATTGCGTCTTTGAGCTGGAACACATCCTCCATCAAAAGAAGTTCATGCACTTTATTGCTTTTTATGCCTAATACAATTTGATACCTGATCATTTATGACTGTAATGTGGCACAATTACAAGTCTGAGCCTTTAATTTTAAATCTGTGAGAAAACTGTTGAATGACTCGCCTGCCTGCTGCGTGAGCGTTCTGAAAATGTACCTTTCAAAAGTTTTGGTCTTCTTCGGGGTACAATGCTCATCAAACTTTTTAACAACGGCATTAAAGTTTTCCCTATCTTCCACTCTTTCAAATACAAATGTATTAAAGATTTTGATTGCCTGTGGTCCTGCTACATTGAGCAACAATATTTTTTGCTCATCAAGCTATGCCTGTAAACCTAGAGCCGCTACTTATAAAGTAAACTGTTGTTTAAATGCGCGCCAATTTGCACCGACATTATTAGTTGTACAAAGACTTTGTGGTGTTTTCAAACTATCCATCTTTTGCTTCGGTCACCAGTTGAGCATTGAGATGTGTTCTTTTGATGCTAAGGGGCTGGTTTAGCACAGGGCTAAATAGCTGGCTTTTAAAGCAGACCATGGCAGGCCAGCAGGGCAGGTTCAATTCCCATACCAGCCTCCCCGAACAGGCGCTGGAATGTGGCGACTAGGGGCTTTTCACAGTAACTTCATTTGAAGCCTACTTGTGACAATAAGCAATTTTCATTTCATTTTAGTTAAAGATTTATTAAATTACAATAATGTGGTAAGGAAAACAGTACTAATACTACTAAACTATGAACTGTAAACTGTTAACAACTAGAATACAAGAGCTAATCCAAAACACGACTATCCAAGATGACTCCTAACCCGACTCCTCGAGGCTGCAGTGTTATGTGGTCCATCTCTATTGGCACCTGCTGGTTGGAGGTCTGATATGTTAACATATAAAATCGCTTATGCATATCATTACAGGATCTACCGGTTGTGTTGCGCCCAAAAAGCGGCACGGCACAACCCGACCGGCAGATGCCGGGAGATCCTACTTCCTGGATCCTCGCAGCTCGCCATGCCAGGTGAGATCTAACATGATCTCACGAGACATTGTCGTGTAAATCCCGCCCATTGTGGGCAGGATCACTTTCTGTCAAATTTGCGTATTAGAGTGAGACACCTAATATGCGTTCCCGAGATTTAACCCAGGTGTGGGATCTTACTCCCTTGCATTGTAGACCTCGGGCGAGCGCCGTTCAATGCTGGTCTCCACAAACAGGGACCAGACGGAACCACACTCAGGGGGGCAGGGGGGTCTCCCAGATGATTCGAGGCCCCCAAGTGCATGCCCTTTGGGCAGGATGGCATTGCCAAGATGCCTAGGTGGCACTGACAGCTGGCAGGGGCACTGCCAGTGTGCCAGGCTGGCACTGCCGAGGTGGCATTTTTGCTGAGATGGTCGAGCTGGGGTGTGCCCTGCGCGGATGTGAGGGAGCCTTCCTTATAGTGAGCTGGGGCTTGTGGGAGGTTTGGGGGTCACGTCAGGGACTCGAGAGATCGGGACACCATTTAAAAATGGTGTCCCGATATCTTGCTGCACTGAGGAGTTCTGGCGAGCGGATCTTCTCAGTGCAGAAAACGGGGCTAAGTGCGGCCTCAGCAGGGAGTTCCCCCGAGGCTCCCGATCTATCCGGATGGACTTTAGAAAGCCGGGTGTTTCTCGGCGCTCTGAGTGCCGGGAAACACCCACCTAATCTCGCACACTGAGGGACCCTCTCCCCATATAGCTAGATTATGCCACACGTTACAAAGACGTAGACTTCAAATGTGGTCCATCGCAAACATCAGGTAAAGTGATCTCCGTTATGCTGGAAAATTACTTCCTGAAGGTGGCTGATGCTCTTATTACTAGAGTCATTGCAGTTGTGAAAATTAAAACACACCCCTTTTGAATAAACCCCCGTTCGTGCTTTTGTTACATGACGCTCAATGATTCAAACACTTTCCTGGTCAGCCTAAGAAAAGGAATACCAGCGATCCAGACTCTATGGACTGATCCCACCTCCTGGAAACACCTGACATGTGTGCGGTCAGAGATGGACCTTTAGGTTCATCAACCATGCAAGTACCATAGAACCCATGACCAATGACACGGAGTATCTTAGGCGGACAGTCATGCTCGTTAGAGAGTGATCGTGGAAGAAGATGATGGTAAAATGTCTAACTGCTGCTCAGCAACAATTCTGCTAAGGGATGGACAAGTGTGCACCTACGTCATGGGTCAATGTTCACTCTAGCTCAGTATTTTGTTTCCATTGTTGTAATTGGTGGAAATCCAGCCTAACATGATTGAAGTTTATTAAATGCACCAAAATGTTCAATGCTGCCGAGGAATCTGTGTTGTATTCAGTGGCACCATAAACCATCTGATCTTGCTGATGTGATGAGCACACACTTGCACTTCCTGCAGGGGGTGTAGTCATGATGTGGCAGGGAGGAGTGGGAGTCTAATTGGCTTTTTTAAATTCTTCCAATAGATGCTGTAGTATCACATTGGGTTAGTGCCTTAACCCAGCAATTATCATGGTGACCTGTAAATTGACAATATCACCGAATAGATTCATGGAATGATTACAGCACATCAGGAGGCTCTTCATATATAAATAAAAATCTTATAAATGGATATGGATAGGTAAGGAGAGTGGGCCAAAATGTGGCAGATGGAATTTAACGTGGATAAGTGTGAGGTCATGCATTTTGATCGGAAAAAAGGAAAGGCAACTTATTATCGAAATGGGGAGAGAATTTAGGGTGCTCCATTGCAGAGGGCTCTGGGGTCCTCGTTCATGAATCATAGAAAACGAGCATGCAGGTACAGCAGATAATAAAGAAAACAAATGGAATGTTAGCATTCATAGCTAAAGGAATAGAGTATAAATGTAAGTAAGCGGTGTTGCAACTATATAAGGCATGAGTGAGACCACACCTGGAGTATTGTGCACAGTTTTGGTCCCCTTATTTGAGGAAAGATGTAGTGGCATTGGAGGCAGTTCCGAGGAGGTTCACTACGTTGATTCCAGAGATATGGGGTTTGTCGTGTGAAGAGATATTGAACAGTTTAGGGTTATACTCTCTAGAGTTTAGAATAATGAGGGGAGATCAAATTGAGGTATACAAGGTGCTAAAAGGATAAAGTAGACGTGGAACTGATGCTTCCTCTTGTGGAGCATCCTAGAATGCGAGGTCGTAGTCTTAGCATAAGAGGTAACAAAACTAAAACAGAATTGAGGAGAAACTACTTCTCCCAAAGGGTTGTAAATCTGTTGAATTTGCTAGCCGAGAGTGCGGTGGAAGCTGAAACAGTGAGTACATTTCCCCCCCCCCCCCCCCCCCCCCCCAATTAAGGGGCAATTTAGCGTGGCCAATCCACCTACCCTGCACATATTTGGGTTGGGGGACTGAGACCCACACAGACATGGGGAGAATGTGTAAACTCCACACAGGCAGTGAGCTGGGGCTGGGATTGAACCAGTGTCCTCGGAACCGTGATGCTGCAGTGCTAACTACTGCACTGCAGTAGTTTTAAACTACTGCGTCATCGTGCCGCCCTTGACAGTGAGTAAATTTAAGGAGGAGTTAAACATATTTTTAATTGGTAAAGGGTTGAAGGTTTATGGAGAACGGGCAGGACGATGGAGTTAAGACCAGGATGAGATCAACCATGAGCAAATGGTGGAGCAGGGTCAATGGCCAAATAGCCCAATTCTGCTCCTATATCTTATGAACTCAAGTGCCGGCTTTCTGCCAGAGAAAATCAGCTGGGCCCATTCCCCTGCCTTTCCTGATCGTCCAGCATTTTTAAATTTCTCTTCAGGTAATGATCCAATTCCCATTATGAAGTCACAATGGAACACGATTCCACAATACTCTCAGGTAGTGTATTCCAGATAGGGACTGGATTAGCGAAAATGGCCGGACAGCTGGTTTATGATGCAGAATAAGGCCAGCAGCACAGGTTCAATTTGATAACCGACTGAGGTTATTCATGAAAGCCCCACCGTCACAACCTTTCCCATCGCCCGAGGTATCTGTCTCAAAGGGGAAAGCAGCATATGGTCATTTGGGACTATGGCGGCTTTACCTTACCTTCACCTTTATTACAGATTCCCACACTCACTGGGGAAAATGTTTTTCCTCATATCAGTGGCACGATAGCAAAGGGGTTAGCACTGCTGCCTCACAACGGCAAGGACCAGGTTTCGATTCCCACCTTTGATGACTGTCTATTTGGAGTTTGCGCATTCTCCCCGTGACTGCGTGGGTTTCCTCTGGGTGTTGCGGTTTCCTCCCACAGTCCAAAGATGTGCAGGTTAGGTGGATTGGCCACGCTAAATTGCCCCTTAGTGCCCAAAGGTGAGGTGGCACGGGGATAGGGTGGGGGAGTGGGCTTGGGTTGCATGCTCTTTCAGAGGACTGGTGTATTACCAACTATATTACCGTGTGGGCAGCGTAATATCTCAGTCAATCATCTCAGTAACAAATTCACTTGACCTTTATTGACGTAAATATAATGGGTGGGTTGGAATTCTGGTACATGCCCACCTAGCGTATAATATGGAGAGCTCGGGTGGTTGGGAAGGTAGTGGGTGCGTTCCCCCCCTCCCCTCCCCCGCCCCCCATATCAATAAAAATACCCCAGGAGTGGGACGGTGGCTAGCACTGCTGCCTCACAGCACCAGGGAACCTCGTTTGAATCTGACCTCGGGTGGCTGTGTGGAGTTTGCGTGTCCTCCCCATGTCTGCGTGAGTTTCCTCTGGGTGCTCCGGTTTCCTCCCACAGTCCAAAGATGTGCAGATTAGGTGGATTGTTTATGCTAAATTGCCTCTTTGTGGGATTATGGGGATAGGGTGGGGGTTTGGATTGGGCCTCGGTAGTGTGCTCCTTCAGAGGGTCGGTGCAGACCCACTGAGCCGAATGGCCTCCTTCCACACTGTCGCGACTCTATGATTCTGTGGTGGAACTGTAAAATCTTGCTGTGGGTCACTAAATCTACATGTATTGCAGAATGTAAACAGTCAATATGGGCAACCTGTTTAACAGGATGTATTACTAAACATTACTTTGGTTAGATTGTCTTAGCACATCGGTTTTGATTTTATCATTAAAAATATGCAACAATGTATGTTGAACCAACATGCATGCACATAATGACCTGGAAAAATAATCATTTTTATAGATTTCTATTTTCAAATAAGGCGATGTATTCTATTTTTTTTGTGGATCCTTTGAAAACTTCTTGTGGACCCCTAGCGGTCACGGGCCCAAGGTTGAGAATCCCCAAACTAGAGTTCATTCAGAACCCTGCTGTCTGTCTTTTAACTTGCACTAAGAACCGTTTATGTATCACCCTGTGCTTGCTGATGTACATTGTTATCCCTCCAGCAAAGCTTCGATGTTAAAATGATCATCCTCCAGTTTTAATACCTGCACCACCATGCCCATTCCTATCTCTGTCCCTTCCTCCAGTCGTACAACTCAGAGATTTCTGCACTCCTCCAATTATGGCCACTTGCTCATCACTACCTTTTATCTCCATCATTGGTGGCCATGCCTTAAGCTGGCTAACATCCAAGCTCTGGGTGCTCTAAACTTTGCTATCTTCCCACTGTGCTCACTATGATATGCATAAGCAATCATGTAAATATTAACAGCTATGGCCTCCAACAGCAGGTGGCAGTAAACAACAACCACGTGACACTGTTACCTCAGGGAGTCTGGAGATAGTCCTCGTAATGGATAGTCACATTTGTAGTAGCTCTTAGATCATTTATAATAGTAATTTAGTAGTTTTCTTATTGTTATCTGACCTACGTTATTGTTCAATAATAAACATTCAACTAGTTATGAACTTGATGTTCTCTAATGCGCTGACTCCATCATGCCAAGTACCAGAATGTAACATGGTACCAGGATTTCTTCCGAAGATCTAAAATGACCAAAGATCAAGGTAACAAAGGAAAAGAAAAACAAATTCTACTAACCATGAAGAGCATTAACAGATATAGCTCAATGCACTATTAGTCATCAAAGTCAATGATCGAAGGTTTGAAGACACAACACCAGTTTTGAGTCACTTGTAATGTCGATGCGAATTGCAGTGCTTTTAAACAGCAATTCACATTCTATGTGGCAGCCCTTGGTAGTCAGGCATAGTCTGATGAATGGAGAATAACATTTTGGCTCACCTTAGCAGGTCCACAGGCGATAGAAATCTTTAATATCTTCACATTTGATAGCGAAGCTGATAAGAATAATTTTGACGAAGTCGTAAAAGAATTTGATCGACACTGTGCACCCAAAAGGAACAAAATGTTTGAACGGTACATTTCTCGAACACGCACAAAACAGGCAGGTGAATTGTTCGACAGCTTCCTAACAGATTTGAGGTTAAAGGTTCAGACATGGAAGCTTGCAAATTTACAAGCTTCCATGATCAGAGATCAAATTGTGTTCGGTATAAGTAATGGCAAAGATTGTGAAAGATTGTTGAGGGAGAATGAACTCCAGCTCGATGATGCCATTAAAATTTGTCATGCTAGCGAGCTTGTTGCGCAGCAGAATAGCACCTTAAACTGAAAGAATTTTGGCACGGAATTCGGGAATGCAGCTGACACCATATGTTGTGATACACCCGTGTGCCAACACAGTGGCCATTTTAAACGAATACCCGATACCACCATTTTGTGCAAACAATGGGGCAAAAAGCATTTGCAAAGGCAATGGCCAGTATTTGGGAAAGTTTGTGCTAAATGCAAAGGCAAGAATCACTTTGCAAAACAATGTTTTTCTAATGAAAAATCAGAAGTACAAAAAGTAATCAACGTTGAAGAGATAAATCTGGAAGACACATTTTTCTATTGATGTTATATCTAGTGAAGATAAGCATTATAATGTGACGCAAGCTGAATGGTCTTTGAAGCAAATCTGCAGTATCAGTAATACAAATACAATTGTTCATAGAGATAACTGGACAGTTCCTCTCATGATTAATAAAACATTAGTCAATGTTAAACTCGACACGGGAGCGAGAGCTAATCTTAAATTAATCGGATATGCAAGAAATGAAAGTTAAACCGCACATTCTGAATAAAACGGTACTTTTGAAGGATTAGAACTGTAAAAGAATCAACACTCTAGGAGTATGCGTACTGGATGTCAGTGTGAAGAATAAGATACATATAGTGAAATTTTCCATTGTGGAAGCTGAGCGTGAATCACTACTGGGAGTGGAAGCCTGTGAAGCACTTGAATTGGTAAAAAGAGTATATATACAGTGCTGACTGTGCTGTAACCATGCAAAGTACATCAGTGGATTCAATCATTCAAGTGTTTCCAGAAATATTTCAAGGATTCAGAGTTTTGCCATTCACTTATCGGATCCAACTGAATGAGAGTGTGCAACCTGTTCTCCATGCTCCAAGGCGAATACCAGCTCCATTAAAGTATCAACTAAAAAATGAACTGGAGAGGATGACAAATCTGGGCTTGGTAAAACAAATTGATGAACCAACGGATTGGGTGAATTCCATGTTTGCGTGAAGAAACAAAATAATCATAGAACCATAGAATTTACAGTGCAGAAGGAGGCCAATTGGCCCATCGAGTCTGCACCGGCCCTCGGAAAGAGCACCCCACCCACGCCTCCACCCTATCCCCGCAACCCCACCTAATCTTTTTTTGAGCACTAAGGGCAATTTAGTATGGCCAATCCACCTAACCTGCACATCTTTGGACTGTGGGAGGAAACCGGAGCACCCAGAGGAAACCCACGCAGACACGTGGAGAACGTGCATACTCCGCACAGAGAGCGACCTAAGCCAGGAATCGAACCTGCGATCCAGGAGCTGTGAAGCAACTGTGCTAACCACTGTGCTACCGTGCTGTCCTTGAGAATGGCTTGAGAATCCGCATGGATCCCAAAGACCGCAACTTAAATATAAAGCGAGAACATTATTCAATTCCGAAAAGAGAAGGGATTACGTGTGAGAGGTCAGGAGCGACATGCTTTAGCAAATTTAAAAACCTTAGGGTCGACAAGTCCCCTGGGCCAGATGGGATATATCCTCGGATTCTTTGGGAGGTAAGGGATGAGATTGCAGAGCCTTTGGCTTTGATCTTTGGTTCCTCACTGTCCACGGGGATAGTGCCAGAAGACTGGAGAGTGGCGAATGTTGTTCCTCTGTTCAAGAAAGGGAATAGGAATGACCCTGGTAATTATAGGCCGGTTAGTCTTACTTCGGTGGTCGGTAGGTTAATGGAAAAGGTCCTGAAGGATAGGATTTATGACCATTTAGAAAGATGCAGTTTAATCCAGGATAGTCACCACGGATTCGTGAAGGGTAAGTCTTGACTCACAAATTTGATTGAATTCTTTGAGGAGGTGTGTAGATGAAGGTAGAGCAGTTGATGTCGTATACATGGATTTTAGTAAGGCATTTGATAAGGTTCCCCATGGACGGCTCATGAAGAACGTAAGGAGGTGTGGGATAAAAGGAAATTTTGCCAATTGGATAAGTAACTGGCTATCACATAGAAGTCAGAGGGTGGTGGTGGATGGAAAAGTTTCAGACTGGAGACCAGTTACCAGCGGTGTACCACAGGGATCAGTGCTGGATCCTCTGCTAATTGTGATTTTTATTAATGACTTGGAGGAGGGGGCTGATGGGTGGGTCTTGCTGATAACACCAAGATTAGTAGAGTAGTGAATGAGGTGGAGGGCTGTTGTAGGCTACTAGGAGACATTGATAGGATGCAGAGCTGGGCCGAAGAATGGCAGATGGAGTTTAACCCTGATAAGTGCGAGGTGATTCATTTTGGCAGAAAAATTTTGAATGCGGATTACAGGGTCAACGGCAGGGCTCTGAGGAATGTGGAGGAACAGAGGGATCTTGGGGTTCATGTCCACAGATCTCTGAAGGTTGCCACTCAAGTGGATAGAGATGTGAAGAAGGCTTATAGTGTGTTAGCATTTATTAACAGGGGGCTTGAGTTTAAGAGCCGCGGGGTTATGCTGCAACTGTACATGACCCTGGTGAGACCACATTTGGAGTATTGTGTGCAGTTCTGGTCACCTCACTATAGGAAGGATGTGGAAGCATTGGAAAGGGTGCAAAGGAGATTTACCAGGATGCTGCCTGGTTTGCAGGATAGGTCTTATGAGGAAAGGTTGAGGGAGCTAGGGCTTTTCTCTTTGGAGCGGAGGAGAATGAGAGGTGACTTAATAGAGGTTTATAAGATGATGAGGGGGATAGATAGAGTGGATGTTCAGAGACTATTTCCTTGGGTGGATGTAGCTGTTACAAGGGGGCATAACTATAAGGTTCAGGTGGGAGATATAGGAGGGATGTCCGAGGTAGAGTGGTTAGGGTGTGGAATGGACTGTGGAATGCTGTGATAGTGGAGTCGGACACTTTAGAAACTTTCAAGCGGTTATTGGATAGGCACATGGAGCACACCAGAATGACAGGGAGTGGGATAGCTTGATCTTGGTTTCGGACAAAGCTCGGCACAACATCGAGGGCCGAAGGGCCTGTTCTGTGCTGTACTGTTCTATGTTTAAGATCCTGATGGATGTGGATGGTTGAAGTGTGCAAAAGGTAAAACAACCATCAGGTCAGCAGTCATACATCACCGGCACCAATGAAGGGCAAGTTCTAAGAAGAAACAGGAGAGCCTTGCTGAAGGTTCAGCAACCCCTTGTTTCAGAACCATCAGAGGATGTTGAAAGCAATCTCAGGACAACTGAACAAACGCTACCTCAGCACACAGAAACAGAACAAGCTGAAGATGTGCAAAGCACAGGAACACAGCAAGAACCATCTTCAGAAACAGTTGCAAACCAGCCAAACTCACAAGTTCAACCAGTGCTTAGAAGGTCGACAAGTCACAGAAGAAAGCCAGATAGATTGAATTTGTGATGGACATCAAACATATAAATAATTGAAGTTTCATGCCACATTCCGGCATCTGTTCGGGTACACAGAGGGAAAATTTAGAATGTCCAACTCACCTAACAACACGTCTTTCGGGACTTGTGGAAGGAAACAAGAGCATCCGGAGGAAACCTACACAGACACAGGGAGAACATGCAGACTCCGCACAGACTGTGACCCAAGCCAGGAATTGAACCCAGGTCCCTGGCGCCGTGAAGCAACAGTGCAAACCAATATTTGAGAAGCTGTGAAGAAACTCACTGTGCAATCATAAGTTAAAATGTCCACTTTTGGCCTTATGATGGAGGGAAGGTCAATGGCTCAGCTCCTTTTCCCATCATCTACAAAGCACAAGTTAATTGTGTGTTAGAATATTTGCCTAAATGAAGCAGCTATAGATAACTGGGAATTAGGTACTCTTCTGAGGAACGTCTGTAGCGATATCCTGGAGCTAGGATGATTGGTCTCCAACCACTACAACCACCTTCCTTTGAGCTAGGTGTGACTCCAGCAGGTGGAGAGTTTTCCCAAGGTTCAGGGGTCAGCTGATGGGGGCCAGTCAGGTCGGGAGAGTCGAGAGGTTGAGGGGGGAGCTAAGGGCATCAGTTAACCAGGAATTAAAATAGTATTTTTCTGTCTAACACTTCATGGGTAATTATCCACTAAATGAGAACTGTCCCACTTCTCTGACTCTACCTCAGATTCAGAGATTTTTCAGAGGGTCCTGGGCAACAGGGAAATTGTCCATCATTAGTTCAAACTTCCCAGGTAATTACCATGAAGTCAATGCAGCTGAACATTGGCATAATCCTAAAGTGCTTCTTGCCAGGGCGGGGGAGTGGGGGATTGTGAGGGTACGTCGTATCTTCAATGAGCCAGAGACTGGAAATGTGGGCCAAAGGAGCCATTGTCACCTCACCTCGAGAATTTAGCTTGTGTCAATATTTGGAGCAATATTTGAGGCATGGAAGCCCAGTGGTCCTAGTAGAACCCTAACACAGTATCAGTGAGCAGGTTATTACCAAGTGCCATTGGATAACACTGTTGACAATAATTGAGAGAGGCTAGTGGGACTGTAATTGGCTGGATTGAATTTTTCCTGTTTGTTTTGTGGAAAGGACTTAGCTGCATAATTTTCCTCATTGTCAGGTAGATGCCTAATTTGTTGCTGTACGGAAACAGCTTAGCCAAGGGCATGGCTTGTTCCGGAGTGAAAAGTCATCATCTCCACAGGCAAGAAACAGGGATGGGTGTTGGTGGAGTATGGGACTTTGACTGACAGTCATTCTTATCATAACCGATGGTATGTTTCAATGATCTGTGGGGAAACTCTCCCAACTTATTACCGGCACACGGATGATTGTAAGGATTTTGTTGGGTTGTCGAGTTTGACTGTGTCTTCATTTGAGACCTAGATGACAACTAAGTGGTGAGTCTGGTTTTATTTTTCTTACGTTTTGCAACAGTTTAATACAACTAAGTGGCTCAGTAGACTACATGGGAGAGTAGATAAGAATTAAGCACAGTGATGTGGGCAGGAAGTCACATGTAGCCAGACCAGTTCAGAATGACAGATTTCCTAAAGGGCATTAGTGAACTAGTTTATGGGGGGGGGGAGAGGATGACATGGTGGCAATGGGCTTGCATTCTATATGCCCAGGCTAATGCACTGAAGATACAGATTCAAATCCCACTACAGCAGCTGATTCTAGTAATAAATCTGGAATTGGAAACGAGTCCCAGTATTGGTGACATTTAACTATCATCAACTGTTAGCATGAAGTTTGCCAATGCCCTTCAGGGAAGAAAATCTGCCATCCTCACCTGATCTGGCCTACATGTGACTCCAGATCCCCAGCAATGTGGTTGACTCTTAATTATTACCTGAAGTGGACGAGCAAGCAACTCAGTTCAACAATGGGCAACAAATGTTGGCCTAGCCAATGACACCCACCTCCCATGAAAGAATTTAACAAAAAAAATCACATCTACCGATACCACCTTCTTATTCAAGATCTATTATTCAGAATTCAAGTTCTGAAACTGTACAACACTTGCTTTGTACAGTACATGCAGAATGCTAAAAGAGATGGCTAGGGAAATTGCTAATGCACGAGTGATAATTTACCAAAATTCATTAGACTCTGGGGTGGTCCCGGCGGATTGGAAATTCGCAAACATGACACCACTGTTTAAAAAAGGAGGTAGGCAGAAAGCGGGTAATTATAGGCCAGTGAGCTTAACTTCAGTAGTAGGGAAGATGCTGGAATCTATCATCGAGGAAGAAATAGCGAGGCATCTGGATGGAAATTGTCCCATTGAGCAGACGCAGCATGGGTTCATAAAGGGCAGGTCGTGCCGAACTAAATTAGTGGAATTTTTTGAGGACATTACCAGTGCGGTAGATAATGGGGAGCCAATCAGTGTGATATATCTGGATTTCCAGAAAGCTTTTGACAAGGTGCCACACAAAAGGTTGCTGCATAAGACAAGGATGCATGGCATTAAGGGTAAAGTAGTAGCATGGATAGAGGATTGGTTAATTAATAGAAAACAAAGAGTGAGGATTAATGGGTGTTTCTCTGGTTGGCAATCAGTAGTTAGTGGTGTCCCTCAGGGATCAGTGTTGGGCCCACAATTGTTCACAATTTACATAGATGATTTGGAGTTGGGGACCAAGTGCAATGTGTCCAAGTTTGTACACGACACTAAGATGGGTGGTAAAGCAAAAAGTGCAGAGGATACTGGAAGTCTGTAGAGGGATTTGGATAGGTTAAGTGAATGGGCTAGGGTCTGGCAGATGGAATACAATGTTGACAAATAACAGCAAAAGGGATTATTATTTAAATGATAAAATATTAAAACATGCTGCTGTGCAGAGAGACCTGGGTGTGCTACTGCATGAGTCGCAAAAGGTTGGTTTACAGGTGCAACAGGTGATTAAGAAGGCAAATGGAGTTTTGACCTTCATTGATAGAGGGATGGAGTTTAAGTCTAGAGAGGTTAAGCTGCAATTGTATAAGGTGTTAGTGAGGCCACACCTGGAGTATTGTGTTCAGATTTGGTCTCCTTACCTGAGAAAGGATGTACCGGCACTGGAGGGTGTGCAGAGGAGATTCACTAGGTTAATCTCAGAGCTGAAGGTGTTGGATTATGAGAAGAGGTTGAGTAGACTGGGACTGTACTCGTTGGAATTTAGAAGGATGCAGGGGGATCTTATAGAAACATATAAAATTATGAAGGGAATAGATAGGATAGATGTGGGCAGGTTGTTTCCACTGGCGGGTGAAAGCAGAACTAGGGGGCATAGCCTCAAAATAAGGGGAAGTAGATTTAGGACTGAGCTTACGAGGAACATCTTCACCCAAAGGGTTGTGAATCTATGGAATTTTTTGCCCAGTGAACCAGTTGAGGCTCCTTCATTAAATGTTTTTAAGATAAAAATAGATAGTTTTTGAAGAATAAAGGGATTAAGGGTTATGGTGTTCGGGCCGGAAAGTGGAGCTGAGTCCACAAAAGATCAGCCATGATCGCATTGAATAACAGAGCAGGCCCGAGTTGCCAGATGGCCTACTCCTGCTCCTAGTTCTTATGTTCTTATGACAGCAACTTCCAATCCTGCAACATCTACCATTCAGAAGGATAAGGGCAGTAGGTGCATGGGAACACCACCACCTACAAGGTTCCCCCACCGCCCTGACTTGGAAATATATTGCCGTTCCTTCACTGTCACTGGGTCTGGAACTCTCTCCCTACCAGCAACTACACCATAGGAACTGCAGTGGTTCAAGAAGGCAACTCAGCGCCACCTTCTCAAGGGCAATTAGGGATGGACAATAAATGCTGACCTAGTCAGCGATGCCTTATGATTTATAAAATAATTCTCTGGATTAGTAGTCCAGCAGCATAAGCACGGCACTGCCATAACCTTTGGGATGAGAAAGCATTGTGAAGCTGGTATACCAGTGCTCTTGTAAAATCTCAACAATCCTCATGACCCCTTCATCAATGGAGCAGTTGAGGGTAAAATCCGGTACTCCATTCCTTTAACAGTGTAATCTAAAACCAGAATGACATACACAGATACATTCATAGAAGATAGGAGCAGGAGAAGGCCTTTTGGCCCTTTGAGCCTGCTCCACCATTCATCATGATCATGGCTGATCATCCAACTCAATAGCCTAATCCTGCTTTCTCCGCTACATGACAGGAGACATGGTTGCCCGCCCACAGAGTACGACGGCTTTCTCTGGAGCAGCAAGCTTGTTTGAGCCCGAGTTGTCCATTGCCATTGTGACTGGAACCATGCTTTGCATTTAGTGTTGGCGTAGATCAGACTGTGCAACACCCAGACTGCTGATCTACTCAGAACTTGATGATGGCAGTGCAGATGAGAATGTGAGAGTGAGAGTGGAAGTAGATTCTGTGAGTAGATAACGGTAGAGGAACCAGTTCCCTTCTGGGCCAGAACACCAAATGTGGGCATTACTGAGGAAGTGGTCAGTGACTAACCCTCAGCTTCCAAATGGACTTTTCTTCGGCTGATGAAATTGTCAACTCCATTTAGCACAATCAGCAGAGAGCCATCACGGGATATTTAAGGGGATGACAAACCTTGCATTGCATGACCACTGCTGGAAAATGGGGCATGCATTGTTTTCATCACCACTCTCTCTCTTGGAAATTCTGACACCAAAGAACCAACCATATAATAACAATAGCCAGTCTTGAAATGCAAGTTTAAAAAAGCCCAGAAATCTGCTTTGAAAAAAATGCTGCTCTTACAATCCTATCAAAGTGACATGCAGACAGAGCCATTATAATATCAATAAACAAGCTTAATCTCTTTATATTGTCCAAATAAATATATAGGCATCGAAAGAAAGAGTCCAGAGATAATTATGAAGGCATCAAACCGCCAAAGCAACTGCTCCAGTTCCACCTGTAAACACAAACTCCCACTAAATTAATTTATTAGTGAGTCTTGGAGCTCAGCCTAGCAGAAGGCATCTGGAGAAACAGGTTTTACAGTCACCATAACCCCGGATGACCAAAGGCTGCTTGCTTTCCCCAGTGTTCTTCAAACGTTTTTTTCCGGGGACCCATTTTTACCAGCCGGTCAACCTTCGGGACCCAATCCGATCGACCTTCGTGCCACCCGCCGGCCGACCTTCACGACCCACGCCGGCCGACCTGCGCGACCCACGCCGGCGACCTGCGCGACCCACCATTTTCTCTTGCCTTGTTTGCTGCTGACAAACATGGAGGAAATTGTTTTGGGTCCCTTTGGCCCTCTTACACGCTCCTCCAATGGAACCTGTTGGATGAAGGTGAAGCATTCTGGTATCGGAAAGTATGGCGTCTCCATCTGTCCAAAGTTCTGCATTTTTTTCCTGTAAAATTTTATCAAATAAAACGCCCCGAACGTGTAAAAAAAAAATTTTTTTTAAATGAACAAAACCACCCCAAACTTGTAAAACAAAAAGCCATGGCCGTTTTTTAAAAAAGCGGGCGAAATGCGCATGCGTGCCGATGATCTGACACGCATGCGCAGAGCGGCCGCATTTTTTTTTACATGTTCGCGGCCATTTTGAAGGCCGCTTGCAGCCGGTGTTATTAACAGCCGGCTGCTGCGGCTGTTGCACGCAGATTTGCGCCATCGGGAGCGCCGCGACGGACAGCTCCGCGACCCTCCCGACACCCGCCCACGACCCACGAATTTGACAATGCCTGATTTAACCTGAGGATCACCACACCTCAGGCGAAGGGCAAGGTTGAGAAGGCCTTCATGAATAATCGGAGAAACAGATATCTGTCATCTGTTTCACAGTTGGCCTCCTTCTGCAAGCTGGGCTGAAATTTGAGACTCTTAAATGAATTGTTCTGTAGGGGCCTGATGTGGACAGAGAGGCATGGAGGGGTCATAGCGGTAGCATGGGGAATGGGTATGGGGTATGAGGGATGAGGGTTCTAATGAAGTACAAAGTCGCAGAGAACTGAGACTTCCGAGGCGGCCATGGAGTGAGTGGTCGCACACAGGGCAACCCTGGACCGAAGGCGTTGATTTGAGCTATTTTTACCCCAAACCAAGGGAATCTTAACGGGAAAGTGTAACTGAATGGAGGAGAAGCAGCTGATGGAGTTCATCAGAGAGGAGTTCCGCCAGCAGCAAAAGGATATGCAGGAAGACCAATTGAAGGCCATTAAAAGAGCGGTAGCACCCTTGAAAGGCTCAATGGAGGAAGTTGAGAAGTGCTTGGAGAGCTAGGGTTCACGAGAGATGGAGGGGGTGATGTCTGACCACAGTGATCGGGTTGTGGCATTAGAGGCAGAGGTTGGGCTTTTGGGGGACCTTTCCAATTCGCTAAGGGCAAAGGTGGGGGAGCAGGAAAATAGATCAAGATGGCAGAACCTGCGTACTGATGGCCTGTCAGACAGAGCCATCGGTATGCAGAGACCTGTGCACTCTATCCACCTCTGTTCAGAAGATGCGGGTAGTGTGGGGGCTGGAGGGTGGGGGGGCTTTTTCTTCTCAGGTGGGGAGTCTACTGTTACGATTAGGGTGTTGGTGAGGCCGCATCTGGAGTATTGTGTTCGGTTTTGGTCTCCTTACCTGAGAAAGGACATATTGGCCCTGGAAGGAGTGCAGAGGAGATTCACTAGATTGATCCCAGAATTGAGGGGATTAGATTATGATGAGAGGTTGAGTATACTGGGACTGTACTCATTGGAGTTTAGAAGGATGCGGGGGGGATCTTATTGAGACATATAAAATTATGAAGGGAATAGATAGGATAGATGCGGGCAGGTTGTTTCCACTGGTCGGGGAAAGCAGAACTAGGGAGCATAGCCTCAAAATAAGGGGAGGTAGATTTAGGACGGAGGGTAGGAGGAACTTCTTCACCCAAAAGGTTGTGAATCTCTGGAATTCCTTGCCCAGTGAAGCAGTTGAGGCTCCTTCTTTAAACGTTTTTAAGAAAAAGATAGATACCTTTCTAAAGAATAAAGGGATTCGGGGATATGGTGTACGGGCCGGAGAGTGGAGCTGAGTCCACAAAGGTCAGCCATGATCTCATTAAATGGCGGAGCAGGCTCGAGGGGCCAGATGGCCTACTCCTGTTCCTAGTTCTTATGTTCTTATGTTTATTTATTAAGGGGCAATAGGTTTGTCAGGGGAAAACTGCCCCCCCCCTCCCATGCCTGTGGTGGTGTTTATTTTTCGGAGGAGGTGACCTGTGGCTTTGGGTGTGTCTTTATTTTGGTGGTGGTGGGGGAGGTCCACGGGGAGCCATTTACATAGACCAGGGAGGAAAGGGGGAAGGTGTGGGGGATTAGATAGGAGGAGCCTTCGGGCAGGAACTACCACTGTGGCAAGGTATACTGGGAAAATTAGCCAAGTGCAAGAACAAGCAGGCTGCAGTCTCAATCAATATTGTTGAGCAGGCTGCAGCCTGGACATTGCAATACACAGGGAAAAGGGCATCTCCAGGCCACCCCAGGGACAATAAAGCTACACAGTCAATCACACTTGTTTACCAGACACAGTACCTAAACTCCTTATTTGGAAGGGCCTACGTGCCCCCAGCACTTGCAGGAAAGGCTGTTGAGTGCCACCCCAAAATCGATGTGGCAACCCCCGATTTGACTTAATCGATCAGGGCGATCGAACCCGGATCAATTGATTGATGATCCAGAGACCGCCCAAAACAGCACGAAATCCAGGAAGGTTATAAGGTGCCATAACATCCTAGAAACTCTCTCTGCAGAAGTCAGCAACAGGAACAGAACAACAGTGATCTTCATTGGCCACCATGAGGAGGACCATCACGCCATCAACAGAAGGAAGACCAGAGTCAGAGCATTAGACCAGACCAAGGACCAAGCATTGAGGATAACAGAAACAGGCCAATATCTGTTCGGGCACTTGTCAGTCACTCAAATTTAAGTCAAGGTCTAGTGTTGAACTTTAGTATTTGTGTAGGATAACTTATATTGATGGTGCGATTGATTGACATTAACATTGTGTGCATGTGAATAAAGATTATTGATTTAAAACAAAATCGACTCACAGTTATTTGTACACCGTATAAGAATTAAAGATACACTGTGCAGCAGATGCAACAGATTGGCAACTCTGGTGGGACTTCAACAAGACATCGCTTTGTTGCTTTGATATCAAATCCCACAGAACCTAATGTTGAATGATTAGTTAAAAATCAGAGCCCACAGCTATGTACTCCATTTTGGACAAATAACATTTTTTCCTTTTCGGGAAATTATGTATTATTGCATGTTCAGGTTACTAACAGGGAGTATAGGGTAAACTCCGTCTGTTTACATTAGAACTCAGAGAGATTGGGACCGGAACATAGCCCACAGTCGGACCTACAGTCCAATCAACCCCCTACCCCTTGTCCTTGAGTACAGAATGGCAGGTGATAGTGCACAGGCAGAGAATTGTCCTATATGAGAAGAAAAGATAACGGGATATATAAAAAAGAAAGGGTGGCCTCAATGAGCAGAATTTTGTGCGAATACTGAAACGGGACCCGGAGCCCTAGGGATGATTTAACAAAGGCTCAGGGAAAGCGGGCAGCCAAATACGAGAAGGCAATGGCCATCGTGAGCTGCTTCCTACAGCTAGTCGGAACTGAACGGGTATTAAACACCATTCGTAAGGTATTAGAGAAATCAAAGCAGTTGCAGGAGGAACAGGAGGAAGAAATTAGAAAACTAAAGAAGGAACAGGAGGAAGAGATTAGGAAGTTAAAAGAGAAAAAGGAGGAAGACATTAAAAAGCTTGGGGAGGAAAAGGAGGAAAATAAAGAAGCTAAAAGATGAAAGGGAGGAAGAGGTTAGGAAGTTAAAGGAGGGAAAAGAGGAGGAGATAAAGAGACTAAAAGAACATTAGCAGGAGAGGCTGAAGCAAATAAAAGCAGACAAGGACAGAGAGATAAACGAATTATGACAAGCAACTCAGGCTACCTTACTACATCTGGGTAGTTTTCAGACCCAGTGCGAGAAAGCCTACCAAGCCACCCAACACGCTGTCTTGGCCCAAGCTGAAGCCGAACACAAGGCAGTATGATTAGAAACCAAATGCACCAACCTGCAGGCAGCAATAAAAGTGCTCCATCAAGCTAGCAAAGAGCAGAGACAAGCAACCGTTCACCACTCGAAGTGCCAGCAGGAAATGTCAGGGTTACAATCCCTACTCTCGGTTCAGGTTGGTTTCATGTGATCAGACCATCAGGGAGGTACTTCCAAAGATCAAGGGGTGTTTGCAAGACACAAACACGATTGCGGCCAGGTACCTAGAGAGGTGCTAATTGAGGGAAAGGAGCTGAAACCACAGAAAGAATAGGGTTTCCTCAGACAGGCGAAGACTAAAGGTAGCCAAAGTGATCGACAGCCTATTTCAGCAGTGGGTGTTGAGACCAGTCGTAGCCACAAACAATGCGCCGATATGGCCTATGAAAAGGCCAGGTGGACCATGGCGATTTAGCGTACCTAAACAAGGTTACTCCACTCACAGCCCCCACCATAGCTACAAGTCCGGTCACGATGATGAAACAAGGACTACAGGCAAAGTTTTTCACAGAGCTGGATGTTTTCTGGTCCATCCCATTAAATCGGTCCTGCCAATCCAAAGCTAGCAGGAAACTTGGACTAGCCAACCACAAGGTTTCCATAATTCCCCTTCCATTTTCCCAGGCAACTAGCTACTGGGATCAGGAAAACTTTCCCGACCCGAGTGCCTGATTCAGTATGTCGATGACTTACTATTACAGACTAACACCAGGGGCTGTTTAGCACAGGGCTAAATCGCTGGCTTTGAAAGCAGACCAAGGCAGGCCAGCAGCACGGTTCGATTCCCGTAACAGCCTCCCCGAACAGGCGCCGGATTGTGGAGACTAGGGACTTTTCACAGTAACTTCATTTGAAGCCTACTTGTGACAATAAGCGATTTTCATTTCATTTCATTTCAAGAGGAGCATGTAACATTACTAGATGAAGTGCTTGCCCTGCTCCATTCAATAGGTTGCAAAATCAACACGGAAAAGGCCCAAGTCATACAATCCAAAGTCCTATACCTGGGTATAGTCATCACCTATGGGAAAAGGGAGATCAAAGAGAATAGGATAGACTCCATACTGCAGCTCCCACTATCCCAAGATGTGAATGCCCTCCGACCCTTCCTAGGCCTGGTAGGGTACTGTCGGAACCATATAAATGGCTTCACCACCAAAGCAGCCCCATTGTCCGAACGACTAAAGAAATTCCTGGAAATGGACTGCGCAGCACATAGCTGCAGTAACCCATTTAAAACGTGCCCTCGCCACAACACCAGCCCTACTAGTCCCCGACCCAGATCCACCACACGCCTTAGAGGTTGCAGCCACTGACCATATGCTTTCAGCAGTATTACTGCAGCAGCGACATGGTAGATTCGGCCCAGTAGCCTACGCCTCCTGGGTATTAGACCCAGTCGAAGAGGGCTTCTCCGGGTGCGAACGTCACCTGCTCACAGTATTTTGGGTCATGCAGCATGTTACCTATATTCCTGGATTAAGTCCCATTACTGTCCTCACTGAACACACCCCAACCCGACTTCTCCTGGACAGCTAACTTAAAGAAGGCTGGTAATCCAGTTCCTCGCTGGGCACGAATATTACAGGGTAGGGACATCACTGTGAAACGAACCAAAGTGCCACGTTCTTGGCAGACAATCGACATTATGGGGGACCCACATGACTGCCAAATCATAGCCACAAAGCACCCCACAGGTCCATTTATCCCAAAGCAACAGGAGGTACGGTCAGGGACAAAACAGACAGCCACCCGACAGACAAACCCAGACCTAAAATTTTATGTCGACGGCTCAACCGCAATAGAGGATGGGATCAGGATCATGGGATGTGGTATATATATATGGAAGACATGCAGGGACGGCCACTAGTAGAACTCACCCTCAAATTGCCCGGACATCTGAGTGCCCACGCCGCCGAAGTAGCAGCAGTCGCATACGTAGTCAGTCACCCAGATCATCCCACTATCACAGAGCTCATGCACGAGACGGCTGTCCAGCAGGTCACTGAGAACATTAAAGCAGCCCAGTTAGCTGCGGCTGTCCGACTAGGAGCGAGAAAGAAACGGAGCAAGGCATACTTCGCGAGGAAGGTACAACCCGTAGAATACACGGTTGGACAGCAAGTAATGATAGCCCTTTACAATCCCAGTCCTTTCGTGTCTCCAAAATATGCAGGCTGTACACCATCACCGACAAAATAAGCCCCTCAGTATATATGATTGTGTTGGCTAATGGGAAGACTGGATGTAGCTAAAAGCTTACGGAGCTCAGAGTAATTACTTTCATCACCTTACATTAGGGATAGGGGAGGATGAAACCTATATCATTTCCCTGCCACAGTCAAAAGCCCCTTCCACACCTAAAGTCCCCATTAGGTGCACGTAACATAGAACATAGAGCATAGAAAAATACAGCACAGATCAGGCCCTTCGGCCCACGATGTTGCGCCGAACCCCTGTCCTAGATTAATCATAGATTATCATAGAATTTACAGTGCAGAAGGAGGCCACCCAGCCCATCGAGTCTGCACCGGCTCCTGGAAAGAGCACCCTATCCAAGGTCAACACCTCCACCCTATCCCCACAACCCAGCAATCCCACCCAACACTAAGGGCAATTTTGGACACTTAGGGCAATTTATCACGGCCAATCCACCTAACCTGCACATCTTTGGACTGTGGGAGGAAACCGGAGCACCCGGAGGAAACCCATGCACACATGGGGAGGACGTGCAGACTCCGCACAGCCAGTGACCCAAGCCGGAATCGAACCTGGGTCCCTGGAGCTGTGAAGCAATTGTGCTATCCACAATGCTACCGTGCTGCCCTTAAGAACAACTTAATCTACACTGTATCATTCGACCGTAATCCATGTACCTATCCAATAGCTGCTTGAAGGTCCCTAATGTTTCTGACTCAACTACTTCCACAGGCAGTGCATTCCATTCCCCCACAACTCTCTGGGTAAAGAACATACCTCTGACATCCCCCCTATATCTTCCACCATTCACCTTAAATTTATGTCCCCTTGTAATGGTTTGTTCCACCCAGGGAAAAAGTCTCTAACTATTCCCCTGATCATCTTATAAACCTCTATCAAGTCGCCCCTCATCCTTCTCCGATCTAATGAGAAAAGGCCTAGCCCCCTCAACCTTTCCTCGTAAGACCTACTCTCCATTCCAGGCAACATCCTGGTAAATCTCCTTTGCACCTTTTCCAAAGCTTCCACGTCCTTCCTAAAATGAGGCGACCAGAACTGTACACAGTACTCCAAATGTGGCCTTTCCAAAGTTTTGTACAGCTGCATCATCACCTCACGGCTCTTAATTTCAATCCCTCTGTTAATGAACGCTAGCACACCATAGGCCTTCTTCACAGCTCTATCCACTTAAGTGGCAACTTTCAAAGATGTATGAACATAGACCCCAAGATCTCTTTGTTCCTCCACATTGCCAAGAACTCTACCGTTAACCCTGTATTCTGCATTCATATTTGTCCTTCCAAAATGGACAACCTCTCACTTTTCAGGGTTAAATTCCATCTGCCACTTCTCAGCCCAGCTCTGCATCCTATCTATGTCTCTTTGCAGCCGACAGCAGCCCTCCTCACTATCCACAACTTCACCAATCTTCGTATCATCTGCAAATTTACTGACCCACCCTTCAACTCCCTCATCCAAGTCATTAATGAAAATCACAAAGAGCAGAGGGCCCAGAACTGATCCCTGCGGTACGCCACTGGTAACTGGGCTCCAGGCAGAATATTTGCCATCCACCACCACTCTCTGACTTCTATTGGTGAGCCAGTTCGTTATCCAACTGGCCAAATTTCCCACTATCCCATGCCTCCTTACTTTCTGCATAAGCCTACCATGGGGAACCTTATCAAATGCCTTACTAAAATCCATGTACACTACATCCACTGCTTTACCTTCATCCACATGCTTGGTCACCTCCTCAAAGAATTCAATAAGACTTGTAAGGCAAGACCTACCCCTCACAAATCCGTGCTGACTATCCCTAATCAAGCAGTGTCTTTCCAGATGCCCAGAAATCCTATCCTTCAGTACCCTTTCCATTACTTTGCCTACCACCGAAGTAAGACTAACTGGCCTGTAATTCCCAGGGTTATCCCTAGTCCCTTTTTTGAACAGGGGCATGACATTCGCCACTCTCCAATCCACTGGTACAACCCCTGTTGACAGTGAGGATGAAAAGATCATTGCCAATGGCTCTGCAATTTCATCTCTTGCTTCCCGTAGAATCCTTGGATATATCCCGTCAGGCCCGGGGGACTTGTCTATCCTCAAGTTTTTCAAAATGCCCAACACATCTTCCTTCCTAACAAGTATCTCCTGGAGCTTACCAGTCTGTTTCACACTGTCCCCTCCAACAATATGGCCCCTCTCATTTGTAAATACAGAAGAAAAGTACTCGTTCAAGGCCTCTCCTATCTCTTCAGACTCAATACACAATCTCCCGCTACTGTCCTTGATCGGACCTACCCTCGCTCTAGTCATTCTCATATTTCTCACATGTGTAAAAGGCCTTTGGGTTTTCCTTGATCCTACCCGCCAAAGATTGTTCATGCCCTCTCTTAGCTCTCCTAATCCCTTTCTTCAGTTCCCTCCTGGCTATCTTGTATCCCTCCAGTGCCCTGTCTGAACCTTGTGTCCTCAGCCTTACATAAGTCTCCTTCTTCCTCTTAACAAGACATTCAACCTCTCTTGTCAACCATGGTTCCCTCGCTCGACCATCTCTTCCCTGCCTGACAGGGACATACATATCAAGGACACGTAGTGATTCACCACACGTAGTACCTGTTCCTTGAACAAGTTCCACATTTCACTTGTGTTCCTTCCCTTACAGCCTATATTCCCAACTTATGCACTTCAACCCATACTACCTCAGTAGGCAGATACTCCTCGAACTGCCTTTCTACAGCTGTTATACTATCTCTAATTAACAATGCCACCCCCCCACCTCTTTTACCACCCTCCCTAATCTTATTGAAACATCTATAACCAGGGACCTCCAACAACCATTTCTGCCCCTCTTCTATCCAAGTTTCCATGATGGCCACCACATTGTAGTCCCAAGTACCGATCCATGCCTTAAGTTCACCCATCTTATTCCTGATGCTTCTTGCATTGAAGTTTACACAGTTCAACCCATCTCCGTGCCTGCAAGTACTCGCCTTTGTCAGTGTTCCCTTCCCCACTGCCTCACTACACACTTTGGCGTCCTGAATATCGGCTACCTTAGTTGCTGGACTACAAATCCGGTTCCCTTTCCCCAGCCAAATTAATTTAAACCCTCCCGAAGAGTACCAGAAAACCTCCCTCCCAGGATATTGGTGCCCCTCTGGTTCAGATGCAACCCGTCCTGCTTGTACAGGTCCCACCTTCCCCAGAATGCGCTCCAATTATCCAAAAACCTGAAGCCCTCCCTCCTACACCATTCCTGCAGCCACCTGTTCAACTGCACTCTCTCCCTATTCCTAGCCTCGCTATCACGTGGCACCGGCAACAAACCAGAGATGACAACTCTGTCTGTCCTGGCTTTTAACTTCCAGCCTAACTCCCTGAACTCGTTTATTACCTCCACACCCCTTTTCCTAGCTACGTCGTTGGTACCAATGTGCACCATGACTTCTGGCTGCTCCCCCTCCCCCTTAAGGATCCTGAAGACACAATCTGAGACATCCCTGGCCCTGGCACCCGGGAGGCAACATACCTTCTGGGAGTCTCGCTTGCGACCACAGAATCTCCTATCTATTCCCCTAACCATTGAATCTCCTACTACTATTGCTTTTCTATTCTCCCCCCTCCCCTTCTAAGCCCCAGAGCCAGACTCAGTGCCAGAGACCTGGCCGCTAAGGCCTTCCCCCAGTAGGTCATTCCCCCCAACTTCATCCAAAATGGTATACTTGTTTTGAAGGGGAATGGCCACGAGGAATCCCTGCACTGTCTGCCTGTTTGTTTTCTTTCCCCTGACTGTATCCCAGCTACTCTTGTCCTGTACCTTGGGTGTGGTTGCCTCCCTGTAACTCCTCTCTATCACCCCCTCTGCCTCTCGGATGATCCGAAGTTCATCCAGCTCCAGCACCAGTTCCCTAACACGGTCTCTGAGGAGCTGAAGTTGGATGCACTTCCTGCAGGTATAGTCAGCGGGGACACCGGTGGTATCCCTCACCACCCACATCCTACAGGAGGAGCATGCAACTGTCCTAGCCTCCATCCCCTCTTTCCTTACAGAATATAACTGTCCTGTAGACCAACTGGACCTCCGCCCTCCGACTCTGCTCCCAGCCAGCTGCACTCTCTGTAAACTCTTGGCTCCCTTCTCGCTCTTTGCGGAAATGTAGGAAACGAAATGAAAGGAGCACCGTACTCCCTCCTCACCTAACTCCCTCAGTCACCAGACTCTCACTATAGCATTCAAATGCACCCAAATTCAGCACTCCCTCAGCCACCAAACTCTCACTATAGCACTCAAAGGCACCAAATTCAGCACTCCCTCAGTCACCAAACTCTCACTATAGCACTCAAATGCACCAAATTCAGCACTCAGTGCAAAAAAAATGTCTGCACTGTAGGGGATCACTTTTATACTGTGAATCTAGCCTCTGAAAACGGGCCTAATCCAATTAACTAATTAACAAGCTCCAGCTGCAAGTACTTACAAGTAGAACCTTTGTTTGAAGCTGATTGAAAATTCACCTTCTTCTAAACCAAACAGCAACTTTTAAGTTAATTAACTAAATAAGAGAAAGACTAGACTTTAGATAAAAATGAACCCTTATACTCCCTCAGTCACCAAACTCTCACTATAGCACTCAAATGCACCAAATTCAGCACTCAGTGCAAACCATAACGGCCAGGATACAGCAAAAGACTTGTGCACCCTGGAAGACTGGCGCGACTTGCGAGATATTATCGATTTACCTGTAAGCATAAGCCCCACTAGCCCCAGTCCTAACAGCTCGGATTTGACGAAACGACACTGGACCACTTTGATGATGACGGAGCCGCTGACTAATTAGGATAGGGTCTGAGGACAGAGAGCTCCCGGATATCATTACGATTCCCACTGTGTGGCCCAATGAACAGACATGAGTCTGGAAACCAGGTGAAAAGATGATAATGGAACCCTATGAGATACATGATTCAGATGTTGAGTCTCTGTAGGGAGATTTGCAGAATGCGATGTTGAGTGTGTTTATTTAAGGTGCTCGAGATGATGAGATTCAGCCTACTTACTAGCAACTGCACAGTACAATAATACTAATAACTTATTGTCACAAGTAAGCTTCAATAACATTACTGTGAAAAGCCCCTAGTCGCCACATTACGGCACCTATTCGGGGAGGCCGGTCCGGGAATTGAACCTGTGCTGCTGCCTTGTTCTGCATTACAAGCCAGCTATTTAGCTCAGTGTGCTAAACCAACCCCTACAAGAATTTCTGATGGACAGCACTTATCACTAGTAGGACTGGCCAGGTCCACTAAAAGTTTAAAATTGTCAAGGTAGCCTTGCTAGATTTTAAATTCTTCGTGGATTCTTCGAGGTACTTTGCCAAATTTTAATTCTTTGTGGATTCTTCGAAGCACTTTGCTGAATCTTTAAATCGTCAAGGCAGCCTTGCTTAATTTTAATTCTTCATGACACAATATGCCACATCTGACACTAGCCATCTACTTCCTCAAACCTTGTCGAACTCAATCCGCTGGCTCGCTGCCAATACGGGACCAATGGGTCCGCCATTCCCCTTGTTTATTTTCCCCCTTTCTTTGTGAACAGAATGAAGACTTCCATACGGTCTGGCAGACAAATATCCATTCTTGTAGCAGGTACATTCCTCACAGTACCCACCAATTCTGGCAAAGCTCCAAAAGAAATGGCCCACATATCCGATTCATTTCCTCAGCTTCAATGCCACTCTTCAACCAGTGCAGGAGCACTATGTCAAAGTTACTATCTTATGGTTTGCCTTCAAACCTGCAAGTCCCTCACGGTAGGGACACCCGACCTAGCCAACGTCCCATAGCACGCTCCAATACCAACCTCTGCCGGTCATACTAGACCGACTCCACATGCTATTTAAATCCCAGGCCAATTGTGATTGTTGCTATATAAAACAGGTCACCCTGATTGTGCAGGCCAGTTAAAATAAGGTTTTTGACCACTCCGCGATTCAAGGACTTTAAATAAAAAAGGGATCACATCCAGTTCAAAACACATTTGAATGTAGATGCATCAACTATTGGACATGATAACAACAGAAATGACATTGATCTCCTCAAGACAATGAAACACAACGGCGAAGATGCAATCTGGAATCTACCTCATCGCATTCAACATTGGGATCAACACACAGGACATCCCAAGCAATATAAACCTTTTATACCTCGGATACCTGTGGTTTGCTCCACCTGAAGCGGGGGAATGTGAGGATGTCAAATTCCGCTGATGGAAAGCAAAGATTATGCAGTGGCAAAAACATAGGACCCATGCTCGAATCGCGGTCCCCTCTAATCCAATAAAGACAGAAAACCTACTTAGATATCTATTTGCACTAATGGGCAGTTAATACTCCTATACCGGAATATGCCCCAGACTTGCGAATGTTCATTGTAATGTTTCTATGAGTAGCAGTAGAATGTTTGATTGTTTGTAATGTTAAAATTCATATTAGAATGTTTGTCCTTTTGTAAATACGTTGTAGTAACTCGTTACCAAAGTATGTAAATGCTATGTCAATGCCTAGGGCTCGCTTGACTGCTGAGTGACTGGGGAATGCTTGACAGATATTGATCCTGAGTCTGTGATCCATCACGCTTTGCATTTAGGATCAAGAGGAGGGACATGTGGATGAACGGCCACCCAAGATGGCGTTTTGCAAGGTATACTGGGAAAATTAGCCAAGAGCAAGAACAAGCAAGCTACAGTCTAAATGAATATTGATGAGTAGGCTGCAACCTGGACGAAATTAAAAATTGATAGGGAAGGATGTCGGATGGTAAGGGGAATGGACACGTAAATCTCTGGTAAGGTTCGTAACAGGGAATGTGCGGGGGATGAATGGACCTGTGAAGAGATCTCAGGCCTTTGCGCACTTGATGAGCTGGAAGGTGGGGGGGTATTCCTGCAGGAAACGCACCTCCGGGTGAAGGAGCAGGTTAGGTTGAGAGGGTATTGCACTCGGGATTCGATTCAAAGTCGTGGGGTGGCCATCCTGTTTGGCACTTACAAACAGGGTTTGTAAGTGCCAAGAAAGTGCAGGATCCAGGGGGGAGTTATGTGATGGTGAGAGGGGTGTTGGAGGGGACGCCGGTGGTGCTGGCGAATGTATATGCGCCGAATTGGGCAATGTTTGGTTTGTGAGGGGGTTACTGGGGACGATTCCAAGCCTGGACACGCAACAATTGATAACGGAAAGGGACTTTGATTGGGTGATGGAGCCGAGGGTGGACAGGTCGAGCCTCAAGTCAATAGGAAGGCTGAGGATAGCGAAGGAGCTAGGAGGGTTTATGGAAAGGATGGGTATGGTGGACCCCTGGAGGTTTAAGAATCTAGGAAGAGGGAGTACTCCTACTTCTCGCACGTGTATGAAGTACATTCCAGAATTGATTTTTGGGGAGTGAGCCGAGAGGTATGGTGGGGGTGGTGCGGGTGGAGAATGCGGGATTCGTGATCTCAGACCACGTGCCGCTCTGGCTGGAGATTCGACTTAGCTCGAGGCAGGAACAGAGGTCGGGATGGAGGGTAGACTCGATCTTTTAGCGAACAGGGGGCTTCTGCGATAAGGTACGGTCGGTGATTAAGGACTACGTGGAGCTGAACCCAAATGGGGAGGTATCGGCGGCCACAGTCTGGGAGGCACTGAAGGTGGTGGTTTGGGGGGAGATTATCTTGTTCAAGGCGCATGGAGATAGGAGAAGAGAGAGGAGTATGGACGACTATTGGATGAGATAGTCGAGATTGACAGGGAATATTTGAGGGCCCCTGCCACCGTGGAGAGATTGGTGAAGAGAAAGAAGTTATAGGGACAGTTCGACAGGCTGACGTCGGGAAAGTCTGTTAGTCAGCTGCGGTGGGCGAGGGGGTGCAGTATGAATATGGAGAGAAGGTGAGAGCATGCTAGCCCATCAGCTACGGAGGCAGGCCGCGTCCAGAGAAATCTTGAGTGCACAGACAGGGAAGGGGAAGGTAGTATAGGAGCCAGGGAAGATAAATGAGGCGTTCAGGAAATACTGTGAGAAATTGTATAAGGCCAATCCAGGGGTGAGGAAGGGGACGTAGGACTGTTTCTGGATGGGCTGGAATTCCCACAGCTGGATGAGGAAAGGAGGCAGGTGCTGGAGGAGCCTTTAGACTTGTGAGAGGTGATGGAAAGTGCAAAAGGGATGAAGTCAGGGTAGGTCTGGGGGCCAGACGGGTACTCGGCAAAGTTCTATAAGAATTTTGCAATGGAGTTGGCACCACATTTATTGGGGGTATTTAGCGAGGTGCTGGAGTGAGCTATGGAGACACTGACCAGGTGATGATAACGTTAATTCCAAAGAAAGGAAAGGATCTGCTTGAATGTGGGTCATAAAGGCCTATATCACTGTTGAATACAGATGTGAAAGTGTTGACTAAGTCATTACTGTGAACATGTCTTTTCCAGGAATCAGGGATGTGCCGAGTTATTTAAAGACTGGTCTCTGCCTGGGACAGCTTGTGACTGCTTCTTCCAAATGGCAGTTTGAAGAGTAACACTGACATCCAGGTTTTTCCACTCGGGTAGCTTTTGTAGAGACAGAGGGAAATAGAATCCCTACAGTGAGGGAGGCATGGTGACCACAGTGTTTAGCACTGCTGCCTATGGCATTGAGGACCCGGGTTCGATCCCAGCCCCGAGTCATTTTCAGTGTTGCATTTGCACATTCTCCCCATGTCTGCATGGGTTTCAGCCCCAGGACCCAAAGATGTGCAGGGTAGGTGGATTGGCCACGCTAAATTTCTCCTTAATTGAAAAATAAATTGGATACTCTAAATAAAAAAAAGAGTCTCTACAGCGCAGGAGGCCATTTGGCACATCGTGTCTGCACCGACCCTCCGAAAGAGCACCCTATCTAGGCCCACTCCCCCACCCCCAACCCCTTAACCTAACCTACACATCCCTGGAGCTAAGAGGCTTTTTATCATGGCAAAATCCACCTAATTTGCACATCTTTGGACTGTGGGAGGAAATCGGAGCACCCAGAAGAAACCCACGCAGACACAGGAAGAATGTGCAAACTCCACGCAGTCACTCAAGGCCCGAATTGAACCCTGGTCCCTGACGCTGTGAGGTAACAGTGATAACCACTTTGCCATGGTGCCGCCTTTATGTAGACATAGAAAATGATCCATTGTGGATTGGATAACATTCAACAGGAAGATGGTAACATTTGGGCAATTCTTAAACATCACTGATATCAGAAAAGTCAACCGAGGGACTTGAGGGTACAACCCTCAACATTCAACCTTACCCAGGTGTTCATCTTAAAAACAATCTTCCATGGGGATACCACATTCAGCGGACCGCATCCAAAACAAAGTGTTCTCGGATTCCCAAGGGGCCATCTTCAGAATTGCAACAAAAATATCAAGAGTCGAGCTTACTAAACATTGTTTGTCTAATCCTAGAGTAGGTAAATTGTCTGTGGGATCCTTATTTGGTGAAAGACATAAATTAAATTTAAGCGATTCAAAGACATGCCCGAATCAGTGTGGGAAATACAGCACTTTAAAAACAAAATCATTCAAGGGATATAGGCTTCACTGGCCAGGTCAACATTCATGGGCAATTCCTACGTGCCTTTGGGAAGGTAGTGGTGAGCTGCCATCTTGAATCACTGCAGTTCATGAGGTGTAGGATCACTCACAGTGCTGCTAGGGAGGGAGTTCCAGGATTTTGACCCAGCGACTGAACGGCGATATATTTCTAAATGTGGCTTGGAGGGTAACTTCCAGGTATCGTCTGCTCTTGTCCTTCTAGATGTCAGTGGTCATGGGTTTGGAAGGTGCTGACTAAGGAACCTTGGTGAGTTCCTGCAGTGCATCTTGTAGATGGTACACACAGCTGCCACTGTTCGTCGGTGGTGGAGGGATTGATTGTTTTTGCATGGTGTGCCAAGCAAGGGGGCTGCTTTGTCCTGGATGGTGACAAATTTCTTGAATGTTGTTGGAGCTGCACTCATCCAGGCAAGTGGGGAATATTCCATCACACTCCTGACTTGTGCCTTGTAGGTGATAGACTGGCTTTGGGGGAGTCAGGAGGGGAGTTACTCACCACAGCATTCCTAGCCTCTGACCTGCCACAGTATTTATGTGGTTAGTCAAGTTCAGTTTCTGGTCAATGATGACTCCCAGAATGTTGATAGTGGGGGATTCAGCTATCGTAATGCAGTTGAATGTCAAGGGTGATTGTTAGATTCCCTCTTGTTAGAGGCGGTCATGACGTGGAACTTGTGTGCGCGTCAGTTGAAGCCTGGATACTATGTAGGACATGCTGCAACTGAGTCACGAATGGTGTTGAACATTGTGTAGTCATCAGTGCACATCTGTACTTCAGACCTTATGATGGAAATAAGATCATTGATGAAGCAGCTGAAGATGGTTGGGCCTAGGACAGTACCCTGAGGAAATCTTGCAATGATATCCTGGAACTGAGATGACTGACTGCCAACGACCGCCACCAACTTCCATTGACTCCAACGAGCAGAGGGTTTTTCTCCCTGATTCCTATTGACTCCAGTTTTTCTAGGGCTCCTTGATGCCATACTCGGTCAAATGTGGCCTTGATATCAAGGGCCAACATTCTTACTTGATCTGACCCGAAATGGGAATCACTACAGCAAAGGATAGAGAAAAATACATTGACCGTGTTCTATAAAACATGATGTGGAGATGCCGGCGTTGGACTGGGGTGCGCACAGTAAGAAGTCTTACAACACCAGGTTAAAGTCCAACAGGTTTGTTTCGATATCACTAGCTTTCGGAGCGCTGCTCCTTCCTCAGGTGAAACATGGAATAGACTGGTGGGAATTGACAGATTCGGGACTATCCGGTGCTTTCTGGCAATGAAAAAACATGAGGTAAACAAACTACAAAGGCCATTTCTTTCCTAGGTAGTATCAGGATGATAAACGTTTGTGGAAAGAATTAAGGGACAGCTTTGTTTGTTGGTGGGGGGGTTTAGGAATAGGTTTAGATAGTTATTGGTGCTGCCAGAACTGTGAGACTTCGAATGGGGGTTAGAGGTGCCAGCGGCATGGTAGCACAGTGGTTAGCACTGTTGCTTCACAGCACCAGGGACCCTGGTGCGATCCCCGGCTTGGGTCACTGTCTGTGCAGAGTCGACACGTTCTCCCCGTGTGTGCGTGGGTTTTCTCCGGGTGCTTCGGTTTCCTCCCACAGTCCAAAGATGTGCAGGTTAGGTGGATTGGTCATGATAAATTGCCCCTTAGTATCCAAAAGGTTAGGTGGGGTTTCTGGGTTGGGGAGATGGGGTTGAGGCGAGGGCTTGAGTGGGGTGTTCTTTCCGGGGGCTGGTGCACACTTGATAGGCCGAGTGGCCTCCTTCTGCACCGTAAAGTCTATGATTGAGTTCCTGGGATGGGGAAACAGGAGGAGGGTGGGTACTAAGTATTGGTCTGGCACAAGATTTAAAGTTGTGAATTATAGGACAAACAACAGGAATTACAGGAATCAAACATGGGATGATTCTGTAAAATAAGTGATGGTCAGTCATCCTGGACAGTGTCTCAACAATCTTTCTTCCCCAAGGACAATCGCACAGTGGAACAAGCTGCCAAAGGCGTTCACAGCCCCAACACTGGAAATCTTCTAGTCCCGTCTTTAGATTACTTCCATTTAAAAGCTTTCATTCTCAGGCCCACCATTTCAGCCGGTCATGCCCGATTCAGCTAGCACTTCCGTTATAAAAGCTGTCTGTGACATTGACACAAAGAGAGAAGCGGGAGGTTTGTGATGCAAGCATATTGATTCAGTGGTCTGCACTTCCATCTGTGTGAGGTTACCCAGTAACCCCACTCAACCAGACAAGAGCGAAAAATTCTCCTCCCCCAACAGAGTACCATTTGAAAAAAAAGTCCAATATATTTAAGGATTTCCTTTTGTATACAAGCAGTCGCAGTGTAACACTACTTGGAGTTACAAATTAAATGTACAATACTGAGGCGACAATCCGATGCATAGAGCTACGATGAACTGTTCCTATTTTATACACTCTTATATATATACAACTGGAGAAGAATTGGCAAAATTGAAGCACAGCTTTGACATCCCATTTGTGAAAACAATACTTGGCTTTCAAATCATTCAATATTTTTCAAATCCAGAATTCTGAGCATCACATTCTTCATAGGACGCTGATAATAATCACTCTTTAAGAATGCAAGAATTGCACAATGGGCCTTAGGTGTTCCCCCAAATGTGACTGCTAGAATAAGCTTACTCTAGGAGACGGTCGAGTTGCTGCAATCAGACAATGACCATCATCCTCAGCACGGCTGGGCAGAATCTCCTGCATTATGATAGCCATTAGCCAAAGGTAAAAGTAACTCCACTCCCGGGGATAAAAATCCTTCCTGAGAACCAATTAAAAATCAAATGTTCATATGCACCCTCCCCGCACCCCCCCCCCCCCTTGTCCCCCAAGCGTGAGCTGTCAAAGTGTCGAGGGGAAGGTAGAAGGTCCTCTGGCAGTCCCACTAATGGCGCTGAAAACATGCAATGAACTCCTCAGCTGGGACTTCACCAAGTCGTCGTCCGTCAAAATCTGTAGAAACAGAATAGACAAAAAAAGGAAAACAGTTGAAGTTACTAGGGACGCAGTAACATTTCAAACTAAGCACAAGATTGAACTGCACATTAAATTATTAAAAATGAAACCGCAAATAAATACATCGCAGATTTAGAGCTGCATTCAGCTCTGGAACACAATTTGTTCAGGTCGGGTAAGGATCAAAACGTGCAGGTTATTTGGGAATTACGAGGATGGGGTGGGGGAGTTGGCTTAGGTCGGGTGCTTTTTCACAGTAACTTCATTTGAAGCCTACTTGTGACAATAAACGATTTTCATTTAATTTCCAGAGGTTGGTGCAGACATGATTGGCTGAATGGCCTCCTTCTGCAATGTAGGGATTCCACGAGAATGGTCACTGAGATTTGGCTGCCAAGTTACGAAATGAGGCCCAAGACCAGTTGGGGAGTGTGCTGTCCAGGGAAAAAAGGAAGAGGGCCCAGAGCCCAACTCAGTTTTCACATAATGCAGGCAGGAGGTACTGAACGTACTCTGTCAATACAGAAACTCCCTTGTTGCTTGCTAACATGCAGAAGTGTTTTATTCCAACAGTTCAAATGCAGGAGTGGTTGAGGGTTAGGGTTGGATGGGAGAGACATGCAGTTATACGTTTGAAGGCAGATTTGACAAACCCGCAACAGCTTGAGGGGCTGAATCGATGTGCACCATCTGTCTCTCAGGAAGTCAGGTGCACACAGCCCAAAGCTTCCCATCTGTTGCATGGGTGGAACACACAGGGAGCGAATGCCCAAATCTCCTCCACCCACACCGAGGCTTTTACATAGATTACATTCAGTTTGAAGCATAAACTGTGGAGTGCATTTACCCATTAAAGTCTTCAGCACTTCATAAAAAGCAAGCATGTTTGGAGTAAAGGGAGAGAGCAAATGATCAGTAAACATTGCACACCGGAAACAGCTGAACAAAGAATGAAGGAAATATGAAGGGCACTGAATGGTCAGTGAAAATGCTTTGCGAAAATGTAAGGTTCTCGGAATGGGAGCAGATCATTCAGGTCCTCAATCATGTTCCACCATTCAAATAGATCATGTTTCATCTGTACCTCAACACCAATTACCTACTCTTGCAATATTCTCATGCTGTTTCATTCGTCTCCCTTTTGACCCAAAGTTTAAATCAGGACCTATTCAACATTTTCAAGTAATTCTTACCAAGTAAATGTTTGGTGTCAAGTCATAAAGTGCTGATGTAGTCCAGAACGCCCAGCTCACTCTACTCCCTAACACATTTCCAACTGTTGGCCCAAGAGTACTGACATTTCGGTGAATACACAGAAGGAAATAAATTCTTGGTATTTCAGCAACTTGATATCATGCACAGACCACGCACAAAGAACTGCAGGGCGAACTAAATCCCAGCACCACAGATCTGTGACTGTCAATGCTCGGAATGAGAAACCAGACAGATGAAAAGCATTTTCAGCTTTTCCTGTTCATGTTGAGAATTAATTATATCTTTTCCCCGTCCTGACAAAAGGTTATTGATTGACCTGGAACAGTAACTCTGAGTCTTTCTGTATTGAGTCATTCCAACATTCCAGTTACACACTCTCGGCCTCTCTCTCCAGCAGCACTGACTGACTCATTCTATCTTAAAGCTGTGCTACTCTGCCATTTCATTTCATCCTTTACCGCATTCGACACCGCGACAGAAAAAACTTTTTCTTGCTTTCAGGTGTGAAGGATTGCAAACTCTCAACAATTTGTGGGCACCAATACCCCTCCAATATTCCTTCCACTTTTGCCCGACTAGCTTTTTTATGTCAGATCCCTTGCCATGTATTCACAATACTCTCCAACATTCCCTTCTCTGATGTCTATCGCAGCAAAGGCCTCAGTGTCTTCAATTCATGTAAGAAGTTATTTTCTCTCAATTTAGATTTCACGGTCATTAAGGCCTGCAGAGACTTGCATTTGCAAGATATTCTGCTCATTTTACATTGGACCAGCGAGGTGCTTTGGGATCGCGCCAGTGACTTCGGAAACAACATTGTGAGAGGATCCAGCAATGCACTGAATTGAACAATCACACTCAGGTCTTCAAATATTCGATGGCCCCACCCTATTGCTGCAACCTCCTCTAATTCTTCCAAAGTTCTCAGTGCCCCATCAATTCTAGCCTTCAACGTGATTTTCATCACTCCATTAGTTGCCAACCCCTCCACTGCCTCAGCCTCAAAAGCACGAATTTCCACCCTCCACCTACCTGCCTCTCAACTTCTCTCCTCCTCCTTCTAAGGCACCCCCACTGGTCATCTGCCCTAATATCTCACATGTCTCGGTGAAACACGTTGTTTGATTCTATTCTTGTGAAGCACCTTACTTTTGATTGCGTTAGGGTGCTATATGAATGCAAGTTGTTGTTGTTAGTGAGTCTGGGATGAATTCCAGCTGTGTCAAATTACAGGACATTCATTTTTACTGAAGCCAGGATCAGAAATAGGGCCTTACAAACATGAGGAAGCATGGCATAAGAAAAGGAATCCATGAGAGTCCTTTCCTTCTGCAGGCCATACCCCTCTGAAGAATTCCTGAATGGCAATCCAGTAACACACTGCCAGGTTTACCAATTGGCGTCAATTGGTGGTGGGGTGGTAAGGGTGGTGGGGGAAAGGGGCATGTAAACCAGAGGGCAGCTAGAGGGGAGCTATCTCACCGCTTGGGAAAAATCTCAGCCGTGGATTACGAGATAGACTGGCTGCTTCTTCCACGGAGGTGCTAATTTGCACAATTAAAGCACCTATTAAGGTGCATTTTATGGGGCCGTGGCATTTCGCCAGTGGCAAGGTGCCACCCCTATCTTAGTCACCCTGGGAGACTGCTAGCTTCATGAAGGTACCTCTCCTTGCCTGTCTGTTATAACCTGCCTACTTACCATTGGCTGGGGACTAATGACTATCCCACAATCCTGTGGGAGTATGAGCTTCCCCAATGAGGGGGGTGGAGAAACTACTAGTAAACTCCTAGTATAAATAAAGCTGGCCAGTTCAGGAACCAGCACGAAGGAGTATGTAGCAAGGGAAATTACTGCTACTGTTATGTATATATGTTATAGTAAATAAATGTTATTACTTTGTATCCTTAAAACTCGTGCTGGATTCTTCGTGGCCCTTACAAAACTGTCCATAGTGGCCATTGGAGCTGAAGACTCTATAACCCGCAGAGGAAGGCCTCTAGAGGTATTTGTCGTGCAATCAGTGGGTCTTTCCACCCGCCCCGCCCCCCCCCCCCCTCCCAGACCGTGAAGCTGACTTCATGATGTCTGAAGTAGGATTCTTCAATCCCCACCTCATGGTAACTAGAGATGGACAATAAATGGCAATTGCACAATGATGCCCCCATCTCAGGATCTAATTAAAAGATGTTTCATACTGCCGCAAGCAAATCATTGACCAGTTCTGACCAAGGACCAACATAATAATAATAATAATTGCTTATTGTCACAAGTAGGCTTCAATGAAGTTACTGTGAAAAGCCCCGAGTCGCCACATTCCGACGCCTGTTCGGGGAGGCTGGTACGGGAATTGAACCCGCGCTGCTGCCTTATTCTGCATTACAAGCCAGCTATTTAGCCCACTGTGTTAAACCAGCCCCTAAACATCCTTGCCTTCCTAATTTAGATCTCTTTTTTTTCTTGTGGGTTCCTCAGTAAATACATCATGCTTAAGATTCAGGTGTTTTTAAACACATACTAGAAACAGTTTTCCTTGAAACATTCAATACATGCTTTACAAAAAAGGGCCATGTAAATGTTTGGCCATAAACTAGTATTCAGTTTCACTGAACAAATATGACACTGTCATCAGGCCAAAGTACAATATATGGAGAGAGCCACATGCAAAACTCAATGTGCACTTTGTTAATTAGGCTATTGTTCAGGGCGGGAGGAATTTCTGGAGCAGCCAGTACATTGAGGTATGCTTTGCATTACCACAGATCCATCGTGTGCAGCTCTTACCTTAAACACGCACAGGTAACAGGGATCTCAGTGCAACTGTGGAGAATAATCATAAGTCATGAACTCTCCCCGCCCTATTTTTGTTACATTCACTTTGATAGCAACCCTGTAAAGCTCCTTAGAACATGTTTACAACAACAATTTGTATTTTCAGAGCACCTTTAACAGAGTGAAAACAAATTCCAAGGTACTCCGCAGAAGCATCACTAGGCAACATTTGGCGTTGAGGTATAAGGTAGATGATCAAAAGCCTGTTGAAGAGGCAGGTTTAAAGATGTTTCTTAAAGGTGGAACAACGGCCAGAGAGACAGAGGGATTTTGGGAGGGAATTTCACAGGTTAGGGCATTGGCAGCTGAAGACATAGCCACTAATGGTAGAACGATTACAATCTCGATGCTCAGGACTCAGAGGAGCACACTTATCTTCAAGGGTAGCGAGGCTAGAAGAGGTCACAAAGATAGGGAAGGACAATGCCACAGAGGGGAAAACATTAAAATTGAGGGGCTGGATTCTCCGATTCTGCGGCTATTTCTGCAGGGTCTGTCTGGCCTTACGACCAAAATGTCTGTGCTGCCCCCTCACCAATCCTCCACCCGCTGGGGGACTAGCAGCCGTGCCACGTAAATCCCCCGGTTTTACCTGCAGATACGGCCGCAGAATACCGGGTCCGTGGCTGCGTATGTGCATGGCAGCGACCTACAGCAGCCGCGCTATACAACATGGCGCCAGCCAAGCGTGGATCCCGCCTGCCAAAATCTGCCCCCCTGTAACTACCCTTGCCACCCCCAGCCAACCCCCTACCATATCCCCCAGCCCCTGCCGAAGACCCCCTGCCAGCGGAACGGCCCCCCACGGCCCCCCACCCCTCCCCCCGCCTGTGGCGGCGCTAGACAACGTCCGCAGCCGCCACACACCAGTTCCCCCGAAAAGTATGAGCAGACGCGGCCCACACCGTTGGGGACTCAGTACATCGGGGGCGGAGCATCGGGGGAGGGCCTCAGGTGTCCTACTGAGGCCGTCCCGGTGGCATGAAGCGTACTCCCCGAGTATGCTGTTTTTGAGGGGGCGGAGCATCGGAAAAACAGCGCCGCCCTCGATTCCAGCGTAAAAATGGATTCTCCGGCTGATCGCTAAACATAATTTTGGCATCGCCGATCGGAGAATCCAGCCTGAGGTATTGCTTGAGTTTTTGAAAAAAAAATTGTTCTTGGAATGTGGACGTTGATGGCTGGGCCAGCATTTGCTGCCCATCCCTAATTGCCCTTGAACTGAGGGGCTTGCTAGGCCATTTCAGTGGGGGGCAGTTAAAAGTCAACCACATCGCTGTGTGGGTCAGACCGTGAAAGGATGGCAGATTTCCTTCCCTGAAGGACATTAGTGATCCAGACTTTTACGACAATCGGCAATGGTTTCATGGTCATTATTAGACTTTTAATTACAGATTTTTATTGAATTTAAATTTTACCATCTGCCGTGGGATTCGAACCCAGGACCTCAGAGCATTACCATGGGTCTCTGGATTACTAGTCATGTGACAATACCACTAGGCCATTGCCTCCCCTGTGAGGACCAATAAGCACAGGGGTAATGGGTGAACGGATTTGGTGTGAGCTAAGGTGTGAGCAACAAAGATTTGGGCGAACTCACATTTACAATGGGTAATAATGTAACAGGCCAGCCAGGAGAATGTTAGAATAGTCAAGACTGGAGGTAACAAAGGCCGGAGGAAGGATTTGACAGATGAGGTGCATTCCGGTGAAGTTACGGAGTAAGAAGTTGACAGTCTTGGGGATATATGGTCCGAAGCTCAACTTGGGGTCACATGTGACACTGAGTTTGCAAAGAATCTAGGGAAGGATCGGGGGGGGGGGGGGGGGATGGTGTGGGTAGCTGAGGAACAGAGACAGTGGCACAGACTGAAGACAATGGCTTGGGTTTTCTCAATATTGAACTGTAAGGCATTTCTGTTCATCCGATACCAGATGTCGGACTGACAGGTTAGAGACAGTGGAGAGGTTGAGGGATGGTGAGTAGATCTGGCAGTGTTTTCAGATGATGTCACCAAGAGGTAGCATGTAGATGTGAAATGAGAATGGGGTAAAGAGATCCTCAGGGGGAATGCTGCAGAAAGAGGAAGAGAAGCCATTGCAAGTAATTCTCTGCCCATGACTGGACAGATAAGAGTGGAAGGCTACGAGCACAGTCCACCCAGGACAATGGGGTGGCATTGGAGAAAGATGGTGGGTCAACTGTGTTAGAAATCACAAAAAAGGAGGAGGGATAGTTTACCATGGTCAGAGTTGCATTTGTGAATTTGACAAGAGCCATTTTGGTACTTTGAAAAGGTAGGAAATTGAGAGTAAACCTGATTGGAGGGATTCAATGGAGTTTCGGAAAAGATGAACACTGATTTTGTGGGTGACAATAGCCTAGACAATAGCCACAGTGGCAGCCAAGTTCCAACCCAGGCTGCTTAAAAGGACCTCCTCAATTCTCTGCACCAGTAGGCCTTCTATCCCTCACCCAACTCCTGTGGCCAGAAATGCTATCTCATGCCAAATTATGCCTCCATCCACCCCCAATGGCTCCTTAGAGCCTACCACCCTTTACTCTTTCCCAATCCATGCCAACTCACCCAGTAGCTACCTTGGGAGACATGTTGAGATGAAATAAAATAAAGTTCTAAATATCTACCACAGAGTTCATGATGTAAGAAAAACGCTCCCATTCAATAAAGCCAATTCAAAACATTTAAATCCCCTCAAGTGCATAAGTCCTCATCAACACAAACAGACTTGTATTTATGGGCGTGATTTAACTAAATGGGAATAAAATTCCATAGCAGGCGTGTTGAGCCGCATATTTCCCAATACTCGCAGCGGCGAGAAACAAAACGCTATTAAAGATCACTCGGCTTAGTTGGGGGACCTTAGCGGGAAGACGTGGCTGAGGCTGCATTTAGCCCTGTTTTCTGCACTGAGCAGTTCCCCTCACCGGTACTCCTCAGTTTGTGGAGAGATCAGGACACCATTTTTAAATGGCATCCTGATCTCTGGAGTCCCGATGTGATCTCCAACCTCCACAAGCTCCAACTCACTATGAGGGGTTCCCGGGTTCCCACGCATCCAACCAACACCCGTGCAGCACTCCTCTGGCCCGATCGCCGCCGTGCCAGCTGGCAATGCCACCTGGGCACTTTGTAAGTACAAGGCTGGCACCGTGGCACTGTCAGGATGGAAGACTGGAAGTGCCACAGTGCCCAGACGGCACCAGAAGTGAGAGGGTACCACTATGCCCAGAAGGCATGCACCTGGTAGCCTCTGTTCCCCTGGGAGATCTCCACGAGTGCTGTTCTCTCTGGTTTCCATTTGTGGAGAACAGCACTTGCCCGATTCTCCGAGGCGAAGGGGATAGATCCCAACTCCTTGGGAAACTGCATATTACAGTGTGACTAGCTGTCTCGTTATACAGATTTGCCAAAAAGTGATCCTGCCCACAATGGACGGGATTTTGATCAACGTCTCACAAGATCGCATTAGATCTCGCGAGGTATTGCGAGCCGGATAGATCCCGGGAACAGGGTCTCCCGGCTTCTATCGGTCACATTCTGCAACATGGCCGTTCGATTGCACCTACCTGTCCACATCAAAGACAGTTGATCCTTTAATAACCTCTTTGAGTTGTCAATCAAACTGCAAAATTAAAGCCCCACTGTACTAATAGTTTCAGGAAATCCAACAGGCTACATTGAATGCATTTATATGTCACATAACAGCTAATGGACTTCCGGTGGCGTTTGTGAGTGGAGCGGTCGCAGCAAAAAGGCTCCCGCAGTTCCACGAAGTCTGGGCTTTTTTAGGGGGCCTCCGTATTTAAATTTGTTATTAAAATTTTTTTTTTTTTTTAAGTTTCCTGCTAAATCGGGAGCAGGGGAACTGGGCCCTTGGGAGAGGAGCGATCAGGCGCCCCCCCCCTCTCCCACGCACGGCAGCAGAGCACAGGGCAGGACAAGCGGTGGCCAGGACCGAGGCGGGGGCTGAACCTGCAGTGAGGCAGGAACGGAGGAGCGACCGCCATCCCCCCCCCAGCAGGAGAGCGCAGGGTGCGGCGAATGGCGGCCCGGACCGAGCAGCGGGGAACGAAGCGGGGACCATCCGACCGACCCCCCCCCCCCCCCCCGGCGGCGACCACCACGAGGCAGGAACAAAGAGGGACTCCGGATCAGAAGCCACTCTCTCTCTCTCTCGACCTGGGTGAGTGAGGGATAAGGAAGCAAAAAAGAACTTTTGCAAAAACAAAACTCTGAAAAAAAAACTTTTAAACTTATAAAACTTTTTTTTTTTTTTAATTATTTTTGCACTATTCTTGTTCTCACCCAAAACAAGTTCACCTGAGAAGAATTTTATAAAAGAGGGAAAAATAAAGTGGTAAAGGAGAGAAGGGAGGGGAGAAGAAAAAGGGAAGGGGGGGGGGAGAAAATAAATAAATAGATAAATAAATAAGAGGGGGGAAAGAAAAAAAAAAGGGGGGAAAAATGCCAGAAGGGAGCCAAAGCAGAGGGAGAAGGGGCACCAAAGGCAGACGGGGCAATGGGCGAGCCAGTTCAGACGAGCCAATCAGCGAGCAAAGCGGCAGAGCAGAAGTATCGCCGCATCAAAAAGAGCTGGGCAGACAGGTGCAGTCTCCCCCAGCGCCAGGGGGGGAGCTGGAACTGGAAGGCAGCCTTTGCCGATGCGGTGAGGGAACATCAGCAGGTAAACAAGGCAGAGGCTAGGGAAGGCATAGAGGCTGCAGTGCAGGCAGCAATGGCCAACGCCCTGGCGGAGGTGCAGCAGGCCCTGGGCAGAGCAGAGGAGAAATTGGACGCCCAAGGGAAGAAACTGGAAGCCCAAGAGGCGACCATCAAGGAGCTGGAGAAAGCAGCGACTGACGTGAGCGACCAGATCACGGTCCTGGAGAGGGAGGTGGCGAGACTGGGCACAACACAGGGGAGCCTGAAGGGCAGAGTGGACGACCAGGAAAACCGCTCGAGGAGGCAAAATGTCAGGATAGTGGGCTTACCAGAGGTGATCGAGGGTAGAAACCCCACGGCATACATGGCCGAGATGCTGGGCAACTTAGTGGGGACGAAAACCTTTCCCAGCCCACCAGAAATGGACAGAGCACACCGGTCGCTGCGCCCGAAGCCCAAAGCAGGGGAACACCCAAGAGCAGTTAGAGCTAAACTGCACCGATACCAAGATAGGGAAACAATCCTACGTTGGGCCAGGAAAAACAGAACCTGAAAATGGGAAGGACATGCCATTAGAATTTACGAGGACATTGGGGCAGACCTAGCCAGGAGACGGGCCGAGTTTAACACAGCGAAAGCAGCTCTTCACAAGAGTGACATGCGTTTTGGGATGCTGTACCCAGCGAAACTCTCGGTCACATACCAAGAAAGAGAATACTTCTTTACAGCCCCTGCCGAAGCAAACAAGTTTGTCGAGGAACACGGGCTGGAAAACCACCAGCGAAGGTGGAAATGAGGGGCCCTTGGCAGGGGGCAACAACACGCCAACGGGGGGGAGGGGAGGGGTGAGGCAACGCCAGACCCCCCCCTGCCACAGGAAGCGCACCCTGAACTAAGAACAGACCACTGCCCAAGGGACCGCTTCAGGTGGGAGGCCAGGCTCCGGCACGAGGGAACGAGAGTAGCGGAGAAGAGAGAGCAAGCGAGAGGAGCGCAGGGTAGGATGGGGGAAGAGTGGGCAGAAAACCGCAGAGACCGGGCAGGGGAGAAGCGAGACAGTAACTCCCGAGAGGGGGGCCACCGTACTAGGGGGAAAGCTAGCGCCGGACATGCAACAAAGCAGGGCCGCAGCGTGCCCCCAACAGGGGGGAAGGTGCCAGGCTGGAGGTGGGGGGGGAACCACTCAACAGAGACGGGAGAGCAAACTGGGACAGGAACAGAGGAAAGAGGGATAAAGGAGGGGGTGCAAGGGAGAGGGGGGAAAGGGGAGAGACCGGGAGGGGGGAGGTCATAGGCAAGGAGGGACCGGGGAGGGGCGACACAGGGAAGGAGGGACAAACAGGGCTAGAAAAGGAATTGGGGTACAAAGTGCTACAACCAAGGGCTCGAAACAAGGAATCGCTGCAAGCACCCACCCAGTACGGTCTCTGGGCAAAGGGAGACCCCAGAGTGCAGGGGACTACCCGCATGGCGGACGCACAGTGACAGCGGCCATCCTGGACGGCCCCCTAACAAAGGGAAACCCCGGAGGGCAGGGGCGCGCCCACCAAGTAAATATGGTTAATCCCACAGGAGCGAGGGGGCAGAAGCCCCCCACCAGGATAGTCACCTAGAACATAAGGGGACTCAACGGCCCAGTGAAGAGATCCAGAATCCTCACCCACCTAAGAAATATGAGGGCCGACATAGTCTTTCTCCAAGAGACACACCTGAGAGAGCAGGACCGACTGCGGGTAAGAAAGGGCTGAGTGGGACAAACCTACCATTCCTGCTAAGGGACGAGGGCCAGGGGGGTGGCGATATTGATCGGCAAGAGGACGATGGTTAGGGCGACAAAGACGGTTACGGACCCAGGGGGACGGTATATCATGGTCAGCAGGGCCCTGGATGGGGCACCGGTAGTACTAGTTAACGTGTATGCACCCAACCATGGCAGAAATCCCTGACATAGCGACGCATCGACTAATCAGGGGGTGGAACTTCAACTGTGTACAGGACCCAAGGACAGACAGATCAAACCCCAAAACGGGGAAACCCTCAAGCATGGCAAGGGAACTCAGTCACTTTATGGAGCAGATGGGAGCGATGGACCCCTGGTGGTTCGCCTACCGGGGGAGAAGGAATTCTCCTTCTTCTCCCCAGTACACAACGTATACACCAGAATTGACTTCTTTGTGGTAGGAAAAACGGTGCTTCCGGGGATAGACAAGGTGGAATACTCCGCAATTGTCTTATCAGACCACGCTCCACACTACATGGACGTGAGGCTGGAGACGGGCAGGGCCCAACGCCCCACATGGAGGTTGGACGTCGCCCTAATAGCGGACAAGGCCCTCAACGAAAGGTTATCACGGGCCATTGCAAAGTACACAGAGAACAACCAGAACGGGGAGGTCTCACCCACCACGTTCTGGGAAGCACTAAAGGCCGGAGTAAGAGGGGAAATTATTGCTTTCAAAGTGCGAAGAGATAGGGAGGAAAGGGTGGCGAGGCAGCAGCTGGTCGACTCCATACTGGAGGTAGACCGTAAATACTCCGAGGCCCCGACCGTAGAGCTCCTGGCAGAGAGGAAAGAGCTACAAAGGAACTTTGACCTGCTCTCCACCAGGAAAGCAGTGCACCAACTCCGCCAGGCACGTGGGACCCTATACGAACACGGAGACAAAGCCAGCCAGCCGCCTGTTGGCACACCAGCTGAGAAAGCAGGCAGCCACCAGATAAATTGCACAAATCAGGGATACCAGAGGCACGCTAGAAACAGAACCAGAAAAGATCAACAAAACCTTCAAGGCCTTCTACCAAGGGCTGTACACCTCAGAGCCCCAATGGGGGAGTCTGGGATGAAACAGTTCCTTGATGGACTGGACATACCAGTCATGGGGGAGGGCAGAAAACGGGGCTTGGAAGCACCACTAGCACTGGGAGAGATCATGGACAGCATTAGCTCTATGCCAGCGGGGAAGGCGCCGGACTCGACGGGTTCCCGGCGGACTTCTACAAAAATTTGCGACAGCACTGGCCCCGCACCTGCGGGAGATGTTCACAGACTCGCTAGTGAGGGGCACACTGCCACCCACGCTAGCACAGGCCTCAATCTCGCTGATACCTAAGGAAGACAAAGACCCAACGGAATGTGGGTCATACAGACCCATCTCACTGCAGACGCCAAAATCCTAGCCAAAAGGTTAGAAGACTGTGTACCTGAGGTGGTCGCAGAGGACCAGACGGGCTCACCTCGAACATCAGGCGCCTGCTGAACGTGATAATGACCCCCTCCAGGGAGAGAACACCAGAGGTGATCGTCTCCCTAGATGCAGAAAAGGCCTTTGACAGAGTCGAATGGAAATACCTCATAGAGGTACTGGAGCGGTTCGGGCTTGGAACAGGGTTCACCTCCTGGGTAAAGCTCCTATACAACGCTCCCATGGTGAGTGTACGGACCAACAATACCAACTCCCGATGCTTCCAGCTGCACAGGGGCACGAGACAAGGATGCCCACTGCCCCTGCTGCTGTTTGCTCTAGCGATCGAACCACTAGCAATCGCGCTCAGAGCAGCAAAAAGCTGGAGGGGGATCCGAAGGGGAGGCAGAGAGCACAGAGTCTCACTCGATGCAGATGACCTGCTCCTCTACATTTCGGATCCACAGAGCAGCATGGACGGAATCATCGCGCCCCTGAAAGAGTTTGGCGCCTTCTCGGGCTACAAACGCAACATGAGCAAAAGTGAGATCTTCCCGGTACACCCACAAGTAGGGGGGGGGGGGGGGCAGCACTAACGGGACTGCCGTTTAAACAAACCCGACACAAATTCCGCTACCTGGGGATCCAAATAGCCCATGACTGGAAAGGGATCCACAAATGGAACCTCACCAGTCTGACAGAGGAAGTAAAAAAAGACCTGCAAAGATGGAACACACTCCCACTCTCCCTCGCGGGGAGAGTCCAGACGATCAAAATGAATGTACTGCCCAGGTATCTCTTCCTACTTAGATCCGTTCCGATCTACATCCCCAAGGCCTTTTTCAAAGCACTAGACAAACTAATCATGGCATTCGTATGTGGGGGCGGGGGGGGGGGGGGGGGGAAGGATGCTAGGATCCCAAAGAAGGTCTTACAAAAAACAAAATCCAGGGGGGGGCTTGCCCTCCCAAACCTACAACTTTACCACTGGGCGGCGACGGCCGAGCGAATAAGGGGATGGATCAAGGAGCCAGAAGACGAGTGGGTGCGCGCGGAAGAGGGGAGATAGAGGGAAGAGACGGAACAATAGAGGAGAGCCAGGGAGGGGGAGGGGGGAGGCAGGGAAACGTTAACAAGCTTAACGTCCACAGGAACAGAGAAAACGGGGAAGACGGGAGGGCCGCGGAAGTGGAACGAGACGACAACGGCAGCGAACTCCGTCTGGGAGAAGCAAGGGACGACAACACCATGAACAGATGCCTACTTATGTGTGTAAATAAGTGTACAAAGCTGCTGCTGTCGAGCGGGGGCATAATACCGTCCGATAGCTTCTCAGGGAAAATTAAAACGTCAACAGCAGCAGCGACCCGTAAGGTAGTGGGGGTGAGTGCTCCGTTGGCAGGGTGTGGGAAGACTGAGGCGCGTGGGATCACGTCTAGTCAATTGCTATTGTATATTCTCGTTTTGCACTTTGTTAATGTTCACTCTATTTTGCTGTGTTAGGATTATTACTATTTATTATGAAAAACCTTGCAAAACTTTAATAAAAAAACTATTAAAAAAATAAATAACAGCTAATGAAATTGTTGGAAGTTATTTCAGATCATAAGATACACGCATTTTTTTCCCAATTTCTGAAAGGTTGGTCAGTTAAATGACTAGAGAGCGGGCAGCACGGTGGTGCTGTAGTTAGCACTGCTGCCTCACTGCGCCGAGGTCCCAGGTTCAATCCCGGCTCTGGGTCACTGTCAAGTGGAGATTGCACATTCTCCCCGTGTTTGCGTGGGTTTCGCCCCCACAACCCAAAAGATGTGCAGATAGGTGGATTGGCCACACTAAATTGCTCCGTAATTAGAAAAAATGAATTGGGTACTCTAAAATTAAAAAATATATATCTAGAGAGCTTGACAGTTATACAGACCTTCACTGGTCTTCAAGAGTATCTACCAATTCTCTAAAGATTCATAACTCTCACACTGCAGGATAAACCCTCGAAATTGGGGTTTGTTTTGGACGCAGCATTGAATTAAAATGGCCCTGCTGAGTTTGGGATCACCATATGTGGGAGTCATGACCTGCTTCCATTCCCTCACCCCTGGTGAAAATAGGATCTGTAGAAAATGGGGATGTGACACTGAAACTGGAGCCCATCCACAATTTTGAAAGGTCCACGGAGTCTTCGCGACTGTGAAAAGTCAGGCCAGCCTGTTCAAGCACTTTGGAGAGAAAAGGGATGTTTGAGATGGGGTTGTGCTTTGCAATGATGATGGGTCAAAGTCTGACCCTTTAAGGGCAGCATGGTGGCAGTGGTTAGCACCAGGTTTGATCCCGGCTCTGGGTCACTGTCCGTGTGGAGTTTGCACATTCTCCCTGTGTCTGTTTGGGTCTTTCACCACAACGCAAAGATGTAAAGGGTCGGTGGATTGGCCACGCTAAATTGCCCTTTAAAAAAAATAAATCAATAAATATGGTCATAGAATTTTTACAGCACTGTATCCACACCAGCCATCAAGTACCTATTTACTCTAACGCCATTTCCAGCACTTGGTACATAGTACTGTATGCTATGGTATTTCTAATGCTCGAGTGCCTATGGCGCTGAGGACCCGAGTTCGAATCCTGGCCCTGGGTCACTCTCCGTGTGGAGTTTGCACATTCTCCCCATGTCTGCGTGGGTTTCGCCCCCACAACCCAAAGATGTGCAGGCTAGGTGGATTGGCCATGCTAAATTGCCCCTTAATTGGCAAAAATGAATTGGGTACTCTAAATTTAAAAAAAAAGTCTGTCCCTTTGGTAACAGGGACTATGATGGGGGATTTGAAGATGCAGAACCATTCACAATATCAGCTGGGAGTCAGGAAAATAACCTGACTGATTCAGCAGTTTGGTGGGAATAGAATTGAGGGAACAGGGTGTGGACAAGATGAGCTCAGAGAGGGCATGAGAAGAAATTGGGGAGAAACTAAAGAAAGATGCAAATTCAGGGCGCAGGGGGTGGGGTGGGCAGTGATGGAGATTGGAGCAAGTCTGTCCCAATGGGTGAGTGGGAGGCAGCAGATTGGATATTCTCATTTTAGTATTAAGGAAGTCCATGGCCGCCTCATGTTCCTGGAGTTGAGGGTGGAGGTGACAGGGGATAGGGGTTTAAGAAGGGAGTTTGCCGTAGATCAATTCACTTGGGGGTTGTCTCTACATTTCAGGATCGTACTGGAACAGTGAGCATTTTTAGCAGACAAGGGTAGGACCTGCTGTTTTTTGTGGTCCAGGCACCTGGAGTAAAAGGGGCGGAGATGAATGGTGTTTCCGCAAGAACAACCGGGATGAGAGTGAAGGGCTATGGCATCAAAATGGAGATGACGGTATGGTTCAGCAGGTCGATAGCTGCAGAAATATTGTGGCGGAGCAAAGGCTAGGCAGTTGGAATTTGTAAAGTGAATGTGGAGGGAATTATTTTCAGGGGCATAGACAGAAGATTAACAATTTCAGTTGCGACTTTAGCACACATTCACTTTTCTTTTCCTTTGCTGGTTTGGTTTGACTCTTGTTTTTCATTTATTTTCCTTTTGGATGGCTGCTGTATTTAGATGTGCACTTACGGTGGCAAGGCAAAGAAGGCTATGGACCTAATGCTGGAAAGTGGGTTTAGAATACTTGGGTGGTTGTTTTTGACCGACACAGACGCGATGGACCGAACAGCCTTTTCTGCGCTGTAGACCTCTGTGATTCTACATAGAATTTACAGTGCAGTAGGAGGCCATTCGGTCCATCGAATCTGCACTGGCCCTGGAAAGAGCATCCTACTTAACCCCACACTTCCACCCTATCCCTGTAACCCCACCTAATGTTTTTGGACACTAAGGGCAGTTGAGCATGGCCAATCCACCCAACCTGCACATCTTTGGACTGTGGGAGGAAACCGGAGCACCCGGAGGAAACCCACCCAGACACGGGGAGGACGCGCAGACTCCGCACAGACAGTGAACCGGCCGGGAATCGAACCTGAGACCCTGGAGCTGTGAAGCAACTATGCTAACCACTGTGCTACCGTGCTGCCCACAATTCTATGCGAGAGAGGTGAAAGAAGAGGAGCTGCTGAAACTGAAAGGCAAAATGATCCAGCATGAGTTGAATTCAACCGATTTGGCTGCAGTGTGCAATATTCATTGCGTGAAGTTTGTGTATTTATGGATTGGAAAGTGCACTGTTTAAAGTCAACGTGTTACTTTCATTTTGCCAATAAATATTGGACGTAATCTACCCAAATGAGGACAGAGCCCTGTTGCTTGTGATTAGCCAGGTGTTTCCCGCCACTCAGAGCACCGAGAAACACCCATTACTTAACGCCCATCCGGTTAGATCTGGGGCCTCAGCGGGGAACTCCTCGACGAGGCCACACTTAGCCCCGTTTCTGCATGGAGGAGTTCTGCTTGCTGGAGCCCCTCAGCAACGAGAGATCGGGATGCCATTTTTAAATGTCGTCCCGATTTCTCGAGACCCCAACCCGACCCTGAACCCCCATCCCAAGCCCCAACTACAAGCTGGTCTCTATTTCCCCTTCCACACCTGCATAGAGCACGATCCCGGCCCGAACACCTTGGCAGTGCTAGCCTGGCACCCTGGTAGTGCTTCCAAGGAAACTCGGCAGTGCCAGGCTGGTACGCAGGTGGCACTGCCAGGGTGATAGGCTGCCACTGCCAGGGTGACCAGGTGGCAACAACCGTGCCAGGGTTGTTCCCAGAGGGCATGCACCTTGGGGCCTCTAATCCCCTGGGAGACCCCCACGAGTACTGTTCTGCCTGGCTCCAGTTTGTGGAGAGCAGTGCTGAACGGCACTCATCCGAGATCTCCAATGCGAAACATCTAGATCCCACGCCTTTGTTAGATCTCGGGAACGTATATTAGAGCGAGACTAGCTGTCTCACTCTAATATGCAGATTTGCCAAGAAGTGATCCCACTCACAATGGGCGGGACACACATTGCGACATTTCGCAGGATTCCAGTAGATCTCTTGAGGTGTGGCAAACCAGTTAGATCCCGGAAGTGGGAACTCCCGGCATCTACTGGTCACGTTGCGCTGTGCTACCCTGCTTTTCATGAGCAACGCGACCGGTAAATCCCACCCATAACGTGTTGCAGACTTTGGGGAGAGTGGAGGAGAGATTGACTGTAACGATACTGAGAATGCGCAGATTCAGTTGTGTGGAATGGCTGGAGAAGCTGAGGTTGTTCTCCATAAAAACAGAGAAACATAAAGGGAGATTGAATTGAGGTGTTCAAAATGAGGATGAGGCTGATAAGAAATGATAGTGTGTACCTGTTTCCAGTGACAGCGGAATCGAAAACCAACGGAGGCAGATTGAAGATAATTGGCAGAAGAACCAAGGGAGAGGGTTTTTTTTTGCGGTGAGTTGCTGTGATTGGGAAGGCACTGCTTGAAAGCGCAGTGTGAGCTGACTGAAGAGTAAGGAATTAGAAATATGCTTGAAAAGCTTTGTGAAAAGAAAAATTGCACACTTGGACCACCAGCGTTTGAAGGTGAAAAGTCACATACTTTTCCCGTAGTTTTCCAGGCAGTGCCAGGCTTGAGGAGCCGATTGCGAAGGACGAACAAGCTTGAACAAACCTGGCTGTTTGTTTCACCACACATTTTGCTGGGTACATTTGGACTTCAGAAGTGTCAACAATCACATTGTCCACAGCATCAACTTCACTTTTTGTGGTTTACAATACTACCTGTTCTTTCAGCTGCAACCTTAAAATACCTTTCCCTTCTTTCACTTCTTGATTAACCAGCCAATCATCACCCACTGTAATCATACATGTTCCTGAAGCATATTCTCATTTCTTTATTTGACTCAATATGCTTGGATTTCTTCCATCCTACCTCTCTGCATTAATTTCCCCCCTTCACTTTCTATCTCTCTCTGCCCGGAGCTCACTTCCTATCTCTCTCTGCCCGGAGCTCACTTTCTATCTCTCTCTGCCCGGAGCTCACTTTCTATCTCTCTCTCTGCCCGGAGCTCACTTTCTATCTCTCTCTACCCGGAGCTCACCTTCTATCTCTCTCTGCCTATCTCTCTCTGCCCGGTGCTCACTTTCTATCTATCTCTGCCCTGAGCTTATTTTCTAGCTCTCTCTGCCCTGAGCACACTTTCCATCTCTCTCTTCCTCTCTCTGCCCTGAGCTCACTTTTTATCTCTCTCTTTCTCTCTCTGCCTGGAACTCACTTTCTATCTCTCTTTCTCTCTGCCCCGAGCTCACTTTCTATCTCTCTCTCTCTGCCCAGAGCTCACTTTCTCTCTCTCTCTTTCTCTCTCTGCCCTGAGCTCACTTTCTATCTCTCTTTCTCTCTGCCCCGAGCTCACTTTCTATCTCTCTTTTTCTCTCTCTGCCCAGAGCTCACTTTCTCTCTCTCTCCCTCTGCCCAGAGCTCACTTTCTCTCTCTCCCTTTGCCCAGAGCTCACTTTCTCTCTCTCCCTCTGCCCAGAGCTCACTTTCTATCTCTCTCTGCCCAGAGCTCACTTTGGACCTCTCTCTCCCTGAGTGCACTTTCTCTCTCTCTCTGACTGGAACTTACTTTCTAGCTCTCTCCACCCTCAGCTCACTTTCTAGCTCTTTTTCTCTGTCCTAACCTAGCTTTCTCCTTCACTCTGTCCTGAACCCAAATTAATCACCCACTATTCTCACTGCAAACACCAACGAAAATAATATTAAGCACTGTCAAGCAAGAGTAACTGAATTTTCAATGTCATATGAAGCGAAAATTACATTTGACCACCTGTCTGCACCAAAAAGAGACAATTTTAGAAGTGTGGAGTCTCATCCCCTCTTAAGAAAACCATGTTACAAAATATTTAAAAGAATCATTTTTTTAAATCCTTGCATTCTGCTTCTCCATAGAATCCCTACAATGCAGAAGGCGGCCATTTGGCCCATTGAGTCTGTTCTGACCATGTGAAAAAGCACCCTAACTAGGCCCACTTCCCCCACCCGATCCCTGCAACCCCACTTAACATACACATCTTTGGACACCATGGGCCAATTTTAGCATGGCCAATCCACCTAATTTGCACATCTTCTCCCACATGTACATGCCCCGATCCTTATTTCACTTTCTGTATTGTACTGTGAATGTGATATACATTTCCTGCTTTGCTGTCTGTGAGAGTTCAATAATCTGACTAGTTGATCAGTCTGCCTGCTGGCTGCCCTGTTGTGAAATGCCACCGATCCCCTGTAGAAGGTGCAAAATGCAAACTGACACCAGAAGAAAGGAAGTCTACAATCCCGAGCCTGCGAATACATTGTGAGCAGCTTTACGTAAAGTCATTGAGTGCCGTAAAATCCAGGTGACTGGTGACTGTAAAATCCAGCCCAGTATAAAGACTAAATGTCTTTGCTGATGAAGTACAGAGCATCGGCCTGGGCCATAAGAGTGAGCTAAGGTCCTCTGATGGCTTTGCCTACATGACCACTTAAATCTTATGCTGAGGCGAATTGTGCAAAAAGTTCACTACAGAGAAAATGCATGATTAAAGTAGGTGCAAATTATACAAAAGGGATACAGTCAGTCAGTAAACTAGTGTCACCCGCTCTCAGCAGTCATGTGTCACTGACCTGCTCATGGGTGATTTCAGACAATTCCTTCACCATGTCTTTGAAATTTGCTTTTAACCCTTCGTGGTACTCCACCTGATCCTCCTTAATCAGCTTCTCGTTTAAATCTAGAGCCAGGCTGCAGGCTGAAACAAATTCCCTGTGTGCAATTCGAGAACAAAGACTATTTTAGTATCCGACAATTATACAGAATGTGGAAACGAATCACTCTGAGCAACTTCCTCTCCAAAGCCTTACATCCGAATTTGCCTCAAATACTTATCTAATTTTTCCCTTAAGAGGGGAAATGTTTCTTTTAAAGGTGCAACGGGTTCTGTCTCTAGTTCATCCTGTGGAAAAATATTCCATGATCCAAGCGGCACAGTGGTTAGCACTGCAGCCTCACCGCGCTAGAGACCTGGATTCAATTCCGGCTGAAGTAGACTGTCTGTGTGGAGTTTGCACGTTCTGCCCGTGTCTGCTTCGATATCCTCCTGATGGTCTGGTTACCTCCCGCAGTCCAAAGATGTGCAGGTTAGGTGGGTTGGTCATACTAAAATTACCTCTTAGTGTCCAAAGAGGTGCAGGGTAGGTGGGGTTATGAGGATAGGCTGGGGGAGTGGGCCTGGGTGAGGTGCCCTGGGTGAGGTTCCCTGGGTGAGGTTCAGTGCAGACTTGATGGGCTGAATGGACTCCTTGTCGGGATTCTATGAGAACCCTCAGTGTATATAAAAGTGTGAGGTAATGCATTCTGGGAGGACCGACAAGGCAAGGGAATATACAATGAATGATAGAACGCTAGGAACATCAGAGGATTGAGGGAACTTGGAGTGCATGTGTATGGATCCCTGAAGATAGCAGGACAGGTAGTTAAGGCGGTTAAGAGGGCATATGGGATACTTACTTTATTAACCGAGGGATAGAATATAAGAGCAGGGATGGAGCTGTATAAAACGCTGGTCAGGCCACAGCTGGAGCACTGTGTGCAATTCTGGACATTGCACGAGAGGGGGTGCAGAAATGATTCACCAGGATGTTGCCTGGGCTGGAGTGTTTCAGCTATCAAGATAGACTGGATAGACTGGGGTTGTTTTCCTTGGAGCAGGGATGGCTGAGGCGGGACCTGATTGAGGTGCATGAAATTATGAGGGACATAGATAAGGTGCACAGGAAGGTAATTTCCCCTTAGTGGAGGGGTCAATAACCAGTAGGCTCAGATTTAACATAATGGGCAGGAGATTAATAAGAGATATGAGGGAAAAAAATTTCACCCAGAGGGTGGTGGGAATCTGGAACTCACTGCCTGAAAGGATGGTAGAGGCGGGAACCCTCACAACATTTAAATAGTATTTAGATGAGCACTAGAAATACCATAGCACACAGGACAATGTGCCAAGTGCTGGAATTAGGATTAGAGTAAATAGGTGCTTGATGACTGGTGTGGACACAATGCTGTAAAAATATGACCATATTTATTGATTTATTCTTTTTAAAGGGCAATTTAGCGCGGCCAATCCACCTACCCTTTACATCTTTGGGTTGTGGTGAAAGACCCACGCAGCCACGGGGAGAATGTGCAAACTCCACACGGATAGTGACCCGGAGACGGGATCGAACGCAGTGAGGCAGCAGTGCTAACCACCGCGCCGCCCTCTATGACTCTATATGTCAAGTTTCTCCTCGCCATGTTCTGCTCTCGGTAAATTGATGATCCCTCATCATCTGCTATTCAATAGGAGGAAAATGAATGAACAGGGCTAGATTATCAAGACATGTTAACATTAAAACAGGTGGGGAGAATTAGGGGAGGGAGGGAGGGGTAGGGGACGCAGAAGGGAAGGTGGGGAGGGGGATAAGGGAGGTGGGGAGATAGAAAGAGGAATCAGGGAGATGAAAAGGGGAGGGGGAAAAGGGGATGCGGGCAAGGGGAGCAGGGAGAAGGGGGAGATGGGGAGGTGAAAAAGGGGAGGAGGGGATGGGGAGCAGGGAAGAGGAGGTGGAAAGGGGAGGAGGAAAGGGGAGGAGGGGGGAGAAAGGCGAGCAAGGGAGGAGGGGGGCGGAAGGGGGAGGAGAGGGAGAGGGAATGGCAAAGAGAGGGAGGGGGAAGCAGGAGGGGGAAGGGACACAGAGGAAGGTAAAGAGAGGGGAGTGAGTGAAGTGGAAGTGAAGAAATTGCCTGAGGTAGCTGATTTAGGGAATCACAATATGTTCTGTTTCTTTACTGATGAAATAAACACACAACAATTTTTAAAGCAGGCAGCGCTGGCTGGCCTCAATGAGAGATGTTGTGACAATCCACTTCCTTTTGAATTACCATCGAAAACCCAAGTGTCTTTAATCAAATGAATTGCCTGTAAACTCTATAACTGTCACGCACCAAGCCAATAAATAATCCTTCCAATACACTCACCGAAATATTTCCTTCAGTCGCTTCACTTTCTTGGTTGGAAGCTTGCTCGATTTATTGTCATCGAGAAATGCTCTTGCGTAGGCCAATGGACCAGCATTCACCTACAAAAGATTGGAGGCAAAAGTACATACTTGGAGGCCTTCATACGTCAGGATAAACATATAGCGAAGCATCAATTCAGGGCATGAGGAGAGGCTAAATGATTCATCAGACTTAGGTGAAATTATGTAAACAATCGCGGCACAGTAAAAGAAGGACTCTGTTCAAATTTTAAAACAGAGGTTGTGTAGGCAGGCTTGTTTCACATGCAACCATTAAAATTGTGGTGTTTTGTAATTTTGCAAGATCACAATTTAGATTAGATCCTCCATGTAATCACTAGTGGAGCGAGTTACAGGCTGTGTACCATGTGAGAAGTAAACATAGATTTCCCATTGGAGCTAGTCAGCATTATGGACATGTTTGAGTTAGGGTATGACCGGTGCAGTTTGGATACAGTGAGGATAGAGCGGAAACATAAGTGCATTTATATAGCGCTTTTCATAACTCAGGATGTTCCAAACTTCTGTACAGCCAATGAATTACTTTTGGAGTGTAATGACTGCCAGAAACACAGCAGCCAATTTGTGCACAGCAAGCTCCCACAAACAGCAATGAAACAAGTGACTGAACAATGATGTTGGTTGAGGGATGAATGTTGGTCAGGCCACCAGGGAAAGCTCCCTAACTCTTTTTTCAAATATTTTCAGGGGATCTATTACAGCTACCCGAGAGGGCAGATAGGTACTCAACTTACCCAAATTGAGAAATAACACATTATTCAGTGCAACACGCCTTGATTTTTCACTACTTGAATTTGTATGGTTCTGGAGATGGTTAGTTATGGGATGTGGGTGTCGCTGGTTAGGCCAACATTTATTGCCCATCCCTAGTTGTCCTTCAGAAGGTGATGGTGAGCTGCCTCCTTGAACTTCTACAGTCCCACAGGTGTGAGTGCACCCACAGTGCTGTTAGGGAGGGAATTCCAGGATTTTACCCCAGCAACAGTGAAGGAACGGCGATATATTGCCATGTCAGGGTGGTGAGTGACTTGGAGGGGAACCTCCAGGTGGTGGGGTTCCCAGGCATCTGTTGCACTTGTCCTTCCAGATGGTAGTGGCTGTGGATTTGGAAGGTGCTGCCTAAGGAACATTGGTGAGTTCCGGCAGTGCACACAATAGATGGTACACACGGCTAACACTGTTCATCGATGGTGGAGGTAGTGAATGTTTGTGAAAGTGGTAGCCATCAAAAGGGCTGCTTTGCCCTAGATGGAGCTGCACTCATCCAGGCAAGCGGAGAATATTCCATCGCACTCAGGACTTGTGCCTTGTAGATGGTGGACAGGCTTTGGGGATTTGGGGATTCAGGAGGTGAGTTACTCGCTGCAGGATTCCTAATCTTTGACCTGGCTAAGACTGTATTGCCAGCATTGGAGGAATGAAAGTTATAGGGCGAGATGTTGATAAAGATGTTTCCTGGAATATAATTGGCCATATACTACAGGGATCTTGGAATAGAAAGTACCGAGTGAATGTTGAATGACAGAGGCTGGTATAAGTAGATATTACAACGATTATTCTCTGGGGAGTGATGTAACCACTTTTCACGACATATAGAATTTGCAACATGGCAGCTGATAAATTGTCCCCTTTATCAAGTGGCCTTTTCGTATTCCTCATTTAAATATTTTTTCCACAAAGTTCCATTTCACTCCACAATCCAATTATAAATATGGCATGCACATGTTGGCAGCACAAAGGAATTTCATTATTCACCAATACTTTTTGTATCTAAATGTGACTTCTGTTGGAGAGTTGACCTGTTCCTGAAAGGACATGAATGAGAAAAAGATGCCTGACAGTGAAATATTGTCATCGCAGACCGAAAGGCACACAATACGCGTCAAGCCAGCTCCCTTCCATTACCACCTCTCTGACATTGTCCACCTTCAAAACCCTTCTCAGCCATTCCATTGCTTTCGTGACCACAAGTCTGAATTTCTCCAATGTCCTCATAACCATAGAATTGTTAGACTGCAGGAGGTGACCACTTGGCCCAGCATGCCTGTACCAGCGCTCCAAATGAACAACATGCCTCAGTGCCATTTCCCAGCATTTCCCCATATCCCTGCATATTGTTTCAACTCAAATAATCATCTAATACTCTCTTGAATGCCTTGATTGAACATGCTTCCACCACACTTCCAGACAGTGCATTCCAGACCCCAACCACTTGCTCTGTGAAAAGTTTTTTTTTCTCACATCACATTTGCTTCTTTTACAAATCACTTTAAATCTGTGCCATTTCGTTCGCAATCCTTTTACAAGCCAGAACAGTTTCTGCACATCCATTCTGTGAGCCCCCCCACCCCCCCCACTCCCCACCTCCCCACCCCCTCATGACTTTGAACATCTCTGTCAAGGGCTGGATTCTCCGTTTGGGTGACTATGTTCTTCCGCTGGAGCTGAATCGCTTCTGGTTTGCACTGGTGCTAGGAGCGACGCCCAGAAGCGATTCCCTCTGTCTTGCTGTGCAAATTTATGCATGGCGGAGAGCGCAAGGGATTCCGTTCTGAATCCCACTATTAGGCTGCCATTTTGGGTGGGCAGCCCGATAGCGAGGTCCAGCAGCTCTTCCCGCTGACAAGTTGGGGCATCTTTCCCCAAACATATCGTAGGCTGAAATTGAAATGCTTTTTCTCTTCGAAAGTGAATAGAAGCCGAGCAGATCAAAGGATCTGAGTGAGTTTAAAGCCTTGCGATGTGGCTTTGGCTTTCTATGATGTAACAGGAGCTGCTTTCTCCATCTCTGTCTGAGGCAGTAGGTGTAAGGGACAGATGAGTGAAAAGCAATGATTTTTCACTGTTTATGCCTGGACTGCTCTTTGGCTTCCAGGCAGGGCTAACTGATATGGGGGGGGGGGGGGGGGGTCTATGATATGGGGGGTGGGGGTCTCTGATGGAATTCTCTGATGGGGACCGGTCTGGTGGGGAGTGTTTGAAGGAATCTATAATTTATAGGAATCTTAACCTGTTGAACCACGCCAAGTTTGGGGGAAGCTTAGTTGATGAATCAAGTCCTGACGCAATACGACAAGTTGTAAGATTTGTACTATTTGTAGACTGTGTTAAGTTGTTCGATTCCTTGTATTATTCGACTGTGTATAGTTGAAGGAATTTATATCATCTCTGCTATTCGGTTATCAGTAGCACTTTGCGAATACTGGAACTCAGCAGTAATTTGCAGTATAAACTCCTCAGGTGCCAAAAAATAATTGTTTTATTTGTAGTCGCTTGATTACAATTTGAAAGTCATTTAAAAGGCAATTCGTAGACAATTCGAAGCTTTCATAGAATTACAGACATTATCTTTCTTTGCTTAGGCAGACAGCTCGAAAGTAACTTTTAAAAGGTCAAAGTCTGGCAATGAAACATGAAGAGAGAGAGAAAGCTAATCTTCAGCTAAACTCAAACTCAAAGTCAAAAGTGGACTAACATCACTGACACAGGCTGTTAGACTGACAGAACCCCCAAAAGACATCTCTAAAATGGAGACTATAAAGGACAAAACTGACTAACACAGCACAACACACCTTCAAAGACAATAAAAAAACAGACAACACACGAAAAACTAAACTAAAATGGCGGGGGAAACTTTTCAGTTATACACTTTCATATCTGTCTTAAGTCATCTAATCACACCCCAATATAATCCTAATTGGTTTGGGTTAGACTCAAACACATTTGATTTGATGGCAAGCCGTCCATCTTCAATGTGCAACATCAGCTTTTCTGACCTAACTGTTATCTGCATTGTGAACAATGGTGCCTTCATGTTGCCGTGTATTCAGTCCCTGTCCTTGACAATTAGCACAAGCAGTGTCAAATTATCTTGAAAATATGCATTTGCCAGAACAACGGACTTCAGTAAAAGTGAATTATGCTGTATAAATGGGTATTTAAAACTGGGGCTCAACATTTATGCTTAAACAGCTATCTTTTACCTATACTAGTTGTATTCGAAATACTTGGCTTCTACAGTGGTCTGGTGGCAGGGGGGGTCTGGTGGTGGGAGGATCTGATGGCAGGAGGGTCTGGTGGCAGGGGGGGGTGGGGGTGGGGGGGTCTGGTGGCAGGGGAACTGGGCAGGATCTGCATTGTCGGGGGATTGGCCCTCCGATGGACTTTGGGGGAAGCTACGTTAAATACCTATCCCCTTAGCCCAAGGGCCCATGCTGACAAATACTTACACCAATCCATTTCCATGTGATTCCCGGCCCAGAGGGTCAGAGCATCATAGAGCCATGGCAAATCCGCTGTCCTGCCTATTAATAGGATGCAAATGGGTTCAGATGACCCAGTTGCAGCCTTCTGCTGGCCCGCGGTGTGAACATCAATGCTGCCGTCAGCGTGGGACTGAAGCATCGCTGCAGTGAGATTCTCAGCTGCAACAGGAACTCCGCTGCTGGCGGTGAATCTCCCCCAAATCTCCTCTTAATCTTCTTTCCTAGGAGAACAAACCAAAGCTCTCCAATCTATCCTCATAACTGACGTTTCCCATCCCTGGAACCATTGTTGCAAATATCTTCTGCACTCTCTCCAATGTGTGCACCATTCTTCCTATAGGGTCGTGCCCAGAATCCTACACAATATTCCAGCTGAGGTCCAACTAGTGTCTTGTATAAACTCAGCATTGATGTGTTATGTACTCTGGGATAACACAGGCTACAACTGGATGTAGCTTTAACCAAAAGATACTCCAGACCTTGAAGTTAGTTCAATCTGATTTATTGAACCAGTGACACAATTAGCACAGTTCTCTATGAGTTCGACTCTCTGCTAACCTAAGTGTGGTTACTCTGTCTGACTGAACCAGACTAGCTCTTAGCCACGTGCTGGAGGTGTGATACTGTACATACACCCTGGCTCACTCTGTAGATGTTCAACAGTGGAAAGAGGCGGAGCGTGAGTGCCTCGTGCCTTTTATAGTGAGATACCACCCCTGAGTGTCCTGCCTGCTCATTGGTCATTATCTGTTCTCTGTGTTCATTTGCTGCCTGTCGTGCATCATTATCTGCATGTCTGCATATCATGACAAGCATAACCTCCTTCATCAGAGAATCAACATAGAATTTACAGTGCTGAAGGAGGTAGTTTGGCCCATGGAGTCTCACCGGCCCTTGGACCCCAGCCCACACCTCCACCCCCATCCCCGTAACCCCGCCTAACCTTTTTTGGACACTTAAGGGCAATTTAGCATGGCCAATCTACCTAACCCACACATCTTTGGACTGTGGGAGGAAACCAGAGCACCTGGAGGAAACCCACACACACACGGGGAGAATGTGCAGACTCCGTACAGACAGTGACCCAAGCCGGGAGTCGAACCTGGGACCCTGGATCTGTGAAGCAACTGTGGGAACCACTATGTTACCATGCTGCCCTTGCTCTTGTACTCTATGCCCCTACCAATAAAGCCCAGAATACTATATGCTTTATTAACTGCTCTCTCCACCTGTCCTGCCACCGTCAATAATCTGTGCACATATATGCCCAGGACCCTCTGCTCCTGCACCCTCTTAAGAGTTTTACCCCTTATTGGTCCAGATTACAAAAGGTTAATTTCCAGAGTTCCAACATTATTACTGGGTTTGTGGCGAAAAGTCAGCAGCCACAGAACAATGGCTCGCTCGAAGGTTCGATGTTCTTTCTCAATAAGGAATTAAGGATGTTGTTACATTGCTACACACCAAGATAAAAATGAATCATCCAACACCTCTGACTCAGGTGGAAAGCTTTTCATCTGAGGCACCCAGCAGAGGGGCAAGCAAAATACAAAAATATATCGTCACACGAGTGGGGCGTTTGCTCTTTCAATCTGCATTTGCAGTTACCCAGGGATAGGGGGCGGTGATAAAAGGTCATCGCCACCTTTCTAAAGGCAACGATCAGATAAGGCAGGGAAGTTTCATTTTCCAAAGATCATAGTTCTCACCTGCACTGATACGCAGCCTTGGAGCTTGAGCTGGAGTTGGATCATGTTCAGGCCGTTCGAGGTGCACAGCTTTCGCAGCTCAGTTGTTCGATCATTCATTTCATCGATGGCGACATCGATGGGTTTCAGCTCGACCTGGTGCTCATACATAACCGCAATCCTCTTTTTCACATACGGGAAGGAGTGCGTTGCTGGAGGCAATTAACAACAGGTTACTGAGCTGCACACGTTAGCAAGCACCCAATGGAATGAAAGAGCCCATTATCCTGCCTGCCTGACCTGTATCCAAATTGGTGGAATGAAAATCAGATGGGCTCCAGAATGCAGGCTTTCTATTCGACAGGTTACCCCAATGCTGAGGAAACAAGGTGAAAATTAACCCCCGGATATTGTGACTTCTTCAGTACTGTGCCGGACCAGGGAGCTTTAAATCCTGGAGTGGGGATGCAGTAATACACATATTGTTGGTTGCTTACAATCAAACAATGCTAGTGCATAGAACTTGTACAAACTGTTGGTTCAAGTTCAGCTGTAGCACTGCGTCCAGTTCTGGACACCATACTTTCAGAAAGTTGTGAAGGCAGTGGAGAGGGTGGAGAAAAGATACACAAGGACGGTTTTGGGAAGAAAATCCTCAGTTATGTGGACAGGGTGGAGAGGCTTTCCCTGGAGTAGAGAGGAGATTTGATGAAGTAATTCCCAATCATGTGGCGCCTGGACAAAGTAGAAAGGGAGAAACTGTTCCCACTGTTGGGTGGTTCAAGAATCAGTGGGCAGAGATTTAAGATTAATGGCAAAAGAAGCAATGGAGACAAGACAGGAAACATTTTTACACAGCGAGTGATTAGGATCTTGAAGATACTGCCTGAGTGCGTGAAAGAGGTTGGATCAATAGAGGCCTTCAAGAGGGAATTGGGTTATTATTATCCGAAATGGGACAATGTGCAGGGTTACACGTGAAGGCAGGGGAATGCCACTAGATGAATTATTCCTTCAGAGATTCAGCATTAACACGATGGGCCAAATCTTTCTGCGCTGTAACATTTCTATGATTCTGTGAAAGTTGACAAGTGTGACTATTTGATCTTTGGAACAGGAATCATATTGAGAGATTGGTGTTCCTGCTTATTATTATTCAATTACTTACATAAATTTGGCCTTACTTGTTAAAATTGTTCGCCTTTTGCATTGCTCCTCAATCCCTCCTTGCTTCTTCCCAGATTGCGTGTACGGGGTCTCAAAGACAAATCGGGTGATGTTGTGGTTTCTCTCAAAATGTGTCTTCCTTTCAGGCAATTCTTTTTCATCAAAGTAAGGATTGACAAAGGTTACCTGAATATATGCAAATTTCTGGTCCAGATTCTTTGCAATTACCTAAAAAGTAAAAGAAAAAGAAAAAGGAAACCGAGTATTATAAATGTATTCAGACCTTGAAGCAACAAATAAAGACCTTTCCAGTGGGCCTTCTGTGGCTTTGTTCACTGCAAACTGTGACTTCTGGACAGTAAAGCTACAACAATAATGTACAATACGTTATTCTGCTGCTAAGGTGAATATCTGTTCCATTAATAAGATCTAGCTAATAAGTTGACAGAGCTTTATAACGATTAGGGTTTGTTTACTGAGTGAACTATGCAGGTAGCAGAAAAACAAGAGCAGATGTGGGACCCGAAATGCTGATTCCCCATTCAATAAGACCTTGGTTAAACCTCTACACAATTCTACTTTCTCTCCCTTTCCTTGTAGACGTTGATTCCCTGAGTACACAAGAATCTACCAATCTCAGCATTGAGCATCTAGTTTGAGAATAGTTTTCCTTGCATTTACACTATGCGCCTCAAGCACTCAAATGTGGCAGTGACTTACACAATCTGATCAGTCTCTGGGTGAAGAGGTTTCTCCTGAATTCCTGTTGTATTGAATAGTACCTTATATTTATCGGCACATTCCCGCATGTGGAAATATTTTGCCTACGCTTATCCAATCAAACCTTTTCATAATTTTAGAGGGATCAGTGATGATGAATGTTAAGTAAAAAGAATATATTTTTGAGTGTGTCTGCGAAAACATGTCTGTGTGTGTGTGTGTGTGTGTGTGTGTGTGTGTGTGTGCGCATGAAGGTGTTAGGTTCATGCATTTGTAATGAAGGCTAATGTGATGTTGGATTTAAAATTTGCATTGTGAGATAAGTAGGGACTTGTCTTTGCAACCTTGGGAAGTTCCGAGTGACAAGGAACTTCTACAACTTACAAAGATTTACTCGGTAACAGGGGCAGGTACATTAAATTTTATTGACCAGAAAGTGAAGGCAATAGGAAAACATGAAGGATTTTTATATTTTGGAAAAGTTGAGTTCAAGTTATGAATTTGAGTCAACCACTCAGTCAAGCCAGAAAAGTTGTAATTTTCAGAAAGCAGTCAGTTTTGAACTTTTCTTTTAGATTTCCACATCAGGGTTGATGTATTTGAGGAGTGATGTGATATTCCATTGGTAAAGGGACAGCAGTTTTTTTGTTTTGGGTAATATTATTGGATTTTCATTGTTAAAGATCAGTAAGGGAGTGGTTTCCAAGTAAGTTGTTTATTTGTGTATTCTGACCAAGTGGGTTTTTTGGAGGGGGTGGGGGACGGTTCTGTGAGACTGTTTTGACTGTGTAACTTTAATCTCACGTGCTTAAATTTTTTTTTCTTGTTGATAAATCTCCTAACTTTTAAAATCCTAAAGGTGCTACTGGAGTTCTATGTTTCTGGGGTCAGTAGTTTTTCCTTGTCATTTTCAAAATATAGAAAAAGAGGTTTTATGACAAGTTTCCTCTGGGATCTGACTTGATCATCAAATAACATCTGCTGTGGTTGTAACAGATCTATTAGGTTAACCCTCAGCTTTCTCTTTTCTAGAAGTCTCATGGCACTAGGTCAAACGTGGGCAAGGAAATCTCCTGCTGATTATCACCTACTGCCCTCCCTAAACAGTTGAATCAGTACTCCTTCATATCGAACACCAGATGGAGGAAGCACTAAGTGTGGAAAGGGTTCAGACTGTACTCTGGGTGGGGGGACTTCAATGTCCATCACCAAGAGTGGCTCAATAGCACTATGATTGATGTAGCCAAGTTCTGATCGACATATCTTCCAGACTGGGCCTGCATCAGGTGGTGGAGAAACAGCAAGGCGAGGGCCTTGTCTTCACAAATTTTCCTGTTGCATTTGCATCCGTCCATGAGAATATTGTTGGGAATGTTCACCCCACTGTCCTTCTAGAGATTAAGACCCATCCTCATACTGAAGATGTCCACCATGCTAAATGGGATAGAACAAAGAACAAAGGAAAGTACAGTACAGGAACATGCCCTTCAGCCCTCCAAGCCTGTGCCGACCATCTAAACTAAAATCTTCCACACTTCCTGGGTCCGTATCCTTCTATTCCCATCCTATTCATGCATATGTCAAGATGCCGCTTAAATGTCACTATCGTCTGTGCTTCCACCACCTCCTCTGGCAGTGAGTTCCAGGCACCCACTATCCTCGGTGTAAAAACTTGCCTTGTACATCTACTCTAAACCTTGCCCCTCGCACCTTAAACCTTTGCCCCCTAGTAATTGACCCCTCTACCCTGGGGAAAAGCCTCTGACTATCCATTCTGTCTACGCCCCTCATAATTTTGTAGACGTCTATCAGGTCGCTGCTCAACCTCCGTCGTTTCAGTGAGAACAAACCGAGTTTATTCAACCGCTCCTCATAGACTTCAAACTGATCTGGCAACTCAGAATTGGGCACTCATGGAGACATCAGCACCGACAGAATTCTAGACAACAATCTGTCACCTCGTGGTTGAGCATATCCCATTCTCGACCATTACCACCAAGCCAAGAGTTCAACATTGACTTAATAAAGAGTATGGATGGCATGCCAGGTGCAATATCAGGCATGCATACATAAAAATGATGTGTGAACCTGATGAAGCTCAACACAAGTGCTGGCATGTCATACAGCAGAAGCGGCATGCGATAGACAAAACTAAGCGATCCCAAAAATCAGCAGATCAGATAAAAGCTCTCCAGTCCTGCTACTTTAGTTGTGAAATGGTGGGCAATTAAACAACTCACTGAAGGAAGAGATTCCACAAATATCTCCGCTCCCAATTAATGGGGGAGCCCAGCACCTCCGTGCAAAAGTTAAAGCTGAAGCATTTGCAAATCTTCAGCCAGAAGTGCCAAGTGGATGAGCCATCTTGGCCTCTTCTGGAGGTCCCCAGCATCACAGATGCCAGCCTTCAGCAGATTCGATTCATTCCATGCACTATCATGAGCCGGCTAAAGGCACTGGACACTGCAAAGGCGATGGGCTCGGACAACATTGCAACAGTGGTACTGAAGACTTGTGCTTCAGAACTAGCCATTTTTTAAAAATCCAAGCTGTTCCAAAAACTACAACACTGACATCTACCCGGCAAGGAAAATTGCCCAGGTATATCCTGGCCAGAAAATGCAGGAAGCATCCAATCCAGCCAACTACCACCCCAGCAGTCTACTCTCGATCATCTGCAAAATGATGGACGGTGCTAACAAGTGACACTTGCACAGCAATAACCTGCTAACTGATGTTCACTTTGGGACCACTCAGTTCCTGACCTTGTCCAAAGAGCTGAACTCAAGAGGCGAGGTGAGACTGACTGCCCCCAGCATTGAGGCAGCAAACGTCATCAAAACCCTGATCTAGACTCCCACCAATTCATCATGAGGGGAAACTTCAAATGTGTGCAGGACCCAGGGATGCATAAATCCAGCCCCAAAATGGGGATCAAGCCTGTAAGCGGGCAAAGAATTAGCCATAGCGAGAGAACTGACGGCCTTTATGGAGAAGATGGGGGGAGGAATGGACCCATGGAGGTTCACACATCCGAGGGAGAGGGAGTTCTCCTTCTTCTCCCAGGTTCACAAAGGCTACACCCAAATTGCTTTCTTCACAGTTGGGGAATCCGTGCTTCCAGGGGCGGAATACACCACAATAGTCATCTCCGACCATGCTCGACGCTATGTGGATGTGAGATTGGAGACTGGCCGGGCCCAATGCCCCACATGGAGGCTGGACACAGCCCTCTTCGCTGACAAGGCGTTCTGTGAACAAATGTCACAAGCCATCGAGGGATACGTAACCTGCAACCAGAATGGGGTGGTCTCGCCCGTCACATTCTGGGAAGCACTGAAGATGGTAATAAGGGGGGAAAAAATTGGGTACAGAGCACCCAGGGGCAGGAAGGAGAGGGCGGCTAGGCAACAGCTGGTCGATTCCATAATTGGAGGTGGATCAGCGATACTTCACAGCCCCGACCTTGCAATTGCTGGTGGAGAGGAAAAAAATGCAAAATTCCCCCGGGAAAGTAGTGAACCAGTTCCACTAGACACGGGGGACCTTTAATGAGCATGGGGACAAGGCCAGCCTGAATGAGAGGGGGTGAGGACGGGGTACTGCTGGTAGGGGATTATTGTCCAAAATGTTAGGTGGGGTTATTGGGCTTTGGAATAGGGTGAAGGCATGTGCGTAGGTAGAGTGCTCTTTCAGAGGTTCTCCATGGGCTGAATGGCCTACTTCTGCACTGTAGTGATTCTATGATTGGCATCCCACCCGCCAACATGGATTCCCTCCACCATCTGCAAGATGCACTGCAGGAACTCAGCAGGACGCTCATCAACAGCACCTTCCAAACGAGCAACCTCTACCACCTAGAAGGACATGCATAGCGGGTGCATGGCAACACCACCACATGAAGGCTTCCTTCCAAGTCATGCATATGCATAATTTTGACTTGCAACATCTTCAGCGTTTCTTCACTGTCACGGAGTCAAAATCATGCAATTCCCTCCCTAGCACTGTAGATGTACTGCAACAGTTCAAGAAGGCAGATCACAATCACATTCTCAGGAGAAATTAGGGATGGGCTGCACATGCTGGCCTAGCCAGCAACGCCCTCATCCCATGAAAGAATGAAAAGTGAAGGTCAGCTGCGAGTCTGTTCAGTCTTTCCAAATAGCCAGAGGCTCTCACTCCTAGTACCATTCTTGTAAATCTTTTTTGCCCTTCACCAGTGACTCTGTGTGTAGAATTGTCCATCCTTCTGCTGGTGTGTTTGTAGAAGGTGGGAGGCTGACCATAACGTTTCTCGTTTGGCCTTCCCACTGGGCTCCCACCCATCCCGACTGCTCCTAGGCCAGCCCTCCTACAATCCTAGCCCCAACTGAGGCCTTCAAGTGACCAATTTGTGACCAGGTAAGGGATATTTCCTGCCCAGCCTCAATTTTCAGGCTGCTGGGAGAGGTCCTGAGGAGTGGCCCAAATGTTAACCCTATTCAAGCCTCGGTGATGAGTCGGCGGAGAACACATCCCTGCCGATACTACCTGCCCCACAGCCACTTAATGCTCTAACAAGTGTTAATCGACTTCGTCCCTCACTTAGGTTGAGGGCCCGGTCAATCTGATGGGCCTGCACTGGGAAGGTAGATGGTGTGGGGTGGGGGTGCCTTCAGCAGTAGTCTCCCTTTGGCTCTGGGAATCCCCCAAAAACATATGGCCACCAGCACGAGCTCCCTCCTCCATGACCTTTCCACCGCGCCACCCCACACTGAGACCCCCTCTACTTACCTTACCATGGGCTCCAGGGGCTCAGGCTCTGGGAACCGCTTGCAGTACTTGTCCTGTCCACTGCAGTTTCTGGCACTGCAGGCCCATCAGATTGACTGGGCCCTCAACCTGAGTGAGGGACAAAGGTCCCGCCTGAAGTCGATTAACATTTGTTAGAGCATTAAGTGACTGCGGGGCAGGTAGTATCGGCAGGGATGTGTTCTCCGCCGACTCTTTGGTAAGGGAACTCCTGCCATCCTAAAAATCCCAGCCTATATCCTTTTTATATTATGGAGACCAGGGGCGTCATTCTCCGACCCCCCGCCGGGTCGGAGAATGGCCGTTGGCCGCCGTGAATCCCGCCCCCGCCCCCGCCAAAGTCTCCGAAGGGAGAAAAGTCGGCGGGGCGTTAATGGCGCCGCTGCCGCGGAGAATGTCACGGTTCTGCGCAAGGCAGTTGATTTTCGGCCTGCCGATATTCTCCCTTCCGGATGGGCCGAAGTCCCGTCGACGTGATGACCGTTCACGTCGACGTGAATCAAACCTCCTTTTCATCGGCGTGACCCGGTGCTCCAGGCTCACGCCGACCAGCGAGGAGGTGAGTGACGGCCTGGGGGGTTGGCTCTGGGCAGGAAATGGCGTGGCCGCAGACTGATTGCGTGAGGAGAGGTGTGTCTCGGCTTGTGTGTGTGTGTGTGCGGCGGGGGGGGGGGGGGGCGGTGGTTAGAGTAGGCTGGGCTCCGGGGGAGTGCCGGGAGGGGGTCCGTGCCGGGGTGGAGGTTGGGGGTTGGGGGGGGGGTCCGTGCCGGGGTGGAGGTTGGGGGGGGGGTCCGTGCTGGGGTGGAGGTTGGGGGTTGGGGGGGGTCCGTGCCGGGGTGGAGGTGGGGGTCCGTGCTGGGGTGGAGGTTGGGGGTTGGGGGGGGGGTCCGTGCTGGGGTGGAGGTTGGGGAGGGGGTCCGTGCTGGGGTGGAGGTTGGGGGGGGGGTCCGTGCCGGGGTGGAGGTTGGGGGGGGTCCATGCTGGGGTGGAGGTTGGGGGGGGGGGGTCCGTGCCGGGGTGGAGGTTGGGGGTTGGGGAGGGGGTCCGTGCCGGGGTGGAGGTTGGGGGGGGGGTCCATGCTGGGGTGGAGGTTGGGGGTTGGGGGGGGGTCCGTGCTGGGGTGGAGGTTGGGGAGGGGGTCCGTGCTGGGGTCGAGGTTGGGGGGGGGGTCCGTGCTGGGGTGGAGGTTGGGGAGGGGGTCCGTGCTGGGGTGGAGGTTGGGGGGGGGGGTCAGTGCCGGGGTGGAGGTTGGGGGTTGGGGGGGTCCGTGCTGGGGTGGAGGTTGGGGAGGGGGTCCGTGCTGGGGTGGAGGTTGGGGGGGGGTCCGTGCCGGGGTGGAGGTTGGGGGTTGGGGAGGGGGTCCGTGCCGGGGTGGAGGTTGGGGGGGGGGGTCCGTGCTGGGGTGGAGGTTGGGGGGGGGGGGTTCGTGCCGGGGTGGAGGTTGGGGGTTGGGGAGGGGGTCCGTGCCGGGGTGGAGGTTGGGGAGGGGGTCCGTGCCGAGGAGGGTGATGGGAGGGCAAATGAGTTGGTCCACCTGGCCAGGTGCCAGCCTCCAACAGTTGGACCCATGCGGCCCATGCCACCTGGCTGGGGGGAGGAGGGGATATGGGCAATGATGACATGTTGTCGTTCCCCCCCCCCCCCCCCACCAGGCCGTCATGTTTTCAGACCATCCAGCGATGTTGGCCGCCGTGGTGGCAGCCGCTCATATCTATGTTGCCCTGGATGAGGAGGAGGAGGAGGAGGAGGAGCGTGCCAGAGAGGCGGCGCAGACTGCCGCAGAGGGGCAGGCGGCAGCCGCCCAGGCTGGAGGGACACCTGACCGACAGGACGAGGAGGACGTCGCGGCCTCACGGCAACGGAGGCACCCGAGGGCGCCCCGTGTGTACCGGCCCCGGCAGTCATACCAGGACCTCACGGACCGGGAATGCAGGAGGAGACTCCGGATGAGCCGGGAAACCGTGGCACACATCTGCCACCTGCTGGCACACCTGTCACCGCGTGGCACTGGCGGGGGACACCCTCTCCTCGTGTCCGTCAAGGTTACGGTGGCCCTGAACCTTTATGCAACGGGGTCATTCCAGGCACCGAGTGGGGACCTGTCCGGCATATCGCAGACATCGGTGCACCGGTGCATCCGGGCAGTGACAGATGCCCTTTATGCCATGGCGCACCGCTACATCCGCTTCCCCGTGGACCGGGCCAGCCAAGATGCCCGGGCCGTGGGCTTCTCTGCCGTTGCCGGGTTCCCCATGGTCCAGGGCGCGATCGATGGGATACACGTCGCCGTGCGGCCACCTGCAGATAACAGGGCCGTGTTCACGAATAGGAAGGGGACCTATTCGATGAACGTACAGGTGGTCTGCGACCACCGCATGATGATCCTGCACGTCTGCGCCCGTCACCCAGGCAGTGTACACGACTCATTCGTGTTGTCGCGGTCATCCATCCCCGGCATGTACGAGGGACGCCATCCCCGGCTGAGGGGCTGGTTGCTGGGCGACAGGGGCTACCCATTGCGATTGTGACTGATGACTCCTATACGGAGGCCACGCAATGAGGCGGATAACCGCTACAATGATGCCCATGTAGCGACAAGGGGAGTGATCGAGAGGTGCTTTGGCGTGGTGAAGATGTGTTTCAGGTGCCTGGACCGCTCTGGGGGCGCCCTCCAGTATCGGTCAGATAGGGTCGGCCGCATCATTGTGGTGTGCTGCGTCCTGCACAACATAGCCCAGCAGAGGGGCGATGTGCCGCAGGCAGAGGAGGGCGGAGTGGAGGAGCAGCAGGAAGAGGCCCAGTCCTCCCCAGATGAGGGGGATGGGGGCAATGGTCAGGGCAGACGGGGTAGACACAGGCGGGTGGCTGTCCACCGTTACCGGCTGGCCCAGCGGGCACGGACAGACTGATAGCCGCCCGCTTCACTGACTAGATGGGCGTGGGAATCGGGTAGTATGGCCACAGACCGCACACCATGGCAACAGCCGACCACCCACACCCCCCACCCATCCACCCACCCAGCACCCTCACCCCCCTCCCCAACCCCACACACCCCACCCGCATGCACACCACCCCCCCCCCAATTGCCGATCCACCGGCGGCACAACGGGCCGGGCTCACCCAGTTGCGGGTGGACGCGTGTCTATCGCAGGCCATGGAGGATGATGACAACCCGCCCTGCGATGAGCTCCTGGCTCTACATCGTTGGACTATGTCTGACCCATGGCCACAGTACCACCATCCACCCGGACCATCCCTGCATGCGGCTGTGACACTGCAGCGCACGGTCCCGTCCTCTGCCCGGGGGATGTTGATGGCGGCCCAGGGAGAAGGGGGCAGACTCACCTGGGGCAGAGGTAAGACCACCCGTCACACACACACTTGCGCTCAACGTACATGACACGCCCGCATACTTTGGACAGAGCACAAAGGCAGCTTCGGTCGGTGTAACATTGACTTTAATAACCAAAGGAGTTCATGCACGTGCCCTAGCCCCTAAAACTCATCTGTGCCCTGCACCCGTGCCAACTTACTCAGTGTCTAATTGTTTGGCCTTACGGGCCCTTTGACTACGTCGACGTGGTTCCCCAGACGGTACAGCAGAACTGGAGGTGGACTCCTGTGATTCCTGCCCTCTGACACTGGATCCCTTTGGCGGCCGTTTCCTGGGGCGTCCTGGCCTAGATGGGCCAGGCTGCGGCCCGGGCGACTGGGATGGCGAGCTGCCAGCCTGTCCTGCCCGTTGCCCACCCGATGCACCTGGGGCGGAAGGGCGGGGAGTCCGAGGTGTCGCGGTGTACCGGGACCTCCCCTACAGAGGGAGCCGGGACGGACCACACCACCTCCTCCTCCCTCGGGGTGCCCGATGGCCCCCAGGCCTCTACATGGGTGGGGGATGCGAACGGACTGGCCATCCGACGCGCCCCCGACATCTGGCGCTGCCAGTCCTGGAGGCCCGTGCTGGTATCGACAGGGGTCTGCAGGTTTGCAGCCATGGAGCCCAGGGGGTTGTCAAACCCTGTCTGTGACAGTGCGACGCCGGCTCGCACATGGCCACTGGCGCCGATGCCCTCAGCGATGGCCTGCTGAGACTGGGCCATGGCCTGCTGAGACTGGGCCATGGCCTGCAGAGACTGGGCCATGGCCTGCAGAGACTGGGCTATGGCCTGCTGAGACTGGGCCATGGCCTGCTGAGACTGGGCTATGGCGTTGAACGCCTCTGCCATCTGGCGTTGGCACTGGCTCATGGCCTCCTGTGAGAGGGCAGCCATTTCCTGGGCCACAGACGCCGCCTGCACGGAAGGCCCCAGGCCTCGCACACCGTTCCCCATGTCTGACACCGTCGCACCCATTGCCTCCACCGCCGACGCCACCCGTGCGTTGTCAGCCTGGGTGGCACGCATGACCGGGACCACTCCCAGCTCCTGGACGCGGGTGGACTCCTCCACCTGCGACCGCAGCCGCCGCAAGCCACCCGTCACCCTCTTCGCTCGTCTCCGTGTCGGTGGTTGCATCGGATCTATGTGTGGGTGTGGTAACTGCAGGAACCCGGGATCCATCTGGGATGCAGATGTTCGCTTGGCCTCGGCTGCCCTCCGACCGCCCGGTCCCTCTGCTGCTCCTACCTCCACCTGCTGTACCGGGACGGCTGTGTTGTGCGCACCAGTGAGTGTACCAGACGCCTCATCACTAAAGTGCCCAACCGTTGTGAGTGTTTCTGCGATGGTGGAGGGTGTTGGTAACAGCAGTGGCGTTGTGTCGTGCTCTTTGTCCCACTCTGACTCCATGGCACTTTGGGGTGGGGGTTCGTCTCCACCCATCCACTCTGAGTCACTGTCCGGTATTTCGTCTTCCCGGGTAGGGGTGTCCTGGGTAGTGCTGTCCCGGGTAGTGCTGTCCCGGGTAGGGGTGTCCTGGGTAGTGCTGTCCCGGGTAGTGGTGTCCCGGGTAGGGGTGTCCTGGATAGTGGTGTCCTGGATAGTGGTGTCCTGGCTCGGATGTGACGGGGCCCTGTGGCTGCCCCCCTCATCGCTGGGTGGTCGCTCCCGCACGTGACGGGGTGTCGTCTCCCTGTTGCTCCAGGTCTCTCCGTCTCCCGTGGTGTGCGAGGGGCATCCTGCGGGCGTCGCATGCTGGAGGGTGCGGGTCTCTCCATCTCCTGTGGTCTCCGAGGGGCATCCTGCGGGCGGTGTGCATCTGCGGGGATGGGTGCCTGGACGTTTGGTCCTGCGATACACAATGAAGCATGCATGGTTAGACATCAGGCAGTGATCAGGTGATACGGGGGAGGGGGATATAGGGGAGGGGGGATATGGGTACGGGCTGTTGGTGGCTCACTTGCTCGTGGGCCCCCGACCTCTGCATCAGCAACCTCCCGGTCCTCAGGTCCGCCAGCCAGTTCCAGGGCCCTTTCCTCGTGTACGGTCAGTGGCCTCTCATCAGCGGGCCCTCCTCCAGTCCTCACATGCTCCCTATTGTTGTGTGCGCGCTTCTCCTGTGGCGGGGGGGGGGGGGGGTGGTGGTGGCAGGGGTAAAAGGCAACAGTGTTAGGCAGGTATATGAATGCACGCCATCGGTTGCGCGTGCATTGCAGAGGTTCAGGTTAGGGCTGGATTCACTTGGGGATATGGGGGATATGGGGGAGGGGGGATATGGGGGAGGGGGGATATGGGGGATATGGGGGAGGGGGGATATGGGGGATATGGGGAGGGGGGATATGGGGAGGGGGGATATGGGGGATATGGGGGAGGGGGGATATGGGGGATATGGGGGAGGGGGGATATGGGGGATATGGGGGAGGGGGGATATGGGGGAGGGGGGATATGGGGAGGGGGGATATGGGGAGGGGGATATGGGGGAGGGGGGATATGGGGAGGGGGGATATGGGGGATATGGGGGAGGGGGGATATGGGGGAGGGGGGATATGGGGAGGCTCACCCTGCCTGCTCTGACGAGGTCGTTCACCTTCATGTGGCACTGGGTGCCTGTCCGTGGTGTCAGGGCCACAGCGGTGACGGCCTCTGCCACTTCCCTCCACAGACGCCGGCTGTGGCGTGGGGCAACTCTGCGGCCGTGCCCGGGATACAGGGCGTCCCTCCTCTGCTCCACTGCGTCCAGGAGCGCCTCCACATCGCGTGACTCGAACCTCGGGGCTGAGCGACGGCCAGCCATCCAGTCGGGTGTTGCGGTCGGGTGTTCTGGTCGGGTGGGGGGGAGCTGCGCGGCCTTATGAGCCGTCACGCCGTGCAGCGCGTATGACGCTGCACGGCGTGAACCACTGCGCAAGCGCGGATCCCGTTACGTCGCTGCTAGCCCATTTCGGGCCGGAGACTATCGTCCCATTTTTATGACGTGACGCAAGTGAGATTTGCGCCGTTTTTTGCGCCGATCGGCGGACTTTCCGGAGAATTTCGCCGCAGAAATGAACACAGTGCACTGAATGCGGACAACCTGAGGTTTTACTTCGGTTTAACATAACCTCTCTGCTTTTGACGTGCATTCCTCTAGGAACGAGCTACAACGCTTCGCTTGCATCGTGTTAATCTGTATTACAACATTTGAATGATTTGTTGAAGCTACTCTGATGGTTCTCTTACCTCTCGACGATGACAGTGTTTGTTTCATGCTGCTACCCTCTATTGTGTGAAGGGGCCTGTTTAGCACGGTTCTTGGTATGACTTGCGTCTTGAATTAATCACCTCAAACACAACGGAAACTGTGGGGGAGCACAAGTTGATTCTCCCCGCCCACAGATGATCGGAGTTATCACTCTGAGCCATCAATGGAAAGTTTTCACCTTGATACTGAAGAAAGCGAGGGCGAGAGTCAACAGTACCCACTTGGGGCAGATATCTAGGCATCTACTTTCCACAAGTCAGCATCAGATTTATTGATCACTCATGAATCACCAGGAAATCTCCAGAGAGAGATTAGATTCAGAGAATAATTGAACATACCAGCCATGATCTAAAAGTGCTTTTGAAGTGTACTCGTTCCGTCGGAAGGTGGCAGCTAATATTATGCACAGCAAGCTTCCACAAGAAGCAGTGAGGTAATGCCCCGATAACCTGATCTTTTAATTTTATTAAAATACTTTTTATTCTCCTCCTTTTTCACATTTTCCCCCAAATTTACACCCACCAACAATAAACAATAATCAGTAACGAGAATGTCAATCCCCATAGCAATAACAACAATCCCATCCTCCCCCCAGACCCCAAACATTAGCCCGCATGTTCAGATAAACAAATGACAAAAAGGAATCAGGAATCACCTATAGTCACCATTAACACACACCACCCCCCTCCCCCGAACCCTCCCACCCCCCCCCCCCAACTAATGTTCGATGTTATCCAGTTCTTGAAAGTGCATGATGAATAATGCTCATGAATTGTAGAACCCCTCCATCCTTCCCCTCAGTTCAAACTTAACCTTCTCAAGAGTCAAGAATTCCAACAGGTCCCCCCGCCACGCCAGGGCACAGGGTGGGGAGGTTGCTCTCCAACCCATCAGGATCCGCCTTCGGGCGATCAACGAGGCCTCCGCACCCGTTTCCAACCCTTGCTGGTCCGACACCCCAAATATGGCCTCCTGGGGGCCGGGTCCAGCTTCACGTGCACCACTTTAGAAATTACCCTAAAAACCTCCTTCCAGTAATCCTCCAGCTTTGGACAGGACCAAAACATATGAACATGATTAGCGGGGCCCCCCGCAATGCTCACACACATCTACTCCTTCAAAGAATCGGCTCATTCTCGCCCTCGTGAGCTGTGCTCTGTATACCACCTTCAGCTGTATCAGCCCCAACCTCGCGCACGAGGTGGAGGCATTCACTCTCTGGAGCACCTCACACCAGAACCCCTCCTCCATATCCTCTCCCAACTCTTCCTCCCATTTTGCTTTGATCCCATCCAGTGGTGCCTTGTCCTCTTCCAAAATAGCTCCGTAAACCGCTGACACTACCCTCTTCTCCAGTCTCCCTGTCGTCAGCACCTCCTCCAGCAATGTGGAGGCCGGCTCCACCGGGAAGCTCTGTATCTCCTTTCTGGCACAATCTCGAACCTGTATGTATCTAAACATTTCCCCCTGCTCCAGCCCATACTTCGCTTCCAGCTCCTTAAGAACTGCAGACCGACCTCAAAGAAACAAATCTTTTAGTGTCTTAATCCTCTTCTCCTCCCATTTCCGAAAATTTCCATCCCACCTCCCTGGCTCAAATCTGTGGCTCGCCCGAATCGGCATTTCCCTTGACCCTGCCACCAACCCGAAGTGTTGGCGAAAAACCTGATCTTTTAATGATGTTTTTTGAGGGCTAAATGATGGCCAGGAATTGGGAGAACTGCCCTGCTCCTCTTCAAAATAATATTAAGGAATCTTTTATATCCAGCTGAGAGGGAAAACCTGGGATATCCTCTCAAGTCTCTGGAGTGAACCCACGATCTTCTGACTTAAAGATTTTTTGTGAGTGCGTTACCCACTGAACGTGGCTGATCGTGGCCCTATTATAACAAACACTAGACCTGGTGGTATTGGCAACATATTCTGGGTTATAGCACTAATCTGATAGCAACTCTGCAAGTCTCCTTCTGCATTCTATTTTTTGCGTGCGTCAATAGTTATCTGCCTCAACCTGCATCTAAGCTAGATGCCGCTCTGATTTCTGCACGCTAGCTGTAATTCCTTCAAATATGCTTCACCATTTATAGATCAATTATCCTCTGTCAAAGAGCTTCCAGCAGTGCTAGCCTATGCAACATTTGACCCTGCCAATCCAGAAATGTTATCAAGATTGCTTTCAAAGTTGAGCCTTGGTCAACGGTTTTTAGAATGGCTATGTCCATCTTTGTGGACATGTATCAAGACTAGGCCATTGTCACAGGCCGATAACTCAATAGGCAAAAACGGTTCAGACCAATATTTGTATTTCTCAATTGTTACTGATTTTTCCTTCTGGGAATGAAAACGATATGGGGCGTGATTCGCCGCTTGCCGCCGTCGATCAAATTCGGCGATCGGGCGGAGAATCCCTTTTGACGCCGAAATGGGGGGCGGCAACTCTTTTTGGATGCTCCGCTCCCTCCAAAACGGCATCATTGGTGAGTACAGCGCACGTCGTTCGGGCAGCCTCAGGACGTTACCTGAAGGAACTCCCACGATGCTCTGCCCCCTGTGGGCCGACTTCCCGATGGCGTGGATCACTTGTGCTCTGAGTTTTCGTTAACCTCGCATCACAGCTGAGGACTGTGTCCAGCGCCTCCACAGTCGGGGGGGGGTGGGGGGGGGGAAGCCGTTCTGCTGGCTGGGGGGGGGTGGCTTCAGCAGAGGCTGGGGGGTGTGTGGTCCGGGGTTGGTGAGGGGCGCACTATCATAGAATTTACAGTGCAGAAGGAGGCCATTCAGCCCATCGAGTCTGCACCGGCTCTTGGAAAGAGCGCCACACCCAATGTCAACACCTCCACCCTATCCCCATAACCCAGTAACCCCACCCAACACCAAGGGCAATTTTGGACACTAAGGGCAGTTTATCATGGCCAATCCACCAAACCTGCACAACTTTGGACTGTTGGAGGAAACCGGAGCACCCGGAGGAAACCCACGCACACACGGGGAGGATGTGCAGACTCCGCACAGACAGTGACCCAAGCCGGAATCGAACCTAGGACCCTGGAGCTGTGAAGCGATTGTGCTATCCACAACGCTACCGTGCTGCCCCACGCAACTATCTGGCATGCGGCCGGCGCCATGTTGTACGACGCGACCACTGCAGGTCGTCGCTGTGCGCATGCACAGCCACGGACCCAGCAATTTTCCAGCCGTTTATGTCAGGAACGCCGGGGGCTTCACGTGGCATAGCTGGTAGTCCCCCACCGGGCGCCGACTTTTCCATCGTATGACTCAACACGTCCTCTGGACATTGCCTCAAAATCGGAGAATCCAGCCCATGATGGTTGGAGGCAATCAAAGTGCTAAAGAGAAAAGGCATTGGGCCATTGCTCCAAGCGCATTAATCTTTTCACTTTTGGCACCTTAGGGGAACAGGTCAATAGATTTTGGTTGCGACATCAAAGGCAGCAATAAAACATTTCCAAACACCATCTCTTAACAAAGAAATAACCTGCACTTGCTCATATACAATCTCCTGATGTCTGAAAGCCTCCTCAGACAGAGTTATTATCAAAATTACGACGCAGCAACAGTTGTTCCACCCAGTCAGTGTTGGTCTTTATCCTACACATGAAGAGTATCCTAATGCCCTGATCTCATCCTGTTCCCACATCTCTCTCTTCTGCTTTCTTCTAACCATCTACCTCGCCTATTTGTAACCCTGAATTGCTTCAATGCTCATGGGTGCTGGAAAATTGCATTGTTCATCAGCACACATTTCATCATGAAGTTTTAATGTCTTCTCTAGGACTTTCATGCTATTTGATGATTCCTCTTTATGTTTCATAGTTCCTAATTTCTTTTGTAGTCATTTCTGTGTTTCTTCCGAGGGCAATCCATCATGTTCTTACTGGACATATACATTTCATAACTGGAACCTTCATTTCTACTTGTGTTAACTTCAGCCAGACCCTCTTGGCTTCACTGTTGGTCAGGTCCGTCTCCAATGAAGCATTGACTTGCTTCCATTCTCTCAGTGACCTCCTTCTGGGTCTTTGGTTGCCACCCTTCTGGGGTCTTTCATTGCCCTCCTTCTGAGATCTACCATTGCCCTCCTTCAGGGGTCCTCCAGTGCCCTCCTTCTGGGGTCTTCCAGTGCCCTCCGTCTGGGGTTTTTGATGCCTCTTTTTTGAGGTCTTGCATTACATCATCCACAAGGTCTTCATTGGTTATGGACCTTTTATCTGGGATCATCTCTAATTTTCCTTCGATAGCTGCTTGTTTCTCCTTGTGGTTGCTGCTTTAAGTGCATTACCACTTTAAATACGTTTCCACTTTAAGACTGCCAACTTTTTTTACTGAGCTGCAAGTCGCTGCCAGCATTCTCTGTGTTTTCCCCATTCTTTTTCCTGTTCTTCCAAAGCCTGTTTTTTGTGCTTCCTTTTCCTCTTTTGTGTGGACAACCTTGCAGCAACTCTTTTTTTTCTGTTCATCTTCTGTTCCACTTTCCTCACACTCAAAATCTCAGCTTTTGCTTCCCAGGGTTACTTCGTCTGATCCCCCTATTGTACATTTCTAAACTTTTACTGGCCAATTCAGGTTTGTTCTGTGTTTGCTCCTCGCCTCCCAGTCAGCAAGGTGACTGGAGGTTCACCTCTGCACCTTGCTCGCCCTTCTTGTGGATTCTGAACAGTGGGTCCCACCATGCCCTCTCCGTTGACCATGCAGCTCGGAGTGGTAGATCCTCCTCGACTCTACACCACTCAGGGTTTGCCAATATCTCAACATCTCAAATGGGCCCATTTGTCCAAAGACAGGCATTAGAGTGAGTATTTTTTTCTTCAGACTTAGATTAAAACAGGATGCTCACAGATGTTGGGCCAGAGGCAGTGTGAGGATAATTTTATCCCCGTTGCCAGATGCAATTATGCACATTCACAGACTTCATTAGAAACACAAAAGATATTTATTCATAAGAAAAACCGTAGAGGCCAACAGCACACCAGCTGCCCCAGTCTCCTACATGTCTTCTAGGTGATTGCACACTCTTAGTCAAAGTTGGTCCTCCAAGTCAGGTGACCCTCTTCTGCTGTGTTGGCCAGAAAGGGGCAATCTCCACGCCAAGCACAAAGGAAGGAAGGTGGTTGTGGTTGTTGGGAGTTCAACCATTTCAGTTCATTGAATCAAAGAATCCCTACAGTGCAGAAGGAGGCTATTCGGCCTATCGAATCTGCACCGATACACACTGCCTAATACCCCTAATCTAACCTGCAGATCCCTGGACACCGAGGGGCAATTTATCATGGGCAATCCACCTAACCTACACATCTTTGGACTGGGGAAGGAAACCGGAGCACCCGGAGGAAATCTACGCAGCCACGGAGAGAATGTACAAACTTCACACAGTCATGCAATGCCGGAATTGAACCCAGGTCCCTGGTGTTGTGAGGGAGCAATGATAACCACTGTACTACCATGCCACTCCTTCCAGTACATCACTGAAGGAGTTTCTCAGGGTAGTGTCTTAGGCCCAACCATCTTTTGCTGCTTCAGCAATGACCTCCCTTCTATCAAAAGGTCATAGGTGGGGATGTTGGCTGATGATTGCACAATGTTCAACATTGATGACTCCTCAGATACTGACGCTGTCCGTGCCCAAATGCAGCATGACCTGAACAACATTCATATTTGTGCTGATAAGTGGCAAGAAACATTTGCACCAAATAAGTATCAGGTGTTGACCATCTCCAACAAGAGAGAATCTAACCATCACTTCCTGACATCCAATGGCATTACCATCACTGAATCGGCCATTATCAACATTTCGGGTGTTACCATTGACCAAATTTGAACTGGACTAGCCATATAAATACTGTGGCTACAAGAGCAGGTCAGAGGTGAGGAATCCTGCAGCAAGTAACTCACCTCCTGACTTCCCAAAGCCTATCCACCATCTACCAGGCCCAAATCAGGAATTTGCTGCAAGGAACTCATCAAAGCTCCTTTGACAGAATCTTCCAAACCTGTGACCTCAACCATCCATAAGGACAAGGGCAGCAGGTACACCGCCATCTGCATATTTCCCTCCAAGCCATACATCATCCCGACTTGGAACTATATCGTTGGGCCTTCACTGTCACTGGGTCAAAATCCTGGAACTCTCTTCTAATAGCACCCTCATTGATGAAAAGCTGGACCTCAATTCCCTAACAAGGGCACGACATACCTTGTTAGAATCCTGGATGATTTTCACATTCTCAGCTCCAAACTTGTCACCGTACAGCTTGAGGAGTCTCTCAGATATTTCTGGCAGCCTGGTCAGTTTGGGCTCCTTGTAGATGTATTCTTTTCCATCTTCCTCTTCAAAGAAGCTCTATTAAACAAAATAAGCACCCAATAAGATAAAGAATTTATCATTGCGAATTCCTAAGCTAAAGGAAGGTTACACATGCCTGAGAGGAGGTACAATGAAGAATCATAAAACCATAAGACCATAAGACAGAATCATAAGACCAACCATTAAATTGTCATGAGAGGTTGAGGAAAGACTGAGTCAGAAGGACTATATTATCTGGTGTTGAGAAGAATGAGAGATAATTGCTGGAAGAAAATAAATCTGAGAGGGCTTGACAGGCTGAGAGATTGTTTCACATGGCGGCATACTCCCAGAGTGAGTAGCCAATCATTTAGGACTGAGACGAGGAGAAATTATTTCTCGCTGGAGTTGTGAATCTCAAATTCTCTGCTCCAAGAGATTTGGATACTAAGGGAATCAAGGTATAGTAGAATTGATGTAGCCATGATCCTATGACCCACTCATGCTCCTGTTTCTTATGATCTTGTGTTAATGGCCTTGCACCTTCCTTGATTTCCAATTACAATTAGGGATGGAACTGGTGCATTCCATACATTTAGTCTTGGGTCCCAAATGGTAAATACACCAGTGGACAACTTTAACATTTCTTCTCCCAGCACAGAGGCATCGTAGCTAAGTGAAGACTGAGTGAGCATTACACATTGGCATTCATTTTCTAGTTAAAAATTGCAGAAAGCCTAATCCAAACCGGGCCCACAGAGCAAGGAACTGGAGAATGCAGTGCCCAGATTGTACATTTTCTACGGGCTGGATTCTCTGCAGTCCCACGCCAAAATCGCGTTTAGCATGGCGGCGGAGAATCCAATTTCACAACGAAATTGGGACCCGAGAATCGGTGTGATCACGGAGTACTCTGCGCGACTGGGGGCCCATTGACAAGAGCCCAGCCCAGTGATCCTCTGCTCCCGACTGGCCGAGTTTCCGACGGCGTGGAACTAAACTGCTAGTGCCGGTCAGGATGCCCGCGTAGAGGCTGCGGACTTAGTCTGCGACCGCCCTGGTGGGGGAGCGGGGGCATCGGACACCAGGGGAGCCTTATAAGTGGCCGGGGAACAGATCCCTGTGGTCGGATGCTTGGGCGCACGGCCGATCGGGGGGGTGGTCGGTCTAGTTTTCATGAGTGGCTCTGCGGTCAGAGTCCTCCATAGTGCTCGGCATATGCCGCTGTGCATATGTGCGGACTGAAAACCGGAAGTGCGGGGGCCCGTATCCGCAGCTAAAGCTGCGTGAATTACTCTGGGTCCCTGCTAGCCTCCTGCAGGGCTGTGAATTAGCTCCACCTAATCCCAGGAATCTCCAGAATAAAACGCCAGTGTTTTTACGCCGGCAGCATAGTCCCATTTTGGGAGAATCCAGCCCAAGATGTTTACTTACAGGGTCAGCTGTGGTTTTGAATCGGAGAGTTACAGGCTCAAATTAGCACTGCAGAAACTTGCTGACGCAGAAACTAAGTTGGCACAACTGTGCAATATTGAGGGAGTGCCGCACTGTCAAAGTTGCAATCTTTTGGATGGGATTTAAAACAGAGATCTCTCAGTTCTCTGTCCTCTCAGGCAAATCCACAAGATACCATGGCACTGTTTGAAGAATGTTGAGGGAGTTCACTCAGTGCCTTGGCCAATAGTTCTGTCAACATCACAGAAGCAGACTGTTCATAATAACATTGCCCTATGTGGGAGCTTGCCATTGTTGATCAGCCTGCTCCTAGTATCCGCAAATTGAACATCTGACCTTCTTGCTGAGGCCACTGCCGTTGCTACATCACAGCGGTGACTACATTTCAAAAGTACTTCATTTTCTGTAAAGATAACTGACCTACATTGGTGGCTGGCTAAAAAATGCTTCCATTTTTAAATTATCATTTTTGCCTATCTTTGTAATCTCCTCCAACCCCACCGTTTTTTCAGATATATGCACTTGTCTAAATCCAGACTCTAGAGCAATCCCAATTTTAATCGCTCCAACATCGGTAGGGCAGCACGGTAGCACAGTGGTTGGCACAGTTGCTTTGCAGCTTCAGGGTCCCAGGTTTGATTCTCGGCTTGGGTCACTGTCTGTGTGGAGTCTGCACGTCCTACCCGTGTGTGCGTGGGTTTCCTCTGGGTGCTCCGGTTTCCTTCCCCAGTCCAAAGATGTGTAGGTTAGGTGGATTGCCCATGATAAATTGCCCTTAGTGTCCAAAAAGGTGAGGTGGAGTTACTGGATTACGGGGATAGGGTGGAGACGTGGGCTTAAGTAGAGTGCTCTTTCCAAGGAGACTTGATGGGCCGTATAGCCTCTTTCTGTGCTGTATATTCTATGGTTCTACGTTGCCTTCAGTGATCTGGTCCCAGGCTCTGAAATTCCCACCCTAAATCTCTCCACCTGGCTTTTCTCCATTAAGGCATTCCTTAAAACCTATTTCTTTGGACAAGTTTCTGGTCATTTGCCCTAACTTCTCCCTATGTGGCTTGGTGCAATATTCTGCCTCACAATGATCCTGTGAAGCTCCTTGGGATGTTTTTATTACATTAAGAGTGCTGTATAAATTCAGTCTTTTGTCGCGAAGAATTTTGGAACACTGAGGTTGAAAAAGATCTCAGAGTTGGGTGAATTTGTGCAGGCATCCATCTTGCATTAGGTTACTCACCTGGCCGTAAAAAGCAACTCGGAAAAATGTTCCCAGTAGTCTCCGCCCAGTGTGAAGGACATGAATGATTTTCTTGTAAGCTTCGTTCAGTGTGCTATATATGAAAGCAAGTTTCTGAAAAAAAAGAGAGGCAAGAACTTATGAATAGGTTGAAACAAGACACTGGATTCGAGGTTTATAAATGTGGTTCGGAGATGTACCACAAATGACGCTGCACAGACACAAGCCAAACATATTGTAAAAGGTGAGATTGTTAAAGGGCAAAATGTTACTAAAACCTAGTAGAGTGTGAGGCTCAGGCTGAAAACCGGCATCTATATCTCCAGATGCACAGCCGAGTTTTCGGACCAGATGTTCAGGCACTCGATGCAGAGAATCTGTGGGCGGCGTTTACGCCACCACTCTGGTGGGGTGGGTCTGATAGATTGGGGCGTCATCTTTAAAAGATGCCCGAATCAGCTGGAATTAAAATCTACTACGTGGATATGGAGGACATCCCCCACCCCCGCCACAAGCATTGGGGTCACACACCCTTACCCACTGTGGGGGTATTGGGGCTCTGTTCTCTAACCCCTCCAACCACTCAAGTGTTAGGTGTCACCCTCCTTCTTCCCCCTCCTCAGCCCCACTTCTCAGGCATCGCCACCCACCCCACCACACAAAGTGAAACCCCCCCGCCAACCACATACAAGGTGAACAGAGGACCCGCCAATGGCACTGCCCCCTGTCCCAGGTTGGCACTGCCACAGTGGCAGTGCCAACCTGTGGCATTTGATGTCCCTCTTGCCCCCTGGGGGCAATAGTTACCTTGACTTGGAAATATATCGCCGCTCCTTCACTGTTGCAACATCCTAGTAACATCCTCCCAAACAACACAGTGGGTGTACCGCCACCTCAAGGACTGCAGCGGTTCAAGAAGACAACTCACCACTACCTTCTGAAGGGCAACTAAGGATGGGCAAAGAAATACTGGCCTAACCAGCGACACCCACATCCCAGAAATTAATTTATTAGAAAAGCATTTTCCATTCAACTGATTTCCATTCTGATACAGCTGTTGTAAACCTTGCCAATGTGACGTCACATTGGTGAGCTATAAATATACAAATATTTAGTGAGGGGTTCATGTGGCTGGGAAGCCCTATAATAACATGCCAATGCATTGAAATGTATGGTGGGAACCTTGTTACCTCGCCGGCGAGAGCTGGGGAAAATCGGGATATGAGGCCTCACCAGTGAGAATCTTCTGTCACAACTCTCACAGGATTTTGCACACGTGTCACCGTTTACGCTCAAGGCGAATGGAGACGCAAAATTCCAACACCGCCCCTTCGACACCGGAGACCTGATTTTCCTGATCGGACAGGGTTTGAGGTGCTTCGGGTGGGATTTAAAAATTATAGGAAGGCAGCAGAAACCTGGGGCGGGATTCTCCGACCCCCTGCCGGGTCGGAGAATCGCTGGGGGTCGGCGTAAATCCCGCCCCCGCCGGCCTCCGAATTCTCCCACCCCCCCCAAAACCCGGCGTGGTGTGAGTCGCGCCGCCCGCCTCGGAGAATGGAGGGGTCCGGCGTGACTCAATGGGCCCCGAGGCCGCCCGAATTCTCCGGCCCGCGATGGGCCGAAGTCCTGCCCGCCTGTAGCCGGTCGTGCCGGCGTAAATGGGCGTTGGTCCCTTACCGGGTTATTGAGGGGTCGCGGGGGGATCTGGTGCCGGGATGTGCCCCCATGGTAGCGTGGCCCGCGGTTGGGGCCCACTGATTCGCGGGCGGGACTGTGCCGTGGGGGCACTCTATTCCTTCCGCACCGGATGCCGTGGTCATCCGCCATTCATGGTGCGGAAGTGACTCCGTGAGCGCATGTGCGGGGATGACGTCAGCAGACGCTGATGCTCCCCGCGCATGCATGGACCCGCCCCGGCCGGCGGAGTCCCTTCGGCCCCGGCTGGCGTGGCGCCAAAGGCCTTCCACGCCGGCAGGCGGGGTGCAAACCGCTCCGCCGCCGGTCTAGACCCTGAAGGTGCAGAGGATTACGCACCTTTGGGGTGGCCCAACGCCGGAGTGGTTCCTGCCACTCCACTGCGCCGTTTCTGCCCGCCCCGCGATTCCCGGAGAATCCCGCCCCTGGTTTCCTGCTCCCATGCCCGACACTGGCAAGCTTCACCGGTACAGGATAAGCGGGTGGGCTGGTAGCCTGCGCACTGATGTCCCGCCATTGCCGGCATTATTACACAAGCGGGCATTTCAGACCTTCCCCAGTTTTCTTGGAATCGGGTCACTTTTGGTTGGCGATATGAATATCACCAACTCAGAGATGTCAGGTGGCGAAATTCTCCGGTATCGGCACGATGTCCGCCGACCGGCGCCAAAAACGGCGCAAATCAGTCCGGCATCGCGCCGCCCCAAAGGTGCGGAATCCTCCGCATCTTGGGGGGCCGAGCCCTAACCTTGCAGGGCTAGGCCCGCGCCGGACTGATTTCCGCCCCGCCAGCTGGCAGAAAAGGCCTTTGGTGCCCCGCCAGCTGGCGCGGAAATGACATTGCCGGGCGGCGCATGCGCGGGAGCGTTAGTGGCCGCTCATGGCATCCCCGCGCATGCGCAGTGGAGGGGGTCTCTTCCGCCTCCGCCATGGTGGAGACCGTGGCGAAGGCGGAAGGAAAAGAGTGCCCCCATGGCACAGGCCCGCCCGTGGATCGGTGGGCCCCGATCGCGGGCTAGGCCACCGTGGGGGCACCCTCCGGGGCCAGATCGCCCACCCGCGCCGCCTTGTCCCGCCGGTAAGAGAGGTAGTTTAATCCACGCCGGCGGGACAGGCATTCTAGCAGCGGGACTTCGGCCCATCCGGGCCGGAGAATCGCCGGGGGGGGGCCCGCCAACCGGCACGGCGCGATTCCCGCCCCCGCCAAATCTCCGCTGCCGGAGAATTCGGCAACCGGCGGGGGTGGGATTCACGCCAGCCCCCGGCGATTCTCCGACCCGGTGGGGGGGTCGGAGAATCTCGCCCCATGAGTGAAACTATATTTTGGAGGCGGGAACTGAAACCCCTGGCGATGGGTTCCATGCTCGGCTCTCCTATGATTGCGCCCTATACTTAGCTGGATCCTTCAAAGACATTCCTATGTTTGTTTGGAATCTCTTGTCAATTGTAGATCAGTTGCATTTAATTATATACCGGTGGAGAATATTAATGGAAGTTTAATTTGAGCAGGTATAAAAATACACTTAATGAAACTGTATGGTTGAGTTAGCTGCACACTTGCCTGCTTTTGTTGTGAATGCTGCAAATGTGGTGACTTTTAGAAGATTTGTTTGAAACATAGGGCAGGATTCTCTAGCCTCCCAGCCGCGTGTTTCTTAGCTGCGGGAGACTGCGCTCCATTCACTGGCGGAGAGATTCTCTGTTCTCGCCGATGTTAATGGGAATTTTCATTGAAGCAACCCCAAGCTGCCGGGAAACCCGCAGGAGGGGGTGGTGCTGCCGGAGGGGCCGGAGAATCCTACCGCCAACAAGCGGTCAGAGAATTCCGGCCAAAGTGTGATTTCTATAAATATGTGTGTCTGATGTTGTGTTTGATGTTCTTATTTTTAATATTGTGCCTTTGTGCTTTGCACTGTATGGCAATGAAGATAAATAAGTAAATGTTTCACTCTGTAAATACATTTTAGTTTGAGTAAAGATTGGTTCCATCTGTCAGTAAACATGCAGGCTTTATTGAATATAACTGCTCTGGGGAAGGTGGGGGGTCTATGACCCTGACCCCATGCTCATCACTGATTAATTTGTACTGAAACAAAGTGGTCAAATATTCCTGGTGACATGAAACAGGAGTCAATTAATTTCCCGATATGCAACCATTTCCCTTTGAATGAGATGATTATAACGAGGCCATCTGTCAGCCATATCCAAAAAACAGATGACCTAATTAGGAAAGCTTGGCTGAGTGCCAAGAATGTCAACTGCACTGAACTCGGCAGGCAATGCTGACAAAGCCACTGAGAGTAGTGCAAGCATTGTGTGACTGACATTTCTGTTGTAGTCAGTATTTAAGTTTATTGATATGTTTTATTCAATGCCTGTATGATCCTTTACCCGAGATTAAGTGGTGTGCAGTGGATAGATGCATCTGATTTTGATACTATGAACGCCTCTGATTGATTGAAAGTTTTATGATTCGGTAAGGGGGGAAGTAATTTCAATGGGAATGTCAATGGCGATTTTATTTTGGTTGCTGACTTGGGATTGGGCTCCCCCATGGTCCACAACATTTCTGAGCTGTAAACTATGTCTACTAACGGAACGGGCTTAATTCCATCCAAAGGATGGGTGTTTGCATTTCCACCTTTGCAATGGAGGGGCAAGGGCAGGGTTGCTGTGTGCAGGTTCGTTACTTGTACCCTTATCCCATGCCGGTGAAAACTGCTGGAATGCAGATGGGAATCCCGGAATTGGGTCCCGCCTGCCATTTCCCAAGGGCTCTACTCCACAAACTCTGAGCCGATGGTTCTCCAGCTCTTGTTGCTAGTGGATGGAAACTAAATGCAACATATTGGGAGTGTTTTACTGGAGTAGGGAACCCTATAACCAGGACAGTCTCAGGTTCAGCTCTTCTAAATGAACAATGGGCACATACCTCGAATTCTCTCTGTTTCTCATAGATAGGAATGATGAACTTGTAAATCACTGCCATTAACTCATAGCGTTCCGCATTCCACAGCCCATCTGCACACTTCTCCAATAGCTCCACAAGCACATCCTGCAGAGAACACAGAATATTCACCATGCGACCACAGAGACAGCCAGAGTATTTGAACAAAGCCAAGCCTGTGTTGCATCTGATTGTATACAACTGTAACTAAACTAGTCTAGCTGACATTTTGGGTGTAGCAGTGTTAGATCTTTTAATACTCACCAAGCTAAAAAGGACTTTTATCTTTCATAATGTCCAAAAGCACTTTTGAATTAAATTATCATTGTCGCGCAGAGCAATTACCACAACCAATTTGAGCACAGCAAGATCCCACACACATCGATTTTATAATAGCCAGGTAATGTAATTTCGTGACACGGTTAAGGGAAAATTATTGGTGAAGACACCAGGGGAAAACTGCTACTCCTCCGAAAATACTTCTGTGGGATCTTTTCTGGCCACATGAGAGAGTAGGTGAGCCTTCGGTTCAATATCAAATTTGACAGATGTCACACTCCCTCAGTTCTGCACGAGAGTATTATAAGTTCTGTTGCAGTTTTAGCAGGAAGTGAAGCATTTAGTTGTTGGATGAGGCCTGGTGGTCAGCTGTCCACATCTCAGGGTAGCTCAGTCCTTTATGTTTTCAAAACCGATTCAATCCATTTGCCTGTGGGCTGATCGTTGTCCCATTGGTCCTGTGCACATTTGCTGTTAATTTCAAGCCAAATTACACTAACTCCAAGCTTGTCAGTGACTACAGAACTGGTGTCTCTCTCTATCGTGATGCCCCATCCCAATCTGAAATATGATTTTAGGTAGGGTAAATAGTGTTTGACTAATTTTCTAGAGTTCTTCGAAGATGTAATGAGCCAAGTAGGTAATAGCGATCTTGCAGATGCAGTCCTGTAGACTTTCAGAAGGCATTTAATAAGGTGCTACACAAAATGTTAATAAATAAGGTAAGATCAGATGGTATTCGGGTAATTCATTAACCTGAATAGAAGACTGGCTAACCAAGAAGATAGATAGTTGGGATAAATGGGTCCTTTTCTTGTTGAAAAGATGTATCTAGTGGGGTGCCTTTGGTGCCTCACTTTCGCACCAGTTCCCATTATCCAAACCTCTTGGGAGTACAGACACTAAGAGTCAAATGGACTCCTCTTGTGCTGTAAAAAGTGTGTAATTCTGTGGAGGGAGTTGGCCAACTCGTTCCAAATTAAGGGTATCTCCTCCAGTCAGAGCTGGATGGGCACTGCCTCAACCCAATTCACATGATATCCTGGCAGCCCATCCAGGCCTCGAACGCTGGGGTCAGAAGTGAAAGGTCAGAGTCCAACTCGCTGTGCCACCTAGTTTCCCAGTTCTACATCCTGAAGTTCCTTAAACATCACACTATCGTGTTACCCTTCAAGATGGGTGTTCCAAAAACTGGCCTGAAATAGCACATATTGTATATTTCCATTGTGAGATGGAACTGAAGAATCACACATAATTACTGGTCAGGGTGGGACTATACCATTGAGCTGGGAAATTAAAAGAAAAATCACCAAATCAGTGTGGTAAATTTCAGCTCAACTACAATTCAAACCTCAGTTAATTTCATAGAATCATAGAATTTACAGTGCAGAAGGAGGCCATTCGGCCCATCGAGTCTGCGCCGGGCCTTGCAAAGAGCACCCTACTTAAGCCCACGGTTCCACCTATCCCCGTAACCCCACCTAACTTTTGGACGCTATGGGGCAATTTAGCATGGCCAATCCACCTAACCTGCAGATCTTTGGACTGTGGGAGGAAACCAGAGCACTCAGAGTAAACCCACACAGACATGGGGAGAAAGTGCAAACTCCACACAGACGGTCACCCGAGGCCGGAATTGAACCCGGGACCCTGGAGCTGTGAGGCACCAGTGCTAACCACTGGAAGCTTACACTGATTGAGGAATAAGTGTAAACTGGAACACCCCAAATTTTTATATACAGATCTATGTTTATGCGCAGATATAGATATATGTTGCATTAAAAATGCCACCAAACAGATTTGCACTTATGAAGCATATTTTGATCTCAGGATGCGCCACAAAATTTCACAGCCATTTGTCTCCACGATGAAATACTGTCACTGTCATAAAGTAGGACACACAAAGCAAGCTTTCACAAACAACGATACAAAGTTTTTCAGGCAATCTGTCTTATCAATAATGATGGTTGTGGCAAATAAAATGTTGCCTGGGACCCAAGAAATGCACTTGTAATAACCCCCATGAGGCCAATGGGAAAACCGTATTTGATCTCCCTGTGGGGCTCATGGAATACAAGCTTCCCCATCGGGCGGAGGCACACCCAGCTGGCGCTCGGATGACTAACCTTCCAAGCCGGCCCGAATGGGGACTGTGAAGTGTACATAGTTTGCTGCCGTGGTCAGACTTTTGTTACCTTAAATAAATTCTATGTTCATCCTGGTTTCCTGGTCATTAAAGCCCTCCTCTTTTTTCAACTAGTGTCATGGGACCTTTTACGCCCCGAGAGGGCAGATGCAACCTCAGTTTAACATCACACCCCAAAGGTGGCACGTGTGGTGTTCTTTGTGATTCTTGTTCTCAGGATGGATGTTGCAGTGTTCACAAAGACCACAGAAGCTAAGTTAATTAACAAAGCTAACTTTTATTTCCACTACTTATTAAAGCTCGACCACTTACTCCTACAGTAAACAATAATCTAGTAATCTACTATCTACACTCTACTGACACTAGTTTCTACACTCTATCTATAACTGTACTCTGACGTCTTCTCTGCACTCTCTCCAGCCCTCTCCCAGAAGCCTGCGAGTCAGTGCTTTATATAGTTCTGCATCTAGCTCCATCTAGTGGTTGATTATGATATTACATCAACCCTTTGTATTCTGAACATTTCACATGTCACAGCAAGCTTTGATAAAACAGCACTTCCTCAGTACTGCCAATCTCGAAAAGGCGTTTAAACCTCCAGGTGCTCCGGTTTCCTCCCACTGTCCAATGATGTGCAGGTTAGGTGGATTGGCCATGCTTAATTGCCCTTAGTGTCCAAAAAAGGTTAGGTGGGGTTACTGGGTTATGGGGATAGGGTGGAGGCAGAGGGCTTAAGTAGAGTGCTCTTTCCAAGGGCCGATGCAGACTCGATGGGCCAAATGGCCTCCTTCTGTAAATTCTATGACTTGGGGTTAAACACATGACCACCCGACATGGATGAGAGGTGACTTGATTGAATCATATAAGCTCCTGAGGGGTGTTGACAGGGTGAATGTGGAGAGGATGCTTCCTCCTGTGGGAGAATTTAGAACTAAGGGTTAGTGTTTAAAAATTAGGAGTCTCCCGTTTAAAACCATTGATGAAGCAAAATTCTTTCTTCCTCAAAAGGTGGTGGAGGCAGAGAATTTGGATAGTTTTAAGGCAGAGCTGGATAGATTCTTGCTAAGCAAGGGGGTGATCGGTTATCGGGGGTGTCGGGTTGCAGATTTGAGGTTATTATCCAATCAGCCATGATCTTATTAAATGGCGGAGCAGGTTCAAGGGGTTGAATGGCCTCCTCCCGCTCATTGTTTGTACGTTCGTAAAGCTGACCCGAAACTTTGAAATGCCTAGTCTGGCAACTGTGTCTCCTTGACGCCATACATTTTATAGAATGGCTACAGGCAGTAACTTCTGAAAAGAGCCTGTAAGGGGAACTCAAGTAACCAGAAGAAAGCAAAGTTTGTGGAACTAAGTGTGCGTGAGTCAGTGCTCTGCAAACAACAGCTTAGGTAAGAGGTTTAGCCGGACCACAGATATGGAGAACTCAGCCATAAGAAAGTACATAGAAAGAAAATTTCATATCAGATCAACTGTTTGACCAGGGCAATGGCTTGAGATGGTAGTATGGAATTTGAGGATGTTGAGGTATGCTTGAAGAAGTCTCTTTGGTGGTAATCTAAGTTCAAGCCTACTTCGAGATGAAATATTTCCAATGTGGTGTATCTAAGAGGTTAGCTGAAGGGTATAAAGGAAAATTTGTACATTTGTGCAGCATCTTTCATGATCCCCAAACATCCCATTGCGCTTCACAGCCAATGGAATTATTTTTGAAGTTCAATCACTGCTTCGGTGCAGCAAATTTGTATAGAACAAGCGCCCACAAGCAGCAAAAAAGATTCAACATATAATTTGTTTGGGTGACGTGCGAGGGATAGGTATTGGCCAGAACACCACTCTCATGTATTTTTTCGAAGAGTACAGTAGGATATTTTACAAACGCCTGAGAGGGCTGATGTTTAATGTTTCATTGGAAAGACTGCACCCCGACAGTCGAGAACTTACTTGCGGTGCGGCACTTGGGAGTGCGCTCAGCTTTCTGAAGGGAAACTTGAGCCTATGATTTTCTGACTCACGAGGCGAAAGTGATGCACTGAAACCATGGCTACACACTCTCCATATGGCCCCCAAAAGCCATCGCCGCAAAGCCAGAATAGTAGCAATGCTGCACTAGTGTTAAAGTTATTCACTGCAAATCATGAGCTAGGGCTCAGACCAAACTGGATCTAGATTGGAAACACTCAAACCTGTTTCAGCAAAGCATGATCTGATTCCTTTTGTTGCTATAATTGACACAGAACTTCTCTCACTTGAAAAATGGAACCACTTGAGGGTCAGGTATTATTCTGCAAGACTGCATGCCTCACTTCACCAAACACCCGGCAAAATATGGATTCTTTCCTGAATCCTAGCCCTTGCCACCAGTTTTATTTCTGACCAAGTGCATTGATCCTTTGATCTGTCCCCTCACCCTGGTTGTGTAAAACCGGCAAGCAGTAATTCCAAGAGCAACCATTCAGAACATTGGCAGTCAGTCCAGCCTCTCGAACATGTTCCACCAATCCATGAGATGAGGGCTGATTAAAACCTCAACCTGCCGCCACTCTACGTCACTTACCTCGGACAAATCTCTCGATTTTCACCTCAAAAATCTGATTGATTTGCAAAAGACAAATGTGATGTGAGAAAGAGTTTTTCCTCACAGCGAGTGGCACGGGTCTGGAATGCACTGCTTTCGAGGAATCAAGGTTTTCAAGAGGGCATCAAGAGGATTATTTGATGAGGAACAGTGTGCAGGGGTATGGGGAAAAGGAAGGGGAATGGCACTAAGTCGTGATGATCGTTTGGAGAGCTGGTACAGACACGATGAGCTAAACGTCCTCCTTCTGCACCGTAACAATTCGGTGATCTCCGATCTCCCCCATCACAGTCTCCTGTGGGAAAGCACCACATTTTGTGTGAAAAATGCTTCCAGATTTCACTCACGGTCTGGCTCTAATGTAAGAGTCTGTTCCCCTTGTTCTTAATACCCTCACCAGAGGAAATAGGTTCCCTGCATCTACCTTAATGGGGCAGATTTAGCACAGTGGGCTAAACAGCTAGCTTGTGATGCAGAACAAGGCCAGCAGCGCGGGTTCAATTCCCATACCGGCCTCCCCGAACAGGCGCCGGAATGAGGCGATTAGGGGCTTTTCACATTAACTTCATTGAAGTCTACTTGTGACAATAAGCGTGTGGTAATACCAGGGGCGTCATTCTCCGACCCCCCGCCGGGTCGGAGAATGGCCGTTGGCCGCCGTGAATCCCGCCCCCGTCGAAGTCTCCGGTACCGGAGATTGGGCGGGGGCGGGAATCGGGCCGCGCCGGTTGGCGGGACCCCCCGCTGGATTCTCCGGCCCGGATGGGCCGAAGTCCCGCCCAGAAATTGCCTGTCCCGCCGGCGTAAATCAAACCTGGTATTTACCGGCGGGACCAGGCGGCGTGGACGGGCTCCGGGGTCCTGGGGGGGGGGGCGCGGGGCGATCTGACCGCGGGGGGTGCCCCCACGGTGGCATGGCCCGCGATCGGGGCCCACCGATCCGCGGGCGGGCCTGTGCCGTGGGGCACTCTTTCCCTTCCGCCTCCGCCACAGCCTCCACCATGGCGGAGGCGGAAGAGACTCTCCCCACTGCGCATGCGCGGGAAACTGACAGCGGCCGCTGACGCTCCCACGCATGCGCCGGGAAACTGACAGCGGCCGCTGACGCTCCCGCGCATGCGCCGCATTTCCGCGCCAGCTGGCGGGGCAACAAACGCCATTTCCGCCAGCTGGCGGGGCGGAAATCCCTCCGGCTTCGGCCTAGCCCCTCAATGTTGGGGCTAGGCCGCCAAAGATGCGGAGCATTCCGCACCTTTGGGCCGGCGCGATGCCCGTCTGATTGGTGCCGTGTTTGGCGCCAGTCGGCGGACATCGCGCCGTTGGGGGAGAATTTTGCCCCAGGTATTGCAGTACCTGAGAGGTGGATGGCCATTGGTTAGATCCAGGAGTCTACCATTGGCTGATGTACATAGCACCGCCCTGGGAGGCGGAGTATAAGAACAAATGCCGTCCCAGCAACCTTCACTTTCTGTATCGAAGCTGCTGGGAAAGAGTTCTAGCAGATTAAAGCCTATTAGTTATGACTCACCTTGTCTTTAGAGTAATTGGTTGCGCATCAATTTAATCTGCGACAACTTCAGCTCAGCCCCCACGCGGACAACTCTGCTGCTCTTTTCAAACATTGGCTGGCGTGCTTTAAGTGCTACCTCGACACGGCCACCGACACCCCCACAGAAGGACAAAGGATGCATCTCCTACGCTCAAGGGTCAGCCCTGGGATCTACCCTCTTATCGAGGAGGCAGCGAATTATGCTGCCGCGATCGAGCTGCTAGAAGGACATTATATCCGCCCTGTGAACCAGGTCTACGCTTGTCACCTGCTGGCGGCTAGGAGGCAAAGGCCCGAGGAAACGTTGGAAGACTTCTACCGGGCGCTGCTGGTGCTGGACCGAAACTGTCGCTGCCCGCCAGTTTCGGGGAACGAGCACACGGAACCTTTGATCAGGGATGCTTTTGTGGCAGTTATGACCTCCCCCGATATCCGCCGAAGGCTCCTAGAAATGGACACTCTGGGACTTGCAGAGGCACAGGCCCTGGCGGGGTCCATGGACGCTGCATATAAAAACACGCTGTCCTTTGCTCCCGATCGCGCGGCGGCCCCCTGGGCTGCGTGGCACCCCGTAGCGGCAGCCCCTCAGACCTTTCCCCTGACCTCGCAAGCCTGCACGGCGAGGTCACCGCTGTTTCTTCTGCGGGCTGCCGAATCATCCCCGCCCGTGCTGCCCGGCCCGCACCGCCACTTGCAAAGGGTGCGGCAAGAAGGGCCACTATGTGGGGGTTGCCAGGCCCGCGCTGTGGCCGCAGTCTCCAGCGACTATCGGCAACCCCCCTTTCAGGCCCCGACCGCCCAGAGCTCACCGCCACCCCCCTATCCTAAGGCCAAGTGCGAGCTGTGGGCGTGGCCATTTTGCCCCCCCCCGGACACCACGCTGGACGGGTGGGCGCCACCATTTTGTCCCTCGCCGCCGCCATCTTCTTCATCCCCGGACACCATGAGCGACCCATGGGTGACGCCATCTTGGACGGGGCCCCAGGCCCCCAGCACAGCCGACTACATGCTGCCCGACCAGAACTCTCCATTACTGCAGCGGGCCTCGGTGACTCTGGACCAGAGTCGGCCCCGGACGCTGGAGAAAGCTACAACGACGATCTCCATCAACAGCCACGAGACGTCGTGCCTGATTGACTCTGGGAGCATGGAAAGCTTTGTTCACCCTGACATGGTAAGGCGCTGTTCTCTTGTCACCCATCCCGTAAATCAAAGGATCTCCCTGGCCTCCGGGTCACACGCGGTGGAGATAAAGGGGTTCTGCCTAGCGAACCTCACTGTCCAAGGCAGGGAATTCCACAATTTCCACCTGTACATCCTGCCGCACCTGTGCACAGCCACCCTCCTTGGGCTGGATTTCCAGTGCCATCTGCAAAGCCTGACTTTTAAATTCGGCGGCCCTATACCCCCCTTACTGTCTGCGGCCTCGCGACCCTTAAGATCGACCCGCCTTCCCTGTTTGCGAACCTCACCCCGGATTGCAAACCCGTCGCCACCAGGAGCAGATGTTACAGTGCCCAGGACCGGACCTTTATCAGGTCGGAGGTCCAGAGGCTGCTGAGGGAAGGCGTCATCGAAGCAAGCAACAGTCCCTGGAGAGCTCAAGTAGTGGTGACCGGGGAGAAACAGAGGATGGTCATTGACTACAGCCAGACCATCAACAGGTTTACGCAGCTGGATGCGTACCCTCTCCCCCGTATAGCCGACCTGGTGAACAGGATGGCGCAATACAAGGTTTTCTCCACGGTGGATCTCAAGTCTGCCTACCACCAGCTACCCTCCGTAATGGTGACCACCAGTACACTGCCTTCGAAGCAGACGGGCGGCTCTATCACTTTTTAAGGGTTCCCTTCGGTGTCACGAACGGGGTCTCGGTCTCGGTCTTCCAACAAGAGATGGACCGAATGGTTGACCGGTACGGCTTACGTGCAACATTCCCGTATCTGGATAACGTCACCATCTGCGGCCATGACCAGCAGGACCACGACACCAACCTCCGCAAATTTCTCCAGACCGCAAAAATCCTTAATCTGACATACAATAAGGATAAATGCGTGTTTAGCACCGACTGTCTAGCCATTCTAGGCTACGTAGCGCGAAGTGGAGTCATAGGCCTCAACCCTGAGCGCATGCGCCCCCTCATGGAGTTCCCCCTCCCTCACTGCCCCAAGGCCCTAAAGCGCTGCCTTGGGTTCTTCAGCTATTATGCACAGTGGGTCCCCAATTACGCAGACAAAGCCCGACCCCTGATCTAGTCCACAACCTTCCCCCTGTTGACGGAGGCCCGCCAGGCCTTCAGCCGCATCAAAGCAGACATTACTAAAGCCACGATGCGCGCCATCGACGAGTCCCTCCCCTTCCAGGTCCAGAGCGATGCGTCCGACGTAGCTCTGGCAGCCACGCTCAACCAAACGGGCAGGCCTGTGGCTTTCTACTCCCGTACTCTCCATGCTTCCGAAACTCACCACTCCTCGGTTGAAAAGGAGGCCCAGGCCATAGTAGAAGCTGTGCGACACTGGAGGCATCACCTGGCCGGCAGGAGATTCACTCTCCTCACTGACCAACGGTCGGTTGCCTTCATGTTCGATAATGCGCAGCGGGGCAAGATTAAGAACGACAAGATCTTGCGGTGGAGGATAGAACTCTCCACCTACAATTATGAGATCTTGTACCGCCCGGGGAAGCTGAACAAGCCTCCTGATGCTCTGCCCCGCGGCATTTGTGCCACCACGCAAGTGGACCACCTCCGTGCCCTCCACGAGGACCTCTGCCACCTGGGGGACACTCTTTTCTTTCATTTTATCAAGACCCGCAACCTGCCCTGCTCCATCGAAGACGTCAGGACCGTCACCAGGGACTGCCAAATCTGCGCGGAGTGCAAGCCGCACTTCTACCGGCCAGAGAGGGCGCACCTGATAAAGGCTTCCCGTCCCTTTGAACGCCTCAGCATGGATTTCAAAGGCCCCCTCCCCTCCACCGACCGCAACACGTACTTCCTTAACGTGACTGACGAGTACTCCCGGTTCCCATTCGCCATCCCCTGCCCTGTTGAATGAGGAGGGGATGGGGGTGGGGAAGTTAGTTGACTCACAGCCTGAGTGGGTGGAGGAGGGGCAAATGCCTGTTGAGGGTGTGGACAGCAACCTGACAGCAATCCTAAGAGCGGGGGTGAAGTATCTAGCAGCTGGAATAATGAGAAATGCCATGATTTTATGATTTAGAGGGTGTAAAGTTACACTGGAGGATGTGGCACTTGAGGAGGAAGTATAATTAGAAGATAAATGTAAGCAGACAGGATCTGAAACCAGATACAGAACAGATAGAAATTTAAACCACGAATGCCAAAAACCCAAATAAAAGTGTAAAGGACTGGAACTTCATTGTGGTCTAGTCAGCTATCAGAATGAGAAATATAGGTCGACATTTCAGCGGGGCGGGGTTCCCAATGCTCTGACAATAAACTGTCTCTAAAATCTGTTTTTTTTCTCATAAATACTAGCTGCCTTGTGTGTTACCTGTTTCTCATGATGTCTTAGGATCTGACAGTGTGGAAGGAGTCCACCGTGCCTGTGCCAACATTTGGAAAGAGTTCTCCAATTCATCCCACTCTCCCCTGCTCATTTCCCAGAATGCTGAAACCACAGGCTGGAACTTTTTCTTTTCCCTGTGACCTTCACGCTGACTTTCACTGGGGGATATTTCACTGGGGAATTCTGCTGAGAACCTGACTACACAATCTAATTGACTGATTTTTATCTGTGCAGAAGCACGCTGTGCAATCCCAAAAAGGTGCTCTGAGGCAAAGGAAGCACCATGAGCCAGAATTTACCGTTGCCGCCAGACACCATGGGCGTCACCTCTGGGGGGTCGGAGAATGGCCATTGGCCGCCGTGAATCCCGCCCCCGCCGGTTGCCGAAGTCTCCGAAGGGAGAAAAGTCGGCGGGGCGTTAATGGCGCCGCTGACGTTGGAGAATGGCACGGGTCTGCGCAAGGCAGCCGATTTTCGGCCTGCCGATATTCTCCCTTCCGGATGGGCCGAAGTCCCGTTGACGTGATGACCGTTCACGTCGACGTAAATCAAACCTCCTTTTCATCGGCGTGAACCTGTGCTCCAGGTTCACGCCGACCAGCGTGGAGGTGAGTGACGGCCTGGGGGGTTGGCCGCTGGGCAGGCGATGGCGTGGCCGCAGTCTGAATGTGTGGGGAGAGGTGTGTCTCGGGTTGTGTGTGTGTGTGTGCGGCGGAGGGAGTGGTTAGAGTGGGCTGGGCTCCGGGGGAGGGGAGTCCGTGCCGGGGAGGAGGTTGGGGGGGTCCGTGCCGGGGAGGGGGATGGGGGGTCCATGCCGGGGAGGAGGTTGGGGTTCCGGGCCAGGGAGGGGGATGGGGGGTCCGGGCCGGGGGATGGGGGGTCCGGGCCGGGGAGGGGGATGGGGGGGAGGGTCCGTGCCGGGGAGGAGGTTGGGTGGGTCCGTGCCGGGGAGGGGGATGGGGGGTCCGTGCCGGGGAGGGGGATGGGGGGTCCATGCCGGGGAGGAGGTTGGGGTCTGTGCCGGGGAGGGGGATGGGGGGTCCGGTCCGGGGAGGCGGATGGTGGTTCCGGGCCGGGGAGGGGGATGGGGGGTCCGTGCCGGGGAGGAGGTTGGGGGGGTCCGTGTCGGGGAGGGGGATGGGGGGGTCCGTGCCGGGGAGGGGGATGGGGGGTCCGGGCCGGGGAGGGGGATGGGGGGTCCGGGCCGGGGAGGGGGATGGGGGGTCCGGGCCGGGGAGGGGGATCCGTGCCGGGGAGGGGGATGGGGGGGGTGGTCCGTGCCGGGGAGAGGGATGGGGGCGGGTCCGTGCCGGGGTGGAGGTTGGGGGGGTCCGTGCCGGGGAGGGGGGATGCGAGGGCAAGTGAGTTGGTCCACCTGGCCAGGTGCCAGCCTCCAACAGTTGGACCCATGCGGTCCATGCCACCTGGCTGGGGGGAAGGAGGGGATATGGGCAATGATGACATGTCGTCCTGTCCCCCCCTCCCTTCCCAACCAGGCCGTCATGTTTTCCGATCATCCAGCGATGTTGGCCGCCGTGGCAGCAGCCGCTAATGTCCATGTTGCCCTGGATGAGGAGGAGCGTGCCAGAGAGGCGGCGCAGGCTGCCGCAGAGGGGCAGGCGGCAGCAGCCCAGGCTGGAGGGACACCTGACTGACAGGACGAGGAGGGGGAGGAGGGCGTCGCGGCCCCACGGCAACGGAGGCACCCGAGGGCGCCCCGTGTGTACCTACCCCAGCAGTCATACCAGGACCTCACGGACCGGGAATGCAGGAGGAGACTCCTGATAAGGCGGGAAACCGTGGCACACATCTGCCACCTGCTGGCACACCTGTCACCGCGTGGCACTGGTGGGGGACACCCTCTCCCCGTGTCCGTCAAGGTTACGGTGGCCCTGAACTTTTATGCAATGGGGTCATTCCAGGCACCCAGTGGGGACCTGTCCGGCATATCGCAGACATCGGTGTATCGGTGCATCTGGGCAGTGACAGATGCCCTATATGCCATGGCGCACCGCTACATCCACTTCCCTGTGGACCGGGCCAGCCAAGATGCCCGGGCCGTGGGCTTCTCTGCCGTGGCCGGGTTCCCCATGGTCCAGGGCGCGATTGATGGGATGCACGTCGCCGTGCGGCCACCTGCAGATAACAGGGCCGTGTTCACCAATAGGAAGGGGACCTATTCGATGAACGTACAGGTGGTCTGCGACCACCGCATGATGATCCTGCAAGTCTGCGCCCGTTACCCAGGCAGTGTACACGACTCATACGTGTTGTCGCGGTCATCCATCCCCGGCATGTACGAGGGACGCCATCCCCGGCTGAGGGGCTGGTTGCTGGGCGACAGGGGCTACCCATTGCGATCGTGGCTGATGACGCCGATACGGAGGCCACGCAATGAGGCGGAGAACCGCTACAATGATGCCCATGTAGCGACAAGGGGAGTGATAGAGAGGTGCTTTGGCGTGCTGAAGATGCGTTTCAGGTGCCTGGACCTCTCGGGGGCGCCCTCCGTATCGGTCAGATAGGGTCGGCCGCATCATTGTGGTGTGCTGCGTCCTGCACAACATAACCCAGCAGAGGGGCGATGTGCCGCAGGCAGAGGAGGGCGGAGTGGAGGAGCAGCAGGAAGAGGCGCAGTCCTCCCCAGATGAGGGGGATGAGGGTAATAGTCAGGGCAGACGGGGTAGACACAGGCGGGTGGCTGTCCACCGTTACCGGCTGGCCCAGCGGGCACGGGACAGACTGATAGCCGCCAGCTTCACTGATTAGATGGGCGTGGGAATCGGGTAGTATGGCCACAGACCGCACACCATGGCAACAGCCGACCACCCACACCCCCCACCCATCCACCCACCCAGCACCCTCACCCCCCTCCCCAACCCCACCCACCCCACCCGCATGCACACCACCCCCCCATTGCCGATCCACCTGCGGCACAACGGCCGGGCTCACACAGTTGCGGGTGGACGCGTGTCTATTGCAGGCCATGGAGGATGATGACAACCCGCCCTGCGGTGAGCTCCTGGCTCCACATCATTGGACTATGTCTGACCCATGGCCACAGTACCACCATCCACCCGGACCATCCCTGCATGCGGCTGTGACACTGCAGCGCACGGTCCCGTCCTCTGCCCGGGGGGATGTTGATGGCGGCCCAGGGGGAAGGGGGCAGACTCGCCTGGGGCTGAGGTAAGACCACCCCTCACACACACACTTGCGCTCAACGTACATGACAACCCCGCACGCTTTGGACAGAGCACAAAGGCAGCTTCTGTAGGTGTAACATTGACTTTAATAACCAAAGGAGTTCATGCATGTGCCCTAGCCCCTTAAACTCATCTATGCCCTGCACCCGTGCCAACTTACTCACTGTCTAATTGTTTGGCCTTACGGGCCCTTTGACTACGTCTACGTGGTTTCCCCAGACGGTACAGCAGAACTGGAGGTGGACTCCTGTGATTCCTGCCCTCTGACACTGGATCCCTTTGGCGGCCGTTTCCTGGGGCATCCTGGCCTAGATGGGCCAGGCTGCGGCCCGGGCGATTGGGATGGCGAGCTGCCAGCCTGTCCTGCCCGTTGCCCACACGATTCACCTGGGACGGAAGGGGGGGAGTCCGAGGTGTCGCGGTCTTCCGGGACCTCCCCTACAGGGGGAGCCGGGACGGACCACACCACCTCCTCCTCCCTCGGGGTGCCCGATGGCCCCCAGGCCTCTACATGGGTGGGGGATGAGAACGGACTGGCCATCCGACGCCCCCCCGACATCTGGCGCTGCCAGTCCTGGAGGCCCGTGCTGGTATTGACAGGGGTCTGCAGGTTTGCAGCCATGGAGCCCAGGGGGGTGGCAAACCCTGTCTGTGACAGTGCGACGCCAGCTCACACATGGCCACTGGCGCCGATGTCCTCAGCGATGGCCTGCAGAGACTGGGCGATGGCCTGCAGAGACTGGGCTATGGCCTGCTGAGACTGGGCTATGGTGTTGAGCGCCTCTGCCATCTGGCGCTGGCACTGGCTCATGGCCTCCTGTGAGAGGGCAGCCATGCCCTGGGCCACAGACGCCGCCTGCACGGAAAGCCCCAGGCCTCGCAAACCGGTCCCCATGTCTGACACCGTCGCACCCATTGCCTCCACCGCGGATGCCCCCCGTGCGGTGTCGGCCTGGGTGGCACGCATGACCGGCACCACTTCCAGCTCCTGGCCGCGGGTGGACTCCTCCACCTGCGACTGCAGCCGCCGCAAGCCGGCCGTCACCCTCTTCGCTTGTCTCCGGGTCGGTGGTTGCATCGGATCTATGTGTGAGTGTGGAAACTCCAGGAACCCGGGATCCATCTGGGCGGCAGATGTTCGCTTGGGCTGGGCTGCCCTCCGACCGCCCGGCCCCTCTGCTGCTCCTACCTCCACCTGCTGTACCGGGACAGCTGTGTTGTGCGCACCAGTGTGTGTCCAACCGAGGTGAGTGTTTCTGCGATGGTGGAGGGTGTTGGTGACAGCAGTGGCGTTGTGTCGTGCTCTTCGTCCCACTCTGAGTCCATGGCACTTTGGGGTGGGGGTTCGTCTCCACCCATCCACTCTGAGTCACTGTCCGGTATTTCGTCTTCCCGGGTAGTGCTGTCCCGGGTAGGGGTGTTCTGGGCAGTGCTGTCCCGGGTACTGGTGTCCTGGGTAGTGGTGTCCTGGGTAGTGGTGTCCTGGGTAGTGGTGTCCTGGGTAGTGGTGTCCTGGGTAGTGGTGTCCTGGCTCGGATGTGACGGGGGCCTGTGGCTGCCCCCCTCGTCGCTGTGTGGTCGCTCCCGCACGTGACGGGGGTGTCGTCTCCCTGTTGCTCCAGGTCTCTCCGTCTCCCGTGGTGTGCGAGGGGCATCCTGCGGGCGTCGCATGCTGGAGGGTCCGGGTCTCTCCGTCTCCCGTGGTGTGCGAGGGGCATCCTGCGGGCGTCGCATGCTAGAGGGTCCGGGTCTCTCCGTCTCCCGTGGTGTGCGAGGGGCATCCTGCGGGCGCCGCATGCTGGAGGGTCCGGGTCTCTCCGTCTCCTGTGGTCTCCGAGGGGCATCCTGCGGGCGTCGCATGCTGGAGGGTGCGGGTCTCTCCGTCTCCTGTGGTCTCCGAGGGGCATCCTGCGGGCGGTATGCATCTGCGGGGATGGGTGCCTGGACGTTTGGTCCTGCGATACACAATGAAGCATGCATGGTTAGACATCAGGCAGTGATCAGGTGATACGGGGGAGGGGGATATAGGGGAGGGGGGATATGGGGACGGGCTGTCGGTGGCTCACTTGCTGGTGGGCCCCCGACCTCTGCATCAGCAACCTCCCGGTCCTCAGGTCCGCCAGCCAGTTCCAGGGCCCTTTCCTCGTGTTCGGTCAGTGGCCGATATGGGGAGGCTCACCCTGCCTGCTCTGACGAGGTCGTTCACCTTCTTGTGGCACTGGGTGCCTGTCCGTGGTGTCAGGGCCACAGCGGTGACGGCCTCTGCCACTTCCCTCCACAGACGCCGGCTGTGGCGTGGGGCAACTCTGCGGCCGTGCCCGGGATACAGGGCGTCCCTCCTCTGTTCCACCACATCTAGGAGCGCCTCCACATCGCGTGACTCGAACCTCGGGGCTGAGCGGCGGCCAGCCATCCAGTCGGGCGTTCCGGTCGGGTGGGGGGGGAGTAGCGCGGCCTTATGAGCCGTTACGCCGAGCGGCATCAACCACGTGCGCAAGCGCGGATCCCGTTACGTCGCTGCTAGCCCATTTCGGGCCGGAGACTTTCGACCCATTTTTCCGACGTGACGCAAGTCAGATTTGCGCCGTTTTTTGCGCCGATCGGCGGACTTTGCGCCGATAACGGAGAATTTCGCCCCATTTGTTCGACTTGTCCATTTTATTTCCAAAACAGTTTGCATTGGAGGACACGGGAAGGGAGACGTCCAAGTTACACAACACGCTACACCTAAAGGGTACCTGGGACCTGTGGGAACTGGGCTAGAAACTGCATGCCATTTCAATAAATCAGATTTAACAATTGTTGGATGAAAGGTGTAAGCTGTGGTGATATGCCTGTGAATAATATTGTATACACTCAGCAATGTGACCTCCCACCAGCAGGTGGTGTCAGACTTCAGTCATGTGACATCCGGCTCTCGCCAGAAGGTTGTAAGGCATCCACCAGGACAGATGCACATAAGGATAGTCACAGGACAGTCTACGTAACTCAACCAGTAGCTTAGTCTGTATAGCATTCCGATGGTTACGTTACCACGAGTACATAAATAAATCATCTTTCTAGTTAAGTCACCAGCAGTTCTGTATGAATCATTGCAAAGACAAGGCTGCAGAACACAACAGAAGTGCCAGTCAAAATGAGTAAATTCTAATCAGATACAGAAAGCAAAATAAAGAGAAGAAAAAGAAAGATTGGATTAATTCAAATCTGAAGGCATGTGGCTCCACACTTAAAAAGTTAAGTTTCAGTGTCCCAGAGGTTATTAGACAGTAATTAATAGCTGTCATATTATTAAAAACAATAATTAGACTTAAACAGATAAATCAAAACTTTGTGTGGTGACTTTAGTCTTTATATTTACAGTGCAAAACAGAAATTTCACACTAATCAATGCTTTTGAATAGGGAGTCATACGACCAGATTCTGTTTTTGTGTAGATGTCTGTGTGGGTTTCCTCTGGGTGCTCCGGTTTCCTCCCACAAATCCCGAAAGACGTGCTTGTTAGGTGAATTGGACATTCTAAATTCTCCCTCAGGTTCCAGAATGTGGCGACTAGGTAATCTGCACTGTAACTACATTGCAGTGTTAATGTAAACCTACTTGTGACAATAATAAAGGTTATTATTATCAAACTGAAGTGATGACATTAGGAATGGCATTAAACAGGAAAATCGAGATCCGTGCGATAAAGAACATCTGTAATTATGGATGACTTAATCTGATTATAGATTGGGCAAATCAAATCAGTAACTATACCGCAGAGGAGGAATTCCTGGAGTATACAGGGGATTCTGGATCAATACACTGAAGACCAATTCGCAAAGAGGCCACCCCAGGCTGGGTATGAGTGACCACAATATGATAGAATTCTTCATCAAGATGGAAAGTGGTGTAGTTGATTCTGTGACTTAGTCCTGAATCAAAATAAAGGAAACTACGATGGTGTGAGGCGTGGGTTGGTCATGATGGACTGGGAACGCTACTTAATGGGATGACGGTGGATCGGCAATGGCAAACCCACTATTTTGAAAATGGGACAAATTTGTTGAATTTCTTCAAGGATGTAACTGGTAGAGTTGATGAGGGGGAGCCAGAGGGTGTAGTTTATTTGGTCTTTCAGAAGGCTTTCAACAAGTTTCCACATAAAAGATTAGCATGTAAAATTAAAGCACATGGAATTGAGAGCAGTGTACTGAAATGGGTAGAAAACTGGTGGGCAGACAGGAAACAAAGAGCAGGAATAAATAGGGTCTTTTTCCAAGTGGGGATCGGTACTAGGACCGCCGTTATTCACAATCTAAATGTAATATCTCCAAATTTGGAGATGACCCAATTCTGGGTGGGAGAGTGAGTTGTGAGGAGGATGCAGAGATGCTTCAGTGCGATTTAGACAGCTTGAGTGAGTGGGCAAATGCATGGCAGATGTAGTATAATGTGGATGAATATGAGGTTCTCCATTTTGGTAGCAAAACAGGAACGCAGATTATTATCTATAGATTGGGAAAGGGAAACGTGCAACAAGACCTGGGTGTCCTCGTAAACTAGTCGCTGAAGATAAGCATGCAGGTGCACCAGGTGGTAAAAAAGGCAAATGATATGTAGGCCTTCGTAGCGCGAGGATTCGAGTACAACAGCAAGGATGTCTTGCTTCAGTTATACAGAGCCTTGGTGAGACCACACCAGGAATATTGTGTGCAGTTTTGGTCTACTGATTTGTGGAAGGGTGTTCTTGCAAAGTGCAGTAAAGGTTTACCAGACTGATTCCTGGGAGGGTGGGACTGAAGTTATGAGGACAGACTGATTCGGCTCGGATTATATTCATTGGAGTTTAGAAGAATGAAGGGGGGGGGGGATCTCATGGAAACCTATAAAATTCTCACAGGACTAGACAGGATAGATGCAGGAAGGATGTTCCTAATGATAGGGGAATCCAAAACCAGGGATCACAGCCTAAGAACATGGGGTAAATCATTTAGGACAGAGAAGAGGGCAAATTTCTTCGCCCCGGGAGTTGTGAGCCTGTGGAATTCACCACCATAGAAAGCAGCTGAGGCCAAAACATTGTTTGTTTTCAAGAAGGAGGGCAGGGTGGCACGGTAGTTAGCACTGCTGTCCCACAGCGCCAGGGACCTGGGTTCAATTGCAGCCTCTGTCTGTCTTGAGTTTGTATATTCTCCCAGTGTTTGCGTGAGTTTCCTCTGGGTGCTCCGGTTTCCTCCCACAGTTCAAAGATGTGCAGGTTAGGTGGATTGGCCATGCTCATTTGCCCCTTAATGTCCAGGGATGTGCAGGCAAGGTTCTGGGTTACGGGGATAGGGCTGGATGGACAGTGAGTGCAAATGGGTAGAATGCTCAATCGAAGGGTCGGTGCGGACTCGACCTCCTACTGCATGGTAGGGATTCTATGCTTCTAATTCAGTAAGATATAGCTTTTGGGGCTAAAAGGATCAAAGCATACAGGGGGAAAGCGGGAACAGGTTACTGAGTTGGATGATCAGCGATGATCATAATGAATGGTGGAGCCGACTTGAAGGGCCAAATGGCCTCCTCCTGCTCCTTTTTTTCTATCGTTCTAGATAATTTGATCACCATCGCCTTCCTGCTGATGGGATCTTGCTGTGTGGAAAGCCGTTGCTGCATTTCCTATTTTGCAACAGTGCCAACACTTCTAAAGTTGTTTATCAACTGTGACCTGCTCTGCGCATCCTAAGATTGTGAAAGATGCTGCAGAAATACCAATCTTCATTTTACTTTTGATGCTGCACTGGTTCAGCTACTTTACTTTTGTTTCACTTGTTGCGCCGCTCTACCTATTGCTAAACTTTCCATTACAGAGTAGCTTTAGGCTGCAGGGAAATGTGTCAACATAGGATACTGGCAGTGACTACATGCAAGGGAAATAACAATAATTGCTATGTGGAAACTGGAGCAGTGAACCTGGGGTCGAGATCACAGTCTGCATGTTCAGCTGTTAATATGCGCCTGTTTTTAAAGGAGCGTGGCCTTTAAGTGTACCACTCAATACTTTCCTCCATTTTCTGTAACTATACATCAGACATGATCTGATTGAATGACAAAACCGATGCGGGGGGGCTGAATGATCTACTCCCTACTAACGTGGGGAGGTGGTGACAATGTCACTAGACTAGTAATCCCGAGGCCCAAGCTGATGCTTGGGGATGAAATCCCACCGCAGCAGCTAGTAGAATTCAAATTTAATGAATAAATCTAGAATATAAGGCTCATCCCAGTAATGGTGACCATGGAACTATTGATTGTTGTAAAAATCCACCTGGTTCATTAATGTCTTTGAGGGAAGGAAATTTGCTGTCCTTACCTAGTCTGGCCTACATGTGACCTCAGACTCACAGCAATGTGGATGACTCTTAGATGCCCTCTGACATGGCCTAGCAAGTTACTCGGTTCAACAGCAATTGGGGATGGGCAACAAATGCTGGCCTTGCTAGCAAAATCCATAACTCATGAATTTTTTTTAAACACCCTGTTCCGAGGTCCCTATATTTTGAGATTAATTAGAAGTCAATCGCTGTTTTTGAGAAAAGTCTTCCTCTGGATTGCAAGAGAACTTGCTTCAGGGATTAATTTATTGAGGTTGGGGCGAGGGAGGCTATTTTTCTGTTTAAAATGACAGCAGGATAACTTGTCATTATTTTAGTAATGTGATTCAGTTGAACTGAAGAAAAGCACAAGAATGGCACTTTCCAATGTGACATGGCGAACTCTTTCTATGTACAAGTTCCAAAGAAGAGTAATAGTGGACTGGAACTGTTAACTCAGTTTCTCTCTCCACAGGTGCTGCCAGACTGGCTGAGTATTTCCAGCATTTCCCATAACAGCCTCCCCGAACAGGCGCCGGAATGTGGCGACTAGGGGCTTTTCACAGTAACTTCATTTGAAGCCTACTTGTGACAATAAGCGATTTTCATTTTCTGTTTTTATTTCTTTCTAAGTACAGTTGGGCAGCCATTCAAATCATGAACAAACCATCTGGTCAGTTCTAGATTGGAAATGACACAGGCACCTTAAATAAAACCACATATTCTCAGCTCGTACTTCACATTCACTCAAATTTACACCTGGATCGGGGTCTATCATTTTTCATTCAAACTTGGATTACAGGGTAATTAGATAGGAGTTTTTAGAATTATTAAAGGAGGGGATAGGGTGGTAGTAGCCCAGTGCTTCCAGCAGGTTATGTTCTGATAATAAAAGGAATGTATAATAGGACAATTTGCATGAGATTATGCAGTGTTCTGAAAGAAGAAGGACACTGCAGATAGGTTTGATTTGAAACAAACTTGAATGGAAAACAAGACACAACAGAAGTCTTATTTTTACCGATTTCTCCAAATTGACAAAAGCTGAGCCAATTTCATAGAGTTTAATTCCTTATTGATGATTGGCTGTTCTTTCTGGAAGTACTTGCATGATCAATTCAGCTCCATGGCCCCACCATCCAGGCCATTTCATGAAGCATGGTTTTGTACTGGAGGACTGCAAACATCCAAGGCACAGTGCCCTGGAATTAATTCCCAGCCCATGGAAAATGTGGATAATCGTGAAGGTAAGAAAAGATAAATATTTTGTTTGCGGTTATGAGAAAATGTTTTTGTATAAGGGAATAAAGGGATTTTAAAAACAGGTTAAAGGAAGATGGAGAACAGGTAGGGAGGTGGATTAGAGACCAGGAAGAGATTAGCCATGATCTGATTGAATGACGGAGCAGGCTAGAAGGGCTGAATTGCCTCAGCCTGCTCCTAATTCCTATATTCCTTTGAAAGAACAGCTTGTCCCAGCTGGCAGAGCTTACTGCCCCTATCACTGCACAAAACACAGGCTGAAACCTTAATGCAGGGAGGAGGGAATAGTCTATTCCGGAGCAGTCATCATTCTTAATCTGGGGATTAATCTGCCTATTCTAGTGATTTAGATGAAAGTTGAAGAGCCAGTGACACTACTTGAAGATGAATTGTTCAGACTAACAATTAACCCTCATAATAGTCATAACACCTGAAAATAATCCATTGGACATGTAGTACTGAAACAATTGAGTGTTAATGGTATGTTAATTATGTTGGTTAAAATACACATTTAAAGGGCATTGTTTAAGTATTTTGAGCACTTATAAAGAGAGACTGCTGGGACACACAGGGTTGGTAGGTAAGAAACAGGCACCTGTTATTCAGAATTCTGTGAATAAACCAAATATAAAGAAAAGTTTTATTGTCCAGTTTCATACTTCACGAACTGGTTTGGGATCGAGAAAACTGAGCGTGGTGGTAAAGATAAATACAAGACTTTCTTTCAGATGTTTTTTACTGAACTTTCAAGAAATGCAATGTTCTTTCCACAAACAAAAGTAACTTGGGGTCTGTTGGGTGATCCCTTTATATCCATGTTCACAATCCTTGGGAACAACACAGGTGAAAGAGCAAGGAATGTCCATTTATATCAGACAAGAAGAAAAATCGGTACAAAGATGGGCAATTGGCCTATCTTGGTTCAGCCACCCAGAGAAAACCTATCTTTGTCCTCCCTTTTCCACCATGCAGTTAGCCACTGCCATATAGGCAAAAGCTACAACTAATTTGTCATGATTCATTTTAACCATTTACTTCTTTACAAAGAGATACCTAATGGAACTATGTTACAATTGCTGGCGATTCCCTGGATAGCAGATAATTTGAGACATTGAGCTGGATTCTCTGCCCTGCCACGCCACTTTTCAGCCTCGACCTGCCAGCGGGATTCTCCGTTATGCCGGTTGGTCAATGGGGTTTCCCATTGTGGGGCAGCCCCACGCCATCGGGAAATCCCCGGGCGCCGGCAAAACGGAGAATCCCGCGGGCGGAGAATCCCACCCATTGTGCTTAGACTTAGGTAAGCCAGTCATGGGATAGTGGAGTGTGATATAAATTATGTAATTAATGGGAAGAGCCAGATCTGTAGCCAGCAGTTTTGGTTGTAGGATTCTTTAGTCTGACAAAGGCAGAAGGATCTGAAGGCTGAAAGTGTCTCTCGCTCTCTCCAAGCAGTTTTTCCAAAAAACTCTTCACAGAGTACAGCAAGTATCTCTATTTTTTCTAACTTTATTTACAAGTGGCTTTTGACCTGTAATGAGCTTTGCTTAATTGGAGATAGAGAAGTTATAAGTTAGTAGTTAAAGTATTTCCTTTTATTTAAAAATTATTTAATTTAAGCTATTTCCATGATGCCTGATCTGGGTACCATAACAAAGAACAAGAACAAAGAACAAAGAAATGTACAGCACAGAAACAGGCCCTTCGGCCCTCCAAGCCCGTGCCGACCATGCTGCCCGACTAAACTACAATCTTCTACACTTCCTGGGTCCGTATCCTTCTATTCCCATCCTATTCATATATTTGTCAAGATGCCCCTTAAATGTCCCTATCGTCCCTGCTTCCACTACCTCCTCCGGTAGCGAGTTCCAGGCACCCACTACCCTCTGCGTAAAAAACCTGCCTCGTACATCTATTCTAAACCTTGTCCCTCTCACCTTAAACCTATGCCCCCTAGTAATTGACCCCTCTACCCTGGGGAAAAGCCTCTTACTATCCACTCTGTCTATGCCCCTCATAATTTTGTATACCTCTATCAGGTCTCCCCTCAACCTCCTTCGTTCCAGTGAGAACAAACCGAGTTTATTCAACCGCTCCTCATAGCTAATGCCCTCCATACCAGGCAACATTCTGGTAAATCTCTTCTGCACCCTCTCTAAAGCCTCCACATCCTTCTGGTAGTGTGGCGACCAGAATTGAACACTATACTCCAAATGTGGCCTAACTAAGGTTCTATCCAGCTGCAACATGACTTGCCAATTCTTATACTCAATGCCCCGGCCAATGAAGGCAAGCATGCCGTATGCCTTCTTGACTACCTTCTCCACCTGTGTTGCCCCTTTCAATGACCTGTGGACCTGTACTCCTAGATCTCTTTGACTTTCAATACTCTTGAGGGTTCTACTATTCACTGTATATTCCCTACCTGCATTAGACCTTCCAAAATGCATTACCTCACATTTGTCCGGATTAAACTCCATCTGCCATCTCTCCGCCCAAGTCTCCAGACAATCTAAATCCTGCTGTATCCTCCGACAGTCCTCATCGCTATCCGCAATTCCACCAACCTTTGTGTCGTCTGCAAACTTACTAATCAGACATTTTCCTCCAAATCATTTATATATACTACAAAGAGCAAAGGTCCCAGCACTGATCCCTGTGGAACACCACTGGTCACAGCCCTCCAATTAGAAAAGCATCCCTCCATTGCTACTCTCTGCCTTCTATGGCTTAGCCAGTTCTGTATCCACCTTGCCAGCTCACCCCTGATCCCGTGTGACTTCACCTTTTGTACTAGTCTACCATGAGGGACCTTGTCAAAGGCCTTACTGAAGTCCATATAGACAACATCTACTGCCCTACCTGCATCAATCATCTTAGTGACCTCCTCGAAAAACTCTATCAAGTTAGTGAGACACGACCTCCCCTTCACAAAACCGTGCTGCCTCTCACTACATTATGTTCTCCAGTCTCTGGAGTTGGGAATCTCAGACTTAAGAGATGAGGATGCTACCAGTCCACCAGGTTCAAGATGTCAAGGTGATGAGGAGTGAAAACGAAGCCACCCAAAGTCCACACGGTGTAGTTTTCTCACTTGGTGTGTTTTCTTGAAGGGATACCATTAGGAATGGATAAAATCACTAATCAATGTTGAACCCTTACCTCAGTGTCATGGACATCCTGCATTCCGGCATCCTCTTTCATTGCAGCTTCTTCCTCAATGTTGGGAGTGATTGCTTTGAAAGCTGCACAGCCTTTGGGAAACAATTCTGAGAGGGGAGGAAAAATAATACTTTAAGCATAGACATAATAAAAATGAATTATATCTGAGCAGCTCTTCCTTGTTCACACCTAGCAGACTGTGGAATGTTAATGACAAAACTCTTATTCACTTCAATGTTGCCTGACCTGTTTATTGTTTTTTTTAAGCAGGTTCTGTTTTTATATCGGATTTCCAGCATCCACAGTATTATTTTCAGGAAGGTGCAACAGAGAGTACTCTCATCTGTCGAAATCTGCAATGTTCTGCTGAGAAACTCCATTAACAGGGCGTGAAATCAGTCTTTACTAGGTGTGTACATCAAGCTGGTAGCTATCCAGCAGCCCGTGTTACTCCACAAGCCGTTTCCTTTTCCATTAAAGTTATATGGCCTTATTGACTTACTTGATAAAAGTCTGGAGTCAGTCACTGCATATTTTGTTAACAAACAACACTCTATGCTCCTCCTCATTATAATCTAAAGTAAGGCCTCCAGAATACCATAAGACATAGGAGCAGAATTAGGCCACTTGGTCCATCGAGTCTGTTCCGCCATTCAATCATGGCTGATATTTTCTCATCCCCATTCTCCTGCCTTCTCCCCATAACCCCTGATCCCCTTAAGATCATATTGCAGCCAACAACTTGCACTGGGAACAAATAACTCGAGATTAAGTGCTTATGACAAGAGTAGGACACTCAACCTTTAAAGAAAAACATGGATCAGATTTTTCCAGCTCTTCCCGCTGGTGGGATCCTCTGGTTATGCTGAAGGAGACCCGCCCCCTCCACTCGTGGCAGAATGGGCAAGCCACGCAAAACGTCATAGACATGGATCCTCTTTGGATCCGTCTTTGGATCCTCACTGTCTTCAGGGGATGTCCTGGAGGACTGGAGAATAGCCAATGTTGTTCCTCTGTTTAAGAAGGGTAGCAAGGATAATCCCAGGAACTACAGGCCGGTGAGCCTTACCTCAGTGGTAGGGAAATTACTGGAGAGAATTCTTCGAGACAGGATCTACTCCCATTTGGAAGCAAATGGACGTATTAGTGAGAGGCAGCATGGTTTTGTGAAGGGGAGGTCGTGTCTCACTAACTTGATAGAATTTTTCGAGGAGGTCACTAAGATGATTGATGCAGGTAGGGCAGTGGATGTTGTCTATATGGACTTCAGTAAGGCCTTTGACAAGGTCCCTCATGGTAGACTAGTACAAAAGGTGAAGTCACACGGGATCAGGGGTGAGCTGGCAAGGTGGATACAGAACTGGCTAGGTCATAGAAGGCAGAGAGTAGCAATGGAAGGATGCTTTTCTAATTGGAGGGCTGTGACCAGTGGTGTTCCACAGGGATCAGTGCTGTGACCTTTGCTCTTTGTAGTATATATAAATGATTTGGAGGAAAATGTAACTGGTCTGATTAGTAAGTTTGCAGACGACACAAAGGTTGGTGGAATTGTGGATAGCGATGAGGACTGTCAGAGGATACAGCAGGATTTAGATTGTTTGGAGACTTGGGTGGAGAGATGGCAGATGGAGTTTAATCCGGACAAATGTGAGGTAATGCATTTTGGAAGGTCTAATGCAGGTAGGGAATATACAGTGAATGGTAGAACCCTCAAGAGTATTGAAAGTAAAAGAGATCTAGGAGTACAGGTCCACAGGTCATTGAAAGGGGCAACACAGGTAGAGAAGGTAGTCAAGAAGGTATACGGCATGCTTGCCTTCATTGGCCGGGGCATTGAGTATAAGAATTGGCAAGTCATGTTGCAGCTGTATAGAACCTTAGTTGGGCCACACTTGGAGTATCGTGTTCAATTCTGGTTGCCACACTACCAGAAGGATGTGGAGGCTTTAGAGAGGGTGCAGAAGAGATTTACCAGAATGTTGCCTGGTATGGAGGGCATTAGCTATGAGGAGTGGTTGAATAAACTCGGTTTGTTCTCACTGGAACGAAGGAGGTTGAGGGGAGACCTGATAGAGGTCTACAAAATTATGAGGGGCATAGACAGAGTGGATAGTCAGAGGCTTTTCCCCAGGGTAGAGGGGTCAATTACTAGGGGGCATAGGTTTAAGGTGAGAGGGGCAAGGTTTAGAGTAGATGTACGAGGCAAGTTTTTTACGCAGAGGGTAGTGGGTGCCTGGAACTCGCTGCCGGAGGAGGTGGTGGAAGCAGGGATGATAGTGACATTTAAGGGGCATCTTGACAAATACATGAATAGGATGGGAATAGAGGGATATGGACCCAGGGAGTCTAGAAGATTGTAGTTTAGTCGGGCAGCATGGTCGGCACGGGCTTGGAGGGCCGAAGGGCCTGTTCCTGTGCTGTACATTTCTTTGTTCTTTGTTCTTTGACATCAGCGGGCCTGGAAGATCCTACCAGTGGCCAACGGCGAGCCACCTCCATCTCTCTCCAGACCTCCTTTCCAAAGGCCCATTCCACAAGAAGGTGGACAATGGTCTCTTCCCGACCAGTCACCTTGAGGGCAACATGCTGATGTGGTGAGACTCTGTGTATGTGTGTGTGTGTGTGTGTGTAGGAAGGATCTGATGGGGATGAGCTTTCTCACCACCAGCCAAGCTAGGTTTTTGGTGCTTCTGTGAACGTTCAGAGATGAGGCATTCTGCCAAACAACTTTGAATTTCCTTTTCCCGTAAAGTCGTGAGGATGTTACGTGCAGGCCGCTGCAACAATTTATTATTAATTAATCAGATTTCAGTCACCAATCAAGGGAAGGGCCAACATTCTCCCTTTTATTTTACTTTAAAAAAATATTTTTAATGAACATTTAACGTTTTATATCAAAAATGTACAAAACAAAACAAACACTTATATCATAAGATTATAAATGATAACAAAAGCAATAACGCCAGTAACAGAAATACAACCCAAAAAGCCTACCGCCCACTACCTCCCCCACTAACAACTAACAGTGACCAATTCCTTAAAGTACAATATTAAAGGTCGCCATCTACGGCAGAAACCAGAGAACGACCTCCTCACTGTAAACGTGGTCATCTCGAGGTACAAAAACTCTACCAACTCACCGAGCCATGCTGAGGCACCAGCTGGCATTGCCTGTCTCCAGCTCAACAGAATTCACCTCCGAGCAATCAACGAGGAGAATGCCAGGGCATCCGCCCCCACACCCGTCCTCTGCTCCGGCTGGTCAGACACCCTAAATATAGCCGCTAACGGACACGGCTCTAAATCAACATTTAGGATTGCCGATATGGTGCTGAAGAAGGACACACAAAATCCCACCAATTTGGGACAGGACCAGAACTTGCGAGTGTGGTTCATGGTACTTGTTCACGAACACCGCTCGTATCTATCTTCAACCCCAGCAAAAAATGGACTCATTCTGGCCTTGGTGAGATGCGCCCTAAATGGCACCTTGAGATGGATCAAGCTCAACCTTGCACAGGGTTACTGCAGAGGGATTCACTCCACACCTCCTCCTCCAATATGGGTCCCAGCTCTTCCTCCCACATGTCCACCAAACAGAATCCTGTACCTGGAAGTACCTGAACCCCGGCCCCACCCCACAAAGTCCTGCTTTCTCCTTCACATCCTCCAAGCTGGCAAACCGTTCCTCCAAAAACAAATCCTCACTGCCCAGCCCCTTACCTTTCCACCCCTTTAAATGTGGCATGCAACTTCGCCGGCTCAAATAAATGATTCCTACAGATAGGAGCCATTCATGCTGACGGAGTTGCTGCCATATTTTTAAAGTGGAGCCTACTACAGGGTTTGAAGAATATTTCGCCAGAGCAAAAGGCAGAGAAGCTGTCGCCAGCATCCTCAAGCGAGACACTTTGCACGACCCCGACTTCATTCACACCCAGGTAGCTTCCTGAACACCACACCACCCCAACACCTTCTCCGCATTGGCCACTCAATAATAAAACATCAAATTTGTCAGCGCAAGCCCCTCCTCTGCCTATCTCTCTGTTGGACCCCCCTCCGAATCCGAGGAGTTCTCCCCACCCATAGAAAACCTGCTATGAGGCACTTTATCCCCCCCCCCCCCCCCCCCCCCCCAAGAACGACTTGGGCCGGTTTAGCTCAGTGCGCTAGACAGCTGGTTTGTAATTCAGAACAGGGCCAGCAGCGCGGATTCAATTCCCGTACCGGCTTACCCGGAATGTGCGGCTTACGCGGGGCTTTTCACAGTATCTTCATACTTGTGACAATAAAAGATTATTATTATTATTGGGAAGAAAAACTGGTAGGCATTGAAATAAAAAAGAATTGCGACAAGATGTTCATCTTAATGGATTGAACCCGGCCAGCCAGCAACGTAAGACTTTCCCACCTCTGTAGGTCCGCCCTGTGCCTGCTCGCCAGGCTGGTGTAAGGCAATTTGCGAAGTCGCACCCAGTTCCATGCCACCTGGACCCCCAGATACCAGAAAGCTGTCCCAGCAATGCCCCCCATAACTGGCCCCAGATCCCTCACGTACAGCAAAAGTTCATCCGCATACAGGGACACCCTATGTTCTGCCCCACCCTTCACAATTGCTCTCCACTTGTCTGAGGCACTCAAAGCAAGAGCCAATGGCTCGATCACCAATGCAAACAGGAGAGGACATCCTTGCCTCATCCGTTATGCAGCCAAAATTACTCGAAACATGTGGTGTTAGTGCCCACACTAGCACATGGAGCTTCATACAACAGCCGTATCCATGACACAAACCCAGGATCTAGGCCAAACCTCTCCAGAACCACGAAAAGATAGCTCCACTCAGCCCTATCGAAAGCTTTTTCTGCATTCCAGTCCCACCGCTGGAGTAAGAACTACAGTGAGTTGCCGCCTCACGTTGGATGACAGTTTTCTGCCCTTCGCAAAGCCTGTCTCATCCTCCTCCACTGCCTCCAACCTCAACACTAAGCCCTTCGCCAAAAGCTTCACATCCACATGGTGCTATTTCCAGGAAGAGCAGGTGATTTGTCACATTTATCTCGGCCAATACATATCCCGTCAATCAACATCACAAAACAAAAACAGTTAAACATACCGATATCTGTGGGAACTTGCTCAAATTGTCTGCTTGCATTTCTTAAATCACCACGGTCACTACACTTCAGAAATTACGATTTGGTTGTGAAATAATTTGCAACACTTGGTGGTTGTGAAAGGCGCTAAATAAGCCCAGTGTTTCTTTCCAAACTGGAAGAACAAAGCCTCATCTTTCGAGGGACTCAAAGCCTCATCTTTCGAGGGACTCAACATAGAGCTCTACAACTTTGAACTGTGAACTTTCTTCTCCATCCTAAGCCTTTTTTTTCTCCTTTGGCCTAACACAACACCCTCCCCCCTGGCCATCTGTCACTTTTTTCTTTAGTTTTACTTTCACCGAGCACTGACCTTTGATCTCCTATTAACATATTCTGCTCTCTTATCTTTATGCTACCATCAACACCTTCTTCCGCCCTTAATGCGGCCATTAACACTCCTTTTCCCTTGTGTTCATGACATCTTTGTCAATTTCTCCTGAGCTCCCACCTATCCATGACCTATTCTGCTCCACTTCCTCCACCCCCCTGCCCTCCTCTCCAACTATATAATTCAGCACATTTTGATCCCTCTTCATCACTGAAGAAGGGTCAATGGACTCAAAATGTTAACTCTGGTTCTTTCTCCACAGATGCTGTCAGACCTGGTGAGTATATCCACCGATTTCTGTTTTTATTTCAGATTTCCAGCATCTGCAGTATTTTGCTTTTTATCTTTCTTTCTCACCTGGTCATTATTACTTCACCGGCCTCGTATTATTTTTCCCTCGCTATTGTTTTACAGCTCTGTCTGAAGCAGATTGATTGGAAAAGATTGTTCAATACTACGTGAATAAAGATCAAGTGAATTAACAAGTAAAAATGTAAACAGGCTTCTCCGAACTCTGCAGTGTGAACGGGAAAGGATTCAGTGGGGTCAATACAGATATATAGGTATATGTTATTGGAGTAACCAGAGAGATGGGTTTTAGGAAATCAAACACCGCTGAGGTAAAACACGACACCAAAACATTTTCAGCACTTCAACAATAAAAACAGTGACGAGAAGGACGGCAAGTGGTGCAGTGGTTAGCACTGGGACTACGGCGCTGAGGACCCGGGTTCGAATCCCGGCCCTTGGCCACTGTCTGTGTGGAGTTTGCACATTCACCCCGTGTCTGCGTGGGTTTCACCCCCACAACCCAAAGTCGTGCAGGTTAGGTGCATTGGCCACGCTAAATTGCCCCTTAATTGGAAAAAAAATAATAATTGGGCGCTCTAAATTTATTTTTTAAAAGTGAAGGGATGAAAAGCGTAAAAAATACACCAAATGACTACCTTGAGTAAAGACATGACATGCCTGTCCAAGTCGTGGCAGCCTAGGCAATATGATCAATTTCAGAAATCTTAGTCAGATTAAAAGGTGCACAATAAATAAATCACCAAGGAGAAATAGCGATCATGCCAGAGCAGTGAGATAGCCTAAGGAGATGGCCTGTGACTCATTGAATCATTGAAAGCATTCAATAGGATGGATCTGAAGAAACAAATTCCTCTGGTGGGAGGGATGAAGAATGAGGGGGCATAATAATAAAATTAGATACAGGACATTTAGGAGGGAAATCAGGAAGCACTTATTCACATAAAGGTTAGTGGATATTTAAAGAGGAGTTTTCTAGGATTTTCATTGGGTGAGTGTATCAAGGGATATGGAACTAATACAGGTAAATAGTACAGATAATGATACATTGTGGCAGCAGGGTGGTTCACTGCTGCCTCATAGTACCAGGGACCCGGGTTCCAATCCGGCCTTGGGTGACTGTGGAGTTTGTACGTTCTCCCCGTGTCTGCATGGGTTTACTTTGGGTGCTCCAGTTTCCTCCGACAGTCCAAAGATGTGCCAGTTTGAACGATTGGCCATGCTAAATTTGTCCTTAAATGTCCAAAGATATGAAGGTTATGCGGATTGGTCATCATCCGTGCACGGGATTTTGGGCATAGGACAAGGGAATGAATGGGCTTAGGTAGAATGCTCTTTCGGAGGGTCAGTGCAGACCCGATGGGCCGAATTTTAAGGATCGACCATGATCTAATTAAATGGTGGGGTGGACTCAAACAGCCGAATGGCCCCTTCTGGTTCATAATATCCCCATCACTTACCGGAGGAGAGACTAGGCTGCTGGAGTAGACCTAGAAGGAATTGGGAGCATCGTAGCGAGGATAAATTGAGGCCCCGGCGCGGGGCCTAATCGTTTTCTTGGTGAGAGATTCGGCGTCTGGAGTGGACCGGGCCCGTTTGAGTGTAAAAATGCATGAGAAAAAGATTCAGCGACGTCAGAGGAACGTTGATTGGCTGTTGGACATTGTAGCTTTGTTTGCCTTTTTCCAACATCGGGAGGTTTGGCTAAGGAGCTGAGAAATTACAATTTTTCATTTTCAAAATAAGGGTTAAATAACAGGGTAAATTCTGATGTTTCCCCACATGGAGGAGTCTAGAACCAGAGGGCATAGTCTGAGAATAAAGGGGTGCCATTTTAAGACTGAGCTGAGGAGGAATTTCTTCTCTCAGAGGGTTGCGAGTCTTTGGAACTCATTGCCGCAGACAGCTGTGGGGGCAGAGCCCTTGTGCTTATTTGAGGCTGAGATAGACAGATTCTTGATCAGTCAGGGATTCAAGGGTTACGGGGAAAGGCCAGGAAAGTGGACGTGAGGAATATCGGATCAGGCAAGATCCTATTGAATGGTGGAGCAGGCTCAAGGGGCCGAAAGGCCTACTCCTGTTCCTAATTTTTAAAGTCTTAAAACATTCACTCAGCTTCTCTATATTTAAAGAATGTTAAAAGAGAAGGGGCTAGCTCGTGAGTCCTTCTTTTAGTATGGTTTGTTATCGAATACATATAGGAATTGTAGGATAGCTCTGACCTCTAGAGTACACGTCCTGTGCTTTCTGGGATGCCAGGGATGCTGCCTATGTCCTGGATAACCATTCATGCAGGAATTGTGGCCAGATGCAGCAGCTTGAACTCAGGGTTTAAGAGCTTGAGCAGCAGGTGGCACCCCACAGCTTAAGGGCATGCAGGAATGGGTGACCACCAGGCAGTCGAGAAGAAAAGGGCCGATAGTGCTGGAGCCCCTTCGGGGCATCACATTCTCCAGCAAGTTTCCAGAGTATAATTCTAAAGGGGATGCAGGAGTCGAAAGACCTGGGTGTATATGTGTAAACATCATTGGTGGTGGCTGTGTACAATGAGAGAGCTGTTAATAAAGCTCTGCCATAGCTCTTCTTGTCCTGATGCCTGCCCGGAGCAGGTGAGGGGATGTGGGACATCAGAGGAAGGGATCCTGTTTAATATGCAGATCTAGTCTAATGACTGCATTAACAGTTGGATCCCGAGTTGGGGTGCTGATGCCCCTTACCTCTGCCCGCCACCCCACCCCAGGTTGGGAGTGGGGGAGAACAGGCCCATCCATTTTATTTCAGGTTTCTTTGTGGATCAGAAGCAGCAGAAATACTCATCCAACTCTCACAATGGAGCCTTGAGACTCTCTTGTCCACGGCTTTCCCCAATTCCCCCCTTTTCCCCGAGCGCATCTTAGCCATTAAGTAAAGCGGGTGACCAATAAAGGGGGAAGAGATCAACTGTTCAACATGTGCCAAAAGCAATCACGTGCCAAAGTCTCCAAACCAGGTTGTCAGCGATTCCTCACCGAGAGAGTTGCTGTTGCCCGATATGGAGTAAATGCTCCTGCTTTGAGAGCACGCCTGACCTACCGAAGGCCGAGGGCCTTTAAGTACAAGTTGGCAATAACAAGTCAGGAACCCTCCACGTCACCTTGTGAGAGTAGGGCTGGGCTGCAGTTAAAGCTGCTAGCAGCAAAGAGCACTGTAAAACAATCTGCTGTTTGTCTGGTTTAGGACTATATGTGCCATGCAGTCTAATCTCATTCCCTGCTCACTCCCCATACCCTTTAATATCCCACTCAAGGGCGGCACGGTGGCACAGTGGTTAGAACTGCTGCCTCACGGCACCAAGGACCCAGGTTCTATTCTGACCCTGGGTCATTGGCTGTGTGGAGTTTGCACATTCTCCCCCTATCTGCGTGTGTCTCACCCCTACAAACCAAAGATGTGTAGGGTAGGTGGATTGGCCACAGTAAATTGCCCCTTAATTGGAAAAACTAAAAAAAAAATATCCCACTCAATCTAATCCTTCTCTCCTGCTCACTTCTCGTAAATTGCCCCACCAGTCTACTCCCACTTCCAGTGTCCCTCCCGTATCTTTCGCTAGTCCTCTATTTCAACCAAATTGCTTTTTAAAAATAGTTTATTGTTGGCTTCAATACTGGGTATGTAGCCAAGAATGTCACATTTGAACTTTTAGATGTGAAAAACTGTTTTTCAACTTCCCTAGGAAGTTGAAAATGCACTAGGGTTGCATTCTCAGAGGACACATCCTGTTGCTCCCATTAGTCATCATCTGATCAAAGGAACATTTGCTGAAAGATGTGTAGGTACAAGATAAGGCAGGTTTGCTTCATTCTCAAATTCCTCCCGAGACAGATTTTGAGATTTCTCCTTACCTTGATTGGGATTTTAAACAGACAGCCTATTCTGATTTACGACATGGACAAACCAGTTTTCAAATAAGAACTAGTCCATAAACAATCTGAAGTCATAGCGTTTATGGAGGGTGTAATGATTTTAAATGAAACCCTAATAAATATCAACTGGGACTAAAAGGTTTAAATGACAAATTGCTCTCACAGTAGGAGCATAAGGACTGCAGTTACAATGTTGCTTGATGGGTAACTGGTGTGTCCGAATCGGGCCATAAGATCGGAGCTGGAAGACAAAGTCTTTGTTTCGCAGCTCTTTATTGCTGAGTGCTTATGTTGAATCAGACAGTTTTGTACACATGCTGCCACTTGTCAGCTTATTCTCACACCCAGGTACTTTTGCATGCCTATGATCCCACTCGAAGTGTCTCATCCTCCCATTCATATATATGTCACAGACACCTATACACACACAGACACATTGACAGGTGCAAACCGATAGGCAGACCAACCCCACAAACTAGACCCCAAGCACACACAGGCATGCAGACATACACCCACACATACACCTCATTATAAAAAGGAATTTGCTGGGATACTTCCCAATTGGTTCTGACTAACTGGGCACTTCTCCTTCGGAAGGACATGCAGAGGGTGCATTAGAGATTTGCTGGAATGGTTCCAGGCATCAACAATTACACTTAGATAGCTAGGTTGGAGAAGCTGGAATTGTTCTCCATAGAAGGCTAAGTGATTTGATAGAGATGCTGAAAATGATGAAGAGCTTAGATCGAGTAAATAAAGAAAAACAGTTTCCAATCGTTGAACATTAATTTGGCTGTCCAGAGAACAAGAGATGGCATGAGGAGAAATCATTTTATGAAGTGAATAGTTAGGATTTAAAATGCACAGGGCGGCATGTGGCGCAGTGGTTAACACTGGGACTGCAGAGCTGAGGATCCAGGTTTGAATCCCAGCCCTGGGTCACTGTCTGTGTGGAGTTTGCACATTCTCCCCATGCCTGCATGGGTTTCACCTCCCACAACCCAAAGATGTGCAGGTTAGGTGGATTGGCCACGCTAAATTGTCTCTTAATTGGAGAAAAAAAATAATAATTGTGTACTCTTTTTAAAAAAAGGATTTGGAGTGCACATCCCGATAGGGTGGTGGATACAGATTCAATGGTGGCTTCCAGGAGGAAATTTGAAGTGGGAAAATAATCCAAGGATATGGGGAAAGAGTCGAGATTGAGGTAACGAGATTGTTCTTTGAAAGAGCCGATGCAACCTCGATGAGCTGAATGGATTCCTCCCTTTGTTGCAGTATTCTCTGCTTCTGTTGTGTGACCGGACATGTTAGGCACGGTTTTTTGGGTCCATCAGCCACAGGTGCAAATCCCGTTTTAGCCAATAAATCACTCGAGAGGTCCATAACGGGATTTGCGCCAGCGAGATCTCAGTTTGAGATCTCCCCCCCCCCCACCCACCCCCCACACCACTCCCCCCACCCCCTCCAATGGTGACGTGATCAGGTTCACGCCCAGAAAGGGTATGAACTCTATTTCCATAAAGTTACATGCATTTAAATATATATATATATTTAAAATAAATTTAATGTACCCAATTCATTTTTTCCAATTAAGGGGCCATTTAGCGTGTTAAATCCACCTACCTTGCACATCTTTGGGTTGTGGGGGCGAAACCCACACAAACACGGGGAGAATGTGCAAACTCCACACACACGGACAGTGACCCAGAGCCGGGATCGAACCTGGGACCTCGGCGCCATGAGGCAGCAGGGCTAACCCAATGCGCCACCGTGCTGCCCACATGCATTTAAATATAATGAAACATCTCTGCACCATAGTGTCTGACCCCGTGGAATGTTCCACTCCCGGCGGCGCGACATTTCCGGAAACAGAAACCAGTCGTGATGACCACGGGCGCTTGTCGGCAGGGGTGGGGAAAAGAGAAGCCCCGAGTTACAGTCATAAAGGAATATTGTCAGAATTGTGTCCAGTAGTAACTTCCTGAACAGCTTTCCTTTATCAATGAAGAGACTGCAGATATTTACAACCAGATACAGACACAGAACAGCCTGGTGAAGTAAGTAACAACAAGCTGTGTCTATGTAACACCCTTAACAAAATGAAACATCCCAAGGCATTAAAGGCTCTTATATTCAACTAACATCTTATTTTAATTTGTTAAAAAAGAGCCATTGAGTTCAGTACAAAATATCTCACTTACTCTTTTTGTAAAGGTATTCTGCAACCAAGGCTGTCACATGAACATAACACATCACTGCCTGCAAAGGAGAAGAGACATGTTACAGAGACTCATTCACAACTTGCCCGACAATTAAGTATTTAAGAAAAGATATAATGGCATTAGAAACAGTTCAGAGAAAGTTCACTCGACTAATTACTGGGTGAAGAGGTTGTCCTATAAGGAAAGTTGGACAGGTTGGGCCTGTATCTATTGGAGTTTAGAAGATTGCGAGGTGGCCTTATTGGCAGGGTGGATGCTCAAAGGATGTTTTCCCCATCTGGGAAAGACGATAACAAGGGAGCTCAGTTTAAGAAATAAGTGGTTTCCCATTTCAAATTGAGATGATAATTTTCTCTCAGATGGTCGTTCGTCAGGAGTTCTTTACCCCAGAGAGTAGTGGAGGCAGGGTCACGAAATTTATTCAAGGCAGTGTTAGTCAGATTTTTGATTGACGAGGGAGTCCAGGACTGGGGAACTTGAGCACATGATCCAGGCTGATACTTCAATGCAGGATTGAGGGAAGGCCACATTGTCAAAGGTGCCCATCTGTTGAATGAGATGTTAAAGCGAGGCCACCTTTGGGCTGAGATGTGAGGGCGAGTCCCGTCTGCCCCCTCTCAGGGGGCTGATGGCACTATTTACAGAGAGAAGTGCAGGGCAACATTTATCCCACAAATAACAGCACAAAAGTAGCTTATTTGGCCATCACTTCATTGATGTGTGTGGGAATTTGCTGTGTTAAATTACCACCAGTCTGCTCTTTCCCTCAAAGGGAAAAGCAGCCGATGGTCATCTGGGACTAAGGCGACTTTACCTTTATCAGCATACCTGCTGATTAGGTCTAGTCAAATGCTTTGGCTATCAGATTAATAAGAGCTAAATGAAGGCCATATATAAAGCTTGACATGTATAATTGGTCTTGACGCGCATTGGCACAAACTATGCTTGTAGTCTCTTGAATATACAAGAGCAGGGGCTGATCTAATAGAGGTGTTTAAGATGATTGAAGGATTTGAGAGGGAAGACAGAGAGATATTTCTGTCAGTGGGTGGGTGTTACAAGTTGACAATCAGAACTAGCCTATTCAGAGGCGATATCAGGAAGCACTCTTTACACAAAGGGCAATGAGAATCTAGAACTCTCTCCGACAGGTGTCAGGGATCAACTGAACATTTCAAAACTATTATTTATAGGTTTTTCTGAGGCATTGACGATGGATTCTCCTATCACTTCAGCAGATAAGTGCTCTGTGAAAAAAAGAGCGGCTTACAGCCTTGGTTGACGCCATTTCATATGACATAAGGCCAAGTCTTGATTTGCATAACCTCTTGCAAATCCTGATTAAATAATAATAATTAGTAATCTTTATTAGTGTCACAAGTAGGCTTACATTAACACTGCAATGAAGTTACTGTGAAATTCCCCAGCCCCCACACTCCGGCGCCTGTTCGGGTTCACAGAGGGAGAATTCAGAATGTCCAATTCACCTAACAAGCACGTCTTTTGGGACTGGTGGGAGGAAACCGGAGCACCCAGAAGAAACCCACACAGACTTGGGGAGAACGTGCAGACTCCGCACAGACAGTGACCCAAGCTGGGAATCGAACCCGGGTCCCTGGCGCTGTGAAGCAACTGTGCTACCCACACTGTGCTACCGTGCTTGAAGTCCCTGTTGGAGGCATTGGTTTTGCACCACGCCGGAAGGCACTTGGCTCTTTTCTTCCCAAATGTTGAAATGGGTTGATGTCAGAGAGTTCTCCGTTTGAGTCTGTCCAAGGTTGTTTTTCCCCAATGTATTGGAATCCAGTTTGCAAGCTCTGAGATTGGCCTTTCATATCATCTTCATATCCAAGTCTGGGACGTGCTGTGGTACAGGTTCCCATGTTCAGCTTGCTGTAGTTACCACCTTTGGTTTGTGGAAATCCACCTGTGAATCACATGCCTGACCCAGCGAAGCGGACATCTGATGAGCATGCTGTCAATGCCAGCGATGCAGCACTTTGCAAGGACCACTGTGCTGGGTGTTTTGTCCGGCCACCTGCTGTTGCATACAGAGGAGATGGAATGCTTCCAGTAGCTTTGTGTGATGGCGGCAGGTTGTCCAACTCTCATAAACATGAAGAAGTTGGATGTACTATCCGGTAGACTTTGAACTTTTGTTCTGAAACGGACTCCATGACTGGAATTCTCTGCCCGTTGAGATTCTCTGATCATGCCTGTAGCGCGGGGCAGCACGGTGGCACAGTGGTTAGTATTGCTGCCTACGGCGCTGAGGACCCAGTTTCAACTCCCAGCCCTGGGTCACTGTCTGTATGGAGTTTGCAAATTCTCCCCGTGTCTGCGTGGGTTTCACCCCCACAACCCAAAGATGCGCAGGATAGGTGGCTTGGCCACGCTAAATTGCTCATGAATTGGAAAAAATAATTGAGTACTCCCAATTTTTTTTTTTAAATGCCTGCAGCGCACCCCCATCATCATGTTTCCTGGGGGTGTGGGGCGGCTTCGATGGGAAATCCCATTGACAAGCAGTGGGAGTATAGAATCTTGCCACCAGCAAACAGCATGTCACCAAGAAACAGGTGGCTGGGGGAACCGGAGAATACAGCCCCATGTTTTTTTCCAAACTGTGCGTGAGCCTGACAAACACTGAGCTTACGTTTGCCAGGAAATGGCTCATTTCTTCATGCAGTGTAATGTCATTGGAGAGGACACTTCCAGGGTGGCAAAATTTCAAGGACAGAGTGTGCTCTTGATTATAACTGTGGTGTTTTGCAGTACGTGGCCAGGGCAGGCAGATAAAAGATCACTGTTTTTCAGACTTGTCAGGCAAAAGTGTCTTCAGGCCAGCGATGGATTCAAAGTCAGTTTAACACTAAATCCACCGCTGCCTAAGGCTGGGAGAAAGTAATCAACAAGCAGCTGAATATCCCCTGGAGTATGTGTTATGAGAGTGCAGTCATCTGTGAACAAGAGTTCACTCGGATTTGTTCAATAACCTTTGCGCAAGTCTCGAGCCTTTACAAATGAAAGAGGTTGCCACCTGTCCTGAATTTAATGTGTACCTCTGTGTCAAGTTCTTTGAGTGAGCACTGTAGCATGGTCGAAAAATATATGACGAACAAACTGGAGCCAAGACACAGCCTCGCTTCGTGTTGTTGGTGACAGGAAATGAAACCAATAACAACCAGGTCAACGATGGCTCATAATTTCCAGCACTGGAAGCAGGGCATCTGGAAACTTGAGGGGGGGGGGTACCCCAAGGATGTACTGGGGAATCCTCCTTCTTCAATCACCCGCCCTCCACAGGATGATCCCTGGGAAGGATTCATCGAATCATAGAATTTACAGTGCAGAAGGAGGCCATTTGGCCCATCGAGTTTGCACCGGCCCTTGGAAAGAGCACCCCACCTAAGCCCGCACCTCCACCCTATCCCCATACCTCCACTCTATCCCCACACCTCCACTCTATCCCCACATCTCCACTCTATCCCCACACCTCCACCCTATCCCCACACCTCCACCCTATCCCCACACCTCCAGCCTATCCCCGTAACTCCACATAACCTTTTGTTATACACTAAGGGAAATTTAGCATAGCCAATCCACCTAACCTGCACATCTTTTGACTGTAGGAGGAAACCGGAGCACCCGGAGGAAACCCACGCAGACACGGGGATTGCATGGCAACTGACCGGGAAGTTCAAACTAGTCCAGTTCAAACTAGTACAGTAAAAAAGTGGCCAATCTGTGGAGTCTCCATGAGTTGGCTTAGGAAAGGAGTCACACGGAGGCCAGACTGGGTAACTACAGCAATTAGTCGTTTTTTTCACCTCACAAAGAATCACAGTTTCACAGCCTCTTTTACTGATACCCGTTTCCCATTTCCAAATGTTGTGTACGTGTCCTGATGGGGGTTAAATTCATTCACCTGCTCTGTTTAAACGAGTGGGATAATTACCTCCGACAGATCTCCGTTTTTCAAGTGGATCTTCGCCATGCTGCCGAGCCAGGTCTTCCGGAGTTCAGGGGTGCTGGCGTAGGACTTGGCTAAACTGTACTGAAGGTCCACCAGCATCTCGGGGTCCTTCTCATGCTCCTTCATCTGAGCTGTGGCCATAAGTACAGTGCGGATTCTCTTGGTCAGTTCTTTCACCTCACCTGGAAAAGCAGTTGTCTGAGCAAGGTTGAAAGAAATGGGCTGTTATAAAGATCCAAAAGTATAACCAGCTTTTTGTCTTTGGAACCAGGCCTATTCACACACACGATAAACGATAAGTATTTACATGGTGCCTTCACCAAAATAAAATGTCACAAGGCAGTTCGCAGGAATGCTAGAAAGCAGAATTTGAAATTGAACCACATCACGAGGTATTAGGTAGCTTGGTCAAAGAGGTAGGTTCTAAGGAGTGTCTGAAAGAAGGAAAGAAACGGAGAGATTTAGGATTTAACCGCTAAGCAGCCAAAGGCGTAACCGTCAATGATAGGCTGATGGAAGTGGTAAACGATCAAGGGGCCAGTTGTAGGAGGATAGATATTGCAGAGAACTGGAGACCTGGGGGATATCACTGAGATAGGGAGGGAAGAGGCTGTGGAGGGATCTGAACATGAGGATATGAAGTTAAAGCTGAGGCATTGCTGGACCTGGGGGGCGGTGGGTCTATGCAAGTCAGCGAGCACAGGGGGATGGGCGAACAGCCTTTTGTGTAAGTTAGGATATAGGCAGCAAAATGCTTGACTGAGCTCAGGTTTGTGGAGAGAAGATGATGGGAGGCTGTTCTAGAGAGCACTGGAACCATCAAGTCAAGAAGCAGCAGAAAACACAACAGGTGAGGGTTTCAGCAGTAGAAAATCTGAAACGGACAAGGGTTGGTTAGGTGATGGTACAGAGCGTGTCGGACAGTAACCCGTGGCACTGCTCGAATCAAGTCAGCGCACTCGCTGGTTTGCAAGGACAGCGGTGACATGACATAGGCTTTTGGGTCTGACAGACTTTCCTTTTCCCCAAGTTCTTATGTTCTACTTAAAATAAAGAGCCCCAGCATTTACCATTGGGAAGAGATTTGTGTATACCAGTGCATTCAAAGCATTCTCTGGATTTGAACAGCACTGGAAAGGCCAGCATTTACTGGCCATCCCTAATGTTGCTGAGAAGGTAATGGTGGTTGTGGGAGGGGGCATAAAGCACAGCAGACTGTGTGACGAAGTCCAGGATTCTCCATTAACCTTTGATCTGACCAGGGATCCCAATCGGGTAGAGAATGGAGCGTCCTCCCGATAAATAGGGTTTGTACCGAGTGCTAAACCCATTGCTAAGCTGTGATCCTCTGCCGGCAACGTTCTACCAGCCCTCCAGTGCCAGGAACATGTAAATTAAAGTAAAGCATGCAAATGCATACAATTAATGGGTTTGAAGCCCGGGTCTTCCCGCCCCACCATAATGCTCCGAATCCCTCATCAGGAACTCCACGGGATGGGCTTTGTCGCGAGGTTCGCCAAGCGCAGCCCTGCCCCGGTAGAGCCCGAGGGGCGTGAAGAGTTCTCTGCCCATGCCAGGCTGGGGGTAAGGTGTCCCCCAGAGGTCTTGGGGGTTGGGTTCCCCCTCCAGGCCCCCCCCCCACCCCAGTAGAGACCCAACAGATCCATCAGTTACCCTACATGAAAGCCGAAGAGCAGTCCAGGCAGTCCAGTGACGAATCACTGCATTTTCACTTACCCTTTCCTACCATCTGCTGCCTCAGACTAAAGTCTTTAAATCAGCAACTGTTACAAGTAGTAGAGGCTTCCTTGAAAGCCCAGAACACTTAAAAGGCCTTCAAATCCCCTGACAGTCTTTGAAATTCCATTCAATTTTACATAGCAATAAATTTCAAAAGCAAGTGATTAACAGTTTTATTGGCCCAAACAGAGGTGCTTGATTTATTTATCTTTCCCTTCATGCTTGAATGCATCTCCAGTACTCTGCTTTGATGCAGATGGTTTCTGCTGTGAAAAAGATGAATTGAAACCATTTAAGCTCTTTTGATGTGGGACAGTTTTAAATTGAATCACTTCATGCAAAGGCAATAAATGTAAATAGTAAGCTCGCCAAGGAGCGAGACGGTGTTGAAACTTCATGGCAGAATTGAATAGATAATTGAGCGAGATCCAATTTGAATGGACAGCTGAAGATCAATTACAGAAAATTATAGGGCAGCACGGTGGTGCAGTGGTTAGCACTGCTGCCTCACAGCGCTGAGGACCCGGGTTTGATCCCGGCCCCGGGTCACTGATCGTGTGGAGTTTGCACATTCTCCCCGTTTTTGCGTGGGTCTCACCCCACAACTCAAAAGTGTACAGGGTAGGTGGATTGGCCACGCTGAACTGCCCCTTAATTGGAAAAAAAAATAATTAGTATACTTTAAAAACATTACAGAAAATTAGAGAGTTGAATATGTGAGTCAAAGACTGGTGTGGTAGAAATGAATGAATGTGTTTCCGTTTGCGGGACACTGGCATCAGTATTGGAGAAAATGGAGGCTGTAATGATGGGATGGTCTGTATCTGAACTGTGCAGGAACCAGTTTTCTTGTAAACTGCATAACTAAGGAAATAGTGAGGCCTTTAAACTAAATAGATGAGGGGCCAGTTCTGTACAGGGGATATGTAGGCCGATAAAGTAAAAGGATATGAAAGCATTACAAGGCAGCTATTTAGGTAATAATTTCCAGAGTGCGAGAGGAAGGGGCAGAGTGTAAAAAAATATAAAACAGCAACACATAGGATCAAAAAGGGAAAAAAACGGTAACAAAGCAAAATCAATTGTTCTTTACCAAAATGCACATATAATCCAGTACAAAAGAAATGAACTAGTAGCACAAATTGACGTTAATGAGTATGATCTTATAGCCATTATCAAATCTTGGTTACAGAGAGATCAAAACTGGGAAATAAATATTTGGGTTGTATGTGAATTTTGTGAGGACAGGCAGGAAGGAAAGGGTGGTGGGGTAGCTTCGTTAATGCGAGATGGAGTAAGTACAACAGCAAGAAATGATCTTGTATCGTGAGATGTCGAATCCATATGGGTGAGGTACGAAATAATATGGGGAAGGTGACACTGGTGGGAGTAGTCTATAGGCCCCCAAACAGTAGCTATACTGTAGAATGGAGAATAAATCAGGAGATAATAAAGGAATGTAAAAAAGGCAGCACTTTAATCATGGATGACCTTAATCTTCATGTAGATTGGGAAAATCAAGTTGGCAGAGGTAGCCATGAGGAAGAATTCAGAGAGTATTCCGGAGAGTTGCTTCGGAAAAATATGTTCTGAATCCAACTAGGGATCAGGATATTTTGGATTTGGTAATGTGTAATGAGGCAGATTTAATAAACAATCTCAGAGTAAAAGATCCTCGAGGAAGCAGTGACCATGACGTGCTAGAATTTAGCATTCAATTTGAGAGAGAGAAACTTGGGTCAGAAACACCTGTGCTACACTTAAATAAGGGTAATTATAAAGGAATGAAGGCAGAGTTGGTTGGAGTGGATTGGGAGTCCAGCTACCAGGAAAGACGGGTGGTTGATCAGCAATGGCAGACATTTGTAATAATAGTTCATGGCTCACAACAAAAATATATCCTAGTCAAGAAGAAGGATTCTAGGAAGGGGATGAATTAACCCTGTTAACCAAGGAAGTGTAGGATAGTATTAAACTGAAAGAAAAAAATATATAATGTGGCAAAGATTAGCTGAAAATCTGAGAATTGGGAAAGTTTTAAAAAACAACAAAATAATAAAGAGGGAGGAGATAAACTATGAGGGTAAACTAGCAAGTAATATAAAAACAGGCCGCAAGAGCTTCTTTAAATATATAAAAAGAAAGAGAGAGGCAAAAGTGAACATAGACCCCTTAGAGAATGAGAATAAGGAAATAATAATGGGGAAACAGGAAATGGCGGAGGAGTCAAACCAACACTTTGCATTAGTCTTCATGATGGATACCAATAACATTCCAAAAATAAATAACCATAGAGATAGAAGCCGTACTGGTATTAATCTTCCAAGAATCCTTAAATTCTGGAAAAGTCCCAGAGGATTGGAAAACTGCCAATGTGACATCTTTATTCAAAAAAGGAGGAAGACAAAAAGCATGTAACTATATATGTCAGTCAGCTTGACTTCTTTCATTGGGAAAATATTAGAGTCCATTATAAAGGACTTTAATATTTTCCCAATGGACTTCCGGTTGCAGCGATGCGGAGCTAAGCCGCGCGTTTCGGCAGCTCCCGCAAAAACGGACTTTCGGGCTCTCCAGAGGAGCCCCAACGGAGCTTTTTTCAGATTGATCCCGTGTGGGAAGGAGCAGTGAGGTCCCTCCCTACAATATTTTGCAGGGAGTAGCGGTGGAGCAACGAGGAAAGAGGCCATGGAGCAGAGATCAAAACGAGGGGAAGAAGGCAAGATGGCGGATGGCGGAGAGCGAGCAGCGTGGCGGCCAGACCAGCAGGAGTTCCTCATGAGAAGTGTGGAGGTGCTGAAAAAGGAGGTGCTGGCGCCGATGCTGTTGGCGATCGAGGGGCTGAAGGAGACCCAGAAGACCCAGGCGGTGGAGCTTCGTGAGGTGAACGATAAAGTGAACACCAACGAGGACGATATCCAGGGCCTGGCGGTAAAAATGGAGGTGCACGAGGCGGTGCACAGGAGGTGGGCCGAGAGAATTGAGGTCCTTGAGAAAAGGTCGAGGAGGAAGAACCTCCGGATTCTGGGTCTTCCTGAAGGAGTGGAGGGAGCTGATGCCGGGGCGTACGTGAGTACGATGCTCAATGCGCTGATGGGTGCGGAGGCCTCTCCGACTTCCCTGGAGCTGGAAGGGGCTCACCGGGTCCTGGCGAGGAGACCCAAGGCAGATGAGCCGCCAAGGGCGATAGTGGCAAGGTTCCATCGCTTCGTGGACAAAGAATGTGTGCTGAGATGGGCCAAGAAGCTGCGGAGCAGCAGATGGGAGAACGAGGTGATCCGAGTATACCAGGATTGGAGCGCGGAGGTGGCAAAGAGGAGAGCTGGCTTCAACCGGGCCAAGGAGGTGCTGCATAGAAAAAGAGTCAGGTTCGGCATGCTGCAGCCTGCGCGACTGTGGGTCACTTCTCCGGACAGACACCATTATTTTGAAACGCCAGAAGAGGCTTGGACCTTTATACAGACGGAAAAACTGGATTCAAACTGAGGGGATGTGGTTGTATATGGGGTTGTAAATATGGGTAAACAATATTTTGTGGGTGGGATGATGGATGGGGATGTGGGTAGAGTTCTGGTTAAAATTCCTAAAATTTCCTTTTTTCTTTTCTGTAGACAAAATGATGATGATGGGGAATGTGGGCGTCGGTCCTGGAGGGAGGCGAGACTCGGGGATGAGGGAACTGGGATGATGGCCGCAACAGGAGCTGTGCCACAGGGGGCGGGGCTGGTTCAGGAAAGCGCGGGCTTTTTTCCCACGTCAAAAGGGGGGTGGGGGGGGTGGTGGAGGAAGGTAAGGAGGAGGAGAGGCTCCCACACGGGGAGATCAACGGGGAGGTGGGGGAAGCCGGGGTCAGCAGAGGTCAGCTGACTCACGGAAGTAATATGGGGGGAGCAAAAGTGCTAGATGTGGATCTAGCGGGAGGGGGGGGGGGGAATTTTAGGGTTGCTGCTGCACTGTCCGAGGGGGAACTGAAAATGGAAGAGGTGGTCGGGGCGGGGGTTCCCCGTCTTGGGGACTGGAGGGTGCGGGAGGCGCGAGCACGGGGTTGGCCTAAGATAGGAGATGGCTAGTCAGCAGGGGGGGGGGGGACCCCTCAATCCGGCTGATCACGTGGAATGTGAGAGGCCTAAATCGGCCGGTTAAGAGGACCCGAGTGTTCGCGCGCCTAAAGGGACTGAAGGCAGACGTGGCCATGCTTCAGGAGACACATCTGAAGGTGGTAGATCAGGTCAGGTTAAGGAAGGGATGGGTGGGACAGGTGTTCCATTCAGGGCTGGATGCGAAGAATAGAGGGGTGGCAATTCTGGTGGGAAAGCAGGTGTCGTTTGAGGCCAAGAACATAGTAGCGACAAGGGAGGCCGATACGTGATGGTGAGTGGTAGGTTGCAGGGACGGAGGTGGTACTGGTGAATGTATATGCCCCAAACTCTGGATTCATGAAACGGATGTTGGGGCATATTCCGGACCTGGAGGTAGGGAGTTTGATAATGGGTGCGGATTTTAACACGGTGCTGGATCCAGCATTAGATCGTTCCAGATCTAGGACGGGGAGGAGGCCGGCTGCGGCCAAGGTGCTTAGGGGGTTTATGGATCAGATGGGGGGAGTAGATCCGTGGCGATTCACCAGACCTTTGGCCAGAGAATTTTCTTTTTTCTCCCATGTACATAAGGCCTACTCCCGGATAGATTTTTTTTGTTTTGGGCAGGGCACTGATCCCGAAAGTGGAGGGAACGGAGTATTCGGCCATAGCCATTTCAGACCATGCCCCGCACTGGGTGGAGCTGGAGCTGGGGGAGGAGAGGGACCAACGCCCGTTGTGGTGGTTGGATGTGGGACTGCTGGCAGATGAGAAAGTGTGCGGGAGAGTGCAGGGGTGTATTGAAAGATATCTGGAGGTGCAGGTGGGAGTAGTATGGAAGGCGCTGAAGGCGGTGGTCAGGGAGAGTTAATCTCCATCAGGGCTCACAGGGTGAAGAGAGAGGGCAGGGAAAGGGAGAGGTTAGTGGGGGAGATTTTAAAGGTGGATAGGAGCTATGCAGAGGCTCCGGATGAGGGACTACTCAGGGAGAGACAAAGTCTCCAGATGGAGTTCGACCTGTTGACCACAGGGAAGGCAGAGGCACAGTGGAGGAAGGCACAGGGGGCGATATATGAATATGGGGAGAAGGCAAGCAGGATGCTGGCACACCAGCTCCGTAAGAGGATGGCAGCGAGGGAAATAGGTGGAGTCAAAGATGGCAGGGGAACTACAGTGCGGAGTGCAGGGAAAGTGAATGAGGCTTTTAAGGCCTTTTACGAGGAACAGTATAGGTCCCAGCCCCCAGGGGGAAAAGAGGGGATGCGGCGATTCTTGGATCAGTTGAGGTTCCCAAGGGTGGAGGTGCAGGGGGTGGCGGGTCTGGGGACGCCAACTGGGGTGGAGGAACTGGCTAAAGGACTGGGCAGCATGCAGGCAGGGAAGGCCCCGGGGCCGGATGGGTTCCCGGTGGAGTTCTACAGGAAGTATGTAGACCTGTTAGCCCCTTTGATGGTAAGGACCTTCAATGAATCAAGGGAGGAGGGGACCCTGCCCCCGACAATGTCGGAGGCGACGATCTCTTTGATCTTGAAGCGGGATAAGGACCCACTGCAATGTGGGTCATATAGACCGATCTCGCTCCTTAATGTAGATGCTAAGTTGCTGGCAAAAATGTTGGCCATGAGGATTGAGGACTGTGTCCGGGGGTGATTCACGAGGACCAGACGGGATTCGTAAAGGGTAGGCAGTTAAATACCAATGTGCGAAGGCTCTTAAGTGTGATAATGATGCCATCGGTGGAGGGAGAAGCGGAGATAGTGACAGCCATGGACGCGGAGAAGGCCTTTGATCGGGTAGAGTGGGAGTATCTCTGGGAAGTGTTGAAGAGGTTTGGGTTCGGGGAGGGTTTATTAGTTGGGTTAAGCTCCTATATAAAGCCCCGGTGGCGAGTGTGGTCACGAACTGGCGGAGGTCGGAATATTTCCGGCTGTATCGAGGGACGAGGCAGGGGTGCCCCCTTTCCCCTCTGCTGTTCGCATTAGCAATTGAACCTTTGGCAATGGCGTTAAGGGAGTCGGGGAAATGGAAGGGGGTGGTTCGAGGGGGAGAGGAACATAGAGAGTCGCTGTATGCAGACGAACTGTTGCTGTATGTGACGGATCCAGTGGAGGGGATGTTTGAGGTAATGCAGATCCTACGGAAGTTTGGAGACTTTTCTCCAATGATCCGGAAACTGACATGTCCGGGAAGAATCCATTGTACAAACTTCTGTATTTTATTGACTTGCCATGTTCATGTCTTGCCACGCGAGTTCTTTTCTTTTCTTTGTTGCGGGGGGGGGTTTGTTTGTAAGGTGGAAAATATTGTTATTGAAAAATTCTTAATAAAAATATATTTTAAAAAAAGAAAATATTTTCCCAATGAAAGCGGCTGGAGCCGGGCTCAGTGCCCGGAGGAAACCCATGCAGACACAGGGAGAACATGCAGACTCCGCACAGACCCAAGCTGGGAATTGAACCTGGGATCCTGGAGCTGTGAAGCAACTGTGCTAACCACTGTGCTACCATGCTGCCCATCCGGAGGAAGGACAGGCCTCGTCCGACGAGGAGGATGCGGGGAAGGGGATCGATGAGCAGGACATGGGGTGCGGACAGGCAAGGGAGGCCGCATGACGTCTTCATCAGGGCCAGCGCGCACGGTTCTCCCACAGGGCCTGCACTGGTACCCACCCCCGCCCAGCCCACACCCATCAGACAGAACACCGAGGCAGGTTTTAACGGTGGTTAACAGGTGTTTATTGTGCAGAAATATATACACAGCCTGTGCCTTAGCCCCTATAACTCAACCTTGCCCTGCACCCGTGCCAACTTAATTGGTGTCTACCTTTTTGGCCTTACGGGCCCTAACACTACGCCTAGGTGGTTCTGAGGATTGTATCAGATCAGCCATGATCTCATTGAATGGTGGAGCATACTCAATGCGTGAGTGGCCTAACTTCTGCCCCTACATCTTATGGTCTAATTTACTTCAAAGTTTCTTTTGTGTTAAGTGTGAGGGATCAAGGGGGACTGTACTAGCACTGATCCCAGGAGCTGAGGAAATGCTCCACTCTCCATCACATGGCACACTGTGTTACATTTAACAATGAGAAGCCTGTACATACCTTCATAGCCCTGTCGCTATTGGCAAAGTTATTGATAATTGAGAGCGAGTCCTGGAACCGAGAGTCTCCAGTTAGAACCACATCAGCTATCAGCCGGCTCACAGCAATTATAATCTGAAAAGGAAATAAAACTGTATGTTGTACATCATTTATCTCCAAAATCTCCAACAATTTAAAACTCTTCAATAGAAAGAAGGTTATTTTCAATCTTATGCCAGCTGAAATCCACTGGATGCTGTAGCTGCTGCTCCTCCTACCAGATGATCTGCTGTCATGTCACACTTCTCTGTTTTGCACCATCCTCACACACCCAATGTCGCTCATCTGCAACCGCCCTGTGATCTCACTATGCTCAGGTCGACCCCACTTTCTGCTGCCCTCCACTTTGCCCTCGAGAAAAGATGTCTGTAGATTTTCAGCTCTGATCAAACGGCTGGTAATGCTGACTTGTTCTTTTCTGAATGTCACTTTTTAAAAATTCTTTTCTATCAATAAATTTAGAGTACCCAATTCATTCATTTTTTCCAATCAAGGGGAAATTTAACATGGCCAATCCACCTACCCTGCATATCTTTGGGTTGTGGGGCGAGACCCACGCAGAAACAGGGAGAATGTGCAGACTCCACATGGACAGTGACCCAGGGCAGGGATCGTACCTGGGATCTCGGCGTTGTGAGGCACTGCGCCGCCGTACTGCCTGAATGTCACTTTTTAAAAAGTTATTTTTTGTTATTGCAATTTTGCTTTCAAGGGGTGTCTCCGTCATGACCTATATTTATTGTCCATCACTAATTACCCTTGAACCGAGTGACTTGCTGGGCCATTTCAGAGGGTCATTAAGAGTTAACCACATTGCTGTGGGCCTGAAGCCACATGTACAAAGAACAAAGAACAAAGAAATGTACAGCACAGGAACAGGCCCTTCGGCCCTCCAAGCCCGTGCCGACCATACTGCCCGACTAAACTACAATCTTCTACACTTCCTGGGTCCGTATCCTTCTATTCCCATCCTATTCATATATTTGTCAAGATGCCCCTTAAATGTCCCTATCGTCCCTGCTTCCACTACCTCCTCCGGTAGCGAGTTCCAGGTACCCACTACCCTCTGCGTAAAAAACTTGCCTCGTACATCTACTCTAAACCTTGCCCCTCTCACCTTAAACCTATGCCCCCTAGTAATTGACCCCTCTACCCTGGGGAAAAGCCTCTGACTATCCACCCTGTCTATGCCCCTCATAATTTTGTATACCTCTATCAGGTCGCCCCTCAACCTCCTTCGTTCCAGTGAGAACAAACCGAGTTTATTCAATCGCTCCTCATAGCTTATGCCCTCCATACCAGGCAACATTCTGGTAAATCTCTTCTGCACCCTCTCTAAAGCCTCCACATCCTTCTGGTAGTGTGGCGACCAGAATTGAACACTATACTCCAAGTGTGGCCTAACTAAGGTTCTATACAGCTGCAACATGACTTGCCAATTCTTATACTCAATGCCCTGGCCAATGAAGGCAAGCATGCCGTATGCCTTCTTGACTACCTTCTCCACCTGTGTTGCCCCTTTCAATGACCTGTGGACCTGTACTCCTAGATCTCTTTGACTTTCAATACTCTTGAGGGTTCTACCATTCACTGTATATTCCCTACCTGCATTAGCCCTTCCAAAATGCATTACCTCACATTTGTCCGGATTAAACTCCATCTGCCATCTCTCCGCCCAAGTCTCCAGACAATCTAAATCCTGCTGTATCCTCAGACAGTCCTCATCGCTATCCGCAATTCCACCAACCTTTGTGTCGTCTGCAAACTTACTAATCAGACCAGTTACATTTTCCTCCAAATCATTTATATATACTACAAAGAGCAAAGGTCCCAGCACTGATCCCTGTGGAACACCACTGGTCACAGCCCTCCAATTAGAAAAGCATCCTTCCATTGCTACCCTCTGCCTTCTATGGCCTAGCCAGTTCTGTATCCACCTTGCCAGTTCACCCCTGATCCCGTGTGACTTCACCTTTTGTACTAGTCTACCATGAGGGACCTTGTCAAAGGCCTTACTGAAGTCCATATAGACAACATCTACTGCCCTACCTGCATCAATCATCTTAGTGACCTCCTCGAAAAACTCTATCAAGTTAGTGAGACACGACCTCCCCTTCACAAAACCGTGCTGCCTCTCACTAATACGTCCATTTGCTTCCAAATGGGAGTAGATCCTGTCTCGAAGAATTCTCTCCAGTAATTTCCCTACCACTGAAGTAAGGCTCACCGGCCTGTAGTTCCCGGGATTATCCTTGCTACCCTTCTTAAACAGAGGAACAACATTGGCTATTCTCCAGTCCTCCGGGACATCCCCTGAAGACAGCGAGGATCCAAAGATTTCTGTCAAGGCCTCAGCAATTTCCTCTCCAGCCTCCTTCAGTATTCTGGGGTAGATCCCATCAAGCCCTGGGGACTTATCTACCTTAATATTTTTTAAGACACCCAACACCTCGTCTTTTTGGATCACAATGTGACCCAGGCTATCTACACCCCCTTCTCCAGACTCAACATCTACCAATTCCTTCTCTTTGGTGAATACTGATGCAAAGTATTCATTTAGTACCTCGCCCATTTCCTCTGGCTCCACACATAGATTCCCTTGCCTATCCTTCAGTGGGCCAACCCTTTCCCTGGCTACCCTCTTGCTTTTTATGTACGTGTAAAAAGCCTTGGGATTTTCCTTAACCCTATTTGCCAATGACTTTTCATGACCCCTTCTAGCCCTCCTGACTCCTTGCTTAAGTTCCTTCCTACTTTCCTTATATGCCACACAGGCTTCGTCTGTTCCCAGCCTTTTAGCCCTGACAAATGCCTCCTTTTTCTTTTTGACGAGGCCTACAATATCACTCGTCATCCAAGGTTCCCGAAAATTGCCGTATTTATCTTTCTTCCTCACAGGAACATGCCGGTCCTGTATTCCTTTCAACTGACACTTGAAAGCCTCCCACATGTCAGATGTTGATTTGCCCTCAAACATCCGCCCCCAATCTATGTTCTTCAGTTCCCGCCTAATATTGTTATAATTAGCCTTCCCCCAATTTAGCACATTCATCCTCGGACCACTCTTATCCTTGTCCACCAGTACTTTAAAACTTACTGAATTGTGGTCACTGTTACCGAAATGCTCCCCTACTGAAACATCTACCACCTGGCCGGGCTCATTCCCCAATACCAGGTCCAGTACCGCCCCTTCCCTAGTTGGACTGTTTACATATTGTTTTAAGAAGCCCTCCTGGATGCTCCTTACAAACTCCGCCCCGTCTAAGCCCCTGGCACTAAGTGAGTCCCAGTCAATATTGGGGAAGTTGAAGTCTCCCATCACCACAACCCTGTTGTTTTTACTCTTTTCCAAAATCTGTCTACCTATCTGCTCCTCTATCTCCCGCTGGCTGTTGGGAGGCCTGTAGTATACCCCCAACAGTGTGACTGCACCCTTGTTATTCCTGATCTCTACCCATATAGCCTCACTGCCCTCTGAGGTGTCCTCTCGCAGTATAGCTGTGATATTCTCCCGAACAAGTAGCGCAACTCCGCCTCCCCTTTTACATCCCCCTCTATCCCGCCTGAAACATCTAAATCCTGGAACGTTTAGCTGCCAATCCTGCCCTTCCCTCAACCAGGTCTCTGTAATGGCAACAACATCATAGTTCCAAGTAGTAATCCAAGCTCTAAGTTCATCTGCCTTACCCGTAATGCTCCTTGCATTAAAACATATGCACTTCAGGCCACCAGACCCGCTGTGTTCAGCAACTTCTCCCCGTCTGCTCTGCCTCAGAGCCACCTTAAACCTATTCCCTAGTTCTCCCTCAATGCTCTCACCTTCTGACCTATTGCTCCCGTGCCCACCCCCCTGCCATACTAGTTTAAACCCTCCCGTGTGACACTAGCAAACCTCGCGGCCAGGATATTTATGCCTCTCCGGTTTAGATGCAACCCGTCCATCTTATACAGGTCACACCTGCCCCGGAAGAGCTCCCAGTGGTCCAGATAACGGAAACCCTCCCTCCTACACCAGCTGTTTAGCCACGTGTTTGTCTGCTCTATCTTCCTATTTCTAGCCTCACTGGCACGTGGCACAGGGAGTAATCCCGAGATTACAACCCTCGAGGTCCTGTCTTTTAACTTTCTGCCTAGCTCCCTGAACTCCTGCTGCAGGACCTCATGCCCCTTCCTGCCTATGTCGTTAGTACCAATATGTACAACGACCTCTGCCTGTTTGCCCTCCCCCTTGAGGATTCCCTCTACCCGTTCGGAGACATCCTGGACCCTGGCACCAGGGAGGCAACATACCATCCTGGAGTCTCTTTCACGTCCACAGAAGCGCCTATCTGTGCCCCTGACTATAGAGTCCCCTATTACTATTACTCTTCTGCGCTTTGACCCTCCCTTCTGAACATCAGAGCCAGCCGTGGTGCCACTGCTCTGGCTGCTGCTGTTTTCCCCTGATAGGCTATCCCCCCCGACAGTATCCAAAGGGGTATATCTGTTCGAGAGGGGGACAACCACAGGGGATTCCTGCACTGACTGCCTGCCCTTTCTGGTGGTCACCCATTTCTCTGCCTGCACCTTGGGTGTGACCACATTTACATAACTGCGATCTATGACGCTTTCCGCCACCTGCATGCTCCTAAGTGCATCCAATTGCTGCTCCAACCGAACCATGCGGTCTGTGAGGAGCTGCAGTTGGGTGCACTTTCTGCAGATGAAGCCATCCGGGACGCTGGAAGCCTCCCGGACCTGCCACATCTCACAGTCAGAGCAAAGCACATTGCGTCAATTAATTAAAATTAAAATTCGTCTTTTTTTTTTAATACTTTTTTTTTAAATTGCAAAGTTACTGTCAACTATCTGTTTCCTAGCACTAGATTTCTAATAGAAATGCGATAGCTAACTATAATACTCTCCAATCTCTGGCTTAGATATCCTCTAAGTTATAATTAAGTTATTATGTTTAATTAGTTCCCAAATACTCAAATTTTTTTTAAAATTTAGGTTAGAATCCCAACCAGCCACTCAGGTCACAGCTTTTCTGTGATGTCACTTCAGTTTCCCCCCGACACACACAATTTGAAAAAAGGAATAAAAGTAAAAATCACTTACTTACCTTCTTACCTTCTGAGTGTCTGAGATGTTCTCAGGTTCTCTCGCTGACAGAGACTGCTCCTCCACCTCCGATCCTTGACCTGCACAATGCTAATAATATAATAATATAATATGGCACTTACCTTACACCAATGGGTGTTATTATTAGGTTAGAGGAGGAGGGCGGGTGGGAGACACTACACGTGTAGTGTCTCGGGTTTCCTCTCCACCAGAATTTATTGGTTGGGGGGGGGGGGACTTGCCAGAGGTCGAACTTCCGGTTCCCGCCTTATATAAAAACAAATAAAACAGAAAAGAAGAACAGACACGGGACCAGGCAAGGCTTTTTAAATTCACTACTCACCTCCAAGAAGGCCCCTGCGCACCGCTGCCGCCGAAATCCAAAGGGCTGCTCCTGTAAAGGTAAGAGCTTTTAAACTCACTACTCACCTCCCAGAAGGCCCCTGCGCACCGCTGCCGCCGAAATCCAAAGGGCTGCTCCTGTAAAGGTAAGGCTTTTTAAATACACTACTCACCTCCAAGAAGGCCCCTGCGCACCGCTGCCGCCGAAATCCAAAGGGCTGCTCCTGTAAAGGTAAGAGCTTTTAAACTCACTACTCACCTCCCAGAAGGCCCCTGCGCACCGCTGCCGCCGAAATCCAAAGGGCTGCTCCTGTAAAGGTAAGGCTTTTTAAATACACTACTCACCTCCAAGAAGGCCCCTGCGCACCGCTGCCGCCGAAATCCAAAGGGCTGCTCCTGTAAAGGTAAGAGCTTTTAAACTCACTACTCACCTCCCAGAAGGCCCCTGCGCACCGCTGCCGCCGAAATCCAAAGGGCTGCTCCTGTAAAGGTAAGAGCTTTTAAACTCACTACTCACCTCCCAGAAGGCCCCTGCGCACCGCTGCCGCCGAAATCCAAAGGGCTGCTCCTGTAAAGGTAAGGTTTTTTAAATACACTACTCACCTCCAAGAAGGCCCCTGCGCACCGCTGCCGCCGAAATCCAAAGGAAGCCACATGTAGGCCAGACCAGGTAAGGACGGAAGATTTCCTTCATTAAAGGTCATTAGTGAATCAGATGGGTCGCAAGAACAATCAATCAGAGTTTCATGGTCACCATTACACTCTCGGCTTTCAGTTCCAGATTTGATTAACTGAATTTAAATTCCTCCAACGGCTGTGGTGGGATTTGAATCAATCCACCTGTGTAGAGCATGAGACTGGGTCTCTGGATTACTAGTTCAGTGACATCACCACCATCTGCCCCTATTCAGGCGGCTCTTCAGTCTGACCCACTGGACATCACAAGGTGAATTAGCCAAGGTTAAATCAGATGACACTGCTTTACCCCAGTAGCAGTGTCAGTGTTAGGTTAGAGACTACAGCTTACTTCCCTGCTGATTTAAACACCGCAAACTAAACTGCAACTCTCAGTCGATTGGGTGAAGGCACATTTACATTTTATAAGTCAACCATCTGGATTACAGGAGACTGGTGGATCTCAACTCACCCGTTGACTAATCAGGATGAGGGAGTTGGCTTCAGTGATGTAAATGTGAGATTTTGAACTTCGGGCATCAACTTCCCAATGTCTGAGCTACAGAGGTGTCAACTGTAAGAGCACTGTTCACAGAAACATCAGCATTCAGTGGGGAGCACTGGGAGAATGAGCATGGGAAAGGGAGAGTGAGCAAGACAGGGGAGAGGGAGAGAGAGAGGGAGGGAGAGAGAGAGGGAGGGAGAGAGAGAGGTAGGGAGATCAGGTCTGGAGGGTGCGGGAAAGATGGTGTGGGAGAAGAGTGAGCAGGATGGAGATTGAGTCCGGAGGAGAGGGAGAGGCACAGGGCAAAGACAGTGCCTGGTGCTCACCAGTACTGTAAATGGTTGGGCTGTGCCTGGTGTTCACATTGTACCAGGCCTGGGTTGCGTTCAGCTCAAAGCACTGTGTGAGGCCAAAACCCATCCTATAATTCATTATGGGGCTGCCATCTGACAATGTAATAATCATTGGATAGAATTGGTCATCTGAAGGAAAGAAATAACTTGCATTTATATAGCAGCTTTCATAACCTCAGGACACCCTGAAGCACCTTACAGCCCATGAAGGAGTTTTTCATGTCTAGTCACTGTTGCAATGCAGGAAACACAGCAGTCAATTCGTGCAAAGCAAGATTCCACAAACAGCAAGTTGATATTTACCAGATAATCTGTTTTAAAACATGCTGGTTGAGGGATGGTGGGTTTAAAATTCCTACTCTTCTCCAAAATAGTGTCATCGGATCTTCCATGCCCACCCAAGGGGGCAGACAGGGCCACTGTTTGTAACACCCAGACACCTCCATCAGTGCAGCAAACCCTCAATACTGCACAGGAGCGGCAGCCTGGATTTTGGGGCACAGGTCTCTGGGGTAGGGCCTGGACCTGCAACACTGTGACACAGGATGCTCCGACTGAACCACAGCAGATACACAACTGGGGACCTGACAAAATGGACCACGACAATCAAAGCCTATCAAATATGTATGAAAAGTTTCACAGTTCTAAAAAGAGTCCGATTGGACTTGAACCATTAACTCTGTTTCTCTCTCTCCACAGATGCGGCCTGGTTTGCTGAGGATTTCCAGCATTTTCTGTTTTTATTTCAGATTTCCAGCATCTGCAGCATTTTGCCTTTATTGATCAGATGTGCATTTAGGGCAGATTAACCAAAAGCAACAAAACCTTTGACAACCTGATCAGCTGAAGGAAGAATGCTTGCATTCTAGGCAAGTCTCCATTGAGTGTTTTGACTCCACACTATTGGTTAGAACATATGCACGAGGAACATTTTCATCTTCCCACATCCCTGTTTTTGTTTTTGAACAGAGAACATTTCAATTTGAGTAACTGAACTCTTCCCTGTGATGCAGAGCAGGGGAGCTGACTCAAATTGGAATAATTAGACAGCGGTGTTGCAGGTAAATGATGACACCAATGCATTCACACAATGCCTCCATCTGTCTGACAGGATCTTTCACAGTAGGTCACAGGGCAGGGATTCTGGATACAGCACTAGCACATTAGAACCGTGTTGGGATTAAGCTGCTTCAGTCCGGGACTGACCTGTAGGTGGGTTCTCAGGAAGCTCCTCTTCTTGGTGTACTCAAAGTTGTTCCTCATCAGCAAGTAGAGGAGTGCGGAGGCCTCGCTTCGAGTCGAGCTCAGTTTCGAGGTACAACCTTTCAGGATTTCGTAGCAGAAGGTGGCGCAGATACTGTCTCGCCCTTTAAAAAACGTGGCTTGGAACTGGAGTGGAGGGAGTAGGGGTGGAAAAGAAAAAGAAATATCAAACCATAACTCTGCATTTCAAGAGAGGGCAGAGACCAAGTCCTCTAACCTTTCACATTTACACGGCTGAAAGCTCTCCAGGATTGTAACAGAATCTCCAAGAAACCGGAGCACCCGGAGGAAACCCACACAGACACGGGGAGAACGTGCAGAATCCGCACAGACAGTGTCCCAAGCCGGGAATCGAACCTGGGACCCTGGAGCTGTGAAGCATCTGTGCTAACCACTGCAGGGGTTCTGTGCTCTATGTTATGGTGTAACTGCCATCTTGACGAATCTGCTACACTGTTAGAAGTGACAAATGCAATCAAACCCTGCCGTGCGGCAGAGCTCCAGGAGCTGAGATCCAGAGGCTGGAAGTCAATGTCTGGTCAAGAAGCTCACTGAATTCATTCAGTCTATGTGAGAGCAAGGAGCCATCCTGCAAGGATACAAAGATGACCCCATTGTCCACTTGTACAATGTAGAAGGGGACTCACCAATCCTCTATCAGAGAGGAATCTCGCACCTCTCCATCACCAGCAAAATATTTGCCTGAATCCTTCTGAACCACAGGGCAGCATTGTAGCACAGTGGTTAGCAGTGCTAGGGTCCCAGGTTCGATTCCCCGCTGGGTCACTGTCTGTGCCGAGTCTGCACGCTCTCTCTATGTCTGCGTGGGTTTCCTCCGGGTGCTCCAGTTTCCCCCCACAGCCCAAAGACTGGTGGATTGGCCATGCTAAATTGCCCTTAGTGTCCAAAAAAGGTTAGGAGGGGTTATTGGGTTATGGGAATAGGGTGGAAGTGAGGGCTTAAGTGGGTCAGAGCAGACTCAATGGGCCAAATTGCCTCCTTCTGCACTGTATGTTCTATGTTCTGTGTTCATATAGTGTAAGACCCTGACCAGAACTTGCTGCCAGTGAGTTAGTACAGTTTCAGGAGAAATAGCAATGATAGAACATGGATCTCTATACCACATTGGTTGACCTGTCAGCAACGAAGGCCTTTGGGAGGTAATGGAGAAATCTAGCTGCCCTGAGAAATTCATCATGATGATTCAACAGTTCCATGATGGCATGCATGTCCTGGGTGATGGTGACTCCTCTGACCCATTCCCAGTCGCTAATAGGAACATAGGTACAGGAGTAGGCCATTCAGCCCATTGAGCCTTCTCCACCATTTAATGTAGACATGTACTCGGATTCGACACTACTGCTAATCCTACTATAGCTACCCAGACTGACTAACCAGCTGCTGCAATCCATGAGGTGGGTGTAATATTGAATCAACCCTGTGTCTCTACTCACTGACTGTCTCCACTGGAAAGAGGCAGATCATGTGTGTGGTGTCCTTTATATATGGGTTGGTGTATTGCCCCCCTATGGTCATGTCACCTCCGTCTGTATTGTGAATGTCCGTTGGTCGTGTCCTATCTATCTGATCTATTGGTTGAGTGTGTGTGTGTGATGTCACTGGTGCTCCCTCTAGTGTCTAGCTAGCCTACGTGCATTTACATTGATGCACATCACCACATCCCACCTTTTTTATATGTTACGTATTTTCTGCACACTTTGAGAAAATTGAACAAAAAACAGGTAGATAAGCTAAGGTATACAGTGATTAAACAATAAGTACAAATTATTCGTGTGAGTCTAAAAACCATCAGTCATCATGGTCAAATATCTCTCTTGGTTATGAACGCCATCAATGTCCCTGTACCACAGGAACCAAGAAGTGGTCAAATCACTTCGCTGACTGATTTGGAGTCACTTTCTTTTTTGATGTTTGTGATGGTGCTGTCGTATGGCATCTTGTAGCTGATAAGGTGTTGACGTTGAAGAGGTACCATCAACAGTATCATTCGAGGTCATGGATGTGCCATATGTTGAAGTTGGATAAGACTGTACATACTGGTTCTGGCCACATGCTGTGCTGGAAGGGTGATCCTGCTGAGAACCGTTGAAGCTTGTCGAATTGGAAACAGAATTGCTGCTCGCATAAATATCTGGTGATGGTGTGAAACTAGAACCTTGCATCTGATAGGAATATGCCGTCTGGCCAGGCTGGGGTGCAGCAAATCCTGGGCTGTAACTAAGGCATCCAGACTGTAGTGCAGATTGCGCTTGCGGTAGTCCTCCTTCGGTCTTCATTCCATTAGTGGGCCATTCATAGTGCTGGCCTGTTTGAGAATATGCTGCGTAGACTGCTGGCTGCTGCATGCCTGAATACTGGTTTGTCCAGCATGAGATGTCATTGGCTGCACTGCTGGTGTGGAAAAAATGTGTGGATATAGCTGTGGTGAATATTGGTGTATTCCTCTTGGACTGTAGCCACTGCTTGTTGTTATTGAGCCAGTGTAATTGTTAAGTGATCCATCTCCTGTCGTTGTGGCATCTGCTGTCACCCTGAGTGTGCCATCACTGAGGTTGCGGCACTCCCCGTCAGGAGTAAAGTCCGGCTTACGTGAATCAGAGTCGGCGTTTGGTTGCTCCCCATCTGGAGTCTGGTCTGTTTTAACTGAGTCAGTGTTGGTTTGTTGATGCTCCCCGTCCGGAGTCTTAGCGAGTCCATTGGAGTCAGCTGAGATTTCTTGAAGCTGTACGTCTGGAGTCGGAACATGCAGGAATGCATTGACTTGTGGAGAGGTTCAAGCAAATGAGGGTGGAAATATCATGGTGTCACCGAAGTCACCAGTGATCTCACAGTGATCGTCGAGTGCCTCTGTACACACTAGCTGAGGTCTGTCACTTTGCACATCTTGCATGGGAAGTGGGAAGCTGTCGTCACTCGTCTCACATACCGTGGGTAGAGCCTCAGTAGCTGCTTGTTGTACACTTGGGTTGGGCAAATTGTCAGAGTCTTCATGTGGTGGCGCAAACAATGTGGGTGAACTGTCATTGTCTTGCTGTTGTCCTTCATTTGAGCTTGGACTGTCATTGTCGCTTTGTTCTTCACTGTAGCATGACAGACCGTCATGGTCATCCTGCTGTGCACTGGAGCGTGGTAGACTGTCGTAGTCTTCTTGCTGTTTACCTGAGCAAGGCAGACTTGTATCATCTGCCGCTAGTTGGTCAGTGGAGGTTGCTAGACCCTCATGGTCTTGTTCCTGCAAGGACTGCGCGTCGGAGTTTTGCGTTGCTTCTATCGTGGAGGCTGTCCACGAGCTCGCTGCGGAGGCTTGTGACACTGGAGTCACGTCTTGTGTGTGCAAGAACTGCGCTCTGGAGTCTTGCGTTTCTTCGATCGTGGAGTCTGTCCATGGGCTCGCTGTGGAGGCTTGTGACACTGGAGTCACTTCTTGTTCATGCAAGGACTGCGGCGTGGAGTCTTGTGTGTCTTCTTTCGTAGAGTCGGGAACCCTGAGCAGTGCGTGGACCACGGTCTGTGTGACAGCAGGCCGCTCTCTGTGGGCTTGTACCGCTCTCTCTCTCTCTTGGTTTCAGGCTGCAGCATCATCCTGCACTCACGAGTCAGGATGTCGTAGATGCTGGGCTGAAGATCCTCAAATTCGAAGAACGAATCCGCGTCTGCGTCGGATTCAGTACGGGGGTCTTCAATGTGCAACACATCTAGTTGTGCTTCGGATTTGGTACTGGGGTAGCTTCCCAAGGTTAAAGGTTTGTCTGAGTCGCTGTCTTCTTGTACCATATCATCACTGTTTGTGTCGGAGCTGGCACTGGGCTCACGAGGTCCAGAGAAAATGTAAAGGTCGGTATCGAAGTATTCAAGGTCGGAATCATCAGTTTGGGCGTAGGTAACTGCTTGTTGCAGGGTTCTTCGGAGGTTAATTTCATTTCCTTGTCCAATTTAAGGCATTGTGCTGGCATTCCTGGTGAAGGAAGGTTGTTTTACGGCTTTAAAAGATTTTTTCTTTGATTTGGAACATTTCCCCTTTAAATGGGCATGGTCCGGGGCCTCTGACATCATGACGCATGTGACGTACTGCATAGGAAGCGATTGCGCATGCGCAGATCGCGGTTCCTTTACCGGGGGCCATTTCCGTGACTGTGCATGCGCGGCATCTCGCAACTGCGCAAGTGCAGTCCCTTTAGAAAGTTGGCCGCCGATCAAAACTGCTCTTTGCTCCGGGATCTCGGCCTCGTGGTGAGTACTGGCGCTTCTCTTACCTTTTCTTGCTGGTTGGAGTGTGTTTTCCTCACAGTATTTTCCAAATTTGTCCAGGACTGCCTGGAAGTCGCTCCTGTTTTGCCCCTTGGAGAACTTGAATTTTTAAAAGATTTCTTCTGCTCTGGCACCGGTGATGGTGAGGAGAAGCTCTGTCCTTTCAGCATCGGCCAGGTCTTCTAGTTCGGATGCTACCAGGACGAATTCAAACTTTTGCCGGAATACCCGCCAGTTTTTGCGGAGATCGCGGTGGCACCGGAGCTGCTGCGGAACCCGGATCTCGAACATCTTGCCTGGGTATTGCTGGTTGTCACTGTACGCTGAGGTATGGCTATATGGATTGAAACAGTTCAGTTCTGGTACCATGATTTGTCATGCTGTAGGTGTAACATAAGCGGCTTCCTTGTGGTGCACTTGACAAAGGAAGGTTCAGACGTGGAGATAACTTCAACACGTTTATTAAACTATTTACACTTCTATTACTCGGGTTCGACACTACTGCTAACCCTACTATAGCTACCCAGACTGACTAACCAGTTGCTGCAATCCACGTGGTGGGTGTAATATTGAATCAACCCTGTGTCTCTGCTCACTGACTGTCTCCACTGGAAAGAGGCAGTCTGTGGTGTCCTTTATATATGGGTTGGTGTAATCCACCCTGTGGTCGTGTCACCTCCGTGTGTATCGTGAATGTCCATTGGTCATGTCCTATCTAACTGATCTATTGGTTGAGTGTGTGTGTGTGATGTCACTGGTACTTCCTCTAGTGACTAGCTAGCCTACTTGCATTTACATTGATGCACATCACCATACAAGCTTCTATACAACTTAAGCAAGACTTCACTACTCCTGTACTCAAATCTTTTTGCGATAAAGGTTAACAATCCATTATCCTTCCTAATAGCTTGCTGCACCTTCTTGCTAGCCTTCAGTGGCTTATGGAGAAGGACACCCAGGTCCCTTTGTATATCTACACTCGCCAATTTCTTCCCATTTTGAAAACACTCTGCACATCTGATCCTTCTACCAAAATGGAGTACCTCATATTTTTCCACATTATATTCCATCTGCCATTTTCCTGCCCACTCCCTAAGATGGTCCAAATCCTCCTGTAGCCACTTTTACATCTTCCCGATGAATCATCCATGAACTTGGAAATATTATAATTTGGACCCCACAGCCAAACTATTGATATATGTTGTGAACAGCTGGGGTCCAAGTACTGATCCTTGCGGTACCCCACTAGCCACAGTGCCAACATGAGAATGACCCGTTTATTCCTACTCTCTATTTACTGCTTATTAGCCAATCCTCAATCCATGACAGGGTTAGGTGCTAGGGCCAACACTCTGCAACCTGTTTATCTCCACTATGATCTGTGGCGCACTTCCGCGATGGTGATCTTGGCATCAAAATCAGACATTGGAAGGATGGAAATTTGCTCAGTTTGATTTGATTGATTGACTTTAAATTACTTCAGCTGCCATAATGATATTTGAACCCATGTTGTCATGGCACTAGCCCATCTCTGGATCACTAGTCTAGTGATATCACCAACATCTCTCTGAATGGCCTGGCTCGAAGTTTAAGATTGTATCACTCGGTTTTGGGAATCTCCACCAGAGGAAATAATTTATCCGTATGTATTATACCAAATTCTTTCAACATGTTTAACACATCGATCATATCAGCTTTAAATCTTCAATGATCAAGGGAATATAAATGTGCCGACAGTTCTGCAAAAGTAGACTAACATGGTTGAGATTTGTATATGAGTGTCTTGGTGTCATTGGAGGCTCTCATTAGAATTGGTGGATATTTTTACATACCCTGCGCAGCTTACACATTTTGAAATGGAAAAAAAGCTAAATCATTACCCTGGTGATGAAGGCTCGTAAAGATGCAAATGCGTGCTTCATGGCCGTCTCAGACTGGCCGTTCGTCAGTAAGAGCAGGATGTCAAACACTTTCTTCATCAGAGGGTTGTGTCCATCATCTTCGAGGAGTTGGTTCTGAGCGAGAAACAAATTGCAAAATAATGGATAATAATAATAACCTTTATCATTGTCACAAGTAGGCTTACATTAACACTGCAATGAGGTTACTGTGAAAAGCCCCTAGTCGCCACATTCCTGCGTCTGTTTGGGTACACAGAGGGAGAATTCAGAATGTCCAATTCACCTAACAAGCACGTCTTTCGGGAGTTTTGGGAGGAAACTGGAGCACCCGGAGGAAACCCACGCAGATACGGGGAGACCGTGCAGACTCCACACAGACTGTGACCCAAGTGGGAGTTGAACCCCGGATCCTGCCGCTGTGAAGCAACAGTGCTAAATACCGTGCGGCCGTGCCGACTCCAACATTCCGACCACACAGGCTTACCCCCCCTTCAAATGAGTTACAAAAACAGGATTTCAGTGCGTGACATCTTGTGTTGTTAGTCTAATATTATGACCCATTAGGCCACCTGACCTTTCCATATGACATTGAAAGAGCACACAATGGAGTGGAACAAGGATTCTGAAAGCAATCAGAAAATGACCTGGTGCTCACCTTGAAATTTTGAATGAAGTACGACACTGTGTCCAAAACCGTGAGACATACTTCGGTGGCCAAGTTACCTTCCAACAAAGACTGGTGGCTAACATCTGCTTCATCTGTTCCAAAATCTAGGTAGTGATATGGGAGAGGGGGAAAACAAATATTTCAAATCGAAGGAAACATTTAACTTGTGATGAACATCAGAATTTTGAATGTATTGTATTATAAGTATTTGGTGCAGTAATGGTTAAAAGCCTGGGGTAGTGTGTGTATGCTTGCTGCATCAATGATTTTTAAAGAATCCGAGTTTGAAACATTGGATTTCAGGGGTGAAATTAAGGAATTGTAAAAAGCTTGGGCTAATGCAGTTTTATTTGGATTCAGGTGAGGGAATTCCCCATGGAGTTAGTTTGTTTTCAGCTTGGCAAAATGATGTAGTTACTGGGTGGAGCTACGGAATCAGGCATTTTGTAGAAAAGCAGTTGAGTTGAGTTTTAGATGGAGCTGTGAGTAGAAATCAAGCATTTTGCGCTCAGTGCAGGTCAGTTAAAGATATGCATGTAGACAAATTAGCAGTTTCTTCTCGAGCAGTTCCAAAATGTGTGGCTGCAAGGTGAGCTCAAACAAGCTGAGAAGCAGCCAAAGTTTCTGCAAGGCTCTGACAGGACTCATTTAGGTCTTTTATTTAAAACAATGTCAAAAGATCTATTTTTCTCAAAGTAGAATATTCAGATATGTCTATAAAACAGGTACTCCTGGGTGGATTGAGAGCCGAGATGGCTTTTTATGTTGGTTGAGTGTGAATAAAGATAGCAGTTAAGGGTTACTGTGCCACTCTATTGATTAGCTTGTTTAAGGGGTAATTGGAAGCTATTTTCTTGTGTGATGTTGAAGATATTTTAAGGTTAGGTGGGGTTACTAGGTTACGGGGATAGGGTGGAGGTGTGGGCTTAAGTGGGTGCAGACTCAATGGGCCAAATGGCCTCCTTCTGCACTGGAAATTCTATGATTCTATGACTGTGTTAGTAATAAAGTTTGTTTTAATCTACCATATCACCATTTTGCATGAACTCACTCCTGGAGCGAGGTATTCTTTCCTCACAGTCTTACAAAATTAAAATAAAATATTGGAGTTTCTGTCCAGTATCCCAGCTATGGTTGGGGTCTTGTCTGGGATTGTAATACATTTAACACCTCAAATAACGCCAGATTCAGAATCACAATGGTGAGGGAATAAAGTGAAGACATTAGCTGTCAGAAATAGACTGCTTCACGATAATAGTTCTATGTTTGTTTGTAGCCGATTTCATTACTCGTTGCATTATTACGGTCTGTGGTTGTGTGTCAATATTTTTCTGATTTAATACTGTTAGTTAAACAATCTGCAAATTAACAAATTAAGACAAGATTCCACTGACTGCACAACTGATTTGAAGTTTCGCACCCCCTCCCCATCAAATAATGTGTGTGCATTATCAAACAGAACGAATGGAGCAAGAATTTTGCAACCCCGTGCTCAGCAATTTTGCGTCTTGAGAAATGCAACAGTTGCAGTGTAACTCAGGAATTAAGACCGGACCACAAGGAAAATTTAGTATTATGATGTGTCCTCTGCTCAACTTAAAAGTTCACAGGCTGGCAACAGGTATTCATCAGAATTCTTCTGCATCACTACATGCAGTCGGTCCTTTAACTGCAGTCTGCCGGATGTGCATCACTCGCCAAATATTAGCCTAAAACCAATAACTGGAAGAGCAGCAACAGCTTGAATTTAAACATTTAATGCTTCAAGGGAATAACAATCACTCAGCGCCTCAGAGAAGGTTTGAGGCAGAGGGCCTTGAGCTGTGGAAAAAGTATAGCGATTACTGAAACAAGAACACAGGGCGCTGTAAATAGAGTACATAAAGGGCAGGAGGAGGCCATTCGGCCCATCGAGTCTGCACTCGAAAGAGCACTCCATCCAGCCCCACTCACCCGTCCTATCCCCTCGTCCCCACCGAACCTACACAAGTTTGGACACCAACGAGCAGTTTAGCACTGGCCAATCCACCTAACCGGCCCACCTTTTCGACAGTAGGAGGAAACCGTAGCACCCGGAGGAAACCTATGCAGACACGGGGAGAATTTGCAAACACTGCATGGACAGTCACCCAAGTCCAGAATTGAACTTGTGTCCCCGGTGCTGTGAGGCAGCTGTGCGAACCACTGTGACACCGCATCACCTATGGAAAGTGCAACAGATCATCCATCAGGAATGAAACAGCGTTAACATTTCGAGTCCTTTGACTCTTCATCATAATGGAGAAGAGGGAGAATGTAGAAACTGCGACAAACAGAAGCAACTTTAAGAACAAAAGACAGGTGGCCTAGTGTGGGAGGGGGAGGGGTGTTTTGCATTGAGGCAATACATGTATGGAATATTAAAAAAATATTACTGATCATTCGTCAAGAGTTTTTAGTTATTTAGGGACTTGTTTAGGTTACAGCACAAACAGTAGCTTAAATCAAATTTTAAAATCCTTCCTTAATAGGAGTAAAATTCCATATTTTGAATTGCATCAGTTAATAGACTCGCTGTCCTGAAAGGAAGTAATTGTCTTGGAAGAGGCTATTTTATACTGGAGCTCCACATTATCAGTCGACCTGGAACATCACCCAATACAATACATGGATGGAGGAGGATTTCCATTGCAGATAAGATCAAGGATTTATAACTTGGGCTTTGTCTGGCTCTCTGCACTCTCGTTACCACGAAAGAAGCAGTGCTTTGAGTGATGGCTGATATTAATTTCATTGTCTGCAACCTACACGCACCTGGCAACAAACCAGGAAGAGTGTGGGTGATTATGCGTGAGTGTGTGACAGAGAGAGAGTGAGAGCCATCAGCAGCTCACAATGAGATGATAGCACCAGCAACAACAAACAGCCCAGAGTTCGGAAGGGAGGAGGGAAATGCATGAAGCAGCATCACAGTACAGCGACCTGGTCGGGAGAGTGCAAAGATTCCTGGAGAAGATCCAACACAGGATCCTCATGCAAAGCACAAGGAGCAGAAACGCAGCAAAGTTGAACCACGGCTCACGTTCCTGGCATCAATCCAGTGGAACCGAGTGTTGCAGCACCACAAGTAGCAAGTCTGAGAATTGCGGGGCTGACTGGAAAAAGTTCCAGACAATGGGGGCGGCAGTCTCTGTTTCTGAGACTAAGTGTTGACGCCAACGCAGAATTTGTGGACTTTCACAACAGAAAATCTGGCGCCCCACCTGGACCGATTCCGCTACTGCTAAGGGGCTAGCAGCGGCGCCACGTGCAACACAATCGATTCTAATGAGAAATGGTGCTGGGTTCGCCGGTTTCACGATTCACACTCAAAGGCTGACAAGTTGCAACCTCTTGTACATACTTCACTCCCCACACACACCATCCCAAGCAACAAGATGGTAGCGATGAGAACAACCCTGAGGTTTACTGATGCCGAGCTGGAGATCTTCTTGGAAGCGGAGGAGAGTGGCGGATAATCTTGTACCCCGGCCCGGGACAGAGGCTGCCAGCCGTTCGCTGTGCCTGGGCGCAGGTGGCAGAGGCCGTGAACACCGTGGCCAACAGACCCGGAAAGAACTGCACAACCTCCTCAGGGCGGACAGGTTGAGTAGGCAGACTGTGCCCCTGGCAGTAACCAGCCTCTCACACACCTGTAACCGACCCCCCCCCCCCCCAGCTGGAGGATGCCCGAATCCCCACCCTGCCGCACATGCCAGTACCCATACCAGCCGCCATGGCCGGGTGCCCTGACCACTGAGGCCACCAGCTACCCATCCTCTGGGCTGCATGCGTCGGAATGTCTAACACTGTCGTTTTCTGTCCTCCCCCACCGCCTTACCCACCAGGAGAAGGCCAGGCCATGCACAACTGCTGGGAGATGGAGAAGTCAGGAGGGGGGAACCGTCAGACCTGCGGCCCCTCACCATGGCAGGGCATGGACGTGGTTAGTGGCCTGGAGGAAAGGGAGGTTGCTGAGATGGACCTCGGCCATGGGCGAGGAAGTGAGAACCCACTTAGTTGCGGTTCCCTGTGACACGACCCCCAACCCTCACCCCCAACACCACCCCCACCCTCACCCCACCCAACACCATCCTTACCCCTCCACTACCCTCACCCCAACACCACCCTCACCCCCCACTACCCTCACACCAACACCACCCTCACACCAACACCACCACCACCCCCCACCCACAAATCCACCCCCACGCCACCTCCAGCCGCGCGCGGTCTAATCATGCATCTTGCAGGACCTGATGGTGATGGGGTGGGTCCACCTGGCATCCCCCGCCCCCAGTCAGTGCCACAGCTGGAGTCCCCTCCCCCGCCAAGTGAGCCAACGCTGAAAGCAGAGCGAACAACAGCCCCCCCGCCAGAGGCTCTAGAAACCCCAGATCTCGGGTTGGAGGATGACAGTGATTTCCCACCACAGCTGTCTCCAACACCCTCTACCACCCCAGAGTCGCTCACCTCGGTTGGGCACATTGGTGAAGAGGCTCCTGGGACGCTATCTGGTGTGCACCACCCAGTTGACCTGGTACAGCAATGGAGGTAGGAGCACCCGAGGGGGCGGACAGTCGGAGGGCAGGCCGATCCCATGGACTAGCTGCTGTCCAGATGGGTCTCAACCTTCCGGAACAAACAGCTCCATCCATAGTGGCGATGCAGTCGCAGAGTCAGGGACTGCATGAGGGTTTGTCGGTGAGCAAGTGGTGGTGCCGACAATGCGTCCCACCCAGGCCGACATCGCACGGGTAGCGACCGCAGTGGAGGCATTGGGGGTGACGGTTTTCTGCAATGGATCAGCATGTCCAAGACCTGGGCCAGTCTGTGCAGGATCGAGGCCCAGGATGGGATTGCTGCCTCACAGGCGACCATCCCAGAGCCACCTGGAAATCGCAGCGGCGCTCCTGAGCGTGACAGCAGTCCATGGCTGGGAACGTCAACGGTATTGCCAAGGCACGGGCCGACGTGGCGCAGGCACAGAGGGAGGTGGCCGAGTCCCAGAGGGAGATGGCGCAGTCACTGGCTGATGTGACACAAACCCAGAAGGTGGTGGCACAGTCGGAGCGTGATGTGGCACAGTCCAAGACAGAGATGGTCCACTCCCTGTGCTCCATGGCCACGGGCGTTGCATGGTCGAGATCAGAGCGGGCCTCCAGGCCTGGCAGCCCCAGGTGACGGGAGAGCCTCAGGGTATAGCTCCCCTCACACTCCCATCCCATGGAGTAGCCCGGGGGCCATCGGACATCCCGAGAGAGAAGGAGATGAAGGGTCTGCGCTGGTGACTCCCGCAAGGGAGGTGCCAAAACACCGCAGCACCTCAGACTCCTCCCCACCTGTCCTTGGCGCATCTGGTGAGCAGTGGGCAGAACAGGGCAGGACCATGCCACCCGGGACACCAGAGCAGCAGCCGGGTCCATCCAGGCTCAGTCGCCACAGAAGGCACCCGGCAACGGGGACCCTCGTCGCAGGGCTGGAATCACAGCACGCCACCTCCACTCCTGCTATACTGTGTGGGGAGTCACCTAGATGTAGCATTAGGACCCATAATGCCAGGAGTTCGACATCAGTTAAGTTGGCACAGGTGCAGGGCACCGTTCAGTTACAGGGGCTAGGGCACAAATCTGTATATATTCGTTCACATTAAAAACACCTGCCTTGGTGCTCCGTCTGATGGGTGTGAGGGGTGGGCTGATCTTGGCTGGCGGGGGTGGGGGGGGGGGTGGGGGGGTTGAAATGTGTGGACGTTGGGGGGGGGGGGGGAATAAATGGGCAACCCTGTTGATGGCCCGGACTCCCCACACTCCCGCCCCCCCCTGACCGTCTCCACCACCGCTACCCCAGGGATTTGATGGTACCATGTGATTGAATAGTCAGCTCGCATGCAGGGATCAGAGAAGTTCAGCAGGTAAGTATCAGTGACGCAGTTGCAGGCAGGAGGTGGTCTGGGGCCAGGGGGGCGGGGGGGGGGGGGGGGGGGAATGCGGTGTCTAGGCCCCGGGTCAGTCCCCCCTCCCCCTCCTTCAGTCAGTGAACCTGGAGGTGATCAGAGAGCCCCGAGCGCATTGGCCCTGACGCACACATCGTGTGGCCTCCCGTGCCTGTCTGGGCCCCATGTCCTGCCCATCCTTGCCCTCCCCAACATCCTCCTCGTCTCCTCTTCGGACAAAGCCTATCGTTTGATAAGGTCCCTCAAGGCACGCTGGTGCAAAAGATTAGATCACATGGTGTCGGGTGAACTAGCCGGATGGATCCAGAACTGGCTTGGCCATAGAAGACAGAGGGCAGCAGTGGAAGGACCACCTGAATGGAGGTCTGCAACTAGTGGTGTTCCGCAGGAATCAGTACTGGGACCTCTGCTCTTTGCAATATATATAAATGACTTGGAAGAAAACATAGCAGCTGTGATTAGCAAGTTTGCGGATGTTACTAAGATTGCAGGAGTTGCGGATAGTGATGGAGATTGTCAGAGAATACAACAGGATATAGATAGGCTGCAAAATTGGGCAGAGAAATGGCAGATGGAATTTAACCCAGACAAATGCGTGGTGATGCATTTTGGTAGATCCAATTCAGGTGGGAGCTATAAAATAAATGGAAGAACCATCAGGAGCATAGAGACACAGAGAGATCTGGGCGTGCAGGCCCACAGATCTTTAAAAGTGGCAGCACAGGTGGAAATGGTGGTAAAGAAAGCATATGGTCATAGGACGGGGTATCGAGTATAAAAGCTAGAAAATGTTACAATTATATAGAACGCTGGTTAGGCCACATTTGGAATATTGTGTCCAATTCTGGTCACCGCACTACCAGAAGGACATGGAGGCTTTGGAGAAAGTACAGAAAAGGTTGACCAGGATGTTGCCTGGTTAGAGGGTATGAGCTATGAAGAGAGTTTGAATAAACTGGTTTTTTTCTCCCTCGAGAGAAGGAGGCTGAGGGGCGACCTGATAGAAGTTTATAAAATTATTAGGGGTATTGATAGGGTGAACAGTTGGAGGCTTTTTCCCAGGGCAGAAATACCAATTATAAGGGGGCACAAGTTCAAGGTGAGGGGGGGAAAGGTTCAGTGGAGATGTGCAGGGGAAGTTTTTTACACAGAGGGTGGTGGTGGCCTGGAATGCACTGCCAAGTGAGGTGGTTGAGACAGATATGTTAGCGACCTTTAAGACTTATCTGGATAGACACATGAACAGAATGGGTACAGAAGAATACAGGCGGTTGGTCTCGATAGGATACGTGATCAGTGCAGGCTTGGAGAGCCGAAGGGCCTATTCCTGTGCTGTATTGTTCTTTGTTCCTTCTCCTCCTTCAACACATCGCCCCTCTGCTGTGCGATGTTGTGGAGGACGCAGCAGGCCGCCACGATGTGGGCGACTCTCTCAGTATCATACTGGAGGACCCCTCCAGAGCGGACCAAGCACCCGAATCGCATCTTCAGGAGGCCAAAGTTCTGCTCGACCAAAGTTCTGCTCGATCATACCCCTGGTCGCTTCATGGGCTTCATTGTAGCGGGTCTCCGCGTCGTTCTGTGGCATCCTGATGGGCATCATCGGCCATGACACCTGTCACCCAGGAGCTAACTCCCCAGCTGTGGGGGGGGTTCGAACATGTCAGGAATCACCAAGTATGCCAGGATGACGGTATCGGGCACACTGCCCGGGTACCAGGCACAGACCTGTATGATGATGCACAGCTGATGGTCACATATCAGCTGCACGTTCATTGAGTGGCACCTCTTTCGGTTTATGTAGAGCGGTCTGTCATCCGCAGGTACTCGCTGCTGCAGCTTCCTCCACCTCCTCGCGCAGCTCCAGCTCATACAGCCACAAAGCATTTCCCTCTGGTAATCTTTGTGAGGTATTTTCAGGATGGAAGGCGTAGTGATCATAACGGTACACAAAGCTCTTTTGAAGAACAAAACTAATTTTATTAACACTGCTAAATTTGAGTACACTGATTCTGAATAGCAAACATACATGTAAGAATTAAACTACACTACACTCACAAACACTATCTCTACCTACTAGTTCTAACTATTATATCTTAACTAACTCTGCAATACACTATGAATCTTATCTTCGTCAGCTCCAGTCTAATCTCCTCCCCTTAGCTTAAGAGCCAGTGCAATTTATAATGCTGTCCCTGAGCTCCCTCTAGTGGCTAGGCTTAACATAACATTAACTCTTCACATGTGTACACTTGTATAATGTCACATCCCCAGGGCTGCGGCAACTAGCAGGAAGGCCACCATTGCTGACTGATGTCCATTGTGTGCAGGGGTTGAAAGGTCGACATGTTAGAATGGTGTGAACCCTCGTCCAAACAGGTCCATCGGGCTAAATGGTGGCCCCGGTTGCACTGCGCGCTCTGGCCCTGCATGACCCCCCCCCCCCAATTCCATCCCCATCCTCACACCCCTGGCCCTGTCCGTAGCCAGCACTGCGGGGGCCTCTGGCCCTGGCGCTCATCCCTGATGCCACGGGTACTGTTGGCTGGCACTGCTCCTGCCAGAGGTAGGCACTGCGGCCTCCGTAGGGGAAACTGTGGGTGTTACCCTGGGTGGGCCGCCAGCGGATGGCTGCCAGATGGGGGCTGGGTGGGGTGTGGCGGGGGAGCCCATATGGTCGGTGTCACTCTGTAGGACCAAGGGCAAGGGTGGGTGGTTAGTTGGGTGCACAGCAAGATGGCAACCTTGCAGGCCACTGCAATGGCGGTCCATCACTTGACACTGTCCCAGTCCCATGAGGGGGTCACCTCAGCCACTCGGCCCGTCCCCCCCCCCCCCCCCCCCCTCCCCCCCCCGCCCGTCGCTCCAAAGCAGGTCCCCCACCTCAGCCAGCCCTGCAAAATGTCCAGCCCGGGAGTTATAGATCATAGAATTTACAGTGCAGAAGGAGGCCATTCGGCCCATCGAGTCTGCACCAGCTCTTGGAAACATAAGCCCACACCTCCACCCTATCCCCATAACCCAGTAACCCCACCTAATGTTTTTGGACACTAACGAAATTTAGCATGGCCAATCCACCTAACCTACACATCTTTGGACTGTGGGAGGAAATCGGAGCACCCAGAGGAAACCCACGGACACACGGGGAGAACGTGTGGACTCCACACTGCCAGTGACCCAAGCTGGGTATCGAACCTGGGATTCGGAGCTGTGAAGCAACTGTGCTAACCACTGAGCTACCGTGTCGTTCCTCTCCATGTTGTGCCTCCTCTCTCTCTCCCTCAGCAGCCATGACGCCGGTTTCATGCTGTCACGATGATGGAGAATCGCGATTTGGCGTCAAATCAGCGCCCGCCATGATTTTGGTGTCAGAACCTCTTCTCCTTCCAATCACCTTTCCCGATTTCAGCGACGGCCAATGCTGAATCCCACCCTGGGTTTTGGGGATTTCAAAGCTCTGGACTGGAGTGGTCATAGCTTATGCAGGTGAAGACCTTTCTTTCAATTTTTTGAATTTTATGCAACCCATCTTCTTTAGGTTTTCATAGGTTATTTGTGAGGTTTTGAGGGTGCATTTGCCTGCCTCTGCCATGTATTTTGAACCATGTTTATTGCACACTTGGAGAACTATTTGAAGTAGTGTCTCAGTTGATGAACAATGGTCTACAATGGCCAGGGAAAAGCACTTTGTCAACTTCATATCGCTACCCGGCCAAGTTGTTCATGAACAACCTGGCCATGATGTACTCTTCTCCCAGTATCACTTCACTGGATAAGCAGTACAAGGAATAAGGAGGTGTCTGTGTGTGAGGAGGTGTGTGTGTGAGGAGGTGTGTGCGTGTGTAGGTGTGTGTGTGGGTGTGTGTGTGAGGAGGTGTGTGTGTGAGGAGAGGTGTGTGTGAGGAGAGGTGTGTGTGAGGAGATAGGTGTGTGTGTGTGTGTGGAGGTGAGTGTGTGGGGAGGTGTGTGTGTGAGGAGGGGTGTGTGTGTGTGAGGCGTGTGTGAGGAGGTGTGTGTGTAAAGAGGTGTGTGTGTGTGTGTGAGAGAGGAGGGTTGTGTGTGTGAGGAGGTGGTGTGAGGAGATGTGTGTGTGAGCGTGAGGAGGTGTGTGTATGAATGTGAGGAGGTGTGTATATGTGCGTGTGAGGAGGTTGTGTGTGAGGTGTGTGTGAGGTGTGTGTGTATGAGGAGGCGTGCATGTGTAAGAAGGTGTGTGTGAGAGTGTGAGGAGGTGTGTGTATGTAGATGTGTGAGAGAGAGTAGGTGTGTGTGAGGTGTGTGTGTGTGAGGTGTGTGTGTGAGGTGTGTATGTGTGTGAGGTGTGTTTGTGTGTGAGGTGTGTTTGTGTGTGTGGGAGGAGGTATGTGTATATGAGGAGGTGTGTGTGTGTGGTAAACACCACTTGTAGTGTATTGTATGTATTACGGCACTGCCCGTATATTACAGGTACGGCGGTAAATCCCTGCCTGCTGGCTCCGCCCAGCAGGCGGTGTATAAATGTGTGTGCTCTCCAGCGCTGCAGCCATTCTGGTTCCAGCTACTGGAGGCACATCTTGTTCAATAAAGCCTCGATTGTTCCACCATTCTCGTCTCGTGGCAATTGACGGTACATCAATTTATTGAACAAAATTTTAAAAGATGGATTTCCTCATCAAGCCTGATCGCCTGCAGCTGAGCCCTCACGCAGATAACATGATGTCCACTGGCTAGCCTGCTTCGAAGGCTACCTCAGAGCAGCCACTGAAGAACCCTCGGACTCGCAGAAGCTCCAAGTCCTCTACTCACGGGTGAGCCCTGACATTTTTCCCCTCATCCGGGATGCGCCCACCTATTCCGAAGCGATGACGCTCCTGAAGGGACATTACATTAAACCTGTGAATCAAATCATAGATCACAGAATTTACAGTGCAGAAGGAGGCCATTCGGCCCATCGAGTCTGCACTGGCTCTTGGAAAGAGCACCCTACCCAGCCCACACCTCCACCCTATCCCCATTACCTAGTAACCCCACCTATCCCCACTACCCAGTAACCCCACCCAACACTAAGGGCAATTTTGGTCACTAAGGACAATTTATCATGGCCAATCCACCTAACCTGCACATCTTTGGACTGTGGGAGGAAACCAGAGCACCCAGAGGAAACCCACACACACACGGGGAGAACATGCAGACTCCGCACAGACGGTGACCCAAGCCGGGAATCGAACCTGGGACCCTGGAGCTGTGAAGCAATTGTGCTAACCACAATGCTACCGTGTACGCCAGGCACCGCCTGGCCACGAGACAGCAACTCCCCGCGGAGAGTCTGGACGATTTCTTAGGGTCCCTACAGATCCTCGGTAGGAACTGTGACTGCCAGGCAGTTTCGGCAGTCCAACACACCGAACGTTTAATTAGAGACGCTTATGTCACGGGCATGAAGTCTACGTACATCCGCCAGTGACTATTGGAAGGGAGTACGCTCGATCTAGCGGGGACTAGGCAGCTCGCAAATTCATTAGAAGTGGCCTCCCGTAAGCTGCAGTCCTACACCCCCGACCGCGCGGCACCCTCGTGGGCATCGTGGGCCCCACCAGCTGCCAACTCCAGCTCACTGCAAGCTTACGCCGCGCAGCAGCCAGCCAACTCGTGTTATTTTTGTGGACAAAGCAAACACCCCAGGCAGCGCTGCCCGGCGGGGAGCGCAACCTGCAACGGGTGTGGGAAGAAAGGGCACTTTGTTTCCGTTTGCCAGGCCCGATCGGTCACCGCCGTTTCCAGGCCAGGCATTTCTACACCCCCCACGTGCGACCCAGGGGCGCTGCCATTTTCCCCTCCACAAGCCATGTGCGGCCCGTGGGTGCCGCCATCTTCCCCTCCGCAAGCCACGTGCGGCCCGTGGCGCCGCCATCTTTGATGCCGCCCGCCATGTGCGCCCCGTGGGCACCGCCATCTTTGGCGCCATTTTGGACCGCACCTCAGGACCCCTGCTCGTCTGGCCGTTCGCTGCCTACTGCTACCTCCGCCACCGCTGATCAGCCCGGGACCTCCCAGCATCTTCCACAGCTCGCCTCCATCACCCACGATCAGTCTCGGCCCCGCAACCTCGCGACCGCTATAACGACTGTGAAGATCAACGGGCACGAGATGGCCTGCCTCTTTGACTCCGGGAGCACAGAGTTTCATCCACCCCACTATGGTAAGGCGCTGATCCCTCCCGGTACACCCCGTCACCCAGAAAATCTCCCTGGCCTCTGGATCCCATTCCGTTGAAATCCGGGGGTACTGTATCGTGACCCTCACTGTCCAGGCCGTAGAGTTCAGCAACTTCAGGCTCTACGTCCTCCCCCACCTCTGCGCTGCCCTGTTGCTTGGCCTGGATTTTCAGTGCCACCTCCAAAGTCTGACTTTGAAATTTGGCGTCCTCTGCCCCCCCTCACCGCCTGCGGCCACACGACCCTTAAGGTCGATCCACCTTCCCTGTTTGCGAACCTCACCCCGGATTGCAAAACCGTCGCCACTAGGAGCAGACGGTACAGTGCCCAGGACAGGACCATCATCAGGTTGGAGGTCCAACGGCTTCTGCAGGAGGGGATCATTGAGGCCAGCAACAGCCCCTGGAGAGCTCAAGTAGTGGTAGTGAAGACTGGGGAGAAGCATAGGATGGTCATTGACTACAGTCAGACCATCAATCGGTACACGCAGCTCGACGCGTACCCCCTCCCACGCATATCTGACATGGTCAATCAGATTGCGCAGTATCGAGTCTTTTCCACAGTAGACTTGAAGTCCGACTACCACCAGCTCCCCATCCGCCCGGAGGACCGCCAATACACTGCGTTCGAAGCAGATGGTCGCCTCTATCACTTCCTTAGGGTTCCCTTCATCGTCGCCAATGGGGTCTCGGTCTTCCAGCGAGAGATGGACCGAATGGTTGACCAGTACAGGCTGCGAGCCACCTTCCCGTACCTAAATAACGTCACCATCTGCGGCCACGATCAGCAGGACCACGACACAAACCTCCAAAAATTCCACCATACCGCCAAACTCCGTAACCTCACCTACAATAAGGAGAAATGCGTGTTCCGCACCAACCACTTAGCCATCCTTGGCGATGTAGTGGAAAATGGAGTCCTAGGGCCCGTCCCCAACCGCATGCTGGAACTCCATCTCCCCCACTGCCCCAAGGCCCTGAAACGTTACCTGGGGTTTTTCTCATATTACGCCCAGTGGGTCCCAAATTATGCGGACAAGGCCCGCCCACTCATCACGTCCACAGTTTTTCCCCTGACGGCTGAAGCCCGCCAGGCCTTCAACCACATCAAGGACATCGCCAAAGCCACAATGCACGCGGTCGACGAGTCCCTCTCCTTCCAAGTGGAGAGCGATGCATCGACGTGGCTCTGGCCGCCATCCTCAACCAGGCGGGCAGGTCCGTGGCTTTCTTTTCCCGCACCTTCCATGCCTCCAAGATTCAGCACTCCTCTGTCGAGAAGGAGGCCCAAGCCATTGTGGAATCTGTGCAGTGTTGGAGGCATTACCTGGCTGGCAGGAGATTCACTCTCCTCACTGACCAATGGTCGGTTGCCTTCATGTTTAATAATACACAGCGGGGCAAGATCAAAAATGACAAGATCTTGAGGTGGAGGATCGAGCTCTCCACCTATAACTATGAGATTTTGTATCGCCTGGGGAAGCTCAATGAGCCCCCAGGTGCCCTATCCCGCGGTACATGTGCCAGGTGGACCGACTCAGGGCTCTCCACTATGACCTCTGCCACCCGGGGGTCACCCGGTTCTTCCATTTTGTCAAAGCCCGCAACCTGCCCTACTCCATTGACGATGTCAGGACCGTCACCAGAGACTGCCAAATCTGCGCAGAGTGCAAGCCGCACTTCTACCGGCCAGATAGAGCACACCTAGTGAAGGCCTCCCGACCCTTTGAACGCCTCAGCATGGACTTCAAAGGGCGCCTCCCCTCCATCAACCGCAACGTATACTTCCTAAATGTTGTTGACGAGTACTCCCGGTTCCCCTTCGCCACCCCATGCCCCGACATGACTTCTGCCACGGTAATTAAAGCCCTGCACAGCATCTTCACTCTGTTCGGTTTCCCCACCTACATCCACAGCGATCGGGGATCGTCTTTCATGAGCGATGAGCTGCGTCAGTTGCTGCTCAGCAAGGGCATTGCCTCGAGCAGGACGACCAGCTACAACTCCCGGGGAAACGGGCAGGTGGAGAGGGAGAACAGGGCGGTCTGGAAGGCCATTCTGCTGGCCCTGCCGTCTAAATATCTCCAGGTATCCCGCTGGCAGGAGGTCCTCCCCGACGCGCTCCACTCCATGGGGTCGCTCCTGTGCACAGCCACTAATGAGACTCCTCATGAACTTGTGTTTGCCTTCCCCAGGAAGTCCACCTCCAGGGTCTCGCTCCCAACATGGCTGATAGTTCCTGGATCCATCATCCTCCGGAAGCATGTGCGGAGCCATAAATCGGATCCTCTGGTCGAGAAAGTCCACCTCCTACATGCAAACCCGCAATACGCCTACGTGGCACACCCCGACGGGTGCCAAGACACCGTCTCCCTCCGGGACCTGGCACCCGCTGGGTCCCCATCCACGACCCCGACCTGACACCGCTCCCCCCCCCCCCCCCGTTGCCTCATTCACCCCTGCGCCACTCACCCTCCCTCCAGCGACCTTCACCACAGCCCCCACCCCAGCAGGATCCGTCCTCCCACTGGATCCACTCAGGGGTGACAAAGACGAGGACAACACGCTCCCGGAGTCGCAGATGACCAGGTCGGCGCCCACATCACCACCAGGACTGAGGCAATCGTGGCGGAGGGCCAAAGCCCCCAACAGACTTAATTTGTAATGTTTCCGTCACCCCAGCCAGACTCTTTTTTTTTAAAACAGGGGGTGAATGTGGTAAACACCACCTGTCGAATCTCATATGTATTAAGGCACTGCCCATATATTACAGATACGACGGTAAATCCCTGCCTGCTGGCTCTGCCCAGCAGCCGGTGTATAAAAGTGTGTGCTCTCCTGCGCTGCAGCCATTCTGATTCCAGCTACAGGAGGCACAACATCTTGTTCAATAAAGCCTCGATTGTTCCACCATTCTCGTCTCGTGGTAATTGACGCGAAGAGGTGTGTGTGAAGACGTATGTGTGTGTGAGAGGGGTGTGTGTGTGCGTGAGGAGGTGTGTGTGTTTGTGTGTGTGTGAGGTGTGTATGTGTGAGGAGGTGTGTGTGTGAGAGAGAGAGAGTGGGAGTGTGTGTAAGGTGGTGTGTGTGTGTGTGTGAGAGAGTGTGAGGAGGTGTGTGTGTGTGAGTGAGAGTGGGAGAGAGTGTGGTTGTGTAAGTGAGAGTGGGAGAGTGTGTTTGTATGTGTGAGAGTGGGAGAGTGCGTGTGTGTCTGTGTGAGTACTTACTGTGGTTAAGGGTGAATGAACTGTCCATATGGCCAATCTGCTGAAGTCGGGCCTGCATCGCTCCTGCTCGGCTCCGAATAACTGGCATCGTCTGGGACCTCCTATCAGCTGTAGAGTGTCTGGAGCCTGATCCTTCTCGGGTCCTGACAAGAGAGATGTAATTGTAAACTCCTTCATCACCGCCTTCAAAATGGAACAAACCCTTCGAGACTGATATGAGTATTACATTAGACACTGCCAATTTTCAGCATTTATGTATGCAAGCTAAAACTATTTGGGATAAAGCTCAATGTGTCAGAACAATATTCTGAACTGCCATTCAGCACAGCCTGAGGCCAAACAATACAGTTACAAGTATGAACAATGCTGTTTTTTAGAAAAGCCAGTGCAATGCGATTTGAGAAACTGCCAGCATTAATGAATGACCAAACTTGCATACATACGAAGATGTATTTATCTCTAAAAAACATATTGTATCATTCATGTCCCCAGGATAATCAAAAACACTTTACAGCTTAAGTTCTTCTGCAGTGTTGAGAGATTTTTTTTACATCTCCTTGGTCGGGTCTCGTTCAACGTCTCAATATGATCTGTTAGCTAGTCAGAGCATTCAGCTTTATTTGAGCTGGGATGGACTGCAGTGTCAAAAAGGAAGAGCATCATTGCATTGGGAATGGTTTAAATAATAATAATCTTTATTATCACAAGTAGGCTTACATTAACACTGCAATGAAGTTACTGTGAAAAGCCCTGAGTCGCCACAATCCGGCGTCTGTTTGGGTACACAGAGGGAGAATTCAGAATGTCCAAATTACCAAAGAGCACGTCTTTCTGGACTTGTGGGAGGAAACCGGAGCACCTGGAGGAAACGCACACAGGCACGGGGAGAACATGCAGACGCTGCACAGATAGTGACCTAAGCCTGGAATCGAACCTGGAACCCTGGAGCTCTGAAGCCATAGTGCCAACCACTGTGCTACCGTGCTGCCCATAATATTAACAAGAATAGGAGGGAGGTTTCATGGCCAGCACTTTAATGGGAATAACGTTAAGGGAGAAGAAGGTGGAATTCTTCGACGAGATGGACTCAGGGTGGGTATACATGAAGTGGGTGATGGGGTGGAAGCCAGAGGCAAATGTGGCTTCAGAGTTAGCGTGGCCAGGGGGTTGGGGAGTAGGGGTATGGGGCACAGGAGGGGGTTGGGGTCAGGCCAGTCCTGTCAAAATCCATCATCTCCTCACGCTTCCTGCTGCAGTGAGAGTGGAACGAATAGGGAGAGAGAGGGATGGAAATTCAGGTAATCTTCACTGCTCTCTGGGGTGATCCAGCGATTTCATCGAGCAGGATCTGGTGATGGATGGCAAATCCAGTTGCACGTCAGCCGTGCTCTACTGTACATCCACTGGATGGGAGGAAGAGATGCAGGAACAACAGACCAGGGGTAAGAACAGGGATGGGTGGGAGCAAGGAGTTTGCTGGTAAGAACATAAGAACAAGGAGCAGGGGTAGACCATCTGGCCCTTCGAGCCTGCTCCGCCATTCAATGAGATCATGGTTGATCTTTTGTGGACTCAGCTCCACTTTCCGGCCCGAACACCATAACCCTTCATTTCTTTATTCTTCAAAACACTATCAATCTTTATCTTAAAAACATTTAATGAAGGAGCCTCTACTGCTTCACTAGGCAAGGAATTCCATAGATTCGCAACCCTTTGGGTGAAGAAGTTCCTCCTAAAACTCAGTCCTAAATCTACTTCCCCTTATTTTGAGGGTATGCCCCCTCGTTCTGTTTTCACCCGCCAGTGGAAACAACCTGCCCGCATCTATCCTATCTATACCCTTCATAATTTTATATGTTTCTATAAGATCCCACCTCAATCTTCTAAATTCCAACGAGTACAGTCCCAGTCTACTCAACCTCTCCTCATAATCCAACCCCTTCAGCTTTGGGATTAACCTAATGAATCTCCTCTGCACACCCTCCAGTGCCAGTACGTCCTTTCTCAAATAAGGAGATCAAAACTGAACAGACTACTCCAGGTGTGGCCTCACTAACACCTTATACAATTGCAGCATAACCTCCCTAGTCTTAAACTCCATCCCTCTAGCAATGAAGGACAAAATTCCATTCGCCTTCTTAATCACCTGTTGCACCTGTAAACCAACTTTTTGCGACTCATGCACTAGCACACCCAGGTCTCTCTGCACAGCAGCATGTTTTAATATTTTATCATTTAAATAATAATCCCTTTTGCTGTTATTCCTACTAAAATGGATAACCTCACATTTGTCAACATTGTATTCCATTTGCCAGATCCTAGCCCATTCACTTAGCCTATCCAAATCCCTCTGCAGACTTCCAGTATCCTCTGCACCTTTTGCTTTACCATTCATCTTCGTGTCGTCTGCAAACTTGGACACATTGCTCGTGGTCCCCAACTCCAAATCATCTATGCAAATTGTGAACAATTGTGGGCCCAACACTGATCCCTGAGGGACACCACTAGCTACTGATTGCCAACCAGAGAAACATCCATTAATCCCCACTCTTTGCTTGCTGTTAATTAACCAATCCTCTATCCATGCTACTACTTTCCCCTTAATGCCATGCATCTTTATCTTATGCAGCAACCTTTTGTGTGGCACCTTGTCAAAGGCTTTCTGGAAATCCAGATATACCACATCCATTGGCTCCCCATCAACTACCGCACTGGTAATGTCCTCAAAAAATTGCACTAAATTAGTTAGGCACGACCTGCCCTTTATGAACCCATGCTGCGTCTGCCCAATGGGACAATTTCCATCCAGATGCCTCGCTATTTCTTCCTTGATGATAGATTCCAGCATCTTCCCTACTACCGAAGTTAAGCTCACTGGCCTATAATTACCCGCTTTCTGCCTACCTCCTTTTTTAAACAGTGGTGTCACGTTTGCTAATTTCCAATCCACCGGGAACACCCCAGAGTCTAGTGAATTTTCGGAAATTATCACTTGTGCATTTGCAATTTCCCTAGCCATCTCTTTTAGCACTCTGGGATGCATTCCATCAGGGTCAGGAGACTTGTCTACCTTTAGCCCCATTAGCTTGCCCATTACTACCTCCTTAGTGATAACAATCCTCTCAAGGTCCTCACCTGTCATAGCCTCATTTCTATCAGTCACTGGCATGTTATTTGTGTCTTCCACTGTGAAGACCAACCCAAAAAACTTGTTCAGTTCCTCAGCCATTTCCTCATCTCACATTATTAAATCTCCCTTCTCATCCTCTAACTAACCAATTTTACCTTAGCCACTCTTTTTTATTTTATATATTTGTAGAAACTTTTACTATCTGTTTTTATATTCTGAGCAAGTTTACTCTCATAATCTATCTTACTCTTCTTTATAGCTTTTTTAGTAGCTTTATGTTGCCTCCTAAAGATTTCCCAGTCCTCTAGTCTCCCACTAATCTTTGCCACTTTGTATGCTTTTTCCTTCAATTTGATACTCTCCCTTATTCCCTTAGATATCCACGGTCGATTTTCCCTCTTTCTACCGTCCTTCCTTTTTGTTGGTATAAACCTTTGCTGAGCACTGTGAAAAATCACTTGGAAGGTTTTCCACTGTTCCTCAACTGTTTCACCAGAAAGTCTTTGCTCCCCGTCTACCGTAGCTAGTTCCTCTCTCATCCCATTGTAATGTCCTTTGTTTAAGCACAAAACACTAGTGTTCGATTTTACCTTCTCACCCTCCATCTGTATTTTAAATTCCACCATATTGTGATCGCTCCTTCCGAGGGGTTCCCTGACTATGAGATCATGAATGAATCCTGTCTCATTACACAGGACCAGATCTAGGACCGCTTGTTACCTCGTAGGTTCCATTACATACTGATCTAGGAAACTATTGCGGATACATTCTATAAACTCCTCCTCAAGGTTGCCTTGACCGACCTGGTTAAACCAATCGACATGTAGATTAAAATCCCCCATGATATCTGCTGTACCATTTCTACATGCATCCGTTATTTCTTTGTTTATTGCCTGCCCCACCATAATGTTACTATTTGGTGGCCTATAGACTACTCCTATCAGTGACTTTTTCGCCTTACTATTCCTGATTTCCACCCAAATGGATTCAACCTTATCCTCCATAGCACCAATGTCATCCCTTACTATTGCCCGGATGTCACCCTTAAATAACAGAGCTACACCACCTCCCTTACTATCCACTCTGTCCTTCCGAATAGTTTGATACCCTTGGATATTTAACCCCCAGTCGTGGCCATCCTTTAACCATGTTTCAGTAATGGCCACTAAATCATAGTCATTCACGATGATTTGCGCCATCAACTCATTTACCTTATTCCGAATACTACGAGCATTCAGGTAAAGTATACTTATGTTGGCTTTTTTACCTCTGTTTTGAATCTTAACACCTCGATCAGTAACCTCTCCTAAGTTATATTTCCTCTTAACTTTTCTCCTAATTTTCCTTGTCGTTGAACCCATATCTTCATGTAACAACCTGCCGCGTCGCATACCATTAATGTTTTTACTTCCCGTTTTATTCCTTTTAGTATTACTGGGTCTATTCACTGAGCTCCCCTGAGTCACTGTACCTTGTACTGTCGCTCTTTTTGATTTTTGACGATGGCTTCTCTGCCTTACACTTTCCCCCTTACTGCTTTGTGTTTCTGTCCCTGTTTTACTACCTTCCAACTTCCTGGATCGGTTCCCATCCCCCTGCCACATTAGTTTCAATTGTAACGTGGGGTATCAAAAAGTAGAGGTGAGGGAGTGGTTAAGCTGACGAATTGGCCACAGAAGCCTTGCAGCGACTTAAAGGACAAAGGTTGAGCTAATGGGAGTGGGAAAGTTCAGTTCTAAGTGAGGTGGGGGAGGTTTTATCCATGCAGAGTGGACTCTGAAGGAAGAGGAATCAGGAGGTGTAAATAATGAGGGGTGGACCTTTTTTAAGAGAGTAGGCAGGAGTATTATGGGGTTTGTGTGGGCGAATAAGACCCCGAGAGTAAGGAGAGGATTCCTGGAACGCAGTAGGGACAGAGGAGGGTTGGCGCTGCCAGACCTGGGGAGCTACTACTGGGCAGCAAATGCGGCGATGATCCGCAAGTGAGTTATGGAGGGAGAGGGGGCGGCATGGAAGAGGATGGAGATGGCGTCCTGTAAAGGAACGAGCCGGGGGGCGTTGGTGACGGCACCGCTGCCGCTCTCGCCGACAAAGTGTACCACGAGCCCGGTGGTGGCGGCAACGCTAAGGATCTGGGGCCAGTGGAGACGGCACCGGGGTGCAATGGGAGCATTGGTGCGGTCCTCGATCAGGGGTAACCACCGGTTTGTCCCGGGGAAGATGGACGGGGGGTTCCAGAGCTGGCATCGGGCGGGGATTGGAAGAATGGAGGACCTGTTCATCGACGGGACGTTTGCGAGCCTAGGGGCACTGGAGGAGAAGTTCGAGTTACCCCCTTTAGATATATGCAGGTGAGGGCTTTTGTGAGGCGACAGGTGAGGGAATTCCCATTGCTCCCGGCACAAGAAGTTCAAGATAGGGTGATCCTGGGTGTATGGGTCAGGGAGGGCAAGGTGTCGGAAATACACCAGGAGTTGAAAGAAGAGGGGGAAGCGCTGGTAGAAGAGTTGAAGGGTAAATGGGAGGAGGAGCTGGGGGAGGAGATCGAGGAAGGTCTGTGGGCTGATGCCCTAGGTAGGGTTAATTCCTCCTCCTCGTGTGCCAGGCTCAGCCTGATACAATTTAAGGTGGTCCACAGAGCGCACTTGACGGGGGCGAGGTTGAGTAGGTTCTTTGGAGTAGAGGACAGATGTGGAAGGTGCTCAGGGAGCCCGACGAACCATGTCCATATGTTTTGGTCATCCCCGGCATTGGAGGGGTTCTGGAGAGGAGTGGCGGGAGCAATATCTCAGGTGTTGAAAGTCCGGGTCAAGCCAAGCTGGGAGCTAGCAATATTTGGAGTAGTGGACGAACCGGGAGTGCAGGAGGTGAAAGAGGCCGGCATTCTGGCCTTTGCGTCCCTAGTAGCCCGGCGAAGGATCTTGCTAATGTGGAAGGAGGCGAAGCCCCCCAGCCTGGAGGCCTGGATAAACGATATGGCTGGGTTCATAAGGTTGGAGAGGATTAAGTTCGCCTTGAGAGGGTCTGCGCAGGGGTTCTACAGGTGGTGGCAACCATTCCTAGACTATCTCGCGGAGCGTTAGAGGAAGGTCGGTCAGCAGCAGCAGCAACCTTGGGGGGGTGGGGGGGTGGAGGGGACGTCCTGGGGGGGAGGGGGGGGGAGAGTGGGGGGGGAAAAGGGGACTGCCTGGGAGGGTGGATGAGCAAGAGATAACATGAAGGGTTGGGGAAACTGGCACGTACGGGTGAGGGCCAGTGTACAAAGCTGTGTATATATATCATTTTGCCATGTATATATCTTGCTCTGCGCGATTTCTCATTTTTTTTTGTTACGGGGGGGTTATTGTTTGTAAGGGAGAAAAATTGTGTTAAAAAACTTCACTAAAGATATATTTTTTAAAAATAAAAATAATGAGGGATAGAAAAAAATGGTTGGAGACAGTTGCGTCTGTGATCTAGAACATTATAATAATAATAACAACCTTTTATTGTCACAAGTATAAAGTTACTGTGAAAAGCCCCTCGTCGCCACATTCCGGTGCCTGTTCGGGTAAGCTGGTACAGGAATTGAACCTGCGCTGCTGGCCTTGTTCTGCATCACAAACCAGCTGTCTAGCCCACTGCACTAAACCCACCAGAGACATTAGAACAGAGGCTAGAATGTTTTAGTCGTTCACGTTGGCAGGATCTTCCAGTCGGATTTCCAGGTGGCGAGCGGTGCATTCAACGGGAATCCCTGTTGTCAACGGCCGGACCAGATGATCCCACCGCCAATGACAGGCCGCCTCTGCGAACCTCGCCCCAGAGAGCTTGAAGGGTTGCCGTTAAAATGAGATCGAGCATTTAAATGGAAGACAGGTGCAGTGAGAATGACCTGTCTTTGACCTCCCCACATCCTTTAATATGCTTCTTTTGAAAGCAACCATTGAAGTAACTGCGCATTAGGAATTGACAACACATTCCCATCACATGCGGGCAAAGTGGGGGCAAAACAACCTTTTTATTTCGTTTTAATTTGACGGAACACTCTAAACAAACACACTTTTAACTGGGGACTCAGGCGCTCTTATAAAATTCTGTACCTCACTATGTATCTCCGGCCCATGTATCGGAACTGATGAAGGCACACCCTGAAACGAGAGAGCAGTCAAAGATTCGTGTTTCATTGTTAATTTTGGTCACATTTGTCATGTTACATAATTGTATCATTCATTCAAACAGTTTAAGTTATATATATTCTTATATATACACACACCCCAAAATAGTTCAGGTGAAATTGTCAGTCATTAAAAATGTCACGATCTGAGTCATCTCAATAATTTGTAATTCAGACAAATAACAGACCTTGTTAACTCACAGATCTCAACACAGATAGATCCAAATAAGGGGATCAAAATCATTTCATGCCCATTAAGGAAATGTATGAAACAGGAGTTAATTGCGACCAACGGAGGCACAGGAGTCGCTATGACCAACAGTGGAGGCTGCACCGTGTGACACTGTTAGCATAAGCACATAAGAAATAGGAGTAGACGTTGTCCATTCGGCCCATCGAGCCTGCTCCACCAATTAATATGATCATGGCTGACGTCAGGCTTCAACTCTACTTCATCGCCTGCTCCCCATTTCCCTTGAGTGACGAAAAATCGATCGCAGCCTTAAGTATATCCAACCATGGAACATCCATAACCGCAAGGGATAGAGAATTCCAAAGGCTAACATCCCTCTGAGTGAAGAGAGATTTCTCCTCATCTCAGTCCGAAATGATCGGCCCCCTTATCCTGAGACTGTGTCCCAGATTCTAGATTCCCCAGCCAGGACACAAGCTCTGAATATCTGGCCGGTCAAAACACCTTCAGAATCCTGAACATTTCAATGAGACCACATCTCATTCCCAACCCCAGAGGCTAGGCTGAGAGTCACAGATGTGAAGAGAGATGTTGGCTTATTGGACAATGTCAGATGACAGTGACTGCAGCCGCTTTTAGTCATTCTACCCATTGATTCAATCGTCTTAGCAATCCCGATTAACGGTTGATTGGAATACCTCACGGTTCCCGAGAATGCTTGGCACCTGAGTGGTACCACCGCCCGTGTTGCCTTTAACACCAATATCCCGAGGATCTGTGTTGCAGTGATGTGAGTGGATGAAGAATCTGTGTGAAGTTACGGCACTGTAATAGTCTGCCTTACGTCAGTGGTTACCCTCCATGCATGCAAGTCTTCCTGCACAGCTCTCATTTTGGAATTGGGAAAAAAAACATTAAACCACATCGCTTGTAACATTGCCAAGATAGTACTTACTCCAAAATTGTGAAATAGTCCAAGAGTTCTTGAGAGGACATTTTGTTCCAATACGCCAACTGAGAATCTTCAAAAGAACAGAAAAGCAGGATTACAACTTGATAAAGGTTCAAATGTGATGAATATTTGCGTTATAGGTAACATCTGAAATATTGCATTACGAGGATTCGGATCTGTTGCAATTAGACAATAATGATACAATATCAAAATCTGTTGTTCCTAACACAAACGGCCCTTGCTTGGATTCACTAGTTGGAGTCGTTATTGCACAGCATTGCGTCAAAACTCATTTTTTCGCTTGTTCAATTCTTTTCGTGGACAATTATATATTTTCTTGGGTATTAATAAAAATCGCTTATTGTCACAAGTAGGCTTCAATGAAGTTACTGTGAAAAGCCCCTGGTCGCCACATTCCGGTGCCTGTTCGGGGAGGCCGGTACAGGAATTGAACCCCCGCTGCTGGCCTTGTTCTGCATTACATGCCAGCTGTTTAGCCCACTGTGCTAAACCAGCACCATGCAGGGCACGTGGCCTGCTCACTGACGAGGTTGATGCTTGTTGCACATCCCTAATTTCCTTTGAGAGCAGTTAATAGTCAATCACATTGGTGAGGGATTGGAGTCCGATATCAAATCTCTGGACAGCATTGATGAACCTGATCTCTGCTTTCCCTCAGCCCCAATCGCAGTGTCCATTCACTTGTCTTAATTTCCGTGTTCCCAACCTTGTGTGTTTCCTATGCAGCGTGCCTCCATGCTTCACCTGCTGCCATATTCCCAAAGGCGACCAGCTGCACGATGCACACTCGTGAACTTTAACCTTTCTCTCACTAATTTGCAAGACCCCCTGCCATAAATACCTACTCACATGTGTTGGGAGAGTGCTGGTTACAGAACGGTGTCAAAGAGGTTTTTCGTATTCAGTAGGTTGACTGTTAAGTCTTAATTAGTAAGTAAAACTCTTTACATATGTGCCGTAAAGCAGGGCTTTTCAAATTTATTTTTGCCGGGTCCCACTTTTGCCAACCGGCCGACCTTCGTGACTCACATCAGCCGACCTTAGCGACCCATGTCATGTTTAATGTGAAAGGGGAGCCAGCTTCGCCCTCACGATTGCACTCCATTCAGGTTCACAAGAGGAGAGGGCAAAACGCATATCAGGTGCAGAGTTCAGCCAGTTCCTTTGTGTATTCTTCATATTTCTGAGAACGGAAAATCCAATCTCGCACATGTAGGTCGTTGGGAAGGGCGATATCAACAAAATGCTTGTTTTACTCAGCACTGGATACTCCTGTGCGATGCTACTACAAAACACTGACAGCCTCATGGACTTCTGACATGTTTTTAATGTGCTATCACAGGTCAGGTATAGCAGCTTAGTCTTTTCATTTGGAGTCAGTTGTAAGTTAGTAACTGATTCTGGGATCTCGACCTCAAAAGGAATTTCTCAACCACCACTTCTCTTTCAAAATCCGAAACTTCTCCTCTCATTTTTCAGTACTTTCCTACATATAGCACACATGAGCTTTGCACCCTTAATGGCATTGGCACAAAATCATATCTCAAGAAATCATCTTTAATCTGCTTTGTTCCTGAGTTTAATTTCTTCTTTGTAGGTTGTTAACCAGAGGCCCTGGAGCTCTGTGCAGAGCCAACACTAGCACTGCTCAGTCCTGCTGTAGATTCTCCTGAGCAGCTCTCTCCAATAGGTTCGGATGTGAGATCCTGGCCAGTAGGTACTCTGCCTATTTGTGTCTCTGGCCGTCTCTTCCTTGTAACAAAACAATTCACCTTCACCGTTCTCTTACCTTGCTTGTTAGCAGCTAGAGAATAGAAGAAGCTCTCCGTCGTGATTTGGCACCAAAAGCATGTACGTACAGGACACGTGACCTGCTCACTGTTGACGTTTATGGTCGAAAGACTGCACATAGCCCCAATTTGTCCTCATTTACAAGCCGGTATGGCCGCCATTCTCAATTTAAGTGGCGGTAATGGCCACTGGACACTTCTTCTGCGATTGGGATCACCACCAATGAAAATCGCTTATTGTCACAAGTAGGCTTCAAATGAAGTTACTGTGAAAAGCCCCTAGTCGCCACATTCCGGCGCCTGTTCGGGGAGGCTGATACGGGAATCGAACCGTGCTGCTGGCCTGCCTTGGTCTGCTTGCAAAGCCAGCAATTTAGCCCTGTGCTAAACAGCCACCTCTTGAAGCGGCTGCAGAGGAAAAGAGATGGTCGCACACTTCCTTGTGAAGTGTGGCTTTGAAAAGATAATCTGGAGAGAGATGCAGTGGTATTTGTTGAGGTTCATCCCGAGCTCAGTGACGCAGGAGTCGGGCTACTCTGTGCTCTACTGGCTGTTTTCAGGGACGCACAAACATCAACTGCTGCTGGAGGATCAGTGAAAGACTTTCTTTGGCCTGCTTGTTGATCTTTCTGGGCAATAAATTGTTCTCGACCGAGTGTTGCAGATTGTCACATTCCAAAGGCCAGGACTACGTGCTGAGGGACGCACTCAAACGTGGGGCAGGCCTTGCCAAGTCTAACCCTAACCGTATGTAACTGTACTGAAACACCTCAGAGTTCAACATGACCAATGTACATAGTTTGAACAGAATTGTACTCTCTGTAACAAAAATATTGAAATATCTGTAATGTTCTCAATACTGAACTGAAGCACCTCAGAGAGCATCTTGACCTCTGGAGAAAACATATGTATCATTCACTTTCTTGCTATGACAATTTGGAATGTTTTGTAATGCCTCAGAAATATTATGAGTAAAGCATATTTTTGCCAAAAAAAAGTGCCTTTTTATATCAGTGCGTGGGCGATACTGTACCAAGTCCCACATTAATCCTACGCCCTGACCATTCCACTATAGCAGTGAAATCACAATGTTCTAGCTCACATTGAATTCCAGCTGCTACAACTTGTTGACCGCTTCACCATGTCATGAGCATCTCCCTTAATTTTCCGGCCTAGTCCAGTGCATTCCCACTCTATCCATGATCGGCTCCTGACTGAAGAAGCAAGGATTGTGGCAGCTCTGTGGAACAACCACAGCCAACAAAACGCCCACAACATATTGAAAGCTGTGCCAAAAACTACAGCCACACCAGATAAGATAATTTCTTCCATGAGAAAAGACAATGCATCATGTGCGTGCAGGCTGGGCCCTTCCAATTGTCGCAGAGTGAGGCGGATGGCATGTAGGTGCACAAAACATTCGTCAGATTCTATTCTCACGCCGCACTTTCATTGCCTGAAGCAGTTTTAATAGAACATAGAACAGTACAGCACAGTACAGGCCCTACAGCCCACGAAGTTGTGCCAACCATATATCGTAATCTAAAATCAACCTAACCTACACCCCTTCAATTTACTGCTGTCCATGTGCCTCTCTAAGAGTCGCTTAAATGTCCCTAATGACTATGACTCCACCACCTCTGCTGGCAGTGCATTCCACACACACACCACTCTCTGCGTAAAGAACCTACCTCTGACATCTCCCCTATACCTTCCTCCAGTCACCTTAAAATTATGTCCCCTCATGACAGCCATTTCCACCCTGGGGAAAAGTCTCTGGCTATCCACTCTATCCATGCCTCTCATCACTTTGTACACCTCTATCAAGTCACCTCTCTGCCTTCTTCACTCTGTCATGATATGCAAACATGCAACCAATGAACACTCAGAGTAGGACACAACCAATGGGCAGTCAGGACACTCAGAGGTGCCATCACCACAAGGGGGCATGACATGAACACTGTAAAAGGGATGAGGCACTCACACCCTGCCTCTTTCCACAGACAGACATCTAGAGAGTTAGACAGGGTTGATCAGTAGCATCACACCCCAGCACATGGCTTAGAGCAAGCTGGTACAGTTAGACTGAGTTACTACAGTTAGATTAGCAGAGAGTCAAACTCATTTAAGAATTGTGTTAATAGTTCAATAAACACGTTGAACTCATTTCAGAGCCTGGAGCATCCTTTAGTTAAGTCTGCATCAAGTAGCAGCCTGTTTTATCCGAAGCAGCATAACACAACATGATACCAAGAGTGACTGTTCAATCTATTTAGTTCAACTCAGCAAGATCCGTGACAACCAGCTACTGAATACAGGCACAATGGACAAGACTCAGGCTCCTCATCAGCTCAGGACCACCGGCAATCTTAGTGCCAAATGGCGATCATTCAAGCAGAAATTTCAACTATACGTGGAAGCATCCGACTTCAACGGCGCGACCGATGATCGGAAGGTAGGTCTTCTACTCACCACCGCGGGTGACCATGCGATAGAGATCTTCAACTCCTTTCACTTTTCCGAAGGTCAGGACAAAACGAAGTACCAAACCATCCTGGAAAAATTCGACAGCCACTGCGAGGTGAACATCAATGAAATCTTTGAGCGCTACATCTTCAAGCAGAGGATGCAAGGTAAAGACAAATCCTTCAACTTCTATCTAACTAACATTTGACTGCTAGCACAATCCTGCAACTTCGGTGATATGACTGACGCCATGATCAGAGACCAAATCATTTTTGGAGTCCACTCTGATCCTCTGAGAGCAATTGTTGAAAATCAAACATATGACCCTGCCAGACGCGATTGAAACGTGTACTGTGCATGAGCACTCTAAAAATTGCTATTCTCAGTACAAAACGGCAGAAAGTGAAAAACAAGCCTCCCACGAGGTGGAGAGTGTTCAGGCCATCTCCCGGATGCAGCGCCTCCACATTGATGAAAGCGGCCATTTCGTGTACTCTTCCCAGGGCCCGACGCATGTGCAATGCGATCGGGAACACAAAGCGGCCGAAAACCGCACTGCGCAGGTGCAGACGTCCGAGAACCGCACCGCGCATGCGCAACGTCGCACTGAGCGTCAAGACACCTACGTCATGACATGTGCGAATTGTGGCACTGCCCATTAAAAAACAAAACTGCCCTGCAAGAGGCAAACGCTGTTTGAACTGTGGGAAACCAAAACACTATGCAGCCCTGTGCAGATCTGCACCACCAGTCAGGAGCAAGCGCTCCCAATTACGACAGCGGCACATCAGAAGTGTGCAACACCAAATGCATGACTCTGATCCAGGCAGTGCGACGGATCCAGATGATGAATACCTGGACAACAATAATGCCCGAGTGGGCACTATTACGAAGTGCGAATACGCCACACCGGACCCATCGCGAATCCAATCAATCCTGGCCGTGGGTTCCGAGGACGAATGGCATGCAGTGCTGAAGGTCAACCACTGCCCCATCCAGTTCAAACTGGACACAGGTGCCTCCGCCAACCTGATGTTGCAGGGTCCTGCCATCTGCAGGTGTCCAGCCAACACATACAAGCAAGCTTACGCTTCGAGATTGTTAAACCAGACAGGGAGTCCCTGCTAGGTGCGCACGCCTGCAAGCAACTGAATCTCATTCAAAGCGTCTACACCACGACGCCGTCCCATTCGGATCTTCAGGCCAGCATCAACAACATCCTAACCCAGTACCCAGATGTATTTAGCGGGATGGGCATGCTGCCATACGAGTACAAGATTCTACTGCGGCCTGATGCCAAGCCAGTGGTCCACGCACCACGACGTGTCTCTGCTCCACTGAGAGAGCGCCTGTAGGAACAGCTCACGAGTCTACAACAACAAGGCATCATCTCCAAGGTCACTGAACCAACCGACTGGGTCAGGTCAGCTCGATGGTGTGCGTAAAGAAGCCTTCGGGGGACCTACGCATCTGCATTGACCCCAATGATCTAAACAAAAACATTATGCGGGAACATTACCCCATCCCGAAGAGGGAAGAAATCACGAGTGAGATGGCACACGCGCGCTTCTTCACAAAATTGGACGAATCCCAAGGATTTTGGCCAATCCAACCTGAAGAATCCAGCAGAAGGCTCTGCATCTTCAATATGCCTTATGGCAGATTCTGCTACAACCGTATACCATTTGGTATCATCTCGGCATCAGAGATTTTCCATTGCATCATGGAACAGACGATGGAGGGAATAGAAGGGGTTCGTGTCTACATTGACGATATCATAATCTGGTCCACAACCCCAGAGGACCATGTGTCGCGACTCAAGAAAGTGTTCTGGCGCATACATGAACATGGCCTCGAGCTGAACAGGTCCAAGTGCTGTTTTGGGACATCCACGCTGAAGTTCCTGGGCGATCAGATTTCGCAACACGGTGTGCGCCCGGACACAGACAAAATTAAACCCATCGAGGCAATGAAGGGCCCGAGGACAAGAAGACAGTACTGGGCTTCCTGGGAATGGTCAATTTCCTTGGCAAGTTCATCCCGAATTTGGCCACACACACCACGGCCCTACGCAACCTGGTGAAAAAATCAACCGCCTTTGAATACAACAGATGAGAAGATCGTTCTCATCCGAGAAGAGACGGCCAAAGATCCCCTGTTGCAGTGAGTCATCCACAATCTCAGCAATGGCTGGCAGAAAGGGCAATGCCCTCAATTCTACAACGTCAAGGATGACCTGACGCTGAACGATGGCATCCTGCTCAAGCTGGACAGGATAGTCATCCCGCTACGTCTCCAGAGCATGGTGCTGTGGCAGATTCATGAGGGACACCTGGGTGTGGAAAAGTGCAGACGCAGGGCCCGGCAAGCTGTCTACTGGCCCGGCATCAACCAGGACATCACAGACATGGTGCTGAACTGCGAAACCTGTCAGAGGTTCCAACCGGCGCAGAGCAAGGAGACGCTCAAACCACAAGACCTCGAGACCTCTCCATGGTCCAAGGTTGGCATTGACCTATTCCACACGAATGGTCGCGACTATATCTTAATCATTGATTAATTTTCGAACTATCCTGAGGTGCTGAAGCTGCCAGACCTCACGGACCGTCATCAAAGCGTGTAAAGAGACATTCTCATGGCATGGCATCCCGAACACCGTCATGAGCGACAATGGCCCGTGCTTCCACAGTCGCGAATGGTCCACGTTTTCCAAGAGCTACAATTTCAGGCATGTCACCCCCAGTCCGCAGTCCAATGGCAAAGTCGAAAAAGGGGTGCACATCGTTAAGCAGCTCATCCGCAAGGCCTCGGACTCCGCTTCCGACATACACCTTGCACTACTTGTGTACCGGGCGACTCCCTTGTCCACTGGCATGTCGCCAGCTCAACTGCTGATGAACAGGGACCTGCGGACGACTCTTCCAGCCATACACCTGCCCAACCTTGATCACCTCCCGGTGCTGCAGAAGATGCAGCAGCTTCGTGACAGCCTGAAGCAGGGCTATGACGCACTTGCCACCGATCTGGACGTGCTATCCCCGGCAGACACGGTCAGGATCAAGATACCAGATGGTGGGTGGTCTGCTCCGGCTGTCGTTGTTCGACAGGCCACGCCCAGATCCTATGTCAAACGGATGGCTGATGGCTCCATTGTGCGAATGAATCGAAGGGCACTGTGAAAAGTTGCTTGCCCACAGCCACTTTCCCCTCCATTTCCACATGTCGAAAAGCCACCTCCAGACACCTCGAACCACGAGGCCACCAGTCGTGCTCCCACTCGCCTGTCAAGACACCGTCATCCCCTCCACCACCTCTCCGGCGGTCGACGAGGATCAGACGCAAGCCTCAGAGACTGGACTTATCAGCTTTTGTTTTGTTTGTTCTGTTCTGTATTCCTCAGTCAGTCACATTAGACAGACACATTCACATATATATACATCTCAAAAAAAAAAAGGGGGAGTTGTCATGATATGCAAACATGCAACCAATGAACACTCAGAATAGGACACAACCAATGGGCAGCCAGGACACTCAGAGGTGGCATCACCACAAGGGGGCATGACATAAACACTATAAAAGGGATGAGGCACTCACACTCTGCCTCTTTCCACAGACATCAATCTGGAAAGTTAGGCAGGGTTGATCAGCAGCATCACATCCCAGCACGTGGCTTAGAGCAAGCTGGGATAGTTAGACTGAGTTACTACAGTTAGATTAGCAGAGAGTCAAACTAATTTGAGAACTGTGTTAATAGTTCAATAAACATGTTGAACTCATTTCAGAGCATCCTTTAGTTAAGACTGCATCAAGTAGCAGCCTGTGTTATCCGAAGCAGCATAACACAACACGCTCCAGTGAGAAAAGCCCTAGCTCCCTCAACCTTTCTTCATAAGACATGCCGTCCAGTCCAGGCAGAATCCTGGTAAATCTCCTCTGTACCCTCTCCAAAGCATCCACATCCTTCCTATACTGAGGCGACCAGAACTGGACACAATATTCCTAGTGTGGTCGACTAGAGTTTTATAAAGCTGCAGCAAAACCTCGCGGCTCTTAAACTCGACCCCCCCTCCCCCCACTACCACTTCTGAAAACAGACAAAGTGGTCCCTGGCTCACGTGAACATTCACTGGGAATCAAATTGCAGCATTACTGCCTCACATCTACTGTATGTGTGGAGTTTGTACATTCTCCTAGTGTCTACTTGGGTTTCCTCCAAGGTGCTCTGGTTTCCTTCCACAGTCAACAGCTGCAGGTTAGGTGGGGTTACGGGGATGGGGCGGGGGAGTGCATGGTGGGCTTTCAGAGTCTCACTGGGCCAAATGGCCTCCTTCTGCACTGTAGGGATTCTTTGGACTCACTGAGGAATGGGATAGCGATGGCGAGTGAGCAAGGACCACAATGTAAAGTGACATGCTTTCAAACTAGACTTTGTCCTAAACCTCTTTGTATTCTAACACACATCCATAACTATGGTGAAGACGGTGTCACTGGACTGATAATCCCAAGGCCCAGTCTAATGCCGCCATGACAGCTAGGGGAATTTGAATTCAATTGATCAATTCTGGATTTAAGAATGGGAGTGATGGTGAAACCATTGTCGACTTTTACAAAATCCCATCTGGTTCACGAATGCCCTTTAGGGAAGGAAATCTGCCATCCTTAACTTGCCTACATGCGAGTCCAAACCAGTGGAGTCAATATGATTGCTTCTTAACTGCTCTCTGAAATGGCCCAGCAAGCCACACTAGTCAAGGGCAATTAGCGATGAGCAACAAATGTTGGCCTTGCAAGAGACACCCACATCCCATGAAGGAATAAAAATAAAAACACCGTCCAGTGTTTGAAAACTGTGAGCTCAGTCATTTACCATTCCAGCATTCAATTATTAGATTCCACACTATCAAAGTCTTATATTTGAAAGTTCTGCAATTTATTCGGTCTTGCGCCGGGTTGCCTGACTCTGCTGGCTTCTTATATAATCACATTTTACTTCATTGCTCTTTTAACCGATGTTTAAAAACCTACCACCGGACTGGGCCATCATTCAACTATTAATCAATAGAAGTGAATCATGGCCAAAACTTCGCTTATAATGGTATCAGAGAGATCTGGAAAATAATGGGGTGGATAGAATTCCTAGTGAGTGATAACATAAATTTAATTGAGGAGTACCAGGGGACGTGAAGGAATAGACTTGATATTAGATGGTCCCTCTTTTCCCAGTGATTCATACGGCTCTGGAATATATTGCGGACTGCTGTTGGGGGTGGGGGGTCTCTCTATCTTTAAGAGGGAGCGGGATTGATTTCTGACTCATACGGAAACCATATGAACGTAAGTCTCTCTATAAATAACATACATTCCATGTGACCTCCAGGGCTACTCCCAATCACCCGATAGCATTCCTAGACTATTTCTTATCCTTATTGACTCTGGGTTTTCCTCTGTCTCTATGTCCCCATGGCTGTCGGGATGGGGGTCAGGGGTTGGGGAGAGGGATGGTGGCATGGGTAGGGGAGGTAGGTGTCTGGTCACAATGCTGCAGCCATCTTGAGGTATGGGCTAGCTTTGATGGTCCAGGTGGTCATTCCTTGCCTGTACATTTCTTTGCTGGTATGACATTGAAAATCAGTACTTTCTCATAATACATCGCAAAGAGGAACTTACCTTCCGATATAGTTTTAACAATGTGAAGGAAACACATAAGGAGACTCCTTGTTTCGTACTGATCCAGCTTGCTGTATTGAGATATGCTGCTTTCAGTTGAGCTCCTTCTATGGTGACTCTAAGGAACATGTTCAAGAACAAATAAGAAGAGGACAAAATCAGCATACAACCACATTCACCAGCATCCAGACCTATTTCTTTATAATCCACTGGGCATCATCCAGGATAAATCTGCAGTGGTCCACACAGAACAATCCAGGCCAGACGCAGATTGAAGCTCTTTCTGTTCTGCTCCAGCTCATCATCAAGAAGCTTGGAATGCAATTATCAAATTGAATATCAATTGGCGCTGAACCCATAGAACCTTACAGCATAGCAGGTGGCCATTTGACCCATCATACCTGTGCTAGATCATTGAAAGAACTCTCCAGTCCTAGTCACTCGCCCTCCCCCATCACATCAATTTTATATTGGATCTGTACAGTCAGCCAAGGGAGGAGAATTGCATCTGTTGAACATGGGGTAGATTTAAACCTGGACCTCACAAGTAACTGTAGATGGTTGCATCACAAGGGATTCCACTTGTACACAAACATATGAATTAGGAGCAGGAGGAGGGCACGTGGGCCTTCGAGTCTGCTCCCCCAATTAATAAGATCATGAATGATCTGATTGTGACCTTAATAAACATGCCCAGTGGATTAATAAACATTCCCACGTTCTCCCTTGTTTATCAAATTCCCGTACCAGCCTCCCCGAACAGGCGCCGGAATGTGATGACTAGGGGCTTTTCACAGTAACTTCATTTGAAGCCTACTTGCGACAATAAGCGATTTTCATTTTCATTCATTTCATTTCATTTTCAAGAAAGCATATCACATGGCTCCTTGTTCCTGCACCAGGCCTTTGCTAGAATAATTCAAAACTAATTCAGTCCCCCGTTCTCTCCACTATATTTATTGGAGTGCTCTCCATTCTTGCACCAACTCCCATCACCTTGTTTAAAAAAAAAAAATTTTTTAGAGTACCCAATTATTTGTTATTCCAATTAAGGAGCAATTTAGCGTGGCCAATTCACCGACCCAGCACATCTTTTTGGGTTGTGGGGATGAGTCTCACGCAGACATAGGGAGAATGTGTAAACTCCACATTGTCAGTGACCCGGGGCCGGGATCAAACCCAGGTCCTCAGCTCCGTAAGGCAGCAGTGCTAACCACTGCACCACCGTGCTGCCCCTATCACCCAGTTTTTTTTACCAAATGCCAATGACTCCCAGTCCCCCCAGAGAAGTCAATTCAAGATCCTTGTACTGGTTTCCAAATTGGTCTGAAGTCCCGTCCTCCATTTCCATTGGATGCAGAGAAATGTAAAGTGCAACACACAAACATGAGGAAAGAGCGATGTTGCTTCACATGCACCCTGGTCTGGGCATAGGCCTTCAGTTATGGTACTTAGGATTGGGTTGGTCTAACCATGGGAGGTTTGGAACGTGCTCTACTATAACTTTATGATATCAGAAGTAGACTCAGATATTAAACGTCATAGATGCTAAGAGTTGAAAGAGGTTCTTTTACATAGTCAACAGAATTCCGTTTTTCATCAGCCCTCTCGGGTGGATATTGGTTGAATTCCATGATCAAGGAGCTTCTGGAATCATCTCGCTTTAGTCCTGGAACACCATAACCTGTAGGTACAAAAAAGGAGAGGTTTGCCAGCCACCTAACTGTGTTGCCAATCCTTCAACATTGGTGAGCTGGACTTCAGAAAGTCAATGCGGTGTGTCAAATTTGCAACTGATACCAACCTTTCAGGGGTGTGTGTGTGTGGGGGGGGGGGGGGGGGGGGGGGGGACACCAGGAGAAGTGGCTTAGAAATTGCTAAATGAGCTGGAAAAAGTTTGTATGCGTGCAGAACATGATCATAATGACACATCAGGAAGTTAATGCAGGCTCGTGGAAAATGATACACAGAAGGAAAAAAAATAAAGTCACAATGCATTCCAGACTGGTGCTGAAACAACTAAAAATGAAACAACGGGGTTTGCTGGCTGAATGGATACAGAACTGGTTTGGTTATAGAAGGCAGAGAGTAGCTGGGGAAGGGTGTTTTTCAGAATGGAGATCTGTACCTAGTGATGTTGTGCAGGGATCAGTACGAGGACCTCTGTTGTTTGTAGCATATACAAATGATCTGGAAGAAAATGTAGGTGGTCTGATTAGTATGTTTGCAGATGACATGAAGATTGGCAGAGTTGGTGACAGTGTCGAGGATTGTCAAGGATACAATAGGGTATAGATAGGTTGGAGACTTGGACACAGAAATGGCACATGGAGTTTAATCCAGACAAATGCGAGGTGATGCATTTTGGAGGATCAAATATAGGTATGAATTATACTGTAAATGGCAGAACATTTAGGAACATTAACATATAGAAGGATCTGGGCTTCCAGGTCCACAGTTCCCTAAAAGTGGCAACAGAGGTGGCCAAGGTGATGAAGAAGGCATATGGCATGCTTGCCTTCATCAGCTGGGGAATTGAGTGCAGGAGTTGGAAAATCATGTTGCAACTGTATAAAACCTTTGTTAGGCCGCATTTGGAGTATTGCGTGCAGTTCTGGTCACCACATTATCAGAAGGATGTGGAAGCTTTGGAGAGAGTGCAAAGAAGGTTCACCAGGATGTTGCCTGGTCTCGAGGGTGTTGGCTATGAGGCGAGGTTGAATAAACTAAGATTGTTTTCACTGGAAAGAGGGAGGCTGAGGGGAGATCTGATAGAGGTCGACAAAATTATGAGATGCATAGACAGGGTGGATAGTCAGAGGCTTTTTCCAAAGGTGGAAGTGTCAATTACAAGGGGGCACAGGTTCAAGGTGAGAGGGGGAAAATTTAAGGGAGATGTGCGGGGTAAGTTTTTCACACAGAGAGTGGTGGATGCCTGGAATGTGCTGCTAGAGGATGTGATGGAAGCAGGCACATTAGCAACATTTAAGAGGCATTTGGATGGGTACATGAATAGGGAGGAAATAGAGGGATATGGACCTAAGGAAGAAGGTTTTGTTTTTAGTTAGGGCATCATGATCAGCACAGGCTAGGAGGGCCGAAGGGCCTGTTTCTATGCTGTACTTTTCTTTGTTCTTTGTTGAGTTGCTGCAACTAACACGGTCAATGGAGCACTGAACCACCTGTCCAAACCAGGAGAATACATGTCGGTGGAAGTCGTCGTCAAACTGGACTATGCTCCAAGACGTCACCTTGACAACTCTATTCAATTTGTGTCACCAAGGCACAAGAGTGATATTCTACAACATCCTGCATTTATATAGCATCTTTGATGTGGCAAAATGTCCCAAGGTGCTACACAGGAGCATTAAAAAACAGAATTTGACACTGAGACGTCTATGGAGACGTCATGGGTCGAAAATTAGAAACTTGGTCAGCTATTCCCTTCTGCCACTGAGGCCCTAAGTTTTGGTATTTCCACCCTAAACCTCAGCATTTCTTTGGCTCCATCATCTCTTTTAGAAGAAGATATCAGGGAGAGGATGAATTTTACGGCGGGAATTCCAGAACTTGGCACCTCAGCAGCTGAAGGTATAGCTGTCAATGGTGGAGCGATAAACTCGAGGATGTGCACAAGGTTAGAATGAGAGAAGGACAGATATGGTTGTGGGGCTGGAGGAGATCATGGAGATAGCGAGACCGTGGAGAGATTTGAAAACATGAAAGGAGCACAGTGGTAATATTACTTGTCTCAATAGGGAGATATTAGGAACTTGGATCCAGAAATGGGGTCCAAGATGTAGCATGCAATATAGGGGTTAAACAGACTGAGGGAAAGACTGCTAACAGCAGAATCAGAGGGATACGCCACATCCTGAGTTACCTTGTCTCATTGAGACTTAACCTTGTTAGTGCGAATGCACAGGATGCCCCCGTTCAGCCAGGATGATCCACTCAAGATTCATTGTCATTCAGGACAACCTTGTTTGACCAGCTATCAGCCTATCACATAGTCGGATGACCTATCTGGCCATCAATGCAAGGTTAGTTGCATACGAATGGCATAGATATTTTCTTTTGTAGAAACGGGAGTGGGAAATCAGACAACCTAGATAATGATAATGGATTCATGTCTGCCCACTTCAGGAGAGAACATTTGTGCGAGGGGCTGGACAGAGCATAGCGAGAGAAAGAGAGAGCGAAAGAAATGCTGTTTTGACAGTTATAAGGAAGAAGACTGAGGATATCGACCAGAGAGGTCTTGAAAGTTGCCACCGAGACAGGCATTGGAAAGGGGTTCTGAACAAATGTTCCTAACAGAAGAATAATTGCTTCGTAAATGCAAGTATTGCCTTGGTCGGTCTGTGTAAGTGGCATGAGACGGCATGATTATTGAAAGTGATGTTTAATGGGAACTAGTGCGTTAAGGTTAAGAAACTGCATGTAAACCATTTGTGTTAGAGCTGAAGTGAAAGTTTATATATTGTTTTCTTTTATTCCGTTGAATAAAGTTTGTTTATAAATTAACCAAGCCCTATTTCTTATATTATCATTCCTTGGATGAATCGATCTTTCTGAACCGCATTAAAACTTTAAAAAAAGTTATAGCTTCTCGTCCAGTTTTTTTAGCCACTGTTGAGAAATGACTAGGGGTTCATAATAATAATTGCTTATTGTCACAAGTAGGCTTCAATGAATTTACTGTGAAAAGCCCCTAGTCGCCACATTCCGGCGCCTGTTCGGGGATGCCGGTATGGGAATTGAACCCGCACTGCTGGCCTTGTTCTGCATTACAAGCCAGCTGTTTAGCGCACTGTGCCAACTAACATACTAGACTAGTAAGTCTAGGGAGATTAGTTCAAATGCGGCCACTTCAATTGGAGTGTCAGGAGATTAAATTTAATAAAATAATAATTGATAATTCATTCTCCTCTGCCAAAGAGGTGTGGATTCGATCCCTACGACGGAGATTTGGGCGCAAAATCTAGGCTGACACACCAGTTCTGAGAGGCTTCTTGTGGCCACGTCTTTCCGATCAGATTTTAAACCAAATCCCCATTTGACCTCTCCGGGTGAATGTAAACATTTTCATGGCACTGTTTCAAAGGAGGAAAGGGGAGTTCTCCGTGTCATGGTCAATATTTATCCCTCATCCAACAGTTATCATCTGGCCACGCTTCAGATTGCGGTGTACAAATAGGCTGCTGTGTTTCCTACATTACAATAGCTGACAACATTTACAAGGAGCCTCAGGAGCTGGAAGATGTTTTGGAGCATCCCGGGGTTGGGAATGGTGATATATAATTTTCCCTTAGAGAACATACTTGTTCCACATGAGGAGACAGATTCAACACTGGTTGCTATACTAAATGATACTGCTGATTATTTGACACAATCTAATGTGTATGGAAAAATTACGAGCATAATATTGTCATATTTTTCTACCTTCCGAGGAACCAAGAAGGCCAATAAAAGAGTAGAGGATTTACCTAAAAGGGCTTCCTTGTCGACAAAGCTGCTTGACTTGTGAGAGATTGAAGCCCCACTTGCCGGTGCGAAGTTAAATGCCAGGTCATCGCGAACATTCTGTTTTTTAAAAGGAACAAGAAGTCATGTATCACGGATTCTCAACGCGTGACGCTAATAGACAAACTTGTGAAAGAGCTGTCCAATTAATCCCATTCCCCGACTCTCTCCTTAAATTTCCAATTGTTTCTCCAATTCCCTTTAAGGTTGAATTGAATCTGCTTTCCCTGGTCTTCCAGGCAGTGCGTTTCCCAACCAGGACAACTCATGCGTAAAATAATTTATCTTCATTTAGCCAACGCCCCCGCCCCCGGGCTTTTTTTCCAACCACTTTAACCAGAAGAGACAGATGCATAAATCATCCTGACAGCTGAAAGTATTTTAAATCGGGTAATAAAATTTTGCAAAGTCGTTTTGAAACAAAGGTGGTAAATAGTGAGATGAGTAAAGTCATCATAGTTCCAGATGACCATAGGCTGAATTTCCGTTTGAAGGGGAGAGCTGACTGGTGGTGGTTTAACTTGAGGATCACCATACCTCGGGCGAGGGGCCAGGTTGAGAAGGCTGGGCCTTCATGAATAACCTCAGCCGGTAGGGGAATTGAACCCGCGCTGCTGTCCTCGCTCTGCATCACGAACCAGCTGTCCAGCCAACTGAGTTAAACCGTCCCTGGATCGGACACCAAAGGGTGGCAACCAGACGTCACTGAAATTTATCATTCCTATTCACCAGAAAAATTTATTCTTCAACCTTTTAAAAATTAATTCTTGGTACATGGGGCATCATTGGCTGCTATTTATTGCCCATCCCTCATTGGTTTATAAAGGTGGTGATGTGCTACCTTCTTGGTTCACTGCAGTCTGTTGGGGATCAACACTGCAACAAGGATTTGGTCCTTCAAATAAACAATTGAAGCAGCATTGAACTTAAGGCGAATTAGCAGACCCTCTATGGCATTGCTCGCCGTGAGAGGTGTCGGGTGCATTGTTTTATTAAAGTGTTGCATTGTAACACAGGGTCAGGATCAGGCCATTCAACCACTATTCAATTACTTGCCTATATCTTAACTCCCTTTATCCACCTTTGCTCTATAAGCCTCAATACCCTTCCTAACAAATCTCTGTCAATCTCAAAACTTCCATTTGACCCTCAAGCTTAGCTATTATTTGAAGGAGTCAACTCCAGATTCCATTTGTGCTGAAGAAGCATTTCCTGACATCAACCCTGAACTGTATCGTGCCAATTTTATGACTTCCCCACCAAAGGAAATATTTCTCTGTCTTTCTCTGTCCTATCAAAACTTCTACTCATCTCAATTAGATTACACTGAATCTTCTATATCCAATAGAATCAAAGCCTAGTCTATGTAAACGGCCATGAATGAACCCCATTAATTTTGGTATCATTCACATTTACTGCTCCTAAAATAAAATAATTTAATCGAATTTGCTTTGATCTTGGAATCGTGCGATTGAATCACCTTCCATTGGAAATCTGTCAAGACACCAAGGACCAAGAGTCAGGTGGGCAAGGAGGGCCTTCACTGAGACCTACTGAGGTCGTTGATCCAGTAAGGTCGGGTGAGGGAAAGTCAGGAATCTCTGCGCACGAGAAGATAAACGATTACAGTTCTGGGGAAAGGCCCAAGTGCTCTTTTTTCCTCAGGGACCGAGAAGGTTAAGGCTGAACTGAGGACAGCTGACAAAACAGGAAGAACTTCTGAACGAGTGAAGAGAGAATGATCGTTTACAAATGTGAAGAATGAATTAGGGAATTGGGAAGAATGCGTTATGTACAGTTGACCTGGAAATGCTTAAGAAGTGGCGATTGAGATAGAGATTATATAATCTGAATACATGCATAGTTCAAAAGGAAGAATATAGTGTAGCCATCTAAGATGGCCACTGCAAAGGACCATGGGAATTATGGCCAACCCAGGACTCAGACAGATACAGAGCTTATGTGTATCTGAAACACAGGTAACCAGGCCTGATCGAAACCCCCGCTCGTTTGCATTTCAATGGCCCATTTTCCCAGGACAATAGAACTCCAATCAAGAAACTGGTACAGCCACAGACTGATCGGCGCCACTCCCCTTACTCAGAAAGCCCAACTGCCAAGGTCAATGACCGCTAAGGATCCGCCCAGCCACCAAGGAACCCGCCCCTTTATTGGATGAAATCAAAGACAGTGATCAGAACCCTGCTGAGCTATTGGGTCCAAGGTTAAGGACCACCCCAAAGAACGCGAAATCCCAGAGGGATAAAAGAGAGCACAGCCATGTGTTCTGTCTCTTTTGGATCCGGCCTGTGCCAGCCCAATTGCAGCAGGGACAGCCAACTAAGTTCAAGACCAACGATCGCTACCTGATGGATGAGCCCAGCCGAGACAGACCCACTTTCTTCGAACCAGCCATGTGAAATCCAGATAAAGGCCTTATCCATTTGCACAGTGCCGGTCGCCCTGAAGTTAAGTATAGGTTATTGTAGCTGATAGGTGTAGTTTAACTCATAGTAGATATTGTATTTGCATGTCGAGGTAACTCTGGTGTATGTAAATAAACCATCTTTTGAACTAACTAACTGGTTGGGTGGTTATTTGACCGACATAAGGGAAGGCTTCTGGTTCACCAACATCATTAATATTAGCAACAGTATTGGCGACGCTGTTGGGATCAAAACAGTCAACAATAGAATACTAAAAGTTAAGGGGAAGGAAATGGGATTAGATTTGTTTTTCCTAATTCGTTCATGTGATGTGGGTGTCTCTGGCTGGGCCAACATTTATTGCCCATCCCTGAGGGCATTTAAGAGTCAACCATTATGCTGTGGATCTGGAGTTACATGTAGACCAGACCAAGTAAGGATGGCAGATTTCCTTCGCTAAAGGACATTAGTGAACCAGGTAGGTTTTTACAACAATCAACAATGGTTTCATAGTCATCATTTAGACATTTAAGTCCAGATTTTTATTTTTATTGAATTCAAATGTCACCATCAGCCATAGCGGGATTCGAGCCCAGGTCCGCAGAGCTTGACTCGGTCTCAGGATTACTAGGCTAGCAACGATATCACTGCACCACTGCCTCCCCTATATTGTGACTTAGCACTGTTGACAACCACTGGGAATACACAAGTTGGGTGGGGGAGGGACAGCACATCCCTTCTCCTCATTACATGGGTTGCACGATCCTATGAAAGCCTCCTGACGAAAAAGTTTAAGGTCCTCGCTCTGACAAAGAGTCATCCAGACTCAAAATGTTAGCTTTGTTGTCTCTCCACAGAAGCTGTCAGACCTCTGCGGTTTTCTATTTCCGTTTCAGATTCCAGTATCCGCAGTAACCTGTTTTAAAATAATCTATTGGTTAGTTGTGGTCATGCAAGGAATGTCCATGTCATTATGATTCAAACTGTGAATCACCCTGTGAAACCTTCTGCATTCCATGAGAGTACAAAGGACAGTTCTGCTTTAATGCTCAGGAGAGCTTGTTTCAGTCCAGTTCAATGGTTCCCTTTGCATTTGAAACATTTTAAAAGTTTCCCCAACAAAGTGAAAACATCACTAGGTGGCAATGCAGCCTCGGGCGACGGCACCTCGAGCCAGGGAGACAGCGCCACTGGCGTCCCCGGGCGGGCAGCACTGCGACCCTTGAAGGGCGGCACTGCGACTCTGGGTGGTGGCCGGCTCCATGTCACTAGGCGGCAGCACCATGACCCCAAGCGATGGCACCATGACTGGCATGGTGACCCTGGGAGACAGCACTGCAACCCTTGTGTAGCGGCTGTCCGCCCCCGGCGACGGCACCCCGACCCCGGGTGATCAACGGCTGGATACTCACATTGCTGGAGAAGTTCATGCTGGAAGTGAACAGATTCTTTCCAATCAGCCGCTGTACATTTTCAAACAGCAGTTTCAGCAGTGGCAGGTACAGGAGGGTTATCCTTGCTTGCAAATTCTGAAACAAAAGATTTTAAGTGCATTCCATTAAAGATCGGAAAAAGTAGGCTAACATTAACACTGCAATGAAATTACTGTGAAAAGCCCATAGACGCCACACTACGCCGCTTGTTCGGGTACACAGAGGGTGAATTCAGAATGTCCAATTCACCTAACAAGCACGTCTTTCTGGACTTGGGAGGAAACCAGAGCACCCGGAGGAAACCCACGCAGACACCCGGAGAACGTACAGACTCCCCACAGACAGTGAGCCAAGCGGGAATCGAACCCAGGTCCCTGGCTCAGTGAAGCAACAGTAGCTCATGGAGTCCTCCGTTTCCTAATGTAGAAAATGCAATTAAATTCCGAACAGCAAGATCCCACAAACAATAATATGATAAAGACAAAATAACCTGTACAACCGATATCAACTGAGGTACAAATATTGATCAGGATACTGGGAGAATTGTGCTCTTCAAATTATATCAGGAGTCCTCTTCTGCTTGAATGGGGCATGGTTCCTCAGTTTACTGGCTGATCCAGATGGTGGCACCTCTGACAGTGCCATACTCTTGGAGTACTGCACTAGAGAGTCAGTGGAGTTTGAACCTGTTATAACCTGCCTACTTACCATTGGCTGGGGACTAATGACTATCCCACAATCCTGTGGGAGTATGAGCTTCACCAATGAGGGGAGCGGAGAAACCACTAGTAAACTCCTAGTATAAATAAAGCTGGCCAGTTCAGGAACCAGCAGGAAGGAGTATGTAGCAAGGGAAGTTACTGCTACTGTTATGTATATATGTTATAGTAAATAAATGTTATTACTTTGTATCCTTAAAACTCATGCTGGATTCTTCGTGGCCCTTACAAAACTGGCGCCGAAGGTTAAAGTGAATAGCTGTCTACACTGCTGAAGCCACCTCCCTGGATTTTTGTTGGATACAGGTTGGAAGTTGTTTTCTATTACACCATGCCTCTGTACGGACGTTTGGATGTTTTTGATGCTGCGCTGGAAAGCTGGAACCAGTACTCACAACGGATGCGTTACTATTTCCGGGCAAACAATATCACCAAAAACGAGCGCCAGGTGGTCATATTGCTCACCGCCTACGGCCCGCATACGTTTGGGGTGATTAGGAGCCTTACATACCCAGCTGCGCCGGACACCAAAACGTTTGATGAACTTGTGAATATAGTGGGGCAACATTTTAACCCAACCCCGTCCACGATAGTCCAGCGTTACCGGTTTAATACCGCTGAGAGGACCCCTGGAGAATCCCTTGCCGATTTTCTATCCAGGCTACGCAGGATTGCGGAGTACTGTGATTATGGTGAGACCTTGTCAGAAATGTTTCGCGACCATTTGGTTTGCGATATTAACAATGCGGCCACCCAGAGCAAGTTGTTAGCGGAGCCAACATTGACTTTTCAACAGGCCATTCAAATAGTATTGTCCCGAGAGAGCGCAGAGCGAGGAGTACAGGAGCTACAGGGAATGGAAGTGCATGCCTTGGGCCGCAACTTCTTCCATCCTAAAACGTCCCCCCGCACTCCTGCGGTACCTTGGGCGAGGCAACGTCCGGACCGACGCCAGTGGCCGTCGGACATTCCTCCCCGAAGGGAGCCTTCTCCAGAGCCAATGGATGAGGAGCCATGTCCGTGTCAGACTTGTAGGCGCCGACCCCGTCGTGGACGGCGGTCCTGGGGGCGTCGTTCCGACCGAAACTGGGACCAGCCCAGGGGCCGTAACTGGGACCAGCCCAGGGGCCGTACCTTCCATGTGGATGAACCTGCGGCGACTACTCCCGAGGACGTGGAGACGGAATACGACTGCCTGCAGATGCATTGTGTGGCAGCTCCCCGTGTGGCCCCCATTAAGGTGACAGTACGGGTCAATGGCCAACCGCTTGCGATGGAGTTGGATACTGGCACAGCGGTCTCCGTGATCGCCCAGAGGACATTCGATCGCATCAAGCAGGGTACACAGACCCTTACATTAACCGACTCACAGGCCAGGTTGGCCACCTACACGGGGGAACCACTGGACACTGCAGGAACTACAATGATCCCTGTTGTCTATGGACGCCAGGAGGGGCGTTTCCCACTTATCGTGGTGCGCGGCCATGGGCCCAGCCTGTTGGGTCGGGACTGGTTGTGTCATTTGCGGTTGCAATGGCAGCATATCCTCCAAACAGTTTCTGAAGGGTTGACTGAGGTGCTAGGACGATACCCAGATGTATTCCAGCCTGGTTTGGGGAAAATAAAAGGGGCCGTAGTCGGTATCCAAGTTGAACCAGGAGCCACGCCGCGCTATTTAAGGGCGCGCCCAGTGCCTTACGCCTTGCTCGAGAAGATAGAAGGGGAGCTCACTCGTTTGGAGAGTTTGGGTATTATCAGGCCCATCCGTTTTGCTGACTGGGCAGCACCAATTGTACCTGTAATGAAGCCAGATGCCACAGTTCGCTTGTGTGGCGACTATAAACTTACAGTGAATATGGTTTCCCGACTCGACCGATATCCAATGCCTCGCATAGAGGATCTCTACGTGAAACTTGCAGGTGGACTCTCATTCACAAAATTAGATATGAGTCACGCCTACCTGCAGTTGGAGCTGGACCCTGCCTCCCGACCATATGTAACGATTAATACACACCGGGGCCTGTATGAATATACACGGTTGCCCTTTGGAGTATCCTCTGCCTGAGCAATTTTTCAACGTGTTATGGAGGTCATTTTGAGAGGTTTACCACGTGTGGCTGTCTACCTAGATGACGTTTTGATTACAGGGACGTCGGAGCAGGAACATTTGGAAAATCTGGAGGCTGTCCTTAGACGCCTTTCAGAGGCTGGAGTCCGTTTACGTCGCACCAAGTGCGTATTTCAGCAAAGGAAGTAGTCTACCTAGGTTATCGGGTGGACCGCGAAGGTCTGCACCCCGTCGCAGAGAAGGTGCGTGCAATTCAACATGCCCCCGCCCCGACTGACACTTCGCATCTTCGTTCTTTTCTCGGTCTCGTAAACTATTACGGGAAGTTCCTCCCCAATCTGGCAACTACGCTGGCCCCTTTGCACCTTCTGCGAAAGAAAAATCACACCTGGGTTTGGGGTCAGCCGCAAGAAACCGCTTTCCGGCGGGTAAAGCAACAATTGTCGTCGTCTGGGTTACTAACCCACTATGATTCTGGAAAGCCTTTGCTCGTCACATGTGATGCATCCCCGTATGGTATTGGGGCCGTCCTGTCCCACAAGGTGGAGAATGGGGTCGAACGACCGATAGCTTTCGCCTCCCGCACATTGACTGCAGCGGAGAAAAAGTATGCGCAGATCGAGAAGGAGGGCCTGGCAGTGGTTTTTGCGGTGAAACGCTTCCATCAGTACGTGTACGGCCGCCATTTCACTATCGTGACTGATCATAAGCCCCTGCTGGGACGTTTCAGAGAGGATAAGCCAATACCGTCCATTCCTTCTGCATGGGTCCAGCGCTGGGCTTTGTTGCTTGCTGCATACGAGTATTTTCTGGAGCACAAACCAGATACGCAGATAGCAAATGCCGACGCACTGAGCCGATTGCCTTTATCGACCGGCCCCATGTCGACCCCCACGACCGGTGAGGTGGTTGCAACCCTGAATTCTATGGACACCTTGCCTGTCACGGCATCACAGATCCGTGAGTGGACCCAGACGGAGCCAGTCTTGTCAAAGGTTCGGCACATAATCCTGTATGGTGGGCAGCATAGACAGCTCCCAGGCGAGTTGCGGGCATTTTCCTCCAAGCTGTCAGAATTCAGCGTGGAAGACGGCATCCTCTTGTGGGGGACTCGTGTGATTGTCCCGGAAAAAGGACAGGAGCTGATACTAACAGACTTGCACAATGGGCATCCAGGCGTGACCAAAATGAAAATGTTGGCCCGGAGTTATGTCTGGTGGCCAGGCCTCGACATCGACATTGAGAAGGTGGCCCAAAACTGCTCCATTTGCCAGGAGCATCAGAAGCTTCCGCCGGCCATGCCCCTACATCACTGGGAATGGCCAGGGCGGCCTTGGGCACGCTTGCATGCAGATTTCGCAGGCCCTTTTCAAGGATCCATGTTCCTTCTACTAATTGACGCCCAGTCCAAATGGCTAGAGGTGCATAAGATGCAGGGGACAACATCCTGCGCAACAATTGAAAAGATGCGTTTATCGTTTAGTACGCATGGCCTCCCCGAGGTGCTGGTCACGGATAACGGCACTCCATTCACGAGTGAGGAGTTTGCGAGGTTCACGAAGATGAACGGCATCCGCCATATCCGCACTGCCTCTTATCACCCGGCTTCAAATAGGTTGGCAGAGCGCGCAGTGCAGACATTCAAAAGAGGCCTAAAGAAGCAGTCTTCCGGATCAATGGACACGAGACTGGCTCGATTTTTGTTTACGTACAGGACCACCCCTCCATGCAGTGACTGGGGTAGCTCCCGCAGAACTCCTAATGGGCCGGAGACTTCGCACCCGCCTTAGTATGGTTTTCCCGGACATTGGCGCAAAAGTACGCCGCACACAAGAACGGCAGGGACAGGGATTTTCTCGGCATCGGCCGATTCGGCAGTTTGCGCCCGGTGACCCAGTGTTCGTTCGGAATTTTGCTGGTGGTGCCCAATGGGTTCCTGGTGTAATCTTTCGCCAAACGGGCCCTATATCTTACCAAGTGCAAGCCCAGGGTCGTCTCCAGCGAAAACATGTAGACCACGTTCGGTCCAGAAGACCATCCCCTCAAAAGATTCCCCGCCCCCGGAGCTCATTTCAACAGCCGCAGTGACCAGAGACAAGGGAAGGTAGTCCTCACAATCTTCCACTGGTGCCTCACTCGAAGCCTGCGCAGGTCGTTACGGAACCAAATGGAGATAGATACGCTGACATGACGGAGGCAGCAGACTCTGACTCCGAGATGGAGACACAGGTTGCATCAGAGGGGGAATCCTCGGGTCCACGGGCCGTGGATGTACAACCGTTGCGCCGTTCATCACGGAAGCGGCGGTCTCCGTCTCGTTACACACCGCCTGATCCAGCGCCGCGTGCAAATGGTGTCCGGCCTGCAGCAAAACGAGTCCGACGCCCTCCTTCGCCAGGGTCTTCGGTGGATTCCTTGGACTTTGGGGGCGAGGGATGTTATAACCTGCCTACGTACCATTGGCTGGGGACTAATGACAATCCCACAATCCTGTGGGAGTATGAGCTTACCCAATGAGGGGGGCGGAGAAACCACTAGTAAACTCCTAGTATAAATAAAGCTGGCCAGTTCAGGAACCAGCAGGAAGGAGTACGTAGCAAGGGAAGTTACTGCTACTGTTATGTATATATTATAGTAAATAAATGTTATTACTTTGTATCCTTAAAACTCGTGCTGGATCCTTCGTGGCCCTTACAAAAGAACCCTTGCCCACTCGGCTCAGAGGTGAGTGCCACTATCCATACCTGTCACAGGACTGGGACTGCCTCGATGAATCCATGCCTTATCTTCTGCTCACGGAGGTTTCCGCAGTAATATCAATTTTAAATTGCTTCGGGCATTGAATGCAGTGTCTGCAACGTGTTACAAGGTAATATGGGGAGGATCCAAATACCACATACAGTGGCCGTTTTCTCCATGGGGTGATGCAGTTCCTATCACAGCCCCTAGATGGCAATTACTGTCGCCTGAAGCCATTTCCCTCCTCACTGACCTTCAACAGAGTATCATTTTGCCTGTGTGCAAGAGAGTCTGTGAGAGTGTCTGTGTGTTTTTTGCGAGTGTCTGTGATTGTGTGTGAGAGAGTATCTGCGACTGTGCATGTGAGCGTCTGTACATGGTGAGAGTGTGCATTTGCGTGAATCTGTGCGTGTGTATCTTTGTATGTGTGCCTGAATGCGCGAGAGAGTCTGTGTGTGCAAGAGAGTCTGTGTGTCTGTGAGGGTGTCTGTGTGTGAGCGAGGGTGTCGGTGTGTGAGCGAGAGAGTCTGTGTGTCTGTGTGTGAGCGAGAGAGTCTGTTTGTGTGCGTGTCTGCGTCTGAATTCCGCTGAGGCCCATGCCGACTGTGTGTGGCACCAAAGACAAAATTCAAAGTTAGTTAAACCCAATTCCTTCGCTCAGGCCCAGACCCCACCACTTTCCAGGTGACTGGACTTGAGGCAGTGTCTGTCTCTCAAACAAAAAGGTGAAAAAGGTTTTATTGGTGAGCTCTGCGGCTCAGCTCTTGTTAATTGACATTTTTACTAGTTCCTCTTGTTTTGAAATTCTGCAATGACATTGATTCCTTTTAAGTTAGTGTTCAATGCTGTGTGAAATTTTACCAGACTGCAATTTGATCATTGGTCCTTTCAGCGAGCGAAGGATTCTTCCCCACAACCTCCCCTTCCCCCCACCCCCCCATTCCCGATGAACAATCTTGCTTTAGATCAATTGATGTTCACACACAACAGAATTGGACTCTGTGGAACAATAATTCCCACTTTGATCTACTTCGGGGAAAAAACCTGGGGCGGAATCCCCCCCCCACCACGCCTGGGGGGGGGGGGGGGGGGGAGAATTTCCCAGGCACCGCACGAGTCCCGCCATGCCGCCCCGACGCCCGCACGCGATTTGCCCCCCCCCCCCAAACCGGCGCGGTGAGAATCGCCGCTGGGAGAATCGCTGCTTGCCGTTTGTAACGGGTGAGCGGCGATCTTCCGGCCCAGATGGGCCGAGCGGTCTGCCAAACACGGCACCGGTGGGAACAGTGCGGGAATGCTGGGGGGGGCGGCCTGTGGAGAGGAGGGAGGTTCCTGCACCGGGGGGGCCTCAAAAGGGGTCTGGCCCGCGATCGGTACCCACCGATCGGCGGGCCGACCTCTCTGAAGGAGGACCTCCTTTCCTCCGCCGCCCCGCAAGATCCATCCGACATCTTCTTGCGGGGCGGCCGCAGGGAGGACGGCAACCGCGCATGCGCGGGTGACGTCATTTACGCGGCGCCGCTTTTACGCGGCACCACAGCCGGGCGCACGTAAATGACGCAGCGCCGCTCCTTGCCCCCCGGGGGCGGGGGAATACGGGGCTGTGAGCGGCCTCCGACGCCAGAGTGAAACACTCCGGTTTTCAATCTGGCGTCAGGACTTTGTCTCCCAATGGGAAAATTGTGCCCCTGCTCTGAACTCCCATTCTGTGTTTACTTCTTTCTAACCAGTCTCTAATCCACTTTGCTACCTCCTGATAATCCCATCGTCCTTAATATTCTGTGTGAAACCTTATCAAATTCTTTCCGCAATTTTCCTCCTGCACATTTGCTTGTAATTCCCCCCCAGTTTATTTCCTGAACTCTGTACTTCATCCACTTTGAGTTTTTCGAGGAGGTCACTAAGATGATTGATGCAGGTAGGGCAGTAGATGTTGTCTATATGGACTTCAGTAAGGCCTTTGACAAGGTCCCTCATGGTAGACTAGTACAAAAGGTGAAGTCACACGGGATCAGGGGTGAACTGGCAAGGTGGATACAGAACTGGCTAGGCCATAGAAGGCAGAGGGTAGCAATGGAGGGATGTTTTTCTAATTGGAGGGCTGTGACCAGTGGTGTTCCACAGGGATCAGTGCTGGGACCTTTGCTCTTTGTAGTATATATAAATGATTTGGAGGAAAATGTAACTGGTCTGATTAGTAAGTTTGCAGACGACACAAAGGTTGGTGGAATTGCGGATAGCGATGAGGACTGTCTGAGGATACAGCAGGATTTAGATTGTCTGGAGACTTGGGCGGAGAGATGGCAGATGGAGTTTAACCTGGACAAATGTGAGGTAATGCATTTTGGAAGGGCTAATGCAGGTAGGGAATATACAGTGAATGGTAGAACCCTCAAGAGTATTGAAAGTCAAAGAGATCTAGGAGTACAGGTCCACAGATCACTGAAAGGGGCTACACAGGTGGAGAAGGTAGTCAAGAAGGCATACGGCATGCTTGCCTTCAGTGGCCGGGGCATTGAGTATAAGAATTGGCAAGTCATGTTGCAGCTGTATAGAACCTTAGTTAGGCCACACTTGGGAGTATAGTGTTCAATTCTGGTCGCCACACTACCAGAAGGATGTGGAGGCTTTAGAGAGGGTGCAGAAGAGATTTACCAGAATGTTGCCTGGTATGGAGGGCATAAGCTATGAGGAGCGATTGAATAAACTCGGTTTGTTCTCACTGGAACGAAGGAGGTTGAGGGGCGACCTGATAGAGGTATATAGGATTGTGAGGGGCATAGACAGAGTGGATAGTCAGAGGCTTTTCCCCAGGGTAGAGGGGTCAATTACTAGGGGGCATAGGTTTAAGGTGAGAGGGGCAAAGTTTAGAGTAGATGTACGAGGCAAGTTTTTTACGCAGAGGGTAGTGGGTGCCTGGAACTCACTACCGGAGGAGGTAGTGGAGGCAGGGACGATTGGGACATTTAAGGGGTATCTTGACAAATATATGAATAGGATGGGAATAGAAGGATACGGACCCAGGAAGTGTAGAAGATTGTAGTTTAGTCGGGCAGTATGGTCGGCACGGGCTTGGAGGGCCGAAGGGCCTGTTCCTGTGCTGTACATTTCTTTGTTCTTTGTTCTTTGTTCTTTGTTCACATTTAACGCTACTTTCCTCTTGAGGTTTTTGCCCAATGTAACATCCTTTATTATTTTAGTCATTCCGCTGCTCGGAACTGGAATTTCTATGGAGTGGGTGTCACAGCATCAGTAAAGCTCGAGTAACCACTTTACTGATTATGAATTGATTTCAAACTCAGTGTCTGAGGCTGTTCCAAGCTGTTGACAGTTTACATCTACAGTAGAAAATGTAGACCAGGCAGGTCACGAGGTCACTGGAATGACGTGGTTACGAAAGGGGTCACACGTTGGGAGCGTGGGACTTCTCCCCCTGAAGATAGAGTGTATGTGAGTGGGGAGGATAAAATGTGTGAGGGAATCTGTATGTGTGTGTGGGGGATTGGGGGGGTGAAATGTGTGGGGGATTGCGGGGGGAAGTATGTGTCTGTGGGGGAAAGAGTATGTAGGTTTTGGGGGGGGTTGGGAGAGCGTTGGGGTGGGAGTGTGTGTTGGGTTGGGAGTATGTGGGGGGGGGAGGGGCTGAGTGTGAAAGAGAGGGGCTCAGTGTGAGAGAGGGGGGCTGAGTGTGTGTGACAGAGGGGCTGAGCGTGTGAGAGGGGCTGAGCGTGTGTGAGAGGGGCTGAGCATGTGTGAGAGGGGCTGAGCGTGTGAGAGAGGGGCTGAGCGTGTGAGAGAGGGGCTGAGTGTGTGTGAGAGAGGGGCTGAGTGTGTGAGAGAGGGGCTGAGCGTGTGAGAAAGGGGCTGAGTGTGAGAGAGGGGCTGAGTGTGTGAGAAGAGGCTGAGTGTGAGAGAGGGGCTGAGTGTGAGAGAGAGAGGCTGAGTGTGTGAGAGAGAGACTGAGTGTGTGAGAGAGAGGCTGAGTGTGTGAGAGAGAGGCTGAGTGTGTGAGAGAGGGGATGAGTGTGTGAGAGAGGGGCTGAGTGTGTGAGAGAGGGGCTGAGTGTGTGAGAGGGGCTGAGTGTGAGAGAGAGGCTGAGTGTAAGAGGGGGGGGTGCTGAATGTGTGGGAGAGAGGGGCTGAGTGTGTTAGAGAGAGGCTGAGTGTGTGAGAGAGAACTGAGTGTGTGAGAGAGGGGCTGAGTGTGTGAGAGAGGGGCTGAGTGTGTGAGAGAGGGGCTGAGTGTGTGAGAGAGGGGCTGAGTGTGTGAGAGAGGGGCTGAGTGTGTGAGAGAGGGGCTGAGTGTGTGAGAGAGGGGCTGAGTGTGTGAGAGAGGGGCTGAGTGTGTGAGAGAGGGGCTGAGTGTGTGAGAGAGGGGCTGAGTGTGTGAGAGAGGAGCTGAGTGTGTGAGAGAGGAGCTGAGGGTGTGAGAGAGGAGCTGAGTGTGTGAGAGAGGGGCTGAGTGTGTGAGAGAGGAGCTGAGTGTGTGAGAGAGGGGCTGAGTGTGTGAGAGAGGGGCTGAGTGTGTGAGAGAGGGGCTGAGTGTGTGAGTGAGAGAGGGGCTGAGTGTGTGAGTGAGAGAGGGGCTGAGTGTGTGAGAGAGAGGGGCTGAGTGTGTGCGAGAGGGGCTGAGTGTGTGCGAGAGGGGCTGAGTGTGTGCGAGAGGGGCTGAGTGTGTGCGAGAGGGGCTGAGTGTGTGCGAGAGGGGCTGAGTGTGTGAGAGGGTGCTGAGTGTGTGAGAGGGTGCTGAGTGTGTGCGAGAGGGGCTGAGTGTGTGTGTGAGAGAGGGGCTGAGTGTGTGCGAGAGGGGCTGAGTGTGTGCGAGAGGGGCTGAGTGTGAGAGAGAGGCTGAGTGTGTGAGAGGGTGCTGAGTGTGTGAGAGGGTGCTGAGTGTGTGAGAGGGTGCTGAGTGTGTGAGAGGGGGGCTGAGTGTGTGAGTGAGAGAGGGGCTGAGTGTGTGAGTGAGAGAGGGGCTGAGTGTGTGAGTGAGAGAGGGGCTGAGTGTGTGAGTGAGAGAGGGGCTGAGTGTGTGTGAGAGAGAGGCTGAGTGTGTGAGAGAGGGGCTGAGTGTGTGAGAGGGGGGCTGAGTGTGTGAGAGGGGGGCTGAGTGTGTGAGAAGGGGGCTGAGTGTGTGAGAAGGGGGCTGAGTGTGTGAGGGGGGGCTGAGTGTGTGAGAGGGGGGCTGAGTGTGTGAGAGAGAGGCTGAGTGTGTGAGAGAGAGGTTGAGTGTGCGTGAGAGAGATGTTGAGTGTGTGTGAGAAGGGGGCTGAGTGTGTGCGAGAGGGAATGAGTGTGTGAGAGAGAGGGTGGCTGAGTGTGTGAGAGAGGGGCTGAGTGTGTGCGAGAGGGGCTGAATGTGTGAGAGAGAGGGTGGCTGAGTGTGTGAGAGAGAGGGTGGCTGAGTGTGTGAGAGAGAGGGTGGCTGAGTGTGTGAGAGAGAGGGTGGCTGAGTGTGTGAGAGAGAGAGGCTGAGTGTGTGAGAGAGAGAGGCTGAGCGTGTGAGAGAGGGGTTGAGCGGGTGAGAGAGGGGCTGAGTGTGTGAGTGAGAGGGGGGCTGAGTGTGTGAGAGAGGGGCTGAGTGAGAGAGGGGCTGAGTGTGTGAGAGAGGGGCTGAGTGTGTGAGAGAGGGGCTGAGTGTGTGAGAGAGAGGCTGAGTGTGTGTGAGAGAGGGGCTGAGTGTGTGTGAGAGAGGGGCTGAGTGTGTGAGAGAGGGGCTGAGTGTGTGAGAGAGGGGCTGAGTGTGTGAGAGAGGGGCTGAGTGTGTGAGCGAGGGGCTGAGTGTGTGAGAGAGGGGCTGAGTGTGTGAGAGAGGGGCACAGTGTGTGAGAGAGGGGCACAGTGTGTGAGAGAGGGGCTGAGTGTGTGAGAGAGGGGCTGAGTGTGTGAGAGAGGGGCTGAGTGTGTGAGAGAGGGGCTGAGTGTGTGAGAGAGGGGCTGAGTGTGTGAGAGAGGGGCTGAGTGTGTGAGAGAGGGGCTGAGTGTGTGAGAGAGGGGCTGAGTGTGTGAGAGAGGGGCTGAGTGTGTGAGAGAGGGGCTGAGTGTGTGAGAGAGGGGCAGAGTGTGTGTGAGAGAGGGGCTGAGTGTGTGAGAGAGGGGCTGAGTGTGAGAGAGAGAGGCTGAGTGTGTGAGAGAGAGGCTGAGTGTGTGAGAGAGAGGCTGAGTGTGTGAGAGAGAGGCTGAGTGTATGAGAGAGGGGCTGAGTGTGTGAGAGAGGGACTGAGTGTGTGAGAGAGGGGCTGAGTGTGTGAGAGAGGGGCTGAGTGTGTGTGAGAGGCTGAGTGTGTGTGTGAGAGGCTGAGTGTGTGAGAGAGAGGCTGAGTGTGTGAGAGAGAGGCTGAGTGTGTGAGAGAGAGGCTGAGTGTGTGAGACAGAGACTGAGTGTGTGAGAAAGGGGCTGAGTGTGTGTGAGAGAGGGGCTGAGTGTGTGAGTGAGAGAGGGGCTGAGTGTGTGCGTGAGAGAGGGGCTGAGTGTGTGCGAGAGGGGCTGTGTGTGCGAGAGGGGCTGAGTGTGTGCGAGAGGGGCTGAGTGTGAGAGAGAGGCTGAGTGTGTGAGAGGGTGCTGAGTGTGTGAGAGTGTGGTAAACCACTGTTAATGTATTATATGTATTGTGGTAAACTGTATACATGTATTGTGGTAAATCACGGCATGATGGCTCCGCCTCCCCTCTTGCTCGGTATAAAGGTGGCTGATCACTGGCCCTGCCCCAGTTCGGGATCAGGTAGGCTTTCTGTTTAGCGTATTAAAGCCACAGTTTCGTTCACTACTCGTCTTGTGTTAATTGATGGCACATCAATTTAATAAGCTAAACTTTTAAGATGAATTCAATGCTCAAGCCTGGTCGCCTGGAGCTGGACCCACAAGCAGCCGACGCCACTGCGAAATTTGAGCACTGGCCAAGCTGCCATGAAGCTTACCTCGGACCCTCCACCGACGATGTCACCGACCTCCAAAAGCTCCAAATACCCAATGCACGGGTGAGCCCGCAAGTTTTCCTTCTTATCAGAGACACCCCCTCGTATACGGAGGTGATAATACTGCTGAAGGGACAGTACGTAAAGGTTGTAAACGAGGTGTACGCCAGGCACCTCCTTGCCACGAGGCGACAACGCCCCGGAGAATCACAAACCAAATTCCTGCGTGCTCTGCGGGTACTCGGTGGGAACTGTGCTTGTAAGGCGGTATCGGCTGTCCAACACACGGAGCTGCTGATCAGGGACGCCTATGTCGCGGGCATTAAATCCAACTACATCCGCCAGCGCTTGCTAGAAGGGGGTACATTCGGCCTCCCAGAGACAGTGCAGCTCTCAAACTCGCTGAAAGTGGCTTTCCAGGACATGGAGGCCTACATCTCCGACCCTCGTGGACGTCGTGGGCGTTGCCATCACCCGACTCGAGTGCAGCGCAAGCCTGTGCCGCGCAGCAGCCCACCAACGCCGGAAGCCCAAAATGCTACTTTTGCGGCCAAGTAAGCACCCCAGACAACGCTGCCCTGCACGGAACGCGATTTGCAACGGGTGTGGGAGGAAGGGCCACTTCGCCAAAGTCTGCCAGGCACGACCTGTCCCTAAAGTTTCTAGGCCCAGCAGCGCTGCCTGTTGCCTGTCGGAACCGCCCCACCTGCCATGTGCGAGCCGTGGGGACCGCCATCTTCGCCGCCATCTTTGATTCCACCCGCAACCCAAGGGGGCCGCCATCTTTGACGCTGCCTTCGATGCAGCCCGCCACGTGCGACCCATGGGGACCGCCATCTTGGAACCACTCTGCCGCCTCCCGGGACCCCTGCTCACCCGGTCGTACGTTGGCCACCGCTACCTCCGACCGGCCCACTCACCACCTTCCGAAGCTCGCCTCCATCACACTCGACCAGTCTCGACCTCATCTCACGAAATCCACTATGACTGTCCGGATCAACGGGCACGAGACGGCCTGCCTCTTCGATTCCGGGAGCACAGACAGCTTTATCCACCCAGATACTGTAAGGCGCTGCTCCCTCCCAATTTTACCCGCGACCCAGAAAATCTCCCTGGCTTCCGGATCACATTCCGTAGAAATCCGGGGGTACAGTGTCGCGACCCTTTCGGTACAAGGCGTAGAGTACTCTAACTTTAAGCTCTACGTCCTCCCCCATCTCTGCGCTGCCCTATTACTGGGGCTCGACTTTCAGTGCCACCTCCAAATCCTTACCTTAAAGTTCGGTGGACCCCTGCCCCCCTCACCGTCTGTAGCCTCGCGACCCTTAAGGTCGCCCCATCCTCGCTCTTCGCTAACCTCACCCCGGACTGTAAGCCCGTCGCCACTAGGAGCAGACGATACAGTGCCCAGGACAGGGCCTTTATCAGGTCGGAGGTACAGCGACTCCTACGAGAGGGGATCATTGAGGCTAGTACCAGCCCCTGGAGAGCCCAAGTGGTGGTCGTCAAGACTGGGGAAAGCACCGGATGGTCATCGACTACAGTCAGACGATCAACCGGTACACGCAGCTCGATGCGTACCCCCTCCCCCGCATATCTGACCTAGTCAATCAAATTGCGCAGTATAGAGTTTTCTCCACAGTTGACTTGAAGTCCGCTTACCACCACCTCCCTATCCGTCCGGAGGACCACCTATACACTGCCTTTGAGGCAGATGGCCGCCTCTACCACTTCCTCAGGGTTCACTTCGGCGTCACCAATGGGGTCTCGGTCCTCCAGCGAGAAATGGACCGAATGGTTGACCAGTACGGGCTGCGGGCCACGTTCCCGTACCTAGATAATGTCACCATCTGCGGCCATAACCAGCAGGACCATGACGCAAACCTCCGGCATTTCCTCCACACCGCTAAGCTCCTTAACCTCACATACAATAAGGAAAAATGCGTTTTCCGCACAACCCGCCCAGCCACCCTTGGCTACGTTCTGGAAAACGGAGTCCTAGGGCCCGACCCCGACCGCATGCACTCCCTCCTGGAACTTCCCCTCCCCCACTTCCCCAAGGCCCTGAAGAGATGCCTGGGGTTCTTCTCTTATTATGCCCATTGGGTCCCCAATTATGCGGACATTCATTACCACTCATTATATCCACCATTTTCCCCCTGACGGCTAAAGCCCACCTGGCCTTCAACCGCATCAAGGCAGATATTGCCAAAGCCGCGATGCACGCAGTGGACGAGTCCATTCCGTTCCAGGTGGAGAGCGATGTGTCGGACTTTGCCCTGGCTGCTACCCTCAACCAGGCGGGCTTTCTTCTCCCGTACCCTCCATGCCTCCGAAATTCGGCACTCCTCCGTCGAAAAGGAAGACCAAGCCATTGTAGAAGCTGTGCGACATTGGAGGCATTACCTGGCCGGCAGGCGATTCACTCTCCTCACTGACCAACGGTCGGTTGCCCTCGGGGCAAGATCAAGAACGACAAGATTCTGAGGTGGAGGATCGAACTCTCCACCTACAACTACGATATCTTGTATCGACCTGGGAAGCACAATGAGCCCACAGATGCCCTATGCCTAGGTACATGTGCCAGCGCACAAGTAGACTGACTTCGGGCCCTCCACAACGACCTCTGTCACCCGGGGGTAACCCGTTTTCTTTCATTTTATGAAGGCCCGCAACCTGCCTTACTCCATCGAGGAGGTCAGGACCATGACCAGAGACTGCCAGGTCTGCGCGGAGTGCAAACCGCGCTTCTATCGGCCCGACAGAGCACACCTGGTAAAGGCCTCTCGCCCCTTTGAGCGCCTCAGCATCGACTTCAAAGGGCCCCTCCCCTCCACTGACCGCAAGGTGAAGTCCCTCAACGTTGTTGATGAGTACTCACGATTCCCCTTTGCCATCCCATGCCCTGACATGACCTCTGCCACCGTCATCAAGGCCCTGCACAGACTCTTCACCTTGTTTGGTTTTCCCACCTACATCTATAGCGATCAGAGTTCCTCCTTCATGAGCGACGAGTTGTGTCAGATCCTGCTTAGCAAGGGCATCGTCTCAAGAAGAACGACCACCTATAACCCCCGGAGAAACGGACAGGTGGAGAGGGAGAACGCGACGGTCTGGAAGGCCGTCCTTCTCGCCCTATGGTCTAGAAGCCTCCCAGTCTCCCGCTGGCAGGAGGTCCTTCCCGATGCGCTCCACTCCATCCGGTCGCTCCTGTGCACTGCCACTAATGAGACCCCTCACGAACGTATGTTTGCCTTCCTTAGGAAGTCTCCCTCAGGGGTCTCGCTCCCATCCTGGCTGACAGTCCCAGGAAAAATAAATCGAATCCCCTCGTCGAGAAGGTCCTGCTCCTCCATGCCAACCCACAATATGCCTACGTGGCTGTAGCGCACAATGACTTACGAGAGAGACGAATAGAGATGAAGTCGATGAGGCTTTATTAAGCCTGACTTGTTCCCCGCAGTTCAGCAACAGACTGGAGCTGCGGGGGGAAGCCCAGGTTCTTATACTCCGCCTTCAGGGCAGAGCTAGGGATCAACAGCCAACCAGGACCCGGGATCTGTCAGCCAATAGCATCACGGCTTCACAGTCCCACATGACCCCTAATGCACACTACCACAGTGGCACATCATGACGGGCGGCAGGACACAGTCTCCCTCCGGTATTTGGCACCTGCAGGTTCCCCAGCGACCATCACCACAACCCCCGACCCTACACCGTCTCCCTCCACGACTACCCGGCGACTTCAAGATTTGGCACCGGCAGGCCCACCGGCGACCATCACTACCACCCCCGCCCCTCCACCGCCCCCCCCCTCCACCGACTCAACTACTGGGCGAAGAAGAAGACAACACGCTCCCGGGCGAGTAGGTCTCGACACCAGTGCACACACCACAGCTGGGACTGAGGCAATCACGGCGGAAGGTCAAAGCCCCCGACAAACTCGACCTTTAAGTCCACTTCACGCCCGCTGGACTCTTTTTTTTTTTTAACAGGGGGTGAATGTGGTAAACCACTGTTAATGTTTTATATGTATTGGATTGGATTGGATTGGATTGATTGTCACGTGTACCGAGGTACAGTGAAAAGTATTTTTCTGTGAGCAGCTCAACAGATCATTAAGTACATGAGAAGAAAAGGGAATAAAAGAAAATACATAATAGGGCAACACAACATATACAATGTAACTACAAAAGCACTGGCATCGGATGAAGAATACAGGGTGTAGTGTTCATGAAATCAGTCCATAAGAGGGTCATTTAGGAGTCTGGTGACAGTGGGGAAGAAGCTGTTTTTGAGTCTGTTCTTGCGTGTTCTCAGACTTCTGTATCTCCTGCCCAATGGAAGAAGTTGGAAGAGTGAGTAAGCCGGGTGGGAGGGATCTTTGATTCTACTGCCCGCTTTCCCCAGGCAGCGGGAGGTGTAGATGGAGTCAATGGATGGGAGGCAGGTTCGTGTGATGGACTGGGCGGTGTTCACGACTCTCTGAAGTTTCTTGCGGTCCTGGGCCGAGCAGTTGCCATACCAGGCTGTGATGCAGCCTGATAGGATGCTTTCTATGGTGCATCTGTAAAAGTTGGTAAGAGTCAATGTGGACATGCCGAATTTCCTTAGTTTCCTGAGGAAGTATAGGCGCTGTTGCACTTTCTTGGTGGTAGCGTCGACGTGGGTGGACCAGGACAGATTTTTGGAGATGTGCACCCCTAGGAATTTGAAACTGCTAACCATCTCCACCTCGGCCCCGTTGGTGCTGACAGGGGTGTGTACAGTACTTTGCTTCCTGAAGTCAATTACCAGCTCTTTAGTTTTGCTGGCATTGAGGGAGAGATTGTTGTCGCTACACCACGCCACTAGGTTCTCTATCTCCCTGTATTCGGACTCATCGTTATTCGAGATCCGGCCCACTATGGTCGTATCGTCAGCAAACTTGTAGATGGAGTTGGAACCAAGTTTTGCCACGCAGTCGTGTGTGTACAGGGAGTAGAGTAGGGGGCTAAGTACGCAGCCTTGCGGGTGTCATGATATTCAAACACACACATCATGATGGACACACTAACAGGCAAATCAGAGTACACAACACCACAACCAATCACAGACAAGAACACCAACCACATAAAAAGCACGAGCACGACACCTGGAGGTCAGTAGGTCTGGGGAGAAGGAAGCATGAAAGAGCTGTTGAAACACCACAAGCAGGGAGCCCCCCACGTGCAGAGTGCAAAGACCAAGTTGTAAATAGTGAGTTTAAATAAACAAGTGTTGTACCATATGCAACTGTGTTGGCTCTTCTGTGTGTTAGAACACCCAACACCACATGGTACAGGAGTGGATCGATACCTGCCTACCAACCTGCCATTCTGGACATGGACCACACCGGCAAACCGCAGCCGATGCAAGTCACGGGGAACCTAGGCACCAACTGGAAGCTCTACAGGCAGCGATTTGACCTGTACATCCGTGCCACCGAAAAACAGAATGTCTCGGATGATTCGAAGATTGCAATGCTCCTCTTCTACGCAGGCCCCCACCCAAATGATGTCTTTAATTCACTGGTGTTCGAGGAAGGCGAAAACCAGGCCAAATATGACACGGTCATCCTCAAAATGGACCAGCACTTTCAAACTGAAGTAAACGAAACTTTCGAAAGATACATCTTTCAGCAACGCCTGCAAGGTAAGGAGGAGCTTTTTCAACCCTTTTTGACGCACCTCCGGATTCTAGCGCAGTCCTGCGGTTACGGCACCACCACAGAGTCCATGATCAGGGACCAGATTGTTTTTGGCGTTGCCTCCAGTGGCCTACGCCAGCAGCTTCTTAAAATAAAGAGCCTCACCTTAGCGTCTGCTGTGGAAGCCTGTGTCCTCCATGAAAATGCGACCTGCCGTTTTGCCCGATTTCAGGCGTCCGAGTTGGCACGGAGGGGGTCCCCAGCCGTCGAATCGGCAAGCCAGGCCGCCCACGACGTTGAACGCATCCAGGCCGTCGATTTCTTCCCGCCCCACGGCCCGGACGACAGCGGCCGCTTCCCGCGCTTTTCGCGGTCTCCCGCGCAGGTGCGCGCCAAGAATAACGGCCACAACGAGGGACGCACTGCGCAGGCGCGCCCACCGCAAGATCGCACTGCGCATGCGCAGTGGCGCAACGAACGCCGTGACGTCATGACGTGCAGCAAGTGTGGAGGTCTACACTTAAAAGGGCAATGTCCTGCAAAATACCAACAGTGCAACAGATGTGCCATGATAGGCCACTACGCAGCCCGCTGTCGTGCGGCTCAACCCATGGATCCGGCGCATCCTCGACAACCTCGCACACGAGTCAGGACCGTCCAGCCCACGCATCAAGACTTCCAGTTAAGTGATGCAGATGACCAGGATGACTTCAGAGTTGCCGTCATTGATGTCAACAAGGTCAATGCCATCAATCCAGACGATGAGTGGTGTGCCACCCTGACGGTCAACCGATCGCGCGTCGCCTTCCGTCTGGACACCGGCGCATCCGCCAACCTGATTGCTTACTCTGCAGTCCAGGCCATGAAGGTCAAACCACTCATCACACCATCCCGGCTTAAGATGGTTGACTATAACGGGAACGTTATCCCGTCCGCAGGATCTTGCCAGCTACAGGTGACTCACAAGGGGTACACGGCCACACTCCCCTTCGAAGTTGTGGGCTCATCAAAGGACTCGTTACTGGGCGCACAAGCGTGTAAGGTCCTTCACCTGGTACAGCGCATCATGTCTCTCTCTCCAGATGAGATATCCGACTTCCCGGATGCTGAGTTCCACGCGAATCTCCATTCCCTCCTCGCTCACAACCAGGAGGTTTTTGAAGGCATGGGGACATTGCCACACACGTACAAGATTCGACTCAGACCGGACGCCATCCCTGTCGTTCACGCACCTCGCAGGGTTCCTGCGCCTCTCAAAGACCGCCTCAAGGCACAACTGCAGATTCTTCAGGACCAAGGGGTCCTATCCAAGGTCACGGAGCCCACGCCATGGGTCAGCTCCATGGTCTGTGTAAAGAAGCCCTCTGGCGAGCTCCGTATATGTATAGATCCAAAAGATCTGAACAACAACATCATGCGGGAACACTATCCCATCCCAAAACGAGAAGACCTCACCAGCGAGATGGCGCGAGCCAACATATTCACTAAATTGGATGCGTCCAAAGGATTCTGGCAGATCCAACTGGACCCGGCCAGCCGAAGACTATGCACATTCAACACCCCTTTTGGCAGATTCTGCTACAACCGGATGCCATTCGGCATCATTTCGGCATCTGAAGTATTCCACCGCATTATGGAGCAGATGATGGAAGGCATCGAAGGGGTACGTGTATATGTGGACGATATCATCATTTGGTCCACCACTCCGCAGGAACACATGCATCGTCTTCGACGTGTCTTCACCCGCATACGGCAAAATGGCCTGCGTCTCAACCGTGCGAAGTGTGCTTTCGGCCAGACGGAGCTGAAATTCCTCGGGGACCACATCTCAAGGTCCGGGGTCCGTCCCGATGCAGACAAGGTTAGCGCCATCACAGCCATGCCACGACCGGCTGACAAGAAGGCTGTCTTAAGATTCCTGGGCATGGTCAACTTCCTTGGGAAGTTCATTCCCAACCTGGCTTCTCATACAACAAACATGCGCCATCTCGTAAAAAAATCGACGGAATTCAACTGGCACCAGTCGCATCAGCAGGAATGGGAGGAGCTCAAGCACAAACTGGTCACGGCACCAGTGCTGGCCTTCTTTGACGCGACTCGCCCTACAAAGATCTCAACAGACGCCAGCCAATCTGGTATTGGAGCGGTACTCCTGCAAAAAGACAGCACGTCATCATGGGCCCCGGTTGCGTATGCCTCACGAGCCATGACCCCTACCGAACAGCGCTACGCGCAAATCGAAAAAGAATGCCTGGGCTTGTTAACTGGACTGGACAAGTTCCACGACTATGTGTATGGCCTGCCACGATTCACGGTCGAAACTGACCACCGCCCCCTGGTCAACATCATTAACAAAGACCTGAACGACATGACTCCTCGCCTCCAGCGCATCTTACTCAAACTCAGGAGGTACGATTTTGAACTGATCTACACTCCGGGGAAGGAACTCATAGTGGCGGACACTCTTTCCCGAGCAGTGAGCACACCACCAGATGCGGAGGGGTTCGTGCGTCAAATTGAGGCACACGTGACTCTGACAGCAGCAAATATGCCAGCTGATGATCCTTGTCTGGCCCACATACGCGCAGAGACGGCGACTGACCCTCTGCTGCAGCGAGTGATGCGCCACATGACGGAAGGGTGGCTAAAAGGGCAGTGCCCCCAGTTTTACAATGTGCGAGATGATCTCACCAATATAGACGGGGTCCTTATGAAATCGCATAGGATCGTCATTCCACACAGTGTGCGCCAGATGATTCTTCGTCAACTACACGAAGGCCACCTGGGTGTCGAAAAATGCAGACGAAGGGCCCGGGCGGCGGTATATTGGCCGGGTATTAATGAAGACATAGCCAACATGGTGCTCAACTGCACAACCTGTCAGAGGTTTCAGCCGGCGCAACCTCCGGAAACACTTCTACCACACGAGATGGTGACGTCCCCCTGGGCGAAGGTGGGTGTTGACCTATTTCACGCGCTCGGCAGAGATTACATTGTTATTATAGACTACTTCTCAAACTACCCGGAAGTCATGCCTCTCCATGATCTGACGTCGTCCGCAGTCATTGGGGCCTGCAAGGAAACGTTTGCTCGCCATGGCATTCCAAGGACTGTCATGTCAGACAATGGACCTTGTTTTGCCAGCCGTGAATGGTCGTCCTTTGCCGCAGCATATGGTTTCACTCATGTGACATCCAGCCCTCTGCATCCACAATCGAACGGGAAGGCTGAAAAGGGTGTCCACATCGCAAAGCGGCTCCTGTGCAAGGCGGCTGATGCCGGATCGGACTTTAACCTTGCCTTGCTGGCCTATCGATCGGCCCCGTTATCCACGGGCCTCTCGCCAGCGCAGCTACTAATGGGTCGCTCCCTCAGGACGACGGTACCTTCCGTCCTGGCACCGACAACAGACCATGAGGCGGTTCTTCGGGACATGCAACTGCAGCGTGATCGCCAGAAAGGTCGGTACGACACACGAGCGACGGACCTGCCCCCCCTGTCCTCCGGAGACAAAGTACGCGTCCATCAACCGTATGGTGGCTGGTCAGCACCGGCCGAAGTCCTCCGACAAGTGGCTCCCCGCTCGTTCCTGGTTCGCATGCCGGATGGTTCCGTGCGTCGCCGCAATCGGCGCGCCCTTCGCCGACTTCCACGTTCACAGCCACACAACACGCCAGATCCTCAACAGGCTTCCGAGGATGACTTTGTGGAGCTGCCGCACATCACGCCCTTTCCATCGCCACCCATGGCCATGCCTGCACAGCAGCCGGTGGTTCTTGATCCACCCTTAAGGCGGTCAACCCGAATTCGTCGCAAACCCATTAGAATGGACTTATAATACAGTTCATATGTTTAATAAGTTGGACAATTTTACATGATAACCTGTTGTTGTTTATCGTTCCAGATGTCGTCTGACTGGACAACTGTTCAAAATTTTTTTTCTTCTTCTCTCGTTCGAATTTCTGTTATGTTATGGTACAACTGGATTCATGTGACGCACTCGACATCGCCCCATGTACATAGTTCCGTCATTGACACATGCTGCACACGACACACACACACTCTTAGATGCACTCACGTCACGATCATATTTATTACCACGTAGGCACATATCTTTGTAAAAAGGGGGGATGTCATGATATTCAAACACACACATCATGATGGACACACTAACAGGCAAATCAGAGTACACAACACCACAACCAATCACAGACAAGAACACCAACCACATAAAAAGCACGAGCACGACACCTGGAGGTCAGTAGGTCTGGGGAGAAGGAAGCATGAAAGAGCTGTTGAAACACCACAAGCAGGGAGCCCCCCACGTGCAGAGTGCAAAGACCAAGTTGTAAATAGTGAGTTTAAATAAACAAGTGTTGTACCATATGCAACTGTGTTGGCTCTTCTGTGTGTTAGAACACCCAACACCACAGCGGGGTGCCGGTATTGAGGACTATTGTGGAGGAGGTGTTGTTGTTCATTCTTACTGATTGTGGTCTGTTGGTCAGAAAATCGAGGATCCAGTTGCAGAGTGGGGAGCCAAGTCCTAGGTTTTGGAGCTTTGATATGAGCTTGGCTGGGATTATGGTGTTGAAGGCGGAGCTGTAGTCAATAAATAGGAGTATAATGTAGGAGTCCTTGTTTTCGAGATGCTCTAGGGATAAGTGTAGGGCCAGAGAAATGGTGTCTGATGTGGTATTGTGGTAAACTGTCGCTGTACTTCATGTATTGTAAACCACTGTCTGATGGCTCCGCCTCCCCTTGGGCTCGGTATAAAGGTGGCTGACCTCCGGCCCTACCCCAGTTCAGGATCAGTGGCCAGGAGGCTTTCTGTTTAGCTTATTAAAGCCATAGTTTTGTTCGCTACTCGTCTTGTGTTAATTGATGGCACTTCAGAGAGGGGCTGATTGTGTCAGAGAGTGGCTGAGTGTGTGTGAGAGAGGGGCTGAGTGTGTGTGAGAGAGGGGCTGAGTGTGTGTGAGAGAGGGGCTGAGTGTGTGTGAGAGAGGGGCTGAGTGTGTGTGAGAGAGGGGCTGAGTGTGTGAGAGAGGGGCTGAGTGTGAGAGAAGGGGTGTGTGAGAGCAGGGTGGCCGTGTGAGGGGGCCCGAGTGTGTAAGAGGGTGTGTGTGTGTGTGTGAGTAGGGGAGAGAGTGAGAGAAGTGAGTGTGTCTGATGTGAGAGTCAGCTTTCCAGCCTCACTCCTCCCATTAAAAATACCAAAAGATAACAATTAAATTATTTTTTAATAAGATAACTTTTTAGATGACCCACTCCGAAAGTGAGTACTACTGCCAGGGGTTAATGTGAAGTGGCCATGGGAGGGTGGCCTTGTTCAGGGGCTAATGTGAGGCGGTCGTGGAGCTGGTGAATGTATTTGTTCTAAACGTTTGGGGAACCCGGCCTGAAGACATTAAGACACAAACTGCCTTTGGGCTGGATTTAGATTTCCAATAATGGTTCCACAGTGGCACTTAGTGGTCACAACCTGTAACTGCACCATGACATTGACAGCAAAATGAATGGCAAAGTTTTAACATAAGAATATAAGAACTAGGAGCAGGACTAGGCCATCTGGCCCCTCAAAGCTGCTCCGCCATTCAGTGAGATCATGGCTGATCATTCGTGGACTCAGCTCCACTTTCCGGCCCGAACACCATAACCCTTAATCCCTTTATTCTTCAAAAAAACTATCTATCTTTATCTTAAAAACATTTAATGAACGAGCCTCGACTGCTTCACTGAGCAAGGAATTCCATAGATTCACAACCCTTTGGGTGAAGAAGTTCCTCCTAAACTCAGTCCTAAATCTACTTCCCCTTATTTTGAGGCTATGCCCCCTAGTTCTGCTTTCACCCACCAGTGGAAATAACCTGCCTGCATCTATCCCATCTATTCCCTTCATAATTTTATATGTTTCTATAAGATCCCCCTCATCCTTCTAATTCCAACGAGTACAGTCCCAGTCTACTCAACCTCTCCTCATAATTCAACCCCTTCAGCTCTGGGATTAATCTAGTGAATCTCCTCTGCACACCCTCCAGCGCCAGTACGTCCTTTCTCAGGTAAGGAGACCAAAACTGAACATAATACTCCAGATGTGGCATCACAAACACCTTATACAATTGCAGCATAACCTCCCTAGTCTTAAACTCCATCCCTCTAGCAATGAAGGACAAAATTCCATTTGCCTTCTTAATCACCTGGTGCACCTGTAAACCAACTTTATGCGACTCATGCACTAGCACATCCAGGTCTCTCTGCACAACATCATGTTTTAATATTTTATCATTTAAATAATAATCCCTTTTGCAGTTATTCCTACCAAATGGATAACCTCACATTTGTCAACATTGTATTCCATCTGCCAGATCCTAGCCCATTCACTTAGCCTATCCAAATCCCTCTGCAGACTTCCAGTATCCTCTGCACTTTTTTGCCTTACCACTCATCTTAATGTCGTCTGCAAACTTGGACACATTTCTCTTGGTCCCCAACTCCAAATCATCTGTGTAAATTGTGAACAATTGTGGGCCCAACACTGATCCCTGAGGGACACCACTAGCTACTGATTGCCAACCAGAGAAACACCCATTAATCCCCACTCTTTGCTTTCTATTAATTAACCAATCCTCTATCCATGCTACTACTTTACCCTTAATGCCATGCATCTTTATCTTATGCAGCAACCTTTTGTGTGGCACCTTGTCAAAGGCTTTCTGGAAATCCAGATATACCACATCCATTGGCTCCCCATTATCTACTGCACTGGTAATGTCCTCAAAAAATTCCACTAAGTTAGATAGGCACAACCTGCCCTTTATGAACCCATGCAGCGTCTGCCCAATGGGACAATTTCCATCCAGATGCCTCGCTATCTCTTCCTTGATGATAGATTCCAGCATCTTCTCTACTACCAAATTTACGCCCACTGGCCTATAATTACCCGCTTTCTGCCTACCTCCTTTTTTAAACAGTGGTGTCACGTTTGCTAATTTCCAATCCGTCGGGACCACCCCAGAGTCCAGTGAATTTTGGTAAATTATCACGAATGGGTTTGCAATTTTCCTCGCCACTTCCTGTAACACTCTGGGATGCATTCCATCAGGGCCAGGAGACTTGTCAACCTTTAGCCCCATTAGCTTGCCCATCACAACCTCCTCAGTGATAACAATCATCTTAAGGTCCTCACCTGTCATAGCCTCATTTCTATCAGTCACTGGCATGTTATTTGTGTCTTCCACTGTAAAGACCGACCCAAAAAATCTGTTCAGTTTCTCAGCTATTTCCTCAACTCCCTTTATTAAATCTCCCTTCTCATCCTCTAAAGGACCAATATTTACCTTAGCCACTCTTTTTTGTTTTATATATTTGTATAAACTTTTACTATTTGTTTTTATATTCTGAGCAAGTTTACGCTCATAATCTATCTTACTCTTCTTTATAGCTTTTTTTAGTAGCTTTCTGTTGCCCCCTAAAGATTTCCCAGTCCTCTAGTCTCCCACTAATCTTTGCCACTTTGTATGCTTTTTCCTTCAATTTGATACTCTCCTTTATTTCCGTAGATATCCACGGTTGATTTTCCCTCTTTGTACTGTCCTTCCTTTTTGTTAGTATAAACCTTTGCTGAGCACTATGAAAAATCGCTTGGAAGGTTCTCCACTGTTCCTCAACTGTTTCACCAGAGTCTTTGCTCCCCGTCTACCTTAGCTAGTTCTTCTCTCATCCCATTGTAATCTCCTTTGTTTAAGCACAAAACACTAGTGCTTGATTTTATCTTCTCACCCTCCACCTGTATTTTAAATTCCACCATATTGTGATCGCTCCTTCCGAGTGGATCCCTAACTATGAGATCATTAATCAATCCTGTCTCATTACACAGGACCAGATCTAGGACCGCTTGTTCCCTCGTAGGTTCCATTACATACTGTTCTCGAAAATTTCGCAGATACATTCTATAAACTCCTCCTCAAGGCTGCCTTGACCGACCTGGTTAAACCAATCGACATGTAGATTAAAATCCCCCATGATAACTGCCGTACCATTTCTACATGCATCAGTTATTTCTTTGTTTATTGCCTGCCCCACCATAATGTTACTATTTGGGGGCCTATAGACTACTCCTATCTGTGGCTTTTTCACCTGACTATTCCTGATTTCCACCCAAATGGATTCAACCGTATCCTCCATAGCACCGATGTCATCCCTTACTATTGCCCGGATGTCATCCTTAAATAACAGAGCTACACAAGCTTCCTGACCATCCACTCTGTCCTTCCGAATAGTTTGATACCCTCGGACATTTAACTCCCAGTCGTGACCATCCTTTAACCATGTTTCAGTAATGGCCACTAAATCATAGTCATTCACGATGATTTGCGCCATCAACTCATTCATCTTATTCCGAATACTGCGAGCATTCCAGTAAAGTATACTTATGTTGGCTTTTATACCTCTGTTTTGAATCTGAACACCTCGATCAGTAACCTCTCCTAAGTTATATTTCCTCTTAACTTTTCTCCTAATAGGGCAGGATTCTCCGCTGCCCTCTGCCAACAGCAGAGTTCCCAATGCGGAATGAACAGGATCGATGCCCCTTTCCAATGCTCAGGTCCCCAACTGACGGAGGCCACCCACAATGCAATTCTTGCCCAGATCACCCACTAGACCACCCCGCCCAGCAGAGACCCCACCATAACACAGAAAGTCCATAACAGGGACCCCCCCTTGTAACAGAGACCCCCCGTAACAGAGATATAATGATATTTTAGATAAATAAAAATGCAATAATATTCTATGTAATTATCACATATTGTTCAAGAGACACCATATCTCTGGGCAGGGTTCTGAACAATGTGGAGGAGCAGAAAGATCTCGGTGTCCATGTGCATAGATCTCTGAAAGTTGCCACCCAAGTGGATAGAGCCGCGAAGAAAGCCTATAGTGTGTTAGCATTTATTAACAGGGGGATTGAGTTTAAGAGCCGTGAGGTTATGCTGCAACTGTACAAGACCTTGGTTAGACTACATTCGGAGTATTGTGTGCGGTTCTGGTCACCTCATTATAGGAAGGATGCGGAAGCTTTGGAAAGGGTGCAAAGGAGATTTACCAAGATGCTGCCTGGATTGGAGGGTAGGTCTTATGAGGAAAGGTTGAGGGAGATAGGGCTTTTCTCATTGGAGCGAAGGAGGATGAGAGGTGACTTAATTGAGGTGTATAAGATGATGAGAGGGATAGATAGAGTGGAAGTTCAGCGACTTTTTCCTCGGGTGGACGTAGCTGTTACTATAGCATAACTATCATGGTGGAAGATATAGGAGGGATGTCAGAGGTAGGTTCTTTACTCAGAAAGTGGTTGGGGCACTATGGTAGTGGGGTCGGACAATTTAGAAACTTTCAAGCGGTTATTGGATAGGCACATGGAGTGCACTAGAATGATTGGGAGTAGGTTGATTTGATCTTAGTTTCAGACTAGTTCGGCACAACATCGTGGGCCGAAGGGCCTGTACTGTGCTGTACAGTGCTATGTTCTATATATTCTATGAGAATGGCTTTCTCTCTATCTGCTGCATGGAGGATGCACACCCCTTCAATGGCAGGTTGGTCAGTGAATATAGCTGGTGCCCTCATACCTTGTGAGAGTAACGGTCATCAGATGCATGTTTGATCATCAGGTTCTTGACAATAGCAATAGCCTCGTGCCGAATGTCCCGAGACTCATTCAGTGCAACGGCTAATTCCCTCAGGAGAAATCCCACCAGGAAATGATTCTTGCAGAAGTCATCAGTGAGTGTGCACTCCAGCTGCAGATCTACACAGGAGACAAACAGACAAGACTTGCTTTAAAAAAAACAAAGGCAGGAAAGGGGCAGGTGGTAGTTTGAGTTCGGGGGTGTATGATTGTAATGTCTCACTCTGCAAATAAATGTTAGACTGAATAACCATTGTCTCTACTTGTATATTTCACCAACTGCCTTTCTTGAATATATCACCTTGTGCTAAGATAGAACAGAATTGTCATTGAGCAAATACCGAGTCCTTTTCACAGTATCAGTGCTGATTTGGAACTGCTGCTCTACAGTATGATGGATGCTGCATTGTATTAGCATATATATATAGTGTGCGTGTATATGGTGTGTCTGTTTGCATACGTACATTTGAATTTGAATTCATTCAAAGGGCAGCACGGTAGCCTTGTGGATAGCACAATTGCTTCACAGCTCCAGGGTCCCAGGTTCGATTCCGGCTTGGGTCACTGTCTGTGCGGAGTCTGCACATCCTCCCCGTGTGTGCGCGGGGTTTCCTCCGGGTGCTCAGGTTTCCTCCCACAGTCCAAAGATGTGCGGGTTAGGTGGATTGGCCATGATAAATTGCCCTTAGTGTCCAAAATTGCTCTTAGTGTTGGGTGGGGTTACTGGGTTATGGGGATAGGGTGGAGGTGTTGACCTTGGGTAGGGTGCTCTTTCCAAGAGACTCGATGGGCCGAATGGCCTCCTTCTGCACTGTAAATTCTATGATTCTATGAATCATGTATGTGTATATGTATCATTGTGTGTGTATATATATATATGTTACACACGTGTGTGTGTGTGTGTGTATATATATGTTTCACGTGTGTGTGTGTATGCCGCCACACTCCGGCGCCTGTTCGGGTACACAGGGAGAATTCAGAATGTCCAATTCACCTAACAGCAGGACTTGTGGGAGGAAACCGGAGCACCCGGAGGAAACCCACGCAAACAAGGGGAGAATGTGCAGACTCCGCACAGACAATATAGTGGTTAGCACTATTGCTTCACAGCGCCAGGGCCCCAGGTTTGATTCCCGGCTTGCTGTCTGTGCAGAGTCTGCACGTTCTCCCCGTGTCTGCGTGGGTTTCGTCCCACAAGTCCTGAAAGAATTGCTGTTAGTTAATTTGGACATTCTGAATTCTCCCTCTGTGTACTCGAACAGGCGCCAAAATGTGGCGACTAGGGGCTTTTCACAGTAACTTCATTGCAGTGTTAATGTAAGCCTACTTGGGAGAATTATTATTATTATACATACACACACGATATATATATGCGCTCATATATGCACAACACACTTGATATATAAAGGTTTGCACACTTGATATTCATATATATATATCTATATACACACACACTTGCAGATACATGCACGCACAAACACACTTGATATATATTACATTCATTTACACACATTTTATATATACAATCTGTACATTGTACGCAGAGGCACACTCAATATTCTCGCCCACACTGATCTAACAGTCAGATGCAATAAGTTTAACCCAAAGTTCTTTCTTTAAAGTGGACAGCTAATAAAAAGCACATCTCTGAGAATGAATAAAGAGTTAATGCTGATGAGTATTACTGCACCTTGGACCCGCAGAAGTCTGCTCCTCGCAAAGGAAATTGGCAAATTCAGAGGAATGAAGTGCTCGTGATTGCAGACTATTTGCAAAAATTCCAGTTTGTATTCAGTGAGTGCCTGTTGGGAGTGAGAGGGTGACAGGTGAGTATTAAAGAGTGAATGAACCCAATAACAGCCTGGTTTGAAAAGATGACCCATTTGGTTAAAGTTAATGATTCTGCATTTATCCTTATTTTACTGCTGTTCTTATTTAACGAGGCAGTGTCTACACAGTATCTGTAGACGCTCCTGCAACAATGGTGAATCGACTCAGGAGCCTTTATGTTGGAGTTTATTATGAACCTATTCCTCGCAAGGTGATGCCAGATAAATGATTGCATAATTTAAACTTTTAAAAAATGGTGCTTCAAAGAGTTATCAGGAACAAGCTGTGTCTGCTGCAGGATCTGGCGCAGCGGTCTCCGTGATCGCCCAGAGGACATTCGACTGCATCAAGCAGGGTATACAGACCCTTACATTAACCGACTCACAGGCCAGGTTGGCCACCTACACGGGGGAACGACTGGACATTGCAGAAACTACAATGACCCCTGTTGTTTATGGACGCCAGGAGGGGCGTTTCCCACTTATCATGGCGTGCGCCATTTGTGGTTGCAATGGCAGCACATCCTCCAAACAGTTTCTGGAGGGTTGACTAGGACGATACCCAGATGTATTCCAGCCCGGTTTGGGGAAAATAAAAGGGGCCGTAGCCCGTATCCAAGTCGAACCAGGAGCCACGCCGCGCTATTTTTGGGCGCGCCCGGTGCCTTATGCCTTGCTCAAGAAGGTAGAAGGGGAGCTCACTCGTTTGGAGAGTTTGGGTATTATCAGGCCCGTCCGTTTCGCTGACTGGGCAGCACCAATTATACCTGTAATGAAGCCAGATGCCACAGTTCGCTTGTGTGGCGACTATAAACTTGCAGTGAATACGGCTTCCCGACTCGACCGATATCCAATGCCTCGCATAGAGGATCTCTACGCGAAGCTTGCAGGCGGACTCTCGTTCATATGTAACGATTAATACACAGCGGGGCCTGTATGAATATACACGGTTGCCCTTTGGAGTATCCTCTGCGTGCGCTATTTTTCAACGTGTTATGGAGGGCATTTTGAGAGGTTTACCGAGTGTCTACTTAGATGACGTTTTGATTACAGGGACGTCGGAGCAGGAACATTTGGAAAATCTGGTGGCTGTCCTTAGACGCGCTTCGGAGGCTGGAGTCCGTTTACGTCGCACAAAGTGCGTATTTCAGGCAAAGGAAGTAGTCTACCTAGGTTATCGAGGGGAACGCGAAGGTTTGCACCCCGTCTCAGAGAAGGTGCGCGCGATTCAACAGGCCCCCGCCCCGACTGACACTTCGCATCTTCATTCTTTTCTTGGTCTCGTAAACTATTACGGGAAGTTCCTCCCCAACCTGGCAACTACGCTGGCCCCGTTGCACCTTCTGCGAAAGAAAAATCACACCTGGGTTTGGGGTCAGCTGCAAGAAACCGCTTTCCGGCGGGTAAAGCACCAATTGTCGTCGTCTGGGTTACTAACCCACTATGATCCTGGAAAGCCTTTGCTCGTCACATGTGATGCATCCCCGTATGGTATTGGGGCCGTCCTGTCCCACAAGATGGAGAACGGGGCCGAGCAGCCGATAGCGGTCCCAGGCGAGTTGCGGGCATTTTCCTCCAAGCTTTCCGAATTCAGCGTGGAAGACGGCATCCTCTTGTGGGGGACGCGTGTGATTGTCCCGGAAAAAGGACAGGAGCTGATACTAAGAGACTTGCACAATGGGCATCCGGGTGTGACCAAAAAGGACAGGAGCTGATACTAACAAAACTTGCACAATGGGCATCCGGGTGAGACCAAACTGAATGTTGGCCCAGAGTTATGTCTGGTGGCCAGGACTTGACACCGACATTGAGAAGGTGGCCCAAAACTGCTCCATTTGCCAGGAGCATCAGAAGCTTCCGCTGGCCACGCCCCTCCATCACTGGGAATGGCAAGGGCAGCCATGGGCGCACTTGCATGCGGATTTCGCAGGCCCTTTTCAAGGATCCATGTTCCTTCTATTAATTGACGCCCAGTCTAAATGGCTAGAGGTGCATAAGATGCTGGGCACAACGTCCTGCGCAACAATTGAAAAGATGCGTTTGCCTTTTAGTACGCATGGCCTCCCCGAGGTGCTGGTCACGGATAACGGCACTCCATTCACGAGTGAGGAGTTTGCGAGGTTCATGAAGGTGAACGGCATACGCCATATCCGCACTGCCCCTTACCACCCGGCTTCAAATGGGTTGGCAGAGCGCGCAGTGCAGACATTCAAACGAGGCCTAAAGAAGCAGTCTTCCGGATCAATGGACACGAGACTGGCTCACTTTTTGTTTTAGTATAGGACCACCCCCCCCCTGCCCCCCCATGCGGTGACTGGGGTAGCTCCCACAGAACTCCTAATGGGCCGGAGACTTCGCACCCACCTTAGTATGGTTTCCCCGGACATTGACGCAAAAGTACGCCACACATAAGAACGGCAGGGACAGGGTTTTTCTCAGCATCGGCCGATTCGGCAGTTTGTGCCCGGTGACCCAGTGTTCGTTCGGAATTTTGCTAGTGGTGCCCAGTGGGCTCCTGGCGTAATCTTTCGCCAAATGGGCCCTATATCTTACCAGGTGCAAGCCCAGGGTCGTCTCCAGCGCAAACATGTAGACCACGTTCGGTCCAGAAGACTATCCCTTCCAAAGATTCCCCGCCCCCGGAGCACATTGCTACAGCCACAGAGACCAGAGACAAGGGAAGGTAGTCCTCATAATCTTCCACTGGTGCCTCACTCAAAGCCTGCGCAAGTCGTTACAGAACCACGCGGAGATAGAGACACCGAGATGACAGAGGCAGCAGACTCTGACTCCGAGATGGAGACACAGGATGCATCAGAGGGGGAATCCTCGGGCCCACCGGCCGTGGATGTACAACCGTTATGCCGTTCATCACGGAAGCGCCGGTCTCTGTCTCGTTACACGCCGCCTGATCCAGCACCGCGTGCAAATGGTGTCCGGCCTGCGGCAAAACGAGTCCGACACCCTCCTTCGCCAGGGTCTTCGGTGGATTCCTTGGACTTTGGGGGCGGAGGGATGTTATAACCTGCCTGCTTACCATTGGCTGGGGACTAATGACAATCCCACAATCCTGTGGGAGTATGAGCTTCCCCAATGAGGGGGGCGGAGAAAGGAGTTGCAAAGACTCACGACCCTCTGGGTGAAAAGATTTCTCTTCGTCTCTGTTTTAAATGGCCGACCTCTTTTTTTTTTGACCGGGACCCCTAGTTCTAGATTGTCCCACAAGAGGAAACATCCTCTCCACATCCAGCCTGTCAAGACCCCTCAGGATCATATATGTTTCAATCAAGTCATGTCTTACTCTTAAACAATCAAGTCATGTCAAACTCATAAATGTTTGGGATAATGGGTTAATTAAGAGGGTTCCCTAGGGAGTAGATAATTAGAGACATTGTGTTCAGCTTAGGAAAATAATATACTTTATGGGAGGAGCCAGGGGTTCAAGCAGACAGGTGTTGAGGTTGCAGTTTAGTTTTAGATTGAGATGTGAACAGACAAGAGGCTATGCTCTCAATCCATGTCAATTTGAATCTGTCTGTGAACAGATTAGCTTCTTCTCTCAAAACAGTGAGTCAAAAGAGTTTTCCTATCAATAGAACAGCCATGTCTGGAAAGGATGGTATGTTAGCCAGTTGTTTGACTCGGGTAAGAATCTGCAGCTGGTTCCTGAAGGATCTCTCTTTCACAAAGTGGTTCATCCAAGACACCTCTTTACAAGTATTCCTGAGTCTGCTAACTGTATTTAAAAGTAGATTGTGACCCGAGATGGGGTTTGTTTGCATGGAGATAAAGAAAGCAGTTTGAATTGTTTCATTGTATTGGTAAACATTGTTTAATTGGGTTGGATTGGATTTGTTTATTGTCACGTGTACCAAGATACAGAGAAAAGTATTTTTCTGCGAGCAGCTCAACAGATCATTAAGTACACGAGAAGAAACGGGAATACAAGAAAATACATAATAGGACAACACAACATATACAAAGTAACTACAGAAGCACTGGCATCGGATGAAACATACAGGGTGTAGTGTTAATGAAATCAGTCCATAAGAGGGTCATTTAGGAGTCTGGTGACAGTGGGGATGAAGCTGTTTTTGAGTCTGTTCGTGCATGTTTTCAGACTTCTGTATCTCCTGCCCGATGGAAGAAGTTGGAAGAGTGAGTAAGCCAGGTGGGAGGGATCTTTGATTATACTGCCCGCTTTCCCCAGGCTGGGGAAAGCAGTATTTAACCGATAATTGAGTTATTTGTCTTTAAAGTGAGCAATACGGTGTTCGTTATAATATACCAATTCCTTATTTGTGAGTGGAATCACTCCTGGAGCTAAGTATCGTTTCCTCACAACCTTACAAATTAATAAAATATTGGGATTTTCTGTCCAGTATCCTAAGAACTGAGGGGGTCTGGTCCGAGATCGTAATACTATTCACTTCTTTTAAGATGCCCGGATGAAATCCATCAGGACCCAAGCTTTTGTCAGCTGCAGCTCCAGCAATTTACTAAGTATCACTTCTCTGGTGATTGTAATTTTCCCGGAGATCATCCTTCCTTTCTATTTCCTGGTTTAGAGCTGCTTCTACCATCTCTTAGTTTTCCATTATCAATTATCCAGACTCACTCCAGCTTTCATGTCCTCAGAACTGCCTTTATTTAAGTCTCAAAACATAGTCTCAGACCCATCCCTCCCTCCCTCAAATTGAATGTATAATTCAGCCATATTATGGTCACTGTTACCTCAGGGCATCTTCACTGTGAGATCATTGATTAATCCCATCTCGTTGAACAACACCAGGGCGAGCATATCCTGCTCTTCAGAATTTGGCGTTCTCAGAAACTGTCCTGAAAATATTCTATGATCTCCTCACTGAGGCTACCTTTCTGACAAACGCCAATTATTTATTCTGTTATGTTTTTGCCTACCTTGTGGTTACTGTTAGGAGGCCAGTATAGAACTCCCACAAGTGACCTCTTGCCTTCACTATTTTCATCTCTGCACAAACCATTTTCGTATCCTTTCTTGCACTTGGGTCCTCCCTCTTGTGCTAACACCATCATTAACTAACAGAGCCACCCCTCCACCATTTCCTGACATCCTGTCCTTCCTAAATATCCTGTGTCCTTCAATAGTCAGGTCTCAATCCGCGTCCGTCAGCAACCATGTCTCCGTAATGGCTATCAAATCGTACTCATTTATTTTATGTGCATGATCAGTTGATCTCTTTTGTTTTGAATGCTACATGTATTCGGTCATCGAGCTTTTAGTTTTACCCTAATATTCATTTTCTTATCTCTAGTCTCATCTGTTGATTTACTGTTATCGTTGTTCTATCTCTCACGTCATGGTCTGTTTTTCATTTTTGCCTTTTCTCTGCTCGTTGATTTATCGCATCTTCACAAATTTGACCACTTTTCCCCTCTATTTAGTTTAACTTTCTCTGCTTCCCTAGTTATGCGGCTCGCAGGAATACCGGTGCCAGCGCAGTTCAGGTGTAGGCCGTCCCACTTTCCCCACAGGCCCCACTTTCTCCAGTGTTGGTGCCAATGACCCACGAAACGGAACCCACTTCTCCCACACCAGCCTTTGAGCCACGCATCCATCTCTCTAATTTCATTTTTCATATGCCAATTTGCATGTGGTTTAGGTAATAATCCAGAGACTATGACATTTGAGATTATGCTTCTTAATGCTCAGTGCGAGGTCCCCTACTTTGTACAGCCTCTTTCCTTGACCTGTTTATGTCAATGGTACCTACATGAACCACGATGACTGAGTCTTCCCTCTCCCACTGCAAGTTCCTCTCAGTCGCAAGCAGATCTTCTGAGCCCTGGTACTGGGCAGGCAACCACAGCCACTGGACTCATGCACTTCATGGTTTCAATCTCTCTGACCATGCTATCCCATAGTACCGCTACATTCCTTTTTGCTCCCCTCCTCGCCCCCCATTTGAATGGCTTCCTGTACCGCGGTGCCATGGTCAGCCAGCTCATCCACCCTGCAGTTCCCACTCTCATTCAAACAAGCTGGAACAAACAGCAAACCTGTTGGACAATTGTAAAGGATGACGCTCCTGTGCTCTTGCCCTCCAAGTCCCCTAAGCTACCCTCACCCTCAGCCACATTCTCCTGCCCCTGACCTTTGAGCAAATCAGAATACCCTGTCCTAAGAGATGCGTCCTGGTACGAAGAATACAGGTAATGTCTTCACTCCCTGATGTGCCGCAGCGTCTGTATTTCAGCCTCCAGCTGATAAATTCTGAGCCGAAGGTACTCAAACTCCACTTGCTACAGACATGTTTGCCCTGGATCAAACTGACATCCAGGGGCTCCCACATGCTGCAGCTGCGACACGTAACCAGTCCCGCCATCTTTAATGTATTCTAATTAACTAGTTAATTCAATTATATATTTCACTTTTATTAAACTTACCACCAGTTGCTAGACTATTTTGAACATTAGGAATAGACTAAACTGTGGTCACCAGTTACTCACCAAATTATTACCTTCGTCTCCTTTAGCAGAGTAAGCAAAAAGCAAAAGAACACCTATTTCCTTCCCTTCCCTTAATTACCAAACTCCCACATTCTATTCTAAGTCACACTTCTTGCAGTACGTTTTACCCTAAAGCACCTCTTTCCCTACTATACACTGAACTCCCTCTTTGAACCAAATTCCCAAATACACTCGCTTGTCCTCTGTCCCCCTCATGTTGAAGGCTCCCCTCACTGACTGTGAGCTCCTTACTGAGTCATTGCAGTGTAGCCTTGCCTTTAAGAAGTCAGGTTTGATTCCAAGGTAGTACACTCTCACATCGGTGTTAAAGGATATAAACTCTAGTCTCTCTCCAGAGAATTTGAGCACACAGTCCAGATGGACAGCACAGAGAAAGTGACCCGGGGGCATAGATTTAAAGTGAGTGGTAAAAGGATTAGAGTGGAGGGGAGGAAAATGTTTTCACCCAGCGGCTTGTGGAGGTCTGGAACTTGCTTCTTGAAAGGGCAGTAGCGGCAGAAACCCTCAACTCATTTGAAAGGAGTCTGGATGTACATCTCAAAAGCGTAACCGCAGGACTACAGACCATGGGCGGGATTCTCCGATGTCACGACAGAGTCCCCACGCCGTCGTGAACGCCGTTGAGTTTCACAACGGCGCGAAACGGCCCCGATCGCGATCCATTCAGGCCCCGAAAATGTGCTAGGAGCGGGGCCGTGAGGAACCCGGGGGGGCATGGCGCGAAAGCAGTGTCGTAAGCGCGCGATGCCCGAATGACGCCGCACAGCGCCATGAATGGCGCGATCCGCGCACTGAAGGACCCAGGAGGAGGACAAGGAGGAGAGATGGCTGAGCCCCGACGAGCCGATGGCTGAGCCCCGACGAGCCGCACTGAGGTTCCGGGACACGCACCTGGACACCCTCCTCGATGAGGTTGAACAACGAAGGGCCACCCTCTGCCCAAGACGTGGGCATCGCCAGCAGTCCAGCATGGTGAGGCGTGGCTGGCGTGACGTTGGCACCGCTGTGAGTGCCGTGGGGCACCCCCCCCCACCCCGGTCCGGGGAGCAGTGTAGGAAGAAGCTGCACGACCTCACTAGGGCTGCCAGGGTAAGCGCCACGAGGGTGCTGTCGCCCACACTATCCACCATCGCAGAGACACTCACCTCGGTTGGGCTAATAAGTGATGAGGCTCCCGGGTCACGGTCTGGTGTGCACCACATAGCTGAGCCAGTACAGCAGGTGGAGTTTGGAGCAGCTGAGGGGTTGGACGGTCGGAGGGCAGCCCAGGCCCAGCAAACAGCTGCCGCCCAGACAGTTCCCGGGTTCCTGGATGTACTTGACCCACCAGGACATCCGATGCATGTGGATACCCAGGGACAGGTGGCGTCCGCGGTGGAGGCAATGGGTGAAACGGTTTCAGCCATTGGTCAGGTTCTGCAAGGCGTTGGGTTTCACATGCACGCGTCATCCATGGCCCAGGAGAGGGCTGCCCCCTCACAGGTAGCCATGCGCCAGAACCAACACGACATTGCCGCCGCTCTCCGGGCCCTGGCCGAGTCTCACCATGGCATGGCCCGGACCCAACAGGCCATGGCACAGTCCCACCAGTCAGTCGCAGAGAGCACAGACCGCCTGGCGCACGTGATGGATGGCGTAGCGCACTCACAGGTTGAAGTAGCACAGTCCCTGGCAGGAATGTCGTACTCCCTGGGCTCCGTCTCTGCGAACATTCGGACCATGGTCGATACCATTGCAAGCCTCCAGGACTGGCAGCACCAGGTGTCGGTGATGCGACGGAGCATGTCTCCGATTGCATCTCCGTCCGACAGTGAGGCCCGGGGGCCACCGGGCTCCCCGAGGGAGGAGGAGGTTCTGGGGTCTGTCTTGGTACCTCCAGCAAGGGACGTCCCAACACACTCGGCCTCCCCCCGTTCCGTCCCTGGCGCATCTGGTGGGCAGCGGGCAGGACAGGGTGGCACCACGCCATCCAGCACGCCCGTCGAGCAGCCTGGCCCATCGAAGCCGGGCCGCCACAGGAAACGCGTGCCGACGGGGAGCCATGTCGCAGGGCGTGATTCTCAGCAGTCCACCTCCACTCCTGCTGTACCATCTGGGGAGACACCTAGACGTAGTGGTAGGGCCCGTAAGGCAAAGAAGTTAGAAATACAGTAAGTTGGCACGGGTGCAGGGCACAGTTTAGTTGTAGGGGGTAGGGCATCTGTATGTGAATTTCACAATTAAACTCACTGTTGCACTTAACTTGTAAGACTCTGTGCTATGTCCGGTGCCAGGGGGCTTGTGAGGGTGACCGAGTGGCGCTGGGGTTTACGAGCGGTTCAACGTCGGTGCCAGATGTGCTGTCCCTTGCCCCCCCCCCCGCCAAAATCGGACACCGTAGTCCTCTGCACTCCGACGCCAACTACCCCATACGGCCACGTGATGAAGTGTCTGTGGTGAACGCTGCTGTGACCACCGGGGTGGATGGTTCAGCTATAGCCATGAGTCAGACCTCGGTTGGCGAATCTGAGCTCGCCACTCATCGCAGAGCGGGCTGTCATCATTCAACATGGCACTGATCGCACCCGCTTACACAATCATCAATGGAGTGCAATCCCGTAGTGCCACAGTGGTAAGGTGATGTGGAATTGGTGCCGTGTACACCACCTGAATGTTCATGGAGTATGCGCCCTTTCTGTTCATGAACACTTCCCTGTTGTCTGCAGGCGGGCGCATGGGGACGTGCACCATCGATGCCACCCTGGACCATCGGTATCCCGGCCACCTTGGTGAATCCACGTGCCCGTGCTTCCTGCTGTGCTCGGTCCTCGGGGAATTTAATGTACCTGTCCACGATGGCGTACAAGGCGTCGGTTACGGCCCGGATGCACCTGTGGACCGAAGCCTGTGAGACCCCGGATAGGTCCCCGCTCAGCGCCTGGAAGGAACCAGTAGCATAAAGGTTTAGGGCCACCGTCACCTTGATGGAGACTGGTATCGTGTGTCCTCATCCCGTTCCACGTGGTGCGCCACGAGGTGGCATGTATGTGTGCGACCATCTCCCTGTTGAACCGTAGTCTCCTCCTGCATGTAATGTCTCGTAGGGCCTCGAACGACATTCTGTCACGGTACACCCTAGGCCTTGCTGGACGCCTGTGGCACCCTGGCACCACCATCAGTGGCTCCCCCTCCTCCCACCCATGCACTTCGATATCAGTGCCCACTTCCTGTGCATTCCTCGCCATCTGGGGGTCAATGTTCCCCTCGGCAACCCTCTGTACATTCGGGGCCTGAGTGCCTGCAGCCTGCGCGGCGACGACGGGCCACTCTGCGGCCGCAGCCACTGCATCTGCAGCCACTGTGGGCCGTCCGACTCTACGTTGCCGGATGGCCACCTGCAGTGCAGCGGTTCCAATCACGGCAGTGAACATCACTGTCTGGTTGGCATACATGGTGACCTGCAGGAGGGTGGTGGGGGGCAGAGAAACGACATGTTACACGGAGGTTCTTCCACACCTCGGCAGCCGGGTTGCATGGGATACCTGTGTGCCCCTGTGGCCTGGTCGCGCTGCAGACACGCAGCCAGCCTAACCCCTGGTCACTGTCTGCGTCCAACGGTCAGTTCACACCGTCCTCCTCACCAGTGTGCCAGTCGCCTGTGCCCATCAGCCACACGACAACCTGCGGCCGTGTCGTCGACACCGTCCTGCCATATCAGGGCGGTTGACATGTGGCATCTGCGGATGGACGACACCCTCCACACTCTCCCTCACCTCCCTCCCACCTCCACTCCCTCCCTCACCCCCCCCATCCCACCTCCACTCCCTCCCTCACCCTCCCCACCTCCACTCCCTCCCTCCCCCTCCCACATCCACTCCCTCCCTCCCCCCTCCCACATCCACTCCCTCCCCCCTCCCACATCCACTCCCACCCCCCTCCCACATCCAGTCCCTCCCTCACACCCCCTCCCACCTCCACTGCCTCCCTCACCCCCCCCCCTCCCACCTCAACTCCCTCGTTCTTGGGGAAGCCGACCCGGTCTGCAGGAGCTCCGGAACAGTCCGCTCACCTCCTCACTGCTCAGCGTCAGCCAGCACGACTGGCTGACAACTTTATTTACCAGGTGTGAATGGCGACGACGTGAACTGGGGTCACGCCATCGGGACTTTGGCCCATTCGGGCCAGAGAATAGCGGGGGTAGCGGAGAATCGCCATTTTGGGTGTCTCGGGTGATTCTCCGGCCTGCGCCGCACAGAACTCGACGGGGCCGATCTCGCCGCTTGGGTGCATCGCGGGAGGGCGTCGGACTGGCGCCGCATGGAAAGCTGCCGCGGCAGGCGATTCTCCCAACCGGCGCGGCATCGGAGAATCGCGCCCCCTATTCTGCAAATGGGATTAAGATGGGTGGCTTGTTTCTTGGCCAGTGTAGACACGATGGGCCAAGGGATTCTAAGTGCTGCTCTGTTGAAGATACTGTCCGCACTCAAATTATAGATGATATATAATTTATGATGATATATATCCAGTTAGACTTGACTATTTTATTGATAAACATACTGAAAATGAAGGGAAAATTTCACCTTTGAGTCTTTGGGTGCGAAACAGCTAATGTAGTCATTTATTAGGTTGAAGATAAACCCTCTGTTCATCAATGTTAAACTTCGCTGTTGATTTAAGAAGATGTGAATTATTAAGACATGCAAGCACACACTTAGATTTGCACTTTATGGTTTACTACTGCACCATGAACGTTGGACTGATAAGTCTTGCAATGTGGCAGCAGGTGGACCCAGCATGGTTAGGTTTCCTCTCAGCCCTCTGTACTTCCTTGCTCACATCCCATCAAAGAATAAAACTTAAAAATCCAATGGAGCAATGATGAAAAGAGGGTGTTGAGCATAATATTGACCCAGGTGGAGGATGAAGATGGACTGAAAGGTATTTCTCACCCATAATTATCTTCTAATCATGTAGTGAGCGAAGGTAGCAAACGTTGATATATTTAAACAAAGATGCATTCAACAGTCCCAAGTGGAGACTCATAATTGATGCCGGTATTAAAGAAAGGAGAGCGTTATTTTTAGTTTTATGAGCAACTTCATTGCCAGGCACTTGTAAACAGTTCAATAAGGTTGTATGATGGTCAGCTACAACAAAAGAGCAGGTTTCTCTCTACTGACCTTCATAAAATGAGCCCAGCTGATGTTCGCATTCCTAGATTCCTCGGGGATTTCGGCATACCTCAGGTTGACATGTGGAATTATGGCCAGGAGCAGCGATTGCACAGTGAATTGGTAGCAATCGGGGAATCTCTGGGCTCTGGGGAGCTGTAAACAGATCATCACACCATTCACAGTGAGAAAGTGGAACATTCATGGGCAAAGGAATGCAACCAAAGTTTGGTTTGCATGGAACAGAAAGAATTAAAGATACATTACTCAAGCATTTGGGACGATTCCTTCATCTGTTTTCAATCACACAAAAATATTGCTACAATTATGGGGTTTTATTAGATGATTATGTTTTGAGACTGGATTTTTAAATTTAGGGTAAAACAAAGGAGAGTCATGTGACCTGATGCGCATTCTGAAGCGTGGGTTTTGATTGTTAAAGATTAAAGGGCCCAACTTGTTTTACTGGGAAGAAGGTGCAAGATGTTCCCACCTGTTTATGATGGCAGAAGCATCCGTGCTCACAGTAGATAGACTATTAATCGCCAAGTCCCAGAGAAGTGTTGCAAATGTCATGTGTTCAATGGTTATTCTTTAAATTGGCTACTTGAATCCAAGATAGAGTTGGAGTCAACATTTCTATCTGGGTACATGAACCATGTGATTCACAATGCCAGAGAGATGGGATTTGAAAGAGAAGGATTGCTAAGAAGCCATTTGTGAATTGGATTACATACTTTCCAGATGAAGATACAGACATTCAAATTAGGAACAGTAGGTCACTCAATCCCTCAAGCCTGCTCCCCCATGCAATAAGGTCATGGTTGATTGGATTGCAATCTCAACTCCATGTTCCCACGTACCCCCAATAACCTGTCCACCTCCTTGTTCAGCAATAATCTACCTTGCTCAGCCTTCAAAATACTCTGCTTCCACAACCTCTTGACTCACTACTCTCTGAGACCCTTTGATTCTCCTACAGGAGGCAACATCCTCTCCACATCCACCGTGGATTTATTATGTTTTACTCAAGTCCCCCCTACTCAGCTAAACTCCAGCAGATACAAGATTGGCCCTTCAAACCTTTCCTCAGAAGACAACCGTCCATTCCAGGTATTAATCTAGCGAACCTTCTCTGAATTCTGAAACTCACAGACAAGGGGGGAGAGAGAGCGAGAGAGGGACCTATATTGAAAAGACCAAATTTGTGAGGATTTTAAACAAGGCTGGACGATTCGCCTAGATGGAGTTAGCAGAAAGATAGTTCTGAGGTCAGAAGTTACCAGGCTGGGAAAGAAGAAGAATGGGATTAACTCCTAGGTGCTAAGAATACCTTTGGATTGGTTTGGACAACTTAAGGGACCAGCGTAAAATATAATTACAACGTAAAATTTTCAGTTGTGTTAAATGTAAAGACCAAAAGTTTTGACCTGTAGTTTAAAGTGTACATTGTCTGCAAAAGTAAATGTGAAATGAAAATGAAAATCACTTATTGTCACAAGTAGGCTTCAAATGAAGTGACTGTGAAAAGCCCCTAGTCGCCACATTCCGGCACCTGTCCGGGGAGGCTGGTACGGGAATTGAACCGTGGCTGGCCTGCCTTGGTCTTCTTTAAAAGCCAGCTATTTAGCCCAGTCCTAAACCAGCCCTCCTGTTGCTTTGGTTGCTTTTGGTTTGTCTGTCACAATAAAAGTGAATCTTATCATGGCATCCTTTCAGCTAGTTCACATGTCTTATTTAAAGTTATTGGTCTCTATAGGGGTCGTAACAGTATCTCAGATGATCAACATTTTGTGCTGCCAATTTCCTACAGTACACCAACACTTCAGAAATATGTCATTGGTTGCATTGTGCTTGGAGATGTCCTGAAAGATGTTATAGAAATGGAAGGCGTTCTCTCCTGTCTTTTATTTATGTACAAAATCTCTCAGTGGCAGGATATCCTACTCATTTCCAGTACCTCCTCATAAATGTACATTGTGTCTCTTCACTGGTCCCAATTATAGGGTTGTTTTAAAATGTACATCAGTGCACCAACTATTACCTATTCAACATTATGTATAGATTCACACTTTACTGCATTCATTGCTCCTTCATATTAAACCTAAGCTTTCATTGTCCCCTTAAGAGTGGTAACCCAAATCCATGAATGTTGTATCGAAATATTGTCCATTGTCAGGTTTCACTCCATGTACCTTAAAACACCGTCTCCTGGAAATGGGAGTTACTGATACTAACGGGAAAACAGGCAACATGAGAATTTCACAATTATCACATGAACTTTTCCAACACTGTATTTTCTATCATTTGAAGATAAAGCGGAGGATCCCAAATATGTCTCTTCTCTCAAGATATGAGGCAATATGTCATTAACTTTATAGAGTGAAAAGGTGATGAGATCTAATTTACCTTCATTTTGTCCTTCTCAATCAGATACTGGGCCATTGACTTGATCAATAATTCAAAGAAAAACCATGAATGCTGGAAATTAAAACAAAGCAATTAAATAAATGCTCAGCAAAGTATTCTCCCTGACTGGAAATCTTATTCAAAACGTCATTTCTTAACTCTGTGGATATCAGTAACTACTATCATTTTGTTTCACAGCTACTTTGTAACTCTCCAAAGCAACCACTTCACAGGAATGCAGTTAGCATGCTATTTGGCTACAGGGACTATCATAATTGGGCGAGATCGGATTACACTCAAATGTTCAAACTCATTCCACTACATAAAACAATACCGTTGAATCATGGAATCCCTACATTGGACAAGGAGGCCATTGGGCCCATTGAGTCTGCACTGACCCTCCTAAAGAGTACCCTATATAGGCCCACTCTCCCACCCAATCCCCACCTAACCTGCATATCTTTAGACACCAAGGGACAATTTAGCATGGCCAGTCCACCTAACCTGCACATCTTTGAACTGTGGGAGGAAAAGGGAGCACCCGGAGGAAACCCACACAGAACGTGAAAACTCCACACAGTCACCCAAGGCCAGAATTTACACTAGTAAAAAATGACTGGAAAGTTTGTTGTAAAAATGTGAGTGGTTCATTAATGTCCTTTCGCGAAGGGAATCTGCTGTCCTTACCCAGTCTGAACCTGCACCAATCCCACATCATGTGGTTGACCCTTGATGCTCTCATGGGAGCCAAGGTTGGGCAATAAATGAGACCCTGTCAGTGTTACCTATATCCTGAGAATGAATCCAAATGTTACAGCGATTCTTCACATTGTTTGAAAAGATCATAAGCAGGCAATACTTGCAACTAAAGTGCACAAGGAAAGGAGTTTTAAAACACTGAAATACTGTAGTTGTCACAAGTAATCAAGAAATGCAAAGAGAAAATAGCCGTTGATGTGGGGCAGCATGGTAGCACAAGTGGATAGCACTGTGGCTTCACAGCGCCAGGGTCCCAGGTTCGATTCCCCACTGGGTCACTGTCTGTGCGGAGCTTGTAGGTTCTCCCCGTGTGTACGTAGGTTTCCTCCGGTTTCCTCCCACAGTCCAAAGATGTGCAGGTTAGGTGGATTGGCCATGATAAATTGCCCTTCGTGACCAAAAAGGTTAGGAGGGGTTATTGGGTTACGGGGATAGGGTGGAAGTGAGAACTTAAGTGGGTCGGTGCAGACTCGATGGGCTGAATGGCCTCCTTCTGCACTGTCTATGTTCTATGACGTCATTTCAAAAATACAAGCGAGGAAAGAAATAAAGTGCGAAGAATATTCCAGTATGTGTTCTCAGGATGATGCAGCTACATTGATATTTCAGGATCACTCGTGTTTTCCATCAAGGCAATAATTTTTCATCTTGACTATATTCTAAATTAGCCATGTTACTATTTGCTTCAAAACGTTGAAAAGAGTCATGAAGAGTCCTTCCTGCCTGACATCCGGAAACAAATTAAAATGCAACAGAAATGTTATCGAATTTAGTCTTTCATAGGCCTACCGAGTCAGGCTTCACTGTTTCCAGGCAATCGAGTACCACTGACCAACAGAGTGCCCCACAGAGCCACAATTGATTGTAACTGTGCCAATCTTGGACCAAGTGGCAGCCTTTTTGCCGCTGAGTCAGAAAGTTGTGCGTTCACCGCAGACTCCATGGAGCACAAAATCCATGCCGACACTCTGAGGGCTCTCACTGCAAGAGTGCTGCACCAGAATGCTATTGTTTGGATGATGCAAAATTGAGCTTCTGTTTTCCCACATAGGTGGATGTAAAATATCTCACACCCATTATTTAAAGAAATACAGGAGAATTCTGATGTCTTGACCAATAATTATCCCTCAGTCACCACCACACAAACAAATTATCCAACAGGTTCTCCCTGCTACTTGTGGGATCTTGCTGAGCGCAGATTGGCTGTCACATTACAACAGTGCCCGTAATTCAAAAGTACTCCTTTGCTTGTGCTGTGCTCAGTGACTTCCTGAGGTTGTGACAAGTGCTACAAAAATGCAATTTCTTTCTTTTTATAAGAACTAGAATCTTGTATGACCGGGGAGGAAGCAGGATAGAAAATGGATGGCCTTTACTCTGCATTGTTCTGAACCAGAAAATGTCCTCAACTCCACCACCCTGACTTACATGACGGAGACATCAGTAAGAGGTGGATGGTAGAAACATAGCCTGTGAGCCACTGGAGGGCGCAGGAGAGGGAGACAGGTAGTAGAGGCTAAAGCTTAAACAACAGGCAGTTCAGTCCCTTAAAAGGGGTAGCATGGCAAAAGGCACTTCAGCAATCCCAGCTCTGCAATGAATAAATTACACAATATGATAATTATTAACGTTGGACCTTATTTATCTTTTTGCTTAAAGGAAGGTAAATCAAAATGGCCGAATGGCTGTTCAGACAAAGAAAGCACCGACCTTCAGCAATTTATTGATGGTGAGAAAATCCGCAGATTGTTTCAGGATTATGATGATTGACCTTGCCAGCTCTTCGTGTGTTGTCTTGTTTTCGGAGGTTGAGTACTGGCCCATCCTGAAAATGTACTGAAGTGAAGAATAAGTCAGTGAAGGATTGAGCGAGCCCTCTGGGACCCTGAAACGTGCTGTGGTGCAACTTGTTTAAACATGATGGCCGGGCTCAAGCAGAGGCTACACATCAGTCTAGTGGTAACATGAATGGACTCGTAATCAGAAGGCCTGGGCTGATGCTCTGGGGACACGCGTTCAAATCCTACCACAGCAGCTGGGTGGAATTTAAATTCAACTATTAATTATGAAATTAAAAGCTAGTCTCAGTAATAGAACATAGAAAAATACAGCACAGAACAGGCCCTTCGGCCCACAATGTTGTGCCGAACTTTTGTCCTAGATTAAGAACAAATTAATCTCTACCCCATCATTCTACCGTAATCCATGTACCTATCCAATAGCTGCTTGAAGGTCCCTAATGTTTCCAACTCAACTACTTCCACAGGCAGTGCATTCCATGCCTCCACTACTCTCTGGGTAAAGAACCTACCTCTGACATCCCCCCCTATATCTTCCACCATTCACCTTAAATTTATGTCCCCTTGTAATGGTTTGTTCCACCTGGGGAAAACGCCTCTGACTGCCTACTCTATCTATTCCCCTGATCATCTTATAAACCTCTATCAAGTCGCCCCTCATCCTTCTCCGTTCTAATGAGAAAAGGCCTAGCACCCTCAACCTTTTCTCGTAAGACCTACTCTCCATTCCAGGCAACATCTCCTTTGCACCTTTTCCAAAGCTTCCACATCCTTCCTAAAATGAGGTGACCAGAACTGCACACAGTACTCCAAATGTGGCCTTACCAAGGTTTTGTACAGCTGCATCATCATCTCACAGCTCTTAAATTCAGTCCCTCTGCTAATGAACGCAAGCACACCATAGACCTTCTTCACAGTGGCAACATTCAAAGATCTATGAACATAGATCCCAAGATCTCTCTGCTCCTCCACATTGCCAAGAACCCTACCGTTAACCCTGTATTCTGCATTCATATTTGTCCTTCCAAAATGGACAACCTCACACTTTTCAGGGTTAAACTCCATCTGCCACTTCTCAGCCCAGCTCTGCATCCTATCTATGTCTCTTTGCAGCCGACAACAGCCCTCCTCACTATTCACAACTCCACCGACCTTCGTATCGTCTGCAAATTTACTGACCCACCCTTCAACGCCTTCATCCAAGTCATTAATGAAAATCACAAACAGCAGAGGACCCAGAACTGATCCCAGTGGTACACCACTGGTAACTGGGCTCCATGCTGAATATTTGCCACCCACCACCACTCTCTGACCTCTATCGGTTAGCCAGTTCGTTATCCAACTGGCCAAATTTCCCACTATCCCATGCCTCCTTACTTTCTGCAGAAGCCTACCATGGGGAACCTTATCAAATGCCTTACTAAAATCCATGTACACTACGTCCACTGCTTTACCTTCATCCACGTGCTTGGTCACCTCAAAGAATTCAATAAGACTTGTGAGGCAAGACCTACCCCTCACAAATCCATGCTGACTATCCCTAATCAAGCAGTGTCTTTCCAGATGCTCAGAAATCCTATCCCTCAGTGCCCTTTCCATTACTTTGCCTACCACCGAAGTAAGACTAACTGGCCTGTAATTCCGAGGGTTATCCCTAGTCCCTTTTTTGAACAGGGGCACGACATTCGCCACTCTCCAATCCCCTGGTACCTCCCCTGTTGACAGTGAGGACAAAAAGATCATTACCAACGGCTCTGCAATTTCATCTCTTGCTTCCCATAGAATCCTTGGATATATCCCGTCAGGCCCGGGGGACTTGTCTATCCTCAAGTTTTTCAAAATGCCCAACACATCTTCCTTCCTAACAAGTATCTCCTGGAGCTTACCAGTCTGTTTCACACTGTCCTCTCCAACAATATGGCCCCTCTCATTTGTAAATACTGAAGAAAAGTACTCGTTCAAGACCTCTCCTATCTCTTCAGATTCAATACACAATCTCTCGCTACTGTCCTTGATCGGACCTACCCTCGCTCTAGTCATTCTCATATTTCTCACATATGCGTAAAAGGCCTTGGGTTTTCCTTGATCCTACCCGCCAAAGATTTTTCACGCCCTCTCTTCGCTCTCCTAATCCCTTTCTTCAGTTCCCTCCTGGTTATCTTGTATCCCTCCAACGCCCTGTCTGAACCTTGTTTCCTCAGTCTAAGTATCCTTCTTCCTCTTAACAAGTCATTCAACCTCTCTTGTCAACCACGGGGCCGTTCTCGGACCAGTGTCGCGTAGAAAAATGGAGCGCCAGGTGATTCTCCCACACGGCGCGGGAGCGGAGAATCGCGCCCCGTATCTTGCAGATCAGGGGTGGGATTCTCCCCTACCCGGTGGGGCGGGGGGTTCCGGTGTAATGGAGTGGCGGGAACCACTCCGGCGTCGGGCCGCCCCAAAGATGCGGAAGTCTCTTTGGGGCGGCCCTCACCTTGAGGGGCTAGGCCCGTACCAGAGTGGTTTCTGCTCCAGCTGGCAGGAAAGGGTTTTGGCGCCACGCCAGCCGGCGCCGAAAGGTCTTCGCCGGGCGACGCATGCGCGGGAGCGTCAGCGGCTGCTGACGTCATCCCCGCGCATGCGCAGCGAAGGGGGGTCTCTTCCGCCTCCGCCATAGTGAAGACCATGGCAAAGGGGGAAGAAAAAGAGTGCCCCCACGGCACAGGCCCGCCCGCGGATTGGTGGGCCCCGATCACGGGCCAGGCCACCATGGGGGCACCCCCTGGGGCCAGATCGCACCGCGCCGCCTTGTCCCACCGTTCAAAAGGAGGTTTAATCCACGCCGGCGGGAGAGGGTTGACACCGGCGGGACTTCGGCCCATCGCAGGCCGGAGAATCGCCGGGGGTGGGCCCACCGACCAGCGCGGCGCGATTCCCGCCCCCGCTGACCAGTGCGGCGCAATTCCCGCCCCCGCCGAATCTCTGGTGGCGGAGAATTCGGGACACGGCAGGGGCGGGATTCACGCCAGCCCCCGGCGATTCTCCGACCCGGTGCGGGGTCGGAGAATCGCGCCCAATGTGCCAGACACCACCATCACCATCCCTGGGTATGTCCGCCAGAAGACAAACTCAACAAACGTGGAAGCACTGTGGTATATTATCAGGAGGGAGTTTCCTAGTTGCCTACATGTGACTCCATACCACATTGTGTCTCCTGGCATCAAGTCACGCATGGGCAAGGAAATCAATTGCTGATTGCCAATTACCCTTCCCCCTCACCATCCCCTAGCTGATGAATTTAATACCAATTGGAGGGAGTACTGAGGGTGGCAAGGGCACAGAATGTACTCTGGGTCATGGACTTCAATGTCCACCACCAAGTGTGGCTCGGTAGCACCACTACTGACCGAGCTGGCCGTGTCCTGAAGGACATAGCTGCTACAATCAGCACCCTCAACTTGTTCTGTAGAAATTGTTTCCTCTGAAATTTGGTTTTCTTGCATCTGTCCTGATGATACAAGACCACAAGGCCAAAAGCTTTGACAGCATATTCTAGGTTAATTTGAGGTACCACAATTACAGCGAAGTCCAACCTCTGTACAATTTGAAACATCATTAAAAAGTAAACTACCTTGATATACGATCGCAGATAGTGGCCCAGACCCTCTTCATGACATCTGCACACAATGTGTATTATTACCCTGAAAGAGAGGCATGCCAAACAATTTGTTCATGGATTTTAGAGGTAAAATATGAGCCCGATGAACAAAACAGCAGATGGGTGTGTTGGCTTGTTACTCAAAACAGATACAAAACTCAATGTTTCACTTTTCACAACACTTAGACACACGCATGCACACATGCGAACATGTGTGTGTGTACACAGCAGCATATACACATAGCAACAAACAGACACAAGACAACACATGCACAAAACCACGCACAGATGGCGGCACACATGCTTGCACAGAGCAATACACACACATGCAACACATACTGCTAAATTCACAAAACTTCACTACACAAGTAACCTTCCATTTCTGATTGGATGGGGTCATGGAGGATCGGAATAGAATGAGAGGTGGGGGAACTGATAGGAAGATGGACAGGGACGATGCATGCAAATTGTTTACCTGGTAGAATTTACTGCAACGTCACTCTGGCTGGTTTTGGTGAGGATTGTGAGAAGCTGGTTTAGGATTGTTGGAAGGAAGTTGACCATCACACAGGTGTCCATGGCATGCAAACACTGCAAGAAAATATCAGCTCAAGTTACCCTCATTTAAAGAGGAGCACTCAGATTTCCAATCTAGGAACTCTATTCTCAGATGTACTATTTTGCATAATAAACCTCAACACCTCAGTCTTGCTTCTCTCACGGGACAGATTGATCGCTCTAATTCACAATTAATGAAAGCACATTGTGAAACTCCTAAATGCACAAGCTTGATTCTGCTGATTTGAATAATTTATGAAAATGATCGATAAATTTTCTATGTGAGTATCTCTGCAAAATCAGACTGACTGTGGTAATCCCTGTAAACACGGAGACAGACCTGAGAATTTCCTGTAATTATTGACACACTCCCATTGACTCATATAAACACTAACACACTCCCAGAGACCTACTGTAAACAATGACATGTCCGCAGGGACCCCATGCGGATAATGACACTTTTTTGGGCATACCTTGTTAAACAGTGACACATTCCGGCGATCAATTGTGACATATTAACAACTTATGTACAATTCTGGTCAATATAAACAGAATAAAAAGGCAGGGGAGAGGGTGCAACCAGACATCCATGCGCATATATACCAGGAGAAGATGAACAGGCGGGGTTGCTTTTCTTTTGCAACAAGATTGAGGGCCGACCTAATCGAGGTCTGTAAAATTCTGACAGGTTTTGATGGGATGGATGCAGAGAGACTGTTTCCTCTTGTGGGGAAGAGCATAACTAAAGGCCGTCCACATAAGTTAGTCACCAAGAAATCCAGGCGGGAATTCAGAAGAAACTTCTCTACCCAGAGAGTGGTGAGAATGTGGACCTCACTAACCACAGGGAGTGGTTGAAGGAAATTGGATCGGTGTACTTAAGGATAAGCATGTAGAGGGTTACAATGATAAATTCAAATGCGGAACGATGGAAGGAGGTTCAAGAGGAGTCTTAATGGGAAACAACTTGAGCCACCAAACAAACAAAAAAGTACAGCGTAGGCAATCGGTGATGCTTAAAGGGGAATGTTGCCAATGTGGAGGTAACCATATTCCTGAATCATGTCGGGTTAATGAGGCCGAGTGTTTTTATCATCACAGAAGAGGACATTTGATAAAGCAGTGCCGAGGTAAGTCAAGATCGCCGAGGAATTGATCAAGCAAGATGTTACACCTGTAAAATGTGGAAGAGCCAGGCACCAGTGATTCTGGTATTCACTCTCTGTTTAATCTGAAAACAGGCAAGACAGACATTATTACTGTAAAGCTGTGGGTAAATGGGAAGTGGATATATGGGCATCAGCTACTGTGCCAGGTGAGCATATACTTCAGTTCCAAAGAGGGAGCTGGGGTGAATGGCCTGCTGTATGTTGTACATCACCGTGCAAAATAAAACTCCCGCAAGTCCCCACCAGGGGGCCTCCAATGGCCTGCGAGACCACTTTCCCCCCACCCACCCCCGAGGTGCCATTACACCAGGCCCACGGTTTTGTGGATCATTACTAAACAGGTCTCATCCGTTTAGTCCTGGGCGCCGGGTGAATCTGGTATCCGTGTGTTTAATTTAAATGAGCCATGAGGTTAATTTAAATATGCAGATCTGGATCTCGCCCAGCGGGGGCAAAATCCAGGCGGATCAAATCGGGTGATTCGCGATTGGCCCGGCTTGGAGCCAGATGTGGAGTTCTCCCGCAATTCCCCTGTTGCTCCCAGATCCTCACGGGAACAACAGGGTCGCTGAATCACATCCTGTGTGTTATTGTTGACAAGTAGAGGAGTAAAAAGAGTTCACAATCCAAAAACATTGCTGCTCCAGTAAAGAAATTAAAGGGGGCGCTTCTCCGATATGGAGGCCAAGTGAACACCATCGTTAAACGGCGTGAACAGGGCCCGGGCACGACCCATTCTGCACAGGGGGCCAGCGCGGCGCTGGAGCGGTTCACGCCGCTCCAGTGTCCTTACGTGGTGCCAAATGGGCGCCGCACCAACCCACGCATGCGCAGTTGGGCCGTGCCATTCTGCGCATGCGTGCGGAACGTCTTATGCATGCCGGCCCCTCACCAACATGGCGGCGGTGTTCTGGGGCCGCGCACTGAAGGAGGTAGGCCCGCAGAGTTCCCACCGGCAGCGACCAGGGGTGGACAGCGCCGTCGGGAACCTGTCATGTCGTAGCGGCCGCTCGGGCTGGAGAATCGCCGCTCGCCGGTCCTCCGAGCGGCCCATTGCGAATCGCGCGCCGCTGGTTTCCGGGGGTGGGAGAATCGCGTGCGGGGGTCGGGGTCATGCCACGCCCCGGTGATTATCCCACCCGGCGTGGGGGTGGGGGGGGGGGGGAGGTGGAGAATAGCGCACAAAGGGACTTGTATTTCAGTGGGCAGAGTGTCAGGCTCTGACTGAAAACCAGCATGTGTCTCTCCAGATACACAGCCAAGTTTTCAGACCAGGTTTTCTGGTACTCTGGCAAAAAATAAAAATCGGGGGCGTGATTTGCATTGTCACTCTGGTGGGGTGGGGCCTGATAGAGCTGGCCAGACCGACTGCACTGTGATCACGCCACCATCTTTCAAGGAAGCCCAATCAGCAGAGAGTTAAAACTTCCCCCAACAACCCCTCACCCCACAAATTGGACAATTATCGGGGCTTCTTCTCCCCCCCACCCACTACACCACCGCAGCAGTATCACGGTTGCTCCTGCCCTTACCTCACTGCCTGGTCTTCCCCACTCCCGCTTACTGCGACTTACAACGCAAAGACGCCTGCCATAATGGTGTCCCGGTACTGCTCTCTGGCTCAGATTGGCACTGCCAACCTGGCAGTACCAACCTGCGCTGGGGGGTAGGGTCAAGGAGGGCACTGCCCAGGCATGTCCCCCTCACCCCGGGGAATAGACTTACCTTGGCACCCTGCGGGATCCCCTCGACTATTTCCCGTCTTCACAAAGCTGTTGTGAACCTCGCCGATGTGATGTCACATCGGTGAAGTTTCAATACTTTCCCGCTCTATTTAGCGTGTTCAATCCACCTACCTTGCACATCTTTGGGTTGTGAGGGCGAAACCCGTGCAAACACGGGGAGAATGTGCAAACTCCACACGGACAGTGACCCAGAGCCGGGATCGAACCTGTGACCTCGGCGCCGTGAGGCTGCAGTGCTACCACTGCGCCACCGTGCTGCCCTCGTCTTTCACTTGTTTGACATATGGGATCTTTTATATCCTGAGAGGCCTGATAGGTCCTCAGCTTAATATCTCATCTGAAAGATGGCTCCTCCGGCAGTGCAGCACTCCCTCAGTACTGCACCGAGAATGTCAGTGTATATTTTGCGCAGCAGGATTGGATCCACAACCTGGGAAAATATTCAGGTCTTCACTGTGCCAACTTGTGACTGGGTTCTGAAATACGCAAGCTATTTCCAAAACCCAGCATTGCCCTTTGCCCAGCCCCTCCACACGCAGTCTTGTCATTCATAACTCAGGTTACGATCGTCCCACGCAATCACACATAGAATCCCAATGGCAGTTCCTTTAAATGTCAATCGTGTACATCAGGTGGCAGCAAACATTAAACTTAGAGCTCAGCCATTCAGGAGCAATGTCAGGCTGCACTCCTTCACAAATGGGGCAGTTGGGATCTGGAATCTCTCCTCTAAAAGACTGCAGATGCTGGCACAGGTAAAAGCCTCAGGCCTCAGATCGATAGATTTTCTTTTTAGGTCAGGATATCAAGGGGTAACCACATGAAGGATAGATTGAGAATGAATACAAATGGGGCAATGATCCAGGTCAGTCATGAGCCAATTGAATAGTGGAACGACTGGAGGGGCCGAATGGTCATGTTTACAGTTACAGGCCCCCTGCTGGTGTTTTACTGGCTCTAAATTACAATTCTATATATCTGTGAATCCACTGGCATTTGAAAAGATGGAAAGACTTGCATTGATAGACGCTTTTCATAACCCACAGTATATCGCAAAACATTTTACAACCAATCAAGTACTTTTTGAAATGTGGGCACTGCTGTAATGTCGGAAACGGGAAGGTCAATTTGTATACAGCAAACTCTCACAGACAGCAATGTGATAATGATCTGATTATCTGTTTTTCTGATGTTAAGAGAGACATGGCCTGCAGGGTGGCACAATGGTTAGCACAGCTGAATCAAAGCACCAGGGGCCTCGGTTCGATTCGGGCCTTGGCTCCATGAAATTTGCAATGGGAACGCCAGGTGATGACTATCCTGCAATGGAGTCAAACAGGTTGATCGTATAGGATATGGGCTCACTATACACACCCTTATCCCATACCTGTGCAAACTGTCGGTGGGGGGGAACCTGGAATCCTCCAGCTGCCATTTTTAAATGGCTCTGGCACCATTGGAACTCTGCGAAAGTCTGGCGCTTTTATGAGCTTAAAGTACTAATTCTGGAGGCAGACCCACTGCTTCAGTTTGAGAGCCTACGAGCCCACAGCTGGGATGAGGGAATCTGCCTGAGTCAGGTGCGCACACTTACAACTCTCCCCACCCCCTACCCCCAGAACCCAAACTATAACATAGGCTGGGACGGTTGACAGCGCCTTGTTGAAAGTGGCAGGACTTTTATAGCAGGGAGCAGCACAATAGCACACATGGCTAGCACTGTGGCTTCACAGCTTCAGGGTCCCAGGTTCGATTCCCCGCTGGGTCACTGTCTGTGTGGAGCCTGCACGTTCTCTCCATGTATGCGTGGGTTTCCTCCGGGTGCCTCCTACAGTCCAAAGATGTGCAGGTTAGGTGGACTGGCCATGATAAATTGCCCTTCGTGTCCAAAAAGGTTAGGAGGGATTATTGGTTTATGGGGAGAGGGTGGAAGTGAGGGCTTATGTGGGTCGGTGCAGACTCGATGGGCCGAATGGTCTCCTTCTGCACTATATGTTCTATGTATCTATGTAGCTGTAACCTACTTCAATTGCCTTTACTTTATATGACTTACATTAGCAAACATGAGCTGAAATTCAGTGCTGCATCTGTGCGAACACTCTCTTCACAAAATCAAAATTTCCACTCCAAATTTGGGCAGAGTCTCTGGCGTGCAATGCTCTCAGGCAGATTTTATTTTGAGCTCACATTCCCTCACTGAAAACCCCAGTGATCCGATGTAAAGGAGGGATCAGATTGAGTTTGAGAGTTTTGCAAGAATTTCTGTGGAACAATTCCATAAGTTTCCTAGTCAGCGGCTCCCTGAAACTGGATGATCTATAAAAGGGTTCCAACTCTTCCGATTGCTCTGAAATTCAAGGTTAATTCCCCTGGACACTGTTGCAAGCTAACCCGATGGATTAATGTGTCTAATATCATGAGGCAGGTGGGGATTTGGAGATTTCCCACCTGTTGGAAGTAGGATGGTCACAAGGTGAAAGTGTCAAGGTATAACTTGCTGCCCTATTCCTGCTGATGCCATCTTCTCTCTGGCCTATCTCAGGGTGGCTGCAGTGTCACCTGAATCAGGCCACAGAGTCTCTCAAGAGGCCTGAGGCATACAGAGGACCTGACTGGGAGCGTACGCTATGTTCGCTCAGCTGCTGTGACCAGCACATTAAGGCTGCCAGAGTTGACACAGGGGTCACCATGGTTTGACTCAAGGGAGACCGAGATAAGATTCAAAGCAAGATCAGGGCACTGGGGGAAGTGACTGCAGGATACCAGGGGCCTAGTCAAGTGAGACCAGGAGGGGGCGAAGAGGTGACTGTCAAGTGTGAAGAGCTCCGTTCTTGAGGCTGCATTCTGCTGCCGGGCCCGAGCTGCTTCAAAGGGCATCACAGAGGGAAGGGAAGCCTGTGACAGTATGGTGGGGAGTCATCATGGACTGATCGTTCCACCAAAATCTGGCAGGGTGTTTGATGGGAGCTTCTGGTGGTGGGCTGTTGTCAAGCAAAAGGCTAATAGAAGGACATGGCAGTGATCATTATGCTGCTGTAGATGAGACTGTTTAGCTGTAACTCAATTGACATGCCTGAATCAAACTAGTCATGCAATTATGCCTACTCAAACACCACTTATGTGTGTGAGTGCCACTGCTTGCTGCTCAGCATTTAACCCTTGGTGCACTCATGTCCAAAGGCAATAACTGCCATGGTGTAGCTGTATCGTTGCCCGATTGGGCAAGCTACAATACTCCCGTAGAAAGTTGGCAATGGCACATTGCCCAAAGATAGCACTCCTAATCCTTGGCTGTGTGCTGATAAGTACTCCCCCATTGACCATGTGAAGTTTTGGACAATGAATGCATCAAGTTGAGAGTTCAGGGTGCAGTCGAGTGACCAAAGCTGTGGCCAATTGGTTATGTGGCGTGGGACAAGGGTTGTATGGGGTCTTAACAAATCAGAATGCAAAGTAAGAACTGTGGATCAATGTGGTGGCTAGTGGGTTTTGAGAGGCAGCTTCATACGGTGAATGGGGAAGGAGTGGTCGGTAAGTGACAGAAGCTAACCGTCAAGTCTCTGAGGAGAACGTACAAAACATGGAGCCTGGTGATCTCATAGACACCCATAGACAGGAGAGAAGGTGATGGTGCCTGGCTCACCAAAGGCAGGAGCAGAACTGTGAAGAGGAAGGAGTGGCAGGGCCTGCTCTGCATACTGAGGATAAACCCCAGAGAGCCATGGTTTGGTGACACCGTGCTACACACAGCATTTACAGGCAATGTCTAAAATACCTCCAGATGATGGAGAACTAGTGTTGCCGAAGATTATGCATGCCCAGTGAACTGGTTGGTCACATCTGCCACCTTCTGCAGGATAGGATGTTGCGCCACAAGGACTTAGGAGGGCAGAACAGAGATGATCATTCATCCTCTTGCGGCATTGGCTGGCTGTCCTCTTCTGCAAGGCATTAGCACAGTGTCATCACCTCCCATGCTGGATTTGTGGTCTTGCCCGCAGGTCTTTGCCCAGTGCGTGGGGATAGAAAAGCACGTCGGGTATCCAAGCACCCATCGGGCACTGGAGAAGGCGTCAGTGAATTTCTTAACTTTCGCAGTCATGACTGCCCAGCAGCAAGTGTGCTAGCTGTGTAAGAGGCAACTTCTAAATATAGCGTAAATTATGAGGTAATGGGGGGGGGCGGGGGAATCAGAGACTGCCCACGAGCAAAACGGCGTGGAACCGATGCCTGCAGTTTGCTTCTAATGCCGCACTATATTGTCGCAAAAGCCGCCATTGCCGTCAGCGGGCTAAACGTCGCTTTTCCTGCCAGACGTCAGCCTGTGCCGATATCGGAGAAAATCTCACCCGAAGTATTTTAAATGGAATTTCCGCCCACTTATTTCATGGCTTATCTCATCTCCCACATCCATATATCAAGCAGGAAGGAAAGAGCATGGGAAGGTGGGAGCCGAAACAGAGTGGAGGACGTCAAGAGGAAGATCATAGCCAGGGACAAGGATTTTCAACCGACCATACGGAGCATGGGGAGGGGGGTGAGGGGGTGTGGTGAAGAGAGATTTTAATGATGTGGAGATGCCGGCGTTGGACTGGGGTGAGCACAGTACGAAGTCTTACAACACCAGGTTAAAGTCCAACAGGTTTGTTTCGATGTCACTAGCTTTCGGAGCGCTGCTCCTTCCTCAGGTGAATGAAGAGGTATGTTCCAGAAACACATATATAGACAAATTCAAACATGCCAAACAATGCTTGGAATGCGAGCATTAGCAGGTGATTAAATCTTTACAGATCCAGAGATGGGGTAACCCCAGGTTAAAGAGGTGTGAATTGCATCAAGCCAGGACAGTTGGTAGGATTTCGCAGGCCAGATGGTGGGGGATGAATGTAATGTGACATGAATCCCAGGTCCCGGTTGAGGCCGCACTCATGTGTGCGGAACTTGGCTATAAGTTTCTGCTCGGCGATTCTACGTTGTTGCGCGTCCTGAAGGCCGCCTTGGAGAACACTTACCCTGAGATCAGAGGCTGAATGCCCTTGACTGCTGAAGTGTTCGCCGACTGGAAGGGAACATTCCTGCCTGGTGATTGTTGCGCGATGTCCGTTCATTCGTTGTCGCAGCGTCTGCATGGTCTCGCCAATGTACCACGCTTCGGGACATCCTTTCCTGCAGCGTATGAGGTAGACAACGTTGGCCGAGTCGCACGAGTACGTACCACGTACCTGGTGGGTGGTGTTCTCGCGTGTAATAGTGGTATCCATATCAATGATCTGGCACGTCTTGCAGAGATTGCTATGGCAGGGTTGTGTGGTGTCGTGGTCACTGTTCTGAAGACTGGGTAGTTTGCTGCAAACAATGGTTCGTTTGAGGTTGCGCGGTTGTTTGAAGGCAAGTACTGGGGGTGTGGGGATGACCTTGGCAAGATGTTCATCGTCATCAATGACGTGTTGAAGGCTGTGAAGAAGATGACGTAGTTTCTCCGCTCCGGGGAAGTACTGGACGACGAAGGGTATTCTGTCGGTTGTGTCCCATGTTTGTCTTCTGAGGAGGTCGGTCCGGTTTTTCGCTGTGGCGCGTTGGAACTGTCGATCGATGAGTCGAGTGCCATATCCCGTTCGTACGAGGGCATCTTTCAACGTCTGTAGATGTCTGTTACGCTCCTCCTCGTCTGAGCAGATCCTGTGTTTGCAGCAAACTACCCAGTCTTCAGAACAGTGACCACGACACCACACAACCCTGCCATGGCAATCTCTGCAAGACGTGCCAGATCATTGACATGGATACCACTATTACACGCGAGAACACCACCCACCAGGTACGTGGTACGTACTCGTGCGACTCGGCCAACGTTGTCTACCTCATACGCTGCAGGAAAGGATGTCCCGAAGCGTGGTACATTGGCGAGACCATGCAGACGCTGCGACAACGAATGAATGGACATCGCGCAACAATCACCAGGCAGGAATGTTCCCTTCCAGTCGGCGAACACTTCAGCAGTCAAGGGCATTCGGCCTCTGATCTCCGGGTAAGCGTTCTCCAAGGCGGCCTTCAGGACACGCAACAACGCAGAATCGCCGAGCAGAAACTTATAGCCAAGTTCCGCACACATGAGTGCGGCCTCAACCGGGACCTGGGATTCATGTCACATTACATTCATCCCCCACCATCTGGCCTGCGAAATCCTACCAACTGTCCTGACTTGATGCAATTCACACCTCTTTAACCTGGGGTTACCCCATCTCTGGATCTGTAAAGATTTAATCACCTGCTAATGCTCGCATTCCAAGCATTGTTTGGCATCTTTGAATTTGTCTATATATGTGTTTCTGGAACATACCTCTTCATTCACCTGAGGAAGGAGCAGCGCTCCGAAAGCTAGTGACATCGAAACAAACCTGTTGGACTTTAACCTGGTATTGTAAGACTTCGTACAGAGATTTTAATGGCATCATTGAAATAACAAGTCGTTAAAATGTCTAATTACTTTGGACCAGTTACTGGATGTAGTGGTCACAGCAAAATCAAAGAGTGCATTGAGGAAGCAGCAGACACATCTGCTGACTCTGCTGAGGTTCACCCTGAAGCAGCCATTGACCAACTGGAGTTGCCGCAGAATAAAACAGTGAGACGGTAGTGCACAGTCACACTATTCCCCCAGTCTGGGTGAGTGAGCTAGGCACATGGAATTCCCCAAAATGGACCACAGGATATTCGAGGTGCACATTTCAGAGTTCTGTCTGTTCAATATGTTCAGATTTAATAAGAAACAATGATTGTTATTCAATAACATGTATGAATTTTAACCAGCTTTCTTTGTCATTTAATGCTGAATTCCATATTCACTTCCTTTCAGAACCACCAAAGCCACATGATTGGTCCATTCACATGAGTCAGCTGGAAATGTTTATTTCTACTTTGGGTTACTTATGTTTGTGTGCATTTATGTTGGTGAGCGTAATAGGGTGTGCCCTTTTATCGTGTGTAACAATGCTTGCTTGAGGGTGTGCATCTGCACTCACACACGTGGAAGAACGTATTTGGATTTTGTGTTGTTCACAGCCAAATAAATACTTTTTATTCAAATTTAGAGTACCCAATTCATTTTTTCCAATTAGGGGGCAATTTAATCTGGCTAATCCACCTACCCTGCGCATCTTTTGGGTTGTGGGGGTGAAACCCATGCAAACACATGGAGAATGTGCAAACCCCACATGGACAGTGACCCAGGGCCGGGATCGAACCTGGGACCTCGGCGCCGTGAGGCAGCAGTGGTAACCACTGTGCCACCGTGTTGCCCTGCCAATGAAACACTTAACAGAATAGTTCAGTTGGTCTATGTTGGAATGGTTGCTTGCTAATCTTCGTCTCCCCATCAGGAGGGAATGGTGGGCTTCCCTCGTGTTCTCCATTGTGTGGTCCACCATAGTTAGGGTTTAAACTCTTGGCCCTGGGCTGTGCTAACCCAGATAGGCTGATAAAAGAAGTCAGACCTTTCAGCCTGTAAGACAGTCTGCCTCAAACACAAACTGGCTGTAAAGATGAAAGATTGTGTAGAGGAAAGCTGGAAGGACAAGATCATCATAGTAAAGGAACGGTTGCTGCAATACTAACAGAACTCTCAGATCACAAATGTGAGAAAACGAACATATTTCCATTAATTAAAGTAAATTGTTTGGATGAACATTTAGAAGGGGAAGTATAAATACCCCATTTCTGATCAGAACTCATGCGTCAAACGTTTTGCAAAAACGGGATGAGGAGTTTGTCTCAAGGGGAGACATAAAGAAGAGTGTGTCCCTATTCCAGGAGTTTGGAAGAAAGAAGAGTGACCTCCTTAAACTGTTAAAAATATTTTGACAGCCCAACAGAGGCCAAGAGGCTGCTTACCTCTGCAGGTCGGGCTGGGAACAAAAGAGTCAGGATAACGTGTTGACTATTTGTGATTAAGATGGAGGAAACATTTCTTCATCTGCAAATTTTTGAAATTCTCTACACCAGATAGCAGTAGATAATCAGTTGTTGAGTGTATTAAAGATTGTGTTCAAAATATTCCAAGGGAATGAAGGGATAAGTGCTGAAGTAGGAATGTGCTGTTGAGGTAAATCTTACTGAATGGTGGATTAGAATGTGTACTCCTTTTTCTAAAGTTACGCCGCAGACAATGTGCACACAGCAACTTGCCTCAAACAGCCTCTCGCAAGATTTGCAATGCTCGGAAAGAGATCCAGGTTTACACATTTAGGTGAGCAGTGAGGCTCACTTAGATCTGCCGGCGCCCGATGCTCCTAAGGCCTGGGAACAAACATCCACAACTGGAAGATCTCGCTGTGGCACCATTTAGAGCTGGTCCACACAAACGTGGACAAGTCGTAACGGCACCTGTGGGGGGGGGGGGTCTCTCATATCATCAGAGACCCCCCCCCCCCCTCCCCCCCCCCCCCCCCCCCCCCCGGGTGGTTGAACTTTGGGCAGGGCGGTACCCCAGCCTTCCTGCCGCCACCCAGACACCTATACACTGGCAGCCTGGCACTGCCACCCAAACACAGCCAGAGTGCCTGGGTGGCACCGCCAGGCTGGCAGGGGCACTTCCAGGGTGCCAGGCAAGCAGTGTCAGGGTGCCCTTGCTAGGGATTGGGCCCCGAGGTGCCCTTCCCTTATGAGGTAGGGCGAGGGTGGGCTCGTGGACCCTCAAATTGGTACGGTTGAGCATTGTGGGGGGTGGGGATGCCGAGGAAGGTCAAGATGTCGGGGCGGTATTTAAAAATGGCGGCAGGAAATGAGGTAGGTCCGGCCTCGATGGGGCATTCCCGACTGAGGCTGGGAAAAAAATATAGATTCCCAACTCTATTTTTTGGGCGTCAAATCAATCCCCAGCTCTCATTGACACAAGTGCTCGTCAAGTTAATTATTGGATTACCAATTCAATTCTGGTCAATTTTTTACTAACCTTCTCTAAAGTTTTAAATTCCTGACTCTTTAAAAAAAGACGTAGAAGTTGTATTTGGAAACAGAGAGCAGACATACTCCTCCCACATGCCTCAAGTCAATGTTGGTTGTCGGTTAACACAGTCGGAAGGTGATCAGCGGAAACTATCCCAACCCGTCCCCCTCCTGGCACTTGACCTGAAGCCAACTAGAAACCAGTCAGTCAGAAATTACAACTTTACTGGGACTGGACTGAACTGAACCCACTGCAGTGTGAAGTGACTGATCTTCATCTTCCTCCAAGGCACGTTTCATTCTTTGTTCTCAGAGAAAAACATTTCTACTCTTAAAAATAGAACACAACATTTTCTGGAATGGAGCACAAATATGTGGAACACCAGCAATCCTCCAACCACTTACAAGCATTTCAACTTATGAGGGGAGAGACATTTCATTATCCAACAAGAAGAATCGAATGGCTCACTGCTACCCATTAATAACATTAATCCGGGTGTTGCCTCAGCTCGTTTTGAGAGGCAATGTTGCACATTAACATCCTGGGCTTAACCGGCTTAATATCTAATCACAGAGATCAGTTTGTTAACCCCACAGTGCAGAGGATTAGTTACCTTCAGGTATTTCACAAGGTCACCAGCGACCTCTTTTGTTGCTGACTGACTCGTCTGACAATGGTGGAAGAAACTGTGCAAGTACTGGTCCTGAGGGGAAAGCAGAAATCACATGAAAAATAATTGTTAGAATTGAACAGATTGTCACGGGAACAGCACATGACAGTATGCACATAGACACAAAGACTCACGGAATCTTTGCAGTCCAGACGGAGGCCATTCAGCCCATCGTATCTGCACTGGGTCTCTGAAAGAGCGTTCCACCTAATCACGCTTCCCTGCCTTACCTCCATAACCGTGTACATTCTTTCGATTCCCTTTTGAATAGGGGAGGGAGTAAATAGGCAAGTTGTAGTTGTAGGGGATTCTATTATCAGGGGGATAGATAGTATCCTTTGTGAGCAGGATAAAGAGTCCCGCATGGTATGTTGCCTGCCCGGTGCTAGGGTGCGGGACATCTCTGACCGGCTTGAAAGGATACTGGAGAGGGAGGGGGAGGATCCAGTTGTTGTGGTCTATGTCGGTACCAACAACATAGGCAAGTCTAGGAAAGAGGACCTGTTTAGAGATTATAAAGAGCTAGGATTCAAATTAAAAAACAGGTCCTCAAGGGTCATAATCTCCGGATTACTGCCCGAGCCACGTGCAAATTGGCATAGGGAGGCAAGAATAAGGGAAGTTAACACATGGCTAAAAGAGTGGTGTGGGAATGAAGGGTTCCTTTTCATGGGACACTGGCATCAGTTTTGGGACAGGGGGGACCTATACCGTTGGGATGGTCTCCACCTGAACCGAGCTGGGACCAGTGTTCTGGCAAAAAGAATAAATAGGGTGGTCAATAGGACTTTAAACTAAAGATTGGGGGGGAAGGGAAAGTCAGGGAACCAAGAGGTGAAGTAATCAGTGGGAAGCGTAGCTGCTTAGGAATACAAAAAAGCACGAAAAGACAAAACTCAGGAGAGGTTACGATAGTCCCCATCCCACAAAATATGACAGTGTATGGAAAGGCTCAGTAAACCAAGGTCCACCACGCTAAGAAAACAAAAAGGGACGGTCAATAGAGAATTAAAGGTGCTATATTTAAATGCGCGCAGTGTACGGAACAAGGTAGATGAGCTTGTGGCCCAGATTGTGACTGGCAGGTATGATGTGGTAGGCATCACAGAGACATGTTGCAGGGGGTTCAGGACTGGCATTTAAACATCCAGGGATTCACAACCTATCGAAAAGACAGGGAGGTGGGCAGAGGGGGTGGGGTTGCCTTGTTAATTAGGAATGAAATTAAATCAATAGCGCTAAATGACATAGGGTCAGGTGATGTGGAGTCTGTGTGGGTAGAGTTGAGGAACCACAAAGGCAAAAAAACCATAATGGGAGTTATGTACAGGCCTCCTAACAGTGGTCAGGACCGGGGGCACAAAATGCACCACAAAATAGAAAGTGCATGTCAGAAAGGCAAGGTCACAGTGATCATGGGGGACTTCAATATGCAGGTGGACTGGGTAAATAATGCTGCCAGTGGACCCAAGGAAAGGGAATTCATTGAATGTTTACAGGAGGGCTTTTTGGAACAGCTTGTGATGGAGCCCACGAGGGAACAGGCCATTCTGGACTTAGTGTTATGTAATGAGGCAGACTTGATTAAAGATCTTAAAGTAAGGGAGCACTTAGGAGGCAGTGATCATAATATGGTAGAATTCAATCTCCAATTTGAAAGAAAGAAGGTAGAATCAGATGTAAAGGTGTTACAGTTAAATAAAGGTAACTACAGGGGCATGAGGGAGGAACTGACGAAAATCGACTGGGAGCAGAGCCTAGTGGGAAAGACAGTAGAACAGCAATGGCAGGAGTTTCTGGGAGTAATTGAGGACACAGTGCAGAGGTTCGTCCCAAAGAAAAGAAAGGTTATATGAGGGGGGGATTAGGCAGCCATGGCTGACAAAGGAAGTTAGGGAATGCATCAAAGCAAAAGAGAAAGCCTATAATGTGGCAAAGAGTAGTGGGAAGTCAGAAGATTGGGAAGGCTACAAAAACAAACAGAGGATAACAAAGAGAGAAATAAGGAAAGAGAGGATCAAATATGAAGGTAGGCTAGCCAGTAACATTAGGAATGATAGTAAAAGTTTCTTTAAATACATTAAAATCAAACGGGAGGCAAAAGTTGACATTGGGCCGCTCCAAAATGACGCTGGTAATTTTGTGATGGGAGACAAGGAAATAGCTGAGGAACTAAATAAGTACTTTGCATCAGTCTTCACAGTAGAAGACATGAGTAATATCCCAACAATTCCGGAGAGTCAGGGGGCAGAGTTGAATATGGTAGCCATCACAAAGGAGAAAGTGCTAGAGAAACTAAGAGGTCTAAAAATTGATAAATCTCCGGGCCCAGATGGACTACATCCTAGAGTTCTAAAGGAGATAGCTGAAGAAATAGTGGAGGCGTTAGTTATGATCTTTCAAAAGTCACTGGAGTCCGGGAAAGTCCCAGAGGATTGGAAAATCGCAGTTGTAACCCCCCTGTTCAAGAAGGGAACAAGGAAAAAGATGGAAAATTATAGGCCAATTAGCCTACCCTCGGTTGTTGGCAAGATTCTAGAATCCATTGTTAAGGATGAGATTTCTAAATTCTTGGAAGTGCAGGGTCAGATTAGGACAAGTCAGCATGGATTTAGTAAGGGGAGGTCGTGCCTGACAAACCTGTTAGAGTTCTTTGAAGAGATAACAAATAGGTTAGACCAAGGAGAGCCAATGGATGTTATCTATCTTGACTTCCAAAAGGCCTTTGATAAGGTGCCTCACGGGAGACTGCTGAGTAAAATAAGGGCCCATGGTATTCGAGGCAAGGTACTAACATGGATTGACGATTGGCTGTCAGGCAGTAGGCAGAGAGTTGGGATAAAAGGTTCTTTTTCGGAATGGCAACCAGTGACGAGTGGTGTCCCGCAGGGTTCAGTGTTGGGGCCACAGCTGTTCTCTTTATATATTAACGATCTAGATGACGGGACTGGGGGCATTCTGGCTAAGTTTGCCGATGATACAAAGATAGGTGGAGGGGCAGGTAGTATGGAGGAGGTGGGGAGGCTGCAGAAAGATTTAGACAGTTTAGGAGAGTGGTCCAAGAAATGGCTGATGAAATTCAACGTGGGCAAGTGCGAGGTCTTGCACTTTGGAAAAAAGAATAGAGGCATGGACTATTTTCTAAACGGTGACAAAATTCATAATGCTGAAGTGCAAAGGGACTTGGGAGTCCTAGTCCAGGATTCTCTAAAGGTAAACTTGCAGGTTGAGTCCGTAATTAAGAAAGCAAATGCAATGTTGTCATTCATCTCAAGAGGCTTGGAATATAAAAGCAGGGATGTACTTCTGAAGCTTTATAAAGCATTAGTTAGGCCCCATTTAGAATACTGTGAGCAATTTTGGACCCCACACCTCAGGAAGGACATACTGGCACTGGAGCGGGTCCAGCGGAGATTCACACGGATGATCCCAGGAATGGTAGGCCTAACATACGATGAACGTCTGAGGATCCTGGGATTATATTCATTGGAGTTTAGGAGGTTGAGGGGAGATCTAATAGAAACTTACAAGATAATGAATGGCTTAGATAGGGTGGATGTAGGGAAGTTGTTTCCATTAGCAGGGGAGACTAGGACCCGGGGGCACAGCCTTAGAATAAAAGGGAGTCACTTTAGAACAGAGATGAGGAGAAATTTCTTCAGCCAGAGAGTGGTGGGTCTGTGGAATTCATTGCCACAGAGGGCGGTGGAGGCCGGGACGTTGAGTGTCTTTAAGACAGAAGTTGATAAGTTCTTGATTTCTCGAGGAATTAAGGGCTATGGAGAGAGAGCGGGTAAATGGAGTTGAAATCAGCCATGATTGAATGGCGGAGTGGACTTGATGGGCCGAATGGCCTTACTTCCACTCCTATGTCTTATGGTCTTATGAATACTTCGATCGAATCTACCTCCACCACCCTCTCAAGCCGATTATCGCAGAATGTAACCACCCTCCGGCTGTAAACATTTTTCCTCACATCGCTTCTACTCCTTTTGCCTATTATTGTGAATGTGTTCTCTAGGTCTTGATACTATCTTGAGTAGGAACAGTTTCACATTATTTACCCTGTCCCTAACCCTCACGACTTTGAACACCTCTATCAAGTCTCCTCTCAGCCTTCTTTTCTTCAAGGAAAACACACCTAACCTCTCCAATCTATCCTCATGTTGGTACACAATATTTACATGCGGTCCAAATGATGTTACACAACATTTACAAGTGGACACAGGATCTGTATATTGATAATGTACTTCAGCATTCAAGTTGCTTACCTCAGTGTAAATTGTGGATACCAAATGATTTTTAACTTTCAGTAAAGGTTTTCCTCCATCTACCCATTTAATATCGGGAATTGTATGCTGCAGAATTAAAGAAAAACATAATGAAATAAACATTTAAATAGCGCCTTAGAATATCCCAAGGGCATCAAGCACAATGGGTGAGGATAAGTTTCAGGCACTATTGCTATCGGCGAATGGCAGCCATTTAGCACAGAGATAGTCTCCCTACCAGCAACAAGGCGAAAGATCAATTCACCTGGTTTTGTTGGTCTTGCTTGAGGAATGAATATTGGCCAGGATGCAGGTTTCCAAACACAAAGGCCAGAGGACAAATTTGCCCTCAAGAATCCCAAATAACCCGCTAAACATAAAATAAAAGTTCAGAGAGATGGGAAAGACGAAGTGTATAGAGACTTGTCCTCCAATCACAGATTCTCTCTCTCACATGCTCGCTGCTCCAGCTCCTCCAATCACAGGTTCACTCCATCCCATTCTACTGTTCCCCAGAGACAGAGGGTGTGTTTTATAGGCCGCGTCCCATTGGAATCAGGATGAGACGCAGCTGGTTGATTCCGGGAGAGGCCTTTCCCAGGATCCCGGGTCGTTGCGCCTCGTGGGACATAACCAGATCTCGCGAGATGTTGAAATCTGGATCCCACTCACAATGGGCGGGACCCAGACTTGCAAGTGAGTTTAAAAGCCCACTTAACTATGTCTACGCCAGATTGAACGGCCGCCCGGTATCTACCGGCTTCACCGAGGCGACCACCAAGCCGGTGCTGCACTACAGCCTATGGAGACTACGTGCAGGGCGAGAGATAGACTTCAATAAATGACCTTTGATCTCACAGGTTAGAGTATGATCAGCTGAGACTAGTTGACAATGAAAACAGCAACAAAAGTCCAACTAATGCCATGACTCTCTGACCTGCTGTAAGTTTACAGAGGATATTTCAGGATGCTAAAATGTCTCAGAAGAAAAGTTATTTTAGGACTATAACTTAACTCGGCAATGGCTTCGCAAGCTAATCTTGTGAGCACAAACATTACCCAGAGAGCTACAATGCCAGGTTCAATTCCCAAACTTGCGTATGGCTAATTTATTTGCAGAGACAGAAGGTGATTGATTTTTTTTGTTATCTGTACATGTACACCCCTACGCCTTGTGTATGAATCTCACTGACGTAACCAAAGATGAAAGTTGATACAAGATAATGTTACATGGCTGGAAAAGGGCTAGAAGTTCCAGTACAGCTACAACACTGGCATCACCCAGCAATGTGGAAAATTGCCCAGGCGTGTCCTGTACACAAGAAACAGGACAAATCCAACCCAACCAATTCCCGCCCTATCATTCTACTCTCCATTATCAGCAAAGTGTTGGAAGGAGTTATCAACAGTGCTATCAAGTGGCACGTAAACAGAAATAACCTGCTCACGGATGCTCAGTTTGGGTTCCGCCAGGGTCACTCAGCTCCTGGCCTCATTACAGCCTTGGTTCAAACATGAACAGAAGAGCTGAATGACAAAGGTGAGGTGAGAGGCATCAAGGCAGCTTTTGGCCAAGTATGACATCAAGGAACCCTAGCTAAACTGGAGTAAATGGGAATCAGGGGGAAAACTCTCTGCTGGTTGGAGTCGTACCTGGCACAAAGGAAGGTGGTTGTGGTGGTTGGAGGTTTATCATCTCAGCTCCAGGACATCACTACAGGAGTTCCTCAGGGTAGTGCCGTGGGCCCAACCATCTCCAGGAAGACCTCCCTTGCATCATAAGGTCAGAAATGGGGATGTTTGTGGATGACTGCACAATGTTCAGCACTATTCACGACTCTTCAGAAAATGATCCAGTCCATGTCCAAATGCAGCAAAACCTGGACAATATCCAGGCTTGGACTGGCAAGTAGCAAGTTACATTCGCACCACACAAGTGCCAGGCAATGACCATCTCCTTCAAGAGAGGATCTAACCACCGCACCTTGACATTCCATGGCATTACCATCACTGAATCCCCCACAATCAACATCCTTGGGGTTATCATTGATCAGAAACTAGCCGTATTAATACTGTGACTGCCAAGACACGTCGAAAGCTAGGTATCCCACAGCGAGTAACAAGGCCTGTCCACCATCTACAAGGCACAATTCAGGAGTGTAAATCACTTGCCTGGATGAGTGCATTTCCAACGACACCCAAGAAGCTCAACACCATCCAGGACAAAGCAGCCCGTTTGATTACTCCCCCTTCCACAAACATTCAAACCCTCCACCACTAACGAACAGTGGTAGCTGTGTGTACCATCTACAAGATGCGCTGCAGTAACCAAGGTTCCTTCGACAGCACCTTCCAAAACCACGGCCGCTACCATCTAGAATGACAAGAGCAGCAGATACCTGGGAACCCCACCACCTGGAGGTTCTCTCCAAGTCACTCACCACCCTGACTTGGAAATATATCGCCCTTCCTTCACTGTCTTGGAACTCCCTTGCTAACAGCACCGTGGGTGTACCTACACCTCAGAGACTACAGTTCAAGAAGGCAACTCACCACCACCCTCTGAAGGGCAACTAGCGATGGACAATAAGTGCTGGCCTGATCAGCAAAGCCCACATCCAGTAAATTAATTAAAAAATATATTACAAATGGTTTCAGCGCTGATATGATGACCACCAGAATCATAGAACCCCTAAAGCGCAGTAGTAGGCCATTCGGGCCATTGAGTTTGCAGTGACCCTCCAAAAGAGCACTGTACTCAGGTCCACTCCCCCATCCACATCTCTCTATCCCCTTACCTGCAAATCTTTGGACACTAAGGGGCAATTTAACATGGCCAATCCAGCTAACCTGCATATCTTTGGACTGTGGGAGGAAACCCACAGAATAAGTGCGAACTCCACACAGACAGTCATCCAAGGCCAAAATTGTACCCGGATCCCTGACGCTGTGAGGCAGCAGTGCTAACCACTGTTCCGCTCACTCCTGCCTCAGCCCGATAACCTTTCATCCCTTTATTAATCAAGGATCTATCTAGCTCTGCCTTAAAAACACTCAAAGGCTTCCACTGCCTTTTGAGGGAGTGACGGAGTTCCAGGGACTCACAACCCTCAAGAGGAAAGCTTTCTCATCATCTGTGTCTTAAATGGGTGACGCCTTATTTTTAAATAATGACCCCCTAGTTCTATATTATCCCACAAGAAGAAATATCCTCTCCATATCCACCCTGTCAATACCCCTCAGGAACTTAAAAGTTTCAATCAAGGTGTCTCTTACTCTTCTAGACTCCACACTTAATCCCTCCAACCTTCCATCATAAGACAATCCGTCTGTTCCTGGTATTGGTTCCATAAATCCATGGGTTATTCTGGCCAATATTTCCCCACTTACTCCCAATAGTTAACTGCCCAGGAGGCAGGCACTGGCCATAAATACTGAACCCCTTGAACAAGGGGGCGCAGGTCAACCTCACTGCAGAACCTAAACTCAAGTAGGACTTGTCCTCTTTGAGATGACAGATAAAGCAACAGAGTTGGTGAGCAGGAAGAAACAGAACACCATTATGCTGCAGAGTAGCATACCAGCTGAAAAAGCGCTATGTTCACCTTACCCTTCTGATTACAGCTACTTACTTCATTCTTGCCCTGACCAGCATATCTAGCAGCACTGCAGTCTGATCATAACTGAACTGCCCCATGATACAGATTCTACTCATGGTTAAGTGCCCAGCTCCTGCAGCAACAACCACATAAACTGACCAGAATGATTCACATACCCTGGACAGAAGCCATGCCAAACCCACATTATGTGACTTACTGAATGTCAAGTTATTTTAGACAGTATAAAAGTTATAATTCTACTATTTGGAGTACAAACACAGGTGTCTGAGAAGCTGTTTGATTTTAGTAACCTGCCAAGTCTCCAATCAGCGGTTTATGTAGTAACTGGTGTGAATCTCAGCGTTTTTTCTCATCGCCTCTGCGGTTCAAGAAATCGAGGCTCCTTAAATAGGCAAAGCCAAGTTTCAAGCGGCACAGAGAGAACTGCTCGACTTTGGAACTCTTTAACTTATACATGCAATTGAATTAGCAGCATTAGTAAATGCAGTATCAGTGTTCTCCAGGAACGGGAGAGTTTTGAGAAGGCCACTACTTTTCCTGGTAGCCAACCTAAGTATGACCTTGGCTGATTTCAGCATAATCTTGTACAATCATTCCTTCTTTCACTTGGCGCAGTGCCTCACAGCACTAGCTATAAGACTGTCAACAAAATTCACCTCTAAGTTCAAGGAAGAAGACCGAGTGGGAAAATGAACACACTATGGAGATGCACTTGGACCTATATTAAAGCCGAACATGGTCCCAGGCTTTTAGAGCAGGAATGAAATACTGGAATGCTGCTATCAGGTGATAAAAGTCATCAAGGACTTTGGGTCTTTCACTGGACTAGAAAAGATTGAATACACCCAATCGCGCCAGTTCAGTTGGCAACTCTAAAGCCTTTCAATCCCACTGTCTGTGAGACTGAATCATGTTTGATGTATGCAAACAGCAAGGCCTCCCAAGTTAGTGAGCAGTTGATCTGTACTTAGCAGTATCTGTTGAGGGGTAAACATTAAGCAGGAACATTCTTTAGTTCATCACCTAATGTCTTTTACACAGACAGTGTGCAACCTTTATAACTCAGATGTAAGACGGTGGCACAGTGGTTAGCACTGCTGCCTCACAACTCCCGAGACCTGGGTTCAATTTCGGCCTCGGGTGACTGTCTGTGTGGAGTTTGCACTTTCTCCCCCCTGTGTGTGCGTGGGTTTCCTCCGGGTGCTCCGATTTCCTCCCACAGTCCAAAAATGTGCAGGTTAGGTGCATTGGCCATTATAAATTGAACATTAGTGTCCAAAAGGTTCGGTGCAGTTGCTGGGTTACGGGGATGGGGTGGAGGCTTGGGCTTGGGTGAGGTGCTCTTTCCAAGGGCCAGTGCAGACTCGATGGGCTGAATGGCCTCCTTCTGCACTGTAAATTCTATGATTCTATGAACTCACACAAACAGAACATCTCGACAGTGTAGGCTTCCTTAGGTGCTTTACTGAACAAAGAACAAAGAAAAATTACAGCACAGGAACAGGCCCTTCGGCCCTCCAAGCCTGTGCCGATCTAGATCCTCTATCTAAAACTGTTGCTTATTTTCTAAGGATCTGTATCCCTCTGCTCCCTGCCCATTCATGTATCTGTCTAGATACATCTTAAATGACGCTATTGTGCCCGCTTCTACCACCTCTGCCGGCAATGCGTTCCAGGCACCCATTACCCTCTGCGTAAAGAACTTTCCACGCATATCTTCCTTAAACTTTTCCCCTCTCACCTTGAACTCGAGACCCCTCGTAATTGAGTCCCCCACTCTGGGAAAAAGCTTCTTGCTATCCACCCTGTCTATACCTGTCATGATTTTGTAGACCTCAATGAGGTCCCCCCTCAACCTCCGTCAGCTTTGATTTAGATGCCTCATATAGGTAGCATTCAGTGAGGGCACTGATGTCCATGACAAGTGTATCTTTTGTAATTTAAAAATACACATGTACAAATATAGTACCACACTGTACACCGAGACAGGGAGATGGGCGTTGAAGAATGTCAATGTGCACATGTGAACTTGTTCGCCGGTGTCGCGTCAGAGCGAACATCTGGAAGTCAAAACCGCCATCGGAAAGTGAAAGCAGGGTGTCAATTTATAAATGTGGTCACTCGAACACTGTAAAGTCGAGACTGCCTGTATATCACTGCCCATCTCACCTTCTTGCTGTCTGAATCATGGTGGCCCAGATATCCAGGAGGAAGGTTAGACGATACGGCCAACTGCTGCTCAGATGTAACCACTCGGCTATCTTTCATCAATGGCTGCCAAGCATAACCGACTGAACAAGATACAAAAGAATTTGGTCACAAGGAACATGGCATTCAGACACTGGATTCCATGTCATAACATGTAATAAAATCAATAAACTACAAAATCCAAGTCACCTTCTTACACCCGGGCTCTGACTGAAAAAGTGTCAAAAGTCACTCTATAAATGCCCACGTGACAAAGCAAAAATACAAATATGTGACTTTACCCTCATTTTCAGATACTGAGAAGTGTAAACATTAGAGAGCAGTTTAGTAGAACTGAGCCAATCTGATTAACCTTTAATAAAGATGATGCAAGTCTTTAGCTATGCTACAGCCTTGAAAGTTAGATTTGAAACTGTAAATGGTGGTGAACTTGCAAAGAAAAAAATGCAAACTTGCATCCCTCTTTAGCAATCCGTACTTGCATTGTAGGTTAATATTTACAGAACAAATCTAACCTTGGGCGGGATTCTCCGACCCCCCGCCGGGTCGAAGAGTCGCTGGGGGGCGGCGTAAATCCCGCCCCCGCCGCCCGCCGAATTTTCCGAAGGGTGAAAAGTCGGCTGGGCGTCAATCGCACTGCCCGCCTCGGAGAATAGGAGGGAATGGCGCGAGTCAATGGACTCCGGGGCTGCCCATATTCTCCCGGCCGGATGGGCCGAAGTCCCATGGGTCACGTCGGCGTAAATCAAAACACCTTTTTAACGGCGTCAACCAGTGCTGATGGTTGATGCCGTCCAGCGTGGAGGTAGGTCACGGCATTGGGGGTGGCCGCAGGAGAGGTGATGGCGTGGCCGCAGTCTGTGTGTGGGGGAGAGGTGTTTGTGGGTGTGTGTGTGGCGGGGGGGGGCGTGCCGGGTACGGGACTATGAGTGCCGGGTACGGGGGGGTGAGTGCCGGGGAGGGGGGGATGAGTGCAGAGCTGAAAATGAAAATCGCTTATTGTCACAAGTAGGCTTCAAATTAAGTTATTGTGAAAAGCCCCTAGTCGCCACATTCCGGCGCCTGTTCGGGGAGGCTGGTACGGGAATTTAACCGTGCTGCTGGCCTGCCTTGGTCTGCTTTCAAAGCCAGTGATTTAGCCCTGTGCTAAACAGCCCCTTGCACACCACCCCTCCATTGCAGATCCACCTGCGGCACGACGGCCAGACTCTCATGGGCGCCGGTGGAAGCGTGTCTATTGCAGGCCATGGAGGATGATGACAACCCGCCCTGCGATGAGCTCCTGGCTCCACATCGTTGGACTATGTCTGACCCATGGCCACAGTACCACCATCCACCCGGACCATTCTTGCATGCGGCTGTGACACTGCAGCGCACGGCCCCGTCCTCTGCCCGGGGGGATGGTGAGGGCAGCCCAGGGGGAAGGGGGCAGACTCACCGGAGGCCGACGTAAGACCACCCCTCACACACACACTGGCGCTCAACGTCCATGACGTCCCCGCACGCTTCGGACAGAGCACAAAGGCAGCTTCTGTAGATGTTAAAGTGATTTTAATAACAAACAGTGCATACACGTGCCCTAGTCCCTAAAACTCGTCTGTGCCCTGCACCCGTGTCAACTTACTCAGTGTCTAATTGTTTGGTCTTACGGGCCCTTTGACTACGCCTAGGTGGTTCCCCAGACGGTACAGCAGAACTGGAGGTGGACTCCTGCGATTCCTGCCCTCTGACTCAGGATCCATTTGGCGGCCGTTTCCTGGGGCGTCCTGGCCTAGATGGGCCAGGCTGCGGCCCGGGCGACTGGGATGGCGAGCTGCCAGCCTGTCCTGCCCGTTGCCCACCCGATGCACCTGGGACTGAAGGGGCGAGATGCTGCAGTGTTCCTGGACCTCCCCTACAGGGGGACCAGGGACGGGCGCCAGCAACTCCTCTTCCCTCGGGGTTCCCAATGGCCCCCAAGGCCTCTACATGGGTCGGGGGTGAGAACGGACTGGCCATTCGACGCCCCTCCGACACCTGGCGCTGCCAGACCTGGAGGCCCACAAGGGTCTGCAGGTTTGCAGCCATGGAGCTCAGGGAGTTGCCCATCCCTGTCTGTGACTGTGCGACGCCGGCTAGCACATGGGTAATGGCGCCGATGCCCTTAGCGATGGCCTGCTGAGACAGGGCCATGGCATTGAGCGCCTCTGCCATCTGCCGCTGGCGCTGGCTTATGGCCTCCTGTGAGAGGGCAGCCATGTCCTGGGCCACAGACGCCACCTGCACGGAAAGCCCCAGGCCTCGCATACTGCTCCCCATGTCTGACACCGTCGCACCCATTGCCTCCACCTGGGTGGCACGCATGACTGGCACCACTCCAAGCTCCTGGACGCGGGTGCACTCCTCCACCTGCAACTGCAGCCGCTGCAAGCCGGCCGTCACCCTCTTCGCTCGTCTCAGGTTCGGTGATTGCATCGGGGCTATGGGTGGGTGTGGTAACTCCAGGAACCCAGGATCCATCTGGGCGGCAGATGCTCGCTTGCGCCAGGATGGCCTCCGACCTCCCGGGGTGTCCTGGGTAGTGGTCTCGCGGGTAGGGCTGTCCTGGGTCGGGGTGTCCTGGGTAGTGGTTTCGTGGCTCGGCTGCGACGGGGGCCTGTGGCTGCCCCCCTCGTCGCTGGATGGCACACGCCTGCGTCGCCGCACCCGCACGAGACGGGGGCGTCGTCTCCCTACTACTCCAGGTCTCTCCGTCTCCCGTGGTCGCCCTGGGGCATCCTGCGGGTGGTCGGCATCTGCGCGGATGGATGCCTCGACGTTTGCTCCTGCGATACACAATGAAGCATGCATGGTTAGACACGCAGGCGGTGATCAGGTGATATGGGGAGGAGGGATATGGGGGAGGGGGGATATGGGATAGGGGGGGTATGGGGGATACGGGTGAGGGGGGATATGGGGGAGGGGGGATATGGGGAAAGAGGGGATATAGGGGAGATGGGGTAGGGGGGAAATGGGGGATACGGGGGAGGGGGGATATGGGGGATACGGGGGAGGGGGGATACGGGGAGGAGGGATACGGGGAGGGGGGATATAGGGGAGGGGGGATATGGAGGATACGGAGGAGGGGGGATATGAGGGAGAGGAGATATGGGGACGGGCTGTTGGTGGCTCACTTGCTGGTGGGCCCCCGACCTCTGCATCGGCAACCTCCCGGTCCTCAGGTCCGCCAGCCAGTTCCAGGGCCCTTTCCTCATGTACGGTGAGTGGCCTCTCATCAGCTGGGCCCCTTCCAGTCCTCTCATGCTCCCTATTGTTGTGTGCGCGCTTCTCCTGTGGGGGGGCGGGTGGGTGGCAGGGGTAAAAGGCAACAGTGTTAGACAGGTATATGAATGCACGCCATCGCTTGCGCGTATAGTGCAGAGATTAGGGTTAGGGTTGGTTTCACCTGGGGGTGTGCCGCACATCGGGCAGGGAGTTGGGGGGGGGGGGGGGAGACTCACCCTGGCTGCCCTGACAAGGTCGTTCACCTTCTTGTGGCACTGGGTGCCTGACGGTGGTGTCAGAGCCACAGCGCTGACGACCTCTGCCACCTCCCTCCACAGACGCCGTCTGAGGCGTGGGGCGACCCTGCGGCCGTGTCCGGGGTACAGGGACTCCCTCTTCTCCTCCACTGCATCCAGGAGCGCCTCGATGTTGCCATGCTTCCTCAGAACCCCGCCAGACAATCCGCTTAAGTGTTCAAGGCCGGAATTCTCCAGCCATTGGGACTCTCTGTTCCCGCCGGCAGCACACCTCCGCCCGCGGGTTTACCGACAGTGTGGGGTGGCTTTAAGGGGAACTACCATTTACAGCGGCAGGAGCAGAGAATCCCGTCCCCAGCGAATGGCGTGTCACCCCCGAGAAACACTCGGCTGGGGTGGGGGTGGCGGGGTGGGGGGGGGGGGGGTGGAGAATCTAGCCCGAGCGTCTCTGGTTGTGGGGCTTGAGCCAATTGCTGTGTGGTATTGGATACCATTAATGAAATCCTCACAGTCTGAAGTATGCATATATTGACTACAAGATCTATGTACATATATATATAGTAAACGCTTTAAGCTAGTAGCACTTTGCATATTTTCTGGTGCATATGGCTCTGCCCAATACTAGACTGATGTTGGGCGTGGATCATGTGGTCTCAGATGGGCAGCACTATACGCAGTCCCATATTAACCATGTTTGAGTCAGATCCTGATTCAGAGGACCGTTACTATTGACCTATGGATACTGTATGACTTCTGGTGGCGACATGTCGGAGGAGTTTGTGCATTAGGTAGCTCCCACCAGGATATTTGTTTCTTGGTCCTCTTTGCCGGGTTCCTGGGGCTTTTTGATGGACAATGTCTTCCTATGAGGAAGTAGAAGGGTCCTAGTGTGGAAGGTGTCAAAAAAATGACCACAACCAACAAGTCTGCAGGTGGAAATTCTTCAACTGGCTCGGAGGCTTTGTGTTGTGCCTCAGCAGGGAAAATGGCGGCGGCGGGTCTGGCAGTTGGAGCCTCCCTGATCATGGCAGATATGCTAACTGGGGTACTGGCCATTGAGTTTGAAAAGCAGTTGGAGATACATTTAAGAGACAATGCAGAGCGATGTTCGGCACTCTTGTAACGTCGATTGAGGCGGTTATGGGTCCTATCCGTGAGGAGTTGGAGAGCACTTCGGAAGCTGTAAAGAAGAATGGCGAGGTGTTCAAAGGCTTTGTCAGGACACAGCAACCAAATCGCCTCATTGGAGGCTGAGATGTTGGTGATGGCAGAGAAGAATAAGAATCTGAAGGCCAAGGTGGATGACCTGGAGAATCGGTCAAGGAGTCAATACCTCAGGGTTGCCGAAGGGTGTAGAGGGCCTGAAATCAACTGCGTACTTTTTGCAGATATTCAGGGTGAGGCTGGGGGATACAGACATCCCCTCCAGAATTGGGCTGTGCTCATCCAACATTCCTCGGGCGAATGAACCACCATGAGCAGTGAAAGCCGGATTCCACAGCTTCCAGGAGGAGAGGGTCCTAAAGTGGGCCAAGGAGAATCGCGACCAGAGATGGGAAAGAACCCATGATACAATATAACAGGATCTTGGTACAGAGCTGACAAAGAAGCGAGTAGCCTTTAATAAGGCCAAAGCGGCTTTATACAAGAGTGGAGTGAGGTTTGGAGTGGAGTACCCTGTGAGGCTGCATGTTACCTTCGGGTAAAAGGACCATTACTTTGATACTTCAGAGGAGGCAGAGCTGTTGTTACAGAGCAGGGACTGGGGTCGAGTTAAATGGGCTCTGTGTTATGATTGTTTATGGGAAGGGGTTTTGGGGGGTTTTGTATTCTGTATTTTGCATATATTTGTTATTTCTTTGTTTTTGGGTTGGGATACACAGAATGATCAGACACAGGAAAGAAAGTCCTATTGCCATTGTCACTGGACAATGGCCTCCATCACATCCAAGCCTTTTCACAACTCGGGCGGGATTCTCCCCTACCCGGTGGGGCGGGCGGTCCCGGCGCTGAGGAGTGGCATGAACCAGTCTGGCGTAGGGCCACCCGGAAGGTGAGGAATCCTCCGCACCTTCAGGGGCTAGGCCGGCACCGGCAGGGTTGGCGCCGCGCCAACCGGCGCGGAAGGGGCTTGGCACCGCGCCAACTGACTCTGAAGGGCCTTGACCGGCCGGCGCGAGTTCGTGCATGCGCGGGAGCGCCAGCATGTGCTGGCGCCATCCCAACGCATGCGCAGAGGGGTTCGTCTCCGCACCGGCCATGGCGGAGGTCCACAGCAGCCGGTGCGGAGGGAAAGAGTGCCCCACAGCACAGGCCCGCCCGCTAATCGGTGGGCCCCGATCACGGGCCAGGCCACCGTGGGGGCACCCCCGGGGCCAGATCACCCCCGAGAACCTCGGAGGCTTCCCGCAAAGCCAGGTCCCGCCGGTAAGTACCAGGTCTAATTTACGCCGGCGGGACCGGCCTAAAGCAGCAGCCGCTCGGCCCATCACAGGCCGGAAAATTCTCGGGAGGGCGGGGGGAGCTGCTGCCAGCGGCCACCGACCAGCGTGGCACGATTCCTGCCCCGCCAAAACCCTGGCGCAGGAGAATTCGGCAGCCGGCGGGGGCGGGATTCACGCCGTCCCCCCGCGATTCTCCGGCTCATGACCAAATCTACAAAATAAATGTTGGGAGGGTGCTCTTTAACCATGGGTGTATCACAGAGCAACCTATACTGGCCCCACAATGGGTTCTGCTGAAATAAGCTAGCTTACTGCTCTAGTCAGGCTCAGTACACTTCTTCAACAATCACTGCTTTTGCTGTCATTAAATGTAATATACCCTGTTTGGCACCTTGTTCTATTTGTTCTTGGAAAGGGAGCATTATTGCCTTCTTACCCATCAAGAGTGAACTGCATAGTACATGAGACTGGAGTCACTTGCAGCTTCAGGCCAAGTAAGGACCTCAGATTCACTTCACGAAAGGACGGTTAGCAAACTGATTGGGTTTTTCCACTACAAACTGACACCTTCGTGGTCACTTTTAGTGGTCTTAGCCCGCAAACCATGGAATGATTACATCACAGGAGGAGGCCATTTGCTCCGTCATTTCATGCCAGCTGCCTACAAAGCAAATTACCTAGTCTCACCTCCTGCTTTTTCCCTGTAGCCTTGCAAATGTTTTTACCAATTACCAGATTATTCAGTGAAGGGTAACAAATTCCCTTTCCTGAAGGTCAATAGTGACCAAGTTGGGTTTTTAACAACACACCAGTAGTTTTGTGATTCACCAGATTCACCGGACCATATATTACCTGGTTTCCTCAATTACAATTTCACAACTAGAGTGCAAATCCTGGCCAACTAAACTACCAAGTCTGCAGTATTTAAAACAAAGTTAGCAATGTAACTATATTAAAGTTGTTAACGAAGGAGAATGCAGCCACTATGTGTCAGTCACTATCTCTAATGACTGACTGCATACTTACCCTGTGACTCAATACTCTCACGTTTCTTGGTTGTGCCTTTGGTGTTTATGTCACAGCTGATGTGGTAAAATGTGAACAGGAGGTGATGCTTCTCATGGAGATGTACAGGCAGCTCAATTTTAATCTATAAAGATATCGAAACACCAAACAATAGGACACGTAACGTTAGAAGTTATAGAGAAGCTACTAACTTACTAAACGGAAAATAAAACCGGAGTCAATTTACCTCATTGTAGAATTCTGGACACTGTTGATGATGCCAAACTGTCGCACAGGCTTTGGTCGTGAACGCGTGCTCTCCTGGCTTTCCATAGATACACTGAGAGAAATTGTTAAACGTTTAGTGCTCCATTTTTCAGTTCGAGTCTCTTTGAGTTGAGACATACGACAACAACAAACAATCTAAACGACCCGTCTGGCACATTATTTGTTCAACACAATTCAAGCACGTTGCACACCAACACGATAATACATTCAAACAATAATTCAACTTGAAATGTTGTCCATGTGAGATACAAAACTGAAATCATAAACCTTGTTCTGTCCCACTTAGCCAGCTCAGGGGGCTAGTATAAACCTGGCCAAAATACTAGGGACAGGAAATTCCATCCCTGGAGCCTGTCCCATCACTTAATTAGATCATCGCTGTTCTGTACCCTCAATTTTATTTACCCATGTTAGCTTTATAGTAATTGAAATAAGAATCTAATTGTCCCCCAGAAACTAAAGCCAAAAGGAAGGCCATTCAAGGGGCAGGATTCTCCGACCCCCCCCACCAGGTCGGAGAATTGCCGGGGGGCGGCGTGAATCCCGCCCCCGCTGGCTGCCAAATTCTCCGGCACCGGAGATTCATCGGGGGCGGGAATCGTGCTGCGCCGGTCGACGGGCCACCCCCAGCGATTCTCCGGCCCGCGATGGGCCGAAATCCCGCTGGTTCTATGTCAGTCCCGCCGGCGTAAATTGGACTAGGTCCCTTACTGGCGGGACCTGGCGGCGCGGGCGGGCTCCGGGGTCCTGGGGGGTGGGGGGGGGGGGGGGGCGTTCTGGCCCCGGGGGCTGCCCTCACAGTGGCCTGGAGCAGCCTGACGCCGGAGTGGTTCACGCCACTCCGTCCCGCCGGGACCCCCGCCCCGCCGATTACAGGAAAATCCCGCCCTATATTTCTACGCCTGCTTGTGAGAGAAAATGCTTCCCAATTTCATGCCTACATGAATTTGTTTAAATTTCAGGGTTAGGCCCCCTTACTCCAGATTTGCTCGTCAACTGAAATTGGCTCATTATTTCTGTCTTTTGCAATCCAGGATTTTGCACCAGTTTGCCACATGGGCTGGTATTTAATAAAGCTGTCAGCTGGAGAACTGTTTTTTCGATCTGTCGCATTAAATGCCATTCTGGCATCTGACTGGACAACAGCATGTGGGCAAACATGGTGCAAAAGCCATGAAAAATCATTAATGTGTTTTAGCTATGTTTGCTGCAAACATAGGATGTTAAAGAAACCAGAGATTTCCTGGTCACATTCCACAGTTTTATCCATTTATAGTCAGAGAATTATCATAAGTGAATGGGCTCCAATAAAGCAAACTCCACCATTATTGCCTGGTGCTGAGGCAATGGTGTTTTAGGGATCATAGTCCTTAATTCAATGTGCTTCCATCAGTCTCCTGCAAACAGGAGGTTCAGAAGAATGAGTCCTGGAATGAAGAACTTGTCGTATGAGGAATGGCTGAAGACTCTGGGTCTATATTCGTTGTAGTTTAGAGGGATGAGGGGAGATCTTATTGGAACTTACAGGATAGTGCGAGGCCTGGATAGAGTGGACATGGAGAGGATGTTTCCACTTGGAGGAAAAACTAGAACCAGAGGACACCATCTCAGACTAAAAGGACGATCCTTTAAAACTGATATGAGGAGGAATTTCTTCAGCCAGAGGATGGTGAATCTGTGGAACTGTTTGCCGCAGAAGGCTTTGGAGGCCAAATCACTTTAAGGCAGTGATAGATAGGTTCTTGGTGAATAAGGGGATTAGGGGTTATGGGGAGAAGGCAGGAGAATGGGGATGATAAAATATCAGCCATGATTGAATGGCGGAGCAGACTCGATGGGCCGAGTGGCCTAATTCTGCTCCTATGTCATATGGTCTTATCTGTCCCACTCACTCCATCCACAGACATTGCAACAGAGGCTTTGAATGTGATCACCGGCCATAGACTCACTCACCTTCAATGGATGTGATTTTTCTCCATCAGAATCCCTGACCTCCACAGAGACTGCAATGTTCCTTGCCTGGACAGAGAGAGAGAGAGAGGAACATCAGCAGTCAGCTAAGTACACTGGTATTTCCCTACCCGAAAATGTTGACATCATTTGCCTTCAACGGTGTTCGTTTGCACTCACTTGGCCCCTATTGCGCTCAAAAAGCGATCATTCAGCTATTATTTGACATCAATTGCACTCAAAAGCAATTATTTGAACATCATCAGCGAGAAGACTTTGGTCTTTAAAAAAAATCAGCTAAGAATTATTTGCTCCACAATACCTTAGCAAAAGTCTTCTGGTTGTCATATTTCAGCTGGAGAGGGTAAACATACATGTAGTTCTTGAAGCTTGTGAAGGGGTACATGTATTTTGCGATATTTGGAACAAATTCTTCAACTTCAAATGATACACAGCTGCTCTCGTCAAATGGCTTTACCGGGACGTAGGACGATGTTACACAATCTAAACAAGCCAAGAGAGTTAGTCTTTATAGCCATATGGGTTTCAAAAGTTGTCATTCCACGGTTTAAAATGGAATTCACTGTACTCACTGGAAATGTCCGGAGGAACACATTCAATAGTAACGTCAAAATTTCCTGGAATAACCTGAAGTTTGGACATCTTCTCTGCTCTAAAGAGAAAAATATAACTGTATTTAACTATAACTACACATTATCCATAAATGGTCCAAACTGACAGCAACTGATCACAACTGAGTGGCTTGCAAGACCGTTTCTGAGGGCAATGACAGTGTGGGGTATATAGGTCCGGCAGGTTTGGGTGGAAGCTTCTCTTCCATGTGGGTAGCACGGTAGCACAGTGGTTAGCACTGTGACTTCACAGCACCAGGGTTCCAGGTTCGATTCCCCACTGGGTCACTGTCTGTGCGGAGTCTGCACGTTCTCCCCGTGTCTGCATGGGTTTCCTCCGGGTGCTCCGGTTTCCTCCCACAGTCCAAAGACGTGCAGGTTATGTGGTCTGGCGATACTAAATTGCCCTTAGTGTCCAAAAAGGTTAGGGGGGGTTATTGGGTTATGGGGATAAGGTGGAAATGAGGGCTTAAGTGGGTCGGTGCAGACCCGATGGGCCGAATGGCCTCCTTCTGCACTGTATGTTCCATGTTCTATGAACGATATTAATGAACCCAATACATTTTCTTTATTTATTTTAAACCCTTACTGTACCAAATACTTTTAATTTTAAATAAAATATAATTAAAAAAGAATTCTAAATAAGAGGCGAGCTTGCGTCAATCCACCTGCCCTACACATCTTTTGGTTGTTGGTTGTGGGGATGAGACCCACGCAGGCACGAGGAGAATAAATGTGCAAATTCCACACAGACAGTGACTCAGGGCCGGGATCGAACCCGGGTCCTTGCAGCGTGAGGCAGCAGTGCTAACCACTGCACCATCGTGCTGCAGTTCCCAATACATTTTAAACACTGAAACAATTATTTGCAGTCATTGACAGGTTCCTCAGGGCAGAATCCTGGGTTCAACCATCTTTAGCTGCTTTATCAAGACCTTCCTTTCACCTTCAGGTCGGACGTGGAGAGGTTGGCTGATGTTTGCGCAATGTGCAGCATCATTCATGACTCCTCAGATACTGAAGCAAACCACGTCCAAATGCAGCAAGACCTGGACAAACCAGGCTGGGGTTGAGAAGTGGCAAATAACATTTGCGCCACGCAAGTGCCAGGCAATGACCATCTCCAACAAGAGTGGATCTAACCATTGTTGAATCTCCCACTATCAACATCCTGGATGTTATAATTGATCAGAAGCTGAATTGCACTAGCCATATAAATACTGTGGCTACTAGAGCAAGTTAAAGGCGAGGAATCCTGTGATGAGTAACTCACCTCCTGACTCCCAAAGTCGGTCCATTATCTACAAGCCATATGTCAGGAGTGTGTTGGAACACTTTCAACTTGCCTCACTGAGTACAGCTCCAACAACACACTAGAAGCTCAACATCCAGGAGAATGCAGCACGCTCGATTGGCACCTCATTTTCTTCTTTTAAACATTTTTTAAAATTCTCCTTTTTCACATTTTCTCCCACATTTACATCCATCAACAATAAACAAGATATGTCAGTCCCCATAATAACAACGATCCCATCTACCCACCAACCCCCACACCTCAACCCACATGTTTACATAAACAAATGACAAAAAGGAATCAGGGATTACCCGTAGTCACCCTTAATCTTACACAGCTCCCCCACCCCCCCCACCCCACCCCTCCAACCCCGGTCTCCAGCTCCTCCCGTCCACTGCCTCTTGTAAAACTCCTCCTCCCAACCTCGGTTCCTTCCCCCCAGCTTTCCACCCCGGCTAGACCAATCGGACCCTGTTCTGCCAGGCTCCGATGGCCGCAGTCCCTCCCCCCACCTCACTCCCGTTCACTGGCCGGTTAGGCCCCCGCCCGGGTCCCTTTCCCACTTGCCCGGCCCTAGGAAAGCCCAAAGATCCCCTTTCAACACACAAACCCCGCATATCCACCTACACCCCAAAGAACCCTCATTTCAAGTGAAAGTCCCGTCCCTTCCTATGTCCAAATATATACCACATTGGCTCCTTTAGTCTCTACACCCGTGCGCAGTGATACAAAAAAGAAGAAAATACAGTCATGAGGTTACATCGGCACATGGCCATTCTTCAATTTGTCAGTTCTGCCACAGTTCTTCTGCTTTCGCAAACTCCTCCGCTGCTTCCGCCGTTCCAAAATAAAAGTCCCTGAGCTTGTCACCCTCAGGGACCCTCAGCTTCGCTGGATATACAATGCCGCACCGCACCTTGCTAATGTACAGTGCCCTCTTCACCCGGTTGAAGGCAGCCCGCCTCCTTGCCAGCTCCACCGTAAAGTCCTGGTATACATGTATACCAGCTCCAGCCCACTGCACCACCCGCTTCTGCTTGGCCCAGCTCAGGACCTTCTCCTTCACACTGTACAGAAGCACAGAGTCACTGCCTTTGGCGGCTCACTCGCCTTTGGTACAGGCCTCCACGACCGTTGAGCCCGATCCAGTTCATATCGGGAGGGATCCTCCCCCTCCCCCAATAGTTTTGCCAACATCGCGGCAAAATACTCAGTCGGCTTCGGTCCTTCAACTCCTTCGGGCAGCCCCACAATCCTCAAATTCTGTCGCCTGGATCTGTTTTCCAGGTCTTCCATTTTTCCTCGCAGATCCTTGTTAGTATCCATCACCTTCCGCATCTCTTTCCCCATCGAGGCAAGTTGATCACCGTGCTGCAATAACGTCTCCTCCACTTCCTTCAGTGCCTCCCCTTGCTCTCGGGCACCTCCGCCACTGCGCTCGCCACCTCCGTCCTCACCGGGGAAACCGCCTCCTCCACCAGCACACTCAAAACCTCCCTCATCTCCTTCCTCACCGTCTCCATGCATTTTGCAATCTGCGCCAATTGCTTTTCAAATTCCGCAGCCATCACCGTAGTTATTTCTTCAGCCGTAAGCAGTGCGGCCTTCCCTGGTGCTCCAGCCTCCATTTTCCTTGGTGATCCCGCGGTGACCTTTCCACTCCCCGACGGACCTTCAGCTGTTTTTTTTCCGGCCGTTTTCTTGCTCACCCTCGACATTTTTCTTCGGGTTTTTTTCCTCCTGTGTCTTCACTGTGCCTCCTCCGTGCCTTCTCCCTGCTTCTGCCGCCTCTGTGGACCCTGGGACAAGGCTTAAAGCCCCAAAAATGCCGTAGCCGAACGGGACCCCTCCATTGTGCGGCCGCCTCCCGCCCGCCGTCCCTCATTCACCATTTTCAACATGGATGCACAGTGGCAGTAGTGTGGACCATCTACTCGATGCACTGCAGGAACTCACCAGGGCTCCTGAGCAAGCACCTTCCAAACCCAAGACTGTTACCATCTAGAGGTACAAGGGCAGCAGATACCTCGGATCACCACCATCTGCATGTTCCTCTCCAAGTCACTCACCATCCTGACTTGGAAATACATAGAACATAGAGTGCAGAAGGAGGCCATTCGGCCCATTGAGTCTGCACCGACCCAATTAAGTCCTCACTTCCACACTATCCCCATAACCCATTAACCCCATCTAACCTTTTTGGTCGCAAAGGGCAATTTATGGCCAATCCACCTAACCTGCATGTCTTTGGAACCAGAGCACCTGGAGGAAACCCACACAGACACGGGGAGAATGTGCAGACTCCGCACAGTGACCCAGCGGCGAATCAAACCTGGGACCCTAGTGCTGTGAAGCCACAGTGCTATCCACTTGTGCTACTGTGCTGCCCAAAATACCCAAAGCGAGAATTATATCCCTAGACCAACGAGCCCCTTGAAAGTAAATACATCACTGCTCCTTCACTGTCGCTAGGTCAAAATCCTGGAACACCCTCCCGAAGGGCACTGTGGGTGTACCTACATCACATGGACTGCAGCGATTTAAGAAGATAAATCACCACCAACTTCTTGAGGGCAATTGGGGGTGGGAATTAAATGCTGGCCTAGCCAGCAATACCCACATCCCAAGAATGAATAATTTTTCAAAATGCCGTTTTTGGGAGCTTGTTGTGCATGAATTGGCAGCTATGAGTTTCCACATTACAATAGTGAATACATTTCAAAAGCATTTTATTGGTTGCAAAACACTGAGGTCATAAACAGTGCTGCAGAGATTCAATTTGATTCTTTTTTTAAAATCAAGCTTGATATCAGAGATGCCGTGAGATTTGAACTTTCAGCCTTTGGTTTGCAAGTCCAATTCCATCACCACAATTCTGTGTGTTTTGTCAAATAATACAAAATCTCGCTAAACAGCAGCATCTTCAATGAAAGCAAATGCTATAGGATATTAAAATCAATTTGGCTTTGCAGGTTTTAAACAGCTTGACTAGTTTGATTCCTGAAAACATCTCAGAGATTCCAGTCCGTTAAACACGTGTGCCTCGGGGGTCATGCGACTTGCTCAGTTGGAACTTGCCTCTCACTGTGCGTTTGATGTGAATTGTGAAGACAGTCACGCTCTTAAAGGAAGGCGGATGTGAGGCAGTGAGTTGTCAGGAAGATTACAGACGGGGGAATGAGCCTGTGCCAGACAGATGTTGCTGATATATGTAATATATTATGCAAGTGGGGTAGGGCCAATATTAGATAGAAATCTCTGAACTAAAGTCCGTCAAACAGGAAAGGGATCAAGAGGTGATTGTATGAATCGCTCAATGTTTATGATCAATGCCACAAAACGGTCATCGTAAAGGCAAATAGAGTATCGCTAGGTCATTCCAATATAAATGTATGTCCAGTTTTTGAGATAGAACCCAGTCTAGTTTTTGAGAACATGAGAACAGGTTCCAAAAGCTAAAAAGAATGACATCTTCCAGAAACACCCTTAGTTATTACAAAAGGCACAAAAAGCTGCCTTTTGCCTTTCATCTAGAAAAAGATAGAATGTAGGGCAAATGATCTAAACTTTGACAAAGTGTCATCCATATTCAGAATGTTAGCTCCCTTCTCTCTTCACAGATGCTATCAGACCTTCTGAGATTCTTCAGCATTTTCTGATTTTCTTTCAGATACCAGGATCCACAGTAACTTGCTTTTATCTTAGAATATGGGAGATTCGATTGAGAGAGTTAAAATAATGAAGGCTTTTAAAAAAATTTGTTCCTGGGATTTGTGTGTCACTGGCATGTTCCAGAAGTTATTGCCCATCCCTAACTGTCCTTCAAAAGGCGGAGGGTGAGCTATCTTCTTGAGCTACTGCACTCCATGTTGTGAGGGTCCACCTACAGTGCGGTTAGGGAGGGAGTTTCAAGATTTTGACTCAGTGACAGTGAAGGAACGGCAATATATTTCCAAGTCAGGATGGTGCGTGACGTGTATGGGAACTTGCAGGTGGTGCTGTTCCCATGCAACGGCTGCCCTTATCCTTCTCGATGGTAACGGTTATGGGTTTCGGAGGTGCTGTCGAAGGAGCCTTGTTGATTTGCACAGTGCAGCTTGTAGACAAGACTGTCCATTGAACGAGGAGGTTTAGGGTGAACCAAGAGCTTGGCATATAAGCCACGTAAGCATATGACTGTGTTAGATGCTGTGAGGTTCTTCATTTGCAGACGGTCATCGACCTTTGGAACAAGTTGCTGACTAGGGTAATGAGTGATTGCCACTATCAGATGGAAATTGAAGCGATTCATGTCTGAGGGCGAAATCAGCATGGAAAATCGTTTGGTTCATAAAGTAATGTGCCTCGCGGTAACTGAGGGTTGAGATCAGACAGGACCTACACAAATTCTTTGCTATTTATTTGCCTCTCTCTTTTTTGCTTCATTCAGTGTGGCTATTGGTGTGTTATCAGCAGATGGGCGGCACGGTAGCATGGTGGTTAGCACTGTTGCATCACAAAGGCAGGAACCCGGGTTCGATTCCCGGTTTGGGTCACTGTCTGTACGGAGTCTGCACGTTCTCCTTGTGACTGCATGGGTTCCCTCCTGGTGCTCTGGTTTCCTTCCACAAGTCCTGAAAGACGTGCTTGTTAGGTGAATTGTATATTGTTCTGTTATTTGAGTAACATAAGTCGCTACTAACCGTAGGCAATGTTGAAAGATACTCCAGTCCTCGAAGTAAGTTGAAAGTATTTATTTAGTAATGACAAAGCTATTAATTGAGTTCGACACCCTGCTGATCTACTCTAGTAACACAATAAACTTGACTAGCTGTCCAAACTGTATCTCAGCCACATGTGGTGGCGTGATTGAGATCTATGCTACACACCTGTTGTTACTCCAGTCTCTGCTGGGTGAGTGAGGCGGAGAGCCTTTGTGTGTTGTATTTTATAGTGGTAATGTAATGCCCTCTAGTGGTGATGCCACAGCTGGGTGTTCTGATTACCCATGGTTACATGTCTAGTTCTGATTACCCATTGGTTACATGTCTACATATCATTACAAATTGGACATTTTGAATTTTCCCTCAGTGTACCCAAACAGGCGCCGGACTGTGGCGAATAGGGGATTTTCACAGTAATTTCAATGCAGTGTTAATGTAAGCCTACTTGTGACACTAATAAAGACTATTATCTCCGAATCAGTGGGAGGGAAATGGTGGTGAGTCATGATGCTCCATTGTAAAATGATTATAGAACAAGCCTGGTGGACTAGCTGATCTTACCATCTTTGTCATACAAAACACACAAGGCATTAACACATTTCAGAGGTTTAATTCAGTGATCTGACATATATTGTTAAGTTTTGTGAAATTTATCTTAAGGCACTTATCTTTCTCCTCTTCAGCTTCACCCACAGCCACCATTTTACTCTTTCATACTGCAGGGTGGAGGAATTATGGGAAATTGCACACATCACCAACGATTCATATCCACAGTATCGCTGAAGCTAGTAATATAGAATCGCAACAAGGGACAAGTGACCTTGACTGACTGCCATCGTAGAGTCAAGGGTTAATGGTTTCCGTTAATGAGACAATGATATTTATGATGATTTAAGTATGACATCAAGAGTCAGATGACTAAAAGGCTCCAGGAGAGCCAGGCGCAGAACTATGTTCGGAGAGCCATGTACTTGCTGTAGCACGATCAATAACTCACAAGACGAGAAGAGATGGAGTCAATCGATGGCTTAATTACGCAGACTTGTTCCCCAGCAGCACAGTTACAGAATGCGGCTGCTGGGAGAACCCAGGTTCTTATACTCCGCCTTACTGGGTGGAGCCAGTAGGCCGCTGATCCAATCGGGACCCAGTGTCTATCCACCAATAGCCTCTCGGCATCACAGGGTACCGTAATACCCCTAATACATACCACCACACTTACCATGAGGTCTTTGTTGGTAGTTGGAAATAAACAACTTCAAGAAATCCGATATACTGACTGTTGCTCATAGAATAAGCAAAAACTCATCAACACAACTCAAAACACTTTTAAGTATAAAACAATGACCAGGGCTGATGCACACACCAACAGCAGTACTAATGTAATTTTCTGCAATATTTTAATATATCAGTATTCTTCATAGCCGACATTGTCATCATCATAACAATTGTCAACAGGTATTTCACAGGAATCTTAACAGAGGTGTGAGGAAGACCAAGCAAGTTACAGAACACCAATAAGGAACAATCTTCCGTAAAATAGTTCACCTGAGAAATCACGGAAGAGTTAATCAAATTGGTTCATGTGGTCAAGGAAGCAAATATAATCTACTTAGGTTTTCAGCAGATATTTGATCAGGAGCCAGATGGGTGGTGGTTCAAAAGACGATTAAAGCTCAAGTAATTAGTGGCAAACTAATTGGTTTGGGGGGAATTCTGGCTTAAGCAACGGAAAAGAATTGAGAAAAGAAAATGTGAAATGCTTTGCCAGGATTGAGCTGTGTCTAGGTTGCTTCCAGAAGGATCTATTCCAGGTCATTTACTGTTATTACTATTCAAGAGAAAAATAGGTTTGAGGGGAGACACCACTCGAGTCTTTTCCTTCCTTTCAGCAATTTATAGAGAAACCGTATCAGAGTTATTTTACTTGAACCACCATCAGTTTATGGATTTCAAGTGGACAGGTTTGAGTTCAGAAGGAATCTTTTCCAAGGCATCCCTTTAATTCTAGGTCGATAAGTTCATTTTAAAAACAAGGCTCGCAGCTGCGTGGGTAACTAGAGGACACAGATTTAGGATAATTTATAAAAGAACCAGGGGAGACGGAGGAGAAATTTGGCTCCGCAGCAAATGAGAATGATTTAGAATGCACTGCCTCAAAGAATTAGGTGGACTTTTCACATGGGAGCTAGATACGCACTCAAAAAGGAAAAGAAAATACAGGGCTTTGGGGAAAGAACAAGGAAGTGAGATGTGGTAAACACCACTAGTGATATATTGTTTGTATTACGGCACTGCCCGTATATTACAGGTACGATGGTAAATCCCTGCCTGCTGGCTCTGCCCAGCAGGCGGTGTATAAAAGTGTGTGCTCTCCCGCGCTGCTCCCATTCTGGTTCCAGCTGCAGGAGGCACAACATCTTGTGCAGTAAAGCCTTGATTGTTTCACCATTCTCAACTTGTGGTAATTAATGGTACATAAGAACATAAGAACTAGGAGCAGGAGTAGGCCATCTGGACCCTCGAGCCTGCTCCACCATTCAATGAGATCATGGCTGATCTTTTGTGGACTCAGCTCCACTTTCCGGCCCGAACACCATAACCCTTAATCCCTTTATTCTTCAAAAAACTATCTATCTTTATCTTAAAAACATTTAATGAAGGAGCCTCTACTGCTTCACTGGGCAAGGAATTCCATAGATTCACAACCCTTTGGGTGAAGAAGTTCCTCCTAAACTCAGTCCTAAATCTACTTCCCCTTATTTTGAGGCTATGCCCCCTAGTTCTGCTTTCACCCGCCAGTGGAAACAACCTGCCTGCATCTATCCTATCTATTCCCTTCATAATCTTATATGTTTCTATAAGATCCCCCCTCATCCTTCTAAATTCCAACGAGTACAGTCCCAGTCTACTCAACCTCTCCTCGTAATCCAACCCCTTCAGCTCTGGGATTAACCTAGTGAATCTCCTCTGCACACCCTCCAGTGCCAGTACGTCCTTTCTCAAGTAAGGAGACCAAAACTGAACACAATACTCCAGGTGTGGCCTCCCTAACACCATATACAATTGCAGCAGAACCTCCCTAGTCTTAAACTCCATCCCTCTAGCAATGAAGGACAAAATTCCATTTGCCTTCTTAATCACCTGTTGCACCTGAAAACCAACTTTTTGCGACTCATGCACTAGCACACCCTGGTCGCTCTGCACAGCAGCATGTTTTAATCTTTTATCATTTAAATAATAATCCCTTTTGCTGTTATTCCTACCAAAATGGTACATCATGTGACAACTAGAAATTTCTTTGAAAAAGGTGTAGCAGAATCATAGAGTCCCTACAGCGCAGAAGGAGGCTATTCAGCTTTTAAAAAACAAATTTAGAGAACCCAATTCATATTTTTCCGATTAAGGGGCAATTAGTGTGTTCAATCCACCTACGCTGCACATCTTTGGGTTGTGGGGGCGAAACCCATGCAAACACGGGAAGAATGTGCAAACTCCACCCAGACAGTGACCCAGAGCCGGGACCGAAGCTGGGACCTCGGCGCTGTGAGGCAGTAGGGCTAACCCACTGTGCCATCATGCTGCCCTACTCATATGGTCTGCCCCAACCCTCCAAAAGAGCACCCTACCTGGCCCCTACCTCTTGGGCCGACCTGCCCCATGTGCACAAAGATCTGGAACTGATAATCAAACTGTTCAGTCACCTGGCAGAAAATAGTGACCTCTGAGTAGACATCATCCTCAAATTGGGGGACAGCCAATAATGCCATCAACCCAGTTACAACACCACTTGCACAGGTCTGACAGGAGTGGAGCTTGTTCAGTTGTGGGTGTCAACATTTAAATAAAGACTGGCAGAGGACTGGACCTTTAAGACCATCATGAAACTTTCCAGCAACATCAGTAAACATAGCATGAAAAAATGCCATTTGATCCACCAACCTCATTATGTCCAAAAAACATGCAAGACTGGATTGTGGGGAATTCTCCAAGCACCGGTGGCATGTTTGATGGGTGCAGTGGGACAATTTGGCAGGACCAGAAATCGGTTTTGTACCAGTGTGAATCTTCCACTGGTGTCCACATAGTAGGTCGGGAAATCTGCCAGAGGACGTTGCGAACCCCATTTGCATCGTGCTAATAAAATGCAAGAGGAAGGCCTGGCCGCTTCCCCCCACCACGCCAGAATTTGCAATGCCAGCATGTAACACGTCTGCACAACGTGGCATGCAGATATCAGGACTCATCTGAACAATGCCAGGTGCTGTCTCCAGAGTTCAGGATGGAGGCTATCCATTAGGGCGGCACTGTGGCACAATGGTTAGCACCGCTGCCTCACAGCTCCAGGGTCCCAGGTTCAATTCCGGCCTCGGGTTACTGTCTGTGTGGAGTTTGCACTTTCCCCCATGTCTGCATGGGTTTCCTCCGGGTGCTCCGGTTTCCTTCCACTGTCCAAAGAAGTGCAGGTTAGGTGGATTGGTCATGCAAAATTGCCCTTGGTGTCCAAAAGGTTAAGTGGGGTTACTGGGTTACGGGGATAGGGTGGAGGTGTAGGCTTAAGTGGGGTGCTATTTCCAAAGGGCCAGTGCAGACTCGATGGGCCGAATGGCTTCCTTCTGCACTGTAAATGTTATGATTTTATGATACCCTGGACCCTAGAATACCACAGGAGTGGGTTGGGGGATGATCTGCAGGTGGACATTCCAGATTCAGTGTCCTGGATGATGTCCATCTTCCAGGCTCAGAATGTTTCTGGAGATCCTCCTTTAATCTCAGGAGGTCCATTTTCTTTCTTTAATAGTGGGTCATTGATGTTGGGTGACTTTTATAAATGACACCTGGACACAAACGGCAGGCTGTGCGCTATCCAGGCCTGCCCCACAATGGAATACAATTTAAAACAGCTGGGTGCATAATTAATTAGGTCAGGGCCAGAAGATTTAGTGCGTTTTCCCACCATCCTCCACAGCGGGACACACCCCAGGTCCCCACGCCCCCACCTCCACTAGACTTATTCTCAAACTGGGAGAATTCCACCCGATATTTTTTCCTTGGGCAAATGTATTGAACCTTGTGAGGAAAGATTGCCTTTCGTTTGTCCAGTTCTTTGATTAATAAAATTTTTACGGCAAGTTGGCACAGTGGCTAGCACTGCTGCCTCACACCACCAGGGACCAGGGTTCAATTCGGGCCCTGGGCGACCATCTGTGCGGGTTTGTATGTTCTCCCTGTGTCTATGTAGGTTTCCAGGTGCTCTGGTTTCCTCCCACAGTCCAAAGACTTTGGTTAGGTGGATTGGCCATGCAAAATTGCCCCTTACTGTCCAAAGGCTAGGTGGGATGGATTCAATGGGATATCCCATTGACAGTGGCGGGACCAGGTGATCCTGCCATCAGAAAACAGGAGGTCGCCTTTATATTCGCTCTGCTTTGAGCTCAGTCATGGCATCATTATTTCCACTTTGTTTAATTTCATATTTTGCATGATGTAGAGATGCCGGCGTTGGACTGTGGTGAGCACAGTAAGAAGTCTTACAACACCAAATTAAAGTCCAACAGGTTTGTTTCGAATCACTAGCTTTCAGAGCACTGCTCCTTCCTCAGGTGAATGAAGAGGTGGGCTCCAGAAACATATATATACATAGGCAAAGTCAAAGATGCAAGCCGATACTTTGAATGCAAGCCATTGCTGGTCATTAAGTCTACAGGCCCAGATGGAGCAACTGGAGAGGGATAATCACAGGTTAAAGAGGTGTGAATTGTCTCAAACCAGGACAATTGGTAGGATTTCGCAAGCCCAGGCCACATGATTGGAGGGTGAATGTAGGGGCAGCACGGTAGCATTGTGGATAGCACAATTGCTTCACAGCTCCAGGGTCCCAGGTTCGATTCCGGCTTGGGTCACTGTCTATGCGGAGTCTGCACATCCTCCCCGTGTGTGCGTGGGTTTCCCCCGGGTGCTCCGGTTTCCTCCCACAGTCCAAAGATGTGCAGGTTAGGTGGATTGGCCATGCTAAATTGCTCTTAGTGTCCAAAATTGCCCGTAGTGTTGGGTGGGGTTACTGGGTTTGGGTGAAGGTGTTGACCTTGGGTAGGGTGTTCTTTCCAAGAGCCAGTGCAGACTCGATGGGCCGAATGGCCTCCTTCTGCACTATAAATTCTATGATGAATGCGACATGAATCCAAGGTCCTGTACCAATTACCTGGTGGGTGGTGTCCTCACGTGTAATGGTGGTACCCATGTCGATGATCTGGCAGAGATTGCCACTCATATTTTACAGTCACAGAATTAATCCACTTGGCTTGTGAAAACCTGAATCAGTCACACATCACCAAAAACTCGCACTACTAATAATATAACCACAACTCCTAAAGTGCTGTTGTATCTGCTTTTACAAAGCCTACATGGATCAATAAGGAATACAACCCTATCCAGCTCAGGCAATGGCCATCTCGGTGGCTCCGAAAACAGACAAACTGCAGGTGTAAATATCCCAAAAATACAGAGGCTGCGAGAAACCACATTGCATATCCCCATCCAACAGGTGAAACTTGCCTCCCACATTTTTCATCCTGCTCAGTCAACACAGCGCCGAGCTAAAGAGGGACAAGACAACAGTTCTGAAACTCTGACCATTTGCAAAAAAAGATGAGATTAAACGTGTGTGGTAGTCACCACTGTTGTATTATATTGTATATATGGGTATTAAAGTAAGGCCTCTGTACTACAGGTACTGGGGTAGATCCCTACCTGCTGGCTCTGCCCAGGAGGCGGAGTATAAATGTGTGTGCTCTCCGAACAGCAGCCATTGATGGGCCAAATGGCCTCCATCTGCACTGTAAATTCTATGTAAATTTTGTAAGCTGCTGTAGGAGGCCACACATCTCTGTGTAATAAATCCTCGATTACATTCTACTCTCGTCTCGTCGTAATTGATCGTGCATCAATTTATTACACAGAAATTTTTCAGAGATGGACCTCCGCATCAAGTCAGATCTCCTGCAGCTGCATTCACAAGCAGACAACGCCAAAAAGGACTTCCAACATTGGCTAGCTTGCTTTGAAACATACATCAGGTCTGCGCCAGACCCAATCTCAGAAGCACAGAAGCTCCAGATTCTGTACACGATGCTGAGCTCCAACATTTTTCCCCTCGTCCAGGACGCGCCTACCTATGCAGAGGCCATGGCGCTACTGAAGGAAAATTACGCTCAGCAGACCAACAAGATCTACGGCAGGCACCTCCTATCCACGCGGCACCAACTTCCCGGAGTCTGTGGAAGATTTATTTTCTTTTTCTTAAAATATTTTTATTCTCCTCCTTTTTCACATTTTCTCCCACATTTACACCCATCAACAATAAATTCAGAAAATAGATTCAGCAAGATATGTTAATCCCCATAATAACAACGATCCCATCCGTCCACCAACCCCCAAACATCAGCCCGCATGTTTACATAAACAAATGACAAAAAGGAATCAGGGATTACCCGTAGTCCCTTAATCTACACAGCCCCACCCCCACCCCCCCAACTAATGTTCGATGTTATCCAGATCTTTAAAGTGCATAATAAATAGTGCCCATGACTTGTTGAACCCCTCCGAGCTTCCCCTCAGTTCGAACTTAACCTTCTCAAGGGTCAAGTATTCCAACAGGTCCCCCCGCCACGCCAGGGCACTGGGTGGAGAGGCTGCTCTCCATCCCAGCAGGATCCACCTTCGGGCGATCAACGAGGCGAAGGCTATGATATCTGCCTCCACTCCCGTTTCCAACCCTGGCTGGTCCGACACTCCGAATATGGCCTCCTGGGGACCCGGGTCCAGTTTCACACGCACCACCTTGGAAATTACCCTAAACACCTCCTTCCAGTACTCCCCTAGCTTTGGACAGGACCAAAACATATGAACGTGATTCGCGGGCCACCCCCCCGCAACACTCACACACATCCTCTACTTCTTCAAAAAAATCGGCTCAGCCTCGCCCTCGTGAGGTGCGCTCTATATACCACCTTCAGCTGTATCAGCCCCAACCTCGCACATGAGATGGAGGCATTCACTCTCCAGAGCACCTCACACCAGACCCCCTCCTCTATAACCTCTCCCAGCTCTTCCTCCCACTTTGCTTTGATCCCTTCTAGTGGTGCCTTATCCTCTTCCAGAATATCTCCGTACACCGCTGACACTGCCCCCTTCTCCAGTCCCCTTGTCGTCAACACCTCCTCCAGCAATGTGGAGGCTGGTTCCTCTGGGAAGCTCTGTATCTCCTTCCTGACAAAATCCCGAACCTGCATGTACCTAAACACTTCTCCCTGCTCTAGCCCATACTTCGCTTCCAGCTCACTCAATCCTGCAAACCGACCCCGAAGAAACAAATCTTTTAGCGTCTTAATCCCCTTCTTTTCCCATTTCCGAAAACTTCCATCCCACCTCCCTGGCTCAAATCTGTGGTTCCCCCGAATCGGCATTTCCCTTGACCCTAAACCCAACCCGAAGTGTTGGCGAAACTGCCTCCAGATTTTCAATGAAGCTATTATTACCGGACTCCCTGAATATCTCCCCGGAGCTATCGGGAGCGGCGCTGTTGCAAGTGCCTTCAGCCCAAACCCCCTGCCTACCTTCCCCTCTGTAGCAGCACCTTTCTCAGATTTCTGGCGTGCCCTGCTCGCCCTGGTGAGAGACTGTGACTGCCAGGCCGTTTCGGCCACTGAACATTTGAACCTGCAAATGAGAGACGCGTTTGTTATGGGCATAGGGTGTGACTACATCTGCCAGCGCCTTGGAAGGGCCTCTTGATCTCGCTGCGACCAAGAAACTAGCGCTCTCGGTCACGGTCGCCTCACGCAACGTACAGGCTTATGCCCCCGACCGGACGGCGCACCCCCATGTGCATCGTGGACCACGCCAGCGGCCACCCCATCGTGGACCCCATCAGTGACCGCCCTCAGCCAACCCCACGCCTGCGTCGCGCGGCAGCCAACCAACCCTGGGGGACCCAAGTGCTACTTCTGCGGACAGACAAAACACCCCCGGCAGCGCATCCCGGCACGGAGTGCGCTCTGCAAGGCCTGTGGCAAGAAGGGACATTTTGCTGCAGTGTGCCAGACCCGCTCAATCGCCGCTATTGTCCCGGCACCCCCCACGTGCGGCCAGTGGGCGCCGCCATCTTCCTCTCCTCAGACCACGTGCAGCCCATGGGCGCTACCATCTTGCTCCATTCACAACACGTGCGGACCGTGGGCGCCGCCATCTTGCTTGCCTCAGAACTAATGGGCACCGCCATCTTGCCTGCCCCAGGACACATGCGGCCCGTGGGTGCCGCCATCTTACCCCTCTCAGGATCCCTGCCCGTCGGGCACCTCATCGGGCCGCTCATCACCTGCAACCGCCGACGACCAGCCGCGTCTCGCCTCGGTCACGATCGACCAGTCTCGACCGCACAACCTCGCGACCGCTTCGACAAAGGTGATGGTCGACGGGCACGAGATATCCTGCTCCCTCGCGGTACACCCCATTAACCAAAGAATCTCCCTGGCTTCCGGATCCCACTCCGGTGCGATCCGGGGGGACAGCATCGCCACCCTCACCGTCCAGGGCGTACAGTTCAGCGGCTTCCGGCTCTACGTCCTCCCCAACCTCTGCGCTACCTTGGTACTTGGCCTGGACTTCCAGTGCAACCTCCAGAGCCTAACTCTACCACCACTTACTGTTTGCGGCCTCGCGACCCATAAGGTCGACCCGCCTTCCCTGTTTGCAAACCTCACCCCGGATTGCAAACCCGTCGCCACCAGTAGCAGACGGTACAGCGCCCAGGACAGGACCTTCATCAGGTCTGAGGTCCAGCGGCTGCCGCGGGAAGGTATCATCAAGGCCAGCAGCAGCCCCTGGGGAGCCCAAGTGGTAGTGGTGAAAATCGGGGAGAAAAACAGGATGGTCGTTGACTACAGTCAGACCACCAATCGGTACACGCAGCTCGACGCGTACCCCCTCCCACGCATATCTGATATGGTCAATCAGATTGCACAGTACCGGGTCTTCTCTCCAGTGGACCTGAAATCTGCCTACCACCAGCTCCCCATTGTCAAGGCGGACTGCCCATACACTGCGTTTGAAGCAGGCGGCCGCCTTTACCATTTCCTTAGGGTTCCCTTCGGCGTCACCAACGGGGTCTCGGTCTTCCAACGGGAGATGGACCGAATGGTTGACCGGTACGGGCTGCGCGTCACTTTCCCGTACCTGGACAACGTCACCATCTGCGGCCACGACCAGCAGGACCACGACGCTAATCTTTCCAAATTTCTCCACACCGCCACACTCCTCAACCTAACTTACAACAAGGAGAAGTGTGTGTTCAGCACGAACCGATTAGCCATCATTATCTTTGTGGTTCAGAACAGAGTTCTAGCGCCCGACCCCGATCGCATGCTCCCCTTCATGGAACACCCCCTCCCGCACTGCCCCAAGGCCCTCAAACGATGCCTGGGGTTCTTTTCGTATTACGCCCAGTGGGTCCCAAACTATGCGGACAAGGCCCGCCCACTCATTCAATCCCCCGTTTTCCCCCTGACGGCCGAGGCTCACCAGGCCTTCAACCGTATCAAAGCCGACATCGCCAAGGCCGCGATGCACGCGATCGACGAGATACTCCCCTTCCAAGTCGAGAGCGATGCATCAGACATCGCTCTGGCCGCCACCCTCAACCAGGCAGGCAGGCCCGTGGTATTCTTTTCCCACTCCCTCCATGCCTCCGAAATTCGGCACTCCTCCATTGAAAAGGAGACCCAGGCGATCGTTGAAGCTGTGAGACATTGGAGGCATTACCTGGCCGGCAGGAGATTCACTCTCCTCACTGACCAATGGTCGATTGCCTTCATGTTTAACAACACACAGCAGGGTAAGACCAAAAATGATAAAATATTGAGGTGGAGGATCGAGCTCTCCACCTTTAATTACGAGATTTTGTATCGCCCTCGGTAAGCTCAGCGAGCCCCCCGATGCCCTGTCCTGAGGTAAATGTGCCAGCACACAAGTGGGCCGACTTCGGACCCTGCATGACGATCTCCGTCACCCGGGAGTCACCCACTTTTAACACTTCATCAAGGCCCGCAATCTGCCCTACTCCATCGAGGAAGTCAGGGCAATCACCAGGGACTGCCAGGTCTGCATGGAGTGTAAACCGCACTTCTACTGGCCAGACCGTGCGCGCCTGGTGAAGGCCTCCCGCCCCTTTGAACGCCTCAGCGTAGACTTCAAAGGGCCCCTCTCCTCCACCGACTGCAACACGTACTTTCTTAATGTGGTCTTCGAGTATTCCCGATTCCCCTTCGCCGTCCCATGCCCCGATATGACGTCTGCCACCGTCATCAAAGCCCTCAACACCATCTTTGCTCTGTTCGGCTTCCCCGCCGAGGTCCACAGCGACTGGGGATCCTCATTTATGAGCGAGGTCTGTACCTGCTCAACAGGGGCATTGCCTCGAGCAGGACGACCAGCTACAACCTCAGGGGAAACGGGCAGGTGGAGCGGGAGAATGGGACGGTCTGGAGGGCCGTCCAGCTGGCCCTACGGTCCAGAAATCTCCCGGCCTCCTGCTGGCAGGAGGTCCTCCCCGACGCACTTCACTCCATTCGGTCGCTCCTGTGCACCGTGACCAACGAAACCCCCAATGAACGACTCTTTGCCTTTCCCCAGGACGTCCACCTCCAGGGTTTCGCTCCCAACGTGACTGGCAGCTCAAGGACCCATTCTCCTCTGCAAGCACGTGTGGCTCCACTCAGGGGACCATTGGTTGAGAGAGTACAGCTACTCCATGCGAACCCGCAGTACGCCTACTTAGCGTACCCCGACGGCCGCCAAGGCACCGTCTCCCTCAGGGATCTGGCACCAGCTGGGTCCCCACACACCCACCCCCTGCCCCGGCGTCACCCTCCTCTCCCCGGTGCACCCCACTGCAGACCCAGCTCCAGGACAATCCGTCCTCCCCTTGCTCCCACCCGGGGATGAAGAGGATTGCGACACGCTCCCGGAGTCACCAAAGACCAAGCCGACGCCTGAGTCGCCACCAGCACTGCGGCGCTCTCAACGAAAGCTCAAGGCGCCCGATCGTCTAAATTTGTAACATTCTCTGTAATTTTAAAACCAATCTGTATGTAAATAGTTTTCCACCCCCCCCGCTGGACTCATTTTTAACAGGGGGTGAATGTGGTAGTCACCACTGTTGTATTATATTGTATATATGGGTATTACGATAAGGCCCCTGTACTACAGGTACGGGGATAGATCCCTGCCTGCTGGCTCCGCCCATGAGGCGGAGTATAAATGTGTGCCCTCTCCGAACATAGCCATTTCGAATTGATAGTGCATCAACGTGTCAGTGCGGAGATGGTTGCAGGGAGAGGTTAGAGACAGAGATTCAGCACTGCAGCCTAGCCCCCCACCCTCATTCCTTTTACTGCTCAAGAGGGCGGAGTAGTAAATTTACCCTCAAGGTGCCTCTTCAGAACAATGAGACATTTCACAATTTCCTTTGGCGTGCTGAAAGGACCCAGTACTCACTTTCTGAAGTCTGTCAGCATTTTCAGTAGATCTTCATCCAATAGCTTATTGCTGTCCTGTTTGTAAAAAGGCGAGAACTTTCCACTTGTATCGATGGAGCCTTCACTGTCCTTAAACACAGGTCTGTGAGAATGAAAAACAAAGGTTACCAGAGTGAATTCTACCTTTAACTGTACCTGAAACGTAATTTCAAAACATTGGATGGGATCTTCCATCCCTTCCTGCAGGTGGGACTTTTCCAGTCCCGCCGGAGGCAATCCCCCACGGCGTGTTCCCGGGCGGAGGGATGGGCCAGCCACGCAAGACACTGAAGGCATCGACGGGACCAGAAGATCCCACTAGCGGCCAATGGGCATCCAAAGGGGGCAAAAAGACTGGACATAAATGCAAGTATTTTCCTTCTTATAGTAAGAAATGGCTCGAAATAGAATCTGGGGAGAGAGTCACATTAGTCTTGATTTAAGGGCTGGCACTACAGTGCAGCACCGAGGGAATGGCACATAATTGGAGGTGTTGGAAATGTAATGTTAACCCAAGGCCTTGTACAAAGGTTTAAAAGGAAGCTAAAGATCCCAACTCAGTATTTTCCAGAAGTACTCCCAGTGTCCACGTCAGTGTCCCCTCTCAACCAGCATTAATAAAAAGTGATTGGCTGGACATTTGAACCATCTATTATTTACACAAATTAGCTGCTGCCAATTCCCCACAAAACTGTACCTGAAAAGTAAGTCACTGGATATGACATTCACTGGGACAGCCTCGGAACATGGAAAGGTGCTATACTGGTACGAGTTCCTGTTCCAAAAAGGCACTTTGAGAGGGCAGTTTTACGCAATCTTTAGCTTATAGATATTTCAGAAAAAAATGTCCAACTACAATTGGTTGCAATGCATAAACACTGACCTCGCAGCCCAAGCAAAGGCCATTTTGTATCCTCCAAGTCTGCTGCATATCTGCTTGGCAGCTTTAAGCACTTTCTGAGTAGCCTGTACATGGAGTAGATGGAGAGGAATATATCAATACAATGTTGGAAACAAGTCAAACTCAGGTATCCACTTGAACCCCTACAGTATCATGGACAATGTATTCACATCAAACTTCTACATCATTTACATTTAATATTAGTTTATTATATACTAATAGACCTCCAATGGCATTGCTCGGTAAATCCAATGATCAGGACGTACGTAAGCTCAGTTAGGCTATGCTATGTAACACACAATAAAAGATTCTGAAACTTAGATGAGATGTCTACCTTGAAGGCCAAAACGTCTAAGGAAATTGTTATGAAGCGAACAAGGAGTGAGTCTGTCAGAGCTTCATCCCTCTTCAGTCAAATCATTTCGTACAATGAAAGCCCCTTACAAGTTTCCAGTTGCTGGTCAGAATGCAGCACAAAATCCTTGACTCACTAAAACTTTTCTCTCCAAATAAAATGCACGTTTGCTGAAGTCAGTCGAAGGCTGCAAATATTCGGATTCCTGGATCCGTGAAAAACTTTTATGGTGAAGGGAGGGATAAATTTTATGAATGGATGCAGCTGACAGGAAGCCTCAACCCACCAGCATCTATATCGGGAATAGTGGAAATTGAACATCTGTTTTCCAACATACAAGGGCTGGCCGTGAGGTCCTCTGATGGTGATTACTTTCTATCAATCCCAGTGTTGAACATATTCAGTGGCTGAACAGCCACTGCCCTCGCAAGCAGAGAATTCCATAGATACACCAACGCACTGAGTGAAGAAATTCCTCCTCATCGCAGTGCTGAATGGCCTGCCCTTTATTCCGAGACCGTGTTCCCTGGACACCCTCCCCAGCCAGGGGAAATATCCTTCCTGCTTCTACCCCTTTGAGGCCTGTAGAAAATGTTGTATGTTTGAATGAGATTACCTCTCATTCTTCTAAACTCCAGAAAATAAAGGCTCAGTCTACTTAATCTTCCCTCATTGATAATCCCTCCATCCCAGGAATTAATTTAGTGAACCTGCACTCGCTCTGTGGCAAGTATATCTTTCCTTCGATAAGGAGACCAAAACTGCACACAATATTCCAGTTGCCATCTCATCAAGGCTCTATATCATTGCAACAAGACTTGCTGCCTCCTGTACTCAAATCCTGGGCACGATTCTCCGACCCCCCGCCGGGTCGGAGAATCGCCGGGGGCTGGCGTGAATCCCGCACCCGGCGTGTCCCGAATTCTCCGCCACCAGAGAATCGGCGGGGGCGGGAATCGCGCCGCGCCGGTCGGCGGGCTACCCCCGGCGATTCTCCGGCCCGCGATGGGCCGTAGTCCCGCCGTTGTCAACCCTCGCCAGCCGGCGTGGATTGAACCACCTACCGTACCGGCGGGAGCAGACAGCGCGGGCGGGCTCCAGGATCCTGGGGGGGCGCGGGGCGATCTGGCCCTGGGGGGTTCCCCCACAGTGGCCTGGCCCATGATCGGGGCCCACCAATCGGCGGGCGGGCCTCTGCCGTGGGGGCACTCTTTTTCTTACGCCTTCGCCATGGTCTCCACTATGGTGGAGGCGGAAGAGACCCCCTCCACTGCGCATGCGCGGGGATGCCGCGAGAGTCCGCTGATGCTCCCACGCATGCGCGCCCGCCGAAGTACCTTCGCCGCCGGCTGGCGTGGCGCCAAAGGCCATTTCCGCCAGCCAGCGGGGCGGAAATCACTCCGGCGTGGGCCTAGCCCCTCAAGGTGAGGGCTTGGCCCCTAAAGGTGCGGAGAATTCTGCACCTTTGGGGCGGCCCGACGGCAGAGTGGTTCCCGCCACTCCATTATGCCGGAACCCCCCGCCCCGCCGGGTGGGGGAGAATCCCGGCCCCTTTTGTAAAAAAGGTCAAATTTGCCAAAATCTTGATCTGTGATGAATGTAGGAATTTCAGATATATTGGGCACGATTCAACAAAAAAAAAAATTCCGATTTTGGGTGCATTCAGCAGGGTGTTTCCCGTTGGCTCAAGGGCTTAGAAACACCCCGCTTTCCAACGGTACTTTGCCATTTTTCTTGGCCTCAGTGAGTCAACCTCTGCTGAAGCCGCAATTAAGAGTAATCTCCGACTGGCAAGCCCAGCAGGAAAGTCTCCTCGCAGATCGGGACGCCATTTTGTCTTTCTGCCCAGTTCTCCTGCCACCCCCCCACCTTCAGCCCCCAATTTGTGCCTCACCCCCAACCTCCGAGGGGACACCGGGAACACCCCCTTCACCCCAACACACCCAGCTCTACCTGGTAAGGCCCACCAGACCTGATACGTGGCAGTGCCAAACTGGCACCAGGCACCCTTGCAGTGCGCCTGCCACCCTGATAGGGCCACCCGGACACTCCAAGATGGGTGTGATTTGAATGGAGATAAAGATAGCAGTTAAGGGTTATTATTTCATTGCATTGATAAGTATTGTTTAACTGGTAATTGAAAGCTACTGGGCGGGATTCTCCGTTGGCTGACACCCAAACGCGATTGGGTGGAGAATAGGTTCTGACGCTAAAATTGCAGCGGGTGCCGATTTGACTCCAAATCATAATTCACCATCACCTCGACAACGGAGTCAATGCGGTCCAGAACACATGCACAGTAAACACCGTTTGCATTTCTTTAGCGGGCCCAACCTGGCATTCTCCGGGGCCTCCGTGATGTTCCGCTTCCGATGGGCTGAGTTCCCAACAGTGCGGTTCACTTGTGCTTTTAAAAATCGTGAAACCAGTGTTATGGCCGCTGAAGAAGAGTGATAGGGCATGGAATGTGTCATGCAGCTGCACACGCCGCTAACAGCTCACGGTGAACTTAGGGCCATGGGTTGTATCCCCAGGGCACACCCCTAGGTACCCTCGGGCCGACCCGTCAGCTGTATAGGCGCGCTCCAACACAACCGGTGCCATCTTGTTGGCTGTGTGAGGGGGGATTGTAATGTGTATATGCGGCTGTAGTTTGTCAGCCTCTTGAGTATCAATCACCAACCCAGCGAATCCCACACCGTTTCCCATTGGAATCGATTGTGTTCCACGTGGTGCCGGTGCTAGCCCCTCCACAGTTGCTGAACCAATCCAGGTTCGGCACTAGTTTTGCTGTCGTGAAATTCCACAAATTCTGCGTCGGTCCACACTCAGTCTCAGAAATGGAGAACACACCCAATTGTCTTTATGATGTTAAAATTAGTAATACTGTGCTAATAATAAAGTTGGTTTTAATATACCATATCCCTATTTATGCATGGAATCATTTCTGGAGCGAAGTATCCTTTCCTCACAGTCTTACAAATTAAAATAAAATATTGAGGTTTCTGTCCAGTCTCCGAGCAAATGTTGGAGTCCAGGATCGTCATAGGTGAAAGAGTTAGATTTTAAGAATCATCTTAAAGGAAGAGAGAGAGAGAGGGAGCAAGCATGAAAAGAAGAGGGAGAGAGGTGGAGAGATGTAGGGAGGGAATTCCAGAGCTTAGGGCCCTTTCAGGCAGTAGCACGATCACCAATGGTGGTGTAATTAAAATTGTGGATGCTGAAGAAGCCAGAATTGGAGGAGCACCTACAGCGGGGAGGCCTCAGAGGGAATTGAAAATTCAGGTAAACTCTGAATCACAACATCGCTCATAGCATCCAATCTATAGGTCTGCAATGCCATGGAGCAAGATTACCTGCTTCTTGACATATTATATAAGAACATAAGAACATAAGAACTAGGAGCAGGAGTAGGCCATCTGGCCCCTCGAGCCTGCTCCACCATTCAATGAGATCACGGCTGATCTTTTGTGGACTCAGTTCCACTTTCCGGCCCGAACATCATAACCCTTAATCCCTTTATTCTTTAAAAAACTATCTATCTTTATCTTAAAAACAGTTCATGAAGGAGCCTCGACTGCTTCACTGGGCAAGGAATTCCATAGATTCACAACCCTTTGGGTGAAGAAGTTCCTCGTAAAATTCAGTCCTAAATCTACTTCCCCTTATTTTGAGGCTGTGCCCCTAGTTCTGCTTTCACCCGCCAGTGCAAACAACCTGCCCGCATCTATCCTATCTATTCCCTTCATAATCTTATATGTTTCTATAAGATCCCCCCTCATCCTTCTAAATTCCAACAAGTACAGTCCCAGTCTACTCAACCTCTCCTCGTAATCCAACCCCCTTCAGCTCTGGGATTAACCTAGTGAATCTCCTCTGCACACCCTCCAGTGCCAGTACGTCCTTTCTCAAGTAAGGAGACCAAAACTGAACACAATACTCCAGGTGTGGCCTCACTAACACCGTATACAACTGCAGCATAACCTCCCTAGTCTTAAACTCCATCCCTCTAGCAATGAAGGACAAAATGCCATTTGCCTTCTTAATCACCTGTTGCACCTGTAAACCAACTTTTTGCGACTCATGCACTAGCACACCCAGGTCTCTCTGCACAGCAGCATGTTTTAATATTTTATCATTTAAATAATAATCCCTTTTGCTGTTATTCCTACCAAAATGGATAATCTCACATTTGTCAACATTGTATTCCATCTGCCAGACCCTAGCCCATTCACTTAGCCTATCCAAATCCCTCTGCAGACTTCCAGCATCCTCTGCACTTTTTGCTTTACCACTTATCTGAGTGTCGTCTGCAAACTTGGACACATTGCCCTTGGTCCCCAACTCCAAATCATCTATGTAATTGTGAACAGTTGTGGGCCCAACACTGATCCCTAGGGACACCACTAGCTACTGATTGCCAACCAGAGAAACACCCATTAATCCCCCTCTTTGCTTTCTATTAATTAACCAATCCTCTATCCATGCTACTACTTTCCCCTTAATGCCATGCATCTTTATCTTATGCAGTAACCTTTTGTGTGGCACCTTGTCAAAGGCTTTCTGGAAATCCAGATATACCACATCCATTGGCTCCCCGTTATCTACCGCACTGTTAATGTCCTCAAAAAATTCCACTAAATTAGTGAGGCAAGCCCTGCCCTTTATGAACCCATGCTGCGTCTGCCCAATGGGACAATTTCCACCTGATGCCTCGCTATTTCTTCCTTGATGATAGATTCCAGCATCTTCCCGACTACCGAAGTTAAGCTCACTGGCCTATAATTACCCGCTTTCTGCCTAACTCCTTTTTTAAACAGTGGTGTCATGTTTGCTAATTTCCAATCCGCCGGGACCACCCCAGAGTCTAGTGAAGTTTGGTAAATTATCACTAGTGCATTTGCAATTTCCCTCGCCATCTCTTTTAGCACTCTGGGATGCATTCCATCAGGTCCAGGAGACTTGTCTACCTTTAGACCCATTAGCTTGCCCATCACTACTTCCTTGGTGATAACAATCCTCTCAAGGTTCTCACCTGTCATAGCCTCATTTTCATCAGTCACTGGCATGCTATTTGCGTCTTCCACTGTGAAGACCGACCCAAAAAACCTGTTCAGTTCCTCATCTCCCATTATTAAATCTCCCTTCTCATCCTCTAAAGGACCAATATTTACCTTAGCCACTCTTTTCTGTTTTATATATTTGTAGAAACATTTACTATCTGTTTTTATATTCTGAGCAAGTTTACTCTCATAATCTATCTTACTCTTCTTTATAGCTTTTTTAATAGCTTTCTGTTGCCCCCTAAAGATTTCCCAGTCCTCTAGTCTCCCACTGATCTTTGCTACTTTGTATGTTTTTTCCTTCAATTTGATACTCTCCCTTATTTCCTTAGATATCCACGGTCGATTTCCCCTCTTTTTACCGTCCTTCCTTTTTGTTGGTATAAACCTTTGCTGAGCACTGTGAAAAATCACTTGGAAGGTTCTCCACTGGTCCTCAACTGTTTCACTATAAAGTCTTTGCTCCCAGTCTACCTTAGCTAGTTCTTCTCTCATCCCATTGTAATCTCCTTCGTTTAAGCACAAAACACTAGTGCTTGGTTTTACCTTCTCACCCTCCATATGTCCTATACTATAACGTGAATCCACTTCTGAAGTTATTCATTGGCTGTAAAGCACTTTGGGATGTTCCAGGGTCATGAAAGGAGCTATAAAAATTAAAATCTTTCTTTCTATAATCAAGGCACCATTTATAGAGCCATGTTCCAGGCATACAGATAACCATAACTTGAAACACCAAAACAATATTAAGTGCATACCTCCCATTTAATATTTCATTCTCAATGCTCATGTTTTCACAGGATACCTTCATGACAGAACAAGCTCAGTTACATCTCTACACAGATTGTGAACAAATGAAGAGGCACCTTTAAAGAGTTAAGCACTTTCCATATCTTGACCAAACAAAGACAGAAATTAGAGCAATATGGGAATGGGATGAGGCCATTCAGCCCCTTGAGCCTGCTATGCCTTTCAATAGGATCATGGCTGATCCGGACCTCAGTTCTATACCTCTCGATACTGTTATCTAACTACAATTTATCAAACTAAATCCTGATTGTCCCAATTGACTCCATCTTCAGCCTTAAGGAGAAAATTCCAGATTTCCGCAATCCTTTGTGCAAGACCCTGCTTCCTGGTCCTACCGCTGAAGAGTCTATTTCTAATTGTAAAATTGCCCTCCCTTGTTCTCACCTTTCCCCATCCGAGAAGTAGCTTCGCGCTACGACAGTATTAAAGCTTTTTAACATTTGAAAATATACACCGTCTCATAGAAGGGTGAATAAATGGAGCATTAAGTAATTAGCAAAGGATTTGTCTATCTGACAGAGGAGTCGAGGAGGTGCAGCCTTCTCAAGTACCTTGTTTGTATCTGAACTTTTTATATATGGTTCAGCACACTGAGCAATCCCTCCTTGCAACACTTTCTCCACTCGCGCAACCAGAAAGATATCTGGATGAGGGGCAGTCACTGAAAAGATCCCCTGCAACAAAAAAAAAAGCACATACACATTTAAAAACATTAGGACCAAAGTGATGACAACTGCTCACTGAGTGCAATGGGAGTGCACCTCCACGATCTTCAACCAAGGGATTTATTTTGTAAAATCACACAGCATTGAAGGGGGCCATTTGCCCCATCATGTTTGAGCTGCCATTTTTGAAAGAGCTACCAATGAACCCCACTCCCTGCTCTTTCCCCTTCACCCTGCAAATAGTCCCCTTGAAAACCAAAGACAAGCATTATCGAAGGTGAAGAATAAAAGCAATTGGGAGAAATTAGGGGTGGTCAGCACTGTTGCCTCACAGCGCCAGACACCGGGTTCAATTCCGAACTCGGGTGACTGTCTCTGTGGAGTTTGCACTTTCTCCCCGTGTCTGCATGGGTTTCTTCCGGGTGCTCCGGTTTCCTCCCACAGTCCACCTGACCTTGAATGCGTGTCCCCTCGTAACTGACCCTTCAAGAGGAACAGCTGTTCCCTATCCACCCTGTCCATACCGCTCATAATCTTGTACACCCCGATCAGGTCACCCCTCAGTCTTCTCTCCTCCAAAAAAAACAACCCAAGCCTATCCAATCTCTCTTGATAAATTAAATGTTCCATCCCAGGCAGCATCCTGGTGAATCGCCTCTGCACCCCCCCCAGTGCAATCACATCCTTCCTATAATGTGGCGACCAGAATTACATGCAGTACTCCAGCTGTGGCCTCACCAAAGTTCTATACAGCTCCAACATGACCTTGCTGCCTTTGTAATTTATGCCTCGATCGATAAAGGCAAGTATTCTATAAAATATCCCTTTTTCACCACCCTATTAACCAGAGAGCCTTTATAACAGTCCAAAGTGGATATTAATTGATTCAGTGCCCACTCTCAATGTAACCTCATCTAGTACAGGCCAAGTCTGGTCCCGAGTGTCTTCCCTGGGCCTGAACATTCAGGAGAAAAATGTAAAATGCATCTTTAATGGTAAAAGAATTAAGGCTGTTGAGTTGAAAAGCTGACCATTATTTTGGGCAATAAACCTGATGCTGTCTCAGGAATCCTACCTGTTTTGGGTAGCGAAGAAATCTCTCAGCGACTCCTTTAAGACGACTGTCATTATCAGTGACAGAGTTTGCACTTGTTCCGTCATTTCCAGCTCCACCCTCGCAGCTTCCCAGTAACATCTGCCGGACAGCTTGAGGGTTCAGGTCCACGTGAAAATCTTCCGAGATCTTACAGTTAGCTTTTGTGTCAAACAGCCCAAGGGTCACAAAGAAAGGTTCAACCTGGTAATCAGACACAAGGTCACGGTGAAATCAGGAATGTGGCCTGTCAACAATGTAAGTTAATCTTTTTGATGGATTCTTTTAACTGTGGACTGTATTTGCATCCACACAGAATAATAGTGTCCCTATTTGAACATTACTGTACACAGTCTCTATTGTTCCAATGCACCTAGGATTATGTTGACTGCAATCCGCTAGTACCTACAAGACAGATCACCTGCAGGCTACTGTCCATTACTAACTGTTTTGTTTAAGCTATGCCAGCAAAGAAGTACTTGCATTTGTGGTGAATGTAAAATTACTGATAATTCACCAGTGCACTGTGTTATGTTATTAACTCTGTGGGCTCTACCTATGGGCCATTGTGTGGCTTCCCCCACAGGGGATATGTTGGGGCATGTACGGGCTCCGCCCATGGCTCCATCCCCTTTACAGGAAGTATAAGAGCTGCTGACCTGCGGGGCCGCCTTCAGTGTTGTACCGGTCACAGGCAGGCTCAGTTCTAAGCTGATTAAAACCACGGTTTACTTCTCCACGTGTCTTCGAGGGAATTGATGGTCGCATCAGCATTTTTTTGTTTTTTTAGAATAAATTTAGAGTATCCAATTCTCTTTTCCAATTAAGGGGCAGTTTAGCGTGGTCAATCCACCTAACCTGTACATCTTTTGGGTTGTGGGGGTGAGGCCCACGCAGACATGGGGAGAATGTGCAAATTCCACACGGACAGTGATCCAGGGCCAGGATCGCACCTGGGAACTAGGGCGCTGAGAGGCAGCGATGCTAACCACTGCGCCACCATGCTACCCACGAAATACTTGCGTTTATAACAATTTTAATAATCTCAGGACAACCCAAAAGTGCTTCACAGCCAATGAAGTACACTTAAAATGCAGTCACTGTTGCAGTGTAGAGATTGAGGTAACTATTTTGTGTACACGAAGCTATGTGATGGTGAGCAGGTAATCAACTCGGTAACGTTGTTTGAGGACTAAATATTGGCCAGGACACCAGGGAGAAGTTCCCTGTTCTGCTTTAAAGTAGTTTAATTGATCCCATGAAGAAGAAAAATAAAGTGTAATGCCTTTTCGGAAAGGCAGCACCACTGACAGTGCAGCACTGCCACTCTATACACTTGAACGTCGGTCAAGATTATGTGCTCAAAATTCTTGAGTGGGGACTTAAACCCTGGGTCCCACCCCTAGCGGCAGAGGTGGCCCGCCATTGACAAAAACGGAATCTTCCAGTCCCGCCACTGTCAATGAGGATTCCCATTGTTCGCTCCCTCCGTCCAGAAATCAAGATCCTGTCGGCGGGAATGGCCAGAAAACCCCACCCCTTGACCTCTTGACTCAGAGTCGAAAAGAGCTACCACTGAGGACTGGGTATGTCAACAGCATGGCAAAGACAATACCTTATACTTACCTTCAAGGTAGAAGAATAACGAAAATTCAAGAAAAAGTGGTTATGCCCAGGGCCTAGCGGGAACGATGAGCAGGATAAGTAAAGAAGTAGCGCTGGAGATTTATAGATTTAAAATTGACAAATCCCCTGGACCTGATGGGTTTTCATCGTAGGGCTTTAAAAGAGGTAGGCACAGAAGTAGTGGATTGGTTTTAATTTCCCAGAATTTCATTGATGTTAGAATAGTCTCCATGAATTGGAAGGTAACAAACATAATCCGAATATTGGACAAAGCAGCAGCGAATACAGGGAACTCTTGGCCGGTTAGTCTGTCATCAATGGTCAAGAAAATGCTAGATTCAAGGGTATATGGGCTGTGTTAACAGAACACTTAGAAATTCAGAATGAGAGTAGACAGAATCAACACAGATTTATGAAAGGGAAATGATGTTTAACAAACTTCTTGAGATTTTTTACATTGTAACCAGCAGGATAGGCTGCAGAGTGGGTGCAATGGATATGATGTAGCTGGACTTTAAAAAAAGAAAACACTCGATAAGGTGCCACATAAGAGGTATTTACACAAAATTAGGATTTATAGGATAGCTTCATTGATGCAACCTGGTCCCATAATTTAAATAAAAGTAAATTACGTAGAATGCTGGAATCTGAAACAAACACAGAAAATTCTGGACAATCTCAGCAGGTCTGACAGAATCTGTGGAGAGAAAAGGGAGCTAAAGTTTTGACTGGAGGACTCGTAGTCAAAGCTTTGACAAAGAGTCAGACAGACATGAAATGCTAGCTCCCTTTCGTCTCCACAGAGTCTTTCAGGCCTGCTGAGATTGTCCAATATTTTCTGATTTGTCTCATAATTTAATTCTTTTTACCCCGAGAAAGATGAGATGATTTACTCTATTGTTTTAACCTCCATCAGCAGCGATCAGTTGAAAGACACTTGAAACCAAGTGTGACTTAACATTTGTAGCATCAGCCAACGTAACTCCCCGACCAACTGCGGAACAATTTGCTGGCTCCAAATAATAATTGAGATTACAGAATTAGTGAGATAAAAATTGACAGTTCGTCTCAAAAACTGTGGCAATAACTGTGACTGCTCGGTTTTATAGTAATCCAGCTTTTGCATGTAGGCACAGTCATTCTTTAAATTCTTTAATGAATGTCACCAATACAGTGGACCTATTCTACTCAGGTTTAATTGTGGGAGTCTTGAAGTTGTTTTCCAACAAATGGCATTGGGTTTGAAAGTTTTGCATACACAGATTGACAATGGTTCAGACTTGATCCATCCAGTCACTGTAGAGCACCAGAATTTCTGGATTCTATTGTAAAATCAGACCAGAAGCAGAGAACATCTTGCTAACACTGTATGCAGGAATGTAAGAGCCAGGGTAGACCATTCAGCCCCTTGAAACTGTTCTACAATAATATTAGGTCATGCCTTTTTTATTTGTTCTTTGAGTGAAGGTAACCACATTCACCACCTGGGGTGATGGCTAGGATTCCATTGGGTGGGTAGTTACTGCTATGGCTGATCTGTCCCTCGAAGGTGCTGCCACAAATCAGACAGGATATTGCAGACAATTGAGCTTTGGATGTGTTGCTGGCTCAGGATTTCCTCCCCTTGCGTTTCCCCCCTGCCTTTGATCTGCGCTTGCTTTCGAAGGAGGCCCCATTGATCTTTATTTGGTTCTAGGCATGTTTAGTGATCCTGGGCAAGCTACCCCCAGGATTTGGAGTTGATATCAAAACTCCTAAGTGAAGCCTTCAGAGTGTCCTTTCAGCATTTCCTTTGATCGCCATGAAAGCACAGCCCAGATCTAGCTCTTCACAGAAGATTGGTGAGTGAGTGTCAGGCATTCTGGCCACATGACCAGCCCAACTCAGATATTTTCTTTAAATATAAATTTAGAGCACCCAATTCTTTTTTTCCAATTAAGGGGCAATTTAGTGTGGCCAGTTCACCTACACTGCACATCTTTGGATTGTGGGAGTGAGACCCACACAGACACGGGGAGAATGTGCAAACTCCACACGGACAGTGACTCGGAGCCAGGATCAAACCTGGGTCCTCGGCGCGTGAGGCAGCAGTGCTAACCACTGAGCCACCGTGCCGCCTGCTCAACTCAGTTGTGACTGTATCTCAATATGGTGTGAATACCCGACATGCCAGCTCGGGTGAGCTTCTCAGTGCCTGGTATTTTGTCCTGCCATCTGATCTCCAGAAGCCTAGGCCTCAACAAGTCACTAAAGATGTCCTGGTCATCCACTGAATTGGGATCTGTCTCCAGCCGTCTAGACCCGTCTTGCCACTGGACCAAGGTAAGTCAGGACGAGAGAGTGAGGTTGATGATGCACAACTCTCCTCCACTATAATCGAATTCACAAGTCATGCTCGTCATCCTTCAGTCATAATCAGCTGTACCTCATGTCCATTTTCCTGCCTTTGATCCATATCCCTCAATATCCTCGCTGAACAAAAATCTGTTGACCTCTGTCAGGAACATTTCAATTGTCCCATCATTTACAGTTTCTCAGTTCCAGATTTCAACATCTGATTTGAGGGGCTGGTTTAGCACACTGGGCTAAATAGCTGGCTTTTAAAGCAGACCAAGGCAGGCCAGCAGCACGGATCAATTCCTGTACCAGCCTCTCCGAACAGGCGGCGGAATGTGGCGACTAGGGGCTTTTCACAGTAACTTCATTGAAGCCTACTTGTGACAATAAGCGATTTTCATTTCATTTCATTTTTTCAACAATATTATCTTGTATGTATATAGCGCGCTTAAATCAACCCAAGACACCTCACGGGAGCATTACAACCCATACACTCACATCAAGCCACACAAAGAAATATTAGAACGGGTGGTCAAAGAGGTGGGTTTTATGTTGTGTCTTAAAGGAGTACCGAGAGGTAGGGAGGCGGGGTTTTAGTCAGGCTATTTGGGCCCAGGCAGCTGACAGCATGGCAACCAATGACCTCGCGATTGAAATCATAGATGCACAGGAGGACTGAATTGGAGGAGTGGAGATAAATCAGAGATTGTAGGGCTGATGGCAGGTACATAGGTAGGGAGGGGAAATCCCCATGGAGGGATGTGAAAATAAAGATGACAATCTTAAAATCGGGGCATTACTTAACTGAGAGCCAATGTCGGGCAGTGAAAATGAAGTGACCGTTGAACCAAACCCGGGGACCCAGGTGCGTGTTACGATGTGACGGCAGAATTGTGGATGAGCTCATGTTCATTGAGGGTGAAAGCAGAAAGCCGAGAAGGAGACTAAAGGAATAGTCAAGCTCAGAGGTAACAAATGCTACCAGATTCCCCTCCTGAATGGTTTGGATCTGATGTCCCTTTGTTCAGGATTCCTCCACCAGTGGAAATAGTTCCTCGCTGTCCTGTTTATTGAATCTTATCATAGAATAGAATCACAGAATCCCTGCAGTGCATAAGGAGGCCAATCAGCCCATTGAGTCTGCACCGACCCTTCGAAAGGGCATCCTGTCTAGGCTCAATCTCCAGACCTATCCTAGTAACCCCACACAACCTTTGGACACCATGGGGCAATTTAGTATGGCCAATCCACCGAACCTGCACATCTTTGGACTGTGGGAGGAAACCGGAGCGCCCGGAGGAAACCCATACAGACACGGGGAGAACGTGCAGACTCCACACAGTCACCCGAGGTCAGAATTGAACCCAGGTCACTGGCGCTGTGAGGCAGCAGTGCTAACCACTGTGCCAGCGTGCCACCCTGGAGTACTGGCCTCAGTTTTGATCTAGCTCTGAGAGAAGCTTTCGAAGTATGGAGGGATGAGGGTAAATAGCCACTGAGCTGATCCCTGCAGTTAAAAGGCTTACATTGTGGGGAGGCAATGGCGTGGTGGGAGTGTCACTGGACTAGCAATCCAGAGACCGGGGACCCAGGTTCGAATCCCATCAGGACAGATGGTGAAATTTGAATTTGATATAAATTCTGGAATTAAAATGATAATCTGGTTCGCTAATGTCCATTAGGGAAAGAAATCTGCTATCTTCACCTGGTCTGGCCTATATGTGACTCCAGATCCACAGCAATGTGGTTGACTCTATAAAAAAAAGCTACTCAGTTCAAGGACAATTAGGGATGGGCAATGAATGATGACCTTGCCTGCAATGACCACATTCCATGAAAGAATATTTAAAAAATAGAGAAGGATGACTTGGGGCTTTTCTTAGCTTTGAACAGAGGCAACAGAATGCAGTGATCACTTTCAGTCTCACTAGCAGTATAACGCAATCGGCAGTCAACTTAGGATCCATAACTGTCTTCGTCCGTCCATTCTACCATCATCAATTTGAAAGGGGGAATGATGAAGAGAACTAATTGAGATAAATAAGGTATTCCATGGCAGAGATGAGGCAAATCAGTCACACATCCTCAGGAAAAAAAAAATCAAAAGGCTCAGGTTAAAACTGGTGAACGACAATACAAGATGGCTGTCAGGAACCAAACTTGGAAAAGTCATTGTCAGATGACCTGACAGAAGGGAGCTAAGATGACACCCTTCACCTGTATTAAACTGGTTATCTTGTATAATGCTCTTCTTTTACTGTAGATGTAGCACGACAGGGCAAGCAGCCATACCGAGTGCTTCGATAATTCATGCAGGGTGGAGGGACAATTTTGACAGGCCAGGAGCACATTGTGATTATATTTCTGCAGCACTGCCAGACTGGGTATTTGCAGCAACAAAATCTCCACAGATCAAATCCACTAAAAATATCAATGGATGTAAATGAGAGTCAAATGTGTTAAACCCCATTCTATTTCAGTCTGGAAGTTTAAGGCGATAGTCACGGATTGAAATTCCATTATGAAAATCGCTTATTGTCACAAGTAGGCTTCAAATGAAGTTACTGTGAAAAGCCCCTAGTCGCCACATTCCGGCACCTGTTCGGGGAGGCTGTTACAGGAATTGAACCGTGCTGCTGGCCTACCTTGGTCTGCTTTCAAAGCCAGCGATTTAGCCCTGTGCTAAACAGCAAGGCCAGTGGAACTGCTACCTCACCAAACATGATATAAGGTTTGTTCTCTCCTCAATCATGATGAGCAGTTAGGGCATCAACTTTGGCTCTGTTACCAGCACTCTCACCCCAGAGTACAAAGATTGTGCATCCAGGGACTTCATGATATGAGATGATACTGAAGTGCAGTTTTGATAAAGTACTGATGTAATGTCCATTCCTTTGGACATTATATTAAGCTGAGGTCCTCCTTGGGTTAAAGATCTCAAAGCAATATTGGACATCTCAATGTCCTGGCCAACATTTGTCCCTGATGTTGATGATTCTGCTGGTACAAACTGATAATGGGATTGTTGCATGTATAAATAAAGGCATAGATTACAAAAGCAATTACATTGGGCTAAACCTTTATAACTCACCAATTGGGCCACTGCTGGGGTATCATGTTTAATTCTGGACACTTTAGGAAGAAAGTCAAGGGCTTTGAGAGAATGCAAAGGAGATTTACTAGAATCCTACCAGGAATGTTGAACTTCAGATATGTGGAGAGGCGAGGAAATCTACGATCAGGTAAAGAGGAGATTTTCCAAGATCATAAGCAGTTTGATTATGAGTAAATAAGGAGAACTAAAACTACTGCAACTAGCAGGCGGGTCAGTAGACAGAGAACACAGATTTCAGAACTAGAGGGGGTGTTAAGGATGTTTACTTTCAAAGGCAGCGAGTTGTGATGATTGGGAATGCACAGCCTGAAAGCAGTGAAAACAAATTCAATAGCATTCAAAAGGGAATTGGGTAGATGATACATTGCCTGGCCTATTGGAAAAGAGAAGGCAACTGAAGCTAATTTGATAGCTCTGTTAAAGAGTATGATGGGCTGAATGGCCTCTTAGTGTGCTGTAAGATTTTATAACCGTGAAAAGCAGATGACTGATTATCCGTCACATAGCTGTTAGTGGGATCTTGCTGTATGACTTGGCAGTCTTTTCATCTACATATCAAGTGTGGCAGCAGCTGAAACACAATCACCGACTGTGAGGCACATTGATGAGATAATAAGTTACTATTTGAAGGAAAGTTAGTTCTTCCATTTGTGCCCATTACTTAAATAAGAGTATTTTATATGACCACAAACTGCACTTCACTATCTACAAACCGAACTCTCAGATTTCTTGCATCGGATCCTGTGTTAAACTAAGTGTTATTGACTGAAATAGATGGACATAAACAAGGGTAGAAACTCTGAATACAACTTACATTTGTCAGTGTGCCATCTGCCTGCTCATTTACACAGCCTTGGAGAGCGAAAGTCAAGTTGTTGCATTTTACCATGAAGCGCTTGCCAAACTTCTCCTCAAATGGCCTCACATCTGGCTCGATGCCTGAAAAATCCAGCTTCTGAAATGAAAAACGCACAAAAAATAAGATAGCTGACATCTGCAGGGAGATACTCAATCATCAAGTTAGAATGTCCCACAGCTTACTCCTTTAAAAGCTTGGTGTCGGTGTAATCTACCTCTATCACGCTTGTTCTTTCACTTTCAAGGTAGTACATCTGATTGTCACGGCTTTTCCTACCCTAGTGTTCATACAGATGTTGGGTGTAATGTAACAGACATCTTTTCTTTCCCTTGTATTGACAGCATGACCTCTTGTTGCCATGTCTACATCAACTGACATGTTAACCAGTCCAAGCTGCTTACTCATCTCCAGTGCTCAGCAACAATCAACCAAAGAGCTGTTGAAAGAGGGATAGAGGGGCCATTTCAAACTCTGTGGTCATGCCATGAGGCATGAAGTAGCTCATTAAGCGATACATAGTTCTGGAATCACTAACCATTTATCCTTAGGATATATATGTATGGGCCGGAATTCTCCGGCTGTTCCTGCCAGCGGGATTTCCTTGTCCCGTCGACGGTGACCACCCCCCCGCCACCTTTCCCCCGGTGGCAGGAGGTGCAAACAACAGGAAACCTCATCGAAAGCAGTGGGACTAGAAGATCCCACCGCCGACCAATGATGGACCGCCACGAAACACACCGCGGAAGGGATTCCGGATTATTCCGTCCATGGTCTTATTTTGACTGTTAATTTGGGAATTATGGCTTGTTATGGAGCCTACATGCACTGGCTCCAATAACTGAAACAAAAATGGGGACCAAAAGGACTTGCATAATATTGATCAAATTCGAATAGCCGCTGCAAAACATATACAAGCCTCTGACCGAATAAAGGATTTTGGATTGTCTCAATAAATTATTTTTTCACGTGAAGAATCGATTTCATGCCTTTTATTTTTCAGCTTTTCCCAATCAGACCACATGTGGAAACTAGCTCATGGCACAAATGGACTCGAATGAAAAACACAAAAATAAATGAATTGAATTAACCCAATCTACAAAGGCATAATTCTCAAAAGCTTCCACATACGCAGGCTGTGGTTATAAAGGTGTGAGGCAGGACAGCACGATGGCGCAGTGGGATAGCACTGCGGCCTCACGGCGCCGAGGTCCCAGGTTCGATCCCGGCTCTGAGTCACTGTCCGTGTGGAGTTTGCACATTCTCCCCCTGTTTGCGTGGGTTTCGCCCCCACAACCCAAAAATGTGCAAGCTAGGTGGATTGGCCACGCTAAATTGCCCCCTAATTGGAAAATATGAATTGGGTACTCTAAATTAAAAAAAAATATGTAAAGTTGTGAGGCAGATCTATTGAAGTCCACTGATTTTGTTTTTGTGAAAAGTCACAGTAAAAATAAATGTTCAACCACCAGCAAGGAATCGAGATGCACAGCAAAGAAGCAACATTTATCAAAGCTACCATTCTAACAGATTTTCAGTGAAGAAATTGGAGAATTACAACGTCCTCACATATTAAATGCAAAGCTGCTCAGCGTATTATCCAGGCAATGTTTATAAGTCTCTTGGACCAGAGTGACTAACTTGATCTACTTGATCTAATCGTGACCACAAAAAAGAGCTGGGAAATACCAGATAAGCCATTATTACTTTCTCCCCTATGGGTGTGTTAAATTATGTAGGGTGCAACAATAAACACTGGAAAATTCTGTGTCATAATGATCAAACTATCTCTTATAAACACTGTCATTCAAAAAACCCAAGCAAACAAAAAAACCCATACAAGGTGGGCCAGTACACTTAAACCCCCACATTTTACATATTGGTAAACTGTGCCTAACTCTACCTGTGCCTCCGGATCCATCGCAAACAGTTTGCATCGGTCTTCACTTCTGTTGACTTTATTGAGGTAATCCGATTCTCGCGCATACTAAAAACAAAACAAGATACAAAATGTTACCCTGCTTGTTCATAACACAGTTCACCTCATTTCAAGTCCATTGCTTAAAGACTGCATTGGGAACAGTCAGCAATCCTTAATGAACAAACCTCAGACAAGGTTGAAACGAGAGAAAGTTTAATTCCGTCTACCGTCATACAAACTGACATTGCGTTTAAAGATGGAGGAATGTTGTCTTGGATGATCAGTCGACAGAGTCTCTGACATTCTATCAGTCCTAGGTTGGGTCTATTCGAACTAGCTTTTTTAAAGCTACGATATATTCTGCCCATCAGTCCCCAACTAAGTAAGCTTCATGTGTCAGCATCTTTAAAAGTATTTAACTCCTACACCCAAACTCTTCCAAGGGCCAATAACTGTGTAAGGGGTCAGTAATGATGTGACTTTATGGCTCCTCTCATTCACCCAAACACCCAGTGACTTTTGCTACAGCTATTATTTGTATGTTTTCTTTCCCTCCACCACTATCTTCAAACCGGCCAGTATGCCTTTCATTCTGCTGTTGTGAGCTCCAATTGGGAGTTATACCCGGATTGTCCCGAAAGTGCTTATTTTCCTGCAGAAGGCGACGAACCTGCTATGTGAACCCACCATTTTCTGATCCAGTTTCAGACTCTCATTTACACCAGTGTAAAATCTACAATGATTCAACGGGGACAGAGTTCAAATTTCACAGGCGCGCAATTTGGGCAGTGGTAGATTGGCAAGTTGCCATAAACCACGCCTATTATTACCCGAAATGAGAATCAGGTCACGTCGGCACAAACTATCTTCCCCTTAGAGATTTGCTTCCCTGGTTCCCTTCTCCATCCATTATCAGACCATTTCTGTGAGGAACAATGATCTGAGAATGGCGTTTAAAGCTGAAAACCTACCCTGACAATTCCAGGCAACATGAGGTGATAATTTGCCCAATGCATCCAATGGGAATCAGAGCACATTCCTAACGGAGCCAGGTAAAGAATTAAACGTGAGAATACCTTCATTAACTCAGGGTGCATGCTTTTCTCTAAACTCTCCATCATGCTTTCAGACTTCCCTTGGCTGAAGGAATCTTCATCTGGAATTCAAAACACAGGTTTTTAGGTAACCCAGATGCAACAAACTCCTGTGTTGAGCAAGAACACACTTGTCATTTGGATCGAACCTACCATGCCCTCAGGATGCTTCAGAAAACGTGACAGCCGTGAAGGGCAGTGACTATTGGGTATGTTTTTTAAAAAAAAACAATTTAGAGTACCCAATTCATTTTTTTCCCCAATATAGCGTGGCCAATCCACCTAGCTTGCACATCTTTTGGGGGCGAAACCCACGCAAACACGGGGAGAATGTGCAAACTCCACACGGACAGTGACCCAGATCCGGGATCGAACCTGGGACCACGGCACCGTGAGACCGCAGTGCTAATCCACTGTGCCACTGTGCTGCCCTCAACTATTTGGTAAGTTAATTGACATGACAAGATTCCACAAACAGCAAGGGCATAAAACAACAAATGATTTGTCTCAATGATACCAGCTGAGGGGAAAATGTTGACTATGATATCGGGAAGGTATCCTATATGCTCTTCCTCCTACAATGTAATGGAATCTAGCCAAGGGGGCATGTAGGGCTTCCGCTTAACATCACATCCAAAGGAAAATAGACGGAATCTTGTGTCTTTGCCTGAGGCCAGTTTGATGGTGGGGAGCCCTCTGACAGCCATCTCTTTCTGCTCTCCTCCAACCTCGAGGCCCCCCCTTCCCAGTGACCTAGGATCCGACGACAACCCTTAACTTCACACTGGCAGCAGTCACCTCCTCCCCATACAGCTTTTGGCCCTCGGCAGTTAGGCATCCACCCAGCCCCCGAGGGCCTTTAATCCCGAGGAGGGTCCACTGCTGACCTGTTAAGTGCCTGAGTGGAACAAAATGTGGCAAGCTTTTCCGGAAAGAGGAGGACAGGACCCCCACTGCCTCCACCAGATGTAACCCAACATCCAAAGTCCACAATGGGATTTGAACCCACAAACCCTTGGCAGAGAATTGGAAATACACAACTTAGGGGGAGGCCATTTCTGCTGCCTCTTTGAAAGGTCGGCAATGTTGAGAGAGACCTACGAAAATACAGGGAGAATGTGCAAATACCGCACGGACAGTGACGCAGAGCCGGGATCGAACCCGGGTCCTCGGCGCGGTGAGGTAACAGTACTAACCACTACGCAACCGTGCCACCCACACAGATGCTTTTTATCCAACCTTGTGAGTCCTCATCACCCCCCCATTTCCTTTTAATTTTTGAAATGCAATCAGATTTTGACAACTTTTTAAGTGCAACATTCCGATTCCAAATAGAACATAGAACATTACAGCGCAGTACAGGCCCTTCAGCCCTCGATGTTGCGCCGACCTGTGAAACACTCTGAAGCCCATATACATTATTCCCTTATCGTCCATATGTCTATCCAATGACCATTTGAATGCGCGTAGTGTTGGCGAGTCCACTACTATTGTAGGCAGGGCATTTCACGTCCTTACTACTCTCTGAGTAAAGAACCTACCTCTGACATCTGTCTTATATCTATCTCCCCTCAATTTAAAGCTATGTCCCCTCGTGCGAGACATCACCATCCGAGGAAAAAGGCTCTCACTGTCCACCCTATCAAATCCTCTGATCATCTTGTATGCCTCAATTAAGTCACCCCTTAACCTTCTTCTCTCTAACGAAAACAGCCTCAAGTCCCTCAGCCTTTCCTCATAAGATCTTCCCTCCATACCAGGCAACATTCTGGTAAATCTCCTCTGCACCCTTTCCAATGCTTCAACATCCTTCCTCTAATACGGCGACCAGAACTGCACGCAATACTCCAAATGCGGCTGCACCAGAGATTTGTACAGCTGCAACATGATCTCATGGCTCCGAAACTCAATCCCTCCACCAATAAAAGCTAAAACACCGTACGCCTTCTTAACAACCCTCTCAACCTGGGTGGCAACTTTCAGGGATCTATGTACATGAACACCGAGATCTCTCTGCTCATCCACACTGCCAAGAATCTTACCATTAGGCCAGTACTCAGTCTTCCTGTTATTCCTTGCAAAATGAATCACCTCACACTTTTCTGCATTAAACTCCATTTGCCACCTCTCAGCCCAGCGCTGCAGCTTATCTATGTCCCTCTGTAACTTGTAACATCCTTCCGCACTGTCCACAACTCCACCGACTTTAGTGTCATCTGCAAATTTACTCACCCATCATTCTACGCCCTCCTCCAGATCATTTATAAAAATGACAAACAGCAGTGGCCCCAAAACAGATCCTTGTGGTACACCATTAGTAACTGGATTCCAGTCTGAACATTTCCCATCAACCACCACCCTTTGTCTTCTTCCAGCTAGCCAATTTCTGATAAAAACTGCTAAATCACCCTGAATCCCATGCCTCCGTATTTTCTGCAGTAGCCTACCGTGGGGAACCTTATCAAACGCTTTACTGAAATCCATATACACCACATCAACTGCTTTACCCTCATCCACCTGTTTGGTCACCTTCTCAAAGAATTCTATGAGGTTTGTGAGGCACGACCTACCCTTCACAAAACCGTGTTGACTATCTCTAATCAAATTATTCCTTTCCAGATGATTATACATCCTATCTCTGACAAACCGTTCCAAGATTTTGCCCACAACAGAAGTAAGGCTCACTGGTCTATAGTTACCAGGGTTGTCGCTACTCCCCTTCTTGAACAAGGGGACAACATTTGCTATCCTCCAGTCTTCTGGCACTATTCCTGTAGACCAAGCTGACTTAAAGATCAAAGCCAAAGGCTCAGCAATCTCCTCCCTAGCTTCCCAGAGAATCCTAGGATAAATCCCATCCGGCCCAGGGGACTTATCTATCTTCACACTTTCTAGAATTGCTAACACCTTCTCCTTATGAACCTCAAGCCCTTCTAGTCTAGTAGCCTGAATCTCAGTATTCTCCTCGACAACATTGTCCTTTTCCTGTGTGAATACTGATGAAAAATATTCATTTAGCACCTCTCCTACCTCCTCAGACTCCAAGCACAACTTCTGACTACTGTCCTTGACTGGCCCTACTCTTACCCTAGTCATTTGTTTATTCCTGACATATCTATAGAAAGCTTTAGGGCTATCCTTGATCCTACCTGCCAAAGACTTCTCATGTCCCCTCCTGGATCTTCTGAGCTCTCTCTTTAGGTCCTTCCTAGCTAACTTGTAACTCTCGAGCACCCTAACTGAACCTTCATGTCTCATCTTTACATAAGCCTCCTTCTTCCTCTTGACAAGTGTTTCGACTGCTTTAGTAAACCACGGTTCCCTTGCTCGACCACTTCCTCCCTGCCTGACAGGTACATACTTATCAAGGACACGCAGTAGCTGTTCCTTGAACAAGCTCCACATTTCCATTGTGCCCATCCCCTGCAGTTTTCCTCTCCATCCGATGCATCCATATCTTGCCTCATTGCATCATAATTGCCTTTTCCCCAGATATAACTTTGTCCTGCGGTATATACCTATCCCTTTCCATCACTAAAGTAAACATAATCGAATTGTGGTCACTATCACCAAAGTGCTCACCTACCTCCAAATCTAACACCTGTCCTGGTTCATTACCCAGTACCAAATCCAATATGGCCTCGCCTCTCGTTGGCCTATCTACATACTGTGTCAGGAAACCCTCCTGCACAATTTGGACAAAAACGGACCGATCGAAAGTACTCGAACTATAGCGTTTCCAGTCAATATTTGGAAAGTTAAAGTCCCCCATAACAACTACCCTGTTGCTTTCGCTCCTATCCAGAATCATCTTTGCAATCCTTTCCTCTACATCTCTGGAACTTTTCAGAGGCCTATAGAAAACCCCTAATGGGGTGACCTCTCCTTTCCTGTTTCTAACCTCAGCCCATACTACCTCAGTAGACACGTCCTCATCAAACGTCCTTTCTGCCACCGTAATACTATCCTTGACTAACAATGCTACTCCTCCCCCTCTTTTACCACCTTCCCTGAGCTTACTTAAATATCTAAACCCCTGCACCTGCAGCAACCATTCCTGTCCCTGCTATATCCATGTCTCCGAAATGGCCACAACATCAAAGTCCCAGGTACCAACCCATGCCGCAAGTTCACCCACCTTATCCAGATGCTCCTGGCATTGAAGACACACTTTAAACCACCTTCCTGCCTGCCGGTACACTCCTGCAACTTTGAAACCTTACTCATGACCTCACTACTCTCAACCTCCTGTATACTGGAGCTACAATTCAGGTTCCCAAGCCCCTGCTGAACTAGTTTAAACCCTCTCAAAGAGCATTAGCAAGTTTCCCCCCCAGGATATTGGTACCCCTCTGGTCCAGGTGTAGACCGTTCCGTTTGTAGAGGTCCCACTGACCCCAGAATGAGCCCCAATTATCCAGAAATCTGAAACCCTCCGTCCTGCAACATCCCTGTAGCCACGTGTTCAACTCCCCGCTCTCCCTATTCCTCATCTCGCTATCACGTGGCACGGGTAACAACGCAGAGATAATGACTCTGTTTGTCCTAGATCTAAGTTTCCACCCTAGCTCCCTGAATTCCTGCCTTACATCCCTATCCCTTTTCCTACCTATGTCGTTCGTACCTATGTGGACCGCGACTTGGGCTGCTCCCCCTCCCCCTTAAGGATCCCGAAAACACGATCCGAGACATCACGCACCCTGGCACCTGGGAGGCAACACACCAACCGCTAGTTTCTCTCGTTCCCACAGAATCTCCTATCTATCCCCCTAACTATGTAGTCTCCAATGACTAATGCTCTACTCCTCTCCCCCTTCCCTTCTGAGCAACAGGGACAGACTCTGTGCCAGAGACCTGTACCCCATGGCTTACCCCTGGTAAGCCCCCCCCCAACAGTATCCAAAGCGGTATACTTGTTACTAAGGGAAACGATCACAGGGGATCCCTGTCCTGACTGCTTCCTCCCAGCCCTTCTCACCGTCCCCCATCTGTCTTTATTCTTCGGAGTAACTACATCCCTGAAGCTTCTATCTATGACCACCTCTGCCTCTCGAATGATCCGAACTGCATCCAGCTCCAGCTCCAGTTCCCTAATGCGGTTTCTGAGGAGCTGGAGATGGGTGCACTTCCCACTGATGAAATCAGCAGGGGCACTGACGGCGTCCCTCACCTCAAACATTCTGCAGGAGGAACATTGCACTACCTTCCCTGCCATCCCCTCTGGATAAAAAAAAAGAAAAAGAAAGAAAGAGCTTCCCAGTTATTCACTCCCCTTCTCAGCAAGCACTCACTCAGCAACCTCTGCGCCCCGCGCGATAACACCAGAGGGAAAATAAAAGAAAAAATACTTACCAGTCACCAGCCAATCCCTTACCTGCAGGCTGTGACGTCACGGTTCAATTTCTTTCTACTTCTACCTGCCCTCGAGCCGTCTTCTTGATCACTTGACAACAGCTCCTCCACAAACCACCTTCAAGTTAGTGTGAGCACAATGGACGTATGCAAATTTCCCCCGCAACAGCCAATCAGCAGCTCCGCTCTACCGCCGTCTGCTGGATGCTTGTCTTCAGTTGAACAGCTAAGGTCTCTTGCTCAGATACACCTTCACGTTAGGGTGAGCACAACAGATGTATGCAAATCTCCCCGCAACAGCCAATCAGCAGCTCCGCTCTACTGCCCTCTGCTGGATGACCCGAAGCAAAAACATTTCTCGCCGTCTCCTCAAGATTCTTTGTCAATGATTTGAAATCTATGATCCCCGGCTGTTGGTCCAGTTGCCAGAATGAACTGTTTTCCTCTATCACCTCCAACAAAGCCTCACATTATCCGGAAACCCAATATAGCATGGGTTCGATTCAAACACCTTTTCGCCTTCGCTGTTCGAAGAGCGGACCGTTTTCTCACCTTCTCACCCCAACTGAAGTCCCTCGTCCTTGGTCACATCCAGGCAAATTTCCTCTGCAGCTTTCCTGAAATGTGGTGCGCGGTACAGTCCAAAATGTTCCAGCTGAGGTCAAACCAGTGATTAAAAAAATTCTAGGATGATCTCCTCGCTTGTATATTCGATTCGTTTCTTTATAAATCCAAGTAACCCATATGCATTTGTTTTTAGAAACAACCTCATCATCCCGTCCTAGTACTTTTGAGAATTTTTGAAAATGGATAATAAGGTTCTTTTTCTCATTCACTTTCCGAAGTCATCCCGTTTACAATACATCATCTTTCCATTATAATCCTCTCGATGCAATCCTTCATACTTCCATATCCATAGAGTAACCCACAGAATCCCTATGGTGCAGGAGGCCATTCGGCCTACCGAGTTTGCATCGAGCATCCGAAAGAGCACCCTATCTAGGCCCATTCCCCTGCTCTATCTCTGTAACCCCACTTCAGCTGCACATCTTTGGACTGTGGGAGGAAACCGGTGCAACCGGAGGAAGATACGGGGGGGGATGTGCAAATTCCACACAGTCATCCAAAGTCGGAATCAAATCCGGGTCTCTGGCACCATGAGACTGCAGTGCTAACCGCCGTGCCACTGGGCTGCCTGCCGTTAAACTCTATCTATCATGCATCTATCCATTTCGCCTTCCTGCATTTTGAAGCCTACAACCAACATCAGTACTAACTATTGCTTGCCAACTTTACAATGCTGTTCCTTACACCCAAGCCTACGTAATTCATAAAAACTGTGAAGATAAACGAGGCCCAAAACTGACTCTTGGGAAACACGCCAGCAAACCACCTCCCCAGTCTGAAATACATCCAACCAGCATATCCTTTACTTCCTGTCATTGTTGCCCATTCCATAACCATACTGCCACCTTCCCCTTAATTCCAAGGCCTTTCACCTTCATAATAAGCCTTCTGTGTGGCACCTTGTCGAATGCCATCCAAGAGTCTATATATTTAACATCTACTATACTACCTTGATCTACCTTTCCCGTTACCTCAGCAAAGAATTCAATCAAGTCAGCCTGAGATGATTTGTCTTTAATGAAATTATGCTAGCTCTCCCGGAACTCCATGTCTTAAGTTTCCCGAGTGATGGTTTCCAATAAAATCCCAATGTTATGCTGACTGACATATGAACATCTCCCCCCCCCCCTCAATGTTGCTCCACAAAGCTACTTTCCTGTCTATCCCCCAAATATTGTCTGACTCCCTTGTTAGTCAAGAATCTATCTAAATTCGACTTAAAAACATTCAATGATCCTGTCTGCAATGCTCTCTGGAGAAGAGAATTCTCCAGAAAAATTCTCCTATCTCAAGTGGGAGAACAATTTAACTTTAAGCAGTATCCCCTAGGTTCCAGACTCTCCCACAAAGGGAAACATCCACCAGAAACCATCCTCTTTCTGCTAAACCCCAATGGATACAGGCCTAACCTGTCATCATAAGATTACCCCCTCAACTCAGAAATCAGTGGAGTGAACCTTCTCGGAACTTCTTCCAATGTAATGATATCCTTTCCCAAAACTGTACACCTGATAATAATAATAATAATCGCTTATTGTCACAAGTAGGCTTCAAAGAAGTTACTGTGAAATGCCCCTAGTCGCCACATTCCGGCGCCTGTTCGGGGAGGCCGGTACGGGAATTGAATCCGCGCTGCTGGTCTTGTTTTGCATTACAAGCCAGCTGTTTAGCCCACTGTGCTAAACCAGTACTCTAGATGTTGTCTCACCAAGGTGCGCCACAACTGTAACAAAACATTCTACTTTGATATTCTATTCCCTTTACAATAAATGCCAATGTTCCACTTCCCTTCATAATCACTTGCTGTACCTCCAGACCAACCTTTTTTGATTCATGTACCAGGACACCTAGAACCCTCTGCACTGGAGAGTTTTGCAATCTCTCTTCATTTAGATAATATGCTGCTTTTACCTTGGCCAGTAATTCCCTGGATGTACCCCCCTCCCCTTTCTTGAATAATGCTCTCAAATTAGGAATCCATCAGTCCCCGGATACCACTCCTGGGTCCAAAGAGAGATGGAAGATTGTGACCAATGCCTTTGCTATTGCTACGTTTGCTTCTTTCAGTAGCACCATGACTCATTCACTTTCAATAATATAGCTCTGGCCTTTTAGTACAGCTCCTCCATTACCATGCTGTCTATAAACTCCCTCTCTTCATGTAATCTTCACACCATCCAGTTACTGTATGATGATAGTAGGTAGCATGGGACATGGGTAGCATGGTAGCATAGTGGCTAGCACAATTGCTTCACAGCTCCAGGGTCCCAGGTTCGATTCCAGGCTTGGGTCACTGTCTGTGTGGAGTCGGCGCGTTCTCCCCGTGTGTGCGTGGGTTTCCTCCGGGTGCTCTGGTTTCCTCCCACAGTCCAAAGATGTGCAGGTTAGGTGGATTGGCCATGCCTAATTGCCCTTAGTGTCCAAAATTGCCCTTAGTGTTGGGTGGGGTTGCTGAGTTATGGGGATAGAGTGGAGGTGTAGGCTTGGGTAGGGTGCTCTTTCCAAGAGGCGGTGCAGACTCGATGGGCCGAATGGCCTCCTTCTGCATTGTAAATTCTATGATTCTATGACCACTTTAACTATCTCTTCTGCCTCGACATGAAGGTTTCCCCTTGGGTACTTAATTTCCCCGAATAGTTTACACTTCACACATGTCTGAAATGTTTATGGTTCAACTCAAAGTTGCTTGCTAATCTTGTGTTGTAACCTCTTTTTGCCCTCCTGTATTAACTTTGACAAATCCCTCTAGTTACTAACTGCCACGAATGGAGAATGTTACCTGTGAGAAAGGATTGGGGATAGGCTGGGGTTGTTTTCTTTGGAAACGGAGGAGGCTGAGGGGAGATTTAACTGAGCTGCTGAAGATTACAAGGGGCCTAGATAGAATGGATAGGGGAGGACCAATTTCCTTTAGCAGAGAGGTCAATAACCAAGGGGCATAGATGGAAAGTAATTGATGGAAGGATTAAAGAGGACTTGAAGAAAAATCTTCCTACCCACAGGGGTCTGGTGCTCACAGCCTGAAAGGGTGGTCGAAGCAGAAACCCTCGTATCATTTGAAAAATACTTGAATATACAAATGTCAGAACATACTGGGTTATGGACCAGGAGCTGGAAAATTGAATTAGGTTAGATTGCTCTTTTTAACCCCGCAAAGACAGAACTGGGCCGAATACAAACATACGAATTAGGAGTAGAGGAAAGCCATTCGGCCCCTCGAGTCTACTCTGCCATTTGATAAGATCATAACTGATCTAATCCTGGCCTCAGCTCTACTTTTCTGTCTACCCCCTGCATTCTTTGACTCCCTCGTCAATCAAGAATCAATCTAACTCTGCCTCAAAAATAATCAATGACCCTGCCTCCATTGCTCTCTGGGGAAAGAGAATTCCACAGACTAATAAATCTCTCAGTGAAAATCGTTCTCCTCATCTCTTGAATATAAGACCTCTCATTTGTGAACTATGTCCCTCAGTTCTCTTCTCTCCCACAGGGGGAACATCCTCTCGACATCCATCCTGTCAAGTCATCTCAAGGTCTTATATATTGCAATGAGGTCACCTCTCATTCTTCTAAATCCCAATTGATGCAGGCCTAAATTGATCAACCTTTCCTCACAAGATAACCCCTTCATCCCAGGAATCAGTCATGTGAACCTTCTCTGAATTGCTTCACATGCAATTATGGGCGGGATTCTCCATCGGTGAGTAAGTGTTGCTGCCGGGACTGAATAGCATGTGTTTCCATTTCCGTTGAGGGCACTATTTGAAAAATGAATCAGGACATGCAAATGGGGCCAGCATTCTGCCAACGCATATTCAGAGCAATTCCTGGCCCAGCGGGTGTTATAACTGCTGGGGCCAGAGTTAGCACGAAAGAGCCTGGCAGCTGGAGCGTCTTTTAAATGCTCCACACACCACACAATCACTGCAGCTACCAAGATGGCTCAGAGAAGACCTGTCCCCGAGGTCAGGAGTCCGACGTGGACCCACAGCTCCATGCCAGCGAGGAGCGGAAGGACACCCTCTTCTCCATGCTAGGCCACAGACTGAAGCCTGTTCTCCTAAACATTGCCTGGGATGTGCTGGGAGAGGCAGTCAATGCTGCCAGTCTCACCAGGAGGAGTCAGCTGGTAATGCGGAGGGATGGGGGTCACTGGTGAGGCCTCTGCCTTGAGTGGGGCAGAGAAGCAGGGAGGGCTCCAAGGTCCATGGTGTAGGCGTCCTCTGGTAGCAGTGAGCTCTGCTGATCCATTGCCTCCTCTGCAGTGGGGCAGCGCTTCTGAGGAGTGTCAACACCTGGTGGCCCCCTGATTGAGCTTGGCCACACCCATCCCCTGAATGAAACAGACGATGTATGAGGGTACCCAAAGGGACGACCTGGGTGGGCTCCCAGATGACCAGAGGCCTTCTGTGAATTCAAAGGACACAGGCAACACTCAGCCAAGTGTACAGCCAGGCAGGGGCCTGTAAGTAGTAGCAAGGGCTGTGTTTAAAACACATACTGCAGCAATGGCAGTCTGAGCTAGGTCACCCCAGTCCCGAGGGGGACACCCCGAGGCCACGTAATTGGCACCAAGTTGTGCTCCACTTTGCCCCCGGCCCAGGCAGCCACCCCCCAGCAAGTCCAGCCAATTTGCGAGTGCTTTTCAGTGTTTTTTCTAAACCTCCTGCTCCCCCTCCACAGCCATGGCACCCAGGCCCTGCTTGTCAATACTTGCACTAACTCACACCCACTGGACCACCGCCTAAGTGGGATGGAACATCACGAAAGAGTGGAGCATACTGTGTCCAAGCTGCTAATGAGATTGAAATTCATGCACATGACGGTTTTTCATGGATCTTCTGACATAGAGCACCAACATTAATATTTCCACCAGCAAGGGATCAGGGCATGGCGTTGGAATCGGCTCTGGGCGCAAACTTCGATTTTTGAATTACCCGCGATTCTCCGCACGATCATGATTTGCGTTTCCGGCATTGCGAAGCGGAGAATTCAGCCCTGTATCTTTTCTTAAGTAAAGAGATCAAATGTACACAATACTCCAGACAAATTCTCACCAAGGCCCTGTACAACTGTGGCAAAACATCCCTACTTTTATATTCCATTGCCCTTGCAGTGAATGACAACATTTGCCATCCTAATCACTTGCTGTGCCTGCAGACTGTTTGTGATTCATGCATCAGGACATTCCGGCCCCTCTATAGCTCAGTGTTCTGCAATAGCTCTCCATTTAAATAATATACAGTATTGCTTTTCTATTCTTCCTGCCAAAACAATTGGCCTCCTAATTAATAAATTGGGCTGACAGCAGAATAAAATACCAACGAATGGCAGGTTTTAAAAACACTCAACTGATTCACTAATATCAGCTAGTCTGGCCCATACCTGACTTCAATCCTACATTATCTGGTTTACTGATGTCCTGCAAAGTGGCTTAGAAGTTAATAGTTAATAACAAACCTTATGAGGCAACTTCCCACACTTCTCCGGATTGGATCACCTGCTCAATTTCCACTAGCTCAAAAACTGGGAGGGCGTAAAACAAATAGCAGCTTCAATCCCTTCTCCACCAGGCGATATAGATGAAAATCCCCATCCGCCCAATGCACCAGGCTGAGATGGCTGCAGGTGGGCGAGAGAATAGGTCACTCACATTCCTCCCTCTACTGACTGTTCATGGACAATGGACAACCAACATGCCTGTCAGAAGCTTATAGGAAATCACTTTGCATTTTAGTACAAAATGAACATTTTATTAGGTTGTTGAATTAATAGTCAAGAGATGGCGCAGTGGTTAGCATTGCTGCCTCAGAGCCCCAGGGACCCGGGTTAGGCCTTGGATGACTGTGTGGATTGCACATTCTCCCCGTGTCTGTGTGGCTTTCCTCCAGATGCTCTGGTTTCTTCCCACAGTCCAAAGATGTACAGGTTAGGTGGATTGGCCATGCTAAATTGCCCCTTAGTGTCCAAAGGTTATGTGGAGTTCTGGGGATAAGGTGGTGGAGTAGGTCTGGGTAGGATGCTCTTTTGGCGGCACAGTGCAGACCCGATGCACTGAATGGCCTCCTTCTGCACCGTAGGGATTCTATTTTTTTTTAAAGTGACATGAACGTTTCAGTCAACAACATTTGCACTGTCAAGATACAAGTGGACAATCAACCTCATGAAGCAACAAGAACTGGTGACATAGATAATTATCAAGACATGCTTCAAGACTGCAATGCTTTTTCTGACACTTTGCTGGAATATTGAAGGGGTGCAGCATTGTCAGAGAAATCAGTTTATAAATGAAATATTAAACAAATTCCAATATTGATTCATTTTAGGTCTCAAGGCAATATTTCAATATTGCTCCCTCAATAAACACCACCTGCAAAAGATGATCTATTCAGTGCCTCAGTATTTTTGCTTTGTTGTTACATATTCCAGAGTTCACTCGGGTTTAGCCTCTCCTTTTAGTGGACCTCATGTCCTTTATGCACAGGAGATCACCTTTATTGCCCAGCATCTAGTTGTGGGTGACACAGTGGTTCAGGGGGTGTGACAATGTGTGAAGCGGATAGTGTGCTTCCCCACCTTTTCCCATCCACACCATTTTGCTAAAATAAAAGCAAAATGCTGCAGATGCTGGAAATCTGGAATACAAACCGACAAACTGGCAAACCTCAGCGGGTCTGAGTCATATTGACTCAAAACGTCAACTCTGAATGGAATTCTCTCAAGTCCTTGCCAGCGGGATCAATGGTGAGGGGGGAGAGCGAGTTTGGCGGAAAGGCCAGAAGTTGGTTTGCGTACCGGCATTAATTTACAACCGGACCTCCCGTTGGTGCCCGCCATGGTAGATCGGGATACCCATCAGAGGCTGGCATGAAGCTCATTAGCACCCTGCGGACAAGATGCAGATAAAGGCCTGACCACCCAAACTTGATTCTCTGCGGCGCCAGCAAGAAAACACATCAGTGCAAACGCGTCTGGAACAACGTGGCGTGCAGAGGTCGGGACTCAACTGAACAATACCTGGGGGCTGCATCCAGAGCTCAGGATGGAGACCGTCGGCAACCTGAGGTCCCAGAACACCGTAGCAGTGGATGAGAGGAGCATCTACAGGTGGACCTTCCAGTGTCCTGGAGGGCCCTACCTTCAAGCTTCAGAATCTACCTGGACATTCATCTTCTTTCTCAGGAGGTCCATCTTCATTCTTCAAAAGTGGGTCAGTGATGTTGGTCGCCTTTTCAATACGGCGGTGGATAGGACGGCGGACCATGTGCCATTGGACTTGCCCCGTCACGGAATAAAGCGCAAATCCCCTGATTGAGTAGTTATTGAGATCAGAGCCACAAGGCTGGATTCTCCGATTTTGAGGAGAATTTTGAGGCTATATCCGGAGAATGTATCTAGTTATACGGTGAAAAAGTCAGTAGCGCTCCGCTCGGTGGGGAACTAGCAGCCGCGCCACATAAAACCCCTGCTGTTCCCGACAGATACAGCCGGAGAATTGCCACAGACCCGGCAATTCTCCATGTTGTACCGTGCAACCGCTGCAGTGACCCGGCCTGCAAGATAGTGTCCCCCTGTACCCCTCTCGCCACCCCCGCACCACCACCCCACCAGTCCCCACAGCCCCCGCCAAAGCCCCCCCGGCCAGCAGGCTGGCCCCCCCCCCCCGACTGTGGCTGGACACAGACCGCAGCCTCCACGTGAGGTTGACGAAAACTGAGAGCACAAGCGATTCACATTGTCGGGAAGTCGGTCCATCGGGGGCGGAGCATCGGGGGAGGGCCTTCAGGTAACGTCCTGAGGCCGTCCCAATGGCGGCGGCGTACTCACCAATGACGCCGTTTTGGAGGGGGCAGGGCATCCGAAAACAGAAGCCGCCCGCGATTTCGGCGTCAAAAGGGATTCTCGCCCGATCGCCGAATGCGATTTCGGCCTCGGCAAGCGGAGAATAGATTTGCCACGTTATCCTGCCGGCCTCCGCAACGGGAAACACTCCACGTTCTTAACCCTGCCACGGGGCCTAGGGCTGGATTCTTCCACCGTGCCCGCCACAAGAATGCCACGGGTGAGACGCAGACAATGGAGAAGTCCATTGACCTCGGATGGGATTCTCTGGTCGCCGGACGGATGCGGCCGGAGAATCCCGCCCTTAGCCTCCAGGTGGGAGAATTCCGCCCTCTGCTTCCCTCCTCTCCACAAGGTGCTGCCAGACCTGCTGAGTCTGACCGACGTTTCCTATTTTTAACTACAGAATTATGCTGTCCCACTTCCTTGCTTATGCCCTCAAACAATTGGCTCATTAAATGGGATACTTTAAGATTTAGTTACCCAGTCCTGATTCAGAGGATTCACCATTCCGCTTCTCAGACAGCACACTGTCAAGGTTGCTCTGAATGATCTTTTTCAGGGTCATTATCCACTCTTCCATCTCCAGTTCGTTCTCCGCTGCCAGGTGGCAGCTGCACTTCTCCTGCATTCGCAGTTCAAAGCTATGACGGCGCATCTTTGAACACTAGGAATGGAAATGGTAATTGCACAGGTTACTGGCCTGTTCCACCAGGCTCAGCACACACTCTGATTAAATAAATACAAAGCAGAAATGGGATTGGCACGTCCTGCGGTAAGTTAAAAAAAAAGCTTTTCTTTTGCCTCTGCTAAATATCCAATCAAATCCAATGTTTGTTAATGGAAAGATCTATATTATAAACTGTTCCATTTAAGGGTTGCTGCATTGACCACCTGCCTGGACATGTTGTCCATTTAACCAGCTCCCAGGCCTAAATACTGTAGTATTTACTCAGATAGGGACATCTTAGCCATCACCAAGGTATTTCAAGTAAACATTAAAAATTAGTTCATCTAGAAAGGAAGTTTTAACTTAAAAAGATGTCGAATTTAAAAGCAGAAAAGTGAGTTAAACCTATATAAAACTTTGATGAGGCCATATGCAAATATCCGGTCTCCATATTCCGAATGGGCTGGGCACGCACTGGGGAAGGTGCAAAATAGATTTCCAAGGATGTTGTTAAAACCGAGAGGATGCAGGTCCTGTGTCCAAAATACAGCATACTTGGGACCAAGACTCTGGATTTCAGATCGTCACGGATTTTGGATTAACAGCCCATCGAACAGGCAGTTTTGTGTCTTGCGAGTAGAGAATGCTGGGGTTGGGGGAGGGGGTTAGAAGTGCTGTAGCAGACTCCAATCCTGTGTGTGTGCACATTTCTCGCTCATCCTGTCCTCTGGGATCAGCCCAAGAAGAGTCCTTTAATTCCCACTCTGATTCTGTTCCGGGAGCAGCACCCAGATCTCGAGAGAGAAAAACACTCCCGGCTTTCAGGCAATTCTGGTGTTCAGACAGCTGGCTTCTAGATATCGGACCTGTATTCTTGCAAAGAAAAGCTGAAAAGTGACCAGATAGGTTTTTTAAATTATTAAGAGTTTTAATGGGTAAATTTAGGTACGTGTGCAGCACACAACAATAAAAGGTCATCAACAGAAGGACGTTACTAATCAATCCAATAGGGAATTCAGGAGAAACTCTTTACCCAGAGATTGGTGAGAATGTGGAACCTGCTATCACATGGAGTGGTTGAGGTTAGTACCACAGATGTCTGCAAGAGTACTAGATAAGAAGAAAGGAGTTGAGGGATATGGTGTTGGACTGAGAGGAAGTTAAGGTGGGCAGAGACTAGCATGTAGCAGGAACTATGATGTGTTGGTCTGAATGGCCTGTTTCCCATGCTGTAAAGTCTATTAAATTCTATGCGCGATGCACCAGCCTCCAAATTGTTGCAGCTTTCATTTTATGGGATCTCTAAGTTTTATTAATAAATTTACTTTGTCGTTGACTGAAAAGAGATTTGGAAAGTTTCATGCTCCTTCTGTGGCCAAATGGCTTTAGTTTTAGAACCAGCTCGTTAGCTGTTGTACGTCTGTCACGGTTATGGAGACAAACTCCACCTGCACATTGCAATCAGTTCCGGACTCTGCACCTCAGCAAGGACTGATTGGCCTCAAGAGAAGCTGCAGCAAAATTTCACCAGAGCGATACCAGGGGCGGGATTCTCCGTTGCCTGACACCCTTCGGCGAGGGCTGGGGGGACTGGTGGAGGGTGTCCAGGGAGTGGCGAGGAGGTTTCCAGTGGGACACTATCTGGCAGGTCGGGTCTGCGTGCAGCAGGCGCCATGTTTTACAGCACGACCACTGCAGGTCGTCGCCGTGCACATGCGCGGCCACGGACCCGGCGATTCTCTGGCCGTTTAGGTCGGGAATTTTACGTGGCATGGCTGCTGGCCCCCAACAAGGCGGAGCATCGGTGCGGGGGCGGCACCGACTTTTTCATTGTAAAACTAGACACTTCCTCCAGACATTGCCTCAAAATCGGAGAATCCAGCCCAAGGACTTTGAGGTAAAATTCTGAATGTAGTTTATATAAAACTAGCTTGTTATCACTCAAACATAGAAGATTAAGGTGCGATCTCACTGAGGGGTTTAAAAGGATTAATACTTCAATAGGGTTGATGGAGATAAACTATTTCCTCTGGTGGGTGAATCACTGGGGACTGCAACTCCTTTTAGATCAAAAGCAACTATGGGGTATAATGGGAAAGTGGAAGATTAATCGGAGACCCTAAACCGGAATGATTGGAAAAGTAAATAACAAAGGAGAAGCTAAGTGTCACAAGGTGAGGGCCAGACTCTTAGCACATGTGCCCTTAAACTAGCTAAAGATGGAGATGGGCAAACGTTCTCAATTTTGCAGCTAAGGGCTTTGAATGGTTTCATTGTGCATTAGATGGGCTCAAATACTGACCAGCGCATATAAAAAAGTCATACCTGTACAACATCAATGCAAGAGTCCAAGTAAATCGATCCTTTGGACTCCTTACAGGCCTTCTCGTCTTTACAAAAATAAAGTATGTAGGAGCCATCAGAAAGTTGGGTCAGGTAACAGAATCTCCTCTTGAACACCTGGAAGGAAAACATGAGTGAAATGTCCCATTTTGTTGCAATAAGTGTACTCCTGCCTCTCACAACTACTTAACAAATTAAAGAGATCTCTAATTATAGTATCTCTATTCCATCAATAAAAGTCCTGCAGTATAGGCTTGCTCAGCTTTGGAACTCCTACCAAAGACCCAGATTAGATAAGGTCTTTGTGGGCGAGGTACAACAATTTAAGGTAAATTAAGGTGAAATATTGAGATGTATGCGTCTAAATCAATGTACTTTACATCCCTATTATGTAGTTCTCTGTAACTGTAACAGGCTAAAATAATTAGACCAATTCACTGCATGTCAGTCCTCTGGAACTCTTCCATGGCATCATGCTCTCTATTTACAAAGATGACAAATATTCAGATAAAAGTTGAACACTTGCTCAGTCAGTCACCTTTCTAGCTTTTTTGTCCCTCCCCCATCTCTATGCTGGGGACCTGGCAGTTTGTAAGGCTGCTGCCGCAGATTAGGCTTGGAAACAAGTTTCCCAGACTCTGCAGGAGACTGGAATTCATGATGGGAATCCACGACCGGGTGCTGCGTTTCCTGTTTATCTTTCTTTTCCTGCATTTCGTGATTTACCAGCACATAATTTCACATACTCTGTTGAATTTGCAGAAGAATACTTTCTGCAGTGATAGTGCCAATCCTGTCCTTTTGCGTGGCACTTGTGTGCCAACCTGGCACTGCCAAGTTGCCCAGGTGGCACCAGGCTGCCAGACTGGCAGTGCCATAGTGGCAAGCTAGCATTTTCCCCACACAAGGGATCGGGACAGGGGTTCCCTGACTGTGTGAGGACCCCCCCCTTGGAGGACTCCCTTATAGTTGAATGGGGGCTTTGGGGTGTCTGGGATTCCTGTTGGAGGGAGGGGGTGCATTTGCTGACAGATCAGATCGGCATTTAAAAATGAGAGGTTCTGGCGAGCGGAGCTCCTCAGTGTAGGGAACGGTATTAAGTGTGGCCTCAAGGTTCCCCGCTGAGGCCCAGGATTGCAAGAGTTCGATAGCGTGGTCTTTTTCTGCGCTGCGTGTGCTGGGAAACACCTGCCAAATGCACTCGACACGGGACTCTGTTGCAATTCAGTTAGATCTCACCCAATATGTTCAGTTAGGAAGATGATGTAGTTAATGGGAGGAGCCAGGGGCTGAAGGAGTCAGGTAGGTTCAACTTTACTTTGTGTCTGAAGAAATGCAGCCAATGTTCTACATTGTTGCATGAGAGAGTGCTATTCTGCGCATGTGAGCATGCGTGTGTCTCACCTGCAGCTTTGCCCTTTGTCATCAGTTTACCCCCGGTTCTCGGTTCCACCACTGCTAGTTGCTAGGCCTTGTTCTCCGCCCCTCACTCTCCTGCATCCTCCTCCTTACCCCCTGACGTGTTGGGTGTTCCGATGTACAAATGATCCAACAGGGCTGTAAATGGCACAACTCTGTTTCATTGTCTCAAACAACGACAACTACTAACTGCTGGCTTAGATTCGTGCTTCACCAGCTAACCTGTGGACCCAGCCCCATCACTATCTTGGTGAGGCACTCAGCACATGGTCTATGTCTGAGTGGCACGCTGTGAGCTCTGAGCTATCTCCTGGTAGAATGAGCGGGAACTGTGGTGTTCCCTGTTTTATAGTGCATGTGCTCTCACTGGTGTTTAGCTGCAATGTTGTGTGTGTGTTGGTTGGTCCAACTACCTGTCCATCAGTGTGTGTGTGATTGCACCATGATATGCTGATGTGGACATCATGACACATCCGACTTCAGAAAACCTCCTTATGGGCCGTACCTTCTGCTGCCAATCCTAACTCTCTGCTTTCCTTTATCCCTCCTTGCTTGTCACCAGTTGTACTCCTCCATGTTAAACAATCAGTGACATTGCCTCACGTGAGGAACACTGTAGAAATGCAAGTTGTTGTTGATGCACTGCGGGTCTCTATTTTTAATCGTGCTCAAACCCAAACATCTTCTACTATTGACGAGAAAAGAAAATGATTCCAATTCATGGAGCAATCGTGACATTTAAAGACATCAACTTCATGCAGCACTTTGGTTTCTCAGGTCTCTGAGTATTTCAGTTGGAGCAGTGATATGTCAGTTAAATCAAGAGTAATGTAGGAATGAATAAATCAGTACAGACAGCTATAAACCCAGTCAATAATACCAGGAGGACAGACCTTGCATGAAAGAAAAGCCCAATATACTCAACCACTAAGGATTAGAACTTCTCAATGTTTAAAATGGTTGACAATTGCCACAGCCGACACCCTCCTATTAAATATATGCTCATTTTAGATTTGTCTCATTTCCTCTTTTGAACTAGTTGCATTTTGCGAGATATTGTGGCTGCTGTTTTTGTGTGGCTTTTGGACATAAACAATTTCACAACTGATGTGGCAGCAGAATTAGCCGCATGCACTCTATAAAATATCAGAGTTCACTGGTCGAATCTGTTCAACTGCAAGGAACAGAAACTTTATAATATTAAGCAATCCCTCCGTCCCACCCCCCTCTCAACATAGTCAGGAATTTATCTCGTTGTATACACATCAGTCCTCTGAAGAGATTGAAATAATTTCTTTTCTTCACCATTTCTGGTTTTTGCCTCTCGTCTCCAACGTCATCTTACCCTCTTTGTAACAGTAATGGTGGTGTTCATGTTGGCTTTGTACAGCCAGCCTTCCTTAATATTTCCTCCCTTTTGTGAGCATATCGATGCAGTGTCCTGGAAAGGAAGCACCAAGAATAAACAAACATGCAATGAGTCTGAACAGTCATAATTTCAAACTAAGAGCTCCACTTGTGACCACTTGTCAGTTGAGCACGTGCATACCGCACAAGCATTTACACATGCACAGACACACCCCATCTTTTTGAAGCTGAATTTTAGAGGAACCATCATATTGTTGATTAAAAAAGAAAAATAATTTATACTGTACAGGGTCTTTTGCCAACTCAAAACCTGTAAAACCACTTCAGCAAGAAGAGATTTTTGAATGATTTGTGAGTGACATGATGAATAAATACAAGGTTGTAGTTCTTTGGGGAGGGGGGTGACTTTTGAATTGTTACGATGACTCAGACTTGAATGAATAAATAATGACACTGCTAAAGGTCAAACCAACTTTATTGAACTATGTTGCAAAATCACAGGGATATGAAGAGCGCACTAATAAGCGATGAACAGGAGCTATCAAAACTAACAAACCAATTTCTTTCCATTCAGTTATGTCCTCATTTTAGAAATGCCCCATAGATATCCTCCCGATCCAGTTTTACCTTTTAAACAACAGGACAACTTGCCTCTTTCACCCAGCTCCCTGCCTTACGATATGAACAATGAGATTCACCAAGTTGACTGTTCCACCCAGTCCCCAGCCTAGCCCCACAAACTCTTTGCTTTAAGCCACAGAAAGGAACTTGGGCGACATTCTCCGACCCCCCCGCCGGGTCGGAGAATCGCCGGGGGCTGGCGTGAATCCCGCCACCGCCGGTTGCCGAAGTCTCCGGCACCGGATATTCGGCGGGGGCGGGAATCGCGCCGCGCCGGTTGGCGGGCCCCCCCCCGCTCGATTCTCCGGACCGGATGGGCCGAAGTCCCGCCGATAAATTGCCTGTCCCGCTGGCGTAAATTAAATCACCTACCTTACCGGCGGGACAAGGCGGCACGGGCGGGCCCCAGGGGGTGCCCCCACGGTGGCCTGGCCCGCGATCGGGGCCCACCGATCCGCGGGCGGGCCTGTGCCGTGGGGGCACTCTTTTCCTTCCGCCTCCGCCATGGTCTCCACCATGGCGGAGGTGGAAGAGACTCCCTCCACTGCGCATGCGTGGGAAACTGTCAGCAGCCGCTGACGCTCCCGCGCATGCGCCGCCCGGAGATGTCATTTCCGCGCCAGCTGGCAGGGCAACAAAGGCCGTTTCCGCCAGCTGGCGGGGCGGAAATTCCTCCGGCGTCGGCCTAGCCCCTCAATGTTGGGGCTCGGCCCCCAAAGATGCAGAGCATTCTGCACCTTTGGAGCGGCGCGATGCCTGTCTGATTGGCGCCGTTTTGGGCGCCAGTCGGCGGACATCGCGCCGTTTCTGGAGAATTTCGCCCCTGGTCTTTTTTACCCAGGAATTCTGGCTTTAACACACTTCTCCTCCTGCTTTAACTCAACCAGGAGAATAAAAGGTTACATTTTCCCTGAATGACAATCACAGTAATCAACCCAGCGGGTCTCCATTCACACCTCGAGAGCTGATAAGATGCCCAGGGGAAAAGATGCAACTTTTGATATGTTGACCAATGTCCAGCTGTACAGCGAGGAACAAAAGAAGGCGTACCTTTCTTATACCCCTCTGCATTGGTGTCCAGAGACTATGACGATCAGGAATTGGTTACTCCCTGCACAATGAGTGGTCATGTCACCCCTCATGGACAGAGAACCTAACAGCTGTTTCAAAATGCTCTTTTTTGATTGTTACAGGGCTCCCAAAGAGGCCTAGTTTCCACATGGTTGGTAAGCATTACTCAGGTGTGCATGCTTTCAAGGCTCACCTGACCACAATGATGATCCCAAGAAACCAGAAAGTTTCAAAATTCCCTTAGCTGTCAGTCTTTTGATAATTATTGGTATTCGTGTCATTGGAATGTCTCCTGACCTCTTATAATTAGCAGATTTAGTTTTTATTAATCAAGCCTCAAGAATTTCACCACATATAGGCTGCAAGACACTTAATACGGATTTCTCTTCATGGGTTTGTTTGCAAAGGTGAATTGACCATTGCTCTTTTCCACTCACTGAACCCTCATGTTCCCGCACACATTAAACTAGCGAACTCAGCCGATTGAACTTAATATACCATACACTCTCGTAGCATAACAAGCATCGTGAGTCATAATATGCAGTCAAAAATTAATCATCATCATTTTCAGTTCATTTCACAGGAGGCAGGGATGAATAGAATAGAGCACTTCAGCATCAAACCAGCAACTAAATTGTGCTTTCCCCCCTTCAGAGAGGGACACCAATGAGGCACAGAATCTAAGCTGCAAAATCATAGACAAAAGCTCGGCTCCTGTCCTTGTTGGGGGTCTACTGAGAAACATGAAACCAGGCGCATGGAAGCTCTCTGAAGGAGTTGGGGCATGAATTCGGTGGAAGCCAACATGCACACAGTGATTTGTATGCAGATTGTAAGGAACTAGCTATTAATGAGGTGCCAGTCAGGAAGGGGGTGATCTCACTGTGTATTTGTGGACAGTAACATAGGGTGCGGGGGATGGAGAGCAGAGGGGCACAGAGCCTCCAAGGACAGAGAGCTGAAATGAAAGGCCAAAAACAGGGGAAATGGAAAGATTCACCTGTTCCCCTTCATGTTCCCAATCTGCAATGCTCTTCACTTCAGTATAACAACTAGTGCATTTCAAATTCATATCTTCCATTCCATGTTACCCGTTATCTCGCTACAATGCTCTCAAGTCTTGTTTTATTGCCTTTGGTGGTTCCAGCAGTGTCTGTTCTGCAAACTCACACCACTCCTTAACCACATTTCCCATTCCAGGTCCCACTCAACTGAGGGCTGCATCATGCAGTTTCCAAATATGTATAATTGTAAATTGTTTGCACATCATAGAGTTAACAGGACCTTGGGCTTCATTAATGTTAGGGGAATTGGATATTCTGAATGCTCCCTCCGTGTACCTGAACAGGCGCCGCAATGTGGCGACTAGGGCTTTTCACAGTAACTTCATTGCAGTGTTAAATGTAAGCCTACTTGTGACAATAAAGATTATTATTATTATTAATTACTCAGTTTACACAAGTTCAGCTCTACCGTGCCCTTACAGCTAGCAGCTCATCATTAAACATATTGAATAATTTATCAAAATCATTGATTAATTACCCATTGCAGTCCATTATAGAAATGTAAACACCTACCTCATCTCTATCCACATCTTCATCAACTTCAAACAGCTGGACAGGTAACTTTTCTGGCTGATGCACTCTGCTAAAAGAAATGGGAACCCAAACACAGAAACTTTGCTTTACAGAGGAAATATTTGAAAACGACAGAAAAATTAAATTAGAGGGGCAAATTCTGTTTTATGAACAATGTTCTCGCTAACAGTTCCCATCTTACATCTGTTAACGTCGCCTTCGATGAAAAGGTCGAGAGGTTGAAACTATGAAAGAGTAGGAACAGATTGGATATCAGGTGATTCTTCCATTCACAGAGGTTATTGAGACTCTGGAATACAGTCCAACGATGTGTAGGTTGGGTTGGTTCTGCTAAATTGCCCCTAGTGGGGTTACGGGGATAGGGTGGGGGTGGGCCTAGGTAGGGTGCTCCTTCAGAGGGCCGGTGCAGACTCGATGGACCAGTGGCCTCCTTTGGCACTGTAGGGATTCTATGATTCTATGTTATTACTGGGCAGATGCCGATTCCTTGAGAGGCAGCCAGACGAGTTCCTCATTGGACACAAAATGCACCAAATAGGGACCGTAAGACCATAAGACAAGCCAAAAGACGAAGAGGGAGGAGGAGAGGATGAAGGAAATGCCTCACCCTAATATTCTGGACATTAAGAATGTGAGACACGCTTGCTGGAGCCTTAATCACTTTTGACTGTTCCTTTTGATTACTTAGTGCACATTGTTACAGAGATGCAGCAATTCCTCCTTACAGCCATCTCAAAAGGAAAAATATATAAGGAAGGCCCAACATTTCTCAATAGTCATTGGAAGAATAGTGGAAAATTGACCAGGTATGTCCTGTCCACAAAAAGCAAGACAAATCAAACTCAGCTAATTATCACCCTGTCAGTCTACTTTTGCTCATCAGCAAAGTGATGGAAAATGTTGGTAACAGATGCAATACTCAGCAATATGCCCACTGGCGTTCAGTTTGAGTTCCACCTACCACTCAGTTCCTGACCCCATTACAGCCTTGGTCCAAACATTGACAAAAGTGTTGAAATCAAGAGGTAAGGTGAAAGTGACTGCCTTTGATGTCAATGCAACGCTTGACCAAGTGTGACATCTAGGACCCCTAGTCAAACTGGAGCCAATGGAAAACTCCACTGGCAGGGATAATACCTGGCACGAAGGAAGATGGTTGTGGTGGTCAATTACTTCAGTTTCAGGACATCAATGCAGGTGTTCCTCAGGGTAGTGTCCTAAGCCCGACCAGATTCAGCTGCTTCATCAATGACCTTCCCCCCCCCCCCCCCCCCCATCATAAGGTCAGAAGTGGGGATGTTTGCAGATGACTGCACAATGTTTAGTACCATTCAGGCACTGAAGCAGTCCATGCCTGAATGCAGCAAAACCTGGACAATATCCAGGCTTGGGCTGAGGAGTGGCAAGTAACATTCGTCCCACACAAGTGCCAGGCAATGACCATTTCCAACAAGAGAGGATCTAAGCATCACCCCTTGACATTCAATGGTATTATTATTGCTGAATTCCCCACTATCACAATCCTGGGAGTTACCATTGACCAGAAACTGAACTGAACTAGCCATATAAATACTGTGTCTTCAAGAGCAGATCAGAGGCTGGGAATCCTGCAGCGACTAACTCACCTTGTGACTCCCGAAACATGTCCACGATCTACAAGGCACAAGTCAGGAGTCTGCTGGAATATTCTCCCTGGCCTGAATGAGTACAGTTCCAACAACACTCAAGCAGCCCAACACAATCCATGACCAAACAGCCCACTTGATTGCTATTTCATCCACCACTTTCAACAATCACTCCCACCACCATCAACTCACAGTAGCAGTCGTGTGCACCATTGACAAGATGCACTGCAGGAACTCACCAAGGCTCCTGAGACAGCACCTTCCAAACCTGTGACCTCTACCACCTAGAAGGACAAGGGCAGCAGGTGAACAGGAACAACACCAGCTGCAAGATCCCTTCAAATCACACACCATCCTTGGAGATATATCATCATCTCTTCAATGTCACTGGGTCAAAATCCCAAACAGCACTGTGGTGCACCTACACTACAGGGATTGCAATAGTCCAAGAAGGCAGCTCACCACCATCTTCTCAAAGGCAATTAGGGATGGGCAATAAATGCTGGCCTAGCCAATGTAAGAAGTATTTAAATAGCGGGCTAGACACAGCGAATGAGAACGAGTGAGGGAAAGAAGGAGGGCAAGGGAGAAAAGGGGAGTGAGGGAGGCAAAGTGAGAACAATGGAAAAGATAAGCAAAGACAGAGCATTGGATGAGAGAGAGAAAAAACGGTCTATATGTGTATATATACAAACACGCACATATCGCAAGTTGCTTAAATTAAACATTCCTGCACATTTATTTAGGAATTATTGACCAATAACGTAACAGCCCTTTTCTAATGCCCAGACCCATGGGCCACCTCTGGAAGAGCTCATCGACAACAACCTGAAGTAAAACTCTTACCTTGGCAATGCTCTGAAATCCCCTGCATAAGCTTCGTATTTGAAGTTTACCAGGTGCCAGTCTGAATTATAGGTCCTGATGCACTGTAAACAAATGACCATATCAATAGATCAGGCATAATGACACAATCGGCAAAAACAACATGGAACAATCCTATGAGATTTTACCATTCCTGCAAAGCTAATAGATCACTTATGCTGTCATCCTTTTGGCAAACAAGTATACTACTTATTAATCTAATAGTTTCAAAATCATATTATGGGATTAATTCCAAATTAAAGTTTTTCATGGAACTTCACAAGGTGTCATTCTGCTGTGATGTGACGTGACTTTGTGGATAACAAGGTGAATTTGTTCATTTAGATGTGCTCTGCCCAAAGGCAGGCCCTTACCTCATTTTCTGATAGCATTTCATCCTGAACATTTAAAAACACGCCAGGAACGGTAGAAAACGAGGGGGTGAAAGGGAGGGCGGAATGTAAAATAATTGCGCGCACTGGGGAAAAAGTACTCGGAAAACCAGTGGGGCCAAAGCTGGGCAGCGCGGTGGCACAGTGGTCAGCACTGCTTTCTCACAGTGCCAGGTACCAGTGTTCAATTCCAACCTTGGGTGATTGTCTGTCTGTGCGGAGATTGCACATTCTCCCTGTGTCTGCGTAGGTTTCCTTCGGGTGCTCCGGTTTCCTCCCGCAGTCCAAAGCTGTGCAGGTTAGTTGGATTGGCCATGCTAAAATTAGTGCCTAGGGTTACAGAGATAGAGTGGTGGAGTGGGTCTAGGTAGGTGCTCTTTCAGAGGGTCAGTGCAGACTTGATGGGCTGAATGGACTCCTTCTGCACTGTAGGGATTCTATGATCTGATGAATTCCCTGAACCTAATGGACACATTCTATAGTCTTTAAGTGGTTATGGATGCACTAGCTACAATCTTCCAAAATTGCCGAGATCCTGGAAAGGTCCTAGTGGAATGGAAAGACTTCGAGTCCACCACCAGGAGTTGTTGGCCATGAAAGGAGCATTCATAACGTGGTACAACAGGCTGATTATCATCTCTGAAATCTTTCCACTACTGTTGTTTTCATCCCATTTCATTTTAACTGTCTTTTACCTTTTCTTTCTCTGGTATTTCTTTATATATATTTACCCCCCTCCATCTTAACCACCTTTCCTTACACTTTCTCCCCTTTGCTTCCCCCTTCCCTTCCCTCACATCTATATCTGTCACAGTTTACCCTCTGATGTTAGTTTCTCTGCAGTTTGGCCTCTCACACGTTTTGTTCTCTCTGGGGACTGCCATTAGCACTATTTTCCCTTGGTTCTGTGGCTATTAGCACCCTGTTTCCCTGAGTTTCTGTGGCTATGACTCATCTTTCATTCTCACTCCACAGTATAAATATTTCCCACTTTCTCTGTCTTTAGCTTTGACAAAGAGTCATCTGGACTCGAAACGTTAGCTCTTTTCTCTCCTACAGATGCTGCCAGACCTGCTGAGATTTTCCATGATTTTCTCTTTGGTTTCAGATTCCAGCATCCACACTAATTTGCTTTTATCCAGTCAAAAAAGAGGTTGGGTGTGAAGATACATAGAGAGAAAAAAAAGGAAAGCCACAAATGGAACAACAGTATTTAAGAAAGAAGGAAGACAGAAAGCAGGAAACTATAGGCCAGTTGGTGCACAGTTAAGGAAATAATAGCAGAACCTTTGGGTCTAAATCTTCTGATCCCTACTGCCGCAGGAATCGTTGGGAGTAGGATGGAGAGGTTGACAGACAAGCAAAAGATGCATCGACCTCGGGTCGCAACCTCCAGTCACAGGACCGGAAAATCTAACTCTTAGAAAATCATAATGCAATCAGGCAGTTAACAAGGCTTTGTGAAAGGGCACTTGTAGTTCACAAACTTATTAGAGCTCTTTGAGGATGCAAAAAGCAGGGTGTATAAAGGGAAAGCAATCAATGTAGTGTATTCAGATTTCCAAAGGGCATTCCATAAAGTGTCACATAAAAGGTTACTGCACAAGGTAAGAGCTCATGGTTGTGGGGCTGGTGTATTAGCATGGTTAGAGGAATGGCTAACTAACAGGAAACAGAGAATCAGAATAAATGGGTCATTTTGAGCATGGCAATTTGTAACAAATTGAGTGCCACAGTGATGAGTGCCGGGGACAAAATAGTTACGATCTCTATTAATGACTTGGATGAAGGGATCAGCTGCATTCTAGCCAAATGTGCAGATAACTTGCAGAAGATAGGTAGGAATACAAGTTGTGAGGAGGGTGGATAAGTCTCCAAAAGGATATAGGTAGGTTAGGTGAGTGGAAAAATATTTTGCAGATGGAATATAATGTGGGAAAATTGAGGTTGTCCGCTTTGGAAGGAAGAATAGAAAAACAGAACATTATTTAAATGGAGGGGGACTGCAGAATGGTGTGAGAGAGGAATCTGGGTGCCTTTGTACATTTCCCCAAAAATTAGCATGCAGGTACAGCAAGTAATCAGGAAGGCAAATGTAATGTTGGACTTTATTGCAAGGGGAATGGAGTATAAAAGTAGGGAAGCCTTGCTACAACTGAACAAGGTATTGATGAGACTGTACAGTGTCCAACTCTGGTCTCCTTATAAAGGTTATACTTGCATAGACTAGCATCGAAAGTAATTCAGAGAAGGTTCACAAGGCTGATTCCTGTGATGAAGAGGTTGTCCAATGAGGAAAGGTTGAGCAAGTTGAACCTGTACTCATTGGAGCTTGGATGAATGAGAGGTGATCTTCATATGAACCTTTTCTTTTCCCGATTGAAGAGGCCATGAACTGAACACGTCGCCCTATGTCAAAATCTTCGACTCCATGCAAAAGCATGGCTAAAAAGTAGATGCAAGCAGATCTGGAGGCATTACATAGCCATGCGTGGTGTGGTGACAGGAAAATCATCAAATGAGGCACCATTCTGCATCACACGGGCCATCATGATGTTATGAAATGTGCGGCTGACCCTGATCATAATTTCAGAGCAGCCACATTTGTATAGCACCTTCCACAGGCCTTCATGGTTTTTTGGGTCAGATGCCTCAGTCAAGTTAACCTTGTTCTTGCGGCCTTTGTTCTGTTCAGAAGCAGAGTACAGAAGTCTAGAGATAATGCTGAATCCAACCAAATTATTGGTTGGCCTCCAGTAGAAACAGTGGCCTCACGGAAGGATGGCAGGACCACGGGGGAGAAAGATAGTAGATTCACCACGACAACACCAGGCACAAGAAGCTTTCATTAAGGGGAAGAGACTCATGCAACAGATATAAAGAAAAACATTAAGCAATGTCATTACCAGGGGGTTTTAATAAAGCATAATTGAATGTAGAATCCATGAAAGCTCATAAAAATAGGTTATTTTCTTGAAAAATTAACATTTAAAAATCAGATAGTGAATGGATGTTTTAAGACTTGATACATGGGAGCAAGTCCCTGCAACACAAGTCATCTTTTCAACCATTCTTTCGTGTGTGTGCCCCCTGTTTACATGAGCTCTCCAACTGGGCCTATTCTTTCCCACTAGGCCTGTAATACATCAAATTCCCTTTTGATCTATGAAAAGGAACAAGACTGGCCAAATCTGCCTGTCAATTCTACTCCACCATTATATTAGACCATAGCTGACCGTCTATCTCAACACCACTTACTCACATTATCGACATATTCATTAATGACAACAATATCCAAAAATCTATCAATTTCTGTCTTGAATATACTCAATGATTGAGATTCGACAGCACTCTGTGGGAGAAGATTCCAAAGATTTACCATCTTCCGAGTGAAGAAATTCCTCCTCATCACAGTCCTAAATGGCCTACCCCTTATTCTGAGACTGCATCCCCCTGGTTCTAGGTACACCAGCCAGGGGAAACACATTCTCTCCACATCTACCCTGTCATGCCCTGGATGAATTTTTAAGTTGCAATTTTCTCAATGTCTCCTCATGAAACAATCCTGCCACCCCAGGGATTAATTTGGTGAAGCTCTATTGAAATCCCTCCATGTCAAGTGTATCCTTCCTTAGATAAGGAGACCAAAACTGTGCACAATACTGCAAATTGACGTTGTTCTCCATGGATTAGCGGAAGCTGTAGGGATATTCAATTGAGATGTACAAAGTTGAGAGGGGTCTGGATCGGGTGGATTGAAATGGCCTACCTACCTTAGCAGAGAGGTCAGTGACTAGGGGGCATAAATTTAAAGTGATTGGTATGAAGATTAGAGAAGAGATGTTGGGAGTGTTTTGCATCCAGATGGCTGTTGGGGATTTGGAGCTCAGTGCCTTAAAGGATAGTAGAGGGAGAAACCTCAACTCATCAAAAATGTGTCTGGATATGCACCTCAAGTGCCGTAACCTGCAGGACTGTGGAAGAAAGCTAAAAAGTGGGATTATGTTGGGGTAGTCACGATGTGGCCTTTTTCTGTGCCATGAACAGTCTATGATTCAGCACAGCCCTGTGGTAGTGCTATCAAAGATGCTGCTTTTCAGAGGAGATGCTCAACTGAGGTTCTATCAGCCCTCTCTAGAGATCAAGTCACTTTTCAAAGATGACTAGGTGAGTTCTCCCCGACATTCTGACCAGCAAAAATTCCCGGGGCATTTTCTCATTGTTGCTTGTGGGAGTTTGCTATGTGCAGATTATTTCCTACGCTATGACAGGAATTCATCAGCTGTAAAGCTCTGAGTCATCCTGGGGTGGCAAAATGCTCTGTATAAAGGATCAAAATTCTGTGCCCAGTCATGAAGCAAGATTTTTATCAGCTCAATTGCAGGGGTTGAAGAGATAATCAAATGAAAGACCTTTAAAAATACTTTTAACTCTGACACAAATGTTGCCTCTCATCGCATTCAGGCAACAGGAAATGGCCTGATAATCTCTGCTCACGAAATCAATATTTTGCGTGACTACATAGAGAAAGGCACATTATATTAAATGCAGAATGATAGAGAGCAAATCTCTATTGGGAGGACTGTGATGTGCTTCATAACAAAGCACGTATTGTGGGGAAAATGTCCTCCAGTCATTTGTTTTCAATAAAGCAGTCATGGGAAGAACACTGGCAGAGATATTTCTATTTGCGACAGTGAGATTCAATAGATTTTCAGAATTTGGAATATTGTATTCCCAAAGGAAAATCGAAATATTACTCGCCGAGAATGTAATGCAAGATGCCTCCAGCTGGCTCCGTGGGCAGCAATGTCACCTCTGAGTCAGAATATCAAAAATTCAAGATACTTGAGACAATAATCCAGGCTGACACTTACTCCAGTGCAGCACTGAGGGAGTGCTGAACTGTTGGACAAGATAGAAAATCAAGATTCCTTTGTTCTCTCAAAAAATACACTAGTCACTACCAGTGTACTATCTGTGCAGAAGTGCGAGAAAATCTGGAGTGAAAACTCGGCTGTGCATCTGGAAGATACATGTTGGTTTTCAATATGAACCTGGCACTGCCAGATTGTGAGAAAATTTCATCCATAATTTGTAAACTTGCAGATGACATCAAATTTTCTTTGGGAGGGGTGGGGATGGAGTTTGTTGGTGGTGCAGAGGGGTTGATGCTAATCACCAGACTAATTCCCGGGATGGCAGGACTGACATATGAAGAAGGACTGGATCGACTGGGTTTTTACTCACTGGAATTTAGAAGAATGAGGGGGATCTCATAGAAACATATAAAATCCTGATGGGACTGGACAGGCTAGATGCTGGAAGAATGCTCCCGGTGTTGGGGACATCCAGAACCAGGGGCGAGATTCTCCGACCCCCCCGCCGGGTCTGGCCCCGGGGGGTGCCCCACGGTGGCCTGGCCCGCGATCGGGGCCCACCGATCCGCGGGCGGGCCTGTGCCATGGGGGCACTCTTTCCCTTCCGCCTTTGCCACGGTCTCCACCATGGCGGAGGCGGAAGAGACTCCCTCCACTGCGCATGCGCAGGAATGCCGTCAGCGGCCGCTAACGCTCCCGCGCATGTGCCACCCGGAGATGTCATTTCCGCGCCAGCTGGCGGGGCACCAAAGGTCTTTTCTGCCAGCTGGCGGGGCGGAAATTCGTCCAGCGCAGGCCTAGCCCCTTAAGGTTGGGGCTCGGCCCCCCCAAGATGCGGAGCATTCCGCACCTTTGGGGCGGCGCGACGCCCGACTGATTTGCGCCGTTTTGGGCGCCAGTCGGCGGACATTGCGCCGATACCGGAGAATTTCGCCCCAGGGGTCAGAGCCTAAGAATAAGAGGTAAGCCATTCAGGACTGAGATGAGAAAGAACTTCTCTCAGAAGTTGTGAACTTTTGGAATTCTATACACAGGAAGCTGTTGGGGCCAGTTTGTTGGATATATTAAGTAGGGATCTGGACGTGGCCTTTGCGGCTAAAGTGATCAAAGGGTATGGAGAGAAAGTGGAAGTGCGAAACTGAATTTGCATGATCAACCATGATGATGTTGAATGATGGTGCAGACTCGAAGGGTCAAATAGCCTAGTCCTGCATCCATTTTCTATGTTTTTAATACTGAGGGGGACAAATTACACAAAATTGCTAAACTTGCAGAATGGACTTATAATTGGTAAATTAATCTCTCCTTAAATGAATGTGAGTTATTATAATATGGCAAGAAAAATAAGGATGTCACGTATTATACAAATCACTAAAAGGTGCAACAGGTTAACGTGAGCATTCAAAAAGGCCCGGAGCAATAGAATTGAACAGGACTAAGCTCTGCAAATCCGGTATTGAACCTTGGTTACACTACACAGGAATTACTGTGTCGAGTTCCATCGTCATTCATTGAAAAAAAATAGAGACACTGGAGAGGATGCAGAGAATATTTACATGGATGATATAAAATATGTGGTTACGCATATCAGGAAAGGATTGACAGGCTGGGTCACTTTTGAAAGAAGAAAGCAGAGAGGTGACCTGATAGAGATCTTTAAAATTTTGAATAGTTTTGGTAGAGCGGAGACTCTTGTGGGAAAGAATAAAATGAAACAACATCACCATAAACCAGGCACCAAGCAATCCAATTGGGAATTCAAGAGAATCTTTACGCAAAGAGTGATGAGAATGTGGAACTCACGACCACAGAGAATGTTTGAAGCGAATAGTATCATAAAATCCCTACAGTGCAGTAGGAGGCCATTCAGCCCATCGAGTCTGAAAGAACCCTCCGAAAGAGCACCATTCCTAGGCCCAATCCCTCACCTTATCCCAGTAACTCCACGTATTATTTAGCCACTAAGGGCAATTTAGCATGGCCAATCCACGTAACCTGCACATCTTTGGATTGTGGGAGGAAACCGGAGCACCCAGAGGAAACCCATGCAGTCACAGGTGTGGTGTTGGGTGCTCTGAGGTACAGACGAACCAACACGGTTGCGATTGGTACAACGCAGTTTTATTCCAACTAGTAATTTGCACATTTGACTCGGTACTCAGCACGTGGTGACTGTGTGAGTGTCTTGTTAATGAGGTTGTGGCCTTGTCCTGTCTCCAGATGGACTGACCAGGAGGTGTCGTGTTTCTTGTCTTATACTGTGTCTGCTCTTGTCTGTGATTGGCTGTCGAGTTATGTGTGCTAATTGGTCTGTTGGTCTGTCTATCATGATGTGTGTGTTGTGATGTGTGTTTGAATATCATGACATCAGGGAGAACGTGAAAACTCACATAGGCAGTCAGCTAAGGTCAGAATTGAACCTGGGTCAATGGCGCTGTGAGGCAGCAGGGCTAACCACTGTGCCACCGTGGTATAGATGCATTTAAGTAAACACAAGCTAGCATTTGAGGGAGCAGGGAATAGAGGGATCTTACTGATGGAGTTAGATGAGGAACGGTGAGCAGAGAATTGAGTGGAGAGGAAATATTGGGCAGGACTGGGTGGATCAAATGGATCCAATGCAGTATAAATATTCTGGACTCGGGCACAGAAGGCATGTTTACAAAGACTGTAAATGATACCAATCTCAAAAATGCAATACAAAATGAGAATGATAGCAACAGACTTCAGGGGCGAGATTCTCCAACCCCCGCCGGGTCGGAGATTCGGCGGGGGCGGGATCGCGCCGCGCCGGTTGGCGGGCCCCCCCCGCGCGATTCTCCGGCCCGGATGGGCCGAAGTCCCGCCGCTAAAATGCCTGTCCCGCTGGCGTAAATTAAACCACCTACCTTACCGGCGGGACAAGGCGGCGCGGGCGGACTCCGAGGTCCTGGGGGTGGGGGGGGGGGGCGTGGGGCGATCTGGCCCTGGGGGGTGCCCCCACGGTGGCCTGGCCCGCGATCGGGGCCCACCGATCCGCGGGCGGGTCTGTGCCATGGGGGCACTCTTTCTCTTCCGCCTCCGCCACGGTCTCCACCATGGCGGAGGCAGAAGAGACTCCCTCCACTGCGCATGCGTGGGAAGCTGTCAGCGGCCGCTCCCGCTCCCGCACATGCGCCGCCCGGAGATGTCATTTCCGCGCCAGCTGCCGGGGCACCAAAGGCCTTTTCCGCCAGCTGGCGGGTCGGAAATTTGTCCGGCGCAGACATAGCCCCTTAAGGTTGGGGCTCGGACCCCAAAGATGCAGAGCATTCCGCACCTTTGGGGCGGCGCGATGCCCGTCTGATTTGCGCCGTTTTGGGCGCCAGTCGGCGGACATTGCGCCGTTTCCGGAGAATTTCGCCCCTGGAGGCTGTTGAGAGAATGGCAAAATGGATAGACACATGGGGCGGGATTCTGCCACCCCCCGCCGGGTCGGAGAATCGCCGGGGGCTGGCGTGAATCCCGCCCCCGCCCGTTGCCGAATTCTCCGGCACCGAATATTCGTCGGGGATGGGAATCGCGCCGCGTCGGTTGGCGGGCCCCCCCGGCGATTCTCCGGCCCGCGATGGGCCGAAGTCCCGCTGCTGGAATGCCTGTCCCGCCGCGAGAATCAAACCACCTCTCTTACTGGCGGGAAAAGGCGGCGCGGGCGGGCTCCCGGGTCCTGGCGGGAGCATGGGGTGATCTTGCCCCGGGGGTTGCCCCCAGGGTGGACTGGCCCGCGATCGGGGCCCACCGATCCGTGGGCGGGACTGTGCCGTGGGGGCACACTTTTCCTTCCGCCTTCGCCATGTTCTCCACTATGCAACGGGGGCATTCTAGGCACCGAGTGGGGATCTGTCCGGCATATCGCCGACATCGGTGCACCGGTGCATCCGGGCAGTGACAGACGCCCTATATGCCATTGCGCACTGCTACATCCGCTTCCCTGTGGACCGGGCCAGCCAAGATGCCCGGGCCGTGGGCTTCTCTGCCGTGGCCGGGTTCCCCATGGTCCAGGGCGCGATCGATGGGATGCACGTCGCCGTGCGGCCACCTGCAGATAACAGGGCCGTGTTCACCAATAGGAAGGGGACCTATTCGATGAACATGCAGGTGGTCTGCGACCACCGCATGTTGATCCTGCACGTCTGCGCCCGTTACCCGGGCAGTGTACACGACTCATGCGTGTTGTTGCAGTCATACATCCCCGGCATGTACGAGGGACGCCATCCCTGGCTGAGGGGCTGGTTGCTGGGCGACAGGGGCTACCCATTGCGATCGTGGCTGATGACGCCTATACGGAGGCCACGCAATGAGGCAGAGAACCGCTACAATGATGCCCATGTAGCGACAAGGGGAGTGATCGAGAGGTGCTTTGGCGTGCTGACGATGCGTTTCAGGTGCCTGGACCGCTCTGGGGGCGCCCTCCAGTATCGGTCAGATAGGGTCGGCCGCATCATTGTGATGTGCTGCGTCCTGCACAATAAAGCCCAGCAGAGGGGGGGATGTGCCGCAGGCAGAGGAGGGCTGAGTGGAGGAGCAGCAGGAAGAGGCGCAGTCCTCCCCAGATGAGGGGGATGGGGGCAATGGTCAGGGCAGACGGGCTACACATGGGCGGGTAGCTGTCCACCGTTACCGGCTGGCCCAGCGGGCACGGGACAGGCTGATAGACGCCCGCTTCACTGACTAGATGGGCGTGGGAATCGGGTAGTATGGCCACAGACCGCACACCATGGCAACACCCGACCACCCACATCCCCCATCCATCCACCCACCCAGCACCCTCACCCCCCTCCCCAACCCCACCCACCCCACCCGCATGCACACCACTCCCCCATTGCCGATCCACCTGCGGCACAACGGCCGCGCTCACACAGTTGCCGGTGGACGCGTGTCTATTGCAGGCCATGGAGGATGATGACAACCTGCCCTGCGATGAGCTCCTGGCTCCACATCGTTGGACTATGTCTGACCCATGGCCACAGTACCACCATCCACCCGGACCATCCCTGCATGCGGCTGTGACACTGCAGCGCACGGTCCCGTCCTCTGTCCGGGGGGATGTTGATGGCGGCCCAGGGGGAAGGGGGCAGACTCACCTGGGGCTGAGGTAAGACCACCCCTCACCCCTCACACACACACTTGCGCTCAACGTACATGACACCCCCGCACGCTTTGGACAGAGCACAAAGGCAGCTTCTGTAGGTGTAACATTGACTTTAATAACCAAAGGAGTTCATGCACATGCCCTAGCCCCTAAAACTCATCTGTGCCCTGCACCCGTGCCAACTTACTCAGTGTCTAATTGTTTGGCCTTACGGGCCCTTTGACTACATCTACGTGGTTCCCCAGACGGTACAGCAGAACTGGAGGTGGACTCCTGTGATTCCTGCCTGCTGACACAGGATCCCTTTGGCGGCCGTTTCCTGGGGCGTCCTGGCCTAGATGGACCAGGCTGCGGCCCGGGCGACTGGGATGGCGAGCTGCCAGCCTGTCCTGCCCGTTGCCCACCCGATGCACCTGGGACGGAAGGGGGGGGGAGCCCGAGGTGTTGAGGTGTCCCGGGACCTCCCCTACAATGGGACCCGGAACTGGCCCCAGCACCTCCTCCTCCCTCGGGGTGCCCGATGGCCCCCAGGCCTCTACATGGGTGGGGGATGCGAACGGACTGGCCATCCGACGCCCCCCTGACATCTGGCGCTGCCAGTCCTGGAGGCCTGTGCTGGTATCGACAGGGGTCTGCAGGTTTGCAGCCATGGAGCTCAGGGGGTTGGCAATCCCTGTCTGTGACTGTGCGACGCCGGCTCGCACATGGGCAATGGCGCGATGCCCTCAGCGATGGCCTGCTGAGACTGGGCCATGGCCTGCTGAGACTGGGCCATGGCCTGCAGAGATTGGGCCATGGCCTGCAGAGACTGGGCCATGGCCTGCAGAGACTGGGTAATGGCCTGCAGAGACTGTGCCATGGAGTTGAGCCCCTCTGCCATCTGCCGCGGGCGCTGGCTCATGGCCTCCTGTGAGAGGGCAGCCATGTCCAGGGCCACAGACGCCGCCTGCACGGAAAGCCCCAGGCCTCGCAAACCGCTCCCCATTGCCTCCACCGCGGACGCCAACCGTGCGGTGTCGGCCTGGGTGGCACGCATGACTGGCACCATTGCCAGCTCCTGGACGCGGGTGGACTCCACCACCTGGGACTGCAGCCGCCGCAAGCCGGCCGTCACCCTCTTCGCTCGTCTCCGGGTCGGTGGTTGCATCGGATCTATGGGTGGGTGTGGTAACTCCAGGAACCCGGGATCCACCTGGGCGGCTGATGTTCGCATGCGCCGGGCTGCCCTCCGACCGCCCAGCCCCTCTGCTGCTCCTACCTCCACCTGCTGTACCGGGACGGCTGTGTTGTGCGCACCAGTGAGTGTACCAGACGCCTCATCACTAAAGTGCCCAACCGAGGTGAGCGTCTCTGCGATGGTGGAGGGTATTGGTGACAGCAGTGGCGTTGTGTCGTGCGCATCATCCAACTCTGCGTCCATGGCACTTTGGGGTGGCGGTTCATCTCCGCCCATCCTATCTGTGTCACTGTCCTGTATTTCAGTTTCCTGGGTAGGGGTGTCCTGGGTTGTGGTTTTGTGGCTCGGCTGTGACGGGGGCCTGTGGCTGCCTCTCTCGTCGCTGGGTGGCACACGCCTGCGTCGTCACACCCGCACGAGACGGGGGCGCCGTCTCCCTGTTGCTCCAGGTCTCTCCATCTCCCATGGTCTCCGAGGGGCATCGTGCGGGCGTCGCATGCCAGAGGGTCCGGGTCTCTCCGTCTCCCATGGTCTCCGAGGGGCATCGTGCGGGCGTCGCATGCCAGAGGGTCCGGGTCTCTCCGTCTCCAGTGGTCTCCGAGGGGCATCATGCGGGCGGTCTGCATCTGCGGGGATGGGTGCCTCGACGTTTGCTCCTGCGATACACAATGAAGCATGCATGGTTAGACACGCAGGCAGTGATCCAGGTGATATGGGGGAGGGGGGATATGGGTGAGGGGGATATGGGGGAGGGGGGATATGGGGACGGGCTGTCGGTGGCTCACTTGCTGGTGGGCCCCCGAACTCTGCATCAGCAACCACCCGGTCCCAGGTCCGCCAGCCAGTTCCAGGGCCCTTTCCTCATGTTCGGTCAGTGGCCTCTCATCAGCTGGGCCTCCTCCAGTCCTCACATGCTCCCTGGTGTTGTGTGCGCGCTTCTCCTGTGAGGGGTGGTGGCAGTGGTATAAGGCAACAGTGTTAGACAGGTATATGAATGCACGCCATCGGTTGCGCGTGTATTGCAGAGGTTAAGTTAGGGCTGGATTCACTTGGGGATATGGGGGGGGATATGGGGGAGGGGGGATATGGGGGAGGGGGTATATGGGGGATATGAGTGAGGGGGGATATGGGGATATGGGGGAGGGGGGATATGGGGAGGGGGGTTATGGGGAGGGGGATCTGGGGGATATGGAGGAGGGGGGATATGGGGGATATGGGAGAGGGGGGATATGGAGGAGGGGGGATATGGGGGAGGGGGGATATGGGGAGGGGATATGGGGAGGGGGGATATGGGGGAGGGGGGGATATGGGAAGGGGGATATGGGGAGGGGGATATGCGGATATGGGGGACATGGGGAGGGGGATATGGGGAGGGGGGATATAGAGGATATGGGGAAGGGGGGATATAGGGTAGGGGGGATATGGGGGAGGGGGGATATGGGGGATGGGGATATGGGGGATGGGGATATGGGGGAGGGGGATATGGGGGATATGGGGGAGGGGGTTATGGGGGAAGGGGGATATGGGGAATATGGGGAGGGGGATATGGGGAGGGGGATATGGGGGAGGGGTGATATGGGGGATATAGGCGAGGGGGGATATGGGGAGGGGGGATATGGGGGAAGGGGGATATGGGGGTTATGGGAGGGGGATATGGGGAGGGGTATATGGGGAGGGGGGATATGGGGAAGGGGGATATGGGGGAGGGGGGATATGGGGGCTATGGGGAGGGGGATATGGGGGAAGGGGATATGGGGAAGGGGGATATGGGGGAGGGGGATATGGGGAATATGGGGTGGGGATATGGGGAGGGGGGATATGGGGGATATGGAGGAGGGGTGATATGGGGGAGGGGGATATGGGGAGGGGATATGGGGGAGGCGGGATATGGGGAGGAGGGATACGGCGGAAGGGGGATATAGGGGAGGGGGATATGGGGAGGGGGATATGGGGAGAGGGATATGGGGGAGGGGGATATGGGGGATATGGGGGATATGTGGGAGGGCGGATATGGGGGATATGGAGGAGGGAGGATATGGGGGAGGGGGGATATGGTGAGGGGCGATTGGGGGGAGGGGGGATATGGGGGATATGGATATCGTGCAGGGGGGGGAGGCTCACCCTGGCTGCCCTGAGCAGGTTGTTCACCTTCTTGTGGCACTGGGTGCCTGTCCGTGGTGTCAGGCCCACAGCGCTGACGGCCTCTGCCACCTCCCTCCACAGACGCTGGCTGTGGCGTGGGGCGACTCTGCGGCCGTGTCCGGGATACAGGGCCTCCCTCCTCTGCTCCACTGCGTCCAGGAGCGCCTCAATGTTGCGGGACTGGAACCTCGGGGCTGAGCGGCGGGTGGCCATCCGGTCGGGTCTTCTGGTCGGGTGGCGGGAGCAGCGCGTCTTATGAGCCGTGCATGACGCCGCACGGCGTGAACCACATGACCCAGCGCGGATAGCGTCACGTCGCTGCTAGCCCATTCCGGGCCGGAGACTTAGCGACGTTTGGGGCGGCGTGATGCAGGTGGGATTTGACCCGTTTTTGGCGCCGGTCGGCGGACATCGCGCCGATAACGGAGAATTTTGCCCCTTAGGCTACGTATGAATTTCCTCTGGATTTATTAACCTATCCCTTACAAGCCTGACATTTGCTTTGCCATCACTCATTCATTTGTTACAATCATTAGTGCTAAATGAAAGGTGCTACTCAACATCCCATCCACCATCCTAAATATTCACTCCCTCCACCACTGGCACACAGTGGCAGCAATGTTCACCAGCTACACAATGCACTGCAGGAACTCACCAAGGCTCTTCCTAAACCAACACCTAGAAGATCAGAGTATGGGAACACCACTACTTCAGATTATTAATAATAATAATTGCTTATTGTCACAAGTAGGCTTCAATGAAGTTACTGTGAAACGCCCCTAGTCGCCAAATTCCGGCGCCTGTTCAGGGAGGCTGGTACGGGAATTGAACCCGCGCTGCAAGCCTTGTTCTGCATTACAAGCCAGCTGTTTAGCCCACTGTGCTAAACCAGCCCCTACTGTGCTAAACCAGCTCCATTTTCTTTTTCAAAAGCTTCACAGCTTCACATGGAAATATAATGTTGTTCCTTCATCAAAATCTAGGAACCCACTCCCTAACAGCACTGTGGGTGTACCTACACCACACGGACAGCAGCGGTTCAAGAGGTGGCTCACCACCACCTTCTCAAGGGCAATTGGGAGGGGGGGAGCAACAAATGCTGGCCTCTAAAGTTTTTTTTCACTTGATAAAGGAAGACTTAATTAAACATCGAATGGAACATTCTTCACACCATTTTCCTGATTTCCCCAGAAATCGTGAATGTTTTTGCATGTTAGAGGTTCAGTGTCTCTGTGAGAAGAGTACAGCGTAACCAGGCTAATCTACAATCCCCAGATTTGATTCATGTTCAACAAACATGCATGAATATATTGCTTTTAACACAGTATAAGGTCTGAAGACATTTTGCATGGCCTAATCAGAGAAACACCGACACCAAACTAATGAAGGGGAGATTAAACAGGTAACCAAAGCCTGGCCAACGCTGTAGGTTCTAAGGAGCATCTTAAGGGAGGAGAGAGGAATGGAAGGCTAGGGAGGGAATTTTAGAGCTAGAATTAATAAACATTCATTCATTGGATCACACGTCCATGTGTACCTCCTTAACCAGAAGGCTTTGGGCCAGCTTTGCAGCATCTGAAGGCAGTGTAGACTGGATGGTTCTTCTCTGGCGCAGAACTGTAGAGATCTATTCAGGCAAAGAAGAATTCAGTGCTCAGTATGATTGCGTGTGAGGAATAGACGTAATAGTAAAGATATAATTTAACTACATAACTGGATCTCAAAGAAGCTTCAGAGTCATTTCTCGTATTCATTGCACAGTCATTTTGGAATGAGATTGTCCATCGTCCATAAAACACATTATAGAACACTGCAGCTCTTAAGAAGGCCATTCAGCCCATCGTGTCTTAAAGGTTCTCTGGAAATGCTACATTACATTGTCCATTTATATGTTCTTTTAAATTGACCTTTGTCAAATATTTATTCATTGAGCAGTATTTTCACGTCCCGCTGCTATGAATGGAGATTGCGCTGAGTGCCAAATTCTCCATCCTCCCGAACAGCCACAGCCGGGCGAACTCGCAATGGACAACCCAGCCATTTTCTTTTTCAAAAGCCCCATAGCTCACCTTTCTTCGTCTTTCTACTCACCTCTGAACTGATGTGTCAGCCAATGTCACCCACTCAGCCCTCCCTTGCTCCTCTCAGTTACAGCGTTGCTTCATAGACCCCCTTCATCTGGGTTCACTCCCTCTCCACAATACCCTGTCCACCTCTCTTCACCTCCTTAATGAATAAGCTCCATCTCAGCCATGCCTTTGCTCTCCTCCCATAGCTAAAGCACTTTGGGGTATTTTATTGTGATAAAGGCACAAGTTATTCACCCAATGAGACAGAACGTTCTATTTTTCACCCGTCATCTCCTGAACGTTCTTTATGTGGGGATAACTTTCCTTGAGCAGCAAGCAATTTGTATTTCCCTTGCCTGGTTGAGGGATGATCTGGCCAATGGGATAAAATGAGTTGATAGGATAGATGATGGAGGAAGCCTCTCTCCTCTGGTGAGAGAACCAAGAGGAAGAGGGCACAACCTTAAGATTAGAGCCAAGCCATTCAGGAAAGAAACCAGAATGCATTTTTTCATTCAAGGGGTAGTGAAAGTCTGGAATTCTCCAGACTTTCAATCCCCCCCCACCAAAAAAAAGGCTGTGGATGTTAGGGGACATATTAACCTTTCAGGGCAGTGAATGATGGATTTTGTTGCATAAAAGATATTGAGAGGTATGGGGGAGAAAATGTGTAAAAGGGATCCAGATACACATCAACCACAAACTCAAGGAACTGACTGACCTACTCCCTGATTTCAATCCAAGATCTCCGAGTGCCTCACCCACGACTACGCTTCATAGTGATGAAAGACTGGAAGCACTATTAGGATTTGTCCAACACATGTATGAGCTTACTTACTGAAACCTCGTCCAATGGGAATTGCAGTAGATCCCGTAGAGGATCATTCTGAATCTGCGCTTTCCGTTGCGTAATGACATTCTCATAATCCAACGGCTCGACAATTTTTGTTTTTTCCTGCAGAGAGACAAATGGTAAAGGTTCATTGAAGGTCGTTCGATCAGAACAATGACACAGGATTGTGAGCCTTGCCTTGTTTTGCAATATTATAAAAGGACATCAGGACAACCAACTGCCAGGAATCAGAGGGAGCCATTCATATGGTTTCAGGAAGACTGATCATTCCTTACAGGTCTACTGGAATTCTTTGTGGATGCGACTGAGTTAATGAGAGGAAACTGAAGAAAGACATGATGGTGTAAGTCCTTTAACTGAAGGCATAAACAAGCAAATAAGGAAGTAATTCAACTGGTCAACAAGCATAGGAATAGATAACAAAATTCATAAGCCTTGAGCCAGGTTGGTGGTCAGCAAGCTTTTACTTTTCTCACAAGATTATTGATCATGCAGAATAGACTCCTGGACAGATCAAAACTAATGACATGGCACTCATTACCAAAAAGATAGACTCAACTGTAATCAATTCATTAAAATACTAACTAAAGCGCTAACTTTTCATTTTGTGTTTTGGTGAGCCCTCAGGGATGTGACAACATAACATAAAATACAACATTTAAAAAAAAAGCAGGAGCTGGATTTTCACCTAACAGAACGTCCAAGAGGTAAGGCTAGGGATGGGCAACCTGCAAGATTGAAATCGGGCTTCTTCACTAATCCTGACCCCATGAATAAGATTAAATGCATTTAATGCACACTGAATATTTCATAACGAGCTATAGAAAATGCTTAATCACTTAAAAATTAATAGAATGCTCATCGATTTCAAATGATAAAAACAAAAGAATTATAAAACTTTTGATACAGAGGGGGCACACGGCTCTCGCAGTCAATGTTGTGTGAGCACGTACCTCATTTGCTTTACTCATGAATCACGACAATCATACTGGTATGAAGAAACACGATACGGATGAAAATTAGCGAAATGTGGCTACCCTGTGCGTGAGCAACGGTTAACAAAATGTCTCCTAGGCCGCATTCAGTACCCAGATGGGCCGCAAGTTGCTAACCATTGGGTTAGGCCTTTTCTTAAAGAAGCAAGTGTGTTTTTTGTTTCCATGGCAATACGGTGGAATTATTAACAGTGTCAAGAGGAGTTGCCTCATCCCTCCCCAGCATAGCCAACAAAAAAACAATTATAAACTGCTAATATGCATACATCACGCCGCCTTGTCCCGCCGGTAAGAGAGGTGGTTTAATCCACGCCGGCGGGACAGGCATTCCAGCAGCAGGACTTCGGCCCATCAGGACTTCGGCCCAACCAGCGCGGCGCGATTCCCGCTCCCGCCGAATCTCCGGTGCCGGAGAATTCGGCAACCGGCGGGGGCGGGATTCACGCCAGCCCCCGGCGATTCTCCGACCCGGCGTGGGGTCGGAGAATCCCGCCCCTGAGGGGGGTTAAACACAGCTGACTGTTTTTCCAGGAATTGACAGGTGCTGCTTCCCGTGTCTGAGCCAGCAGATATATTGTCCAGGTGAGTGTTAAAGCAACAATTTTTTTCGCTTCCTCTGTCTGGACTGATCTCCAGCTTCCAGACAGGGGTCTCTCTTCTGGAGGGCTTCCTGACAGGGGTCACTTTTCTAGGGGGGTCTCTTTATTTATGTGGTCTCTATCGGGGGTGGGGGGGCAAGGGGGGGTGGTGAAAGGGGAAGGTTATCCCTGTATTTGGGAGGAGTGGGAGAATGCAGAAAATCCAGGGGTGGGGAGCTGAAATGCGACGAGGGCGGGGGCTGAATTGCAATGCGGGAGTGGGGTGGCTAGCTGTGGGTCCTCTTTATCATCGGGCTGCCCTCTCACTATGGCAGCCCGATAGTGGGATTCCCTTGGGAATCCCTCACAATCCTCACTATGCATAGGTTTGCATGGCTAAGTATCGGGGATTGTAGGAGCGCTAATGAGCTACAATTCAGTTCCGGCAGGTCGCCCAATTTCGCCACTGTTAGACAGTGAACTGAAGGCTATGGGAGACCTCACTTTACAGCTGCTGTGCTCATTAGCGGTACAATGGTAACGTTATTATATTCAGCTAGCGATCAATACATTATGTCACTTCCATGACCCGTACCTTTAGTTTACATTAACCTCCACTAGCAAAGCCTTCTCAATTCGCACTGTCTCTGTGATAGGGATCCACAGTCCTCACTCAAAGTTGCTGCCCAACTATTTCTGGAATGAGCAATAATCTGTGGTGGTGGACTGAGAATTGGCTGTTTGCCTGTCGCCAGAAAGTGGTTATTAATGAATTTGCATCTGCTTGGAGATGTTACTCATGATGTTCTGATGGGAACGGTATTAAGATCATTGTCTAAATAATTCATGAAAACAGTAGAAGGCAAAGATGTTGGGGAATTATCTGCAAGTTTACCGACAAGATAAAGTAATCTTTAGTGTTGGAACGCTAGACCTACAAAAAGAAAATATAGATTTGCTGGGAGAATTCCACATTGTACATTTAAGATAGAGACGGATTGATTTTTGGAAACTAAAGGAAGCAAGGGATAAGGAACATTAGAACATCGGAATTAGGAGCAGGAGTAGGCAATTCAGCCCTTCAAGCCTGCTCCGTCATTCAATCAGATCATCGCTGATCTCTTCCTGGTCTCAAATTCACCTCCTACTTGTTTTCCATATCCCTTTAACCTGTTTTTATTAATCAGAAATATATATATATCTCCTTCTTGAAACCATTTAATCACTCAGATTTCACCAGCGAGTTCTACAAATTCACCACCCTCTGTGAGAAGTATCATCACAGTTGTAAATCTACCGCCTCGCAATATACCTGTGACCTCTCATTCTAGATTGCCCCACAATTTTCACAGAAACTTTATTGCAGTCTTAATGTAAGCCTACTTGTGACAATAATAAAGATTATTAAGGGGGAGCATGTGGTCTACGTTTACTTTATCAATCCCATGTAGCGGGCGCGATTCTACACTCCCGCGCCGGTTGGGAGAATCGCCTGGGCCGCCAAAATTTCCCGGGTCGCCGGTCCGACGCCCTCCCGCGTTTCTCCCAAGCGGCGGGAACGGCCCCGTCGAGTTTTGCGGGCCGCAGGCCGGAGAATCGCCGGAGACACCCAAAATGGCGATTCTCTGGCACCCCCGCTATTCTCAGGCCCGGATGGGCTGAGCGGCCAGGCGAAAACGGCGGGTTCCCCCCCGACGCCGTCCACACCTGGTCGCTGCCGTCGTAAGCGGTGCGTGAACGCTGGGGGGGCGGCCTGCGGGGGGGGCGAGGGCGGATCCTGCACCGGGGGGTACCTGAAATGTGGGGTGGCCCGCGATCGGTGCCCACCGATCGTCGGGCCGTCCTCTCTGAAGGAGGACCTCCTTCCTTCCGCGGCCCCGCAAGATCCGTCCGCCATCTTCTTGCAGGGCGGAATTAGAGAGGACGGCAACCACGCCTTTACGCGGGCGACAAGGCCTGGCGCGTGTAAATGACGCTGCCCCGATCCTGGCCCATTGTCAGGGCCTGAATCGGTCGGGATTGGGGCCGTTTTGCGCCGTCGTGAACCTCGACGGCGTTCACGACGGCGCGGCCACTTCAGCGCGGGAGTGGAGAATCCCGCCCAGTATTTTATACACCTCGATCAGATCCCCTCTGATTCTTCTAAACTGCAGCAAGCATAAGCCCAAACTGTTTAATCTCTCTTCGTACAGGGACTGTTCTCCTCAGAACACAGAAACTTAATGGGAAATTTAAACAGGTATTCAAAGTCATTAAATGTTTTGGTAGAGTTAATAAAATGAAACGGTTTCCAGTGACAGAGGTGACAGCTAACTTGAGAACCGAGATACAAGATAATTGTAAATAGGCCAAAGGCTGAGAGAAAGGAGAAATTGTTCTTACACAGTTTAGCTGTTCTGATCTGCCTCACAGCACCCAGTTCAATTCTGTCCTCGAGTCACTGTCTGTGTGGCGTTTATACGTTCTCCTCATGTCTGCGTGGGTTTCCTCCCTGTGCTCCGGTTTCCGCCCACAGTTTAAAGATGTGCGGGTTATGTGGATTGGCCATGCTCTACATTGCCTCTTAATATCCATGGATGTGCAGGTTAGCTTATGGTATTACGGGAATAGAGCGAGGTGGGCACTCGCCAATGGGCAGAGTGCTCATTCGAAGGGTCAGTGCTGACCCGATGGGCCGAATGGCCTCCTTCTGCACTGTAGGGTTTCTATGATTCTATGAAATTCCTGCATGAAGGAAGCAGATCCAATAACAATTTTCAAATGGGAAACAGTTGCAAGGCCTCAGAGATAGGGCAGGGAATGGGATTGTAGCTCTTCCAAAGCGCCAGTGCAGGTGCGATGGGCCAAATGGCCTCCTTCTGTGCTGCATCATTCTAATGATTATAATAGTGGTCAGACTTCCTGAATACTTTATCAGCTGTAAAACACTTTGGGATTGTCATGACTGGCACCATACAAAGGTAAACCTATTTGTTTCAGGACTGAGCTGGACTGCTTTATGAAAAGAGGACAAATGGATCTGTTGCACTGGACAAATTAAATAAGATGAGAAGAGCAAGAAAACCTTGCAAAAATATAATAGTTTGTTAGGGTTGCTCTGAGAGTCTGAGTGGATCTGGATATAATCCAGATACTGCCAGCTGCAGCAGTCATCAAAAGACTCAGTTGTTTAGACACTAAATAGAGTCCTGATTACTGCATGCGAATGAAACACTCGCATTTAATATTCTTTCTCTGACAGGAAAGCTTGAGAGGCAACGAGCTCCTGGCCACTTTTAAGCACCATTCCCATTGGCTTCAGTTCCGACTGACATGAGCAGAAGCTGTAAGAATCTGACCGTCAAATATTCGCCGCTTGTCAAAAACACATTTTATGTTCGAAGGGAACTGAGAGAAGAAAACTATAGCCCCAGAATTTTCAGCTGCAATTAAACGGCCTCGTCGCGCCAGACTTTGGTGATGCGATGTGGAAAACTCCCCTCTGATCTCACGAGACGTCACGATCTGGACCTCGCCGAACGAGGCGAGATCCAGATTAGTAAACTTAAGGAAGATAAGTGCAACCTCGGTGGGGCACTCCTCGCCAAGGCCAAAAAAGAAGTCCCATTTGATAGCAGGAGTCGCGCTGCAGGCGCCGAGAAACACCCCACTAGACACATCCAAAACGGGACTCTGTTTTCTGGGCGTTAAATCGTGCCCTTAACTCCTTTACACAAAAATCTGGTTGCCGAGTATTTGCAGAAATTTGGCATTGGAAGTGTCTGCAACTTATCAGATAAAAAACTCTCAGCGAATTAACAAAAGTCAGCTGTTGATCTGACACAATCATTTCTAATCCAAATCATACTTTCAGTTTGCGTCGCCACAGGAAGTAACTGTTCAAATCTATTTTAAGAAAAATGTGAACATCAATAACTTTATATTTTTATTTAACCCTTGAATTATCAGAGATTTCCTGGACCAAGCCCACGGATAATTCCGGAAGACAAGAAAATGTATACAGCGTCGGCTCATTTTTCAAATTTCATACTCCATTTTAAAGGAGTGTTGCCATGAACAACATTCCAAGAACCTCCCGGTTCAGCAAAGATTATATTTAATCACTGGGGTGATAGTGTGAGAAAAAGCCAATAAACAGGGTTGGCAACTCCCACGTCGTTTATATTAATAATACTTCGGAAATGGGCAAGTCATTCAGAGGAAAACTTTGAAGCAAAGTAACCATTTTTCCTGTCGTTATTTCAGTTGGACATTAACATATTAACATTCCTGAAGGGGCTTCACAGGAATGTCACCAGGCAAAAACTGACACTGGGTCAAAGAAGGAAGCATGCAGATAAGTCGTCAAATGTTTGGTTGCAGAGATACATTTGAGGGAATATTTTAAAGGAGGAAAGAAGGGAGCTACGAGGGTGGATGAAGAGATTGAGGGGAAATTTCAGAGCTCAGGCGCCTTTAGGTGTTGCAGCCAATGGCAAGTGCCGAATCCGCGGTGAACAAAATGCATAGACGATAGTAGACATTATCGAATAAGGTTTATAATAATACAATTCCAAAACTCCTCCTTCTCCGACCTGCTCCCAGGCAGGGTTTTTATACAGCTGGGGCTCCTCATGTTAAGGGGAAGCCGCACCCTCTTAAAGGGGGCGTTCATATTCAGGGAATGGCATGGGAATCCATATAGTCCCGATCGCGAGACCTCCTTTGGGGTTATAGAATCATAGAATTTACAGGGCAGAAGGAGGCGAGTCGGACAATCGAGTTTGCAGCGGCCCTTGGAAAGAGCACCTTACTTACGCCCACCCTATCCCTATAACCCAGTAACTCCACCAAACCTTTTTTTTGACACTATGGGCAATTTAGCACGGCAAATCCACCTAACTTGCACATCTTTGGACTGTGGGAGGAAACCGGAGCACCCGGAGGAAACCCACGCAGACATGGGGAGAACGTGCAGACTCCGCACAGAGATTCAAGCTGGGAATCGAACCTGGGACCCTGGAGCTGTGAAACAACAGTGCTAACCACTGTGCCACCGTGCCACCCTTATGACAGTAAGTAAGGGAAATTGATGCTGCACAACATTAATGGAGGATCAGAAAGATCTGAGAGTTGAAATGCTGGAGGAGATGACAGAGATAGGGAGGCCAGATGGGGAGGGGATCTAAACACAAAGATAACAATTTTAAAGTTACAGGGTTATGAAACCTCAGTCAATGTAGGTCAATAAGCACAAGACTGATAGGTGAAAGGATCTGGATCGAGGCAGGATATGGACAGGAGGATTTTGGACAAGCCATGGCGGCTGGAAGATGGGAGACCAGTCAGGGGAGGAATGGGACAGTTGACCCCATCAGTACCAGAAGCATGGATGAGCATTTCAGCAGCAGATTAGATGGAGACAGCAATGTTACAAAGGTGGGAGCAGGCAGTGTCTGTGATAGAGACTGATGAAGAGGCAGAGGAAAGATTATTCAGAAAGAGTGGTGTGGGAAACTTGTATCCAAACAAACAAAACAACTTCAAGTGCTCCAATTGCAAATAGGAATTTCACAATGAGGTTCAAACATAAACATCAATGTTTTATTAATTGAGCTATTCAAATAAAGCAAATAAAAAGAGATCGTCCTATCAGTCCAAAAACATATTGCACAAAATCCAAGGCTCAGTTATGTGCTGTTAATCTATCAATGAATTTATGATTCACGGTAACATCCCAGTGAACAGGGCAGCACGGTGGCACAGTGGTTAGCACTGCTGCCTCACGGTGCCGAGGTCCTAGGTTCGATCCCGGCTCTGGGTCACTGTCCGTGTGGAGTTTGCACATTCTCCCCATGTTTGCGTGGACTTTGCCCCCACAACCCAAAGATGTGCAGGGTAGGTGGATTGGCCACGCTAAATTGCCCGTTAGTTGGATACTCTAAATTTAAAAAAAAATATCCCAGTGAACAGAAGGACAGATCAATACAAAAAATCATTGATATTTTCAGGAAATACACTTGAGCCCCGACCCACAGTTCACACCACCCCCCCCCCCCCCCCCCCCACCCCCCACACCCCAACTGTAAGCTACTGGTTGGATAGATGGACACAATTATAATCAAGAGCAGTCATGTCTACCTTTGGCAGCCTGAACAATGCCGTCCAATTTTATCATCACTGATCTCCCCAGTGGAGATTCGCAGGTGATCTAATGAACCTCGGAATATGCTCGGCAACTACACAAAATATAACTGAGCAATCCACAAAATGCAGTCCCTCAAGGGCTGGTGCCAGAATAGCTGGAAAGTATCACCCGACTCTGAATTTAGTCAAACTTATGCCATGGAGTTTGTTCCATTTTTCTTTCTTCAGGCTTTGAATGAACTTTCCATGATCGCTGAGCCTTTCTACCCCATTCACAGCTACCAGACTAGCTCAAAGGGAAAGCATTCGTGATGTTTTTGCTGGGTTTCCATTCCTCTCCTTGCCTCATTTAGGCAATCGCTTTTGGGACAGTAGCATTGTGGTTATGTTACTGGTCTAATAATCCAGCGGTCTGGAGGATATGAGATGAAATCCTCCCACTGCAACTGGGGGATTTATCATAGAATTTACAGTGCAGAAGGAGGCCATTCGGCCCTTTGAGTTTGCACCGGCCATTCGAAAGAGCACCCCACCGAAGCCCACACCTCCATCCTATCCCCGCAACCCAGCAACCCCACCCAAACCTTTGTTTGGACACTAAGGGCAATTTAGCATGGCCATTTCACCTAACAAGCACATCTTTGGACTCTGGGAGCAAACCCACGCAGACACGGGGAGAACATGCAGACTCCGCGCAGACAGTGACCCAAGCCGGGAATCAAACCTCGGCCCCTGGAGCTGTGAAGCAACTGTTCTAACCACTATGCTACTGTACTGCCCATTTAGTTAAATATTCACTCAGTTACATGAATCTGGAATAATAAGCGAGCATGAGTTATTCGAATTTCTTGGTTTCTTGTCCAAAACCCATCAGTTTAATACTATCCTTACCCGGTCTGATCTATGGGTGATTTCACACCCATAGCAACATGGATGACTTTAAACTGCCTGTGTTAACAACCTAGCTAAACATTCAGTTGTATCCCGGGAGGCGGCTCATCGCTACCTTCTTTAAGACAGTTAGTGTCAATGTTAATTATATTATCAAGGTTAAGCATACATAAGTGAAGTGCTTTGATGTATTAAGTACCTTGAGCACTTATAAAGAAAGACTGCTGGGATACTGGGTGTTAATAGGTAGGAGACACACATATGTAAAGCTGAATTCCATAAATAAACCAACTATCAATAAAATAAATTATGTCTAGTTTCGTACTTTACCATCTGGCTTGGGATCCACTGAACAATCAGTGAAAAATGGGCAAATAAATGTTGTTTTTTCCAGAGATCCCACATCTCATGAATGATCTTCGTAAAAAGGCTGACCTTTCAAGAATTCAACAATCCAGCAAGCAAGCTTCAAAGGAGCCAACCACCTCAACCTTTCAACAAACACAATGACAAACTTCTCTGCCACCTCAGGTTACCTTTAAACATATCATAGAATATGCTTCTTTTTTTTTTGTTTACAGTGCAGAAGGAGGCCATTCAACCCATCGAGTCTGCAGCGGCCCTCCGAAAGAGCATCCGACTTAAGCCCACACCTCCAACCTATCCCGTAACCAAATAACCCCACCTAACCTTTTTGGTCACTAAGGGCAATTTATCATGGTCAATCCTCCTAACCTGCACATCTTTGGACTGTGGGAGGAAAGCGGACCACCCAGAGGAAACACACGGAGACACGGGAAGAACGTGCAGGTGCCGCACAGACAGTGAGCCAAGCTGGAATCGAACCTGGGACCCTGGCGCTGTGAAGCAACAGTGCTAACCACTGTGCTACCGTGCCGTCCTCAATCTCCTCACAGAGCATATCAAAAAACTGATGTATGCTCACAATCAAGAATGCAAGCATTTGACGTGTTGATCTCAGCAAAAGCTTCCAAACAGACGGCACTGTTCACAGTAAGCAAGAATCCCTGCTCTTGTCTCCAGAGCAACTCTTGTTACCACAGACTTCTCCCAATGTATTTAAGAAATCAGAAAGGTGTAACGGAAGTCTTTCTGGATTAACCTGCTAATATTGAGACACGAGCAACCGCATTTTATACTTCCATTTGTAGCACCGTCAACATGACGCGAGGCAGGTTGAGGTAAATGTCAATTGAAGGCTTTATTAGGCAGAACTTTATCCCCAGTAGCGTGGTTACAGAATGCAGCTGCTGAGGGAAATGGAGGGTTCTTATACCGGCATTTTTGGTGGAGTCCAGTAGGTGGCAGATCCTATCAGGACCTGGCATCCCTCCACCAATAGCCTGTCGACACGTGGTGTACCGTATTACCCCTAATACATACCACCACATTCACCCCTTGTTGAAAAAAAAACCCGGCGGGATGGTGGTTCGCATGGTGGTAGTGGTTTACAGAGTTGGTACTGTGCCGTAACTTTGAACAAAACACAAAATTATCGCTTCAACTGGGCCAACGGGCCAAACAGGGCCGGCATGATGCCATAACTATAACAAGACACAATAACTGAAAACTGGGCCAACAGGCCAAACAGGGTTGGCATGATGCCATAACTATAACAAGACACAATAACTGAAAACGTTGAGAGTTAAAGTGATTCGATGAGCCAGATGGGCGCCCTGGTCGTCCTTTCCGATTGTCTCGGGCGTGGTGGGGATGGCGCTGGCTCGAGTCCCGTCGACTCTGGGAGCGTAGCGCTGTCCCCTGTGTCTTTACTCCTGGGCGGGTCTGGGAGGAGAACCGAACCCCCCGGGAAGGGGGTGGCTGCGGGATGAACCGGCGGGAGTGAGGAGGTGGTGATTGGCGTTGGGGGGGTGTGGGTAGCTCCGGCGGGCGCCAGATCTCGCAGGGAGACCGTGTCCTGTCGGCCATCGGGGTACTCCACATAGGCGTATTGTGGGTTGGCGTGAAGGAGATGCACCTGTTCCACCAATGGATCTGACTTGTGCGCCCGCACATGTTTCCAGAGCAGAATGGGTCCCGGAGCTGCTAGCCAGGTCGGAAGTGGCGTTCCAGAGGAGGACTTCCTAGGAAAGAGGAGGAGGCGCTCGTGAGGTGTTTGATTCGTGGTGGGCACAGCAGGGACCGGATAGAGTGAAGGGCATCTGGGAGGACTTCCTGCCAGCGGGAAATTGGGAGGCTCCTAGACCGGAGGGCCAGCAGGACGGCCTTCCAGACCGTTCCATTCTCCCTTTCTACCTGCCCGTTCCCCCGGGGGTTGTAACTGGTTGTCCTGCTCGAGGCTATGCCCCTGCTGAGCAGGAATTGACGCAGTTCGTCGCTCATAAAGGAGGACCCCCTGTCGCTATGGATATAGTCGGGGAAACCGAACAGTGTAAAAATGGTACAGAGGGCTTTAATGACCGTGGACGCTGTCATGTCGGGGCAGGGGATGGCGAAAGGGAAACGGGAGTATTCGTCAACGACGTTCAGGAAGTACGCATTGCGATCGGTGGAGGGGAGGGGGCCTTTGAAATCCAAACTGAGGCGTTCAAAGGGTCGAGAGGCCTGAACCAGGTGTGCTCTATCTGGCCTGAAAAAGTGCGGTTTGCACTCAGCGCAGATCTGGCAGTTTCTGGTGACTGTTCGGACGTCCTCGACAGAGTGGAGTAAGGGAGGTTGCGGGCCTTAAGGAAGTGGTAGAAACGAGTGACCCCCGGGTAGCAGAAGTCCTCGTGGAGGGCTTGTAGACGGTCCACTTGTACATTGGCACATGTGCCGCGAGATAGGGCATCGGATGGCTCGTTCAGCTTTCCGGGACGATACAAGATCTCATAATTGAAGGTGGAGAGTTCGATCCTCCACCGCAAGATCTTGTCGTTCTTGATCTTGCCCCGCTGTGCATTATCGAACATGAAGGCAACCGACCGTTGGTCAGTGAGGAGAGTGAATATCCTATCGGATAGGTAATGCCTCCAGTGTCGCACAGCTTCCACTATTGCTTGTGCCTCCTTTTCCACTTAGGAGTGGCGGATTTCTGAAGCGTGGAGGGTTCGGGAGAAGAAGGCCACAGGTCTGCCTGCTTGGTTGAGGGTGGCCGCCAGAGCTACATCCGATGCGCCGCTCTCGACCTGGAAGGGGAGGGACTCGTCGATGACGCGCATCGTGACCTTTGCGATATCCGCTTTGATGCGGCTAAAGGCCTGGCATGCCTCTGTCGTCAGGGGAAAAGTAGTGGACTGGATTAGTGCACGGGCCTTGTCTGCGTACTGGGGGACCCACTGGGCGTAATAAGAAAAGAAGCCCAGGCAACGTTTCAGGGCTTTGGCACAGTGGGGGAGAGGGAACTCCATGAGGGGGCGCATGCGTTCAGGGTCGGGGCCTATCACTCCATTACGCACTACGTATCCCAAGATGGCTAGACGATCGGTGCGGAACACGCATTTTTCTTTGTTGTAAGTGAGGTTCAGGGCGTGAGCGGTCTGGAGGAATCTTTCGAGATTGGCGTCGTGGCCGCAGACGGTGACGTTGTCGAGATACGAGAACGTGGCCCGTAAACCGTGCTGGTCAACCATTCGGTCCATCTCTCGTTGGAAGACCGAGACTCCGTTCGTGACGCCGAATGGAACCCTTAAAAAGTGGTATAACCGCCCGTCTGCTTCGAAGGCAGTATAATTGCGGATGGGGAGCTGGTGGCAGGCGGACTTGAGGTCAACGGTGGAAAAGACATTGTACTGTGCAATCCGATTGACCATGTTGGATATGCGGGGGAGAGGGTACGCATCTAGCTGAGTGTACCTGTTGCTGGTCTGACTGTAGTCGATGACCATCCTCTGTTTCTCCCCGGTCTTAACAACTACCACCTGGGGTCTCCAGGGACTGGATCTAGCCTGGTTGATGCCTTCCTTCAGCAGCCTCTGGACTTCGGACCGGATAAATGCTCGGTCCTGGGCGCTGTACTGTCTGCTCCTTGTGGCGACGGGTTTGCAATCCGGGGTGAGGTTCGCAAACAAGGAAGGCGGTTCAACCTTGAGGGTCGCGAGGCCGCAGACAGTCAGTGGGGGTATAGGGCCGTCAAATTTTAATGTTAAACTCTGGAGGTTGCATTGGAAGTCCAACCCTAGGAGTGTGGGCGCACAGAGATGGGGGAGGACATACAGCCGGTAATTTCAGAACTCCCTCTCCTGAACCGTTAGGTTAGCGATGCAGAACCCCGTGATCTGAACGGAGTGGGATCCCGCCCCCAGGAACATTTTCTGGGTGCTTGGCCGAATTACAAGGGAACAGCGCCTTACCGTGTCGGAATGAATGAAGCTCTCCATGCTCCCAGAGTCGATAAGACACGGCGTCTCGTAGCCATTCACTAGGACTGTAGTGGTTGCAGTCTGGAGCGTCCGGGGTCGCGACTGGTCGAGGGTCGTCGAAGCCAGACGTGGTTGTTGAAGTTGAGCATCGTAATCAGGCAGTATGTGGCCGTCTGTGTCGGGGTCCTTCAGCCAAAATGGCGGCGTCCACGGATCGAGCGCGGTCGGGGGTGGACATAATGGCGGCGCCCATCTCTCCCTCGTGGCGTCCGCGGTCCAAAATGGCGGCGTCCGTTGGTCACACATGGATCGCTGGGGGGGCTGGGTCTGTGGTCCCGTTTCTTCCCCGGAGATAGCGGCGACCCCGCGGGACTTGCACAACGTCGCGTAGTGGCCCTTCTTCCCGCAGCTTTTGCAGGTAGCCGCGCGGGCCGGGCATCGCTGCCGAGGGTGTTTCGGCTGTCCGCAAAAATAGCAGCGGGGCCCCCCCGGTTGGTCTGGTGTTTTGGCCGCGCAGGTTTGCGGGGTGGGGGGGGGGTATCGGAGAGTCGACCGCAGTGGGGGTCCACGGAGCCCAAGGGGCTGTAGTGCGGTGGGGGGCGTAGGCGCGGGCGTTACGCGAGGCCACATCGAGGGATGCCGCCAGGGCCCGAGCTTCTGTAAGTCCCAGAGATTCTTTCTCCAGAAGCCTCTGGCAGATCTGGGAAGAGGCCAAACCTGCCACATAAGCATCGCGGACCAGGAGCTCTGTGTGTTCACTCGCTGTTACCACCGGGCAGTTGCAGTTTTGACCCAGGATCTGCAGAACGTTATAAAACTCGTCCAGAGATTCCCCCGGAAATTGCCGTCGTGTGGCGAGCTGGTAGCGAGCAAAAACCTGGTTGGCGGGCCGGATGTAGATATCCTTCAGCGCGGCGATGGCACCGGTGAAACAGTCCTTGTCCTCGATAAGGGAGTAGACGTCAGGACTCACCCTGGAATAGAGGACCTGCATCTTTTGTTCATCTGTCGGTGTGCCGGGGGCCATTCGGAGGTAGTCCTCAAAGCATGCCATCCAGTCCTTGAAGATAAAGGCCGAGTTAGCTGCTTGGGGTGCGATACGCAGGCACTCCGGGGTGATTCGGAGCTCCATGTTCCCACGTCGTTTTCTTCAATTTAAATTCTGCTTAATAAATTGTAGCACCGTCAATATGACGCGAGGCAGGTTGAGGTAATGTCAATTGAAGGCTTTATTAAGCAGAACTTTATCCCCAGCAGCGTGGTTACAGAATGCAGCTGCTGAGGGAAATGGAGGGAAAAACTGGGTTCTTATACCGGCATTTCTGGGTGGAGTCCAGTAGGTGGCAGATCCTATTAGGACCTGGCATCCCACCACCAATAGCCTGTCGACACATGGTGTACCGTATTACCCCTAATACATACCACCACACCATTATAAGCCACAACATTGTTCAATTTTGAATTGTATAGCTGCTATGGTCGGTAGCTCATATTAGCTACCCTCCAATCAGTAGGAACCATTCCAGAATCCAAAGAACTTTGGAAAAACACCACCAATGGATCTATTATTTCTAGGACCACTTCCTTAAGTACTTTGGGATGAAGATTATCAGTCCCTGGAGATTTATCGGTCTTCAATCCCATTAACTTCCCCCAAACTATTTCTGTACAAATTCAGATTTCCTTCAGCTCCTCGCGAAAACTTGTTTTACTCAGAACTTCTGGTACATTATTCACGTCTTTCTTTGCGAAGACAGAAGCAAAGTACAAATTTAGTTGCTCAGCCATTTCTTTGTTCCCGTTATGAATTCCCCGTTTCTGACTGTAAGGGGCCTGCATTCGTTTTTGTCAGTCTTTTTCTCTTTACATACTTATAGAAACTTTTACAGTCAGTTTTTATGACCCATGCTAGCCTACTTTCATATTGTATTTTCCCCTTCTTAATCAATCCCTTGGTCTGCCTTTGCTGAATTTTAAACTGTTCCCAATCATAGAATCATAGAATTTACAGTGCAGAAGGAGTCCATGTGGCCCATCGATCCTCAGCTCTATTGCATTTTCTTGCTAATTCACATGCCTCTTCTTTGAATCTAATACCATCCGGAATTTCCCTTGCAAACCATGGTTTAGCTACAGTTCCCTTTCCACTCCAGCACCAAATAGGAATAAACAACTTTTGCGGTTCACCTGTTTGTTCCTTGAATGTCTGTCACTGCCTATCCACTGTCCTTCCTTTGTTCATATAAATTAGGGAGGACATGTAACAAAAGCCTCATGCTCTAGAAGCTCTCTTTGAAACCCTCTGTTCCAAATTCATCTGTAAATCCCACCTCTTTTTAATTTTCCATCAATCACTGCCACTATCTCCACACCTATTGTTGCTCAGTTTCTGGCATGAATTGCCTCGGTGAGGCATAGAATCATACTTTGATGTTCTTCCATTTTGTTAAAGGTGCTGCACAGGACACATTTTATATTCTGCTGATATCAAATAGCCTCAAACCATAAATTTGTAATAGATTATTTTAGGATTGAACTGTCTTCAGATAAGAAGAAATTCTGAAAACCGAAATGTATGTGAAGCACAAAATTACTTTCAGATGAGCAAACATGCAACAGATTAATCATCACAAATTGTTTAGCTTTTTCTGGGCGTCATGGTGGCTCAGTGGTTAGCACTGCTGCATTACGCCGTCGAGGACCCGGGTTTGATCACTGTCTGTGTGGAGTTTGTACATTCTCCCTGTATCTGCTTGGGTCTCACCCCCACAACCCAAAGATGTGCAGGGTAGGCGGATTGGTCACATTAATTTGCCCCTTAATTGCAAAATTAAAGAAAAACAAATTTTCAGCTTTGACAGAAAACAATGTCAAAGTAACACCTTCCACACAAAAAAGGTGATAGAAATTCCATAAGCAGCAATTGATACGAGATCAATTGTTCATTTTAACTCTGAGATTGATACATTTTTTTTTGTTATCCAAAGCTAATAAGGGATATGGGGCAAAGGCGGGCTGTGGGATTAGGTTGCAGATCAGCCATGATCTCACTGAATTGTGTGGAACAGGCTTAAGGAGTTAAATGACTTCCTCCAGTTCCTATGTTTCTTTCTGGTCAATAAGCGCGAGCTATAACCGTACCCATCAACTCAGAGCTGCAGTGCTAACAAGGTAATACTGGAAGTGGGGCCATTAAGTGTGCCATTTTCCATTTTAACAGACGCAGCATATATAATTACTTAAGTGCCTCACTGACACAATGATTTAGCATTCACCCCGACTGCAAAGTATGGAAAATTACAAACCTGTATTGATTGGCTGCACTCTGTGGCTGGGCGAAGGACATACAATCTGAAATATGCATTTTGCTTAAATAAATGGAACTGCCTTTTTTCTACAATTGCAAAAGACACAACCAATGCCTTTCCCCGGGAAGTGGTTACTGGAATGCAAGTGTTACTTCTTTAAAAATTGTCAGAATGTGACCATCTCTAGTTGCCCCGAGAAACTGGTGATATTAATCAAGTTGGGGTGGAATAGAGAAAGAGGGCAGCTTTCCTTCCCAAGGGGACGTTGGACAAATGGGTGTTTCCTTTTGAAGAATGATTAGTTCATGACATCTTTTGCTGACACCAGAACATTTTTAAATTGCGGGTTTTTTAAAGAATCAAATTAGAATTCTCAGACTGCCACGGTGGAATTTGAAGCCAACGCTGCCTCAAAGGGAAATTCTGTCAGCCCACTTGATCTCATCTTTTTAAAGAGACGACTGAAGGAAAGGTGCAGAAGCGTTATATGGGAACAGGGAAGGCAGATGGGATTATAATATTATATAGGACTGACACTCCATTTGGGGACTGATTGGGCCAAGGCTCTGCTTCCATGTAGTAACTTGGATGTAATGGAGTGCCCATCCAGCAAGCACAGTGGTTAGCACTGTTGCTTCACAGCACCAGGGTCCCAGGTTCGATTCTCGCTTAGATCACTGTCTATGTGGAGTAGAGAAACATGCTGCTGGGGGAATCGGAGAATCCAACCCCTGAGCTAAGAATTTAGATGAGCCCTTCAATACCGAGGGAGTACTGCACTGGCAGAGGTACCGTTTTTGGAACACCGGACTTAAGAGCAGGAAAAGACCATTCAGTCCTTCAAGCCTGTTCGGCCATCCAATAAGATCATGGCTGATCTTGTTGTGGTCTCGACTCCATTTTCCTGCGTGCCGCACCACCCCCCACCCCCCTGCCCGCCCCCCCCCCCCCCCCCCCCCCCCCGCCCCCCACATATCCCTTGACTCCTTTGTCTATCATAAATCTGCCCTTCTCTGCCCCAGCCTCCACTGCCTTCTGGGAGAATTCCACCAACTAACGACCCTCATAAAAACAAATTCCCCACATCTCAAGTCTTAAAAGGGAGGCCTCTTATTCTTAAAGGTTCTAGTCTCTCACCCACATCCTCTGGGCATCCACCCTGTCAACTCCCCTCAGGGCCTTCTATGTTTCAATAAGATCTCTCATTCTTCTAAACTCCTATGGAGATAGGGCCCAACTGTCCAACCTTTCTTCACAAGGTAAGCCCGTTATGCCCAGAATGAGTCAAATTCACCTTCTTTGAACTACTTCTAATGCAATTACGTATGTTCTCAAATAAGGAGACCGAATCCCTATTCCAGATGTGGTCTCACCAAGACCTTGTACAGCAGCAGTAAAGCTTTCCTACTTTTATATTCCATTCCCCTAGGAATCATCTGCTGTACCTCCACACTAACTTTATGTGATTCATTTTTGAATGAGATGTGAAGACTCTCCAGCACTGTTTCAAAAAGTAAAGGAATTTTCTTGGTGTCCTGACGTTTACCCCTCAAGCAGCTTCACTAAAAGCAAATAACTGAGCCGTGATCAGACGACAGTGTGGGAGCTAATTAGCCACCACATTTCTGACATTACAGGTGACTGCACTTCAAAGAAGTCGCTTAATGAGTGTGAAGTGCTTTGGGATGTCCTCAGATTGTGCATAGTGTGATAGAAATGTATATTCATTTTTGCTATAATGTGTACATCTCCTGTCAGTTCCCATTCTCCAGTCTATGAATTCATATTGCATGCACTTTCCTACAATACAAATTTACACAATGTTGTAAATCAAATCACAGTGCTCAAAGACATAGCTGTGCCACATATCTGCAGAGTATGTTAACTGGAACTACAATCTGGGGCTAACATCACCAGTGAAACACAACAGGATTATCTAGTTTTTTAAAAAGATAATGCAATCATGAAGAAATCTCACATGGCTAAGGTTGCATCATGAACGTAATTGTTATTGTCTAACCAGAACACGGGAGCCAAAGCTCAGTATGACTCTCATCCTCTGCTCCACACTCACCCACAATACTGCACTCAGTACAACATTCATCCGGACCTGTCCTCTGCAGTGTGAGTTCAAAGCCCGTCAGGCGTTTAACATTTCCTACAGTTTTCTGACAGGCTCTTGAACTACTTCACAGTTAACAGTTAAGGATTGTGATCAGAACTCTGGTTATTAATCTTTTCTCCTGCCTTCAGTAATGACATTGTGAGGAGGATAAATTTTAATTATGATGCATCCTCTTGGTTAAAAGTCGTCACTGGCATCCATTTCCGAAGCAGTGCCCATACATGCCAAAAACCACAAAGTTGTTCTGCCCAGGACATGATGTCTTCTACGCAAGTTAGTCATTGAGGCGTCATCCAAAGAATACATTCTCAAATATGCATTGAGTCACTGTGGTGAACAGAGAGAAAAATTAGCATGTTAATCAAGAGGATGTTTCCCCATAATTACATTATGAATGTTGTGAATTTGGAGGTAATAGAATCCATGCAGTGCAGATTTGAATGAAGTTATAGAATCATAGAAATAGAACATAGAATTTACAGTGCAGAAGCAGGCCATTCAGCCCATCGAGTCTGCAACGGCCCTTGGAAAAGAGCACCCTACTCAACCCCACACGACCACCCTGATCAGTTTAATTTTCTGTTGACATATAGAACATAGAACAGACAGTGCAGAAGGGGGCCATTCGGCCCATTGGGTCTGCACCGACCCACTTAAGCCCTCACATTTACACCCTATCCCCGTAACCCAATAACCCCACCTAACCTTTTGTTTTGGTCACTAAGGGCAAGTGATCATGGCCAATCCACCTAACCGGCACATCTTTGGACTATGGGAGGAAACCGGAGCAGCCGGAAGAAACCCACACAGACACGGGGAGGACGTGCAGACGCCACTCAGAAGGTGACCCAAGTTGGGAATCGAACCTGGGACCGTAGAGTTGTGAAGCAACTGTGCTAATCACTGTGCTACCGTGCCATTGAATAGAAATATTTTCCTTGGCTGCAATCAAGTGAGAATTAGGGGTGTGGTGACTGCACTAGGCCAGGGGCAAGTTAGGCACTAAGAATGACCTAATATTGTTCAGGTACTTATTCTATATTCAGGGCAGCACGGTAGCACAAGTGGATAGCACTGTGGCTTCACAGCGCCAGGGTCCCAGGTTCGATTCCCCGCTGGGTCACTGTCTGTGCGGAGCCTGCACGATCTCCCCGTGTGTGCGTGGGTTTCCTCCGGGTGCTCCGGTTTCCTCCCACAGTTCAAAGACGTGCAGGTTAAGTGGATTGCCCATGATAAATTGCCCTTAGTGACCAAAAAGGTTAGAAGGGGTTATTAACCAAAGATGGTTACGGGGATAGGGTGGAAGTGAGGGCTTAAGTGGGTCGGCGCAGACCCAATGGGCCGAATGGCCTCCTTCTGCACTGTATGTTCTATGTTCTATATGTGAACAGAAATTTTAACTGAATATGAAAAGTAGTGAAAGCAGAAATAAGAAGAGTAATGTCCATGAGAATGGATTAGCAGCTAATATAAAAGGAAATGCAAAGTTATTTTATTTAACGGATAGTCATAGTAAGGGAAGGATCTATTTGGGAACAGAAAGCTGATTTTGTGGGTGCAGAGGATAAAGCTAAGGAAATGAATGAAGCCTTTGCACCTCCCTTTCGCAAATAAGGGCTCGTTACCCATGTAGCAGTAAATGAGGCGAGAGCAGGGAACCTGGATGGGACACAAATAGATAAAGGTGAAGTACCTAAAAGGTTAGCAGTGCTCAAAATAGGCAAGTCACCCACTCTGGATGGAATACGTCTTCGATTGTGATAGTAGAGTCTCTGGCTACAACTTACCAACTCCTCTTAGACATGAGAAGGATGCAAGTGAGGGTTATAAATGATAACACTCGCAGCTCAAAAAAGGGAGTAGGGATGAACTCGACTACTGCAAGCCAGTCAACTTGTCAGACTTGGGGTATCTTGTAAAGATAATAATTGGGGACAAAATTAATTGTCACTTACAAAAATAAGGATTGATAAATGATTGCGAACAGGTATTTAAAGCACATCATGTTTGACCAATTTAACTGAGTTCTTCCATGAAGTAACAGAAAGGGTTGATGGCGGCAGTGTAGTCGATGTTTTGCGTGTGAATTTTCAAAAGGCATTTAACAAATTACTATGTGTGGTAGCGTGTGAACCCTTTAAGGAACGTGCCTTCATGGCGCACAGGAGAGCGCAAACCCTGACCAATGAGGAGAAGGCGTGGGGCCCAGAAGTGGGGTCCTGGTCAGAGTAAACCCGAGAGCCAGAGTGCGAAGGCTTAATTGACTCTTGTGCCTGTATAGAAGTTACACTTGTTAGTTGCCAAAAAACACTTTGTTCTGCCTTACTGAAATCGACCTGGTGTTGCCTTGAGCCACCATATTGGTGATGAGTATAAACAGGATGAGTATAAACAGGATCGATCACAAGTCCGCAGTCGTTAAATTCGTAGGGGAAGGGAGAAGCTTCCAAGACAAACACAGAGTCGGAAAGCAGATAATACCAGAGAACATTGAGTGAAAAATGCCCATTACTGGGAAGTCAGACCCACTGGCTCGGTAGCCAAAGACTGGAGCCAGTATATTGAGCAGCTCTATTACTTCTTCATGGGAAATGAAATAAGGGGGGAAGATAAACAGAAGGTTATTCTATTATCAGGTCGTGGGCTAGCAACCTACAACATTATTTAAAAATTGATGTCCCCAGAGGCTCCTGATGCAAAGTCACGTGCCCAAAAATGTGCAGGTTAGGTGGATGGGCCATGATAAAATTGCCCCTTAGTCTCCAGGGATGTCCAGGTTAGGTGGGGTTATAGGGATAGGGCGGGGGAGTGTGCTTAGGTAGGGTGCTCTTTCAGAGGGTCGATGGGCCAAATTATCTCCTTCTCGCCGTGGAGATTCTGTTAGATTCTATAACTAGTTGGTGAAGATGGTCAGGGAACATTTAATAATCTTTAGTGTCACAAGTAGGCTTACATTAACACTGCAGGCTTACATTAACACTGAAATGAAGTTACTGTGAAAAGCCCCGAGTCGCCACATTCCAGCACCTGTTCGGGTACACAGAGGGAGAATTCAGAATATCCAATTCACCTAACAGCAGGTCTTTCAGGATTTGTGGGAGGAAACCGGAGCAGCCAGAGGAAACCCATGCAGACACGGGAAGAACGTGCAGACGCCACACAGACAGTGACCCAAGCCGGGAATCGAACCTGGGATCCTGGAGCTGTGAAGCAACAGTGCTACCCACTGTGCTATTTCAACCCCAGACTCTTGATCATGCTACAGCAATACAACTTCAACTCAGCTGTCAGGGACCTGGGAAAAATGATCTCTGCCTTTGTTACCAGGCTCAGGCAAATGGTCGAGCATTGTGAGTTCGGTACAGTACTTGTTGACATGCTGCATGATCGCTTAACATGCGGTATTAATAACACAAGTGTGCAAAAGAAGCTTTTGGTTGAAATGAGAATACACTAGGCCGGGCGATCAAGATCGCTCAGGCAACCAAGTGTGCTGGGAGGGGCCCGTCAGGGTTTTATAGCGTGAAAGAGGGCGAGGTCGAACAGTTGTTGGGCGGTATGGCTGCAAGGCACGCAGCCAGGTCGACAGGCACCGAGGAAATTCAGCCATGATTCCAGGTACAGGATTGTAGTCAGTGGCCAGGAAAGAAATTAGGGAGCCAGTCCAGGAGTCAAGATGGCTGTCATCAGAATGGTGGGGATCACTCCGAGGAATCATGCTGCTGCAGGGGTTTTCGGTGCAATAGGAAGGGCCATATCTAGGCACATTGCTGCACCCATCAGAACACGCCAATTTGGGGGGGGGAAATCAGCAAACTATAGCACCAATGAACATAGTGGAGTGAAATTCAGATGAAGAACCAGAAACATACAGATCAAACATGGTGAAAGTGAGCAAAACAACCCCAATTGAGATAAGAGTCCTCACAGTAAATGGAAGGGGCATTGGCCATAGTTTATAGAATCACAGAATCCCTACAGTGCAGAAGGAGACTATTCGGCCCAGTGGGTCTGTACCAGCCTTCCAAAAGAGCACTCTATCCAGGGCCACACACCTGTCCACCCCGCCCTATCCCCGTAACCTAACCTGCACATCCTTGAACACTAAGGGGCAAGTTAACATGGCTTATTTGTCAGAAAAAATGGTATTCACCACATCAGAACAGCCCCCTATCACCCTGCCTCAAATGGGTTAGCGGAGAGAGCTGTGCAAACATTCAGGGCAGCGATGAAGCAGTCCAGCAGACCACTTTGTCTTAGGTTGGCTGACTTTCTTTCGTCTTGTAATACAATCCCCATGTCACAATGTGCGTCACACTAGCAGAATTACTTTGGACCATCGTCGAAGGACCCATTTGGACTTGGCTGTCCCAAATTCGGCGGGGAGGGTGAAACAGCACACTTCACAAAAAGGGGATAGATCATTCAAGTGAACAACGTGATCCTTGTCAGAAACTTTACCAGGACGAACTGTGTCCAAGTCAGGCCCAGTCTCGTACGTGGTGGATTTGAATGGCAGGATAGCACAGAAACACGTTGACCTTGTGAGAAGCCGAGGGACCACAAGCCCGATCTCAGAACAGTTAGAGCTAGCAAGCAGTGCTCCTGTGGCGGAGTCGGAACAAAGGGGATCCAGGAGTCCTGAGGAGACCCCATCGATAATCCAGATGCAAGCTACAGAAGGGAATAAATCCTGTAGGTTGGTTGACTCTCAGGGGCATTGCTTTCGATGACAACATTATTACCTCCGAGTTGAGAGAAGCCACTGGGGGATTAAGGCAGTCTATGCGACCCAGGAAATCTCTCAATAGGTTAATGCTGTGATGGACTGTTTTGGACTCTCTTCCCATTTTAGTTGTTCAGCCATATATTGTACAGAGTTATTGTATATAGCTTATTTGTAGATATGTTATTGAGGAACCTAAGGGGGGGGGAAATGTGGTAGCGCAGCCCCTTTAAGAGGCATGCCCCTACGATCCATGTAACCAGTCAGAGCCTATCATGCGGGAGCGCACGAACCCCAACAAATGAGGAGAAGGTGTGGTGGCTTGGGGAGCTAGTTCCTGGTCAGAGTGAATCCAGAAGCCAGAGTGTGCACACCTAGATAGAAACTCTGTGCCTGTATATAGCTTACCCTTGTTAGTTGCCAATGAACACTTTGTTCTTCCTTACTGATGTCTATCTGGTATTGTCTCAAGCCACCACAACATGTAATAAACTTGGCCATAAAACTGAAGACCATGGTATTAAAAGGGAAGAGGCAGCATGGATATAAAACTGGCTAGGAGACAGAAAGCAAAGAGCAGTGAGTGAACTGTAGGGAGTGATCCAACGGCCACGCTGCATCCAAAAAAGCAACTCGCCATGGCGCAGCGAGGCCGATAGAATCCGGGAGACCCTCTCCCGGGATCGACCGGGCTCCCAATGCCTCACGAGATTTAACGCGATCTCGCGAGACGTTGTGATGTACATCCCGCCCCACAACGTTTTGACAAATCTGCATATTAGAGCAAGACAGCTCGGAGATGGGACGCTATTTAAAGGTGGTGTCCCGATCTCACACTATACTGAGGAATCCCAGCCTGCAGAGCTCCTAGTGTAGAAAACGGAGCTATGTGCGGTCTCGATCATGTATTCCCCACTGAGGCCCCTTATTTAATGCGGGTGCCATTTTATAGCCATGTGTTTCTTGGTACTGTGAGCACCAGGAAACATGTGGCTAAACGCGTTCACTATGAGACTTGGTTCCCATTTAGTTAAATCGCGCCCAAAGTTTTTCACCTTTGAATGACAGTGTCTTAGATATACAGCACATAATTTCAAAGCTTGTAGATGATGCAAAAACCCTGAAATGTAACGAAAGGTGATTTCCATGAGCGGGAGAGAGAGAGGAAGGGAGCCGGAGCGCAGCGAGTGCAGCTTGGCATTCAGGTACGTGTTTAAACTTGCCCCCAGGTTCCAGCAGCCTTCATTTCCTTGAGCGAGAGAGAGAGAGAGGGAGCCGGAGCGCAGCAAGTGCAGCTTGGGATTCAGGTAGGTGTTTAAACTTGCCCCCAGGTTCTAGCAGCCTTCATTTCCTTGAGCGAGAGAGAGAGAGGGAGCCGGAGTACAGCAAGTGCAGCTTGGGATTCAGGTAGGTGTTTAAACTTGCCCCCAGCGGCCTTCATTTTTCGGAGCGAGAGAGAGAGAGGGAGCCGGAGCGCAGCGAGTGCAGCTTGGGATTCAGGTAGGTGTTTAAACTTGCCCCCAGGTTCCAGCGGCCTTCATTTTTGGGAGCGGGAGAGAGAGAGGGAGCCGGAGTGCAGCTTGGGAATCAGGTAGGTGCTTAAGTGTTTGATTTTTACCTCTATTTAAGTTGGGCGTTTGCTAAACCCAAGACACTACACTTGTAGTGTCTCCCACCCTTCTACCTCCTCTAACCTAAGGGGGTGAGTGAATATCTGGTAATCTCTCTCTTTTCTTTTTCTTTTATCCGCAAGTTATAGCTTCAGATCTTTGGCGGGAGCAGTGGCCAGGGGTCTGTCGAGAAGGTAAGTTTGCCCTTTAAAAACTTACCTTGCAGGAGAAGCGGCTTTCAGATTTTCGGCGGGAGCAATGGCCAGGGGTTTGTCGGGAAGGTAAGTAGCTGGGAAAAATTTAACTCTTCCTGGGTTGGTAAGCATTGTGATTGGAAAGTAAAATCCTTATTCATTTCACTTATTCATTATTTGATATTATATTTGTAATCAGTTAAGGTAAAGTGTAAAAATGGCAGGATATCCCAGACCCATGTTATGCTCCTTGTGCTCAATGTGGGAGTTCAGGGACGTGGCCGATGCCCCTGACTCCTTCATGTGTGGGAAGTGTGTCCAGCTGCAGCTCCTGTTAGACCGCATGACGGCTCTGGAGATGCGGATGGACTCACTGTGCAGCATCCGCGATGCTGAGGAGGTCGTGGATAGCACGTTCAGTGAGGTGGTCACACCGCAGATTAGGGTTGGTGCGGGAGACAGGGAATGGGTGACCAAAAGGCAGAGAAAGAGCAGGAAGGCAGTGCAGGTGTCCCCTGCGGTCATCTCCCTCCAAAACAGGTATACCGTTTTGGATACTGTTGGGGGAGATGACTCACCAGGGGAAGGCAGTAGTAGCCAGGCTCAAGGCACCGTGGCTGGCTCTGCTGCACAGAAGGGCGGGAAAAAGACTGGCAGGGCTATAGTCATAGGGGATTCAATCGTAAGGGGAGTAGACAGGCGTTTCTGCGGTCGAAAACGAGACTCCCGAATGGTATGTTGCCTCCCGGGTGCACTGGTCAGGGATGTCTCAGATCGGCTGCAGGACATACTGAAGGGGGAGGGAGATCAGCCAGTTATCGTGATGCATATAGGCACCAACGATATAGGTAAAAAACGGGATGAGGTCCTACAATCAGAATTTAGGGAGTTTGGAGATAAGTTAAAAAGTAGGACCTCAAAGGTAGTAATCTCAGGATTGCTACCAGTGCCACGAGACAGTCAGAGTAGAAATTCAAGAATAGTCAGAATGAATACGTGGCTTGAGAGATGGTGCAGGAGGGAGGGGTTCAGATTTTTGGGACATTGGAACCGGTTCTGGGGGCGGTGGGACCATTACAAATCGGATGGTCAACACCTGGGCAGGAGTGGAACCAATGTCCTAGGGGGTGCTTTTGCTAACAATGTTGGGGAGGTTTTAAACTAATGTGACAGGGGGATGGGAACCAGATTAGGTAGTTAGAGATCAGTAAAGAGGCAGAAACTAAAGCCAGTAAGGTACCAGATAATAAACTCAATGTGACTAAGGGGAAGAGTAGACAGGGAAGAGATGATGAACGCAAAGGGACAGGTGGTCTGAGGTGCATTTGTTTCAATGCGAGAAGTGTAGCAGGTAAGGCAGATGAACGTAGGGCTTGGATTAGTACCTGGGAATATGATGTTATTGGTATTACGGAGACTTGGGTGAGGGAAGGGCAAGACTGGCAACTAAATATCCCAGGGTATAGATGCTTCAGGAGGGATAGAGAAGGAGGTAAAAGGGGTGGAGAAGTTGCATTACTGGTCAGAGATGATATCACAGCTATGATAAAGGAGGGCACGATGGAGGATTCGAGCACTGAGGCAATATGGGTAGAGCTAAGAAATAGGAAGGGTGCAGTAACATTGTTGGGACTTTACTACAGGCCTCCCAATAGCGAGCGTGAAGTAGAGGTACAAATATGTAGACAGATTATAGAAAAATGTAGGAGCAATCGGGTGGTCGTGATGGGAGATTTTAACTTCCCCAGCATTGAATAGGGCTCATGTAGTGTTGGAGGCGTAGATGGAGCAGAATTTGTAAGGAGCATCCAGGAGAGTTATTTAGAGCAGTATGTAAATAGTCCAACTCGGGAAGGGACCATACTGGACCTGGTATTGGGGAATGATCCCATCCAGGTGGTTGAGGTTTCAGTCGGTGATTACTTTGGGAATAGTGATCACAATTCCGTAAGTTTTAGAATACTCACAGACAAAGACGAGAGTGGTCCTAAAGGAAGAGTGCTAAATTGGGGAAAGACCAAGTACAACAAAATTCGTCAGGAGCTAAGGAATGTGGATTGGGAGCAGCTCGTTAAGGGTAAATCCACATTTGAAATGTGGGAGTCTTTTAAGGAAAGGTTGATTGGAGTGCAGGACAGACATGTCCCTGTGAAAATGAGGGATAGAAATGGCAAGATTAGGGAACCATGGATGATGGGTGCAATTCTGAGACTAGCTAAGATGAAAAAGGAAGCATACATAAGATCTAGGTGACTTAAATCTGATGAAGCTTTGGAGGAATATCGGGAAAGTAGGACAAATCTCAAACTCGCAATAAAGAGGGCTAAAAGGGGTCATGAAATATCTTTGGCTAACAGGGTTAAGGAAAATCCCAAAGCCTTTTATTCGTATATAAGCAAGAGGGTAACTAAAGAAAGGATTGGCCCACTCAAAGACAAAAGAGGGAATTTATGCATGGAGTCAGAGGAAATGGGTGAGATTCTTAATGAGTACTTTGCATCGGTATTCACCAAGGAGAGCGACATGACGGATGTTGAGGCTAAGGATGGATGTTTAAATACTCTAGGTCAAGTCGGCATAAGGGCAAGGGCAGCACGGTAGCATTGTGGATAGCACAATTGCTTCACAGCTCCAGGGTCCCAGGTTCGATTCCAGCTTGGGTCACTGTCTGTGCGGAGTCTGCACATCCTCCCCGTGTGTGCGTGGGTTTACTCCGGGTGCTCCGGTTTCCTCCCACAGTCCAAAGATGTGCAGGTTAGGTGGATTGACCATGATAAATTGCCCTTAGTGTCCAAAATTGCCCTTAGTGTTGGGTGGGGTTACTGGGTAATGGGGATAGGGTGGGTGGTGTTGACCTTGGGTAGGGTGCTCTTTCCAAGAGGCGGTGCAGACTCGATGGGCCGAATGGCCTCCTTCTGCACTGCAAATTCTATGATAAGGAAGGGAGAAGTTTTGGGTATTCTAATAGGCATTGAGGTGGACAAATCCCCAGGTCCGGATGGGATCTATCCCAGGTTACTGAGAGAAGCGAGGAAAGAAATAGCTGGGGCCTTAACAGATATCTTGCAGCATCCTTGAGCACGGGTGAGGTCCCGGAGTAATGGAGAATTGCTAATGTTGTCCCTTTGTTTAAGAAGGGTAACAGTAAGAAGTCTTACAACACCAGGTTAAAGTCCAACAGGTTTGTTTCGATGTCACTAGCTTTCGGAGCGCTGCTCCTTCCTCAGGTGAATCTAAGAAGGGTAGCAGGGATAATCCAGGGAATTATAGACCTGTGAGCTTGACGTCAGTGGTAGGCAAACTGTTGGAGAAGATACTGAGGGATAAGATCTATTCACATTTGGAAGAAAATAGACTTATCAGTGATAGGCGGCATGGTTTTGTGCAGGGAAGGTCATGTCTGACAAACCTAATAGAATTATTTGAGGAAGTGACAACGTTAATTGATGAGGGAAGGGCTGTAGATGTCATATACATGGACTTCAGTAAGGCGTTTGATAAAGTTTCCCATGGCAGGTTGATGGAAAAAGTGAAGTCGTATGGGGTTCAGGGTGTACTAGTTAGATGGATAAAGAACTGGCTGGGTAACAGGAGACAGAGAGTAGTGGTGGAAGGGAGTGTCTCAAAATGGAGAAAGGTGACTAGTGGTGTTGCACAGGGATCCGTGCTCGGACCACTGTTGTTTGTGATATACATAAATGATCTGGACAAAGGTATAAGTGGCCTGATTAGCAAGTTTGCAGATGATACTAAGATTGGTGGAGTTGCAGACAGCGAGGAGGACTGTCAGAGAATACAGCAAAATATAAATAGATTGGAGAGTTGGGCAGAGAAATGGCAGATGGAGTTCAATCCAGGCAAATGCGAGGTGATGCATTTTGGAAGATTCAAGAGCGGACTATACGGTCAATGGAAGAGGCCTGGGGAAAATTGATGTACAGAGAGATCTGGGAGTTCAGGTCCATTGTACCCTGAAGGTGGCAACGCAGGTCGATAGAGTGATCAAGAAGGCATACAGCATGCTTGCCTTCATCGGACGGGGTATTGAGTACAAGAGTCGGCAGGTCATGTCACAGTTGTATAGGACTTTGGTTAGGCCACATTTGAAATACTGCGTGCAGTTCTGGTCGCTACATTACCAGAAGGATGTGGATGCTTTAGAGAGGGTGCAGAGGAGGTTCACCAGGATGTTGCCTGGTATGGGGGGTGCTAGCTATGACGAAAGGTTGAGTAGATTAGGATTGTTTTCATTGGAAAGATGGAGGTTGAGGGGGGACCTGATTGAGGGCTACAACATTATGAGAGGTATGGACAGGGTGGATAGCAACAAGCTTTATCCAAGAGTGGGGGTGTCAATTACAAGGGGTCACGATTTCAAGGTGAGAGGGGGAAAGTTGAAGGGAGATGTGATTGGAAAGTTTTTTACGCAGAGGGTGGTGGGTGCCTGGAACGCTTTGCCAGCGGAGGTGGTAGAGGCGGGCACAATAGCATCATTTAAGATGCATCGAGACAGATATATGAACGAGCGGGGAACAGAGGGAAGTAGATCTTTGGAAAATAGGTGACAGGTTTAGATAAAGAATCTGGATCGGCGCAGGCTGGGAGGGCCGAAGTTCATGCTGTAATTTTCTTTGTTCTTTGATGATAGTCACAAACTCAAGAGGAATGGATAAGCTGGTAAAATGCGGCAGGCTCAATCGATCATAGAAGTGATGCATTTTGGGAGGAAGAATGAGGAGGGGCAATGCCAACTAAAGAGAATGCAGGAACAGAGTGACCTGGGACGACATGTACACAAATTTGTGAAGGTGGCAGGACTGGTTGAGAAGGCTTTTAAAGAGCATATGGGTGACTGGAATTTATTAATAGAGGCAAAGACACCACACTTTAGGAATGATGACAAAACCTCAGGAAAGATGTCAAGGAGATTTATGTTTTACCTCTTTCATGGTGTTTGGGGATTGCTGACAAGGCCAGCCCTGATCCATCTCTACTTGCTCTTGGAAAGGTCTCTGAAGGACATTCGTTAAAAATTTGGGTTTTTAAGCAACGATCTGGTAACATTCATGATCATTTGATTAAATTTCCTGAGTTTAATTTTAAAGGTTGCAGTGCTGGGATCTGACCACTGTCTTGCTGTTCCGATAACTCAATAATCACTCTCTGGGACCCCAACTCACATTCTCTAGGACCCCAACCCCCACTCTCCGGGACCCCCAACTCCCAATCTCCGGAACCCCCAACCCCCACTCTCCGGGACCCCCAAATCCCATTCTCTGGGACCCCAATCCCCATTCTCTGGAACCCCCAATCTCTGGGACCCCCAACCACCCAGACCCAAACCCTACTCACCCAGACCCCCAACCCTCACTACACTGGACTATCTAGTTGTTGCCCATATAACCAGCAGTCATTTCTAGGTTATAAATCACTAACATGCAGATTGCTCTTCATTCTTACATTTTAACAAGATGGATCAGGTCAACATCAAGGCAGACAAAACAAGCACTTGACTCTTTAAGCTGTATAGATCTGCTGGGTGCCAGATAGAGCATATCCAGCAGCTTCCTGTCACATGTCAGTGTAGGGACGTTCAAGAAATGATATGTGGGTGAACTTCCCCTTACAAAACAGTTGCAACACCCGTTCAGATTTCCACAGCTACTCCTCGTAGAGGAAGCTGATAACCACAAGCGTGTGGTGGGGAGCACGTCAGTTCAAACTACTTCTTAAATAGTACAGCAATCCATCATGCGAGAGTGTTTAACTTTGAATTGTCGGCCTTTACAATGTTTTCCTTCCGGTTCCAATTGTCAGAATTAGCATTTTTGGAATGTTCCTATCCTTGTCTTTGCTAAATGTGCTCTGCTATTGTTTGATACAAAGCAAAATCAAGTTCAAAATAATACATAGATCTTGAACATCACTGTGCAGTATCAGATGTTTTAAACCAAACGTATCTATTGATTCTCTAGCCACACCTGTCCATCATCTGGTGTGGCTCAGTGGTAACTCTGGTCGAAGTCAGAAGTTTGTGGGTTTGAAATGAAAGTGAAAATGAAAAATGAAAATCGCTTATTGTCACAAGTAGGCTTCAATGAAGTTACTGTGAAAAGCCCCTAGTCGCCACATTCCGGCGCCTGTTCGGGGAGGCCGGTACGGGAATTGAATCCGCGCTGCTGGTCTTGTTTTGCATTACAAGCCAGCATTTAGTCCACTGTGCTAAACCAGTACTCTAGATGTTGTCTCACCAAGGTGCGCCACAACTGTAACAAAACATTCTACTTTGATATTCTATTCCCTTTACAATAAATGCCAATGTTCCACTTCCCTTCATAATCACTTGCTGTACCTCCAGACCAACCTTATTTGATTCATGTACCAGGACACCCAGAACCCTCTGCACTGGAGAGTTTTGCAATCTCTCTTCATTTAGATAAAATGCTGCTTTTACCTTGGCCTGTAATTCCCTGGATGTACCCCCCTCCCCTTTCTTGAATAATGCTCTCAAATTAGGAATCCATCAGTCCCCGGGATACCACTCCTGGGTCCAAAGAGAGATGGAAGATTGTGACCAATGCCTTTGCTATTGCTGCGTTTGCTTCTTTCAGTAGCACCATGACTCATTCACTTTCAATAATATCGCTCTGGCCTTTTAGTACAGCTCCTCCATTACCATGCTGTCTATAAACTCCCTCTCTTAGTGTAATCTTCACACCATCCAGTTACTGTATGATGATAGTAGGTAGCATGGAACATGGGTAGCATGGTAGCATAGTCGCTAGCACAATTGCTTCACAGCTCCAGGGTCCCAGGTTCGATTTCAGGCTTGGGTCACTGTCTGTGTGGAGTCGGCGCGTTCTCCCCGGGTGTGCGTGGGTTTCCTCCGGGTGCTCCGGTTTCCTCACACAGTCCAAAGATGTGCAGGTTAGGTGGATTGGCCATGCCAAATTACCCTTAGTGTCCAAAATTGCCCTTAGTGTTGGGTGGGGTTGCTGAGTTATGGGGATAGAGTGGAGGTGTAGGCTTGGGTAGGGTGCTCTTTCCAAGAGGCGGTGCAGACTCGATGGGCCGAATGGCCTCCTTCTGCACTGTAAATTCTATGATTCTATGACCACTTTAACTACCTCTTCTGCCTCGACATGAAGGTTTCCCTTTGGGTACTTAATTTCCCCGAATAGTTTACACTTCACACATGTCAGAGAGATTTAGATGTGCTGGTCCACAGGTCACTGAAAGGGGCAACACAGGTGGAGAAGGTAGTCAAGAAGGCATACTGCATGCTTGCCTTCATTGGCCAGGGCACTGAGTATAAAAATTGGCAAGTCATGTTGCAGCTGTATAGAACCTTAGTTAGGCCACACTTGGAGTATAGTGTTCAATTCTGGTCGCCACACTACCAGAAGGATGTGGAGGCTTTAGCGGGGGTGCAGAAGAGATTTAACAGGATGTTGCCTGGTATGGAGGGCATTAGCTCTGAGGAGAGGTTGAATAAACTCGGTTTGTTCTCAATGTAACGACGGAGGTTGAGGGGCGACCTGATAGAGGTCTACAAAATTATGAGGGGCATAGATAGAGTGGATGGTCAGAGGCTTTTTCCCAGGGTAGAGGGGTCAATTACGAGGAGGCATAGCTTTAAGGTGTGAGGGACAAGATTTAGAGGAGGTATACGAGGAAAGTTTTGTTATACACAGAGTGTGTGAAGTGGGTGCCTTGGAACTCGCTGCCGGAGGTGGAGGCAGGGACAATAGTGACGTTTAAGAGCATCTCGACAAATACATGAATAGGATGGGAATAGAGGGATACGGATCCTGGACGTGTAGAAGATTTTAGTTTAGACGGGCAGCATGGTCGGCGCAGGGTTGGAGGGTCGAAGGGCCTGTTCCTGTGCTGCACTTTTCTTTGTTCTTTGTTCTATCTGCCATTCATTTACCCTCTCACTCAACTTGCCCAAATCACAGTGAAGGATCTCTGCATCCTCATCATTGCTCATCCTCCCACTCAGTTTTGCATCACTTGCAAACTTGGAGATATTGCATTTCATTCCCTCATCAAAATCATTTAAAATATAGTGACTATCTAGGATTCCATCACCGATCCCTGCGGTACCCCACTAGTTACTGCCTGCCATTCAAAAAAATACCCGTTCATTCCAACTCTTTGATTCCTGACTGCGAATCTGTTTTCTGTCCATCTCAATGAATACTTCTGTTGAACTGAAGCAGTGGCACCAATTAACTAGCCTGTTCTCCTTCCTGTATGGCTAGGCTATGATCTTGAAAGCCTTTGAAAGCAGAGGCCATGACGAAACAACGCACAGCTGGTGAAAAAGCAATGCTGCCCAGTGCCTGGGGGCAGGACACATGTCCAATTTTGAGCTAGGCGTTTGTGTATGTTCCAGTCTACACAGGACATAGCATATATGGCGCAGAAGCAGGCCATTCTGCCCAACCACTCCATACTACGTATCATCCGTGCCTCCTCCCATCTTTCCTCACCAAAATCTATTATCATGACCATCTATTCCCTTCTCACTCAAATGTCCAGATTACCCTTGAATGTATCCATACTCTAAGCTTCAACCACTCCCTGTGGTGTGAGTCCCACACTCCCACCACTCTCTGGGTGAAGATGTTTCTTCTGAATTCCCGAATGGATTTCTTGGGGACAGCCTTATAGCGACGGCCTCTAGTTATGCTCTTTCCCACAAGATGAAATGTTCAGACAATCCATAGAATCCCTGCAGCACAGGAGGAGGCCATTTGGCCCATTAAGTTTGCACCAAGTCTCTCCAAAGAACACTTCACCAAGGTCCACTCTCCTGCAATCCCGCGGATTGGTCATGGCCATTCCACCTAACCTGCATATCTTTGGACAGTGGAGAAAACCGGGTCACCTGGAGGGAACCCACACAGACACGGGGTGAACTTACCAGCTCCAGACAGTCACACAAGGTCAGAATCGAACCCGGGTCCCTGGCGCAGTGAGGCAGCAGAGCTAACCACTGTGCCACCGTGCCACCCTCTGTATCCATGTCATCAACCACACAGAGCGGAGAATCGGCGCCATTGGCATCGACGTGGTGCCGCCCAGTGGCCGCTCTACGGGGCCCCCCTCGGCGATTTTCGGCCCGGGATGGGCCAAGCGGCCGTACCAAAACACCCGAGTCCCGCCGGCGCTGTTCTAATCTGCTCTTAGCCGCCAGGACCTTGGCGTGGAAGGGTCTGGGGGTGGCCGGTGGGGGGGGGGGGGTCTGACACCGGGGAGGGGGCCTGGTCCGCGATCGGGGCCCACCGACCGGCAGGCCGGCCTCTCGGGCCCTGCGCCACGTTGCGTCAGGGCCGGTGCAGAGAAGGGAGGCACTGCGCATGCGCGCGTTGGCGCCGGTGCCACAGCGCCTGCGCAAACTCCGCGGCACCCATTTGACACCGTGATCAGCAGCCAGAATAGGGGCCAGAATTGCTGATCCTGAGGCCATGTTGACGCTATCGAGAAACGCAACATTTCCGACGGCGTCAACACTTAGCTTCAGGATCAGAAAATCTGGCCCCCTATATTTTGTTTCAACAAATTAGAGTTTCAGCCTGTCAATCCTTTCCAGATACTGTATGTATATTCAATTAGTTTTGTGCATGGGTCGTCGTAATTCAGATCCTGCAGCCTGGCCATTGGCATTTATTCGTTTTGGGACAAGTCATTTTGCCCATCCTTAGTTACCTTGCTATTGGTGGTGCTGAACCTTCTGCTTGATCCAGTCCAGTTCGTTGGAACAGATTAATACAGAGGGGCGTGTGAGGCTACCTCAGAGGACAGCTGACAGGCAGCCACGGTGGTGAGGGACTGGAGTTACGCATGTGCCAGGTCAAGTGACGACAACAAGTTTCCTTCCCTATCGGGCGTTATTGAACCAGCTGGGGTTTTGTTTTTAACACCCAGATCATGGCCACCTTTACTGACCCCAACTTTTTATTTCTTCATTTTAAAAGCTGAATTTGAACTCCCAAACCGCCATGGTGGTATTGGAACCCGAACTATTCCGGGTTGCCAATTTAAAATCTCCCTCAATCACTAAACCTGAGGTGGGCCATGTTAGGGTGATTGCAAATATGAGACGGTGGACTTGTCCCAGTTGTGGGCCGAATCTGAATTCCTCTGTGACTCAATCATCCACGTTACAGGCATCATCGCCAGTCACACTTACTGGCGAGCTGTGCTCTACCAACTCTCGCTCCTCGTCACATTGTAAAATCAAAGTCAGAATAACAATTTAGATCAGATAAACTCAAAACAATCGGGGAAAAAAACAGCCTTCTCAATAAGAAACCAAAAATTTTACTTCCAACTGTGAGGCTAGCATACTCGATTGAATCTCCATGTCCATAGGGAATCATGGCAACACTTTGGTTCAGTGAAATAGATAGAATTATGTGGTAAACTCTCCAATAATGAAAGTGTTTCAGCAAGTACAAATTGTTCCAATGATTGCCACTGTTCATTCAGTATGATCATTAATCGACATGGAACAATCTAGAAAATACTTCACCCAAAAGCTGCATTCCCCAATGGACGTATAATCAAACCCATTTCTTTTGGTCAAATAAAATTTGTGATAACCACAAACATCAGGCAGGCCCTGAGAGTTGCGTCAACTGTATTTGATTTTTGTTTTGTGTTAGAACAGCTATGGTTGAAGTTCAATGATTTAAGAGATATACACTCTCAACACCCCATATATAGCCAATCTGTACAAACAGAACCTTGAACTATCTCATGAAAGACAACAACAGTGCGAATCAGGGGGATGTCACAAATTATACAGTAAACCTGATCAATATAGGATACCTCACAGGTGGGACGTGGGAATCTCTGATCCTGAGGGTTCGGGATCAACAATTCTGGTCCCTACAGGGGGCCAGCACAGAACTGGAGCGGCTCACGCTGCTCCAGCTGCTGATACCGGCGTCAACTGCGCGCCGCGGGGTCCGCGCATGCGCAGTGGCACCGGTGCCAACGTGCTCATGCGCAGTGGCTCCCTTCTTTGCGCCGGCCCCGACGCAACATGGCGCAGGGCTACAGGGGCCGGCGTGGAAGAAAGGAGGCCCCCAGCCCGTGATGCCGGCCCGCCAAATGGTGGGCCCCGATCGCGGGCCAGGCCACAGCGGAGGCACCCCGGGGTCGTGACCCCCCCCCCAATCGCCCCCGGCCCCTTCCACGTCGAGGTCCCGCCGGCTAAGAGATTAGAACGGCGCCGGTGGAATTCAGGTGTTTTGATACGGCCGCTCTTCCATCCGGGCCGAGAATCGCCGTGGGGCCCTGTAGAGCGGCCCCTGGCCAGCGCCAATGGCGCCGATTCTCCGCTCTGCAGAGGATCGCGTCCCAGCGTGGTGCGATTTGCGCCGGTCGCGGCGATTCTCCGGCCCGGCCCGAGAGAATCCCGCCCAGGAATTTTTAAATTGAGGAGTTGCTGGTCAGCGAGCACAGGGACAATAGTTGAGCAAAAACCTATATGAGGGATAGTTCTAGAAGGACACGGGCGGCAGACACATGGAAGCTCGACCACCTGGACGTTCCTCTCAAAGCCACTCACCTTCCTGACTTGGAACATATCGACCATTCCTTTACTGTCGCTGGGTCAAAACCCTGGAAACTGCCTTCCTAACAGCACTGTGTGAATACCTACATGACATGATGGATGGCACGGTGGTACAGTGGTTAGCACTGCTGCCTCACAGCTCCAAGGACCCTGATTCAATACCGGCCTCAGGTGACTGTCTGTGTGGAGATTTCACTTTCTCCCCCTGTCTGCGTGGGTGTCCTCCGGGTGCTCCGGTTTCCTCCCACAGTCCAAAGATGTGCAGTTTAGTTGGATTGGCCATGCTAAATTGCACCTTCAGTGTCCAAAAGGTTAGGTGATGTTACTGGGTTATGAGGATAAGATTTTAGAAGGATGAAGGGGGATCTTATTGAAATTTGCTGTGTGGCCTGGATAGAGTGGACCGTGGAGAGAATGTTTCCACTTGTAGGAAAATCTAGAACCAGAGGACACAATTTCAGACTAAAGGGACGATTCTTTAAAACAGAGATGAGGAGGAAAGTTGTTCAGCCAGAGGGTGGTGAATCTGTGGAACTCTTTGCCGCAGAAGGATGTGGAGGCCAAATCACTGTCTTTAAGACAGAGATAGATAGGTTTTTGATTAATAAGGGGATCAGGGGTTATGCGGAGAAGAGAATAGGAATGAGAAAAATATCTGATTGAAATGCAGAGCAGACTTGATGGGCCGAGTGGCCTAATTCTGCTCCTATGTCTTATGGATGGAAGCATGGACTTAAGTAGGCTGCTCTTTCCAAGGGCCGGTGAAGACTCCATTGGCTGAATGGCCTCCTTCTGCACTGTAAATTCTATTATTCTACGAACTGCAGAGCTCCAAGAAGGCAGCTCACCACCAGCTTTCTCAAGGGTAATTAAGGATGAGCAGTAAATGCTGCTGGCCCAGTCAGTGAGGCCCACATCCCTTGGATGAATAGTTTTAAAAAGTTCAATGACATGTTTAGGAGGGGACTGCAAAATCTTCCTGAATGAATGAGATGACCAGGATGGGTCAAGTGGACTCCCTCTGTTCTTGTCAAAGGGTTTTCATTGTCCATTCAATCTCTCGCCTGCTGGAAACCGTCTGAACAGAGCTGCATGTAAACGTATGAGTTAATGTGTACAGTACTCATGGTAGACTAGTACAAAAGGTCCCTCATGGTAGACTAGTACAAAAGGTGAAGTCACACGGGATCAGGGGTGAACTGGCAAGGTGGATACAGAACTGGCTAGGCCATAGAAGGCAGAGGGTAGCAATGGAGGGATGCTTTTCTAATTGGAGGGCTGTGACCAGTGGTGTTCCACAGGGATCAGTGCTGGGACCTTTGCTCTTTGTAGTATATATAAATGATTTGGAGGAAAATGTGACTGGTCTGATTAGTAAGTTTGCAGACGACACAAAGGTTGGTGGAATTGCGGATAGCGATGAGGACTGTCTGAGGATACAGCAGGATTTAGATTGTCTGGAGACTTGGGCGGAGAGATGGCAGATGGAGTTTAATCCGGACAAATGTGAGGTAATGCATTTTGGAAGGTCTAATGCAGGTAGGGAATATACAGTGAATGGTAGAACCCTCAAGAGTATTGAAAGTCAAAGAGATCTAGGAGTACAGGTCCACAGGTCATTGAAAGGGGCAACACAGGTGGAGAAGGTAGTCAAGAAGGCATACGGCATGCTTGCCTTCATTGGCCGGGGCATTGAGTATAAGAATTGGCAAGTCATGTTGCAGCTGTATAGAACCTTAGTTAGGCCACACTTAGAGTATAGTGTTCAATTCTGGTCGCCACACTACCAGAAGGATGTGGAGGCTTTAGAGAGGGTGCAGAAGAGATTTACCAGAATGTTGCCTGGTATGGAGGGCATAAGCTATGAGGAGCGGTTGAATAAACTCGGTTTGTTCTCACTGGAACGAAGGAGGTTGAGGGGCGACCTGATAGAGGTATACAAAATTATGAGGGGCATAGACAGAGTGGATAGTCAGAGGCTTTTCCCCAGGGTAGAGGGGTCAATTACTAGGGGGCATAGGTTTAAGGTGAGAGGGGCAAGGTTTAGAGTAGATGTACGAGGCAAGTTTTTTACGCAGAGGGTAGTGGGTACCTGGAACTCGCTACCGGAGGAGGTAGTGGAAGCAGGGACGATAGGGACATTTAAGGGGCATCTTGACAAATATATGAATAGGATGGGAATAGAAGGATACGGACCCAGGAAGTGTAGAAGATTGTAGTTTAGTCGGGCAGTATGGTCGGCACGGGCTTGGAGGGCCGAAGGGCCTGTTCCTGTGCTGTACATTTCTTTGTTCTTTGTTGTTCTTTGTACTCTGTACAGTTGAACATTGTTTTCCAAAGTGAATCACTTGATGTGGGGGAGGAACCGTGAGTGAAGTTGAACTTATTTCACAGCTATTTTCATCCCCAAGCCATGATGCTTAAATATGCATCCGTGTGTTTATTCACTTGATGCACTTCATCTATTTGAACAACTTGCCCTTATATAGCAGATTTAACTCCTTCACACGGGTGCAATAGGAGCAAAATGAATGCAGAGGCAAAGATGGTGGTATTCGGAGAAAGGGAGTATCAAGGAGGTCCTTGGAGGAGAGAAAAAACATTTACATATATATAGCACCTTTCGGATCCACAGGACGACCATCAGCACTTTAGTCAATTAAGTAATTTTGAAGGTTGTGATGTAGGAAATGCAACAGCCAATTTATACACAGCAAGGTCTCACAAATAGCAATGTGATAATGATTGGATATTTCTCTTGTGAAGTTGACTGAAGGATGAATGTTGGTCAGGATACCAGGAGAACTGCTGTTCTTCACAATAGTGCCATGGGATATTTTGCATCTGCCTGGGGAGAGGGGGAGGGAGGATGTAGACATAGCCTCAGTTTAACATCTCATTGAAAGGTGTGCTGCACCTCTGACAGTGCAGCACTTCCTCAGTACCCCACTGTAACGTCTACCCTGAGGTTTTGGGCTCCAGACTTGCAGTGGGACTTCAACACCCAACCTTCTGATTCAATGAGGAGAATGTTACTGGTAGAGCAAGGAGACTAGGAGAGTGTATTGTCACAGGAATGGAGAGTTTAGGAGGGGAAGGCAGAGGGGCAGGGGTTTGGAGGTTAGAAGGGAATAACATCTTAACAGATTCAAAATACAAGGCTGAGGACAGCAAAACATGACAGAAAGTGCAGTTCATTCAATGTTGAACATGCATAGCAGGAACGTCACCAGACATTTAATCAGCACTCTTATGTTAAATAAACAGAAGCTAATTAAGGACTAAACACTCAATATTTTGAATATTATGCTATGAGCATTATGTGCTGGTGTGTAATTTTAAAAAAAAAAGTTTTGTGAGGGCCACGAAGAATCCAGCACGAGTTTTAAGGATACAAAGTAATAACATTTATTTACAATAACATATATACATAACAGTAGCAGTAACTTCCCTTGCTACATACTCCTTCCTGCTGGTTCCTAAACTGGCCAGCTTTATTTATACTAGGAGTTTACTAATAGTTTCTCCGCCCCCCTCATTGGGGAAGCTCATACTCCCACAGGATTGTGGGATAGTCATTAGTCCCCAGCCAATGGTAAGTAGGCAGGTTATAACAAATAGTTACAATGTTTGGCATCAAACCGCGCTAATTAATTAAGATTCAAATTTCCTTACCAGACAGAGTTTCTAAAAACAGTGCTGACAGGCATGGGGTGGTATCTGACCATATTTACTGAAAACGGATGTGTAGCTCCCCAGCTGCGTGGACCAGTTTTCTCGGCAGATATTGAGCCTCTCTAAAGACAAAAAGAATGACTGGGTGCGGTTTACGCCATCACTGTGGCAGGGCATGGCCTGATACAGACAGCAAGGCCGACTGCACAGAAGTTTTGACGCCATCTTTAAAGGGCGGCCCCATCAGAACTAAACATCAACTCCACTGCCCCAATTATTGGTGTCTCCCTCCTCTCCACAACCCCTACCGCCCAATCATCAGGCTCTCTCTCTCTCTTCCTTTACCCTCCCCCAAATATGGGGCTCCCCCCCCCCCCACTTCCGAAGTATCGGCGGCCTTATCCCCCGCCACTTCACTACCCAATCCTTCTGCCTCACTCCATGCCTGCACGTTTCCCCCTCAATGACCTCGGCACTTTCCCCACAACTGCACATAACGGAGCCCCACCCCATGTTGCTCCTCAGAGGTCCAGCCTCTGGAAGTGCCCCTGGCAGAGGTTGGCATTGCAAGGTTGGCACAATGCCGGCTAGGCAGTGGCAACCTGGCAGTGCCACCCTCAGGGGCTAAAATTTCATTTGAGGGGGGGCCCTTGACTGAATCTCATTTTTCAAAACCTGTTGCAATTGTCAAGTCAGCAAGGTATGAATATTGGGCAAGGGGGTAAAACCATGTGTTTGGGTGGGGGGGGTTGGGCAATGACATGAAAATGTACTCAAACCATTAGAATGAGGTTATCACCCTTTGTGGGCATGAACCTCGTGACATCACCGATGGGAGGGCAGGGGAAAAAAAATTAAAATCAGGAAACGTGCTCTCTTGGGAGGTGGCTGAAAATCACCTCTGTGTCTGTTTGCTCTGGTCCAATCGCTTTACATATTAACGCCAAAGTAGCACGGCTAATATACTGAGTGCACGCATCCAGTCAGTGTGATAAACTTAGGGTAAAGCAATGCACCATGTCAAAAGGCAGAAACTCAAGGAACCGGAAAGGAAATTTAAGCTGTCCACCAGGCTGAGTGGGTAATTAACTTGCCCCCGAGTCAGGAGGTTATGGGTTTAAAAGCAAATTACTGCAGATCCTGGAATCCGAAACATAAACAGAAAATATTGCACACTCTCAGCAGGTCTGACAGCATCTGTGGAGAGAAAAGGGAGCTAATGTTTCTAGTCTGGATGACTCTTTTGTCATCCAGAAGAGACATCCAGACTAGAAACGTTAGCTCCCTTTTCTCTCCACAGATGCTATCAGACAAGCTGAGATTGCCAAGTATTTTCTGTTTTGGTTGTGGGTTTAAATCCCACTCTAGAGACTTGGGGTAGCACTTTCTGGCCCCTCGCCCCAGCAGGATCTCCCAGTCCTGTCAAAGTCAATGGAGATTTGAATGGCTCACTGCGCCTGGCGCAATACCACTGGCTGACGGGTTGCGGGAGGGAGGGGGCGGGGGGGGGGGTGAAATCCCAGCCTCCTCCCCAGCCCTCAGTTCAGGCGGACACACTAATGCAATACTGAGGGAGCGCTGCACTGTTGGAGGTGCAGTCTTAACAATAATAATCTTTATTGTCACAAGTAGGCTTACATTAATGCTGCAATGAAGTTACTGTGAAAAGCCCCGAATCGATACATTCTGGCGCCTGTTTGGGTACGCAGAGGGAGAATTCAGAATGTCCAATTCACCAAGCAGCACGTCTTTCGGGACTTGTGGGAGGAACCCGGAGCACCTGGAGGAAACACACGCAGACATGGGGAGAACGTGCAGACTCCGCACAGACAGTGACCCAAGCCTTTGGGAAGCGAACCCAGGACCCTGGCGCTGTGAAGCAACAGTGCTAACCACTGTGCTACCGTGCCACCCCTTTCAGATGGGACGTTAAACTGCGGGCTTATCTGCCCTCTCAGGTGGGTAGATTCCAAGACATCATGAAGAGGCGAGTTATTCAGGATGTCCTTCAGCCTCAACCGACGCTTTAAAAATACAGTTCAGCTAGTCATTTTTTCATAGTGGTTTGTGGGATCTTGCTGTGTGTAAATTCCCTGCTACATTTCCGACATTACAAAGTGGCAACACTTCAAATTGCTGGCTTTGAAGTTCTCTGGGATATCCTGAACTCGTGAGAGGTGCTATTAAAATGCAAGTTCTTTATTTTTCTCTGAAGGAATGCAAAACAAAAACACAGCTCTGGGTAGCCTTGCATTTAGTAATAACTCTCTTTTTATTTTCTTCCGCTCCTTTCCTCATGTAAACAATCTCTGCTCACAGGGGAGAGACAGCTCATTACTTCAGCCCACTGATCATTTTGAAATCAGCAGCCCTCAGCATTGGGCTCTGCCAAATTATTTGGCTGCTCAGATTCCTCCTCAACCCTGCCCATGCACCGGGCACACTTTCAGACAGGGTGTCCAACCGGAAACCCGGTAATGTTTCCTTCTCAAGCACAGAAGGATTGAAAAGACGACTTGTTGAGGCCTTGCTTGACTGCAGCTAACATGGAAGAAAATTGGAATAAAGCCTGTGGCCTTGCTGACCTGTATAGCTCAACATCTCACACTTCACCCACTCAGCCAACGAGGACCCTGTGCTTTAATTGTTGCATCTATTGCTTTCCCCTATCAACGATGTTAATTGTAATCTTGTTTTTTGCTACATTTTCGCAGTTGTTGTGGAATCCGAGTTAGGGGATTGCAGCAGAAAGCGCACAAACTTTAACTGAAGCAGTCAAAAGGGAATTAGACTGTTATCGGAAAAGGAGGAATGTGCAAGGTTATGGGGAGAAGGCAGGCGATTGGTCCTGGGTGAATTGCTCATTTGGAGATTCAGTGCAGATAATATGGGCCAAATGCCCTCCTTCTCCAACCTAGCTGTGATGTTTGTGTCCCAGTTTATGCTTTTGTAAAAGGGCATTTTAGTTACAAAGAAGTGCTATATAAAAATCTGGCTGCTGGTGATGGATTCTCTGATGCATTTCCCTTCTATGTAGAAAAGAATAAAAGAGACCTTCTTGTTTGAGTGAGCAGTTCGGTTCAGAAGCGGATGTGTGTGTTTGAACTTTTAATTCTTCAGAAGTGACAAACCACTTCAGCAACGATCCTGTGCATTCAATCACTAATATGTTCCTTCCCCAAGGCGTTTTTCAAAAATAGGATGTAATATGTAATAAAGAAAGCTGCACTGACATAGGAACTTTAATATGACTGGGGCACCCTCAAAGTATTTTGAAGAGGCAAAAGACAACATAATACGGTCAGATTGGAGAAGGGTTAAGGATACTTACTGATATTCAGATCAAGAGGAACCTTTTGAAAGAGGGGAGTTTGAAGGAAGTGAAGTGTTCCAGGTCACATGAAGGGCTTGACACTAAGGCCAGCAGAGGCAGAAAATGTAGAGAGGGCCAGAGTCAGAAACGTGATAGAAGATGGAACACATTCTGGAACATAGCTGGAGGGCGTTTTGGGAGGGATCAGGGTTGGGAGGTCATGGAGGGATTTACAGATAAGAGCATTAATTTTGACATTGCTGTGAGCATGGAGCTAGTGAGCCACATAATTGTTATAGCACAGAAGGAAAACATTCAGTCCATCATGTCTACAGTTGCTCTCCAAATGAGTATTGTGACTTAGTGCCATTCTCTTGCCTTTTCCCTGTACCCTTATACAGTGGCAAAAGAATTGCCTTTGATGGGGACAATAGGTTTAGTATAGGACAGGGACAGCTGGAGTGTCCTTCTCAGAGCCAAGGTACCCGTTCAAGTAAGCAGGAGGGACCATTCCTCGTTCGGGATGTGGTATTTACCCCTCTTGGCCAAGCGAAGTTCACCTGTTTTCTTCTGCAAAAAATGCAACATAGATCATATCCCCTCATACCACCAGCAAAAACAGTACGTTTGTTTTGTTTGCAAAGTTGCATCACTCAAAGCAGCATTGGAAAGCGCCCGAAAAACAATAATAACTTACATCTGGGGAAGGTGAAGGGATCTACTGGAATAGCAATAGGAGAGAGAGAGACTTCAGTTGTGTGGAAAGATTGGAGGAGGTGGTATTCTTCACCTTAGAGCAGAGAGGATTAAAGGCAAGTTTTAACAGGCATTCAAATTATTAAAAGCTTTCATAGGGCAAATAAGTAGAAATGCCAGGTATGTAGGCGGCATGTCGTGATGACTGACGGATTGTATCCAACAGCACAACTCTTCAGTTGTTCGCAACAGGCAAAGTACAGGCCGTACCCAACCAGCCCGTGCTTGCAAAACTCAAAACAGTGCCTAATATTAGATGTGTTTCTGCGATTGGACAACACTAGATAAACTCCTGAGTATGTTCAGAATTAACACTGTAGAACCAATTTAAGATTATCAGTCAGGCTTGAGGTGTGAATCACTTACACATGCTACAAGTAACATAAACAGGGGATCCTGTCCTGCATACAGAAGAAGCATGTTCACACATTGCATCCTTTTCAACTGAACGCAAGCTTGGCAGACAGCCAATCCCTGGTTCATTCCTCATGGCAAAGCCTTAAACAATCAGATTTGACCTGCCAAACAATCAGCCCTCTCTTTTCATGCAGTATAAATTGTTGTTCTCTTCACTCCTGGTATTCTTGCGAACTGTCCTGATGAGTGCAGGGCAAAAAGCTTCGACAAAACGTCTCTTTTTTTTTCAGCAATAGTAAAGTGGAAATTGTTCCCACTGGCAAGGTGGACAGGAACTAAAGAACAATGCTTGAAAATAAATTGAAAAAGATTCAGAGTAGAGATGTGGACAAAGCTTTGACACAATGAGCTGTTATGACCTTGAATGAGAGTGATTGAAACAGATACAACGATAATTTTCTAAAAAGGGAATTAGATATACAGGAAAGCTGTAAATTACATTTACTTTAGGTACTGTGTCTTTTTGGAGATATTCCTATTTTCAAATTGGTCGTTATATATTCAGTAAAATGGGGAATTTGTTACTAGAATTCATAGCAGCATGAAAATTACTCTAACCTTGAGAGGAAAGCCTGCAAGCACTCAGTCCCAGAGATAATGGACTTCCTCTGCTCTTCTGGATGTTGGACAAAGAACCTCCCATTCTATAAAAAAGGTTCACTTCACAAAAACCATTTGCACGGACTCTCATGTTCCACGTTGTAAAAGGGCTTAATGTTTTGAAGGTTAGCTATAGTTCATAATTTGTAAGTGTCAGTCGTGACAGAAGGCCATATGTATATTTTAACCACGCAAGTAGTTTAAGTGCTGTTTTTGAGACTGTTTTTATCATGTGGTTGACATTGGAACTACAGCGCTTTGGAGAAGAGGGTTGAGGGGCTCGTTGGACAGATCTTTCAAACAGCCAGCAAAGGCTCAAATCCTTCTGTGCTGTAAGATTCTAAGAATTCACTTCCTTCACAATTCATATAGGAACACCCTAGCTTCAGAATGAGGAGGATAATGGAGGTTGATAAGCAGGAGAATGAGGAAATGGAGAAGGTTTGGGTGGCATTGAATTTAGCTTATAAGAGAGTTTCTGTCAGCAATGCTGAGTTGATGAAGGGATTCTGTTTTGGCTGGGAAGGTGTTTTAGCCTCGGCCACAATTTGCCTTTATTCGCTCAGCCTTGTGAGCCTCCCCAGATCTCCCAGCAGTGAGGACCGTTGCACATTTTTTGAACTAGCTGGGAGGTTATGGGTAACTCCCACAGGGCAGCTGTGTAACATCCTTGCAGGAGGGCCTTTATTCTTGACAACTGTCTCCAGTCGATTGGCTTGTCTGAGAGTTCAGTCAGGTGAAGGGTTGGGGAGTTATTCTTGTTAACCCTTAAGACCAGATAATGAGAATCATGGAATCATAGAATCCCTGCATTGCAGAAGGAAGCCATTCGGCCCATCGAATCTACAGTGACCCTCTGATAGAGCACCCTACCCAGACCCAATCCCCGCCCTCTCCCGGTAACCCCGTTACCCTACCTAACCTTTGGACACTAAGGGGTAATTTAGCATGGTCAATCCATCTAACCTGCACATCTTTGGACTGTGGGAAGAAACCGGAGCACCTGAAGGAAACCCACGCAGACACGGGGAGAACATGCAAACTCCACACAGCCGCCCAAGACCAGAATTGAACCCGAGTCCCTGGAGCTGTGAGGCAGCACTGCTAACCACTGTGCCACCGTGCCATCCGAATCCCGAATAAGGGATCGGCCATTTAAAACAGAGATGAGGAATTTCTACTCAGAAGGTAGCGAATTTGTGGAATTCTTTACCGCAGATGGCTGTAGAGGCTGGGTCATTAAGTATGCTCAGGGCTTAGATAGACAGATTTTTAATCAGTAAAGGAATCAAGGGTTATGGGAATAAGGTGGGAAAGTGGAGTTAAGGACTATCACATTAGGTCAGCCATGATCTCATTGAATGGCGCAGCAAAACCCGATGGGCCAAATGACTTACTTCTGCTCCAATGACTTATGGTTTTCTGTGGATTCTCATGCAGCCAGAGTGAGTGAAAGGTATAAAAACAGGAGTTCGGAAAGATTACAGCAGAAACCAACAAGGTTTGGCCAGTCAATTCCCTTAACCTAAAATCCATGACCCAATGAATTCCCGTAACTCCACCTAACCTGCACATCTTTGGATACTAAGGAGTCAGTTTAGTACGGCCAAACCACCTAACCTGCACATTTCATGGAGGTGTGGACAGAGAGCGTGCCCGAACATGAAGTCAGATGTCCATGACGGGTTTCCAAGATGGAGTGACAATCAATGGGCCCTCTCCCTTGGCTGAATCTGTCTCTCCGTTTATTTCCTACTGATGAACAGTGCACAGCGAAATCGTCCCATTTGACATGCTTGTTAAAGAAAAGAAATGAGAGGCGCAAATAATGGAGGCAGGTCAGAATTCTCAATGGCTAAAGGAAAATACACCCACACAAAATACTTATGAACTAATTACCAAGAAATTCTCACTGGTGATAACGTTTTTTTTGCAGTGACAGCGTTTGGGTTAAATCCATTCAGCCATTAATCCAGTTTAGGTATTAATCCATTGCAAACGGTCTATCCAGTTTCAAGATAGCAAGATCCAACATATGCGAATTTATCAATGGTTCTTCCATCAATATTGGGACACCAATTTCAGAATTTTATACTGAACAAACCGATCTCCCACCGTAATTTGGAGAATATGTTCAAGACTAATAATAATAATAATAACCTCTTATTGTCACAAGTGTGAAAAGCCCCGAGTCAGTAAATCTAATATTTATAGGAGCTGCCTGCTTGAACGCCCAAAGATTTATTATGAACTTGATAATGCAAAGTCACTCTTAATACATGGGGAAATGTTACAGAAAAAGTGTTCCTTCATTGGAAGCACCAGAGCAATTGAAAAAACACTCTACTCTCAAGACTCTGGATGTGTTGACTGCTCTGAACTTTGCAGTCCTTTATCTGCAGAGAGATGGGACATCCTGTCTAACCACTCGATGACTAACACACCTCAGAATACACACTGGTTCGTGCCACGGGCCGAAACTCAAAACCTCCAAGATTCGTTCTTAAAAGAAAACACTCCGAGAAGCAGAAAATCAGTAACTGTGTTAGTCGGTTAGCAGTGGCAACAAACCATGCACTAAAGAGTAGGCTAGACTGCATATGTGTTTCATTCATGAAAATCAATGGGGTTTCTGAGGGGCTGATGTGGGCCTCTTCTTGGCACGCCTCACATGAAAATTGTGCACTTAACTTTTTCCAAAACAGCACTGCTGAATATACCGTGCACCATCAGAAAGTGGAAACGCTGTTTACATTATTTTTGGAAGAGCGAGGTTGTCTCTTTATTTTCCACCCAAAACGTGAAAATTGAAACAAAGCACCAAGTATTACCTGGCTGCTCTGGAGGGATCGCTACCCAGAATACCTGAACGACCACACCATCTCCAAGATAGACTATAGAGAGCACCAAATTAAGAGGCCAATTTGAAACCAACGTCTGCCGGCTCTTGACCCCATCTTTGAAAATGCCTCCCCTGAGATTGAGTTCCCAAAAGATATCAACGACTAGACTAACATACAGTTGACCAAAGATATTCATCAAGAAGTAAAATTGCCTGAAACATATCTCCATGAATGGATTTATTCTCCTCTAAATAAAGAAAAATACACAATCCTTTCCCAGCAATCCATACATTCTTGCCATTCTGGCTGAGAGTTGAACTTGTCCAAATACAGATCACGCATTCTTAATATAGCAAAATTCTTGAAGTTTGTTAAGTGCACAAAGGGAAATGGAATAGAGATGGTGGGTAAGATATGAGGGAATCTGATTGAAGAAGTGGTAGTTTTTGAGGGGGCTTTTAAAGAGGTGAAGGCTGAGAAAAAGGAGCAATTTAGGACAGAAATGGTAAGGTGTAGGGACATGGTGGCTGATATCTGCCACTAACAAGAGGTGGTAGATGGTAGACTGGACAAGAGAGTGACTGCAAACAGCAGTATGGGATTAGAAAGGGTTGCAGAGGTACAATGGAATGGCATCTGTGAATAAAATCTTAAAAAATAATAATAATATCAGTGTCACAAGTAGGCTTAAATTACCACTGCAATGATGAAGTTACTGTGAAAATCCCCTAGTCGCTACACTCTGGCACCTGTTCGGGTACACAGAGGGAGATTCAGAATGTCCAATTCACCTAACAATCACGTCTTTTGGGACTTGTGGGAAACCAGAGCTAATGTGTAGCGAGGAGTGGGGTTGTAAATAGTCAGGATTTATTAAAATATACAGAATTGTGGAATCCCTACAGTGCAGGAGGCCATTCAGCCCATTGGGTCTGCACCAACCCTACCTAGGCCCCCTGCCCCACCCTATTGCTGTAATCCCACCTAACCTTGGGATACTTCTAGCATGGCCAATCCACCTAACCTGCACATCTTTAGATCGTGGGAGGAAACCCGAGAACCCAGACGAAACTCACGCAGAGAAAGTGCAAAGTCCAAACAGTCACGCAGGGCCGGAATTGAACCCAGGTCCCTGGCGCTGTGAGGCAACAGTGCTAATCACTATGCCACTGTGCCCTACAGTAGAGTGTTCGATGAGTTGGAGTTAGAATGCAATGGAGCTCTGAGAGAACTGAGGAGATAGTTGGAGAAGGTAGCTGGAGATAATTGATGCAGGTTTTCGCAGTTATACATATATAGTAAGAATGGAGTCAGGCAATGCTATGGAAACTGATTTTGGTAACACAAAGGATATGAGGTTTGAAGCACAGTTGAAGATCAAAACAGGTCACAGAGGATAGAAAGAAAAAGAAGGAAAGAAGGTTTGCACTTCTATATTGTCTTTTACGATCTCAGATGTTCCAGTGTTTTAGAACTAATGAAGTACTAATGAAGTGCAGTCACCATTGCAGCGATACTGTATGTAGTAACACATGATCAGACTATGTTAAGCAAGTACAGGCAATTGAACACTGGATGGCCACACTATCAGGACCTATATTAATGTTTTCCCACTCTTTCCTAGAGGAGAGTGTGTCAGGAGTGCAGAGAGAACAGGGGCGGGATTCTCCGCAATCGGCACGATGTCCGCCGACCGGCGCCAAAAATGGCGCGAATCAGTCCGGCATTGCAACGCCCCAAAGGTGTGGAATTCTCCACATCTTGAGGGGCCGAGCCCTCACCTTGAGGGGCTAGGCCCGCGCCGTATTGATTTCCGCCCTGCCAGCTGGCGTGGAAATTACTTTGCCGTGCAACACATGTGCGGGAGCGTCAGCGGGAGCTCACGGCATCCCCGTGCATGCGTAGTGGAGGGGGTCTCTTCCGCCTCCGCCATAGTGAAGACCATGGCGAAGGCGGAAGGAAGAGAGTGCCCCCACGGCACAGGCCCGCCCGCGGATCGGTGGGCCCCGATCGCGGGCCAGGCCACCGTGGGGGCACCCCCCCGGGGCCAGATCGCCCCACGCCCCCCCCCCAGGACCCCGGAGCCCGCCCGCGCCGCCTTGTCCTGCCGTTCGATAGGTGGTTCAATCCACGCCGGCTGGCGTGGGTTGACAGCGGCGGGACTTTGGCCCATCGCGGACCGGAGAATCGCCGGGGGTGGGCCCGCCGACCAGCGCAATTTCCGCTGACCGGCGCGGCGCGATTCCCGCCCCTGCCGAATCAACGGTGGCGGAGAATTCGGGACACGCCGGGGGCGGGATTCACGCCAGCCCCCGGCGATTCTCCAACCAGGTGGGGGGTCGGAGAATCGCACCCATGATGTGAGAAAGCTAGAGAGAAGAAGTTATTAGTTATCAGTATATAGCATTATCTTATTTGATAGTTTCATCTACAGCTATTTGTTTGTTTTACTAGTTCAGTATTAAGTAAAAAGAACTCATGAGATTATTTTATATTACTCATTAAATTAAATTATCATCACTGGAAGACTATGTCTATATTTCAATAATGGTGGAGGCTACAGGCGGAGTTCGACTTGTTAACCACAGTGAGGGCGATGGAGTAGCTGAGAAAGGCGAGGGGGACGATCTATGAGCACTGAGAGAAGGCCAGCAGAATGCTTGCACAGCTGCTTAGAAAGAGGGAGGCAGCCAGGGAGCTAGGGAAAGTAAATGATGGAGATGGGAACCTGGTTGGAGATTCAGCAAGGGTGAATAAGGCGTTTAAGGAGTGTTGTAGTAGGCTGTATGGGTTGGAACCCCCACCTGGGCCAGAGGGGATGAGGCACTTCTTGGGGGGGCTGAATTTCCCAAAGGTGGACGGGGAGCTGGTAGAAGGGCTGGGGGCCCCGACTGGGTTGGAAGAGATAGTGGAGGGACTGAAGGCCATGCAGTCGGGTAAAACCACGGGGCCAGACGGATACCCAGTGGAGTTCTATAAAAAGTTCTCAGGGATATTGAGACCATTATTGATGAAGATGTACAATGAGGCAAGGGAGAGAGGGGTGCTGCTCCCGACGATGTCACAGGCCACGATTGTGCTGATCCTGAAGCAGGACAAGAACCCGGAGCTGTGTGGGTCCTAGAGGCCGATATCCTTGTTGAATGTGGACGCCAAACTGCTGGCTAAAACTTTGTCCTCCAGGATTGAGGATTGTGTTCCGGACGTTATTGGGGAGAACCAAGGGTAGGCAGTTGGTGGCCAATATAAGAAGCCTATTAAAAGTGATCATGATCCCCCGGAAGGTAGGGAGGTGAAGGTAGTGGTCGCAATGGACGCAGAGAAGGCTTTTGATCGGGTAGAATGGGAATATCTGTGGGAGGTACTGGGACGGTTCGGATTTGGGCGGGGCTTTATTGAGGTAAGGTTGCTGTATCAGGCTCCTGTGGCAAGCGTACAGACAAATAGGACAACATCGGACTACTTTAGACTGCACCGGGGGAGACAGGGATGCCTCCTCTCCCCACTGTTGTTCGCGCTAGCTATAGAGCCGCTGGCAATTGCTCTGAGAACCTCAAGGGGCTGGTCGGTGGGGTGGGGTGGGGCGCACAGAGTCTCGCTCTATGCAAACGACCTGCTTCCGAATGTATCGGACCCAGGCGAAGGGACAGGAGAGGCAATTGGGGGAGCTGCCGTTTAGATTAGTAGGGGAAGCTTTAGGTATCTAGGCATTCAAGTGGCGCGAGAATGGGACCGGCTGCATAAATTAAATCTGGCCCGACTAGTAGAACAAATGAAGGACGATTTTCAGAGATGGGACGTGCTTCCGTTGTCACTAGCTGGGAGGTTGCAGACAGTGAAGATGACAGTCCTCCCGAGATTCCTGTTTATGTTCCAGTGTCTCCCCATTTTTATTCTGCGGTCATTTTTTAACCGGGTAAACAAAGTGATCACTGGCTTTGTTTGGGCGGGCAAGACGCCGCGAGTAAGGAAGGTAATGCTTGAGCGGAGTCGGGGAGAGGGCAGGCTGGCGCTGCCAAATTTTAGTAACTATTACTGGGTGGCGAATATAGCCATGATCAGGAAGTGGGTGGTGGGGGAGGGGTCGGCATGGGAGCATATGGAGGCAGCTTCATGCAAGGGCACCAGTCTGGGGGCATTGGTAACTGCGCCTCTGCCATTCTCGCCAGCATGGTACTCCACCAGCCCGTGGTGGTGGTGGCCCTGAGAGTCTGGGGGAAATGGAGGAGACATGTGGGAGCAGGTGGAGCATCGGTCTGGTCCCCAATCTGTAATAATCACCGGTTTACCCTGGGAAGTATGGATGGGGGGTTCCAGATATGGCGGAGGGCAGAGAGGACGGGGGATATGTTTATAGAGGGGAGCTTTCCGAGTATGAGGGCGCTGGAGGAGAATTTTGGGTTGGCGAGGGGAAACAAATTCAGGTACCTGCAGGTGTGGGACTTCCTACGTAAACAGGTGTCAACCTTCCCGCTCCTACCAGCAAGGGGGATTCAGGACAGGGTAGTTTCCAGAGGGTGGTTAGGAGAAGGGAGTGTCTCTGACATTTACAAGGAACTTATGGGGTCAGAGGAGACGCAGACCGAGGAGCTGGGAGGAGAGATAGAAGATGTTCTATGGGCGGACGCGTTGAGTAGAGTCAATGCGTCCACAACATGTGCCAGGCTCAGCCTGATACAATTCAAGGTTGTTCACTGGGTTCACATGACAGCGGCCCGGATGAGCAGATTCTTTGGGGTGGAAGACAGGTGTGCAAAGTGTGCGGGAGGACCAGCAAACCATGTCCACATGTTCTGGGCATGTTTGAAGCGGAGGGGATCTTGGCAGGGGTTTGCAGATGTCATGTCCACGGTGTTAAAAGCAAGGGTGGCACCGAGTCCGGAGCTGGCGATTTCCGGGGTGTCGGAAGAACCGGGAATCCTGGAGGAGAAAGAGGCAGACGTTCTGGCCTTTGCTTCCTTGGTAGCCTGGAGACGGATACTATTAGCTTGGAGGGACTCAAAGCCCCCAAAGTCAGAGACCTGGCTATCGGACATGGCTAGCTTTCTCTGTTTGGAGAAAATCAAGTTTGCCTTGAGAGGGCCACTGTTAGGGTTCGCCCGGAGGTGGCAACCGTTCATCGACTTCTTCGCGGAAAATTAATCGTCAGCAGAATGGGGGCAGGGTTAGGTTAGCTTAGCGTAGGGGGTTAATAAAGGTGGGACCTGTAAGGGAGGGAGATGGCTTTTGCACTTTGTTTATAGATTCATGGACATTGTTTATTTTGTTGTAATACAAAAAATACCTCAATAAAATGTGTATTAAAAAAAAAAGCTGGCACGATGATGCTTCCCAACCTAGGTCAGTTAGCTGAAGGTTAAGCTCATTTCGCTGATCTCAAAAGGCTGGCCCCAAAGGTCAAGTGGCTATGTATTAACTTGCTGCTCGAGTCAGCCCCTCTGCGCAGTCAGTGGGAAACACTTACACGCGACTTGTTTCACTGTGTAAGATCGCTGGAGCCCTTGATTGGTCAACATGGCCAGATTAAGCCTCTTTTCTCCATAAATCAACCAGCTCATAATATGTTACCCTGGTAGGAAGGAGGATTTAAAGCCAATTGTGACAGAAGGGCTCTTGAGAATCCACTGTTTCCTCTTTATTTTCCACAGAACAAAGTAACAGACTGCTTTTTAATTTATTCTGGCCGTGAAGGTATCATATTACTATCTCTCTAAAAATATGGTCCAAAATCATCCCTCTCTAAGGATGCACTTTCGTTCCTGCAATTACTAACCGAATAGCATCAAAGGAAGTCAATTTGTTGAGAAGGCAAATGCATTTTCTGTTGATAAAGAGTATCCTCAATGGAAAGAGAACTTATTAATCCCTCTGGAGAAAAGGTTGTGCGGCCGTCCATTACCTGAACATTCCGCAGCCTGTACAGAGGTCGATTGCATATTAGAGGGCCCACTCGAAAGCCACAGTACAATAAGTGCAATTCCAAAGACTAATTTGTGATACCCTTGCAGTTACTCTCCTGGCAACAGCTAACATCCAGCATAGCCATCAGAGTAATAAAGTACCGCAAGAACAGCCAATATCCAGAGATAAAACTTGCACCCAAAAGTAAAACTAAATCTTTCATCAACTGCTGACGTCACGCATGCTGGTCCCCTGAGCATTCTAGCTGTCAGTCATTGTGGAGAGATCTGGTAAGATCTGAGGATTCCCTGAGGGCAACATTCAACAGATAACCCCCTCAGCTAACCACTGTTTCTGTGCACATCTGTACAGATGATTAAAGGGCCAACATCTCTTGCATATATTCAAGAAGGGCACAGCTACTCCACTGGAGTCAGTACCTAAATTCAATCCAGGACGATTCCTTGCTCACAACACATTGACAGAGACATCTGTGTTAAATCAATATCCCAATTCTGAAGGCTAATTAGCCTAGCCCACTACAAACACAAGCTCAGTCACTACCCATTGCCACGAGTCTTCAGTTCAAATCAAAGCCAAGCAGGAGTTATTTACTTTCACCGAAAGTTCACAAGTTTAAATCATAAATTGGCAGTCGCTACTCCAGACCAAAACCTACAATAACAATTTTTTTAAAAGAGAAATCTGGCAAACACTACTTACTGCCTGACGTTAGCCTGTAATGAAAAAAAAGCCCTGAATTCAAAACTTCTTTTCAAAGAGAGTGCTCATAGACGGCCAAAGCACAGGGGATTACTTTTTATAATATTTCATGCGACGTGAGTTTCGCTGGCTAAAGCCAGCATTTTTAGCCCATCCCTATAATTGCCTATGAGAAGGTGGTGATGAGCTGCATTCTTGAATCGCTGAAGTCCATTTGGTGTAGGTACACCCGGGGTTCGGTTAGGGAGGCGGTTCGAGGCTTTTGACTGAGCGACGGTGAGGGAACGGCAATATATTTCCACCCCAGGAAAGACACTCGATCTGAACCCCTCCAGCCCAGGACAAGCCTCCCTGACCCCCACCTCACATGAACTATCCTCCTTGGCACCCTGGCGGTAATTGTAAGGAGGCTACTCACTCCCTTGCCACCCCTCGGAGTGCAAACTACAGGTCCCCATTTCTCAGTACTTGCACCAATTCACACCAGCAGGATTCCCAGCTGGGGATTGGGGGGGGGGGGGGGGGGTGGTTAAAGCCCCCAGGGCATCAGGATTCCCACCACTAACTGGCAGCCCGGGAGAATTCCACCCAGCCCTCTCCACTGTACCTGAAAACCAGCATTCATGTACGAGGACACCAAGATCCCTCTGTATCTCAGAGCGCTGCAGTCTCTCACCATTTAGATTTTTTTAAAGAATAAATTTAGAGTACTGAATAACTTTTTTTAAATTAAGGGGCAATTTATCGTGGCCAATCCACCTATCCTGCACATCTTTTTGGGTTGTGGGGCTGAGACCCACGCAGACATGGAAAGAATGAGCAAACTCCACATGGACAGTGACCCTGCTCTGGGATCGAACCCGGATCCTTGGCGCCGTGAGGCAGAAGTGCGAACCACGACGCCACCCATCCCACCATTTAGAATAGCTTATTTTTTTATTCTTCCTGCCAAAATGTACTATTTCACATTTGCCCACATTGTACTCCATTTGCCCACATTATACTCCACTTGCCAGATCTTTGCCCACTGACTTAACGTATTTATATCTCTTTGTAGCCTCCTTTTGTCCTCTTCATAACTTACTTTCCTACCTGGCTTTGTGTCGCCAGCAAATTTAGCAGCCATACCATTGGCCCCTTCATCCAAGTTATTTATGTACCTTGTGAAAAGTTGAGCCCCAGCACTGATCCCATGGCACACCACTTGATGCACGTATCAATTAGTAAATGGCCCATTTATGCCTACTCTCACTTTTCTATTAATAATAATAATATTTATTAGTGTCACAAGTAGGCTTATATTAACACTGCAATGAAGTAACTATGAAAAGCTCCTCGTCGCCACATTCCAGCTCCTGTTCGGTACATAGAAGGCGAATTCACAATGTCCAAATTACCTAACAGCACGTCTTTAGGACTTGTGGGAGGAAATTGAAGCACCCAATGGAAACCCACGCAGACACGGGAAGGACGTGCAGACTCCACACAGATAGTGGCCCAAGCTCGGGTCCCTGGCGCTGTGAAGCAACAGTGCTAACCACTGTGCTACCGTGCCGCCAATCTTAGCCAGTCAATCTTTAATCTATGTCAATATGGCTAACGCCTACAACACGAGATTTTAGTTTCCTGAATGACCTTTGATGTGGCAACTTATATATAACGCCTTCTGGAAATCTAAGTACAGTACATCCACGTTTCCCCTTCATCCGCAACACATTCCTTCGTCAAAGAATTCCAATGAATTGATTAAAAATGATTTCCCTTTCATAGAATCATAGCATTTACAGTTCAGGAAGCCTATCGAGTCTCGAAAGAGCATCCTACCTAAGCCCACACCTCCACCCTATCCCCGTAACCCCACCTCACCTTTTGGACACAAAGGGACAATTTAGCGTGGCTAATCCACCTAATGTGCACATCTTTGACTGTGGGAGGAAACCGGAGCACTCGGAGAAGCCCACGCAGACACGGGGACAATGTGTAGACTCCGCACAGACAGTGACCCAAGCCGGGAATCAAACCTGGGTCCCCGGAGCTGTGAGGCAGCAGTGCTAACCACTGTGCTGACCCTCAAAATGATGTTGTCTCTGCCTGATTAACAGCGCGAATGGAGAGTTACTTCCCTGCCTCTGATTACAGAGTCTGCTCTGGACAGTTGGCTTCATTTCAACCTTCCAGTGCCAGGTGAACTACCTTGAAACTAGTTTAAGCCCACAGAGTACTAATTAGACAAGCAACAAGCACGTTGTACTTTTCTGATGTGACAACCCAAATTGATGAATGGGTTCCATTTGCAACATTGACTATTCCACCTAGGTTTTGATCACTTAATGGCGGCCACTACCTTCCAAAGAATATAGAGAGTGCATTTATTTAGAGTCTCTCCTCACTTTAGGATGTCCCAACAGTCGATGAAGAATCAGTGTCTTCCCCTGACTCCACATATTATCCTTATACCCCCTACTGTCAGCATGGAATCAGTTCCCACATCCATGCTGACACTCCACTCCCTCAACAAAAAACCTAAAAATATCATCTGTTCATTACAATCCATGGAACCTTGTTGTGGATAATGTGGTGGTCTCATTTTTCTACATTACAACAGTGACTACACTTCAGGGGGTGCATCATTGGCTGAAAGCACTTTGGGATGCTCAAGATAGCTGAAGGCATGGCCGTCAACAGGATAGTGATGGAAGTCAGGGGAAGAAAAAAAAAGAGGCTTGAATTGGAGGAGGGCAGATATCTCAGCGGGTTGTGGGGCAGGAAGAGATTACAGAGATAGGGAGGAGTGAGGGCATACAGTAACCTGAAAGCAAGAGATCTTAAAATGAGAATGTTACTCAACTGGGAATCAGCGTAGGTCAGTGAGCACAGGAGTGATGCGTGAGCAGGGACTTGGTAGGAGTAAGGACACAAGCAGCAGAGTTTTGAACAATCTCCATAGAATCTTTACAGTGCAGAAAGAGGCCATCTGGCCCATTGAGTCTGCACTGATACTCAAAAAGATGCTCACTCCTCCACCCTATCCCTGTAACCCCACCTTAGCTACAGATCCATGGACACTAAGGGGCAATTTAGCATGGCCAAGCCACCTAACCTGCACATCTTTGGATTGCGGGAGGAAACAGATCACCTGGAAGAAACCCACGCAGACACGGGGAGAAATTGCAAACTCCGCACAGTCACCCAAGGCTGGAATTGAACCCGGATCCCTGGAGCTGTGAGGCAGCAGTGCTAACCACTGTGCCTCTCAAAATTACAGAGGGTAGAATGTGGAAGGCTGGCTAGGAGTGTGTAGGAAGAGTCAAAGCCTGGATTTAAGGAAGGCATGGTAGTTTCAGGGGAGTGAGTATGGGCAATGTTACAGAGGCAGAAATAAGCATTTCTAGTGATGGTGAGGAATGTGCTCAAAGTTCATCTCAGGGTTGTACATGACACCGAGGTTGCAAACCGTCTGATTCTACCTCAGGTGATTGCCAGGGTGAGGGATGGAATCGGTAGCTGGGGAATGGAGTTTTTAAGCGCTGCGTCATTAGACTCGTTTTTAAACCACTTGCTGAGAAACTATTTTCAACTGAATCATGCTTTCAAAGGCTTGGAACAATTTTATTGGTCAACTAGGAAAGACACACTGTGCAAGTAGTTTAGCAGCTGTGTGTGAAGTGGAAATTACACCACTGCATTGCTTCAGCAAAGCACAGAACTGTTGGGACTAGTCTGGGCTGCCCTCCTGGTACACGTCCCACTGGCAGTGGATCTCATTAGCTTAATGCAGTGTCGATTTATAACCACTCTCCCCGTCACATCTGTGCTCCTTCACTTTACGAAGGGTCGCAACACGTTAATGGAAAATTCTTCTAAGTGAAACTGAAACAAAACAAGTGATCTATTTAGACCACAACAAGCAACAATTCTCGAGATGATTTACGGGTTGAAAGCTGATGTTTTTTAAAAATACATTGGCTTATTTTCTTGGGTCTGATGAAGTGGGATGAATGACAGGCCTACAGCTAGCTCCATACAACACAGAGCTGCAGTTGCTCACAGTCATGCTGGATGTGTAAACATTCCCATCAGATGTAAAGCATTTGATTTTTAGCGCGTAGAGAAAACATTTTAAAACGGTCTGTTCTGGGTGACATTCTGATAGTTACAGCAAGTAGGAATAAAAGTGCTCCCGGCAATACCATACTCACCCCCCCAAAAAAACCCCTACAGAGGGTGACAGATAGGCACACACACAGTGACAGATAGACACACACAGTGACAGATAGGCACACACACACACACAGTGACAGATAGACACACACAGTGACAGATAGGCACACACACACACACAGTGACAGATAGGCACACATAGGCATGAGGCATGGCCAGTGAGAAAAAGAGAGACAAAGAGATACAGCAAGAGAGACAGCGAGAGATAGACAAAGGCAGCCACAGAAACACAGAGAGGTACACGGATAGACAGAGACAAAGACAGAGAGATCGAGAGCAGGACACACAGACAGAGCGCAAGAGGGGGACACACAGATAGAGATCGAGAGGGGGACACACAGATAGAGAGATAGAGAGGTGGACAGAGAGAGAGAGGTAGAGAGGAGGGCACAGAGAGAGGAAGAGAGGGGGACAGAGAGAGAGATCGAGAGCGGGGCACAGAGAGAGGTAAAGAGGGGGGACACGGGGGGAACAGAGAGAGAGAGATAGAGTGGAGGGCACAGAGAGAGGTAGAGTGGGGGACACACAGAGATAGATGGATAGGGAGAGAGAGACACAGCGATGGACTGAGAGAGAGGCAGAGAGCGATATACATAGAGAGACAAAGCCAGGAGAAAGATAGAGAGGGGGACAGACTGATGGGGGAGAGAGAGAAAGAGATGGACTGAGAGAGATACAGAGAGCGAGGGAGAGAGACAAAGACAGTGGCGAGCCGGGAAGCCAGTCCCGGGTGATGGGCTACTGTTCCCAGTCCCGGATGATAATCTCAGTCCCTTTGGAAAGGCAGTATCACCGGGCAGATGGGAGATGATCCCGGTGAAAGGGAGTATCCAGGTGGATGGGGGGTATTCCCGGTGCCGGTGGATGGGGGGTATTCCCGGTGCCGGTGGATGGGGGGTATTCCCGGTGCCGGTGGATGGAAAGGTGGTCCCGGCGGATGGGGAGATACTGTGGGACACTCACCGCCAGCAGCGAGTTGCGAACCGCCTCGGATGCGCTCTGCCTCAGCTCGGCGGCTGTCCCCGGTTTACTGAGCCGCTTGGTGAACCTCCGAACCTCGGCCATGGAGCGGAGATAATCCCGGGCTAGAGAGAGACCCACACTGAGAGCACACACAGATCCGGAAGAGAGGGAGAGGGAGAGTGAGAGAGAGAGAGCTCCACCCAAAGCCCCGCCCAGAGAGAGAGAGACCCGGGGAGAGGAGAGAGAGAGACAGAAATAGACAGACAAGTGGTGAGAGAGAGAGTCACCCAGGGAAACTGAACGAGAGAAACAGACAGACGCGGGAAGAGAGAGAGCGAGACATGGAGTTAGAGAGAGATCCGGGGAGTTAAATTGTCCATTGTGGCAGGAAGGACGAGAGAATCAAGTGAACTCTGAGGTGTGAATTGCAAAAGTGTAGTCTACAAATACTTCAATTAATTCGGAAAGCTAATGCAAGGTTTTCATTTATTGCAAGGGGAATTGAACACAGGAGTAGGGAGGGTATGCTTCAGTTGAACAGGACACCGGTGAGCTCACATCTGGAGTGTTGTGTACAGTATTGGTCGCCTTATTTAAGGAAGGGTATAGATGCATTGGAAGCTGTTCAGAGAAGGTTTACCAGACTAATACTCGGCTGGGCTGGTTTATGAAGAAAGGTTGGACAGGTTAGGCTTATATCTGCTGGAGTTTGGAAGGGTAAGATACACTTTGATTGTAAAGTACAAGACCCTGAGGGGAATTGACAAGGTGGATGCGGAAAGGATGTTTCCTCTTGTCGGAGAATCTGGAACCAGGGGAACACTATTTAAAAATAGTGTATTGCCCATTTAAATAGATAAGAATCCCAGGAGAGGGGGGAGAGAGAGACCCTGGGAGAGAGAGAGAGAGAGAGACCCTGGGAGAGAGAGAGACCCTGAGAGAGAGACCCTGGGAGAGAGAGAGAGAGAGAGAGATCCAGGGAGGGGGAAGGAGAGAGAGAGAGAGACCTGGTGCGAGATTCTCCGACCCACCGCCGGGTCGGAGAATCGCCGGGGGCTGGCTTGAATCCCGCCCCCGCCGGTTGGCGAATTCTCCGGCCCGGATGGGGCGAAGTCCCGCTGCTAGAATGCCTGTCCCGCCGGCGTAGATTAAACCACCTACCTTACCAGCGGGACAAGGTGGCGTGGGCAGGCTCCAGGGTCCTGGGGGGGGGGCGCGGGGTGATCTGGCCCCGGGGGGTGCCCCCACGGTGGCCTGGCCCGCGATCGGGGCCCACCGATCCACGGGCGGGCCTGTGCCATGGGGGCACTCTTTTCCTTCTGCCTTCGTCACGGTCTCCACCATGGCGGAGGCGGAAGAGACTCACATCATAGCGCATGCGCGGGGATGCTGTGAGCGGCCGCTAACGCTCCCGCGCATGCGCCGCCCAGAGATGTCATTTCCGCGCCAGCTGGCGGGGCACCAAAGGCCTTTTCCGCCAGCTGGCGGGGCGGAAATTAGTCCGGCGCAGGCCTAGCCCCTTAAGGTTGGGGCTCAGTCCCCCAAGATGCGGAGGATTCCGCACCTTTGGGGCGGCGCAATGCGCGGGGATGCTGTGAGCGGCCGCTAACGCTCCCGCGCATGCGCCGCCCAGAGATGTCATTTCCGCGCCAGCTGGCGGGGCACCAAAGGCCTTTTCCGCCAGCTGGCGGGGCGGAAATTAGTCCGGCGCAGGCCTAGCCCCTTAAGGTTGGGGCTCAGTCCCCCAAGATGCGGAGGATTCCGCACCTTTGGGGCGGCGCAATGCCCGACTGATTTGCGCCGTTTTGGGCGCTGGTCGGCGGACATCCCGCCGATACTGGAGAATTTCGCCCCAGGGGAGAGGAAAGGAGAGAGATACACCCGAGGAGAGGGAAAGAGAGAGAGACCCGAGGAGAGGGAGAGCGAGACCAGGGGAGAGGGAAGGAGAGAGAGATCAGGGGCGAGGGAAGGAGAGAGAGACCAGGGGAGAGGGAAGGAGAAGAATTATAGGAGAAGAATTATGGTCAAGAAGGCATCATACGGCATGCTGGCCTTCACCGGTCGAGGCAGTGAATATAAAATTGGCATGTCATGTTGCAGCTGTACAAGATCTTAGTTAGGCCTCATTTTGGAATAGTGTATACAATTCTGGTTGCCACATTACCAGAAAGATGCGGATGCTTTGGAGAGAGTACAGAAGTGGTTGACTAGGATGTTGTCTGGTATGGAGGGTATTAACTATGAGGAGAGGTTAAATAAACTCAGTCTGTTCTCACTGGAACAACGGAGGTTGAGAGGTGGCCTGATAGAGGTGTACAAGATTATGAGTGGCATGGACAGAGTGGATAGTCAGATGCTTTTTCCTAGGGTAGGAGAGTCAAGTACGAGGGGACATAGGTTTAAAGTGCATGGGGAAAACTTTCGAACAAATGTGCGAGGCAAGATTTGGCCGGGGGGGGGGGGGTTGGAGGGGAAGAGAGAAATACACCTGGGGAGAGAGAGAGACCCGGGGGGAGAGAGAGAGACCCGGGGGGAGAGGGAGAGAGACCTGGGGAGAGGCATAGAGAGACCAACGGGAAGGAGAGAGAGACCAGGGGAGTGGGAAGGAGAGAAAGACCCAGGGAAAGAGAGAGAGAGAGAGATCTGGGGAGAGGGAGGAATAGACCAGGGGGGGGGAGAGAGACCTGGTGGGGAGGGAGAGCAAAATATACCCGGGAGATAGAGACCCAGGGGAGAGAGGTACCCGGGGAGAGGGAGAGAGAAATAGACCGAGGGAGAGAGAAAGACCTGGGGAGAGGCAGATAGAAACCCGGGGAGCGGGAGGGAGAGAGAGACCTGGGGAGAGACCAGGGGAGAGAGAAGGAGAGAGGGACCTGTGGAGAGAAAGATCCGAGAAGAGGAAAGAGACAGCAATCGAAGGGCAGGGGGAGAGAGACAGAGAGACTAGAGAGATGGGATGATAGAGAGACCCGGGGGGGGGGAGGGAGAGAGACCTGGGGAGGGAGAGGCCTGGGGAGAGGGTGGGCAAGAGAGAGAGACCCGGGGAGAAGGAGGGAGAGAGCAAGAGACCTGCGGAGAGGGAGGGCGGGAGAGAGAGAGACTTAGAGAGGAAGAGAGAGTAAACGACCCAGGGAGAGGGAGAGAGAGAGACCCGAGGAGAAGAGAGAGAGAAACAGACCCTGGCGAGAGGGAGAGAGAGAAAGACTGAGGGAGAGAGAGAAAGACCCAGGAGAGGGAGGGCGAGAGAGACCCGTGGAGGGAGAGAGGGAGGGAGGGGGTTGGGGGGGAGAGAGAGAGAGAGAGGAGACTGATTGACTAACAGAGAGAGGGAGACACAGGGAGATTGATCTGAGGATAGGGAGAGCTAGACCCAGGGAAAGGGGTAGAGGGAAATAGAATCAGGGAGAGAATGAGAGAGAGAGATCGACAAAGGGAGAGAGAGGAATAATAATCTTTATCAGTGTCACAAGTAGGCTTGGTAGCACAGTGGTTAGCACTGTTGCTTCAGAGTGCCAAGGACACAGGTTTGATTCCCAGCTTGTGGAAGGAAACCGGAGGAAAACCACACAGGCACGGGGACAACGTGCAGACTCCGCACAGTGACCCAAACCGGGAATCGAACCCTTGGTCCCTGGCGCTGTGAAGCAACAGTGCTAACCAGTGTACTACCATACCGCTCCTTATAAACCAGGGAGGAGAGAGAGGGAGAGATCTGGGAAGTGGGTGAGAGTGCTGGACTTGGGGAAGGAGGAGAGGGAATCAGGGAGAGAGTAAGAGATAGACATAGGGAGAGAGAGATAAAACTAGGGAGGTGAGAAAGAGATCCTGGGAACGTGTGAGAATGCTGGACCCGGGGAGAGAGAAAGAGAGGCAGAGAGAGACCTAGGGAAAAGGGGAGAGAGAGAGGGAGAAATAGACTTGAACAGAATGAGAAATAGACCCAAAGAGAGACAGAATGTGAGACAGAGAGAGAGGTGGTGGCATTTAATAGTGAAGAGGGAGCCAAGGGAAAGGTTTGATTATTGATAATGGGAGGGAGATATGTTGAATAAGAGAAGATTCGAAAGAGGTGTGGAAGCAGGATGGGGAGTTGATTTTTCATTTTAGAAAATATTTTATTGAAGGATTTGTAATTTTCACAGTTTAACACATTAACATGTCTTGAACAACCATGCGGACCAACACACGTAAAGAAAGAAAAAAAAACCAACAGAACAACACCCACTACTCCCCCCGCTCTATTCCTTCGCCTCCCGTAAACTATATTCTCTGTCCCGTTGTAACATTGCCATGCCTCCTATTTTCCTCCCCCCCCCCGTCCCTTTTTCCCTCCCCTTACTGCTGTCGTTGAAATAGTCTATGAACGGCTGCCATCTCAGGGCGAACCCTTGAATTGATCCTCTCAAAGTAAATTTAATTTACTCCAGACTGAGAAACCCTGCCATATCGCAGCCCACACTCCTGACTTCGGAGCTCCGAGTCCCTCCATTCCAGCAAAATCCGTCTCCAGGCCACCAGGGAGGAAAAGGCCAGAACATCGGTCTCCCTCCCCCCACCTTGGCCACCAGATCTTCCGATACACCAAATATTGCCAATTCCGGACTCGGAGTTACCCTTCCTTCCAGGACCTCTGACATAACGTCCACAAATCCCTGCCAGAATCCCCTCAATTTCGGACATGCCCAAAACATATGTACATGGTTTGCCGGGCTACCCGCACACCGCCCACATCTGTCCTTCACCTCCTCAAAGAACCTGATCATCTGGGCTACCGTCATGTGGGCATTGTGGACCACCTTGAACTGGATCAAGCTATGTCTGGCACACAACGAGGATCAGGGCTTTTCCCCAGCGCTCGAATTCTATCTCCCCACCCAGCTCCTCTTCCCACTTCCTCTTCACCTCCCTGATAGGGGCCCCTTCCCACTCCATCAAATCCTTGTATATCTCCGAGACCCTCCCCTCTCCAATCTCTGTTTTTGACTTCACCTTATCTTGTAACCCCCTCAGGGTGCGGCGAGAGAAACCAGGAACCTGCCTCCAGACAAAATTCCATACCTGGAGGTACCGAAACACGTTCCCGCCCGGCAACTCAAACTCCTCCTAGGATGGGTGGTTGATGACAGGTAGGTAGGAGATGGGATTGAAGGGAGAGTGAATGGAAAATAGGAATGAAAGGTGGGGTCGGGAAAATCAGAGAAGAAACCTCAGAGGAAATTTGTGGGCTGGGGAATCTGCACAGGAAGAAAAGGGGATTACTGGAGAATAAAGGTCTGGGAAATGGAAAAGGTGGGAGGTGAATGGGGGAATAGGTAGGGAATATTAGAAAAGGGTAATATCGGAGAGGGAAAGTGAAAGGAGTGCGAGTAGGAAATCCCGTATGGTGTCTGACGAAGGAAGGAGGAAATTATGATGCTGGTTGGGAGAGAGAGTAAAAACTGGAAAAAAAGTTAGATGGGAATTCGCAATGAATACTGGTGGGAAGGATCCAATCGGGATGATGGTTGGGAAAGGGAGGAGAGGTAATAAAAGGGAGGGGGAAATCAGAATAATTGGGAAAGGGAATAGGAAATTGGGATGAAGGACAGGGTAATTGGGGATTTAGGGGTTGGGATAAAGGAGGAGAGAGGGAGAAATGGGAGAATGAGTGACAGGGAAATTGGAAATAAAATGGAGGAGCATCGCATAATAGAAAGGCTGGAGAGAAAGAGAAACAAGCAAAATGGAGATGGAAAACAAGATGAAGGGACGTAACCTCACCTAACCTGTACAGCTTTGCACACTGAGAGGCAATTTCGCAAGGCTGATCCACCTAGCCTTCACATCTTTGGACTGTGGAAGGAAACCAGAGCATGCGGAGAGAACCGTTGTAGATACGGGGAGATGTGCAAACTCTAGATAGAGGGCGTGATTTACCTAAATGGGAACAAAGTCCCACAGCGAGTGTGTTTAGCCGCGTGTTTCCTGGGGCTCACAGCGCTGAGAAACAAAGAACAAAGAACAAAGAAATGTACAGCACAGGAACAGCGCCTTCGGCCCCCCAAGCCCGTGCCGACCATGCTGCCTGACTAAACTACAATCTTCTACACTTCCTGGGTCCGTATCCCTCTATTCCCATCCTATTCATGTATTTGTCAAGATGCCCCTTAAATGTCACTATCGTCCCTGCTTCCACCACCTCCTCCGGTAGCGAGTTCCAGGCACACACTACCCTCTGTAAAAAACTTGCCTCGTACATCTACTCTAAACCTTGCCCCTCTCACCTTAAACCTATGCCCCCTATTAATTGACCCCTCTGCCCCGGGAAAAGCCTCTGACTATCCACTCTGCCTATGCCCCTCATAATCTTGTAGACCTCTATCAGGTCGCCCCTCAACCTCCTTCGTTCCAGTGAGAACAAACCGAGTTTATTCAACCACACCTCATAGCTAATGCCCTCCATACCAGGCAACATTCTGGTAAATCTCTTCTGCACCCTCTCTAAAGCCTCCACATCCTTCTGGTAGTGTGGCGACCAGAATTGAACACTATACTCCAAGTGTGGCCTAACTAAGGTTCTATACAGCTGCAACATGACTTGCCAATTCTTATACTCAATGCCCCGGCCAATGAAGGCAAGCATGCCGTATGCCTTCTTGACTACCTTCTCCACCTGTGTTGCCCCTTTCAGTGACCTGTGGACCTGTACTCCTAGATCTCTCTGACTTTCAATACTCTTGAGGGTTCTACCATTCACTGTATATTCCCTACCTGCATTAGACCTTCCAAAATGCATTACCTCACATTTGTCCGGATTAAACTCCATCTGCCATCTCTCCGCCCAAGTCTCCAAACAATCTAAATCCTGCTGTATCCTCTGACAGTCTTCATCGCTATCTGCAATTCCACCAACCTTTGTGTCGTCTGCAAACTTACTAATCAGACCAGTTACATTTTCCTCCAAATCATTTATATATACTACAAACAGCAAAGGACCCAGCACTGATCCCTGTGGAACACCACTGGTCACAGCCCTCCAATTAGAAAAGCATCCTTCCATTGCTACTCTCTGCCTTCTATGACCTAGCCAGTTCTGTATCCACCTTGCCAGCTCACCCCTGATCCCGTGTGACTTCATCTTTTGTACTAGTCTACCATGAGGGACCTTGTCAAAGGCCTTACTGAAGTCCATATAGACAACATCCACTGCCCTACCTGCATCAATCATCTTTGTGACCTCCTCGAAAAACTCTATCAAGTTAGTGAGACACGACCTCCCCTTCACAAAACCATACTGCCTCTCACTAATACGTCCATTTGCTTCCAAATGGGAGTAGACCCTGTCTCGAAGAATTTAACACAACGCTATTAAACGCCACTCGGATTAGTGCGGTCGAGGCTGCATATATCCCCTTTTCTGCACTTAGGAGCTCTGCTCGCCAGAACTCCTCAGTGTAGTGTGAACTCCCGACGCAATCCCCGACCACTCCCCAAGCCCCAACACACTCCTAACAACACCCACGCAGGGCACCCCTGGCCTGTGGAAAATGGCAGCTTGGCAGTACCACATGGCCATTTTGGCAGTGTCAGGCTAGCTCCCAGGTGGCACCAGCAGTGCCAGGGTACCACCCTGCCCAAAGGGCATGAACCCAAGGGCCTCCAATCCCCGGGGAGACCCCACGAGTTCCGTTCCTCTGGTCTCCATTTGTGGCAACCAGTGCTGGACAGCGCTCGCCCGAGGGCTTTGTGGCAAAGGGGATAGATTCCCAACACTTCGGGTGCCTCGGGAAACTGCATATTACAGTGAGACCAGCTGTCTCACTCTAATATGCAGATTTGCCCAAAACGCATCCCGCCACAATGGGCGGGAGTTACATCACAACGTCTCACACGATCACATTAGTTCTCGTGAGGCATTGCGAGCCGGATAGATCTCGGGAACAGGGTCTCCCGACTTCTATTGGCCATGTTGCACCACGGCAAGCTGCTTTTCGGGGGCGGTGTGGCTTTTCAATCACGCCCTGGGTGTGGAGAACGGTATAATGTAAACCCCCCCCCCCAATGTGTCAAAATTATTCATCAAAATTGTAAAGCATGATGGACCCAAAAGTGAACCTTGGGAACACTGTTGCAAACCAGCCCCCCCACAAAGTCTGAAAAACATTAATTCCACTTGCAGCCTTTACTTTCTGTCACTGAGCTGATTCCAGATCCATACCAGCACTTTCCCCTTAATTTCATGGGCTTCCATCTTCTTAACAATCTTCTTGTGTGACACTCTATTGAATGCATCCCAAATGCTCATAAATACATCTACATCGATCAAGCTTCTCTGCTACCTCATCAAAGAGCTCAATCAAATTAGACATAATTTACCTTAACAAATCCAAGCTGGCTCTTCTTGATTAACCTCGATTTCATCCCGTCACTGGATTTCGGCTGACTAATCTATAGTTTCCAGGTTTATTTCTCACTCTCTAATTAAGATTCTCAAATTAGCAGTTGGTTGGCCAGGAGAACCCAGAGAGAGAATTGTCATCAGCCTGAAATAATTGAGTCACACAAGGGTCTGTTTTCAAACCTCTTTTATTGAATATCTTCATAAAATCGGAGTCACAAACACAATGGCTAAATCTGAAGATGAATTGGGAATCGGGCAGTTAAATAGCTGATGTGATTCAACATGGAACAATGCAATGTGTTTCACATGGGCACAAGGAAACGCAGGAAGGCACAATGACTTAAATGGAATGAAAGCATGGAAAATGAAAGAGATTCTGATTGATAATATATTGAAGTTATTGCGACAATCTTGTGTCGAACCAAAGAAAATTACGGTGCAGAAAGGGATATTCAGCCCATCATGTTCGCACTGGCAAAAACAAAGAAATAGAAGAAAGTAGCTGCTCATTCTAATGCCATTTTCTAGCATCTGGTTGCCTTGCAGGTTCCAGAACTTCAAATGCAAGTCCTGGTACCTTTTAAATGAGTTGAGCATTTCAGTCTCAAATTTAGAACAGCCAATTCATTTTTTCCAATTAAGGGGGAATTTAGCGTGGATCCACCTAACCTGCACATCTTTGGATTGTGGGGGCAAAACCCACGCAGACTTGGGGAGAATGCAAACTCCACACGGACAGTGACCCAGAGCCAGGATCGAACCTGGGACCTCGGTGCTGTGGGTCACCGTGCTGCCCCTCAATCACCAACTTGGGCAGTGAAATCCAGACACCCTCTAGGTGAAAAGGTTTTCCCTCATGTCCTCTCTGATAGTTTTTCCTCATGTACCCTCTAATACTCTGTGACTGCGAATAGGATAGATCAGACATTGATGTGTTGTAAGGCCAAAGCTAGCTGAAACAGTGAGAGAACCCTCTCACTTTGTAAATGATTGTTGTGATTGTCCTTGGAGAGTTTTGTGCAGCACTCGTCAGAATGGTACAAAACCGATGTTGAATATATGATAGGCTACCGAGGAGAGGAACCAGAACATGGGGATGGAAGGATTGGATTGTGTAAATCAAGCATTTTTTCACTGGGTGAGAGATGATTTGATCATTTTTTTAAAGATTCCTGAGAACTGGTGTCCCGAACTGATAAACGTTACCAGATGGGGTACAACTTTATATGACTAGACCCTGACTTCTACTCCTTTGGTATTCTGCCCCTTGAGATAACAAAGAACAAAGAACAAAGAAATGTACAGCACAGGAACAGGCCCTTCGGCCCTCCAAGCCCGTGCCGACCATACTGCCCGACTAAACTACAATCTTCTACACTTCCTGGGTCCGTATCCTTCTATTCCCATCCTATTCATATATTTGTCAAGATGCCCCTTAAATGTCCCTATCGTCCCTGCTTCCACTACCTCCTCCGGTAGTGAGTTCCAGGCACCCACTACCCTCTGCGTAAAAAACTTGCCTCGTACATCTACTCTAAACCTTGCCCCTCTCACCTTAAACCTATGCCCCCTAGTAATTGACCCCTCTACCCTGGGGAAAAGCCTCTGACTATCCACTCTGTCTATGCCCCTCATAATTTTGTATACCTCTATCAGGTCGCCCCTCAACCTCCTTCGTTCCAGTGAGAACAAACCGAGTTTATTCAATCGCTCCTCATAGCTTATGCCCTCCATACCAGGCAACATTCTGGTAAATCTCTTCTGCACCCTCTCTAAAGCCTCCACATCCTTCTGGTAGTGTGGCGACCAGAATTGAACACTATACTCCAAGTGTGGCCTAACTAAGGTTCTATACAGCTGCAACATGACTTGCCAATTCTTATACTCAATGCCCCGGCCAATGAAGGCAAGCATGCCGTATGCCTTCTTGACTACCTTCTCCACCTGTGTTGCCCCTTTCAATGACCTGTGGACCTGTACTCCTAGATCTCTTTGACTTTCAATACTCTTGAGGGTTCTACCATTCACTGCATATTCCCTACCTGCATTAGCCCTTCCAAAATGCATTACCTCACATTTGTCCGGATTAAACTCCATCTGCCATCTCTCCGCCCAAGTCTCCAGACAATCTAAATCCTGCTGTATCCTCAGACAGTCCTCATCGCTATCCGCAATTCCACCAACCTTTGTGTCGTCTGCAAACTTACTAATCAGACCAGTTACATTTTCCTCCAAATCATTTATATATACTACAAACAGCAAAGGTCCCAACACTGATCCCTGTGGAACACCACTGGTCACAGCCCTCCAATTAGAAAAGCATCCCTCCATTGCTACCCTCTGCCTTCTATGGCCTAGCCAGTTCTGTATCCACCTTGCCAGTTCACCCCTGATCCCGTGTGACTTCACCTTTTGTACTAGTCTACCATGAGGGACCTTGTCAAAGGCCTTACTGAAGTCCATATAGACAACATCTACTGCCCTACCTGCATCACCTACCAACATTCCATTATTGTTCAAATTATTGTACCTGCACACTGCCTTTAGTGATTTATGGATGTGGACCGCCTAATTCTCCATGCTCATTCACAGTTCCCAGTCTATTACTATTTTAAAAATACTCTTAGCTATTTTTCATAGGTGGTTGACCTCACATTTTCCCATATTAAACTTCATCTGCCAATGTTTTGGCCACACACTTAATCCGTGTTGTCCCTTTACAACTCCCATCTACATTATTGACTGCACCACCTAATTTTGTGTCACTAGAAAACTTGGCCGTATGACTCGCTGTTCCTTTGTCCAATTCATTTATAAATAAAATGAAAAGCTGATGCCCCATACATTTCACTAGACACATGTCGATTTGACCACACAGCCAGTAATTCCTGTTCTCTGTCTTCTACCTCCTGTCCAATTCGCTGATCATGTCAATAATTACAGGCACTCTTATTATTAACAGTTTCTTCCGTGGAACCTTGTTCAATGCCTCCTGGAAGTTTATATAAATACTGTTTAGACACTTATTGATCCAGGACATTAATTACCTGCTCAAAAAATTCAACTAGTTTGTTAAATATAACTTACCCTTTCAGATTCCTGTTTCAGCTCTGCATTCATCAACATTTGTTTAAGTTCTTAGTCACTCTGTCCTAATAAACACATTCTAGTAACTCCTTCACACTAACAGGCTTATAATTGTGCCTGATACCTGTCTTTAATAATGGAGTGATATTGGCAGTTTTCTAATCCATGGGACAATTCCTGAATCGGGGGAGTTTTGGGCAATCTTGACTGAAGCATCTACAATTTCTTCACCTCCTTCTTTTAACAACCTGTTGTTCAAACCATTGGGTCCTGGGGGTTTACCTAGCTTTAATTTCATTGTCATGTGGTTTACTTATACTGCATTGAGATAGTCATTCCCATTTCTTTGCTTTTAATTTTCTGTGTATCTCTAATAGATTATCATCGCCCTCTACTGTGAAGACCAAAACAAAGTAAGTATTCAGTTAGTTTGGTGTTTCCTGATGTTCAATTACAATATTACACATGCCCTTCTTTAAAAATCCTCCATTGGCTAGTGATGAGTTTTGAAATTTATATATGTTATATTTCATATTTGTGGCAGTCATTTTATTAAAAGCCCTGGTTTGAAATACATACAGGATGCATGTTTACTAAATCTGTAATTAAGAAGTGTAAAAGGTAAGGTAACCATGGCTTCTAACCATTTACTTGTTTACATATAGATGGCTAATGGGATATTGTTTTGATTGGTGAAGATTCCTGGGGTAAAGATAATTTATGAGGGAGTGATGTTTAGTCCTAGCTAAGTAGATTATGGGACAACTTAGTGGGATACAGATTATGTAATTAATGAGAGAAGCCAGGTCTGCCTGTTCTTTTGTAGTCTGAAAGAAGATTTTAAGTTGAACAGCAGTTTGTATTAGGATTTGAGTTTGAGAAGACAGAAGGATGTTGAGATCATTCCGAAAATGGTCTCTCTCTCAAAAGGTCTGTCCAGATAAGAGAGTAACCCTGATTGTTAACTTCATTTATAAGTGGCATTTCAACTGTATTGGGTTGCTTAATTGGAATCTTGTGGCAGGTGTAGACAGTAAGTTAAAGTTTTTCCTTTAATTTCAGAACAGTTTAACTGATTAATTTTAAAGTTTTTCTTTGATGTTAATGTGGTTAATCCTGTATTTGAATTAAAGTTTGTTTTAACATAAAATATACTTATTGGTCAGAGTAATCATTCCTGGGGAAAGTATCCTTTGTTTACAGTTTTGCAAACTGAAAATTGTTTGGGGTACTCGTCCGATACCCTGACAAATGATGGGATTTGGTCTGGAATCCTAACAAGCTTTAGGCATCCTCTTTCTCTAACTATATTTGTATAGTGTCCTTGGTATCCTCTGGCAAGTTGTTTGTTCTCATTTATCCTTTTTTGCAGCTCTGCCTTTTATGTTTAGGTCCTTTGGTTAGAGGTGATGAATAGCTTATCCCTGCTCCAGTTTCTCTGTTCCTATCTCTCTGTTGTCTTTTTTATTTCTCCCAATCTGTGGGATCTCTATTGTTCTTTGCACTGTTGCAAGACATTTCCTTTAGTTTTACACCATCTCACTTTTGGAACATAGTTGTAGTACGATAAAAAATGTAGTCATTTTTACAATATAATCATTTTGACAATTTATTTCAGTGAATCGTTCACCCTATTCTTCAACTCTTCTCTGAATTTCCTTTGGGTCACTGCATAGATGCATGTTGGTGCAGCAACTCAGGAGCTGAAGCAAGAAAGCTTCTTCTTGGGCAGGTTACAAAGGGTCATTGGGACCTGAGGTGATATAATGGTTCTGCATGTAAAGCAAAATTATGAGATATATCATCCACAACAAGATGAAACTTCTACTGATAGCGAAGTGTAAGATGAAGAATTTTCTTTGTTTCTCCCATTTTGCGACACAATGAGTTCTCTATTGCCTTGACCATGGAGTCTCCAGCGAATTCTACTGGCTACTAAAATGTATCTCCCAGTCAAGACATTGAGTAAAATCATGCCAAATGCAACAAATGGGCTTAGCATTATATTGATTAAATCAAAAGCTATCCATAGTTGTCAAGTGTAATAGTTTGTTATTCAGTTACAGCACTAAGGTGCACCATCCCCTATGTAGCTAGATGTATATGCAAAGTACCAGGGCATGTTTTTTTAAACAGAACAGCACACAGACAGTTAGTATAACAGCAGCAGCACATTTTGGGGGGCAGCATTTTCTTTTCAGCTTCAGACAGCAAATGGCTACATAGCAATCAAAGGTGAAAGCCACTGTTAACCAGACTGAACTGTCTCTGGCTGTGAACAGCAAGATGGACCTGAGGCTACAAAGCTGAGTAATGTACAGAAAAACTGAATGGGAAGAAAAGCCCATTGATCCGATTCAGTATCATGTGCCATGATGGTGACCAGTAGATCTGACACTTCCATTGCCGCCAGATAATGAGAAATGCATTTGGAGAGACCGCATTTTCCTCGGGAAGGATCGCTATTGCTGTCATATTAACTGTAGAAAAAATGAGAATTCATCAGTCAGATCGCTTAATTAGTTTGACAGAAGTTTTTTCAGAGATTTACAGCTCTCCCACTGGTTTGATCTCTGTACTTGGTGCGGAACAAAAACACCGGCATTGACCATTGGGGTCAGTGATCTCATTCTAGACTGTAAAGCAATGTAATTTTCTGAATCTGTGGCAGTGCATTGTGGTTAAGAAATTATCAGATATATTATTGTGTACATGAAGCAGAGTTTCCACTCGTGCTCGTAATATCAAGACAATGCAAATGGAATCGACCAAGCTTGTGCAAAAAGATCAGGAAATGTGAATTGCAAGTGAGTTATATCTTAAAAACATTTACATTTATGTCTTTTTAATAATCTTTTATGCAGGGAACATACATGTGGAACTAATTTTTAAATATGACGCTTTTAAGGAAACTGGAGGCCTTCGACGCAGGCCTAGAAGACTGGGCTCAGTATGCTGAGGCCCCCTTTCCAGGCCAACGGCATCGCTGGAGAGGACCGGCAGAAGGTAATCCTCCTGACTGCCTGCGAGGTCCCAACCTTTAGCATTACACCAAGCCTCACGTACCCGACTGCTCCCCATTCAAAATTGTTTGATAAATTGGTAGAGCTGGTGTCCAATCATTATGACCTGAAACCGTCGGTAATCTCACAAAGGTAACAGCTCAACACTGCTGTTCGGACACTGGGGGCGTCAGTTATGAATTTGTTGATTCAACTCCAACGGCTGGCTGAGCTTTGCAAGCTTGGGCCATCCCTTTCAGAGATGCTGAGGGATCGGCTGGTGTGCAGGTTTAATGACATGGCCACACAGAGGAAGCATATGCTGGATTTAAAAACAGCCATTCAGCTATCACTGTCCTGCGAAAACACAAAATATATGGGTTCAGGAACTCCCAAGGTTCCACGGGCTACAATGTCCATAATGTTGCTTGATCTCCATACCGACTCCAGTGGTATCCCTGGGCAATGCTCGAATGGCTAGGTCACCTTCAAATCGACGACCAAGTGTACTATACCGTGTCCGGGTTCAACGTTCAGAGGCCACCACTGAGGAGTTTCGGTAAAATTGCCAAACTGCCCAGCTCAGATACTTCAGGCGAAACCAGTCCAATACACCTTGCTCATAAAGGTGAATACTGAGTTGTAGTGCTTGGAGAGTTTGGGCATCACATGCCCTGTGTGGTTCGTGGAATGGCTGCACCTGTGGTCCCAGTGACGAAAATCCAGGCCGTAAAAGAAGCCCTGATGCCACAAAATGCCACGGAATGGCAATAATTTCTGGGACTCTTAAATTATTATGGGAAATTTATTCCAAACTTGGCCACCCTGCTGACACCTCTTCATGTCTTGTTGAAAAAGAACCAGAGGTGGGCTTGGGGAGCTCCACAAGAGGAGGCATTCACAGGAGTGAAGAGATGGCTGTCATCCTCCCAGATGCTGGTGCACTATGATCCATCCCGGCTACTCGTTCTCATCTGTGATGGCTCTCCATACGGCGCAGCGGGGTGGTGTTGTCCCATAGATGGATGACAGCACAGAACACCTTATCACATTCACTTCCAAAACCCTGGCTGATTCGGAATGCCGCCAAGCTCAGATCGAAAAAAAGACTTGCCTGTGATATTCAGCATAAACGTATTTCATCCATTTGCCTATGGGCTGCACTTTTTTATTATCACAGACCATAAGCCACTACTGGGTGTCTTTAAAGAGAACAAGGGATTCCCCTCATAGCCTCGGGCCGGACTCAGCATTGGGCACTTCTGCTGGCAGCGTATGAATATACTTTTCAGCATCACCGGTGGTCAAGATAGCTCATGCCGATGCCCTCAGCCATCCCTGCTGCCTGTGAGCAGCATTGGTCTTCACAAGTGGCTGACAAAGACGTGCTAATTTTAAACTTCATGGCCACTCTGCTGGTAACAGCCGCACAGAAACACACATTGACACAAAGCGATCCCACATTGGCGAAACTTCACCACATGTTATTGCATGGGGAATTACAGGGAACCCCTGCAATGCTATGTCTAAAAGCACAGGAACTGAGTGTTGAAGACGACATCCTTCTATGGGAAGCATCCTTCACCCCACAGCCAGACCAGGAACTGATCCTGCAGGATTTGCACAGTGATCACCCGCGACTTCAAAAATGAAGATGCTGGCACAAAGTTATGTCTGGTGGCCAGAGATTGAGAGTGACAGTGGACGGGTCATGAGAAGATGCTCGCCGTGTTAAGAGCACCAGAAACCCCCTCGTTCGGCCTTTCTTCGCCCCTGGAAATGGCCAGGGCATCCCTGGGTAAGGCTACATGCGGACTTTTCATGGGGACCACATTTCTAATCCTTGTCATAGAATTTACAGTGCAGAAGGAGGCCATTCGGCCCATCGAGTCTGCACCGGCTCTTGGACAGAGCACTCTACTCAAGGGCAACACCTCCCCCCTATCCCCATAACCCAGTAACCCCACCCAACACTAAGGGCAATTTATCATGGCCAATCCACCTAACCTGCACATCTTTGGACTGTGGGAGCACCCGGAGGAAACCCACGCACACACGGGGAGGATGTGCAGACTCCCCACAGACAGTGACCCAAGCCGGAATCGAACCTAGGACCCTGGGGCTGTGAAGCAATTGTGCTATCCACAATGCTACCATGCTGCCTTGTGGACGCCCATTCCAAGTGGCTAGACGTAGATAAGAAGACCTCCACCACATCGAAAGCCATCGTTGAAAAATTAAGGTTCTTGTTTAGCACCCAAGGGATTCCTGAGGTGCTGGTCACTGATAACGGGACCCCATTCACGAGTACGTAGTTCTCCACATTTGCACGTACGAATGGGATAAGGCACATCCGGACCGCCCCGTACCACCCATCCTCAAATGGTTTGACCGAATGGGCCGTACAAACATTCAAACGGGGCATGTGGAAGCAAACCACAAGCTCCCTGGACACGCAACTGACGAGATTCCTCTTTCACTAAAGGACCATACTGCATGTCGCGACAGGGGTAGCACCAGCAGTGCCTCTGAACCCATTTAAGCCTGACTTCCTAGATTTGGGCAGAAAAGTCGAGCTGTAGCAAGACATGCAAAAGAAGTATCACAGCACAGCACTCTGGGAAGGAATTTTCAACCTGGGGCTACGTTTATGTCCGGAACATCAGAGATGTTGCTCTTTGGCTCCAAGCGATTGTGCTGAAGAAAACAGGGCCCGTATCCTACATGGTCAAGACCCAAGGAAGATCTTGGGCAAATTGACCACCTTAAAAGATGGAGCTCGCCGCAGAGGATGCCTGGCCAGGAATGTCGGTACCTCTACCTCCTCATGGACCATTCCTTAGCCAAGGTGTGTAACCAGGTGTGGTCCAAAGCCCGGCCCATGAAGACAATGACAACTCTGGCTCAGAGATGGACACTGAAGCGTCTGCACTCACAGACGGTGTCGTGTTCGGGGCTGAACCCCTCGCAATAGTCCTCCAGAAATCGTCTCTAAAAAAAGTTATGTGCCACCCGACCCAGACCTGCTGCTCAAAGAAGCACCACCGCGTGCAAAGAAGTGCAGAAGGCCTCCTCAGTTTGAAGCAGAGGGAGAACTTTCAGATTGGGAGGGACAGGGATGGGTGTAATACCTCCACAAGGCCCATGGGGATACCTTGATTGATCTCCCCTTGGGACTCACTGAATATGAGCTTCCCAGCTAATGGGCGGAGGTCTGCCTAACTGGGGTTCATACGAACTGAGTAGAAAGGCCGGCCCGGACAGGGACCGGCATGCAGGTTGTATCAATGGGACTGTACTTTGTAAATAGCCTGCCATAGGCCGACCTATCCTCGCCGTGAATAAATCAACGTTCACCCTATCACTCAGCTTCCTGGGTCTTAATAGGAAGCAAGTCAAAAATATCAAATTAAATCAAACACTGCCTAAAGATTGAATTTTATAGAATTATTTACCAAGTTAATTCACATTTTCAATTATTAATTGTCGAACTAGAACGAACTATGCTGGAACGGACGTGTTTATTTATTCATACTTATTAAGAAGATAACTGTTAAGGGAAATAACACTTCCTATTTAGGTAGTTCAGTATGAGTGTCAATCATTTTTGTGTCAATTATAGCACAATAAACAACAACTTGCATTTATACAGGACCTTTAACACAGGAAAATGCATTTCGTGGGATGTTATCATGCAAAATTTGACACTGAGCCCCATAAGGAGGTATTGGGAGAGGTGAAGTAAGTTTTAAACAATACCCCCAAAGAAGAGAGGGCCAGAAAGGATTAAGAAGGGACTTTCAGGGCCCAGGTATCGAAAGACACAGCCACCTACAGTTGCTCAATTAAAGTCAGGGATACAAGAGCCCAGAATTGGAGAAGCAGCGAGATCTCAGTCAGGCTTGAGGAGCTAACAGGGATAGGGAGGGGGCGAGGCAGTGGAGGCTCAGGTGGTAGAAAATGTTAAATTGAATTCAATAGGGGGAAGTATAAGGTAATACATTTAGTAAGGAAATACCAGGTAAGATGTTATAAACTGCCTGCTTATCACTGGCTGGGGACTAATGGCAATCCCACAATCCTTTGGGAGTATGAGCTTCCCCAATGAGGGGGGCGGAGAAATCATTAGCTGCTGCTGCTGCTGCTGCTTATATATGTGTTATTGTAAATAAATGTTATTTCTTTCTATCCTTCAATTCGTGCTGGATTCTTCATGGCCCTCACAAAACTGCCGACGAGGGTTAAAGTGAATAGCTGTCTACACTGCTGAAGCCACCTCCCTGGATTTTTGTTGGATACAGGTTGGAAGTTGTTTTCTATTACACCATGCCTCTGTATGAACGTCTGGATGTTTTTCATGCTGCGCTGGAAAGCTGGAACCAGTACGCACAACGGATGCATTACTATTTCCGGGCAAACAATATCACTGAAAACGAGCGCCAGGTGGTCATATTGCTCACCGCCTGTGGCCCGCATACGTTTGGGGTGATTAGGAGCCTTATGTACCCAGCTACGCCGGACACCAAAACGTTTGATGAACTTAGTGGGGCAACATTTTAACCCAACCCCGTCCACGATAGTCCAGCGTTACCTGTTTAATACCGCTGAGAGGACCCCAGGAGAATCCCTTGCTGAGTTTCTACCCAGGCTACGCAGGATTGCGGAGTACTGTGACAATGGTGAGACCTTGTCAGAAATGTTACCCGACCGTTTGGTTTGCGGTATTAACAATGCGGCCACCCAGAGAAAGTTGTTAGCTGAGCCAACATTGACTTTTCAACAGGCCATTCAAATAGTATTTTCTCGAGAGAGCACAGAACAGGGAGTGCAGGAGTTACAGGGAATGGAGGTGCATGCCTTGGGGCGCAACCCCTTCCATCCGAAAGCGTCTCCCCGCACCCCTGCGGTACCTTGGGTGAGGCGACGTCCGGATCGACGCCAGTGGCGGTCGGACATTCCTCCCTGAAGGGAGCCTTCTCCAGAACCAATGGATGAGGAGCCATGTCCGTGTCAGACTTGTGGCCGCCGACCCCGTCGGGGACGCCGGTCCTGGGGGCGCTAGAGGCGCAGTCGTTCCGACAGAAACTGGGGCCAGCCCAGGGGCCGCACCTTCCATTTGGATGAACCTGGGGCGACTACTCCCGAGGGCATGGAGACGGAGGATGACTGCCTACAGCTGCATTGTGTGGCAGCACCCTGTGTGGCCCCCATTAAGGTGACAGTACGGGTCAATGGCCACCCGCTTGAGATGGAGTTGGACATGAGGGCAGCGGTCTCCGTGATCGCCCAGAGGTCATTTGACCACATCAAGCAGGGTATACAGACCCTTCCATTAACCGACACACAGGCCAGGTTGGCCACCTACATGAGGGAACCATTGGACACTGCAGGAACTATGATGACCCCTGTTGTTTATGAACGCCAGGAGGGGCGTTTCCCACTTATCGTGGTGCGCGGCCACGGGCCCAGCCTGTTGGGTCGGGATTGGTTGCGCCATTTGCGGCTGCAGTGGCAGCACATCCTCCAAACAGTTTCTGGAGGGTTGACTGAGGTGCTAGGACGGTACCCAAATGTATTCCAGCCCGGTTTGGGGAAAATAAAAGGGGCCGTAGCCCGTATCCAATTTGAACCAGGAGCCACGCCGCATTATTTCCAGGCGTGCCTGGTGCCTTACGCCTTGCTCGAGAAGGTAGAAGGGGATCTCACTCGTTTGGAGACTTTGGTTATTATCAGGCCCGTCCATTTCGCTGACTGGGCAGCACCAATTGTACCTGTAATTAAGCCAGGTGCCACAGTTCGCTTAGTCGGCGACTATCAACCTACAGTGAATATGGATTCCCGGCTCGACTGATATCCAATGCCTCGCATAGAGGATCTCTACGCGAAGCTTGCAAGTGGACTCTCGTTCACGAAATTAGATATGAGTCACGCCTACCTACAGTTGGAGCTGGACCCTGCCTCCCGGCCATATGTAACAATTAATACACACCGGGGCCTGTATGAATATACACGGTTTCCCTTTGGGGTATCCTCTGCCTGCGCTATTTTTCAATGCGTCATGGAGGGCATTTTGAGAGGTTTACCGCGTGCCGCTGTCTACTTAGTCGATGTTTTGATTATAGGGACATCGGAGCAGGAACATTTGGAAAATTTGGAGGCTGTCCTTCAATACTTTTCGGAGGCTGGTGTCCATTTACGTCGCACAAAGTGCCTCTTTCAGGCGAAGGAAGTAGTCTACCTGGGTTATCGGGTGGACCGCGAAGGTTTGCACCCTGTCGCAGAGAAGGTGCGCGCGATTCAACAGGCCCCCACCCCGACTGACACTTCGCATCTTCGTTCTTTTCTCGGTCTCCTAAACTATTCAGGGAAGTTCCTCCCCAATCTGGTAACTATGCTGGCCCCGTTGCACCTTCTGATAAAGAAGAATCACATCTGGGTTTGGGGTCAGCCGCAAGAAACCACTTTCCGGCGGGTAAAACAAAAATTGTCATCGTCTGGGTTACTAACCCACCATGATCCTGGAAAGCCTTTGCTCATCACATGTGATGCATCCCCGTATGGTATTGGGGCTGTCCTGCCCCACAAGATGGAGAACGGGGCCGAGCGGCCGATAGCTTTCGCTCCCGCACATTGACTGCAGCAGAAAAGAACTACGCATAGATCAAGAAGGAGGGCCTGGTGGTGGTCTTTGCAGTGAAACGCTTCCACCAGTACATGTGTGGTCGCCACTTCACTATCGTGACTGATCATAAGCCTCTGCTGGAACTTTTCTGAGAGGATAAGCCAATACCGCCCATTGCTTCCGCACGGATCCAGCGTTGGGCTTTGTTGCTCGCTGCCTTCGAGTATTCTCTGGAGCACAAACCAGGAAACCAGATAGCGAATGCCGACGCACTGAGCCGATTGCCTTTATCGACCGGCCCCATGTCGACCCTCACGACCGGTGAGGTGGTTGCAACCCAAATTTTATGGACGCCTTACCTGTCACGGCATCACCGATCCGTGAGTGGACCCAGACGGAGCCAGTCCTGTCAAAGGTTCGGCACATAGTCCTGTATGGTGGGCAGCATAGACAGCTCCCACGCGAGTTGCGGGATATTTCCTCCAAGCTGTCAGAATTTAGCGTGGAAGACGGTATCCTCTTGTGGGGGACGCGTGTGATTGTCCCAGTAAAAGGACAGGAGCTGATAGTAAAGGACTTGCACAATGGGCATCCGGCTGTGACCAAACTGAAAATGTTGGCCCGGAGTTATGTCTGGTGGCCAGGCCTCGACACCGACATTGAGAAGGTGGCCCAAAACTTCTCCATTTGCCAGGAGCATCAGAAGCTTCCGCCGGCCGCGCCCCTACATCACTGGGAATGGCCAGGGCGGCCTTGGGCGCGCTTGCATGCGGATTTTGCCCGTCCTTTTCAAGGATCCATGCTCCTTCCATTAATCGATGCCCAGTCTAAATGGTTAGAGGTGCATAAGATGGTAGGCACAATGGTAGGCGCAACAATCGAGAAGATGCGTTTGTCTTCCAACACACACGGCCTCCCTGAAGTGCTGGTCACGGACAACGGCACTCTGTTCACAAGCGAGGTTCATGAAGATGAACGGCATACGCCATAATCGCTCCGCCCCATACCACCCGTATTCAAATGGTTTGGCGGAGCGCACAGTGCAGACATTCAAACGAGGCCTAAAGAAGCAGTCTTCCGGGTCGATGGACACGAGACTGGCTCGGATTTTGTTTTCATATAGGATCACACCACATACAGTGACTGGGGTAGCTCCTGTGGAACTCCTAATGGGCCAGAAACTTCGCACTTGCCTTAGCATGGTTTTCCCGGACATTGGCGTAAAAGTACGCCGCACACAAGAACGGTAGGGACATGTTTTTTCTCGGCATCGGCCAGTTCGGCAGCTGCGCCTGGTGACCCAGTGTTCGTTCGGAATTTTGCTGGTGCTGCCCAGTGGGTCCCTGGCGTAATCGTTCGCCAAACAGGCCCTATCTCTTACCAGGTGCAAGCCCAAGCATGTCGACCACGTTCGGTCCAGAAGACCATCCCTTCCAAAGATTCCCCCCCCCGAGCTCATTTCTACAGCCACAGAGACCAGACACAGTGGAAAATATTCCTCACAATCTTCCTCTGGTGGCGCACTCAAAGCCTGCGCAGGTCGTTGTAGAACCACGTGGAGATAGAGACGGTGAGATGACGGAGGCAGTGGACTCCGACTCCAAGGTGGAGACACAGGACACCTCAGAGGGGGAGCCCTCAGGCCCACGGGCTGTGGATGTACAACCGTTACGCCGTTCATCAGGGAAGCGCCGTTCTCCGTCTCGTTACACGCTGCCCGATCCAGTGCCTCGTGCGCCTCGCGCAAATGGTGTCCGGCCTACGGCAAAACGAGTCCAACGCTCTCCTTTGCCAGGGTCTTCGGTGGATTCCTTGGATTTTGGGGGGGGGAGGGATGTTATACCCTGCCTGCTTACCACTGGCTGGGGATAATGCCAATCCTACAATCCTTTGGGAGTATGAGCTTCCCCAATGAGGGCGGCGGAGAAATCATTAGCAGATACCCTGCATAAATAAAGCTGGCCAATTTGGAACCAGCTAGAGGAGAGTGAGCAGCAAGGGAGTTGCTGCTGCTGTTGTGTATATATATGTTATTGTAAATAAATGTTATTTCTTTCTATCCTTCAACTCATGCTGGATTCTTCGTGGCCCTCACAAAACAAGGGAACACACAATATGACCATGAAAATCACTTATTGTCACAAGTAGGCTTCAAATGAAGTTACTGTGAAAAGCCCCTAGTCGCCATGTGGTAGGATATTGAGATGTGTTAGTGGAACTGAAGGATCGTGGAGCGCCTGTCAACAGAGAGCAGACAGGGTGGTTAGGAAGACATCCTGGCTAGTTCTCTTTATGTTTCAACAGTAATTGTTCAAAACTAGTTATGTCATTCTGGTCTCCACATTACAAGAAGGATATGATCAACTGGAGAGTGTACAGAGAAAATTTCTGAAGATGTTGTTCTACTTGTTGCTGGCCTGGGGAATTTTAGCTAGAAGAAAAGATTGGATAGGCCGAGGTTATTTTCTTTACAACAGAGGGGGCTGTGGGGAGATATCCTTGAAGTGTATAAAATTAAAAGGACCCGAGAGAGTAGAGAGGCCAAAAACCAAGGGGGCACAGTTTTGAGGGAAATTGGCGGTAGTATTAGAGGGAGGTTGAGTAGAAATGCTTTCATGCAGAGGGAGTTGGGAATCTGGAACTCACTATCAGAAAGGGTGGTAGAAGCAGAAACACTCGCATTTAAAAAGTACTTTGATATGCAGTTCAAATGCCATCATCTAATAGGCCTCAGACCAAGTGATGGGAAGTGGGAACAGCTCGGATAGCATTTTTTAATACAGCAGATATAGACACCATGGACCAAAAGACTTCCTTTCCTGCCATAAATGTTCTCTGTTTCTAGTGGGAGCATATTCACCTTCGGATAAGAAGGCTAAGGTTTGAAATCCTACTCCAGAATCCTGAGTATATAATCCACTACTGAGGTAGTGTTATGCTGTTGGAGGGACAGGATCTCATGACACTCTTTAAAGAAGAGCAGGGGTGTTTCCCCTGGTCAATATTTATCTCTAATCCAACATCAAAAACAAGTGGTTGTCTCATTGTTGTTTGTGGGAGCTTGGTGTGTGCTCATTAACTGTTGGTATTTCCGACATTACAACACTAGCTACACTTTGAAAGTACTTTATTGATTGTGCAATGCATTGGGTTGTGAATGATGTGATAGAAATGCAAGTCTTTCTTTGTATTCTCAGCAATCTCAATTTCTGCATAAATATCAGGATGGCTATAGGTTGCACACATTCTCTTTCAATGGTCCCTTGTCATACTCTCTCCTCTGTTCATTTACATGCAGGGATGTCTTGCTCCAATTATGCTGGGCTTGGCGAGGCCACAGATGGAATATTGTGTGAAGTTTTGGCCTCCTCACTTGAGGAAAGATGTTCTTGCTCTCGAGAGAGTGCATCGAAAGCTTACCAGACTGATTCCTTGGGTGGCAGGACTGACGTATGAGGGGGGATTGAGTCAGTTAGGATTGTATTCGCTGGAGTTCAGAAGAATGAAGGGGGGAGGATCCCATAGAAACCTACAAAATTCTAACAGGACTAGACAAGGTCGACACAAGAAGGACGTTCCCAATGGTAGGGGTGCCTAGAACCAAAGGTCACAGTCTCAGGTTACAGGGTAGACCATTTAGGACTGAGGTGAGGAGAACTCTCTTTGCCCAGAGAAGGTCGGCTGTGGAACTTGCTACCACAGAAAGCAGTGAGGCCAAAACATTGTTTGTTTTCAGGAAGCAGTTAGTTATAGCACTTATGGCAATGGGGATCAAAGGATCTAGGGGGAAAGCGGGATCAGGCTACTGAGTCAGATGATCAGCCACGATCATAATTAATGGTGGAGCAGACTCAATGGACTGAATGGCCTCTTCCTGTTCCTATTTCCTATGTTTCTATGTATCTGCCTCTTGTTTTACTCTCAGTTTTCCTCTTATATCTTTATTCATCTACTCACTTTTTACTTTTACAGAAGAACTTTTGTTCTATAGTGGAATATAATTTTGCTGACTCTTTTGAACACCAATTGAAATATTTCCCATTGCTGGACAACATCATTGTTTGCTGATATTGTTATCAGTTTTCTATTCTCAAACTCTATTCTCAGCCCCTCAAAATTAGCTTCTCACTAGGCTCAATCTTTGTCATACTCAGTTATTATCCTAAACTCTATTATGTTATGCTCACTGTTGCTGAGATGTTCTACTAATGTTATTTCCCTTACCTGCTTTCATTCATTTTCCATCACCAGGTCTTGCAGAAAATTCCTCCTGGTTGGTCTTCTCACATACATAAAACATGGAGACCTGTACACATTTTTCATTTTTTAAATTCGTTTGCAGGATGTGGGTGGACCAGTATTTATTACCCATCTCTAGTTGCACTTCAAAAGGTGGTGGTAAACGGGCTTCTTGAACTGTTGCAGTCCCTGAGGTGTTATGGAGTGCTGTTATGGAGGGTATTCCAGTATATTGACCCAGCAACAGCAGCGAAAAGGCGATATATTTTAGGAACTCCATTCCCATATCCTTTTATCTGCTATTCTGGCTGATTAGCTTTGCAGTATTGGAAATTACCAATGAAGACCATTCCATGTTTCAATTTCCTTATTTCCCATGGTTTGTTTACATGTTTCTTCCTCCGCTTACCCCCACACTTCACTATTAGGTGGTCTATAAACGACCCCAACAGAATTGGAACGCGGAGAAGTTATGTTTAACTTGCATATAACATTGGTGAGACCACACACCTCTGGTCCCCATAGTATGAAAGGGCAATGGAGGCACTGGAGAAGATGCAAAACTATTACCAAGGTGGGAGCAGAACCAAGGGTTTGTAACTTTCAGGAATGACTGAACAGGCCGGAGCTCTTTCTCCAGAGAAGAGGCTGATGGGTGAACTGAGAGAGGTATTTAAAACTATGAGGGAAGGGAGGGGATGCGGGGGTCAGTCAGATAAACAGAGAAAAGATGTTTCCACTTGTGAAGGGGTCCAAAACCCAAGACCAACATTCACCAATAAATCCAACAAGGCACACCAGGGAGATTTCTTTGGCTAGGGTATAGTTAAAATGTTATGTTCAACTCCTTTGCCACAAGGAGTAGTTGAGAGGAACAACATAGGAGCATTTCAAGGGAAGTTAGGTAAGAACAAGAGGGTGAAAGAAAAATAAAAAATTAGATTTAAGAAGTGCTATTAGTGATAAGATCAGAGGAGACTTGTGTCGAGTATAACCATCGGCAGAGAACAGTTGTACTAAATGGTTTGTTTTTGTGCTGCAAATACCATGCATAAAATATCCGGAACATATAAAACAAAACCAGAAGGTTATGAGTCCCGATTCATCGAACAGATAGGAAATACCAAACAACGCAAGATATATGGAAAAAAGTAAAATACTCAAGATATTGGTAATCACAAATAACAATAGACGACGCCGGAAACACTCAGCTTCTATAAAGAGAGAAACAGACCAAATATTGCAAGTTGGTCATCTTTCATTTGGACTTTATTCCTAGCTTTGTGTGTAAAATGATGTTATAATAATAGACGCAGCAGGCAGCAAGGACAGCGAAGAACTAAAGAGCAAATTACACAAACAACAGCCAGCTCAGGGTCTTACCAGGGACACCCATAGCTGCAAATACAAGGGTAGCAGATGGCAAATGCCAGGCCAGTTATTCACTCGTGCATTTCCTAGGCGAGGCCCTGATGTTTCATTCAGTTAGGAATGGCAGCTTTTACTGGGATGTTGGAAGGAGCACTCATCTATATCAAATTCTCTTTTTAAAAATTTCATTTATTTTTATTTGTTTTCCCATTGAAGGGGAAATTTAACATGGCCAATCCACCTACCCTGCACATTTTTGGGTTGTGGGGGGTGAGACCCACGCAGACACGGGGAGAATGTCCACACGGACCTCAGTGACCTGGGGGCAGGATCGAATCCGGGTCCTCGGCAGCGTGAGTCTCTATAGCACATTCTCAATGCCGTTATCATTAGTTACAGGCGTTTGAACAAACAGAATACCTTCATTCGCAAGTTTTTTGAGAAATATGACCTCATAAAATGTATTCGAATGGCACTGCTGTGCAACAACAACTAGCATTTATATAACACCTTTAACGGAGCAGAATGTGCGAAGGAATTTCACAGGAGCATTACAGAACAAAATTTGACATTGAGCTGCGTGCTGCTGTTCAGGGATAGAAATAAGGGCAGGAAGGTTCGATTATACATTCCAGAATAGTGAGTAGATTGTATAGCACTGAATCATCAAGTTCCATCCATGGTTTGCACATTATTGATGCAAGGTGGGGTTTCCCACCAATTCAGCAATGAAACCCAAACATCAGTACATAGTTTGCAAAGGCACAAACTGGCTTCTTTAATTGCAGATGTTCTCCTTCCAATCGATTGACTTTAAGCACTATTGTTGAAACACAAGCTCAGCTTTGCAAATAAGTAACTCAACCGGCCCAGAGTGTGAATGGTGTTTGGCTTCCCCAGTCCAGTGAGATGATGACGTGCTGTGTTCAACCATCGGTCCCCCAGGCCCAGCCCCCACCGCCCTCTGCATGAGGTTTCTGTGATTCTCATTCCTCCGACCACATGCTCTGAGCAGGAGCCATGTTTGAGTTTGGAAATAGTTTCCACCCACAGTCACATAACTGGGTGTACCCACAAAGCTACCTGAATCTCACAAGCGTAACTATATAATACATCTTATATTAAAAAATAGATGGCTCCCAGAATGCATGCACCCAGCTAAAACAGACATTTTTTACTGATGGTACATTTGCGACAGTATTTTAATGTTAATTATTTTAGGTTATTGATTTGAAGTCCACATTAAAAGCAAGGACATATGTTTACTAAACACCTTTCATGACCTCAGCAAAGCGATTTACGACCAATGAAACATTTTTTGAAGTTCAGTCACTGTTATAATATAGAAAATGCAGCAGCCAATTTCTGCACAGCAAGCTCCCACTAAAAGCAAAACGGCAAATGACCAGATCATCTCTTTCCAGTGATATTGGGTTTCGGGTTGAATGGTAATCAGAACAACGGTGGCAGACTCCCCTGCTCTTCTTCAGAATACAGCCAAGGGATATTTCACATCCATCTGGGAGGGCAGGCAGGAAATCTGGCTAACATCTCATCTGAAACATGACCCCGTTGCCAGGCAGCATTCCCCCCGGTGCTGTATCCGGGATTTCTATCCCAGCAGACCCTAACCTCTGGAATTCTCTTCCTAAACCTCTCCCACTAACATTTAAGATGTTGCTGAAAACCATCTTTTTGACAAAGCTTTCAGTCCCCATACTACCTGATGCGGCTCAGTGTCGAATGCTGTGTTATAAATGCTTCCCGCAAAGCATCATTGGTTGTTTCACTTCATTAAACATGCTAAGTAAATGCCAGTTGTTGTTGCACTGAGCTGACAGCCTGGATCATGAGCTCAAGGCCTGCGGGGCGAGCGTTGTCATATGAAGGACGAACAATGCAGAAGATGGGCTACTTTTTTTATTCATTCATAGGACGTGGGCATCGCAGGCTGGGCCAGCATTTATTGCTCATCTTGGATTACCCTTGGGGGGATGGGGCAGTTAAAAGTCAACCACATTGCTATGAATCTGGAGTCACATGTAGGCCAGACCAGGTAAGGATGGCAGATTTCCTTCCCTAATGGATGTTAGTGAAACAGATGGGTTTTTACAACAATTGACAATGGTTTCATGGTTGTCATCAGACTTTTTCCCTAACATAACCTTACTAAGGCATAATTTAGCATAGCCAATCCTCCTAATCTTCACATCTTTGGACTGTGAGAAGAAACCGGAGCACCTGGAGGAAATCCATGCAGTCACGGCAAGACCATGCAAACTCCACACAGTGTCATGTGAGAGTACCTTTAAGAAATGGGTGTTTATAAATGGGTGTGTATATAAATATCTGTAGTGAGAGTACCTTTAAGAAATGGGTGTTTATTACTGCAGTGATGACAGAGAGTGGGTGGAGCTGGGCTGTGTGTCAGCTTTTTACTTTCGTTTTAGGCTGTCTGCTGCAGGGTGTATTTTAGTTTCGGTTTCAGAGCTGGATAGCTGCAGTCACAGCCAGAAGGTGCATTAGAGTCTCTCTCTGTAATCTAAAGACTGTAAATCGATCCTGGTGATTTAAAACTAATAACAGTAGTGACTTTAACCTGATGTCCTTCTGGTAAAAGGTGTTTTAAGTCTTATGGATGTTAAAAGGAAAGCTTAAAGGATTACTTAGTGTTGTATTCTTTGGGGGTTGTATTTGAATTAATGGTTGCTAAGATGTTCACTGTATGTTTTTAAAAGGTTAACTTGAGTTCATAGAATAAACATTGTTTTGCTTTTTAAAAATACTTTTCCATTTCTGCTGTACCACTCCTGGAGAGTGGGCCGTGTGCTCCCCATACCACAATCTATTAAACGTTGTGGGTCAGGCGAACTCCATGATACACTTTGGGGTTCTCTAAACACTGGCCCATAACAACAGTCACCCAAGGTCGGAATCGAACCTGGGTAAAAGCGCTGTGAGGCAGCAGTGCTCATCACGGTGCCGCCCTAGTGAAGTCATTGATTTAAACCTGTTTTGAAGCATCTTTTGATTTCTAAATGGGCTTAGCGTCATTTTATAATTCTCAGGAACATATGTGATCCGAAGCTTCTCAGTCTTCAGGAATCCAAGATTTTTCTTGATATTTTGTGCCAACATTTCCTCTCAGCATCTTGGGAATTGGTCAAGGTTCCTGTTATAGATGAAAGAATCCATCTAAGAAAGACAACATTTTGCTTGACAGCTGAGGTCACGACCTGCTCAAAAATAGTTGGGGGGGGGGGGGGGGGGGCACTGGCTGCAGTCCAGATAGACAGTCAGCTCTGTTGCCAGGGGTTTCAAATTAAAATGGTATATTTTGGAATGTTATCAGGGTAGTTGCACTTATCTCATCAGTCAGTCATCAGATAATCAATCAGGCTTGTCGGGAGAAATGAAACTACTTTCAGCACTTAAGAAATGAACATCGATATTCAAATATCAATACTTTTACTTAGAGATATCTTCACTGCGCTGGAGAGAGTCAATCAAAGAAAACAGCAAGGTGCAGGAACTATTCCAAATGCACTGCCTTTTTCACTGAACGTAGTCCCCTTCACTGTTTAATATGAATTATCCCTTAGTGTCATATTGAATGCACACACTGAGATTGAGGAACATTATGGCCGGGATTCTCTGAAAACATGGCTAAGTGTTGACGCCGGCGTAAACATTGGAGTGTTTCACACCGGTGTCAACGGGCCTCTTGGCCCAGCGATTCTGTTGCCCACAGGGGGCCAGAACGGCGCTGGAGTGCTCCGCGCTGCTCCAGCTGCTGTACGCGGCCCCGCACTGCTCGCCGCAGTCCGCGCATGCGCCCGGCTGCCGGCTGGAGCAGTGCGGAGCACCCCCTATCTCGGGCCTGGCCATCGTGGAGGCCCTCGCCCGGAGTCTGATCCCCCCCGCCCCCACCAGGACGGCCACCACAGCCGCGATGCCGAGGTCCCGCCGAGTGGAACCATACGTGAACCACGTTGGCGGGAATTCGTCGGAGAATCGCGTCCCAGTGTCGCGGGCCGTCTTGCCGTCAACTCCGATTCGTTGAGGCGGCTCGGGGAATCCTGGCCAATATGTCTGTACATATACATTCTGGTGAAGTGAAAGTGTTCATGGTCCAATTCCTGCATCCGACTATCGGTCGACCAGCTGTTGGGTGGAGAACAACATAACCCAGATCATATGATCAGGGACCCTGAGGACCAGACACAGGAGCGGTGGATGTTGCTGAGCCTGAGTGGCTAGTCTAATGCCCTGAAATGTGACAGTGTCCTTTCCCTTCATGTAGTGAGTATTAGTGAGGAGGTCCTGTGGCACAATGGGTAGTGTCTCTGCCTCTGAGCCAAAGGTTCGAGGCTAAGCACTTGATAGCCCAACATATATGACCAAACAGGTTGAGTATCCACTTGTAAATCTTCCCCATAGACCCCCATGGCGGCAATAAGAAGGGGAAAGTTTCCTGGTCAGCCATGAGATGGAAAGAAATTGGGGTTTCTCCCATCACTACCCGTAGTGTCAGTCCCTGATCCGGCTGGTGTGGATTCAGGACCTGCCTCCGTACCTGCCTGTAATGGAGGTCATGGTGCTGTGGGTTCAGACCTGCCTTTGGGCAGACAACCCGAGAAGATGATAAGATATTGCAATTGCAAATGGTTTGTGTGACTGATCTGACATCAGCTATGGGCATGGAAATCTATGTGTACGTTCTGCATCTTAAGAAGATATTTGTTGGTATCCTTGACTCAGTGGTTGTGCTCTTGCCTCCGAGTCAGCAGGTCATGTGTTCAAGTCTCACTCCAGGGACTCGAGCCCAATCTCTGGCTGGCACTCCAGTGCAGCCCTGAGGGAGTGCTGCATCGTCAAATGTGCTGTCTTTTGATGAGATGTTGAACTGAGGTCCTGTGAACTTTAAAGACTCTATTGGACTCCATAAAAGAGCTTGCCCCGCTTTCCTGACTAATATTTATTCCCAAATAGTGTCACGAAAAGCAGATTATCTGATTAGCATCACATTGCTTTTTGTTGGAGCTTGTTGTTTGTAAATTGACTGCTGCGTTTCCTACTTTACAACCGTATCGACACGTCAAAGTACTTGATTGGCTGGAAAGCATGTTGGGACATCCTGAGGCTGTGAAAGGTTCTATATAAATTTAGAGTACCCTTTTCATTTTTTCCAATTAAGGGACAACTTAGCGTGTTCAATCCACCTACCTTGCACATCTTTGGGTTATGAGGGCGAAACCCACGCAAACACGGGGAGAATGTGAAGGTGCTATATAAATGTACGTTTTTCCTTGATTAGAAACAGGATGTGGTGAGCAGGTGTGGTTATTGCTTCATGTTCTACAACATTGGGATTGCACTGATTTTGATCATCGTTGGACATTTGCCAGGTTGCTGGGAAGTTGCTGATTGATAGTATGGAATGTGGTTGACGGGATAGAGGCAAGTAGGGTGAAGGAGGGAGAGATGATCGTGATAAATTGGAAGCCTTGTGATGGGCGAGAGGGAGAAGGGATGTGGAATTGGGCAAACTGGGTGGGATGGGAAAGGTTTAGAATAAAAGGGAAGGATAGGAGGGGAGATATGTGATGACGGGATGGAGCGAAAAGATGGAAATGGTGAAAGGGCATAAGGAAGGGGATGGAGAGGAGACAGAAGGCATTGGGGGAGGGGGATAGAGTTCTGCAGGGAAACACTGGAAGTCACAATCTTGGTTCGGGCTCAGAACTCTAATAATTGGGGATAATTGGGATAATTGGGGCAGCACGGTAGCATTGTGGATAGCACAATTGCTTCACAGCTCCAGGGTCCCAGGTTCGATTCCGGCTTGGGACACTGTCTGTGCGGAGTCTGCACATCCTCCCCGTGTGTGCGTGGGTTTCCTCCGGGTGCTCCGGTTTCCTCCCACAGTCCAAAGATGTGCGGGTTAGGTGGATTGGTCATGATAATTTGCCCTTAGTGTCCAAAATTGCCCTTAGTGTTGGGTGGGGTTACTGGGTTATGGGGATAGGGTGGAGGTGCTGAACTTGGGTAGGGTGCTCTTTCCAAGAGCCGGTGCAGACTCGATGGGCCGAATGGCCTCCTTCGGCACTGTAAATTCTATGAAACCTATGAACCGGTCACACGTTCAGGGTGGAAATCCAGTTCAAGCGCTCAAGGGAGGTGTGAAGAGGAGGGGTATTAATGGGAAATGGTCACTTGATTCATTTCTGCACTGAGGGGCTTATCCTATGAAGAAAGGCTGGGCCTTTACTCATTGGCGTTTGGAAGAATGGAGGTGATCTTGTGGTAACATATGAGATTCTGAGGGAACTTGATAGGCTGCACACCAGAGGTATGTTTCCATTTGTGGGAGAGACTGGAACCAGTGCACACAGTTTAAGAATAAAAGGTCTAACGTTTAAGACAGAAATGAGGAGAAATTGCTTCTCTCAAAGGGCCGTTAGTCTGTGGAATTCACTTCCCCAGAAAGTAGTGGAGGCTGGGTCACTGAATTTGCTCAAGGAAGAGTTTGACAGATTTTTGATTGTCAAGGGGGGCGGTCAAGGGTTATGGGGCCAGAGGGCAAAGGGGAGTTGAGACCACAACCAAATCAGCCTCAATCTTACTGAATTACGGAGCAGGCTCGACGGGTGGAGTGTTCTAAACCTGCTCCTAAATTGGATATTCGCAAAGAGAAAGGCAGAATGGAAAATTGGAGATGGGGCAGGCGCTAAGGAAGGTGAGAAGAAGATGAGAGTAGGAAAAATGTGAGAGGGGTAGGCTAAGAGAAGGGGCAGGGAGGAGAGAGGAGCAGATAGAAGAAGGAGATAAAGATGGATGCAGCTGCAAAGCTTTTGTGTGACTGCTCTAAAATACAGGAGAATTGTCTGTATGTACAGATTGGAAATTGTGATAAAATCCAGGGCTCTCCTCAGTGTGGCAAATACACCAGTGTAACATCCTGCATTAATCATTTGGAATGGGAACCATTACAGCAGATTGGGGAGAAAAATAGACTGACCCTATTCTATAAAATATGAAATGGATTGGTGGGAATTGACAGAAATAAGTACCAAGGTACTTTCAACACAAACTACAAAGACCAAGGCACTGTATCGAAAACCTTTCCCTCCAACGACAATTCCACAATGAAACAAGCTGTCAAAGGGAATAGTCACAGCCCCATCACTGGAAATCTTCAGGACACATCTTTAGATTTTTTCCATTTAAAAATGTTTATTATAAGCTCAATCATTTCTGTAGGTTTAACTAGCAATGTCCAAATAAATAGTGGCAGAATATCGTCATTAGTCTGTAATGCAACACAACTAAAGCAGAAGGTTGTCGACTGAGACTTCAGTGGATGATATGCAGAAACTTCAGGGGAAGTTTAAACGCACTTTACTCCATTAATGCTGGGGCTCGGTGGAATTTCTGCCAAAGTTCTAACTGATGGTTAGAAGTTCCTCGGAAATTTGACCCAAATTTCTTCTGGCTGCACAATTTAACTGACAGTGAGAGGCAGCAATGGATGGAGATAGATAAATGTAGCCAAGCATAGTAATATAGAGAGGTGTCAGCAAAGGGAGATAAGAACATAGAAACAGGTGTAGACCATTAAACCCCTCAAACCTGCTCCAACATTGAAATGAAATGAAATGAAATAAATCGCTTATTGTCACAAGTAGGCTTCAAATGAAGTTACTCCCCTAGTCGCCACATATCCGGCGCCTGTTCGGGGAGGCTGGTACGGGAATTGAACCGTGCTGCTGGCCTGCCTTGGTCTGCTTTCAAAGCCAGCGATTTAGCCCTGTGCTAAACCAGCCCCTCAATGACATAATGGCTGTTCTGCACCCTAACTTTGTCATCCTGCCCTGGTTCCATGTCCCCTCAATACTAGTAAAAATGTATTAATCACCGATTAAAAATGACTAATTGAGGCAGTATCTGCAGCTTGATTTGGAAGGCATTTCCATCTTTCTTCCCACCCTTGATATAAAGCAGTATTACCTAACTCCTGACTTTGATTTTAAGATTGCGTCCCCTTTCTCAGAACTCCCCTACTAATGGAAAACATTTCTCTCTCGTACTCTATCAATTCCTTTTGAAATTCCCGAATCCCTAATTAAATCACTCCCTGACATCTATACTCAAGAGAATGCAAGCCTAGTTAACATAACCTCTCCTTACAATGATGTCCTTGAAGTCTTTGTAATATTTTGGATAATGTGCACTGCAAACCACCCATGGCCTATTCCATCCTTCTGAAACGTGGTGACCAGAACTATACATAATCTCCCAGACGTAGCCTAACTTGGACCAAAGCCTCTTCCCTTTTACATTATAACCCTGTAGTTGTAAAAAAGACTCTCATTCTCCTCACAATTTTGATTATTCTTCTGTACCTGCTGACTACATTGTAGTGATCTGTGTACCACAAACCCTTCAATCTCTTTGGACCTTCACTTTTCAATGTCTATTTGTCATTTTATTCTTACCATCTACATAATGTCACTAGTCTTTGTACCATTGACAAACTTGGATATTTGGTTCTCCACTGTGTTATTAATGTTATTAATAAATATGCAGAGTATTCAATATAATACATAGACGGAGACCATTCAGCCCAACCAACGTTTGCTAGATTTAAGTGCCACATGAGCTTCTTCCCTTCCTTCCTCATTTACCTCCACTGGCATATTCCTTTCTCCCTCCTATGATTACACAAAAAAAAATGTGAATGCTATAATTCTGAAACTAAAACAGAAAATATTGGGATTGCCCACTCCCTGTCATTCTGGTGTGCTCCATGTGCCTATCCAATAACCGCTTAAAAGTTCCGAAAGTGTCCGTCTCCAGTATCAAAGCAGGCAGTCCATTCCACACCTAACCACTCTCTGAGTAAAGAACCTATTCTCTGCCAAGCATTCATTTTGGAAAAAAAGTGTTTTTCTCGGCGAATTAAGCATTCTGAGTTGTTTGCCGTTGATTTTCATAGCGCCTTGCAAGAAAATTTACTATTTTTTGTCAAACATTCACTTATATCTCCCACCCTGAATCTTCTAGTTATGCCCCCTTGTAACAGCTACATCCACCCGAGGAAATAGTCTCTGAACGTCCACTCTATCTATCCCCCTCATTATCTTATAAACCTCTATTAAGTCGCCTCTCATCCTCCTCCGCTCAAAGAGAAAAGCCCTAGCTCCCTCAACCTTTCCTCATAAGACCTACCCTCCAAATCAGGCAGCATCCTGGTAAATCTCCTTTGCACCCTTTCCAATGCTTCCACATCCTTCCTATAATGAGGTGACCAGAACTGCACACAATATTCCAAATGTGATCTCACCAGGGTCATCTATAGTTGTAGCATAATCCCGCGGCTCTTAAACTCAAGCCCCCTGTTAATAAACGCTAACACACTATAAGCCTTCTTCACGGCTCTATCCACTTGCGTGGCAACCTTCAGAGATCTGTGGACATGAACCCCAAGATCTCACTGTTCCTCCATATTCCTCAGAACCCTGCCGTTGAGCCTGGAATCCGCATTCAAATTTTTTCTACCAAAATGGATCACCTCGCACTTATCAGGTTAAACTCCATCTGCCATTTTTCGGCCCTGCTCTGCATCCTATCAATGTCTCTTTGCAGCCTACAACAGCCCTCCACCTCATCCACTACTCCACCAATCTTAGTGTCATCAGCAAATTTACTGACCCACCCTTCAGCCCCTCCTCCAAGTCATTGATAAAAATCACAAATAGCAGAGGACCCAGCACTGATCCCTGTGGTACACCGCTGGTAACTGGTCTCCAGTCTGAAAATTTTCCATCCACCACCATTCTCTGTCTTCTATGTGATAGCCAGTTACTTATCCAATTGGCCAAATTTCCCTCTATCCCACACCTCCTTACTTTCTTCATGAGCCGACCATGGGGAACCTTATCAAACACCTTACTAAAATCCATGTATTCGACATCAACTGCTCTACCTTCATCTACACACTTAGTTACCTCCTCAAAGAATTCAATCAAATTTGTGAGGCAAGACCTATCCTTCATGAATCCATGTTGACTATCCCGGATTAAGCTGCATCTTTCCAAATGGTCATAAATCCTATCCTTCAGGACCTTTTCCGTTATCTTCCCGACCACCGAAGAAAGAATAACTGGCCTATAATTACCAGGGTCATTCTTATTCCCTTTCTTGAACAGAGGAACAACATTCGCCACTCTCCAGTCCTCTGGCACTATCCCCGAGGACAGCGAGGACCCAAAGATCAAAGGCAAAGGCTCTGCAATCTCATCCCTTGCCTCCCAAAGAATCTTTGGGTATATCCCATCTGGCCCAGGGGACTTGTCGACCCTCAGGTTTTTCAAAATTGCTAATACATCCTTCCTCAGAACATCTACTTTCTCCAACCTACCCGCCTGAATCACACTCTCATCCTCAAAAACATGGCCCCTCTCCTTTGTGAATACTGAAGAAAAGTATTCATTCAACTCCCCTCCTATTTCTTCTGACTCCATGCACAAGTTCCCACTACTGTTCTTGACCGGCCCTACCCTCACCCTGGTCATTCTTTTATTTCTCACATAAGAGTAAAAAGCCTTGGGGTTTTCCTTGATCCGACCCGCCAAGGACTTCTCATGCCCCCTCCTAGCTCTCCTAAGCCCTTTTTTCAGCTCATTCCTTGCTACCTTGTCACCCACAAGCGACCCAACTGAACCTTGTTTTCTCATCCTTACATACTCTTCCTTTTTCCTCTTGACAAGACATTCAACCTGTTTTGTGAACTATGGTTCCCTCACATGGCCATTTCCTCCCTGCCTGACAGGGACATGCCTATCAAGGTCACGCAGTATTTGTTCCTTGAACAAGCTCCACTTTTCATTTGTGCCTTTCCCTGACAGTTTCTATTCCCATCTTATGCTCCCTAATTCTTGCCTAATCGCATCATAATTACCCCTCCCCCAATTATAAACCTTGCCCTGCCGTATGGCCCTATCCCTCTCCATTGCAATAGTGAAAGACACCGAATTGTGGTCACTATTTCCAAAGTGCTCGCCCACAAACAAATCTAACACTTGGCCCGATTCATTACCCAGTGCCAAATCTAATGTGGCCACCCCTCTTGTTGGCCTATCTACATATTGTGTCAGGAAACCCTCCTACACACACTGTACAAAAACTGCCCCATCCAAACTGTTTGACCTATAGAGGTTCCAATCAATATTTGGAAAGTTAAAGACACCCATGACAACTACCCTGAGACCTCCACACCTATCCATAATCTGTTTTGCAATTTCTTCCTCCACATCTCTATTACTATTTGGGGGCCTATAGAAAACTCCTAACAATGTGACCGCTCCTTTCCTATTTCTAACTTCGGCCCATATTATCTCAGTAGGCAGATCCCCTTCAAACTGCCTTTCTGCAGCTGTTAAACTATCCTTGATTAACAATGCTACTCCTCCACCTCTTTTACCACCTCCCCAACTCTTACTGAAACATCTATAACCCGGAACTTCCAACAACCGTTCCCGTCCCTGTTCTAACCATGTCTCCGTAATGGCCACAACATCATAGTCCCAAGCACCAATCCACGCTCCAAGTTCACCTACCTTATTCCGGATGCTCCTTGCATTGAAGTAGACACACTTCACCCCACCTTTCTGTCTGCTGGTATACTCCTGCGACCTTGATACCCTCCTCAGTATCTCACTACTCTCGACACTGACTTCTGGAACACAGCTTGTTTTCCCAGCCCCCTGACAAATTTGTTTAACCCTCCCCCCTCTCGCCCCCGAAGAGCCGTAGCAAATTTCCCTGCCAGGATATTGGGGCCCCTCTGGTTCAGGTGCAAACCATCCTGTCTGTATAGGTCCCACCTTCTCCAGAATGTGCTCCAATTATCCACGTACCTGAAACCCTCCCTCCTACACCATCCCTGCAGCCATGTGTTTATCTGCACTCTCTCCCTGTTCCTCACCTCACTAGCACGTGGCACCGGCAACAAACCAGAGATGACAACATGGTTTGTCCTGGCTTTCAGCTTCCACCCTAGCTCCCTAAATTCCTGTTTTAAATCCTCGTCCCTTCTCTTACCTATGTCGTTGGTACAGATGTGTACCACAACTTGTGACTGCTTCCCCTCCCCTTTAAGGATTCAGAAAACACGGTCCGAGACATCATGGACCCTGGCACCCGGGAGGCAATATACCATCCATGAGTCTCTTTCGCTGCCACAGAACCGTCTATCTGTCCCTCTAACTATCGAGTCCCCAATAACTATTGCTCTCCTGCTCTCCCTCCTTCCCTTCTGAGACACAGGGACGGACTCAGTGCTGGAGATCCATTCACCGTGGTTTACCCCTGGTAGGTCGTCCCCCTCAACAGTATCCAAAGCGGTATACTTGTTACTGAGGGGAACGACCACAGAGGATCCCTGCACTGACTGCTTCCTCCCAGCCCCTCTCACCGTCACCCATCTACCTTGATTCTTCGGAGTAACTACATCCCTGAAGCTACTATCTATGGCCACCTCTGCCTCCCGAATGATCTGAAGTTCATCCAGCTCCAGCTCCAGTTCCCCAACAAGGTTTCTGAAGAGCTGGAGATGGGTGCACTTCCCACAGGTGAAATCAGCAGGGACACTGACGGCATCCCTCACCTCAAACATTCTGTAGGAGGAACATTGCACTGCCTTCCCTACCATCCCCTCTAGATAAAAAATGAAAAAGAAAGAAAGAGCTTACCTGTTATTCACTCTACCCCTTAGGTTAAAGGAGGTGGAGACGACAAGTGTAGTGTCGAGCATTTAGAAACTGGCCAACTTAAATACAGGTAAAAATAAAACATTTAACCAGCAACCACTGCGCCTCAGACGAGAACAGCAATCAGCTGTTATGGGCCTGCGCAAACAATTTAAATCTTTACTACTTACCCAGCAGTCACTCTGTCCTCACTCTGACCGGATTCAGCTGGAAACTCCCAACAGTAAGTTTAAAAAAAAATGTACTCCCCTTCTCAGCAAGCACTCATTCAGCAACCACTGCGCCCCGCACAATAACCTCAGGGAAAAGAACAACTACTTACCAGTCACCAGCCAATCACTTACCTGCAGGCTGTGACGTCACGGTTCAACTTCTTTCTACTTCTACCTGCCCTCGAGTCTCCCTCTTGATCTTTACTCGGCTGGGATCCTTACAGTGATTGTCTTTTTTTCTTGGTTGGAGGAGGAGGTAGGGAGGGAAACACTGAAGAAGTGTTTCGGGTTTAACTGTCACTTGACAACAGCTCCTTCACAAACCGCCTTTAAGATAGGGTGACCGCAATGCACTGATGCAAATCTTCCCCGCAACAGCCAATCAGCAGCTCTGCTCTACTGCCCTCTGCTGGATGCTTGCCTTCACTTGAACACCTAGGGTGTCTTGCTCAGGTACACTTTCTGGATGCAGTGACCACAATGCACTGATGCAAATTTTCCCTGCAACAGCCAATGAGCAGCTCCACTCTACTGCCCTCTGCTGGATGTTTATTTATGAAACCAGTTAACACTTTATAAACTCACAGTAAACATCTTAACAACTATCAACACCAATCAATCCCCCAAAGAATACAGTACTCTATAAGTAACTCTTAATCTTTCCTTGCAACATCCATAAGACAAAAAAAAACTTTTTACAGAAAGACATGACTTCTCTACTGAGAGCAGTTACCACTTTGAAATCATCAAATGAACATTCTTTAGCTGGCACAGATTCATACACATCTTGCTGTGACTGCTGCTTCTCCAAATCTAAAACAAAACTAAATACACCTTGTAGCAGACAGCCCAGCTCCACCCACTCGCTGACATCACTGGTAAACACCCATTTCTAAAGATATATCCACTGCAGCTATTTTATAAACACCCATTTCTTAAAGGTACTCTCACATGACAACTGTCACAAGTATGCTCACATTAACACTGCAATGAAGTCACTGTGAAAATCCCCCAGTCGCCTGTTTGGATGCACAGAGGGAGAATTCAGAATGTCCAATTCACCTAACTGCACGTCTTTCGGGACTTGTGGGAGGAAACCGGAGCATCCGGAAGAAACCCATGCAGACACAGGGAAAGCATGCAGACTCCGCACAGACAATGACCCAAGCCAGGAATCGAACCTGAGACCCTGGTGCTGTGAAGCAACAGTGCTACCCACTGTGCTACCATGCTGCCCATATTGTCTGTATTGACAGAACATTTTATTATTTAAAGTCTTCTATTAATATTCGTGTAACTCTTCTATCTAGATGCCAAAGGCGTCCTTGACCTTGCTGCAGTTACCTGGCGAGGAAGTAGAGCAGATCTATCACCAGAACATGGGGCAGCAGATGTGCACAGTCACCATTTGGTCCCATTGAGACAACAGAGTAAAGAATGGGTGCAGCTTTGAGGATTCTCAGGTGTGGCACTTCAAAGACTTTCAGAGACTTGATGCAGGCCGCGTTCTTGGAGATCACATCAAAATATCCAGCGCTGGGGAAGTCCTGCAGACAGTAGACATCAGCAACTTCAAATCCACAGGAATCGAGATGGATTCTCGTAATGAAGAAGGCATGGTCAATTGGTGTACCTCCTAGTCTTTCACAGCCATCCGAATGGTGTTACATACCAGGTTTGGTTGCAGCCATCACGTATTTACATTCCCAATGTTAGGCACTGAAGCCCCTCCAAGGAGGACAAACAACCACCACCAACACCAAAGGGCAACAGGCCAAAGAACAAAGAAAAGTGCAGCACAGGAATAGGCGCTTTGGCCCTCCAAGCCTGCGCCGATCATGCTGCCCATCTAACCTGTCCGTAGCTCTCTATTCGCATCCTAGTCATGTGTTTGTCAAGACGCCCCTTAAACGTCACTAGTGTACCTGCTTTCACTACCTCCTCCAGTAGTGAGTTCCACCAACTACCCTCTGTGAAAAAAACATTTCCCTCGCACATCTCCTCTAAACTTTGCCCCTCGCACCTTAAATCTACGTCCCCCTGTAATTGACTCTTCCACCCTGGGAAAAAGCTTCTGACTACCCATTCTGTCCACGCCCCTCATAATTTTGTGGACTTCTATCAGCTTGCCCCTCAACCTCCGTCATTCCAGTGAGAACAAACCGAGTTTATCCAACCTCTCCTCATAGCTAATGCCCTCCATAACAGGCACCATTTTGGTAAACCTCTTCTGCACCCTCTCCAAAGACTCCACATCCTTCTGGTAGTGTGACAACCAGAATTGAACACTATACTCCAAATATGGCCTAATTAAGATTTTATGCAGCTGCAACATGACTTGCCAATTTTTATGCTCAGCGCCCCGGCCGATGAAGGCAAGCATGCCTCATACCTTCTTGAATACCTTCTCCACCTGTGTTGCCACTTTCAGTGACCTGTGGACCTGTACACCCACATCCCTCTGCCTATCCATACTCTTAAGTGTTCTACTATTTACTGTATGTTTCCCACCTGTAGTAGACCTTTTAAAATGCATTACCTCACATTTGTCCGGATTAAACTCCATCTGCCATCTCGCCGCCCAAGTCTCCAAACAATCTAAATCCTGCTGTATCCTCTGACAGTCCTCATCACTATCCGCAATTCCACCAAACTTTGTTTGGTCCGCAAACTTACTAATCAGACCAGCTACATTTTCCTCCAAATCATTTATATATACTACAAACAGCAACGGTCCCAGCACTGATCCCTGCAGAACACCACTTGTCACAGCCCTCCAATTAGAAAAGCATCCTTCCATTGCTACCCTCTGTGACCTATGACCGAGCCAGTTCTGTATCCATCTTGCCAGCTCACCTCTGATCCCATGTGACTTCATCTTCAGGACCAGTCTGCCATGAGGGACCTTGTCAAAGGCCTTACTGGAGTCCATGTAGACAACATCCACTGTCCTACCTTCATCAAACCTCTGCTGATAACCCCCAATTAAATAAATGAAACCCACAGAACAAATCATTCATGCAAATGCAGAGGGAGGGGTCAGTGTGGAGCAGGTGGAGGAAGCCTCATGTAAGGGCACATGTTTGGGGCATTGGTAACGGCTCCTCTGCCATTCTCGCTGGCCCGGTACTCCACAAGCCCCGTGGTAGTTGCGGCCCTGAGAGTTGGGGGCAGCGGCGGAAGCATATGGGAGTGGAGAGAGCATCGGTGTGGGCTCCAATTTGTGGCAATCACCGGTTTTCGGAGGTGGCAGAGGTATTGAGAGGCTGGGGGATCTGTTTATTGATGGGAGTTTTTCCTGTTTGGAGGATCTGGAACTTGAGTTTGAATTGCCGGGAGGTAACGGGTTTCGATATCTGCAGATGAGGGACTGTGTGCAAAGTCAGGTTTCGACCTTTCCACTTCTACCGCCGCAGGGGATACAGGACAAAGTAATTTCTAGAATGGTCTAGGGGAGGGGAAGGTATCGGAAATCTATAAAGAACTTATGGAGTGGGAGGAAACCCAGATAGGGGAGATAAAATGGGATGATGAGTTGAGAAAGGAGTTAGAGGCGGGTCTGTGGGAGTTTGCTCTGAGCAGTCAACACGTCCTCATCATGTGCCAGGGTCAGTCTGTTACAATTCAAGGTGGTTCACCGGACACACATGGCGGTGGCCCGAATGAGCAGGTTTTTTGGGATGGAGGACAGGTGTGTGAGGTGTGCAGGAGGGCCTGCAAACCATGTCCACATGTTTTGGGCATGCCCGAAGCTTAGAAGATTCTGGCAGGGATTTGCGGATGACATGTCCCACGGTTCTAAATGCGAGGGTGGCGCCAGGTCCAGTGGTGGCAATTTTTGGAGTGTCGGAAGACCTTGGAGTCCAGGGGACAAGAGAGGCTGATGCTTTGGCTTTTGCCTCCTTGGTAATCCAGAGGCGGATGTTACTCGCGTGGAGGGCCTCAAAGTCCCCAAAATCAGGGGTGTGAGTTAGCGACATGGCTGGGTTTCTCAGTCTTGAGAAAATTATGTTCGCCCTGAGAGGATCAATGGTAGGGTTCGTTTGGAGGTGGCAGCCGTTTATCGACTTCTTCGGAGAAAACTAAACTGACAGCAGATACAGTAAGGGAGGGGGACTTAGGGAGAAATGGGGGTAGGGAGGAGTCAGGCTATTTTTTGCCTAGATTGGGCGGGAATAGTGGGAGATCGAGGGATGTGTTACGCACTGGACTATGTTTACATTTGTATTGTTATGGGCCAGAGTTTAGAGAGCCCCAAAGTGTATCATGGAATTCACCTGACCCATAACTTTGAATAGATTGTGGTTATGGGAAGCACACAACCCTACTCTGCAGATGTGATGCAAATAGAACTCTACTGTGCTTTTAAATTAAAACAATGTTTATTTATGAAACCAGTTAACACTTTATAAACCCACAGTAAACATCAATGCCAATCCTCCCCACAGATACAATATTCTATAAGTAAACCTTAATCTTTCCTTATTAACATCCGTAAGACAAAAGACCCTTTTTAACACAGCTATCAGGTTTAAATTCACAACTGAGAACAGTTACCACTTTGAAATCACCAAATGAACATTCATAAGCTTACAGAGATTCATACACATCTTGCTGTGACTGCAGCTTTTCCAAATCAAAAACAAAACTAAACACACCCTGTAGCAAACAGCCTAAAGCGAACGTAAAAGCAGACAGACAGCCCAGCTCCACCCACACTCTGACATCACTGATAAACACTCATTTCTTTTTTTTTTAAAATATATTTATTGAAAAATTTTAACACAATTTTTCTCCCTTACAAACAATAACCCCCCCCCCCGCCTCATAACAAACAAACGAGAAATCGCGCAGAGCAAGATATATACATGGCAAAATGATATATTTACACAGCTTTGTACACTGGCCCTCTCCCGTACGTGCCAGTTTCCCCAACCCTTCATGTTATCTCTTGCTCATCCACCCTCCCAGGCAGTCCCCCCTTCTCCCCCCCTCCCCACCCTCTCCCAGGATGTCCCCCCCCCCAAAGGTTGCTGCTGCTGATGACCGACCTTCCTCTAACTCTCCGCGAGATAGTCTAGGAACGGTTGCCACCGCCTGTAGAACCCCTGCGCAGACCCTCTCAAGGCGAACTTAATCCTCTCCAACTTTATGAACAGCCATATAATTTATCCAGGCCTCCAGGCTGGGGGGCTTCGCAAGATTCTTTGCCGGGCTACTAGGGACGCAAAGGCCAGAATGCCGGCCTCTTTCACCTCCTGCACTCTCGGTTCGTCCAATACTCCAAATATTGCTAGCCCCCAGCTTGGCTTGACCCGGACTTTCACCACCTGAGATATTGCTCCCTCCACTCCTCTCCAGAACCCCTCCAGTGCCGGGCATGACCAAAACATATGGACATGGTTCGCCAGGCTCCCTGAGCACCTTCCACATCTATCCTCCACCCCAAAGAACCTACTCAACCTCGCCCCCGTCAAGAGCGCTCTATGGACCACCTTAAATTGTATCAGGCTGAACCTGGCACACAAGGAGGAGGAATTAACCCTACCTAGGGCATCAGCCCACAGACCTTCCTCGATCTCCTCCCCCAGCTCCTCCTCCCATTTACCCTTCAACTCTTCTACCAGTGCTTCCCCCTCTTCTTTCAACTCCTGGTGTATTTCCGACACCTTGCCCTCCCCGACCCATACACCCGAGATCACCCTATCTTGAACTTCTTGTGCCGGGAGCAATGGGAATCCCCTCACCTGTCGCCTCACAAAAGCCCTCACCTGCATATATCTAAAGGCATTTCCCGGGGGGGGTAAACACTCATTTCTTAAAGGTACATCCACTACAGATATTTTTTCTAAACACCCATTTCTTAAAGGTACTCTCACATGAGAGTATTTGTACCTTGTTGTTATAACCTGCCTGCTTACCACTAGCTGGGGACTAATGGCAATCCCACAATCCTTAGGGAGCATGAGCTTCCCCAATGAGGGGGGCAGAGAAATCATGAGCAGACTCCCTGCATAAATAGAGCTGGCCAGTTTGGAACCAGCCAGAGAGGAGTGAGCAGCAAGGGAGTTACTGCTGCTGTTGTATATATATGTTATTGCAAATAAATGTTATTTCTTTCTATCCTACAACTCATGCATGGATTCTTCGTGGCCCTCACAAAACTGGTGACGAGGGTTAAAGTGGATAGCTGTCTACGCTGTTGAAGCCACCTCCCTGGATTTTTGTTGGATACAGGTTGGAAGTATTTTTTCTGTTACACCATGCCCCTGTATGGACGTTTGGATGTCTTTGATGCTGCGCTGGAAAGTTGGAACCAGTACGTACAACGGATGCGTTACTATTTCCTGGCAAACAACATCACCAAAAACAAGCGCCAAGTGGTCATTTTGCTCACCGCCTGCGGCCCGCATACGTTTGGGGTGATTAGGAGCCAAAGTGCGTCTTTCAGAAGAAGGAATTAGTCTACCTGGGTTATCCGGTGGACCGCAAAGGTTTGCACCCCGTCGCAGATCCGTGAGTGGACCCAGATGGAGCCAGTCCTGTCAAATGTTCGGCACATAGTCCTTTATGGTGGGCAGCATAGACAGCTCCCATGCGAGTTGCGGGCATTTTTCCTCCAAGCTGTCAGAATTTAGTGTGGAAGACGGTATCCTCTTATGGGGGAACACGTGTGATTGCCCCGGAAAATGGACAGGAGCTGATACTAAGGGACTTGCACAATGGGCATCCGGCTGTGACCAAAATGAAAGTGTTGGCCCGGAGTTATGTCTGGTGGCCAGGCCTCGACACCGACATTGAGAAGGTGGCCCAAAACTGCTCCATTTGTCAGGAGCATCAGAAGCTTCCACCGGCCGCGCCCCTACATCACTGGGAATGGCCACGGCGGCCTTGGGCGCACTTGCATGCAGATTTCTCCGGCCCTTTTCAAGGATCCATGTTCCTTCTATTAATCGATGTCCAGTCTAAATGGTTAGAGGGGCATAAGACGGTAGGCACAACGTCCTGCTAAAAATCGAGAAGATGCGTTTGTCTTTCAGTACACATGGCCTCCCCAAGGTGTTGGTCACGGACAAAGGTACTCCGTTCAGAAGTGAGGAATTTGCGAGGTTCACGAAGATGAACGGCATACGTCATTTCCGCTCCGCTCCATACTACCCGTCTTCCAATGGGTTGGCGAAGCGCGCAATGCAGACATTCAAACGGGGCCTATAGAAGCAGTCTTCCGGGTCTATGGACACGAGACTGGCTCATTTTTTTGTTTTCATACAGGACCACTCTACAGGCGGTGACTGGGCCGGAGACTTCGCACCCACCTTAGCATGGCGTTCCCGGACATTGGCGTAAATGTACGCCGCACTCAAGAACGGCAGGGACATGGCCTTTCTTGGCATCGGCCGATTCGCCAGTTTGCGCCCGGTGACCCATTGTTCGTTCGAAATTTTGCTGGGGGTGCCCAGTGTGTCCCTGGCATTATCCTTTGACGGACGGATCCTATCTCTTACCAGGAGCAAGCCCAGGGTTGTCTCCAGCGCAAGCATGTAGACCATGTTCGGTCCAGAAGACCATTTCTTCCAAAGGTTCCCCGCCCCCGGAGCGCATTTCTACAACCACAGAGACGAGACACAGCGGAGAGTATTCCTCAGAATCTTCCTCTGGTGCCGCAGTCAAAGTCTGCACAGGTCATTGCAGAACCGCATGGAGATAGAGACGGCGAGATGACGGAGGCAGCAGACTCCGACTCCGAGATGGAGGACAGGGCACCTCAGAGGGGGAGTCCTCGGACCCATGGGCCGTGGATGTACAACCGTTACGCCGTTCATCACGGAAGTGCCGTTCTGCGTCTCGGTACATGCCGCCCGATCCAACGCCTCAAGTAAATGGTGTCCCGCCTGCAGCAAAACGAGTCCGATGCCCTCCCTCGCCAGGGTCTTCGGTGGATTCCTTGGACTTTGCGGGGGAGTGATGTTATAACCTTCCTGCTTACCACTGGCTGGGAACTAATGGCAATCCCACAATCCTTAGGGAGTATGAGCTTCCCCAATGAGGGGGGCGGAGAAATCATTAGCAGTCTTCCTGCGTAAATAGAGCTGGCCAGTTTGGAACCAGCTAGAGAGGAGTGAGCAGCAAGGGAGTTACTGCTGCTGTTGTGTATATATATATATATATGTTATTGTAAATAAATGTTATTTCTTTCTATCCTACAACTTGTGCTGGATTCTTTGTGGCCCTCACAAAACTTTTATTGTTATGAAATAAATTTTTGTTCAAAAAAAACAAATGCAGAGGGAACCAGGGTTAATATTCTGGGTGAACCACCTTCATGATCATGGTTTCACCCCTGCCAGGGAGGTATACCCACCTTTCTTCAATTTGTATTCCTTTCTCAGATTTACAAGGCCAATGTGCAGAATGATCAGGGCAAGCCCTTAATGTATCTCCTTTTTTTGCTCCCCAAAACATTTTGTATTCAACATGAATCAAGTTTACCATCCCCACAAGAGAGACATACAAGATCCAAGCTGATAAGAACAGGCATTGCACCTGATCTCCTGTATGATCCAACACCTGATCTCCAGCTTTTTTCTGATAGGTGTGCCCCCCCCCCCAACAATACTGGGAAGATCTTTGTGGATCTTTATTGCACTCTCTCCAATACCTCTATAGCCATCTGGTGTGCAGATTTCTACGCTGTAATCCAGGTGTTGTCCCGTCAAGTTTTGATAAAGGTTCAGCATAACTTCTCTACTTTTCAATTCTAATGCTGAAGAAGTATACCCTGGTAATTGGTTTGCTATATTTATGAACTCATTAACTTGCGTCAATGCATCTGATCACTTTTTTAGTGTATTTATACTCCCAGAGCCCTTTGTTCCCATTGAAATTCTTATTTTCCAAGTAACACAGGACCTCTAATTTTCTGACCTCAGTACATGTTTTGACATTAATTTGCCAATTATATGCCCTTTCTGAATGTTTATTTTATTTAATGTATTCTTCTGCCCATACCGCACGTTTATTAATGTTTTCTTGATGTTGCCAGTCTTTGTGACACACCACAGGTTAGTTTTTACTATTCAAGCACTTACTCGTTATTGCTACTTTGTTCTCTAATATGTTACCAACCTCCTAATAAGGTTAATATTTACTTTAAATTCCATATGGTTTAATTTTAGTTAACAGTCTCTTATTGAATGCCTTCTAGAAGTCCATGTAAACTGCATCCATAGACATTCCTCTGTCTACTACTGAAGTTACTTGATCAAAGGTTTGGTTAGGTTTGTTAGACGTGATCTATCATTTACAAATCCATGTTGGCTCCTCCCAATCAGCTTAAATTTCTCTACATGCTCTGTCAACCTGTGCTAATTTTAGATTCCAATATGTTTCCACAGCAGATGTTAGTGTGATGAATGTAAGAAATTGTTATATTTTATATTTTTTGCAGTAATGTTGTTTAAAAACCTGGGTTAAGATGCATTCAGACAGTATAACTGTGAGAGTGGTGATTAAGGTGTCCTAAAATTGAGGTAATAATAATTTGCAGATGAAATGTTCACCATTTACTTGTTTGCAGACAGCTTCCTAACGAAATATTGTTTAAGTTTAAGGTCCCCTGGGGTGTAGATAATGTGAGTGTTTGGGCCTGGCTAAATATGTTAAAAGAATGGTTACAGATGACATAGTTATCTGAACTATCTGAAGAGATAGTGGGTCCTAGAATTTTAATCTGAATAGAGGTGTTTCAGTTTGGTCCTGAAAGGTTCTCTCTCCAAAGATTCTGCCCTGTGAAAAGCAAATAAAGCCATGGTTGTTAACTTCATTCATGGGTGGTATTTAGTATATATTGTTTTGTTTAATTGGAATATAGTGGCGGGTTTAGGAAATAAGTTAAGCTTTCTTCTTTTACTTAAGAACTGTTGTAACTGTTAACTGTAGAGCTATTTCTTTGTTGCTAATGTGGTTAATTCTATGATTAAATTAACATTTGTTTTAACATAAAATATACCTATTGGTCAGTGTTATCCCTCCTGTGGTGCAGTACATTTCCTCATAATATTACAAATTGAAAATAGTTGGGCTCTTATTCAGGATCCTAACATTAGACTAATGGAGATAAAATATCCTGCTATTTTCTCTCTCTCTCTCTCAGCTTTCTTGCATAATGGAGCTAAAATTGCAATTTTGAAAACTAAAGCCACAAATGTTGAATCAAAATGTTTTTAAGAACTACAGCTAGTCTTGTCAATTTCCTCATATAATTTCTCTCAGACTCTGGGCTAGGAACCATTCCTTCCTGGGAATTTGTCAGACGCAGTGCCATTATTTTTTGAAATATTGGTTATTCTTGTTTAAGTCTTTGATTCTTATTAATTTGCCTGGAAATTCAGGTATTTTGTCCCCTTCTTCTACAATGACTATATTGTCATTATTCAACAAAACTGCCATTTCTTTATTTTCATTTGTTACATTTGTTCATTTACAGGATATCGGTGTTGCTGGCTAGCCCAACAGTTATTGCCCATCCCTAATTGTCCTTTGAGAAGGTGGTTGTTAACCGTCCACTTGGACCGCTGTAGTCCATGTGGTGTTGGTACACCCACTGTGCAATTAGAGGGGTGGAGTTCAAGGATTTTGACCCAGCGACAGTGAAGGAATGGTATTTCTAAGTCAGGATAGTGAGTGACTTGGAGGGGAACGTCCAGGTGGTGGTGTTGCCAGGTATATGCTGCCCTTGTACTTCTGAATGGTAACAGTCAAGGGTTTGGAAAGTGCTTTCTCAGAGGCCTTGGTGAGTTCCTGATATACATCTTGCGCGCCAGTAGTGGAGGGAGTGAATTCTTGTAGAAGGGAGCCAATCGAGCAGGCTGTTTTATCCTGCATGGTGTCGAGTTTCCTCAGTGGTGTTGGAGCTTCACTCATCCAGGCAAATGGAGAATATTTCATCACAATCCTGACTTGTGCCTTGTAGATGTTGGACAGGCTTTGGGGAGTCAGGAGATGAGTTAAACACTGCAGAATTCCTAGCTTCTGACTTGCTCTTATAGTTACAATATTTATATGGCTAGTCCAGTTCAGTTTCTGGGCAATGGTAACTCCCAGGATGTTGATAGTGGAGCATTTAGCGCTGGTAATGCCATTGAATGTCAAGGGGTGATGGTTAGATTCTCTTTTGTTGGAGATAGTCATTGCTTGGCACTTGTGTGGCACGAATGTAACTTGCCACTTGTCAGCACAAGCCTGGATAGTGTCCAGATCTTATTGCATTTGGACATGGACTGCTTCCGTGTCTGAGGAGTCACGAATGGTGTTGAACATTCTGCAGTGAGCAGCGAATATCCCCACTTCTGACCTTATAGAACATAGAACATAGAACGATACAGCGCAGTACAGGCCCTTCGGCCCACGATGTTGCACCGAAACAAAAGCCATCTAACCTACACTATGCCATTATCATCCATATGTTTATCCAATAAACTTTTAAATGCCCTCAATGTTGGCGAGTTCACTACTGTAGCAGGTAGGGCATTCCACGGCCTCACTACTCTTTGCGTAAAGAACCTACCTCTGACCTCTGTCCTATATCTATTACCCCTCAGTTTAAAGCTATGTCCCCTCGTGCCAGCCATTTCCATCCGCGGGAGAAGGCTCTCACTGTCCACCCTATCTAACCCCCTGATCATTTTGTATGCCTCTATTGGTGGAAGTTGGAAGAAAGTTCATTAATGAAGCAACAAAAGATAGTTGGGCCTCGGACACTCCCCTGAAGAACTCCTGCAGTGATGTCCTGGAACTGAGATAATTGATGTCCAACTACCACAACCTTTGTGCCCTGTATGACTCCAACCAAAGGAGGGTTTTCCACCTGATTCCCATTGACTCCAGTTTACATATTTCGGTATTTAAAGGTCCCTTATTATTTAATTGTGAAAGCATTTTGTAGTAACCTTGAAGGCCCTTTCAAGTTTATTTTTTTCTATTCCCAAGTGTTAAATATGTGACTAAGTTTTTGAGTGATACAGAGAGACACCAGCAAAGGGAGTTGGATAACACTGTGATTGAGTACTGTATATTAAAGCTTTGACAAAGAGTCATCTGGACTCTCCCTACAGATGCTGCCAGACCTGCTGAGATTTTCCAGCATTTTCTCTTTTGGTTTCAGATTCCAGCATTCGTAGTAATTTGGTTTTATCCAGTAATAAAGCTGCGATTGGGTACTATACAGGGAATGATACAGAGACCCCAGCAGAGGGAGTTGGATAGAGTTGTGAGTACTGTACAGTCAATGATATGATATTTGTTGCAGTGGAGTACTGTACAGGGAATAATACAGAGAATCCCCAGCAGATGGAGTTGGATAGAGTTATGAGCACTGTACAGACAATATGAGCTGTGATTCAGTACTCTCCAAAGGATGATACAGAGAGACTCCAGCAGACAGAGGAACATAGGAAGAGGAATAGATCAAATAGCCCCTGGAGTACATTCAGCCATTTAATGAGATCATGCCTGATTTTCTACTTAACTCTACATCCTATGTTTCACATTCCTCACTACCGTCGGTTAACAAAAATGAAAATTCTCTTTCGGGTCGGTCAAGGTGGCTGGGGCGGGTTGGGCACTGTTTTGGTTGGTTGGTCAGGGGGGCTCTTGGAGGGGCATAGGTAAACAGAACGGGGGGGTGGACGGCGGTGAGATGGGGCCCTGCGGGGGAGGGGGAGGCTGGAGTCGGGGGTGAGGGGACTGGGCCTGTAAAAGGAGCTGCGCCAGAGGTGGTGGGGCCTGGTCGGTAGAAAGTGCGGACTTTTTCCCGCGCTGAAGACTGGGAAAGCGAGGGTTGTTTCTCGCGCTTAGAATGGAAGGGGGAGGGTGAGAGCCTATGGATGGGGAATGGGAGAGGGGGGTGTGCCACACAATGGGAGAAGTCGAAGGAGAGGCGGGAGTGGCTGGGGTCAGCAGGAGTCAGTCGACTTGCGGAAGTGCAATGGGGGGAGTAAATCAGCTAGGATGGGTCCTAGCCAGGGAGGGGTGGGGGGTGGGGGGTTGGGTAGGGGGGAATCGAGTTGCTGCTGCTATGGTCAAGGAGGAGCTGGCGTCGAGACGGGGGTATCCTACGAGGAATTGTACCGATCCGAGCCCCCACGGGAGGAGGGAGGGATGGGCCGCTTCCTGGACCAATTGAGGTTTCCAAAGGTGGAAGAGGGACTGGTGGCGGGATTGGGGGCCCTGATTGGGCTGAAGGAGCTGATCAAAGGGATAGGAAGCATGCAGGCGGGGAAGGCACCGGGGCCGGACAGTTTCCCGGTCGAGTTCTATAAAAAATATATGGACCTGTTGGGCCCGCTGTTAGTCAGGACCTTTAATGAGGCAAGGGAGGGGGGCTTTACCCCCGACGATGTCCCGGGCACTGATCTCCTTGATCCTGAAGCGGGACAAGGATCCCCTGCAATGTGGATCTTACAGACCGATTTCCTTGCTAAATGTAGATGCCAATGTGCTGGCGAGGGTCTTAGCCACGAGGATTGTGTGTCAGAGATCATCCATGAAGACCAGACGGGGTTTGTGAAGGGGAGACAGTTGAACGCGAATGTGTGGAGTCTTTTGAACGTTATCATGATGCCGGCGAGGGAGGGGGAGGCGGAGAAAGTGGTGGCGATGGACGCTGAGAAAGCCTTTGTTATAACCTGCCTACTTACCATTGGCTGGGGACTAATGACGATCCCACAATCCTGTGGGAGTATGAGCTTCCCCAATGAGGGGGGCGGAGAAACCATTAGTAAACTCCAAGTATAAATAAAGCTGGCCAGTTTGGAAACAGCAGGAAGGAATGTGCAGCAAGGGAAGTTGCTGCTGCGGTTTTATATATATATATATATATATATATGTTATTGTAAATAAATGTTTTTACTTTGTATCCTTAAAACTCGTGCTGGAATCTTCGTGGCCCTCACAAAACTGGCGACGAAGGTTAAAGTGAACAGCTGTCTACACTGCTGAAGCCACCTCCCTGGATTTTTGTTGGATACAGGTTGGAAGTTGTTTTCTATTATACCATGGACGCGATTCTCTACTCCCACGCCGGTTGGGAGAATCGCCTGGAAAGCCAAGCTTTCCGGGGATGCTGGTCCGACGCCCACCCGCGATTCTCCCAAGCGGCGGGAACGGCCCGGTCGAGTTTCGCGGGCCGCAGGCCGGAGAATCGCCGGAGACACCGAAAATGGCGATTCTCCGGCACCCCCGCTATTCTGAGGCCCGGATGGGCCGAGCGGCCAGGCCAAAATGGCGGGTTCCCCCCCCGGCGCCGTCCACACCTGGTCGCTGCAGTCGTGGGCGGTGCACCGGGCTTCACCTGGAATGTGGGGTGGCCCGCGATCGGTGCCCACCGATCGTCGGGCCGTCCTCTCTGAAGGAGGACCTCCTTCCTTCCGAGGCCCCGCAAGATCCGTCCCCCATCTTCTTGCGGGGTGGACTTAGAGAGGGCGGCAACCACGCATGTGCGGGTTGGCGCCGGCCAACAAGGGCGACAAGGCCTGGCGCGTGTCGATGACGCGGCCCCGATACTGGCTCATTGTCAGGGCCAGAATCGGTCGGGACTGGGGCCGTTCCGCGCCGTCGTGAACCTCGACGGCGTTCACAACGGCGCGGCCACTTCGGCGTGGGAGTGGAGGATTCCGCCCCATGCCTCTGTACGGACGTTTGGATGTTTTTGATGCTGCGCTGGAAAGCTGGAACCAGTACGCACAACGGATGCGTTACTATTTCCGGGCAAACAATATCACCGAAAACGAGCGCCAGATGGTCATATTGCTCACCGCCTGCGGCCCACATACGTTTGGGGTGATTAGGAGCCTTACGTACCCAGCTGCGCAGGACACCAAAACGTTTGATGAACTTGTGAATATAGTGGGGCAACATTTTAATCCAACCCCGTCCACAATAGTCCAGCGTTACCGGTTTAATACCGCTGAGAGGACCCCTGGAGAATCCCTTGCCGATTTTCTATCCAGGCTACGCAGGATTGCGGAGTACTGTGATTATGGTGAGACCTTGTCAGAAATGTTACGTGACCGTTTGGTTTGCGGTATTAACAATGCGGCCACCCAGAGAAAGTTGTTAGCTGAGCCAACATTGACTTTTCAACAGGCCATTCAAATAGTATTGTCCCGAGAGAGCGCAGAACGAGGAGTGCAGGAGCTACAGGGAATGGAAGTGCATGCCTTGGGGCGCAACCCCTTCCGTCCGAAAATGTCCCCCCGCACTCCTGCGGTACCTTGGGCGAGGCAACGTCCGGACCGACGCCAGTGGCCGTCGGACATTCCTCCCCAAAGGGAGCCTTCTCCAGAACCAATGGATGAGAGCCATGTCCGTGTCAGACTTGTAGGCGCGGACCCCGTTGCGGACGGCGGTCCTGGGAACGCCAGAGGCGCCGTTGTTCCGACCGAAACTGGGACCAGCCCAGGGGCCGTAACTGGGACCAGCCCAGGGGCCGTACCTTCCATGTGGATGAACCTGCGGCGACTACTCCTGAGGACGTGGAGGCGGAGGACGACTGCCTGCAGCTGCATTGTGTAGCAGCTCCCCGTGTGGCCCCCATTAAGGTGACAGTACGGGTCAATAGCCACCCACTTGAAATGGAGTTGGACACTGGTGCAGCGGTCTCTGTGATCGCCCAGAGGACATTCGACCGCATCAAGCAGGGTATACAGACCCTTACATTAACCGAGTCACAGGCCAGGTTGGCCACCTACACGGGGGAACCACTGGACATTGCAGGAACTACAATGACCCCTGTTGTTTATGGACGCCAGGAGGGGCGATCCCCACTGATCGTGGTGTGCGGCCATGGGCCCAGCCTGTTGGGTGGGGACTGGTTGCGCCATTTGCGGTTGCAATGGCAGCACATCCTCCAAACAGTTTCCAAAGGGTTGACTGAGGTGCTAGGACGATACCCAGATGTATTCCAGCCTGGTTTGGGGAAAATAAAAGGGGCAGTAGCCCGTATCTAAGTCGAACCAGGAGCCACGCCACGCTATTTCCGGGCGCGCCCGGTGCCTTACGCCTTGCTCGAGAAGGTAGAAGGGGAGCTCACTCGTTTGGAGAGTTTGGGTATTATCAGGCCCATCCAATTTGCTGACTGGGCAGCACCAATTGTACCTGTAATGAAGCCAGATGCCACAGTTTGCTTGTGTGGCGACTACAAACTTACATTGAATACGGCTTCCCGACTCGACCGATATCCAATGCCTCGCATAGAAGATCTCTACGCGAAGCTTGAAGGTGGACTCTCGTTCACAAAATTAGATATGAGTAACGCCTACCTGCAGTTGGAGCTGGATCCTGCCTCCCGACCATATGTAACAATTAATACACACTGGGGCCTGTATGAATATACACGGTTGCCCTTTGGAGTATCCTCTGCCTGCGCAATTTTTCAACGTGATATGGAGGGCATTTTGAGAGGTTTACCACGTGTGGCTGTCTACTTAGATGACGTTTTGATTACAGGGACGTTGGAGCAGGAACATTTGGAAAATCTGGAGGCTGTCCTTAGATGCTTTTCGGAGGCTGGAGTCTGTTTACGTCGCACAAAGTGCGTATTTCAGGCAAAGGAAGTAGTCTACCTAGGTTATCGGGTGGACCGCGAAGGTTTTCACCCTGTCGCAGAGAAGGTGCGTGCAATTCAACAGGCCCCCGCCCCGACTGACACTTCGCACCTTTGTTCTTTTCTCGGTCTCGTAAACTATTACGGGAAGTTCTTCCCCAATCTGGCAACTACGCTGGCCCCTTTGCACCTTCTGCTAAAGAAAAATCACACCTGGGTTTGGGGTCAGCCGCAAGAAACCGCTTTCCGGCAGGTAAAGCAACAATTGTCGTCGTCTGGGTTACTAACCCACTATGATCCTGGAAAGCCTTTGCTCGTCACATGTGATGCATCCCCGTATGGTATTGGGGCCGTCCTGTCCCATAAGATGGAGAACGGGGCCGAGCGACCGATAGCTTTCGCCTCCCGCACATTGACTGCAGCGGAGAAAAAGTACGCGCAGATCGAGAAGGAGGGCCTGGCAGTGGTTTTGCAGTGAAACGCTTCCACCAGTACGTGTATGGCCGCCATTTCACTATCGTGACTGATCATAAGCCTCTGCTGGGACTTTTCAGAGAGGATAAGCCAATACCGCCCATTGCTTCTGCACGGATCCAGCGCTGGACTTTGTTGCTTGCTGCATACGAGTATTCTCTGGAGCACAAATCAGGTACGCAGATAGCAAATGCCGACGCATTGAGCCGATTGCCTTTATCGACCGTCCCCATGTCGACCCCCACGACCAGTGAGGTGGTTGCAACCCTAGATTTTATGGACACCTTGCTTGTCACGGCATCACAGATCCGTGAGTGGACCCAGACGGAGCCAGTCTTGTCAAAGGTTCGGCACATAGTCCTGTATGGTGGGCAGCATAGACAGCTCCCAGGCGAGTTGCGGGCATTTTCCCCCAAGCTGTCAGAATTCAGCGTGGAAGACTGCATCCTCTTGTGGGGGACGTGTGTGATTGTCCCGGAAAAAGGCCAGGAGCTGATACTAACAGACTTGCACAATGGGCATCCAGGTGTGACCAAAATGAAAATGCTGGCCCGGAGTTATGTCTGGTGGCCAGGCCTCGACATCGACATTGAGAAGGTGGCCCAAAACTGCTCCATTTGCCAGGAGCATCAGAAGCTTCCGCCGGCCGCGCCCCTCCATCACCGGGAATGGCCAGGGCGGCCTTGGGCACGCTTGCATGCAGATTTCGCAGGCCCTTTTCAAGGATCCATGTTCCTTCTATTAATTGACGCCCAGTCTAAATGGCTAGAGGTGCATAAGATGCAGGGGACAACGTCCTGCGCAACAATTGAAAAGATGCGTTTGTCGTTTAGTACGCATGGCCTCCCCGAGGTGCTGGTCACGGATAACGGCACTCCATTCACGAGTGAGGAGTTTGCGAGGTTCACGAAGATGAACGGCATACGCCATATCCGCACTGCCCCTTACCACCCGGCTTCAAATGGCTTGGCAGAGCGCGCAGTGCAGACATTCAAAAGAGGCCTAAAGAAGCAGTCTTCCGGATCAATGGACACGAGACTGGCTCGCTTTTTGTTTATGTATAGGACCACCCCACATGCGGTGACTGGGGTAGCTCCCGTAGAATGCCTAATGGGCCAGAGACTTTGCACCCGCCTTAGTATGGTTTTCCCGGACATTGGAGCAAAAGTACGCCGCACACAAGAACGGCAGGGACAGGGCTTTTCTCGGCATCGGCCGATTCGGCAGTTTGCGCCCGGTGACCCAGTGTTCGTTCGGAATTTTGCTGGTGGTGCCCAGTGGGTTCCTGGTGTAATTTTTCGCCAAACGGGCCCTATATCTTACCAGGTGGAAGCCCAGGGTCGTCTCCAGCGCAAACATGTAGACCATGTTCGGTCCAGAAGACTATCCCCTCAAAAGATTCCCCGCCCCCGGAGCTCATTTCTATAGCCGCAGAGACCAGAGACAAGGGAAGGTAGTCCTCACAATCTTCCACTGGTGCCTCACTCGAAGCCTGCGCAGGTCGTTACAGAACTGAATGGAGATAGAGACGCTGACATGACGGAGGCAGCAGACTCTGACTCCGAGATGGAGACACAGGATGCATCAGAGGGTGAATCCTCAGGTCCACGGGCCGTGGATGTACAACCGTTGCGCCGTTCATCACGGAAGCGCCGGTCTCCATCTCGTTACACACCGCCTGATCCAGCGCCGCGTGCAAATGGTGTCCGGCCTGCGGAAAACGAGTCCGACGCCCTCCTTCGCCAGGGTCTTCGGTGGATTCCTTGGACTTTGGGGGGGAGGGATGTTATAACCTGCCTACTTACCATTGGCTGGGGACTAATGACAATCCCACAATCCTGTGGGAGTATGAACTTCCCCAGTGAGGGGGGCGGAGAAACCATTAGTAAACTCCAAGTATAAATATAGCTGGTCAGTTTGGAAACAGCAGGAAGGAGTGTGCAGCAAGGGAAGTTGCTGCTGCTGTTATATATATATGTTATTGTAAATAAATGTTATTTCTTTGTATCCTTAAAACTTGTGCTGGATTCTTCGTGGCCCTTACAAAAGCCTTCGATAGTGTAGAGTGGGGGTACCGGTGGGAGGTGCTGAAGGGGTTCGGGTTTGGGGATAGGGTTTGTCAGGTGGGTTAGGCTGTTGTATGAAGTCCCGATGGCGAGTGTGGCCACAAACAGGAGGAGGTCCGAGTACTTTCGGTTGCACCGAGGGACGAGACAGGGGTGTCCCTTGTCCCCCCTGCTCTTTGCACTGGCGATTGAACTCCTGACTATGGCACTGAGGGAGTCAAGGAACTGGAGGGGGTTGGTGCGGGGTGGGGAGGAGCATAGGGTGTCACTTTATGTGGACGACCTGCTGCTGTATGTAGCGGACCCAGTGGGAGGAATGCCGGAGGTAATGAAGATTCTTAGGGAATTCGGGGACGTTTCGGGGTACAAGCTCAACATGGGGAAGAGCGAGCTGTTCGTAGTTCATCCAGGGGACCAGGAGAGGGGGATTGGCGAGCTCCCACTAAAAAGGCGCAGAGAGGAGCTTCAGGTATATGGGGGTCCAGGTGGCCAGGAGCTGGGGGGCCCTGCATTGGATTAATTTTACAAGGCTGGTGGAGCAAATGGAGGAGGAGTTCAAGAGGTGGGACGCGTTGCCGCTGTCCTTGGCGGGTCGGGTGCAGTCAATCAAAATGACGGTGCTCCCAAGGTTTTTGTTTCTGTTCCAGTGCCTCCCCATGTTTATCCCGAAGGCTTTTTTCAGGCGGGTTAACAGGAGTACAATGGGGTTTGTGTGGGCGCGAGGGTCTCCGAGGGTGAGAAGGGTGTTCCTGTAGCGGAGTAGAGGTAGGGGGGGACTGCCGCTGCCCAACCTCTGTGGATACTACTGGGCCGCCAATGCGACAATGGTGCGCAAGTGGGTGATGGAGGGGGGAGGGGGCTGCATGGAAGAGGCTGGAGACAGCGTCTTGTGTGGGTACGAGTCTGGGGGCGCTGGCAACGGCGTCGCTGCCGCTCCCTCCAAGGAGGTATACCATGAGCCCGGTGGTGGTGGCTGCCCTCAAAATTTGGGGACAGTGGAGGCGGCACAGGGGGGAAGTTGGGGCCTCGGCATGGACTCCATTATGGGGGAACCACCCGTTTGCCCCAGGAAGAACAGGTGGAGGGTTTTCGGAGTGGCACAGGGCAGGGGTACGAAAGCTGGGGGACCTGTTTGTGGACGGGAATTTCGCGAGCCTGGGTGAGCTGGAGGAGAAGTACGGGCTCCCCCCCGGGGAACACTTTCAGGTACTTACAGGTAAGGGCGTTTGCCAGACGGCAGGTGGTGGAATTCCTGCGGCTACTGCCACACACAGTACAGGACAGGGTGCTCACGGGGGGATGGGTGGGAGTGGGGATGATCTCGGAAACTTACCTTTTACCTCCACCACCGAGGCCTCCTCCTCCTCCTGCATCACCTGGTAAGTGGGAGGAGGAGTTGGGAGAGGAAATTGAGGAAGAGACGTGGGCAGTTGCCCTAGGGAGGGTGAACTCTTCCTCATCGTGCGCGAGGCTCAGCCTCATACAGTTTAAGGTGCTGCACAGGGCACTCATGACCAGGACAAGGATGAGCAGGTTATTTGGGGGTGCGGACAGGTGTGTTAGGTGCTCAGGGAGCCCAGCAAATCACACCCATATGTTCTGGGCCTGCCCAGCACTGGAGGAATTTTGGAAGGGCGTAGCGAGGACGGTGTCGAGGGTGGTAGGATCCAGGGTCAAACCTGGCTGCGGGTTCGCAATATTTGGGGTGGCAGAGGAGCCAGGAGTGCAGGAGGTGAAAGAGGCCGGAATTCTGGCCTTTGCGTCCCTGGTAGCCCGGCGAAGGATTCTTCTTCAGTGGAAAGATGCGAGGCCCCCAAGCGTGGACTCCTGGATCAGTGATATGGCAGGGTTCATTAAATTGGAGAGGGTGAAATTCGCCTTGAGAGGGTCGGTACAAGGGTTCTTTAGGCGGTGGCAACCGTTCTTAGACTTTCTGGCAGAACGATAGGCATTGGTCAATGGCAGCAGCAGCTCGGGGAGGGGGGCGGGGTTTACTTTATTATTGTTTTTGTTATTTACACTTAAGAGTCTGAGGGGGTTGTGTTAAGTTGGGGTGTTAATATTAATTTATTATTTATGTACAGGGGGGGCTTTTCTAGATTGTGTTTTGTACTTAACCCTGTTGGGTTCTTTTTTTCTTCTCATTTTGTTATTGATATTTTATGAAAACCTTCAATAAAAATTATTTTTTTTAAAAATTAAAATTAAAAACATCAGATATAAATGTATCAAATGATCTGGCATCAAGTGGCATTGTGGAAGGTGGTAGTGTAGTGGTAATATCACCAGATTACTCTTTAGGTCCAGGCTGATGCTCTGGAAATACGAGTACAAATCCCACCAGGTTTAAAATTGAATTAATAAGTATGGAATTGGGGTTCGTTAAGGAATTCTCACAGGAGGTGCACAATGAGTACAGTCAATGATTGTGTCAATTGAAAAAGTTCAGCAGATTTTTCTTAAATGAACCCTCAGAGGGCTTTGAGATTAAGGTTTGTGACAATTGCTCCAATATTTAACTGCCTTGGAAAAAGGGAGTTAGCAATGGAAGCATGTTGATGTGCATACAGTTGGAACCATTCGTTTGGAACTCCTCAGGTTTGGGCACTTTTGGGCTTAATCACTGCTTTGAAATATTTTTCTTTTTTAATGTATTTTATTACAACCATGTATCAAAACAGGTTACAACAAATAAACACCCTGGGAAACATACTTTCCGGCAATCAACTATACAGTCTGTACAAATTTCAAAGATTAGAGGAAGATATAGACAGGATGGTCAAATGGGCAGAAAAGTAGCTGATGGAATTTAACCCGAAAAGGTGTGAGATGATACACTTTGTAAGGAGTAATGTGACAAGGAAGTACTCAATGAATGGCCTGACACTGGGAAGTTCCGAGGAACAAAGAGACCTTGGTGTGTTTATCCATAGATCTCTGAAGGCAGAAGGGCAGGTTAATGGGGGGTTGAAAAAGTCAAATGGGACACTTGCCTTTTTCAATCTCGGCATAGATTACAAAATCAGGGAGGTCATGTTGGAGCTGTGTAGAACTTTGGTGAGGCCACAGCTGGGGTACTGTTTGCAATTCTGATCGCCACATTGTAGGAAGGATGTGACTGCACTGGAGGGGTTGCAGAGACGATTCCACGTGATGTTGCCTGGGATGGAACATTTAAGCTATGAAGAGAGGTTGGATAGGTTTGGGTTGGTTTTCCTGGAGCAGAGAAGACTGAGGGGTGACCTAATCGAGGTATACGAGATTATGAGGGGTATGGATAGGGTGGCTAGGGGGCAGCTGTTCCCCTTGGTTGAAGGGTCAGTTTAAGGGGACACAAATGTAAGGTGAGGGGCAGGAGGTTCAGACGGGATTTAGGAAAAAAACGTTTTTACCCAGAGGGTGATGAGTCTGGAATGCACTGCCTGGGAGGGTGGTAGAGGCGTATTGCCTTACATCCTTTAAAAAGTACCTGGATGAGCACTTCGCCCGTGATAACATTCAAGGCTTTGGGCCAAGTGCTGGCAAATGGGATTAGGTAGACTGGTCAGGTGTTTTCCACGCATATGTGCTGTATTATTCAGTGATTCTGACTTAGGAGTCCTAGTTCAGGATTCTCTTGTGGTTAACACATAGGTTCAGTCGGCAGTTAAGAAGGCAAATGCAATGTTAGCATTCATTTCAAAAGGGCTAGAATACAAGAGCAGGGATATACTACTGAGGCTGCATAAGGCTCTTCTCAGACCCCATTTGGAATATTATGAGCAGTTTTGGGCCCCGTATACAAGGAAGAATGTGTTGGCCTTGGAGGTGGTCCAGAGGAAGTTCACCAAGAATGATCCCGGGAATGAAGGGACTGTCATATGAGGACAGTTGAGGACTCTGGGTCTGTGTTCGTTGGAGTTTAGAAAGATGAGGGGAGGAGTCTCATTGAAACTTACAGAGTTTTGAGACACCTAGATGGAGTGGACGTGGAGAAGATGTTTCCACTCATTGGAAAAACTAGAACCCGAGGGCACAGCTTAAGACTGAAGGGACAATCCTTTAAACAGAGATGAGGAGGAATTTCTTCAGCCAGAGGGCGGTGAATCTGTGGAACACTTTGCCGCAGAAGGTTGCGGAGGCCAAATCACTGAGTGTCTTTAAGATAGAGATAGATCGGTTTTTGATTAATAAGGGGATCAGGAGTCATGGGGAGAAGGCAGGAGAATGGGGATGAGAAACATATCAGCCATGATCGAATGACAGAGCTGACTTGATGGGCCGAATGGACTAATTCTGCTCCTATATCAGATGGTCTTATAAATGGGGAAATCAGAAATCACAAACACCTTTCTATTTACAGACAAGTAGTGAGAGGAGAAATCAGGGCTGTTTAAATTAAATTAAATTAAAGTCGCCATAATCCCAGGTGACCTTTGGTTGCTTTCCTTTTGAGCTGACTGGTGCTGATTTAACCTGAGGATTACCACTCCTCAGGTGAGGGACAAAGTTGAGAAGGTGGGCCTTCATGAATAACCTCAGCTGGTGTGGGAATTGAACCTATGCTGTTAGCCTCACTCTGCATCATAAGCCACCTGCCCATCCAATTTAGCTACTTGGCCCCGCTCCTATCCATCATATTACTTTAAAATTATTAAATGATTGGGTCAGTTTTGGTTACTGTGCCTGAACAAAGACATATCACTCGGAGCAACTGTCAGTGAATAATAATAATATAGGCTTACATTAACACTGCAATGAAGTTACTGTGAAAATCCCCTAGTCGCCACACTACGGCACCTGTTTGGGTACACAGGGAGAATTCAGAATGTCCAATTCACCTAACAAGCACATTTTTTAACACTTATGGGAGAAAAGCGGAGCACCCGGAGGAAACCCACGCAGGCATGGGGAGAATGTGCGGACTCTACACAGACAGTGATCCAAGCTGGGACTCGGATCCAGGATCTTGGCATTGTGAAGCAACAGTGCTAACCATTGTGTTACCATGCCACCCATGAACCTGATGGCGTTATTTGTTAAGAAGCTGGTCAGTGGTCTCAGTTGTGGTGTCAGCTTGGTTTTCAGTTGTGATGGTTTTACTGTGATGCTCTTGTGCTGAGGCCCTTGACTTCCCAACTTCTTCTTCCCTCCACTCAACCTGCCAAGACAGAGCAGCACCTTGTCTTGTGTACGACGTAAAGGAGAGGGAGATGGGGATGAAGGATGGGAGATGGGAGCGTGAAGGAGGGGAAGTTGTGAGGGTAAAGGGGAGGGAGATGGGGGGTGAAGATGGTGGCATTGTGGTATTGTCACTGGACTAATGAACCAGAGACCCACGGTAATGCTTTGGGGTCCCAGGTTCAAATCCCACCACTGCAGGTGGTGAAATTTGAATAAAAATAAAAATCTGGGATTAAAAGTCTAATGATGACCATGAAACCATTGCCAATTGTCATAAAACCCATCTGGTTCACTAATGTCCTTTAGGGAGGAAAACCGCCGTCCTTACCTGATCTGACCTACATGTGACTTCAGGTCCACAGCAATGTGGTTGACTCTTAACAGCCCCTCAAGGGCAAGGGCAATTAGGGATGGGCAATAAATGCTGGCCCAGCCTGTGATGCCCACATCCGATGGACGATTCGTAAAAAAAGGAGGGGATGGAGGTGAAGGAAGCGTAGTTGAGAGTGGTGTGGGGGTGAAGGAAGGAAGATGGGAGGGTGAAGGGGAGGGAGGTGTGGGCTGCAATGCAGTTCAATCTGCTGATAGGATGGAAATGGAGACACTGATTGCAGATGAGGTTTGTTTGGAACAATCCTATTGTGCACAAATCCCCACATTGTGCAATCTGAACATGGAACCTGCTCTTCCATATCATAGTCTAGATGATCTACATCTACTCTTCAGTTTAATGTATTTGTTTTACACTTTAATTTTTACTGAGCACCATACGTTTGCCTCGATCAAACTCAAAACAATACAAATAATGGAGGCAAAAGCAGCAACTTCTTCCTGCTGGATTGTCAATTTCTACACACAGTTTTCAATGCACTTTGTTCTAGTGTCTGTGCGTCAGCAGCTACTGTTTAGTTTATACACCTTATTGAACCACCAAGTTACCAGCGTTGCCTCAGCTCCCTGCTCACTGTGATTATCATCTATTCAGGCGGTCACTGCGAGCTGACTAACAGATGACTGGCACTGACACCCACTTTCTGTTCACTAGCGTGCCATTTCTTTCAAATAAAAGCAGAATACTGTGCATGCTGGAAATCTGAAATAAAAATGGAAAATAAACCAGATAAGCCCAGCAGGCCTGGCAGCATCTGTGGAGAGAGAAACCCAGTTAACGTCTCGGATCAAAATGACCCTTGCAATGGACTGCCTGGAATTTTAAATAGAGCTGGTACAGGTGTGATGGGCGAATAGATGAATAGTGTGCTGTAAGATTCTATGAATCTTGGTACTTCAGTTAGACAGTTACATGGGCAGGGTGGGTATAGAGGGATACGGGGCAAATGCAGGCATGTGGGACTAGCCTAGTGATAGAAACTGGGCGGCATGGACAAGCTGGACCTAAGGGCCTGTTTCCATGCTGTAAACATCTATGTATGACTGAGCACAGTGGGTGACATAGAGACACCAATAGGCAGGGAGAGATAAATATATGATTAGGTGCAGTGAATGATAATGAGAAATATCAGCAGAGGGCGATGATCAGAGATGCGTTTGAGTAAAAAAGAGGGAGAGAAGGGGAGACCAGCAGAGGGAGATAGATAAACCTGTGTCTGAGTATAATGAATGAGAGAGAGAAAGATATCAGCAGAGGGAGATAAAGATGTGATTGAGGATAAGGATGTGAGAGAGACACCAATAGAGGGAGATAGATAAAGATGTGATTGAGTGCAATGAATGAGAGAGAGATACCAGCAGAGGGAGATGAAAAGAGAAGTGTTTGAGTACAATGAATGAGAGAGAGAGAGAGAGAGAGAGGTGGGGTGGTGTTAGGTGTAGGGAAATGGGGATCTGTGGTGGGAGATAGGTAAAGATGTGATTAAATATAAGGAATGAGAGAGAGAGAGAGATAGAAAGGAGGATGGGGGGTGGAGAGACCTGCAGTGGGAGATAAAGATGTGATTGAGTATATGGATGAGTGATAGAGAGAGACACCAGCAGTGGGAGAGAAAGATGTGATTGAGTACAAGGAATGCGAGATAGAGAGACCAGCAGTGGGAGATAAAGATGTGATTGAGTATATGGATAAGAGATAGAGAGAGACACCAGCAGTGGGAGATAAATATGTGCTTTGAGTAATAAGGAATGAGAAATAGAGAGAGACACCAGCAATGGGAGATAAAGATGTGATTGAGTGCAGTGAATGATAGAGAGATATCAGCAGAGGGAATGAAGAGAAATGTTTGAGTACAATAAATGTTAGGGAGAGGGAGACCAGCAGAGGGAGATAGGCAAAGATGTGATTGAATGCAGTGAATGAGAGCGAGAAAGCATGAGAGCTGATGAATATCTTAAATCTATATAGACAGAGATTGACAAACACTGAGTAGAAGTATGTAGTATGAAGTACTGGGACACTATCGTGGTTCTGAGGCAACACTGCGGGCGCTTCTTGTATAACCAAAAGGTATTTATTGAGAACAAAGGAAAAGGTTATCTATACACAGGCATTGAGGTCTCTGGAACAGGTCTTTACTTGACGACTCCCGGTCCACACTGCCCGGGCCCCTGCTCCCAGGGCCCTGCATTTTTTCATCATTGGTCGGGGTTTGCGCGCTCAAGCACGATCGGCCCCGAGTTGGTCACGTGGACCGCGAGGGACCGTCCCTTAAAGTGACCGCACTACCACAGCTCCCACCATGATATCACACAGATAGTGTCAGGAAGAGAGTGAATGATTAAACCAGGAATGAAATTGGAAATAGTGAAAGATGAACTTAATAATAGATAAAAACAGGATGGTAATAGAAAAATAGGAAATGAGGCAATCAGCCCAGCGGCTGAAATGAAGAATGAAAGGTTGAGCATTGTCCTTTGCAGGTGTGCTATTCTGAACACAAACAGACGCTTTTAGGGGTGATGTTCAGCACACAAGACGCCCATGGCTCTGTACGCCTGCGGGTTCACATTCTACTCTGAAACTCTGAAAATATTTATTTGCACTATTTACAAGACTTCATCATAAGAATATGGTTTCTATAACGCAGGCTTGCTCGCACTGAGCCGCTTGGTCATCGGACCTCTGACTGTTTCATTAACATAACCGTCATAAGTTTGTAATGAAGCAAGGGAGGGGGGGACCCTGCCCCCGACAATGTCGGAGGCGACGATCTCTTTGATCTTGAAGCGGGATAAGGACCCACTGCAATGTGGGACGTATAGACCGATCTCGCAAAAATGTTGGCTACGAGAATTGAGGACTGTGTCCCGGGGGTGATTCACGAGGACCAGACGGGATTTGTAAAGGGTAGGCAGCTAAATACCAATGTGCGAAGGCTCCTAAATGTGATAATGATGCCATCGGTGGAGGGAGAGGCGGAGATAGTGGCAGCCATGGACGCGGAGAAGGCCTTTGACAGAGTAGAGAGGGAGTATCTCTGGGAAGTGTTGAGGAGGTTTGGGTTCGGGGGAGGGTTTATTAGATGGGCCAAGCTCCTGTATAGAGCCCCGGTGGTGAGTGTGGTCACGAACCGGCGGAGGTCGGAGTATTTCCGGCTGTATTGAGGGACGAGGCAGGGGTGCCCCCTGTCCCCTCTGCTGTTTGCATTGGCAATTGAACCTTTGGCCATGGCATTAAGAGTGTTTGGGAAATGGAAGGTGGTGGTCCGAGGGGGAGAGGAACATCGAGTGTCACTGTACGCAGACGACCTGTTGCTGTATGTGGCGGATCCAGTGGAGGGGATGGTTGAGTAATGCAGATCCTAAGGGAGTTTGGAGACTTTTCGGGCTATAAGCTCAACGTGGGAAAGAGTGAGCTCTTTGTGGTGCATCCGGGGATCAAGGAAGAGGGATAGACGGCCTACCACTGAGGAGGGTGGAAAGGAGCTTTCGATACTTGGGGATTCAGGTAGCTAGGAGCTGGGGGCCACTGCACAAACTTAATTTGACGCGGCTGGTGGAACAGATGGAGGAGGACTTTCAAAGGTGGGACATGTTGCCACTCTCGCTGGCGGGCAGGGTACAGTCAATTAAAATGGTGGTCCTCCCAAGGTTTCTTTTTGTGTTCCAGTGCCTTCCAATTGTGATCACCAAGGCCTTTTTTAAGAGGGTAGGCAGGAGCATTATGGGTTTTGTGTGGGCGAGCAAGACCCCGAGGGTAAGGAGGGGGTTCCTGGAGCGTAGCAGGGATAGAGGAGGGTTGGGGTTGCCGAATTTGGGTGGCTACTACTGGGCAGCCAACGTGGCGATGATCCGTAAGTGGGTGATGGAGGGAGAGGGGGAGGCGTGGAAGAGGTTGGAGATGGCGTCCTGCAAAGGAACAAGCCTGGGGGCGCTGGTGACGGCACCGCTGCCGCTCTCGCCGACAAGGTACACCACGAGCCCGGTGGTGGCGGCAACGCTAAAGATCTGGGGACAGTGGAGCCGACACAGGGGAGCATTGGGAGCCTCGGTGTGGTCCCCGATTAGGGATAACCATTGGTTTGTCCCAGGAAGGATGGACGGGGGGTTTCAGAGCTGGCATCGGGCAGGGATTAGAAGAATGGGGGACCTGTTCATCGATGGGATGTTTGCGAGCTTAGGGGCGCTGGAGGAGAAATTTGGACTACCCCCGGGAAATGCCTTCAGGTAGATGCAAGTGAGGGCGTTTGTGAGGCGGCAGGTGAGGGAATTCCCGCTGCTCCCGGCACAGGGGAGTCAAGACAGGGTGATTTCGGGCATATGGGTCGGGGAGGGCAAGGTGTCGGTGATATTTCAGGAGATGAAAGAAGAGGGGGAGGCTTCGGTAGAGGAGCTGAAAGGTAAATGGGAAGAGGAGCTGGGGGAGGAGATTGAGGAGGGGCTGTGGGCTGATGCCCTAAGTAGGGTTAATTCCTCTTCCTCATGTGCCAGATTTAGCCTGATACAGTTTAAGGTAGTGCACAGAGCGCATATGACGGGTGCGAGGCTGAGTAGGTTCTTTGGGGTGGAGGACAGATGTGGGAGGTGCTCAGGAAGTCCGGCGAACCACGTCCATATGTTTTGGTCATGCCCGGCACTGGAGGGGTTCTGGAGGGGAGTTGCAGGAATAGTATCTAAGGTGGCGAAAGTCCGGGTCAAGCCAAGCTGGGGGCTAGCACTATTTGGAGTAGTGGACGAGCCGGGAGTGCAGGAGGCGAAAGAGGCCGGCATTCTGGCCTTTGCGTCCCTCGTGGCCCGGCGAAGGATCTTGTTAATGTGGAAAGAGGCGAAGCCCCCCAGCGTGGAGGCCTGGATAAACGATATGGCAGGGTTTATCAAGTTGGAGAGGATAAAGTTTGCCTTGAGAGGGTCTGCGCAGGGGTTCTACAGGCGGTGGCAACCGTTCCTAGACCATCTCGCGGAGCGTTAGATGAAGGTCGGACAGCAGCAACAGCAACCCGGGGGAGAGGGGGGGGATATCTTTCGTTGGGGGCAGGGGGGGGGGGGGGGGGGGAGGAGTGAGGGAGGGGGAAGGTTTTTTTTTCTGGGGGGCATTTGAGCAAGAAAACACATGAATGATCCGGAAAACTGACATGTACGGAAGGAATCCAATGTACAAAGTTCTGTATCATATAGACTTGCCATGTTCATGTGTTGCTATGCGAGCTTTCTTTCTTTTTTGCTACGGGGGGGTGGGGGGTGGGGGTGGGGGTGGGGGGGGGGGTTTGTTTGTATGGTTGAAAGTTTTGTTAAAAAACTCTTAATAAACATTTTTTTAAAAAAACATAACCGTCATAATTCCACCAAGGTAGCCATTTCAATAGGTATTTATAGAAAGGTGATTGGTGTTAATCAGCTTGACAACATTGTGAAGAAGAAAATATATCTTTAAAATATACCTGTGGCATTCTGTGAATCAGGATTGTAGTGTGTATGTATGACTAATTAAACTGAAGACAGATAGGCTGCAAGGTTTAAAGCATAAAATGGGTTAGATGTAAAAGCAGGCATTTGAAATGGCGATATCCAAATTAAGATGTGCTACATGTAAACACAACATAGATAGAGATTTGCATGAGGAGATAAGGAAGATTTGTTTGTGTTGAGTTGTTCAAGGTAGCACAGTGCTTAGCACTGTTGCTTCACAACTCCAGGGCCCCAGGTTCGATTCCCGGCTTGTGTCATTGTCTGTGTGGACTGTCTGAACGTTCTCCCCATGTCTACATGGGTTTCTTCCGGGTGCTCCGGTTTTCTCCCACAGTCCACAGATGGATTGGCCATGATCAATTGCCCTTAGTGTCCAAAAAGTTTAGGTGCAGTTACTGGGTTATGGGGATAGGGTAGAGGTGTGGGCCTAAGTGGAGTACTCTTTCCAAGGACTGGTGCAGACTCAATCGTCCGAGTGGCCTCCCTTTGCACTGTAAATTCTATGATTCTATGAAAGAGAAGTAAAATAGAGTTTTACAACTGGAAAATGTCATATTTGAAAAAAGCAAAGTTTTATTTGACTCAAGAGTGGGGGCATGAATAGAGAAAATGAAAGATCTTCATATTTTGAAGACAATTAAGTTCAGAGAGATGGTGTGAACAATGGTTTTATTAGACAAAATAGAAAAGTCATATTTAAAGAAAGGTGGGAAGCTGTTTTGAGGGGTGACCATGTAAGACCTGTGTAAAGAGCCAAAGTGAGCTGTCTCCAGCAACCCCAAGAAGGCCCTGTTGTTTTCAAAAACTGTGTTTTGTTTTAAAGCTGTTAAAATCCTCTATAGCTGAGAGAGCGAGAGAAGCCCTGTGGCATATCTTTTCTATAGCAATTTTAGCTGTGTAGATGTAATCTTCTGTGTTTAAGCTATCTTTTCTTTCATTAATAAATATTTTAATTTACTATTTAAAATCTCCAAAAATGTTATTGTAATTTGACTCTTGGTTTCAGCATACATATTTACTCGTAATAAAATACAATAGCTTGCCAAGTATCTCTTTGGGACTTGGTTGGCACCTACAACCTGCCACATTATAACAGCATAGTGTTTGGAATGTGCCCCCGGAAGCAGAACTGGGGCCTTCCAGATTTTCCACTGATGTAAATAATTTGGACAAAGAGTGACGATATGAAAATTGGTTGACAATATCCATTGAGGCAGCTTGAGTAAGTGTGAGGAAAGTAGCAATCGATGGGATATGTGTGCCCAGATTAGCAGCTTGAAAATATAGCACCATACGCAATTCAAGGAATAGAAACCTGGAAGTATTACAACAGACTAAGAGCAGGATTCTCCCGTCCTGCAGCCACGTGTTTCTCGGCGGTGCGCCATTCGCCGGCGGCATGATTCTATCTTCCTGACACTTGTCAATGGGATTTCCCATCCGCCACCATGAAACCCACTGATGGGGGTGCGCTGCAGCAGAAAAGGTGAATCCTGAGGAGCAGAGAATTCCAGCCTAAAGGAGTAGATGAAAGCATAACCCCCCCAGATAGTAAGATTCTTAACAGAGGAAAGGGTCAGCGGGTTTTAGGTCATAGATAAACAAACATCAAATATAGAAGAGAAGAGATTAAAGGCACTAAATAGGTTAGTAGGATTTAGAGTTTTATAATAAAAGGTTTTAGAGTTAAGGAGATGATACTGAATTTAAAGAAGATTTTGATTAGGCTTCAGTTGGATCATTGTGTGCTGTTCTGTACACCCCATTAGAGAATGTGTTAGGTAAGAAATCAGTAAAAAAAAAATCAGTAAAATTGGTCCAAGAATTACCTGTTATAATTATGAAGAATTGCTTTTATATCATTTGGGATTTTTTTCGCTGGAACAGAGAAGGTTCAGCCGCGGTTGAGAGGGTGGATTACTGGACCCAATATAAGCATTCAAATTCATGAAAGGTCTTGAGAAGTTGAATTGGAAAAGGATGGTAAATTGCTAACAAGGGTAAATTAACTCAACACGAGAGCAAATTGAGGGTGGGGGAAAGTTAAAAGGTATGTTTTTATACAGAAGGTTATTATAACTGGGAATGCTCCAATTGACATGTCTATTGTGGAACAGACAAAAAAAATTGAAACGGATGTATTAGTATCTGAAAATGAGGAATAGAAAAGGACAGAGGGAAAGGTTGGGTTAAGAAATTAAAGGCAACACAGATATCTTGAGGAAAAATTGTGTTTAATTGACTTGATGGAGCTCTTTGATGAAGTAATAGGCACTGCAGATGATGTATATATGGTATAGGTTGTCCAGTTTATGTATATATGGAGCTAACTATTCATCTCCCGAAGTTGAGAAAACCCAGGTGGGGAGGAAGATATGGGAGGCACATTTTTACACCTGCTCTTCATTTTCCCAGGTTGGAGCAGGATGCTCACTGAAAGTGAAAGGATCAGTACTAAAATTCCCGCTCTAAATTCAATTTTCTCTTTCATTGCTATTTTCTTGGATGCAAGACGGTCTCTAAAGGCTGTGGAAACACCAGGTAAGTCACCTTGGAAAATGTGTTGTGCAGTCAGGAAACATTTTGGCAGGTAAGTTTAAATTCCAACAGTCGAAATATAATGGTAATAATGATTTAAGTTTTTTTTCAATACAGCGATTGATCATAGGCGTCTTCCCTTAAAAGGTAAAAAGCCATTGAATTGACCAGCTCTGTGGAAGGGTTCCAATGCATTAGAGTACTTTCTTCATGGTATAAATTCTTCTTATGCCTTCTAAAACATGGAAAATCGGATATGAATATGTGTAAAGGACTAGTAGTTTGATGTTCATGTTGATTTAATGTTCTGATATGTGATGAGCCTTTGAAGCATTCTTTCAGAAATTTACAGAACACATGAACCATATAACACTGAAAAGTCTTTGAAATGCAAATTTAAAAAATCGGAATCCAGCACTCCCTTTGACAAAAAGCCCCTCTTCCAATCTCATAAAACTGTCAATCATGCACAATCATTGAAATCCTTATTTAAGAAACATTTAATCAACTTAGCACCTCTTATCCTGTACAAATTAATACCCAGCTATTGGAAAATCACTTTTAAAAAGTTAAAATGAACTCATACAACTGTCAATAAACAATACTTGCAGCTATGTAAACAATCTCCGATTAGGATCAGTTCATTAGTAAGTCTTGGAGCTTTTCCAAACATTTAGAATCAGGCTATCTGTCAACTGTATCAATGGACTAAGGTTGAACAGATGTGCAATCACCTGTTCAGCCAAGTTGCCTAATTATAAATGCTTGGCTAAGTAACAACATAGATATAAAATTGCTTGAGAGAAAGAAAACAGGGCTATGATGAGTTGTTGTTTTTCAGACTGGAAGGAGGTATACAGTGAAGTTTTGCCAAGGTTCAGTACTGGGTCAGTGGCAGCGTGGATACAAAATTGCCTAAGAAACAACGCAGAGAATTGCGTTGAACAGTGTTTTTCACACTAGAAATAAGTATTCAATGGTGTTCCCAGGCATTGAGCCACTGCTCTCTTTGATATACATCAACAACCTGGACGTGGGTGGACAAAATAATTTCAAAGTTTTTAGATGACACAAAGTTTGGAAATTGAGAAAGACAGCGAGGAGGATAGTAATAGTCTTCGGGAGGAATAGACAGACTGGTGAAATGGTCATTTGTGAATTGGGTAAATTAAATTTAATGCAGAGAAATGTGAAATAATGCATAATGAAATGAGAAATGAGGGGAGGAAATATAAATTAATTTGCACAATAAAAAAAAGATGTCGGAGCAGAGAGACCTTGAGGGGGATATATACACATCTATGAAGTTGCTAGTAAGGATGGCTAACAAAACGTACAGGATTCATGGCTTTATAGCTAGAGATAGTACAAAAAACAATCTTTAAAAACCACTGGTTACACCTCAGCTCATGAATTGTGTGAAATTAGGTTACAAGTTCTTGGAGAGGGTACTGATACATTTACGAATGGTATCATGATAAGGGACTGCACTTAAATAGAGACATAATTGAAACAGGGATTGCTCTCTTTGGAGAAGAGAAGGTTAAGGGGAAATTTGGTGTACAAAATCCTATGGGATTTTGGCAGGGAGAAACTGTTTCCACTGGCAGATTCAAGATCAATGCCAAAATACCAGGAGAAATTAGAAAGAATTTTAATGTAGGAGTTGTTATGATTGGGAATGACCTATTTGAAATGATGATTGAAGCACATACTAACTTTTAAAAGGGAATTCAATCTGTACTTGAAAATGAGTAATTCACGGGACTATGGGGAAAGAACAAGAGATAGCGAATAATTAGATAGCTCTTTCACAGATGGGCTGAATGACCTCCGGTCTGAGCTGTAAGATTCCATGATTCTATGATCCACAGATCCTCTGTTACTTATCACATTAATAACCATCTCAAAAATTGAAACTATAATAGTCAGGTATGACTTCGGCTTAAGAAAGCTGTTTTAACACACTCTGATTATTTCATATTTGTTCAAATGCTCAGTCACTTTAACCCTAATGATTTTGAAATGGTATGCTGGGGTTCTGGCATGTCAGATTCACAACTAACAAATAGATTAAAATTTTAATTTACTAAAATGAGTCTTAACTGCAGAATGTTTTCTCACCTGGAATGTAAGTTCAAATAATTACTGTAGTAAACCCACTGGTGAATGGTATTCAAGGGGGCATAGTATTAATGCTGGTTCACACACTCGTGCATTAATCTTGCTCAGCTAGAAGATCGATACATATTTATTTCCTGGCAGAACAACACAGGATAAAGTGCATGAGTGCAATGCCATGGGCAGCTTGGTTACAGGTGGTTAGGAACCATTGTGAAACATGTACACTGGAAACAGCTGCTTGAAGAAATCTGTTCACTAGCATTCATTTAGAAGCCCTCTTCTGGTTTGCCTCAAGCTTAGGTTATGTACTTCAAGCTTTGTCTGCAGTCAGGGCCAGGAGGGGGGGGACTATATGAGTGAGGCAAAATATAGCAATGGACGAGCTAGCTTCAGCCCTTGCACTTGTCCAACAGGTTCAAGCTTCTTGCTGGCTTGATATCAAAGAACAGACAATGAGCAAACTTCCCACAGCATCATGGTGCAGGAGGCCTTTTAAGTTACGGAGGTAAAAAGGACTGTTGTAATGGTAAAGGACAGTATATGTGTGGGGATAGATACTGGTATCTTCAACAGAGAGTGCAAGTCCTGAAGGCTGTTTCACCTGCCCAATAGCAGGGTTAAGGGCACCTCTTCAAGGCTGGAGAGGAACGTGGAGGGGGAGGAGAAAATAACCTGTTGTCATGGTCCATTTGGTAGGACGAAGAGCGAGATTCTGCTGAGGGAATATGAGCACCTAGTGGTTAAATTAAAAAGACTCAGAAAGGTGACTGTCCCTGAATTACTGCCTGAACCAAGAGCAAATTGGCAGAGAGTAAATAAGATCAGAAAGTTGAATGTGTGGCCCAAATATTTATGTGGGAGAAATGGGTGTTGATTCATGGGGCACTCACACTAATATTGGGAAATAGCTATTCTTTTGGGACAGCCTTCACTTGTACAATGCTGGGGCCGGTGTCTGGTGAATAACGAGTGCTGTCAATAAGACTTAAACTAAATAATGATGGGGAGGATAATAATATAATAATCTTTTATTGTCACAAGTATGAAGTAACTGTGAAAAGCCCCTAGTCGCCGTATTCCAGCGCATGTTCAGGTAAATGGTTCCGAGTACAGGAATTGAACCCACGCTGCTGGCCTTGTTCTGCACCACAAAACAGCTGCCCAGCCCACTGAGCTAAACCAGCTCTGATTCAGGTAAGGGGAAATATAGACAGATAAAGAGTAAGTAGATAGCAAAAGTGCAGGGTTCCTAGATGGATAATGATCACCAGAGTGTGGCAAGAAAGGACAGAGCATAGAAACATAAGAGTGCATCGGCAAATTGTGTCAGAGTAGGGAAAGATGGTGGAAGACAAAATTAAAGACTTTTTATCAGAATGTGCACAGCATTTGTGTCAAGTTGGATGAATTGACGGCACAAATAAAAATGTGTATGCTCTGCTGATCATTATGGACATGTGGTAGAAAGATGATCAAAGCTGGGAACTGAATATTCAGGGTACTTGACATTTTAGAAGGAAGGAATTGTCTATAAGCCCCCTAATGGTAACTAAACTGTAGGAAAGAATAAATATCAAGAAATAATGAGAACTTGTATTAAAGGAACTGAAATAATCTTGGTGAATGTGGCTTTCACACTGAGCGGACAAACCAAGCTGGCAAAATTAGCCTGAGAACTAGGTCATGGAGTGTGTTCAACAGTTTCTTAAAACAATACCTTGTGGAAGCAACCAGGGAGCAGGCTATTTTAGATCTGGCAATATTTAACAACGGAAGTCTTGTGGCACAGTGGGTAGCGTCCCAGCCTCTGAGCCAGAAGCCCCGGGTTCAAGTCCCACCCCAGGACTTGATGGCCAAGGAAGGGGCGTTTATAACATGGTCAAACAAATTGAGTATCAACCTGCAAATCCTTCCAAACACGGCAATGGCTGGCGCTAAGAGTGGGAGAGAGTCCTGGTCAGTTAAGCTTGATGCGGAGTAGCGCAGCTATAAGCCCCTGGCGACAGACGAGCGACCTGTTGCAGGAATTTCTATCTATGGAAAGAGACAAAGTCTGCTTTAGTGCTCCAGTTGGTGTGGAAGAGAATTGGAATATTTAATGAGGCAGGATGAATTAATGATCTCACAGTAAAGAATCTTCTAAGGATGAGTGATCATAAATGACAGAATTTCACAGGCAGTGACTGCCTCTGCAAACATAGAAAAAGAGTGTAACTAAATTAACTGTCCCCTTAATGGATGGGATTGAGAAATTAACAAAGGGAACCAAGGAAACAGCAGAGACTTTGAATGAATATGTTTTTTCTGTTTCACAGTAAAACTTACTAGAAACAACTCAAAAATAGCAGAAAATAGGAGGTAAAAGGGAGAAAAGGATTTAAAACAATCATGAACACAGGGGGCAGAGCATTTGGCAAACTAATTGGACTCAAGGTTAGAGGTGCCTGGACCTGGTGTCCAGCATCATAGGATCATAAAAGAAATGGCTGGAGAGATAATGGGCACATTCCATGTAATCTTCCAGAATTCCTTAGATCTGGAAAGGTACCAGCAGATTGGATAACTGCAAATCTAACACGGCCATTCAAGAGAGGGTGGAATCAGAAAGCAGGAAATTGTAGGTCCTAAACTGTCGAGAAGTTTGAATCTTTTGTCTTCAAAATGGAGGAGAAGAGGGAGAGCCCTGAGGTCCTGATAAAGTTTGAGAACATTTGCCTGCCAGTGAAGAACAGAATACTCGACAGGCATGCACTTAACATGACTAACCAAAGATCTGATGAATCAATAGAGATCTATACTAAAGCTTTAAAAATCTTAGCAAAATGATGTGTTTGGTACCCTTACCGATGAGTTATTCAGGGATCGCATTGTGTTTGGGGTCTACAGTGAACTTGTCCACAAGCTGCTTTGTTGTGAGACAAATTTAACATCGCAATCGACCATCAGCATCGTATGCTGAATGAGCAGTCAGAAAAAACAGCATGATGTTAATGCAGGAAACTGACGTTTTTGTGGTATAGGGCACGCGCCTGCCTCGCCTGCAGTAGCCATCACCCTCAGGACAGAACAGCATGTTTGGTGTTTGGTAAAGGCTGAACCAAATGTGGCAAATGGAACCATTTTGCACATCTGAACCACAGCAGCCTTCCTATGCCACCAGCCACATTGCAGCCGTTCACTCCTCCAAGCTTCGGTGTGCGAAAAAGATAAACATACTGGAGCTCAGTCGGGGCAACCGAAGCTCTGAGCCTTCATCAACACTCTACCATGAGAGTGTCAACACCATCACAGAGAAGGGAGGGATAGTCATCACCCTGAATATTACCTGCAGCAATGCGAAACTATAAGTAAAGATTGACACTGAAGCAAAATGCGACGTATTGCCAAGGAAAATGCTGCGGGAACTGTACCCATAAGCAGCCCCAGACCCCAACACCCAGCTGGACATCGTGGCCTATGGCAGACAAACCATCTCCACAGAAGGTGTGGCTACCTTCCATAACACACAGGGCAGCTTCAGGTTTCACTTTGTGGACCAGGACATAAGGCCTCTGTTTGGACTTTGGGACAACGTAACACCAGGGCTCATCCACCTTGTTCCAGATGTACATGCTCTGCAACACCAGGCCCCAGAAATGATGGAGGACAAAGACCTCTTCAACTGCGACATCATTGGTAAGCTACCGTAATATATCACATTAGACTTCGGTACCAGCAACAGTCTGTGCTCCGAGAAGAGCCAATGGACATGAAGTTGAAATTGTCAATGAGTTGCATCGGATGACGACACTGGATGCAATAACACCCATAGACAAGGCAAAAGATAGGGTTTCAGGAATGCTTCTGCAATAAAGAACAATGGCACGGTCAGGATTTGCAACAACAAGGGCAGCACGGTAGCATTGTGGATAGCGCAATTGCTTCACAGCTCCAGGGTCCCAGGTTCGAATCCGGCTTGGGTCACTGTCTGTGCGGAGTCTGCACATCCTCCCCGTGTGTGCGTGAGTTTCCTCCGGGTGCTCCGGATTCCTCCCACAGTCCAAAGATGTGCAGGTTAGGTGGATTGGCCATGATAAATTGCCCTTAGTGTCCAAAATTGCCCTTAGTGTTGGGTGGGGTTACTGGGTTATGGGGATAGGGTGGAGGTGTTGACCTTGGGTAGGGTGCTCTTTCCAAGAGCCGGTTCAGACTCGATGGGCCGAATGGCCTCCTTCTGCACTATAAATTCTATGATAATCTATGATAACCCAGTGCATTTAAACAAGGCGTTACTCAGAGCTCATCACCCTATGAAGACAGTGAAACAGATGGTAGCTGACATGCATAACACCAAGATTTTCAGCATCGTAGATGCAAAATATGGGCTCTCGCAAATCTGGCTAGATGAAGAATCCTCGAAACTCACGACAATCATGTCTCCGATAGGAAGATACCGATTCCTCCTCATGCCGTAAGGGATCACCACTGGCAGCGAGGTCTTCCAATGGTGCATTGAGCATCTCTATAGGACAACTCTGCATAATCATGACATCCTGGTATGGGGTCGTGCTGTGCAGGAACATGATGCACGAGTTTGTCTCAGCCTTGACAGAATTAGGACAATACACCTGAAGTTCATCCTTTAAATACAGATTCAGGGTCAACCAGGTTCCTTGCATGGGTCACTTATTCACAGTCGATGGTGTAAGGCCTGATCCAGACAGGACAACGGCTATACAACAGATGGCCAACCCTGTGGACCAGCACGCTTTACAGCACTTCATGGGTACAATGGATTATCTTCCCAAGTTCATTCCTTGGTACAGTGGACCTTTTTGTCAGCTCCTCTACCAGGACACCAAACGATGTTGGTAAGAGCACCACATGACGGTCTTCAACAGATTCAAACAGACAATTGCAACCCCACGGATGCTACAATACTTTTACATTTGAGCACCCGTACTCACATCAACAAATGCCTCCCAGCCTGGACGTGGCACAGTGGGATTCCAGAATGGCAGACCAATAGCCTTTGCATCAAGCACCCTGACTGACACTGCGACTCGCTATGCGCAGAATGAAAAGGAGCTCCTCAGTCTAATCTTCGCCTATCAGAAATTTCATGACTTCATCTATGGTTGTCGTGTAATTGTTGCAACAGATCACCAGCCACTCGTAACTATCATTAAAAAGTCTCTTCACACTGCGTCTGCACGATTGCAGCCCATGATGCTAAAGCGACAACACTACAATCTCAGAGTCATCTTCAAACGTGGTAAGGGACGCTACCTGGTTGATACCCTTTCCAGAAGCTTGCTACCCTCTACAGATAGTCTGAGCATGAGGAACCATAGACATCATGACCATAGAGGTGCTGTCCTCTCGTAAAATCCCAGAAGTCAAAGAAGCCATACAGGCGGACATCACATGCAGACAACTGCACTACACCTCCCGCTGCCTGGAGAAAGCGGGCAGCATAATCAAAGACCTCTCCCACCCGGCTTACTCACTCTTTCAACTTCTTCCATTGGGCAGGAGATACAAAAGTCTGAATACACCACCAACAGACTCAAAAACAGTTTCTTCCCCACTGTTACCAGACTCCTAAACGACCCTCTTATGGACTGACCTGTAACACTACACCCTTGTATGCTTCACCTGATGTTATGTAGTTACATTGTGTACTTTGTGTGCCCTATTATGTGTTTTCTTTTATTTCCTTTTTTTTTCATATACTTAATGATCTGTTGAGCTGCTCGCAGAAAATTACTTTTCACTGTACCTTGGTACACGTGACAATAAAAAAAATCCAAATGAGGGGCTGACCAGGGTCCTCAAGGGAGCATCCGTATGAGCTCCACACATTCTTCGCCATCAGTTAAGTAACCATACAGGATTGACGGATACTGCATGGCCAGAGATTCATCATCTCTATCTCACTCCACCCTGGAACTCCGCCAAGGGCATACAGGGTTGGAAGCAAAAAAATAGAGGGCAACAAAATCACTGTACTGGCCGCTTATATATGCTGACAAGGAGAGGGAAGTTTCCAGAGGTGCAGCATGTGCCCTGAAGCATACTAATGTTATCTATGAGCGCATTCCAATTTGGAACACCGTCTTTTGGGAATGTACAATTTTGTTCTGTTTTGGTGTGAGGAGACAAGTGAAACCCCAGTGAGAATAAATAGCCCAGTCATTATGTAAAACGTATTAAAGACTATTTATTAATGTAAAGAAAAGACAAATACACACAAACAGGACTACTCTACTCACGCAATTAAGATGTATGAATTACTAAACACTCACAGTTCATATTGAACCTATCCCGTTTTCCAAACTATATCTACGATACCTCAACTCTCTAAGACTTCCCCTGTTCCCCAAATAACATCCAGATTGAATAACCAGCTATAGTTACCACGTATTACAGGGGTGATACTCAAATCTAGGAACCGTCTTTTTCCTTGTCCAGCAAAGATATTTTAAAACTGCTGTTACAAAGGTTTTCTGCACAGCCTTCGGTCTAAGACTTAGAAGCTTGCTTGTTGTAAACTTGGCCTTCAGGCTTGGTGGCTGGAAACTGGCCTGTCCACTTTCTGAGACTGCTAGATGGTAACTGCCTCTCTCACTTCTCAGGTTCTGGGCAATTATACCTTTGATGTTCTCTGATTATGTCTTCTGTATATTCAGCTGTCTGCCTCATCAACGTTCTTGACTATACATTAACATTTGTAGATCTAATGGACCTTCACAATTGTCTAAAATCTGTTTCTCCTCCATTAGCTATTCAACCTTGATTATTTCTAAACTGCCATTCTAAACTTGTTACCAGGAGAGATGCATACCAATTGAAGCCCTTTAAATACCGTCTACTGCTATCTCCAGGCAGATTTATGACACGTTCCCTTTTAAAAATGAAATATACTATTTTGAGAGATGTTTCATTTCTCTGGGTTCTATCTAGTTTGGGTACCATGTCGATAGGGGAATTTCAATCGCTGAAACTCAATTGAATATGGTCAGTCCTGAGCATATACTCAATTGCCTTCTGAACCTGCAATAATCCAGCTGGATTCAACCTGGATGGATGTTGTTTAATTTAAATTGCATCTCCCACATCTATAGCATGTATTGCTAAGCCCGTCCTCCCCAGGTTATTCTCACCAATATGTTTATAGGACTGTAGTAATTCTGTCAGTTTGCTCCAGCTCTTATCGGGGAGGTGACTTAACCATTGGTTCAAACGTTCCATGCTTCCTCATTGTCCAGTGAAATATAGGGAAGTCACTGTCAAAGGTTAATCCCTCATCTTCCCCCTACTTCATTACTAACAAGACCCCCTGCTTGTTCTCACTTCCTCTAACTCAACATTTAAAAAAAAACATGTTCACTTGGCACACCGTGTGATTCACATCAATCTGGGGTGCGTACCCCAGATAGTTTTCTTCGCTCACTTTCCTTTCAATGTAACGTGAATCTAGCTTTCAGGGGTGCGCCTGACACAGTTTCGAGTAACTCTGTTGTAATTCAACCAACCTCTTTGAATTCAATATATCTGCCTCGCTCTCTGTGTCTGTCTCATTGCCATTCAATTGGCTAAAATTGTATCAGATAACCTGATCTCACTGGCCTGACCATGGGCCCCTTTTGTCTTAGTTCATAAATCTCTGATTGCATCGTTACACAATCCAGAAATCCTCTCTGTGGTAGAATTCTCTATCGGCTGTTTGACTACAGTAGGCATCACTACATGCCCGAGAATGAATCGAATGCTTGCAGTAGGCAAGGTTTCTGCCACGCCTCCCACTACTTCCCCTGTCTTCAAGCTATCCTGTAAGCTTATTTTTACTTTAAAAAAATTGTTTCCAATTAAGGGGCAATTTAGCGTGGCCAATCCACCTACCCTGCATATCTTTGGGTTTTGGGGGTGAGACCCATGCAGAAACGTTAGAATGGGCAAATTTCACACAGACAGTGGCCCAGGGCTGGAATCGAACCTGGGTCCTGAGAGTCGTGAGGCAGCAGTGATTATTTTTACTCAAGGAATTTCTTTCCTTTTTCCAAGAATGCTACTGATTAGCACTGTTTCTTTTAATATCCCTTCAGGACAACAAATGCCTTATCCCATAACATTAGGGACTGCCTGGTGCTCGTATCTTGTCACATTTTAATATCTTTTCCCTTTGATCCTGTCCACAAGGAAATAAAATATATATATATATTTAAATTTAGAGTATTTAGGGCAATTTAGTGCGGCCAATCCATCTACCTTGCACATCTTTCGGATGTCACACTGGGAGAACACATGGAAATATTTTACCCTGGCGCACAAATTCTTTAAACATGTCCGCCACCTGCTGGTCATTCTGCCCCTGTGCACGTTGTGTGCCCATGTTCCCTCCTATTTTCTGGTCCTTTATCTGCTGTACAGATCCCACCTCCTTCCCTTGTTCACCTGCCCCTAATTTCATTTTTCCAGTTTTTAAGATTTGCAACACCCTGCAGCCGACTGTTTAATCTCCAGAATTGTGATTTGGAGTGTCACAGTTTATTACAATGAAAACATCTAACCTTTTTCATCACTCTCATCCCTTTAGCAGACACTGTTGGCTTTTTAGGTGGGATCTCCTTGGAATTTCTGACCACTCCTTTACTGGGTTGACCTGTCCTCTCGCGCAACCTCCCAATATTTAGTTTTCTTCGATTTAAAATTGGGTCTAAAGAAGGGCTTTGGTCTATGAGCCAGCTTAAGGTCGTCCGCAAGCTCCGCAGCTTGTGTGGCAGTTCTAACGTACTGCTCCTCAGCATGGGTTCTAACATGGGGGCGGCATGGTGGCACAGTGGTTAGCACCGTTGCATCACAATGCTAGGCACCCGGGTTCGATTCCCGGCTTGGGTCACTGATTGTGCGGAGTGTGCATGTACTCGCCGTGTGTGAGTGGCTTTCCTCCGGGTGCTCCGGTTTATTCCCACAGTCCAAAGAGTGCTTGTTTGCTGAATTGGACATTCTAAATTCTCTCTGTGTACTCGAACAGGCGCCGGGGTTTGGCAACTAGGGGATTTTCACAGTAACTTTATTGCAGTGTGATGCACGATCAATGACCACTAAAGCGAGGTTGTAGTCCAACTGAAGGCTTTAATAAGCTAGATGTTTCCCCCAGAAGTTCAGGTACAGAATGAAGGTTGCTGGGGCGGCATGGGCTCTTATACCCCACCTTGCAGGGCGGAGCTACCATACAGCTTGATCAATAGGAAACATACAATATCTACCAATGGTGTTCCAGCATTACCAGGGACCGTAATACCTCTACACAGACTAACACATTCACCCCCTGTTAAAAAAGAGTCTGGCAGGGATGGTGGCCTGATATTATAATAGGGTAACGTGGTAGAAATTATAGTTATGGAGGTACCATAATACCTACGTACAGCGTTTTGTAACTATTTACAATTCTATTTACTATTTACCATTTATGATTCATAATTAACCATAAACTTTAAAATGAAGCAATCAATCGATTGCTTCATGACCAGGGGCCCTGGTCATCCTCTGTGATCGTCAAAGCTTCGGTGGTGACTCCGGTGGAGGCTCGGGCATCTGTTACTCCGGGAGCGTGACCTTGATCTCTGTGGCAGCTTTGACACCCCTAGAGGGCGCTGGTGGGGAAAATGGTTGACCTGGGAAGGGAGCGTCTCCGGGGTGCGTCGGTGGGTGGGGGAGCCTAGATGGGGCCGGCGGAAGGACCGATCCACCTGTAAGGTGCACTGGTGGGAGGGAGGGTGGGACTGGTGGATGGGGTGTGCGTGGGGCTCCGGAGGGCAGCAGGTCTCGTAGGGAGACGTATCTTGTCGGCCGTCGGGGTTCGCCACGTAGGCGTACTGGGGTTTAGCGTGGAGAAGATGGACCCTCTCGACCAACGGGTCCGACTTGTGCACCCGCACGTTTTTTCGGAGCAGGATGGGTCCGGGAGCTGCCAGCCAGGTCGGGAGCAAGGTCCCAGAGTAGGACTTCCTGGGGAAGACCAGGAGACGTTCGTGAGGTGTTTAGTTGGTTGTGGTACAAAGCAGTGACCGGATGGAGTGGAGGGCATCCGGGAGGACTTCCTGCCAGCGGGAGACTGGGAGATTCCTGGACCGTAGGGCCAGTAAGAAGATCTTCCAGACCGCTCCGTCCTCCCTCTCTACCTGTCCATTAACTGGTTGTCCTGCTCGATGCCCTTGCTGAGCAGGAATTGACACAGCTCGTCGCTCATAAAGGAGGCCCCCCTATCACTATGTATGTAAGCGGGGAACCCGAACAGTGCAAAGATGCTATTGAGGGCCTTGATGACGGTGGTTGCGGTCATGTCGGGGCAGGGAATGGCGAATGGGAACCGGGAGTACTCGTCAATCACGTTCAGGAAGTACGTGTTGTGGTCGGTGGAGGGGAGGGGGCCTTTGAAGTCCATGCTGAGGCATTCAAAGGGACGGGAAGCCATTATCAGGTGCGCTTTCTCTGGCCAGTAGAAGTGCGGTTTGCACTCCGCGCAGGTTTGGCAGTCCCTGGTGGCTGTCCTGACCTCCTCGATGGAGTAGGGCAAGTTGCGGGTCTTGATAAAGTGGAAAAAGCGAGTGACCCCCGGGTGGCAGAGGTCCTCGTGGAGGGCTCGGAGGCAGTCCACTTGTGCGTTGGCACATGTGCCACAGGACAGGGCATCAGGAGGCTCGTTTGAAGGTGGAGAGTTCGATCCTCCACCATAAGATCTTATTGTTTTTTATCTTGCCCCGCTGTGCATTATCGAACATGAAGGCGACCGACCGTTGGTCAGTGAGGAGAGTGAATCTCCTGCTGGCCAGGTAATGCCTCCAATGTCGTACAGCTTCTACTGTGGCCTGGGCCTCCTTTTCGACTGAGGAGTGGCGGATTTCGAAAGCATGGAGGGTACGTGAGAAGAAGGCCACTGGTCTGCCCGCTTGGTTGAGGGTGGCCGCCAGAGCTACGTCAGACGCGTTGCTCTCAACCTGGAAAGGGAGGGACTCGTCGATGGCGTGCATCGTGGCCTTTGCAATGTCTGCTTTGATGCTGCTGAAGGCCTTTCAGGCCTCTATCGACAGGGGAAAAGCTGTGGATTGGATCAGGGGACGGGCCTTGTCCGCTTAGTTGGGGACCCACTGGGCAGAGTAAGAGAAAAATCCTAGGCAGCGCTTCAGGGCCTTGGAGCAGTGAGGGAGGGGGAACTCCATAAGGGGGCGCATGCGTTCGGGTCGGGGTCTATAACTCCATTTCGCACTACGTAGGCGAGGATGGCTAGGCGGTCGGTGCTAAACATGCATTTATCCCTGTTATATGTAAGGTTAAGGATCTTTGCGGTCTGGAGGAATTTTCAGGGGTTGGTGTTGTGGTCCTGCTGGTCGTGGCTGCAGATGGTGACATTATCAAGGTACGGGAATGTTGCCCGTAAACCGTACCAGTTAACCATTCGGTCCATCGCGCTGGAAGACCGAGACCCCGTTAGTGACACCGAAGGGAATCCTTAAGAAGTGACAGAGCCGCCCGTCTGCCTCGAAGGCAGCGTACTTGCGGTCACTAGTGCGGATGGGGAGCTGGTGGTAGGCGGACTTAAGATCTATTGTGGAGAAGACCTTGTAATGGGCGATCCTGTTTACCAGGTCGGAAATGCGGGGGAGAGGGTACGCGTCCAGCTGCATAAACCTGTTGATGGTCTGACTGTAGTCGATGACCATCCTATGCTTCTCCCCGGTCTTTACCACCACTACTTGAGCTCACCTGGGGCTGTTACTGGCTTCAATGACCCCTTCCCTCAGTAGCCTTTGGACCTCTGACCTAATAAAGATCCGGTCCTGGGCACTGTAGCGTCTGCTCCTGGTGGTGACGGGTTTGCAATCCGGGGTGAGGTTCACAAACAGGGAAGGCGGATCGACCTTGAGGGTCGTGAGGACGCAGACAGTGAGGGGGGTATAGGGCCGCCAAATTTGAAACTTAGACTTTGGGGACTACACTGGAAGTCTAGGAGTGTGGCCACGCAGAGGTGGGGAAGGACGTAGAGCCGGTAATTTTTAACTCCCTTCCCTGGACTGTGAGGTTTGCTACACAAAACCCCTTTATCTCCACTGAGTGGGAACCGGAGGCCAGGGAGATTTTTTGATTAACGGGGTGGACGAGGAGGGAACAGCGCCTTACCGTGTCGGGGTGTATGAAGCTCTCCGTGCTCCCAGAGTCGATTAAGCAGGACGTCTCGTGCCCGTTGGTTAGTACTGTTATTGTAGCAGTTGAGAGTGTTCGAGGCCGGGACTGATCCAGGGTCACCGAGGCTAATCTCAGCAGTTGAGTGTTCTCTTCGGGCGGTGTGCGGTCAGCCGAGCTGAGGTCCTGGGAGTCCATCCAAGATGGCGACTCCCATTGGTCGCACATGTCTGGGGGTCCACGTTCAATGGATGGGCGCCCACCGGGGGCCGCACGTGGCCCTGGAGTAGAAAGATGGCACAGGCCTATCCGCCATGACTCGACCCCTCACCGGTGAACAACTATGGGAAGTTTGTCCCAAACCTTGCTGTCATACTGGCCCTTCTGCACCTGCTCTTAATGAAGCACTGGGACTGGGGTCTTGGGTGCGATCCAGGAGGCCACTTTCTGATGCATCAAAAGACATTTGTCCTCCTCTGGAGTCTTGACGCATTACGACTCAGGCAAACCTTTGGTTGTCACCTGCGATGCATCCCCTTACGGTATTGGGGCCGTTTTGGCCCATTGGATGCCAGATGGTAGAAAACGACCGATCGCTTTTCCGTTCCATACGCTGACTGCGGACGAGCGTAAATGCACTCAGATCGAGAAAGAGGGTCTGGCGGTGGTATTTGGGGTGCGGAAATTCCACCAGTACATGTAAGGTCGTCACTTTAACATCATTACGGACCACAAGCCTCTGCTGGGCCTCTTTTGTGAGGACAGAGGGATTCCGCCCATTTCATCTGTGCGCATCCAGCGCTGGGTATTGCTACTGGCAGCGCATGAGTACTCCTTTGAGCATCGGCCAATGACCCACATAGCATATGTAGACAAAAATAAGCTGCTTGCCCTCCTGGCCGAGGCTTTGCCTCCCCCTCCGGTGGATGAGGTTGTGGCCATACTGAACTTCATGGACTCTCTGACAGTCCCCGCATCCTGCATCTGCGAATGGACCCAGTCGGACCCCATCCTTGCCAAGGTACGACGTCTAGTCTTGATTGGAAGGCAGCATCAACAGTTACCCACAGAACTACGGGCTTTCTCTTCAGGATATCTGAGCTCAGTGTGGAGGACGGTATCCTTCTGAGGTGCATGCAGGTTGTAATCCCGGAAAAAGGCCAGAGGCACATTTTGAAGGACTTACATAATGGGCATCCAGGGGTCACTAAAAAGATGTTTGCGAGGAGCTATGTTTGGTAGCTGGGGTCTGTTGCCTACCTCGACGAGTGGCTCAGCAATGCCCCATCTGCCAGGAACACCAGATGCTCCCTGCCGCAGTGCCACTGAGAATGGTCGGGCTGCCCCTGGGCCCGGGTTCACGCTAGATTCATGGTCCCATAATGGGTTCCATGTTTCTTATCCTAATGGATACCCATTCGAAGTGGCTGACAGTCCACCAGATGACACCGATCACCTCTCGCATTACCATCGACAGACTGCGTCTCTCCCTTTCTACTCATTACATCCCCGAAGCCCTCATTAGGGCTTCCTTCACCAGTGAGGACTTAACGGCATTCATTAAGGCCAACGCCTTTCGACATGTAAGGATGGCTCCTTACCACCTGGTATCTAACGGTATGGCTGAGCGGGCCATCCAGATGTTCAAGTGGAGGCTCCATAAGCAGACATCAAACTCAATGATCACGGGATTGACTCAGTTTTATCCACACGCAGTGACGGGAGTGGCCCCGGCAGATTTTCTCATGGGCCAGCAGCTCCGTACCCGCATGAGTTTATTATTCCTGGATATGGGGGCAAATGTACGGCGGGTTCAGGAACAGCAGGGACGTTGTCCTGCTCCACGTCCTCCACCCCAATGGTTTTCTCCTGTCTTCGTCCGGAATTTTGCCATCAGTGCCCACTAGCTCTTGGGGACTGTTCTCCGCCAGAATGGTCCGGCCTCCTAATGGATTCAGGTCGGAAGCCAGCAACTACGGTGTTATTTGGATCACTTTTGGTCACGCAGACCCATCCTTGGTCTGGTTTCTGACGTACTCCCTGTCCGGGTATATCCAGTCCCACATCCGACAGGCCCATGTGCCAGCCTTGCAACCCTCTTCCGATTCCGACGTGGACACACAGCCTTACGTGGCCTCCGAGGTGTTCTCCGCTGCACACCCGCCTCCTGCCTATGTCCTACCGCGGCGTTCCAGTAGACACCGTCGTTTCACGGCACTATATTCGCCATCAGACCCAGTGCCTCGGGCGAATCATGTTCCGTCGGAGCCGAAGTGAAACCTTTGTCTCTCCTCTCTTTCTTTTCTCCTCCTCCTCCATGTCTATGGCCAGTGGAGGGTCCTTGGGACTTTGGGGCGAAGGATGTCATAACCTGTATTCACATTGCGTTGGGGATGTTGTATTCCAAGAATCCTTGGGGATAAGGGGGCAGGGAGACGAGCATACTTCCGGTATTGGTGGACACTCACTAGCGCCGAATGCCATGTATCCAGGCTTTCGAATAAATCTTTGTTGTTGTTTCACCCCTTCTTGCAGACAGAAAATGTAGAGTCCAACAATCTCGTGGCAATCTTATTTGTTTAGCTATTTTCGCAAAAAAAAATCTTGGCATCTCTGTCATCGAACTTCGGTAGAGCTTGTACATCTCCCCACTAGGTTTCCATCGAGAACCACCTTCCTCCGCCGTCTGCTCTGATCTTTCGTTTGCTGCTGTCAGTTTGCGAAATTGGAAGCCTCTCTCTCTTTTTCTCTTTCCTTCCTGCGGGTTTCTCCATTTCCTTTTTACACTTCCTCGCTTCTTGTTCCCATTGAAACACTCTCACACCGTGTACAGCACGGTAGCACCGTGGTTAGCGCTGTTGCTTCACAACGCCAGGGTCCAAGTTTCGATTCCTGGCTTGGGTCACTGTCCGTGCAGTGTCTGCACGTTCTCCCCATGTGTGCGTGGGTTTCCTCCGGGTGCTCTGGTTTCCTCCAAGTCCTGAAAGACTTGTTTGTTAGGTGAATTGGACATTCTGGATTCTCCCTCAGTGTACCAAACAGGTGCTGGAGTGTGGCGACTAGGGGATTTTCACAGTAACTTCATTGTAGTGTTATCGTAAGCCTAGTTGTGACAATAATAAAGATTATTATTCTTACATTCCCTTTTTCCTGCATCTCTAACTTCTTAATTTCTCCATCACTTTGTAATTGAAGCTTCGCTAATTCAAAATCCTCGATTCTCAAAATGTTGTGGCCCAGCGAGCCGCTCTTGTATATTCTAATGCGTTGCTAGGCTTGCAATTATCTCAGCCTTCTTAGCCCCTGTAGATAAGACTACTTTCAATTTATCTGCCAATTCCATCAATTTTGTTTTTGGCACACTTAGTTACATTGTCTACATCCAGATGAGATCGAACTAGAGCATCATAGATAGCAGTTATATAAATGTGGTCACACCCAAGGTGCCGGCAGAGAAATGGGTGACCACCAGAAAGGGCAGGCAGTCAGTGCAGGAATCCCCTATGGTTGTCCCCCTCTCGAACAGGAATACCCCTTTGGATACTGTCGGGGGGGGATAGCCGATCAGAGGAAAACAGCAGCAGCCAGAGCAGTGGCACCATGGCTGGCTCTGATGTTCAGAAGGGAGGGTCAAAGCGCAGAAGAGCAATAGTAATAGGGGACTCTATAGTCAGGGGCACAGATAGGCGCTTCTGTGGACGTGAAAGAGACTCCAGGAAATGAAATGAAATGAAAATCGCTTATTGTCACAAGTAGGCTTCAAATGAAGTTACTGTGAAAAGCCTCTAGTCGCCACATTCCGGCGCCTGTTTGGGGAGGCTGTTATGGGAATCGAACCGTGCTACTGGTCTGCCTTGGTCTGCTTTCAAAGCCAGCGATTTAGCCCTGTGCTAAACAGCCCCTCAACAGATTGTATGTTGCCTCCCTGGAGCCAGGGTCCAGGATGTCTCCGAACGGGTAGAGGGCATCCTGAAGGGGGAGGGCAAACAGGCAGAGGTCGTTGTACATATTGGTACTAATGACATAGGCAGGAGGGGGCATGAGGTCATGCAGCAGGAGTTCAGGGAGCTAGGCAGAAAGTTAAAAGACAGGACCTCGAGGGTTGTAATCTCGGGATTACTCCCTGTGCCACGTGCCAGTGAGGCTAGAAATAGGAAGATAGAGCAGCTGAACACGTGGCTAAACAGCTGGTGTAGGAGGGAGGGTTTCCGTTATCTGGACCACTGAGAGCTCGTCCGGGGCAGGTGTGACCTATATAAGAAGGACGGGTTGCATCTAAACTGGAGAGGCATAAATATCCTGGCCGCGAGGTTTGCTAGTGTCACAAGGGAGGGTTTAAACTAGTATGGCAGGGAGGTGGGCACGGGAGCAATAGGTCAGAAGGTGAGAGCATTGAGGGAGAACTAGGGAATAGGGACAGTGGGGCTCTGAGGCAGAGCAGACAGGGAGAAGTTGCTGAACACAGCGGGTCTGGTGGCCTGAAGTGCATATGTTTTAATGCAAGAAGTATTACGGGTAAGGCAGATGAACTTAGAGCTTGGATTAGTACTTGGAACTTATGATGTTGTTGCCATTACAGAGACCTGGTTGAGGGAAGGGCAGAATTGGCAGCTAAATGTTCCAGGATTTAGATATTTCCGGCGGGATAGAGGGGGGTGTAAAAGGAGTTGCGCTACTGGTTAGGGAGGATATCACAGCGGGAGGACACCTCAGAGGGCAGTGAGGCTATATGGGTAGAGATCAGGAATAAGAAGGGTGCAGTCACAATGTTGGGGGTTTACTACAGGCCTCCCAACAGCCAGCGGGAGATAGAGGAGCAGATAGGTAGACAGATTTTGGAAAAGAGTAAAAACAACAGGGTTGTGGTGATGGGAGACTTCAACTTCCCCAATATTGACTGGGACTCACTTAGTGCCAGGGGCTTAGACGGGACAGAGTTTTTAAGGAGCATCCAGGAGGGCTTCTTAAAACAATATGTAGACAGTCCAACTAGGGAAGGGGCGGTACTGGACCTGGTATTGGGGAATGAGCCCGGCCAGGTGGTAGAGGTTTCAGTAGGGGAGCATTTCGGGAACAGTGACCACAATTCAGGAAGTTTTAAAGTGCTGGTGGACAAGGATAAGAGTGGTCCTAGGGTGAATGTGCTAAATTGGGGGAAGGCTAATTATTCCAATATTAGGCGGGAACTGAACAACCTAGATTGGGGGCGGATGTTTGAGGGCAAATCAACATCTGACATGTGGGAGTGTCAGTTGAAAGGAATTCAGGACCGGCATGTTCCTGTGAGGAAGAAGGATAAATACGGCAATTTTCGGGAACCTTGGATAACGAGAGATATTGTAGGCCTTGTCAAAAAGAAAAAGGAGGCATTTGTCAGGGCTAAAAGGATGGGAACAGACGAAGCCTGTGTGGAATATAAGGATAGTAGGAAGGAACTTTAGCAAGGAGTCAGGAGGGCTAGAAGGGGTCACGAAAAGTCATTGGCAAATAGGGTTAAGGAAAATCCCAAGGCTTGTTACACGTACATAAAAAGCAAGAGGGTAGCCAGGGAAAGGGTTGACCCACTGAAGGATAGGCAAGGGAATCTATGTGTGGAGCCAGAGGAAATGGGCGAGGTACTAAATGAATACTTTGCATCGGTATTCACCAAAGAGAAGGAATTGGTAGATGTTGAGTCTGGAGAAGGGTGTGTAGATAGCCTGGGTTACATTGAGATCCAAAAAGATGAGGTGTTGGGCGTCTTAAAAACTATTAAGGTAGATAAGTCCCCAGGGCCTGATGGGATCTACCCCAGAATACTGAAGGAGGCTGGAGAGGATATTGCTGAGGCCTTGACAGAAATCTTTGGATCCTCACTGTCTTCAGGTGATGTCCCGGAGGACTGGAGAATAGCTAATGTTGTTCCTCTGTTTAAGAAGGGTAGCAAGGATAATCCAGGGAAATACAGGCCGGTGAGCCGTACTTCAGTGGTAGGGAAATTACTGGAGAGAATTCTTCGAGACAGGATCTACTCCCATTTAGAAGCAAATGGACGTATTAGTGAGAGGCAGCATGGTTTTGAGAAGGGGAAGTCGTGTCTCACTAACTTGATAGAGTTTTTCGAGGAGGCCACAAGATGATTGATGCAGGTAGGGCAGTGGATGTTGTCTATATGGACTTCAGTAGGGCCTTTGACAAGGTCCCTCATGGTAGACTAGTACAAAAGGTGAAGTCACACGGGATCAGGGGTGAGCTGGCAAGGTGGATACAGAACTGGCTAGGTCATAGAAGGCAGAGAGTAGCAATGGAAGGATGCTTTTCTAATTGGAGGGCTGTGACCAGTGGTGTTCCGCAGGGATCAGTGCTGGGACCTTTGCTGTTTGTAGTATATATAAATGATTTGGAGGAAAATGTAACTGGTCTGATTAGTAAGTTTGCAGACGACACAAAGGTTAGTGGAATTGTGGATAGCGATGAGGACTGTCAGAGGATACAGCAGGATTTAGATTGTTTGGAGACTTGGGCGGAGAGATGGCAGATGGAGTTTAATCCGGACAAATGTGAGGTAATGCATTTTGGAATGTCTCATGCAGGTCGGGAATATACAGTGAATGGTAGAACCCTCATGAGTATTGAAAGTCAGAGAGATCTAGGTGTACAGGTCCACAGGTCACTGAAAGGGGCAACACAGGTGGAGAAGGTAGTCAAGAAGGCATACGGCATGCTTGCCTTCATTGGCCGGGGCATTGAGTAGAAGAATTGGCAAGTCATGTTGCAGCTGTATAGAACCTTAGTTAGGCCACACTTGGAGTATAGTGTTCAATTCTGGTCGCCACACTACCAGAAGGATGTGGAGGCCTTAGAGAGGGTGCAGAAGAGATTTACCAGAATGTTTCCTGGTATGGAGGGCATTAGCTATGAGGAGCGGTTGAATAAACTCGGTTTGTTCTCACTGGAACGACGGAGGTTGAGGGGCGACCTGATGGAGGTCTACAAAATTATGAGGGGCATAGACAAAGTGGATAGTCAGAGGCTTTTCCCCAGGGTAGAGGGGTCAATTACAAGGGGGCATAGGTTTAAGGTGAGAGGGGCAAGGTTTAGAGTAGATGTACGAGGCAAGTTTTTTACACAGAGGGTAGTGGGTGCCTGGAACCCGCTACCGGAGGAGGTGGTGGAAGCAGGGGCGATAGTGACATTTAAGGGGCATCTTGACAAATTCATGAATAGGATGGGAATAGAGGGATACAGAACTAGGAAGTGTAGAAGATTGTAGTTTAGTCGGGCAGCATGGTCGGCACGGGCTTGGAGGGCCGAAGGACCTGTTCCTGTGCTGTACATTTCTTTGTTCTTTGTTCTTTGTTCTAGATCAAGAGCTATTTTCTGCAGTCTTCTTACCCAATATAGCCAGTTCTTACTTGATTCCACTTGTTTATCACTCCCGTCATGTTCAATAGTCACAAATTCCCTACACCCAGGCATTAAGGCTTTCTAAAATGCCAACACGAGCCCCCAATTTCCTGACACAAAAGGCTGATGTTATCTGCGAGGGTATCCCAACTTGGATCACTGGTTTTTGTGGATGTATATCTTTGTTTTGTTTAGGCATAAGAAGACAAATGAAACCCCAGTGAGAATAAACAGCCCAGTCACCGGGTAACAATTATTAAAGAATATTCATTAAAGAAAAGACAAATACAAACAGGACTACTCCACTCTCACACAATTAAGATGTATGAATTACTAAACACACACAGTTTCTAGAAGATTTCCCTTGTTACAAAATAAAATGATGGTCCCTCAACTCTGTAAAACTGCCTGTTCGCCAAACAAAATCAAAATTGAAAAGCCAGTTATGGTTACTACACAATACAGGGACAATACTCAAATGTGGGAACCGTCTTTTTCCAGACATATTATTAATAAGGCCCTCAACTTCTCACATGCTGCTTGGCAGCCTGTGGACCACACCATTTTTGCTAGTTTCCCCAGCACATTGATTAAAGGTATCATACTGGAGTTCAGTACGAATTTCCTACAGAACACTCAGAACACAGCACAATGTCCAGAACACTCTTAATTTCCCGTTTGGTTATGGGAACAGGAAAGTCCATCAGTGCCCTTACTTTGGCCATTCTGGGCACCAGCTGCGTCCCTCCACGTAGCCTAAACCGGTGATGTTTGCCTTGGTAAACTCGCTTTTGGCAAAATTAATTACTAGCCTGGCCAACTCCAGTTGTTTGAATAACCCCTCCAATTGCTCCATATGTTCTTTCCACGTGTCACAATACACTGCCACTGGGCTTTTCAGACTACGGGTCATGTCGGGTGGGTTGCGCTGCGATCGGCCACTGTGGTAGTCACCACTAGTGGTATATTATATGTATTACAGCACTGCCCGTATATTAGAGGTACAATGGTAAATCCCTGCCTGCTGGCTCCACCCATCAGGCGGCGTATAAAAGTGTGTGCTCTCCGGCGCTGCAGCCATTCTGGTTCCAGCTACAGGAGGCACAACATCTTGTTCAATAAAGCCTCGATTCTTCCACCATTCTCATCTTGTGGTCATTGACGGTGCATCAGCCACGCCGTTCATGATCACAGGAGAAGCACTCAACGACCATAGTTTAAAAATTGAGAATGCCCATGATGCGCAATCAATTACTCTCAAGACAAAGTGATTCATAACTGAAGGCTTTAATCTGCTAGAACTCTTCCCCAGCAGCTTCGGTACAGAAGGTGAAGGCTGCTGGGACAGCACCGGTTCTTATACTCCGCCTCTCAGGGCGGAGCTATGTACATCAGCCAATGGTAGACTCCTGGGTCTAACCAATGGTCATCCACCTCTCAGGTACCGCAATACCTGGTACTACCACATTCACCCCCTGTTAAAAAAGAGCCTGCGTTAATGGCCAACGTTAATAGTCGCCTTTCGCATTGTATGACCAGGTATGGAGGTACCCTGAGGTATCGAGGGTAATAACAAAGTGTTCATAGTGCAGCAATCAGTCGATCGGGTGGCCTGGTCGTCCTTCTGGAGCGTCTGGGCTTCAGCGGTGATTCTGATGGGGGTCCCGGCAGTTGCGGCTCTGGGAGCATGATGTCGTCCTCCCAGGCAGCTTTGTCACCCCTAGGCGGCGCTGTTGGGGCAAAAGGTGGACAGGGGGGGAAGGCGCCTGTAGGGGGCGTCAGTGTGTGTTCGGGCCTAGGCAGGAGCGGTGGGAGTACTGACCCTCCAGTTAGGTGCTCTGTGGAGGGTGGGGGTGGGGGCAATGGTGCGGGTGCGCGTTGGGTTCTGGCGGGCGCCAGGTCCCGAAGGGAGACCGTGTCTTGGTGGCCGTCAGGGAACGCTCCGTAGGCGTACTGGGGGTTGGCGTGCAGCAGGTGGACCCTCTCGACCAACGGGTCCTACTTGTGCGCCCTCACATGTTTCCGAAGCAGGATGGGTCCGGGTGTCGCTAGGTTGGGAGCGAGGACTTCCTGGGGAAAACAAGGAGACGTTCGTGAGGTGTCTGATTCGTGGTTGTACAGAGCAGCGACCGGATGGAGTGGAGGGCCACCGGGAGGACTTCCTACCAGCGGGAGACTGGGAGATTCCTGGACCGTAGGGCCAGCAAGACTGTCTTCCAGACCGTTCCGTTCTCCCTCTCTACCTGCCCGTTTCCCCGGGCGTTGTAACTTGTCGTCCTGCTCGAGGCGATGCCCTTGCCGAGCAGGAATTGACGCAGTTCGTCACTCATAAAGGAGGACCCCCTATCACTATGAATGTATGCGGGAAAACTGAACAGTGTAAAGATACCCTGGAGGGCCTTGATGACGGTGGTTGTGGTCATGTCTGGGCAGGGGATGGCAAATGGGAACCGGGAGTACTCGTCAATCATGTTAAGGAAGTACGTGTTGCAGTCGGTGGAGGGGAGGGGGCCTTTGAAATCCATGCTGAGGCGTTCAAAGGGACGGGAAGCCTTTATCAGGTGCGCCCTCTCTGGCCGGTAGAAGTGCGGTTTGCACTCCGCACAGATTTGGCAGTCCCTGGTGACGGTCCTGACCTCCTCGATGGAGTAGGGCAGGTTGCGGGTCTTGATAAAATGAAAAAAACAAGTGACCCCCGGGTTGCAGAGGTCCTCGTGGAGGGCTCGGAGTCGATCCACTTGTGTGGTGGCACAAGTGCCGTGGGACAGGGCATCAGGAGGCTCGTTCAGCTTCCCCGGACGGTACAAGATCTCGTAATTGTAGGTGGAGAGTTCTATCCTCCACCGCAGGGTCTTGTCGTTCTTAATCTTGCCTCGCTGTGCATTATCGAACATGAAGGCAACCGACCGTTGGTCCGTGAGGAGAGTAAATCTCCTGCCGGCCAGATAATGCCTCCAGTGTCGCACAGCTTCTACTATGGCCTGGGCCTCCTTTTCGACCGAGGAGTGACGAATTTCGGAAGCATGGAGAGTACGGGAGAAGAAAGCCACAGGCCTGCCCGCTTGATTGAGGGTGGCCGCCAGAGCTACATCGGACGCACCGCTCTCGACCTGGAAGGGGAGGGACTCGTCGATGGCGCGCATCGTGGCTTTTGCAATGTCTCCTTTGATGTGGCTGAAGGCCTGGTGTGCCTCCGTCGACAGGGGGAAGGTTGTGGACTGGATCAGGGGTCGGGCTTTGTCTGCGTAGTTGGGGACCCACTGTGCATAATAGCTGAAGAACCCGAGGCAGCGCTTTAGGGCCTTGGGGCAGTGAGGGAGGGGGAACTCCATGAGGGGGCGCATGCGCTCAGGGTCGGGGCCTATGACTCCACTTCGCACTACGTAGCCTAGAATGGCTAGACGGTCGGTGCTAAACACGCATTTATCCTTAGTGTATGTCAGGTTAAGGATTTTCGCGGTCTGGAGAAATTTGCGGAGGTTGGTGTCGTGGTCCTGCTGGTCATGGCCGCAGATGGTGACATTATCCAGATACGGGAATGTTGCGCGTAAGCTGTACCGGTCAACCATACGGTCCATCTCTCGTTGGAAAACCGAGACCCCGTTCGTGACACCGAAGGGAACCCTTAAAAGGTGATAGAGCCGCCCGTCTGCTTCGAAGGCAGTGTACTGGCGGTCACCATTACGGAGGGGTAGCTGGTGGTTGGCAAGCTTGAGATCCACCGTAGAGAAAACCTTGTATTGCGCGATCCTGTTCACCAGATTGGCTATACGGGGGAGAGGGTACGCATCCAGCTGCGTAGTCTGACTGTAGTCAATGACCATCCTATGTTTCTCCCCGGTCTTTACCACCACCATTTGAGCTCTCCAGGGACTTTTGCTTGCTTCGATGACCCCTTCCCTCAGCAGCCTCTGGACCTCCGACCTGATAAAGGTCCGGTCCTGGGCACTGTACCGTCTGCTCCTGGTGGCGACGGGTTTGCAATCCGGGGTGAGTTTCGCAAACAGGGAAGGTGGGTCGACCTTAAGGGTCGCGAGGCAGCAGACAGTAAGGGGGGGTATAGGGCCGCCAAATTTAAAAGTCAGGCTTTGCAGATGGCACTGGAAATCCAGCCCAAGGAGGGTGGCTGCCCAGAGGTGCGGCAGGACGTACAGGTGGAAATTGTGGAATTCCCTGCCTTGGACAGTGAGGTTCGCTAGGCAGAACCCCTTTATCTCTACCGAGTGTGACCCATAGGCCAGGGAGATCCTTTGATTTATGGGATGGGTGACAAAAGAACAGCGCCTTACCGTGTCAGGGTGAACAAAGCTTTCCATGCTTCCAGAGTCAATCAGGCACGACGTCTCGTGGCCGTTGATGGAGATCGTCGTTGTAGCTTTCGCAAGCGTCCAGGGTCGACTCTGGTCCAAAGTCACCGAGGCCAGCTGAAGTAATGGAGAGTTCTGGTCGGGCAGCATGTAGCCGGCTGTGCTGGGGGCCTGGGGCCCCATCCAAGATGGCGTCACCAATGGGTCGCACATGGTGTCCGGGGATGAAGAACATGGCGGTGGCGAGGGACAAAATGGCGGCGTCCACCCGTCCAGCGTGGTGTCCGGGGGGCAAAATGGACACGCCCGCGGGTCGCACGTGGCCTTAGGATAGTGGTGTGGCGGTGAGCGCTGGGCGGTCGGGGCCTGAAAGGGGGGTTGCCGATAGTCGCTGGGGACCGCGGCCACGGCGCGGGCCTGGCAGACCCCCACATAGTGGCCCTTCCTGCCGCATCCTTTGCAGGTGGCGGTGCAGGCCAGGCAGCGCGGGCGGGGATGATTCGCCTGCCCGCAGAAGAAACGGCGGTGTTAGCGGGCCGTCTCGCCGCGCAGGCTTGTGGGGTCAGGGGGAACGGGGTGCCACGCAGCCCAGGGGGCCGCCGCGTGATCGGGAGCAAAGGACAGCGCGTTTTTATATGCAACGTCCATGGACCCTGCCAGGTCCTGTGCCTCTGCAAGTCCCAGAGTGTCCATTTCTAGGAGCCTTCGGCGGATATCTGGGGAGGTCATACCTGCCACGAAAGCATCCCTGATCAAAAGTTCCGTGTGATCATTCCCCGAAACTGGCGGGCAGCCACAGTTTCGGTCCAGCACCAGGTAGGAGTCTTCCAACGTTTCTTCGGGGCTTTCCCTCCTAGTCGCCAGCAGGTGACGAGCGTAGACCTGGTTCACAGGGCGGATATAATGTCCTTCTAGCAGCATAATTCGCCGCTTCCTCGATAAGAGGATAGATCCCAGGGCTGACCCGTGAGCGTAAGAGATGCATCTTTTGTCCTTCCGTGGGGGTGTCGCCGGCCGTGTCGAGGTAGCCCTTAAAGCACGCCAGCCAATGTTTGAAAATAGCAGCAGAGTTGTCCGCGTGGGGGCTGAGCTGAAGGCACTCCGGTTTGATACGGAGATCCATCCTTTCAACTGATGTTCTAGCAGATTAAATTGATGCGCAATCAATTACTCTCAAGGCAAAGTGATTCATAACTGAAGGCTTTAATCTGCTAGAACTCTTCCCCAGCAGCTTCGATACAGAAAGTGAAGGCTGCTGGGACGGCACTCCTCAACTGCAAAATAATAATAATACTCTTTATTGTGAAAAGTAATGTGCCTAGACAGGGTCTGCCCATGCCAGCACAGCAACTGTTCTCTAGGCGCAGCAAGAGCACAATCCTCCCCCCTCCAAACCTTACCCCTCTTCCCCAACCCCCAACCTAATCTCCCCCCCAAAACTTCACCCTCCAACCTCACCACCCCCTCCCCCAAACTCACTCCCCCTCCTCCAACCTCATTCCGCCTCCTCTAACCTCGCTCCACCCCTCCCCTCTCTCCCTCCTCACCATCTCCCACCCCCAGACCTCCCCGCGAACGTCACCCCTTCCTCTCCCGCCCAATTGCCCCCAACCTCACTCCCCCCAACCCAATCCCCACAAAACTCAAAGGCGGAAGGAGAGTTCTGGGTTTGGAAGTGAAAAGCACGGTCTGAGAATGATACAAATTCAATCAGGACTTTAAAACAAAATTGGATAAGGCTTGAAAGGGAAAAAAAATACAGGGCCACAGAGGAAAGGAGCGGGAACGGGGCTGGGGGATACAGCTAGAACAGACAGGATAGGCCGAATGGCCTTTTTGTGTGATTCTGTGATATTTTCATTGGGACATCCAAACTTAAAGAGAGGAGGGACCTTCTTACGCAGCAAACTTCACAACATCACATTCAGACTGAAAGTTTATTAATTTAGGAACCTTCAGGGTGATTCCGCCTGGTTTAAAATTCCGATGACATCAGGGAGTTTTCCGCCTTACTTTCTGGCTTCCCGCTGATTGGCTGCAGCGCCCATCAATCAGACCCTGCCTGGGATTGTGATTGGGTCGCTCAGGGCTATGGGGCGGCACATTGAGGTGGATAAAAGAACACGTCCCGTTTTAGAAAGTTAGAGAGAAGCGAGTCGAGCCATCAGCATGGATTCAAATGATGCAGTCAATTCCGGTAAGAGACTGGGACTGGGGACAGCGCCTGGGGACAGAGTCTGCCTGGGACTGGGTGTGTCTGTGCCTGGCACTGAGTGTGTCTGGGGCTGGCACTGGCACTGAGTGTGTCTGGGGCTGGCACTGAGTCTGCCTGGCACTGAGTGTGTCTGGGACTGGCACTGAGTGTGTCTGGGACTGGCACCGAGTGTGTCTGGGGCTGACACTGTGTGCCTAGGGCTGACACTGTGTGCCTAGGGCTGGCACTGAGTGTGTCTGGTACCGAGTGTACCTGGGACTGGCACGGAGTGTGCCTGGGACTGGCACGGAGTGTGCCTGGGACTGGCACGGAGTGTGCCTGGGACTGGCACGGAGTGTGCCTGGGGCTGGCACTGAGTGTGTCTGGTACCGAGTGTACCTGGGACTGGCACGGAGTGTGCCTGGGACTGGCACGGAGTGTGCCTGGGACTGGCACGGAGTGTGCCTGGGACTGGCACGGAGTGTGTCTGGGACTGAGTCTGCCTGGGACTGGCACTGAATCTACCTGGGACTGACATTGAATCTGTCTGGGACTGGCACTGCATGTGTCTGGTGCTGGCAATGACTGTGTCTGGTACCGAGTGTACCTAGGACTGGCACGGAGTGTACCCGGGACTGGCACGGAATGTGCCTGGGACTGGCACGGAATGTGCCTGGGACTGGCACGGAGTGTGCCTGGGACTGGCACAGAGTGTGTCTGGGACTGAATCTGCCTGGGACTGGCACTGAGTGTGTCTGGGACTGAGTCTGCCTGGGACTGGCACTGAACCTACCTGGGACTGACATTGAATCTGTCTGGGACTGGCACTGCGTGTGTCTGGGACTGGCACTGCGTGTGTCTGAGACTGCCACTTCCTGGGACTGGCACTGGCACTGAGGTGTGTCTGGCACGGAGTCTGCCTGGGGCAACCATTGAGACTGGAACTGAGTGCAACTGGCATTGACTCTGAGACTGAGAATAAGTCTGTCTGGGACCAGCATTGAGACTGGAACTGAGTGCCACTGGCATTGAGTCTGAGACTGGGACACGCATTGGCATTGAGAATGACACTGAAACTGTCACCTGGTCTAACACTGAAACTTGCTCAGAGTCACAACTCGCATGTCGCAGGTGTTAAATGTTTCGCTGTCAAAAGGAATGAAGTTATTTAAAATAGTCACCTAGTCAGTGGTGACTGCGGCTGCATCGCTGTGTGATGAGCCAGCGAGGACAAGCCTGCTTCTCTATTGTAAACAGCACATGTTGCAAACTGTCGGCAGGTCTGGAGGCTATTGTGGGAGAGAAACTAAATTGATGTTTGGAGTCTGTCACATTTCACCAAAAGTGCTTTCCATTCTGATGAAGATTTGAAACTTGAACCATGTTTCTTTCACCACGGGTACCGCCTAAATTAGTCAGCATTTCCTGTTCATATTCCAGACTTTCAGCATTCGCTGTACTTTCAGATGGGGGCACTCATAGTCTGTGAGGTCTGAAACTTTAAGATAATTTAACTGTTTCTGATCACCCTCCCTGATAACATAATCACCATTCCCGCTTAAAATGTCTTTGAAAATTCATTCTTGGGGCGTAGCTATCAATAGCAAGGCAGCAACACAACACCCAGCCCTTGCTACCCTGAAGGCATGAAGTTAAAACGAGTATGTAGGACTGGAGTCGCATGTGGAGCAGGCTGGTTAAAGGAGCGGGTGGTGGGCAATCCTGCAGTTTTTAATAATTTTCCTCTGGTGTCAGCACACAAATTGCCAGATTTATTCAGCTTGGCTTGTTATTGGTGGCGTCGAAAGGCTTGATCGTAATGAACATACCCAACCACAGGAGTGGCATTTGGGTGTCTGGACTCTGAAACCCAGAGGTCAGAGGCCTCCAGTGGACCCGGTGGTAAAAGGAAACAAGCTTTTAGGGGCACATATTCTTTGCACAGGGTCCCCACTTGAAAATTGCTGCCCCTTGATTGCAAGAGGCCCCAAGAAGAGGAGGGGCACTTATTGGATCCAGTAACGGAAAGGTAATTTAGAGCATGGGACATCTGCACAGGATCCATATTGAGATCAGTACTGTCCAGCAGCAAGTAGCCTGCTTGATCGACACCCTACCACCAATTTAAGCATTAAATGCAGTGGCAGCAGTGTGTACCATCTGCAAGATGCACTACGGCAACTTTGACCTCCCACGCCTGTGACATCTACCACCTGGAAGAAAAAATGCGAACTGGGAACAGCACCACCTGCAAATTTCCCTCCAAGTCACTCACCTTGGAACTATATTGGCATTCTTTCATTATTGCTTGGTCAAAATCCAGGAACTCCCTCCTTAATAGCACTGTGGTGTACAGACAGTTCAAGAAGGCAGGTCACCACCACCTTCTCAGGGACATAGTGTTGGGCAATAAATACCAGCGACTTTCATCACTTGAGAACAAATTGTTGAAAATCTATCATAAAACCAGCTGCTGCACCTGCCTTCCTCTGAGTATTAAACTCTAGAGCTGGCCGCTGCTGCTGCCTGGACATTTCTGAAGTTAAGATAAAATGTCGCAGAGTATTCAAAGGCCTTGTGCTGAGGACTCATTCATGAGGTGAGGGTAAAAAAACCTCTTTTTAAAATCCCAATGGGTCTCGCCTTCAGAATCTGATTAGATGGCAGCTGCAGCCAAGATGGAAGTTTACCCGAGGTAAATAGGGTGAAATAATCCTGTTTTGATCCAGACTACGTCCCGGAATTATGTAATTTTAATGATTTCATTCAAACCTTTGTGTAATTCACCATACTTGAAGTAAAGGACATGTATCGATTCGCTGCCAGTCTCTGCTGGCTAGTTTAATTAACACTGGGAGATCGAGATATATATTATCCTTCAGTCATTGCCTTCCGCCTGGGATTGTGACGGAGATCAGAATTCAAGTCTTGCTCTGGCTGCATCGTCTTTTATGATCTCAAGACATCCAAAACTGCTTTGTGCTGAATTGAATCAATTTCCATGTAACAAAATCCCACGGGCAGCAATGTGGTAATGAAGGTGGCACAATGGTTAGCACTGCTTCCTCACAGCTCCAGGGTCCCATGTTCAATTTCGACTTCGGGTGACTGTGTGGAGTTTGCACTTTCTCCCCGTGTCTGCGTGGGTTTCCTCCGGGTGCTCCGGTTTCCCTCACAGATGTGCAAGTTAGGTTTATTGGCCATGCTAAATTGCCCCTTAGTGTCCAAACGTTTTGGTAGGGTTACGATGATAATAATAAACGAAAGAGAAAATGCTGGAAAATCTCAGCAGGTCTGGCAGCATCTGTAGGGAGAGAAAAGCACTAACGTTTCGAGTCCGATGACTCTTTGTTAAAGCTTTGTCAAAGCAGCTTTGGCAAAGAGTCATTGGACTCGAAACATTAGCTCTTTTCTCTCCCTACTGATGCTGCCAGACCTGCTGAGATTGTCCAGCATTTTCTCTTTCGTTTCGGATTCCAGCATCCGTAGTAATTTGCTTTTATCCAGGGGATAATAATAATCTTTATTGGTGAGACAAGTAGGCTTACATTAACACAGCACTGTTGTTACTGTGAAAGTCCCCAAGTCGCCACACTCCGGCGCCCGTTTGTGTACACTGCGGGAGAATTCAGAATGTCTAATTCACCTAACAAGCACGTCTTTCGGGACTTGTGGGAGGAAACCGGAGCACCCGGAGGAAATCCATGCAGACACAGGACGAACGTACAGACTCCACACAGCGTCAGGGACCGAAGCTGGGAATCGAACCCGAGTCACTGGCTCTGTGAAGCAACAGTGGTAACCACTATGCTACCATGCCCTGGTAGGGTGGAGGCTTGGGCTTCAGTGGGAGGCTCATTCCAAGGGCTGTTGTAGACTAGATGGGCCGAATGGCTTCTTTCTGCACTGTAGGGATTCTATGATTCAATGATCAAATAATCTATTTTTTAGTGATGACCTTGGTGGAAGGTTAAATATTAGATGGGGCACTCGGGAGAACTTCCCTGCTCTTTGAAATCATGACTTGGGACCTTGTACGCCCAGCTGAGAAGGTGGGCAAGGCTTCTGAAAGACAGCACCTCTGGGAATGCAGCATTCCCTCAGTACTGCATTAAGTGTCATCCTGCATGGTGTGCTCATGTGTTCGGAGCCGAACCTTAACTCCTGTTTTTCTGACTCGGACATGGGAGTAACACTAAACTACAATTACGAATTCCCTGTTTTTTAAAAATCCTTTCATGGAATGTAAGTATCACAAACAAGGCCAGCATTTGTTCCCCATCACGAATTAAGTGTGTTGTGAAATGTGTATAAATGGAAATACAAAACATACAAAGTACAGAAAACACTGGATAATCGCAGCAGGTCTGACAGCATCTGTGAGGAGAGAACGGAGCTAATGTTTCAAGTCTGGCAGACTCTATAACATTAGCTCCCTTCTCTCTCCACAGATGCTGTCAGACCTGCGGAGGTTGCCCAGTAGTTTCTGTTTTTGTTTCAGGTTCCAGCATCTGCAGTAATTGGCTTTTACTACAAAGTACAGTTGGATTGTTTGATGTCAGATGGAAAAGTTGATTATTTTTCATGTCAGCCTGAGCATGATAAGAATATTTTAATTTTTTTTATAAAGCAACCTGGCTAAGTGTGACTTTTGAAAATCTTTTCAGTGTGGAATGAGAATGAATTTGATGCTCTCCTGAATGAATTCAATACAGTCATGGAAGACCTCTCCTGCTCTACAAACAATGGTGTTCAGTATGAGGAGCACTTGAATCAAATGAAGAAGATGAGCACCGCCAATGCTGCTGACAGTGGAATCGATGACTCGGATAGTGAGTGATACAGTTTTGTATGATTATTGGGTTTGGGAATGGGAGGGCTGGGTAACAATTATATTCCATTGCTATAGTTCAGATGTTTTATTAAAATTTGGAATGGGCTGAGTGTAATCATGTCTTGGGATCTGCTCAAAGTTTGCAAGGACTCACTGCTGAATAAACAGGAATAGGGGGCCGTATTTGTGCAGAGGTTCGTAGTTAGCAGGAGATGCTTGTTTTTGGGAATGTAAGAGCAGACTGGTGTGGCCACAGATCTCTTGGTTTGGGAATACATTCTGCAATGCTCACATTTGTAAAATGTGACTGAGCTCATGAGGGAGAAAGGATTAAGAAGATTTGATAATGGGGGTAGAAGAAGGATGGGAGGAGATCCGTGTGGAGCATAAACACTGGCATTGTTGGAACAGATGGCCTCTTCCTGTGGTGTATGCAGCATGCCATTCTATGTTATTGGCTTTGGAGGCATGTGGCATTTTTAAAAAATAATAATTTTTGAGGTGTAGATGTGGCTGGCAACGCCAACATATATTTCCTGTCCCAAGGTACACTGCGAAGTTGGTGGATACTTTCTTGTACAGTTAATCATGGGCTTTCTTGGTTATTATGGAAGTTTGTTAAGAGTCAACCACACTGGCATGGGACTGGGGGTCAAGTATAAGTCCGACTGGATAGTGACAGTAGGTTTTCGTCCCTAAAAGAAAATAGTGAACTGGTTGAGATTGTACAACAATGCAACAACATCTCAGTGAGATACCAGATTATTCCAGGTTTAAGCGGAAACACTGAATTTTATTTCTAAAATTGCCATGTTTTAAAAAAAAATTCAATTCTGGGATATAGGCATCACTGGCTAGACCAGCATTTTCATTGTCCATCCCTAATTGCTCTTGAGAAGGTGGTGATGAGCTGCCATCTTGAATCGCCGAGTTCATGCAATATAGGTACATCCACAGTGCTGTTACGGAGGAAGTTCCAGGATTTTGACCCAGCAACAGTGAAGGAACGGCGATATATTTTCAAGTCAGGAGGGTGAGTGGCTGGGAGGGGAACGTCCAGGTGGTGGTGTTCCCATGTGTCTGCTGCTCTTGTCCTTCTAGCTGGTAGTGTTGCATGTTTGGAAGGTGCTGTCTAAGGAGCCATGATGAGATCCTGCAGTGCATCTTGTAGATAGTACACATTTCTGCCACTGTGCATTGGTGGTGGAGGGAGTGAATGTTTGTGGAAGCGGTGGCAATCAAGCAGGGCTGCTTTGACCTGGATGGCGTCAAGCTTCTTGAGTGTTGTTGGAGCTGTATTCACACAAGTAAGGGGAGAGTATTCCATCACATTCCTGATTTGTGCCTTGTAGATGGTGGACAGGCTTTGAAGAGTCAGGAGGTGAGTCACTTGCTGCAGGCATCCCAGCCTCTGACCTGCTCTTGTAGCCACAGGATTAATATGGCTAGTCCAGTTTAGATTATAATCAATGATAACCCACAGGATGTTGATAGTTGGGGATTCAGTGATGCTATTGCCGTTCTATGATGGGTCTTAACCTAGCATCCTAATTTTTATCCCAGGCATCTGGATCACCAGATCAGTAACTAAGCACTTCCCCTACCCACAGTACAAATTGAGTTTGGTTGCTTGCCAAGGCTCTTCTTGAACTAGTAATAGCTGCTAATGTTGCTCTATGCATGGTCGCACTATTGTTTTCTTACTCCCCAAGGAAACATTTTATCCTGTTACTCTAATAATAATAATAATCGTTTTATTGTCATACGTAGGCTTACATTAACACTGCAATGAAGTTACTGTGAAAAGTCCCTAGTCGCCACAGTCCGGCGCCTGTTCGGGTACACAGAGGGAGAATTGAAAATGTCCAAATTACCTAACTTTCGGGACTTGTGGGAGGAAACCGGAACACCCGGACGAAACCCACGCAGACATGGGGAGAACGTGCAGACTCCGCACAGACAGTGACGCAAGCTGGGAATAGAACATACAGTGCAGAAGGAGGCCATTCGGCCCGTCGAGTCTGCACCAACCCACTTAAGCGCTCACTTCCACCCTATCCCCATAACCCAATAACCCCTCCTAACCTTTTTGGTCACTCAGGGCAATTTATCATGGCCAATCCACTTAACCTGCCCGTCTTTAGACTGTGGGAGGAAACCCACGCAGACATGGGGAGAACGTGCAGACTCCGCACAGACAGTGACCCAAGCTGGGAATCGAACCCGGGTCCCTGGAGCTGTGAAGCAACAGTGCTAACCACTGTGCTACTGTCCCGCCCATAAAAATGGACTTCTTAATCTTTCCATTTCTCTAAAGTTTGTTTGGATGTCCTTTCCCCATTCATTAACTCATCAAAACAAAAATGTCAATAATCTATGTAAATGTTTTTCCCCTGGTCTGAAGCAAAATGGAAATATTGCATGAATTTAAATTTGCTTCAATTTTTTTGTGGTGTTTAATTTGGCAAACATTTTATTGATAGGCGATTATCATAGAATTTACAGTGCAGAAGGAGGCCATTCAGCCCATCGAGTCTGCACCGGCTTTTGGAAAGAGCACCCTACCCAAGGTCAACACCTCCACCCTATCCACACAACCCAGCAACCCCACCCAACACTAAGGGCAATTTTGGACACTAAGGGCAATTTATCATGGCCAATCCACCTAACGTGCACATCTTTGGACTGTGGGAGGAAACCGGAGCACCCGGAGGAAACCCACGCACACACGGGGAGGATGTGCAGACTCCGCACAGACAGTGACCCAAGCCGGAATCAAACCTGGGACCCTGGAGCTTTGAAGCAATTGTGCTGTCCACAATGCTACTGTGCTGCCCCAGATGTAGTTGAGCATTCCCCGGATATCAATGAAATCATTGAGGGTTCTAGAACAATAAAGTTCTAGAACAATAAGTTCTAACATTAACTAGTGTCTACCGTAACTCTAAAATGCAAACGGTGCATATTGTTCTTTCAGATAGGATTGGGTTTCTATTGGTGTTGAAATCTGTGCCGCGCCTTTAGGCTGGGATTCGGCAAACATTTACATTCATCCTGTAGTGAGCTCTAATCTGCCTGATTTTTAATACTCCATTTGAAGTATTAATCTCCTTCTATTGAACAAAACTCTTTTTATTTAAAACGGATTTTACCTAAAAGAGTTAATAATTTTCAAGTTGTAAGTGTGGTTGGTGTGCTGCCCTGTTGAAAATTCTGTCTATCGAACAGGACATTAAAATCATGCTTCATCTGCCCTCTCAGGTGAATGTAAAAGATCGCATGGTACTTTTCAAAGAAAATCTGGGGAGTTCCCCCAGTCATTATTTATCCCTCACTTCACATCTGCCTATTGTATTATTGCTAATTGTGGGTCCACGTGTACAAAATGGCTGCTACATTTTCTAAATTACAACAGTGACTGCACTTCAACAAGTACTCCATAGGTTGCAATTCTCATGAGAATGTCATGAGGCTTTTGCAAGATGCTATACTAAAGCAAGTCTTCTTTTCTTGCAATTAATGCTAACTTGAATTAGGGTGGGATAGCAACACATCCCATGTCACTGCCCACCATAGTGGAGAGAAGGCTGAATACTTTCCTTCCATATGTGGGAGTGTCTGATTAAACCTGCAGGAAGAATGACGTTACCCCTTGGCCCTACCGTGATGATACAATGGGCTAGCAATTTTAACCTCACCCTCCCATCAGGGAGCTGGCAAGTATGGCTGCAACATTGGCTTTGTAGCCTGTTAACTTTTACTCCCCCTTGGAGTCATTGCGTTGAGTGTAAAAACAGCAAACTGTCCAATCCCATGGGTTTCCCCTCAGCAAATTAGATTTAAATTAGCCAATGGATGTGGAAGCTGTGGTTTATGATCCTATGGTTTATGATCCTAACCCAAATGTATCAGAGTGCTGCTTTTCAGATCTTTTGACTCTGCTTATATCATAATCTGCTATATGTGTCGGATTCAAATGAGAATTTGTCAACTTTCTCTGAGATTGGCTTGTAAAATGGGCTAGTGCCAGCTCATTAGTTTAATTTGCCTGAGCTAAAACATCCTGACAATCAAAATGGTTCTTAAGCATGTTACTTTGTTTCTCTTCCCCCCTCAGGAAAGAGGGGGAAAACACGGTTGCAACTTTGGCTTGTTTTAAGTGTGCTCCGTTTCAGTATCACTTCTTGCATGTATGTGGTCACTATGCATTAGTGAAGAATGAGTCACATTCACTTTCAAAGATCCTATTCATATCAGGGGCGTCATTCTCCGACCCCCCGCCGGGTCGGAGAATGGCCGTTGGCCGCCGTGAATCCCGCCCCCGCCCCCGCCGAAGTCTCCGCTCCCGGAGATTGGGCGGGGGCGGGAATCCAGCCGCGCCGGTTGGCGGGACCCCCCGCTGGATTCTCCGGCCCGGATGGGCCGAAGTCCCGCCCAGAAACTGCCTGTCCCGCCGGCGTAAATCAAACCTGGTATTTACCGGCGGGACCAGGCGGCGTGGGCGGGCTCCGGGGTCCTGGGGGGGGGCGCGGGGCGATCTGACCCCGGGGGGTGCCCCCACGGTGGCCTGGCCCGCGATCGGGGCCCACCGATCCGCGGGCGGGCCTGTGCCGTGGGGGCACTCTTTCCCTTCCGCCTCCGCTACGGCCTCCACCATGGCGGAGGCGGAAGAGACTCTCCCCACTGCGCATGCGCGGGAAACTTTCGGCGGCCGCTGACGCTCCCGCGCATGCGCGGAGAAACTGACAGCGGCCGCTGACGCTCCCGCGCATGCGCCGCATTTCCGCGCCAGCTGGCGGGGCAACAAACGCCATTTCCGCCAGCTGGCGGGGCGGAAATCCCTCCGGCGTCGGCCTAGCCCCTCAATGTTGGGGCTAGGCCGCCAAAGATGCGGAGACTTCCGCACCTTTTTGCCGGCGCGATGCCCGTCTGATTTGCGCCAGCTTTGGCGCCAGTCGGCGGGCATCCCGCCGTTGGGGGAGAATTTCGCCCCAGATCTCTCATAACCACAAGATATCTTCAGGCAATTAAGTACTATTGCAGTGTCGTCACTGTTGTAATGCAGGGACACACAATAGTTAATGCATGCACAGTAAGATCCCACAAATAGCAATGAGATGCATCACTGATTAAACTGGGATACACATCCTGTTTTGAGTTGTAGGGTTGAGGTAAAAAGAAAAATCAGGATGAGGAATAAAATATTGCAATAAATAATCTAAAAAAGTGTTCTGATTCTGGAACGTTGGCAGAATGGACTCCAGCGCTGCTGTAATCTGACCTGTGAAGTTGGTGCTAGATATTGATCATTCACCTTAAAAGGTGGCTGGGCAAAGAGCAGAAGAAAGCAACACTCTTATATCTTTGACTTTTATTACTAACAGGTACAGGCTCATCTGCTGGGAGCAGCTTAAACTGTAGTATTGAGAAACTGAACTCTGTGGATACAACAACGTCTAAAGGTAGGAAATAAACAACTTTTTTATTAAAACCTCCTAACTTTGCTCTTAGTACTCCTGCAGTGGTGGCAGCAAATGTCTAGATACCCTTGATGATGAGTAACTATAAGTACCAGTTATACTGGCTGATGCTATCGTTCATCATCCAGTGCTAAAGTCCTTATTGGAATTGTACATTGTGGGAATGATGGTATGTTCCAGTCGCAGTCATGTCAATTATTGTTGTAGAACCCTCAATTATTTCAGTGACATCCGGGAAATGACGTGAACTTGGTTACTTCTAATGGATTCCTCAGCTGCTGGAGATATTTAATACTCAGTTGGGAGTTAAGTCATAGACTAATGTGGGACCAGTTAGTCCAAATTACAACTGACCCTTCCTTGCTTTCAAGATCACCATCCTCACAACTATGTTTCCAACCCCCCGCTGCCTTTCTCATTCAGCAGGGGCTGTATGCATCTCACTTTCCCCATCTTAGCTGGCCCTTTGACCTTCCCCACCATCTTCCCAACAGAGCGCGTGCTCTCGCTCTCCAAGAGATTTCCTCTCTTTCCAAATGGCAGCAGAATGTATTACCACAGCTCTCTCCAAATCCTCACAAGGCCATCCTTTGCTTTCCCTACCATGAGGCGGTATCTCGCTCAACCTTTCCGGCTCTCAAAGATTGTGTTCTCCTTTCAACTTCATTGTATGGTAATGTTGAGACACCCAACAACCAGAAGTTTATTCCAAGTTGATAGATCTCTGTGTATTTGCATATCAGGCCCATTACCCATCATAAGGTAAGCGTATTCTTGCCCAGATGCCATGGAACATAGATTGCTTGCTTTCTCCTATCAATCGTGGTTATTTGTATAAGCAGCATGTATATATTGTACTTTTACATGGGGCCTCTCATTAAGGGGTATGGTATTGAGGATTGGTGGCCAGGTCGAGATCCAGCATTGAAGAAAGATATAACTTGAGTCCAAAGCATTTGGAAGTGTTTATGAGTGTTGCACTGCTTGGAAAGAAGGTGGTGGTGGGATGATGTGAGGGAATAACCTGAAGGCCATGTTAATGGTTAGATTTATAATTACATCTCTGGATTCTCAAATTGATTTATCCATTGTTTTATAGTCCATACACTTCTTAGTAAAGAATGAGGGATTTATTACCTAGAATTTCTTTTTTGGTGCAATGATTATGATATGATTGGCTTATGAGGTAGAAATCTCTGGGATCTAATTGGTCAAAGTTCTAGGCCGTGATTGGTTAAGGAGCTCTCCAATCAGGCCCTTCAGGATATTGCAGCATTATTTTCACATAATTACACAGACACAAGTTTTAACAGTTACTGAATCAATGGACTCCAACAAAATAATCTCTTCCTCATCTCTCTGGAGGGAACCATTTCCTGGTGACACATGGTTGCAAGCAGTTTCTGAATGAGCTTGGGGGGTGGGGGTTTTGGGCTTTTGGTTGTGGAGATATCATAGCTAAGCCTGATCTTGCATGTGGGTTTTTCCATTGGGTCATAGCCAATAGCAGCAGAAATCCTGCCTCACTCACCAGCTGTGGGCTTTGTGCCAGTTGTATAGCTGATCAGAGAAGAAATCTCGTCTTTTGTTACTCACCGGCTAAGGGCATTCTGCCAGTTGCATGTGGGTTTTTCCACTGGGGGCAGAGTTAATCCGAGCAGAAATCCCCCCCCCTTTCCTCACTCACCAGCTGCAGGCTTTGTGCCAATTGTATCACCTTGACGACAACCCTGGGTGAGACCAGTACCTTATTCCAGTTCCTCATGACTCTTGGTACTGCTCAGTCACCTTGTCTAGCTAACACAGTTACATTTCTGCCAAGAATTTGTGTGCCAACATGACCTGGCTGTTGAAATTAATTGTAAACCCCCTTGGGAGAGAAGTAGAGACTGAAAGTGCAGCTAAGGGATTTAAATTAATTATACAATTGGGCACAGAAAAACCAAGTTGAAGCCCGAGAAACATAAAAGTGATAGAATATACAGGGTGGTCAGCTGTATGCAAAGTTTATGGTAAACTTTACCATTCATGGAAATCACCATACCTCAGTAATTACTTTAATTTTGCTCACTAACACCCCTTCAGAGTATAGAGAAGAACAAAACTGATCCAAAGAACTGTTTGTTGGAATAGAGATTATGGGGGTGAGTCGATAGAGATGGTCAAAAATGAAGGGATCAGATGGAGGAGGTGAAAACAGACTATTTCCAATGGATTAGGAATGAGAAACAAATCAGGGACAGGGATGTTTGATTAGATGTAAGAGATGAAAATATTTGCTGGTTTAATCTTTGGTATCCATTCAATAAAATTAGATGCTGCTTGCAGATAATTGCTGGCATAGAAATTGAAACTCGCACATGGTAAAAATCCTCAGGGACTAAAACAAAACTGTCGGCTTGAGATGGGCTGCCCATTGCACACAGTCCCTGATGTTCAATTCCGTTTTTTTATTTCCTTGTATGTGACAAAATCGAGGCATTCTGGCACCAAGGGGATTTTCACAGTAACTTCATTGCAGTGTTAATGTAAGCCTACTTGTGAGATAAATAAAGATTATTATGGGTAGCGTCTCTACCCCTGAGCCAATGCCCTGGGTTCGAGTCTCACCCTAGGACTTGATGGCCAAGGCCAAAGCGGCAAAACAGGTTGAGAATCAACCATCCCAAATCCTGCCAGTGGGAGGCGGTAAGAGTGGGAGAGATTCCTGATCATTCATGCTTGATGTAGAGTGATGCCCCTCAAGCTATAAGCCCTTGGTGACAAGCTAGCGACTTGAGGAAAACCTTCACTGTGGGATAGATGTCTGCCTTGGGAACCATTAGGTGCGGGATGTGAAACAACAGCACCATGACAAAATGCAGTCATTGAAACAGGACAAGATTCTCTGGCCTGCCCGCGGCATTTCTCGACAACCCGCCATTGGCCGGCGGCAGGATCTTCTGGCCCTGCCACTGTCAATGGGATTGCCCAGAATCCACCCCATGCTGCCAGGAAACCCACGGCAGGGATGTGCCAATGCCAAGACCAGAAGACCATGCAGGTATGAACAGCTTGAAGATCTCACCCACATTGATTAATGACCTTGTTTCACTTCAAACACAGTGGGCAGGATTTACTGGCTGTTTGCGTTGGCGGAAAATTCCGGTCCCTCGCCGGCACACGGGATTCCCGGTAACGAGGGGTGCAGTCAACAGGAAATCCCGTTGACAGCGGCGGGACTGGTAGATCCTGTGGCGGGCTGTCTCCCCTGCCGAAAAACACAAGGCGGGGTAGTTGGCAAATCCCGTCCAGTGTGTAAAATTCTCCAGGTCTATTTCTCCATGCTCCTTGCTAAAACTTTGTCTTTTATTGGCTTGGAGATGGTGCTAAAATATTCTTGGTCCCCCAGGCCCTGGAAACTTTACGGCGTCCCGGTAGAACAGGAACAGATTTGAGGAAATTCCTGTGCCAGACGTCAGCAAGTACAGCAAGTTGTTCAAAGTGTTTGGGCCAGGCAATGTGGAAGTTAAACACAATAGAATGTTTGTGTTAAGCAAAATGCAGCGGATGCTGGAATCTGAAACAAACAGAAAATGCTGGAAAAACTCAGCAGGTCTGGCAGCATCTCTAAGGGGAGAAAGGAGAGTTGATGTTTCGAGTCACTTTGGCTCTTCATCAGAACTGAGAGAGGGAAAATCTATCGGATACTATCCTGTAGCTGGAAGAGATGGCACAAAAGCGCAGCAAACTTAAGAACAAGAGATAGGTGACCATTGAGCCTATACATAATTACATTACCAGGGCCCAAGGTTCTATTTCCGGCTTGGGTCACTGTCTGTGCGGAGTCTGTACATTCTCCCCGTGTCTGCGTGGGTTTCCTCCGGGTGCTTCGGTTTCCTATCACAGCCCAAAGAAGTGCAGGTTAGGTGGATTGGCCATTGCCCTTAGTGTCCAAAAAGGTAGGGTGGGATTGCTGGGTAGTGGGGATAGGTTGGAGGTGTAGGCTTAAATGGGGTGCTCTTTCCAGGTGCTGGTGCAGACTTGATGAGCCGAATGGCCTCCTTCAGCACTGTAAATTCTATGATTTCAAATGTCAAATCCCTCCAGGGTTTTGCCTTCCCTGTCTCTGTAATCTTCCAGGACTTTGGCCAGTGGTGTTGAAGGAGTGACAATATATTTCCAAATCAGGATGGTGCATGACATGCAACAAAACCAGGAGATGGTGGTATTCCCATGCGCCCGCTGCCCTTGTTCTTCTAGGCAGTGAAGCTTAAAGATGTGGGAGGTGCTGTCAAAGGAGTCCTGGGGGAGTTGCTGCAGTGCATCTTTGTCCTGATTGCTCTTGTGGAGCACCTTGAGATGTTTTAAAGTGTTAAAGGCTTGTTGTTGCTGTGGGTTAGTAAAATCCAAGCAGATAGGCTGAATTACCTTTTGAGTTATTCTCAACCTGTAGACTAAATACTTTTTTTCTCCTTCAGCCAAACTTGGAGACACAAGGGATTTGGAGGATTTTATTGCAGACCTGGATCAGACATTAGCAGGTACATAATTATTTAATACATTTTTTGGTAGATCTAATAGATTTATAATCTGCATTGTCACTTGTTTCAACCTCTCCTTGGAAGAATAAAATAACCATTTTCCTAAGTAAGCCAAGTGACTATGACTGGACTGAGTTGCTACCACCTCCGATTGTCTTTTGTTGCCTCCTAGATTCTTTAACTGCTCTCCAGAATGGATCTGTTGTCTTGTTGTCCCAAATATACAAATGCCGGGTTTAAAGCTGCTCCCCATTAGTAAACCTGCTCTATATGTGGGTTGATGTTACATATCCTGATTGCCACCAGTTGATTTCAGCTTCTGCTAGATCCAGTTGGCTCCAGATTCATTGTAACCATGGACAGGATGCTCCGTTTGGGAGACTACCTGCCTAAAGTGCTTCCACATGGACCGAATTACATGCGATTCGCGTTCCCATTGGGGGCGCTATTCGGTAAAGAGTCAGAACGTGCAAATGGGCCGGCAATCTGCCGGTGTGAATTCAGTGCAATTCCCAGCCCAGCGGGCGTTCTAACTGCTGGGGCCGGAGTTAGCGCTAAAGAGCCTGGCAGCTGGAGTAGTTTTCAAGCGCTCCACTCATCGCACTTTCACTGCAGCCTCCAACGTGGCTCACAGAAGACCTGCACCCCCCCCCCCCCCACCCCCTCCCTTCCAGGTCGAGAGTCCAAGATGGACCCATAGCTCCATGTCAGTGAAGAGCAGAGGGAGACCTTTTCCCCAGGGTGGGTCGCAGACTCAAGCCTGCCCTGGGAGATGGTGGACAGAGGCAGTCAGCACTGCCAGCCTCATCAGGAGGAGATGGCTGGTGATCCGGAGGGGTGGGGGGTCACTGTTGCGTTCTCTGTCCTGAGAGGGGCAGAGAACCCGGGAGCGTTCCAAAGGCCATGGTGCAGGTACACTCTGGTTGGGGTGAGCTCTGCTGATCCCCTGCTTCCTCTGCAATGGGGCAGCGCTTCTGAGGGGTGTTAGGCCCTGATTAAACTTGGCTGTACCAGACCCTTGATGATGCCGCATGAGGGTTTCCAGAAGAGCAGCCTGGTTGTGCTCCCAGATGACCAGAGGCCTTCTGAGCATTTAAAAGACACAGGTAGCACTCAGCAGTGTGAGAACCTAGGAGCCTCTGAGTACCACCAAATGGGTGTGTTTAAAATACAGACTGCTGCAATGGCAGTCTGAGCCAGGCCACCCAGATCATGAGGGGGCACCCTGAGTCCATGGACTTGGCACCAAGTAGCTCCCCGTTACTACCCCTGGCAGCCAACCCCAGCAAGCTCGGCAGTTTTCAATGGATTTTCAGTATATTTTTGCCTCCCGCTCCCCCACCACAGCCATGGCGCCCAGTCCACGTATGTAAACACTTGTACTAATTTGCACGTGCATGACCTCCACCTGAGAGGGGCGGAGCATTGTGGAAGGGCACCGCGCAATTTTGAAGGAGTCCCGATTCTCCACTCAATCACGATTCGCGTTTCCAACGTTGCGAAGACGAGAATCCAGCCCCTTGATGCAGGTATGGTTTAAAGAGTTGAATGGCTAAAAGGGGGTGAATAGCTGGCTACGACACTTCAATTGAATCAACCATGTTGATTACAGTTTTCAGAAATCAATTTGCACATCCCCAGGACAAACCAGCAGAAAGTATCCAAGGCCAAGTCACCTCCCTCCCATCATAATGCCCAGATTGAGACAGTTCTCTGGCAATTGCATATCATTAGTTTAATTCAGCAGGAAGCCTCCAATAACCAGTTGACAGAAAAACCTGGACAATGCCTCGGTAAAGCAAGCAGCTAGAAACAGTATGCTGCAATTTCATGTAGTTCCCATCCTGAAAAAGGAAAAAACTAACCACCTCCTTACTGATTACCATCATTGCTAACCTCCCGACTATCAAAATGTTGTCTTATCTGAAAGATGGCATCTCCAACAGTGCGGCACACCCTCAGTCGAGTGTCAGTTTATGTGGCACCAATCAGAGTAGTGCAGAGGAGTTCTCCCTGGTGTCCAGGCCAATAGTTGTACCTCAACCACATCCTTAAAACAGATTATCTGGTCATAATGTTATCGCTGTTTGTGGTCAGCCCTCTTTCCTGCATTACTACACTGATCACACTTCAAAGATACTGCAATGGCTCTAAAATACTTTGAGATATCCTAATGTTGTGAAAGATGCTATTTATATGTAATGCCGGAATTCTCCTGCCCTTTCCCCCGTTGGGATAGTCTGGTCCCACCAAAGACAACCCAACGCACCATGGGCGAGGAATGTAAATCGCCATCGCCTTCATCGGGGCCAGAAGATTCTGCTGGTGGCCAATGGCGTGTCACCTCTGTTGCCGGAAATCGCACCATGAAGAGGCTGAAAAATTCCGCCTGAATTCTTTGCGCGGGATTCGCCGTCCGGTTACGGCAGCAGGATTCTCCAAAGCTGCTGCAGTGAATGGGATATGTGGCTGAGCGCTAAAATCTCTGTCCTCGCTAGCAGTGGTAGCGGAGTGGACTCGCAACGGAGACGCCCAGCCTTTGTTTCTGACATCTGCAGTTTGCAGGTGCAATAATGAACCCTTTTGGTTATCATTTTACTGTATCTCCCTCCTTCCCCTCACTCATATCCTTCCACTCTAAAGCATAACTTCAAGTGTCAGGCTAAGCTAACCGGCCCTTAAACAAATTCGCCTGTGGGCCAGAATGCTTTCACTAATTTGTTATTAAAAATAATGATTTGACGGGATTGCCACAATTGCCTTTTGCATATAAATCTACGAGGATTCCAAACAACTACTCATTATCGCCCACAGCCTCACCACACAGACGAACAAAATTATTGGGTGTGGCTGCAACAGTTTGACTTCTGATTTAACATGCTATGTCAAAACTCAGTTCTGGAAGAATGCTTCATTGCTATGTAGGCTGAGGCAACTTTTAGACAGGAATTGTAATGTAGATTTGCGGGAGTCTTTTGCAAACTCTGTCATTATTTATGTGATGTTTTTACTGCGAGTAAACAACACAGCCTGTAATGAACTTGTTCTTCCTTCCCCACTCCTAATTTGCTTGGCACAATGTGGAGTAAACATTCTTTTGCTTGTTACAGAGATGATGTAACTGGAGAAGAGGCACGTTCGCAAAAAACCACAGTGCTGACCGGATGCAGCCTCGGACAAGCTTGGCCTCTCATACTTCAACACTCACTCCAAGGTTGACACAGTGCACTGACGGAACTGTGTGAGGGATGTTGCTGCCTTGTGCAGGCAACCAAGCTGCACAGGAAGGAGGTTGCTTTGCAAATCGATGCAGTTTTCTTTATTGTTGCAGCAAACTTCCTCTGTGTCATCTTGAAAGCAGTATCAAGTTCTTTAGCACATTAAAGGCAACCAGCTATCTTTATCACCAATTGATTCCTGCTTCGAAACTGGAGACCTACTTACCTGTACATTTTGTAAAGTAAATATTTATCTGTTTGAAACCAATTAAAAATTTGAGCTCTGTATATTTTGCCTTCTGAACTAATACTTCTCTAAACACTGGGGGATATAACCACCTTGTGCGGTGGCACAATGAGGTGATCGTGAAATGAACTTTTGTTCCCTATCACTTATTTCTCTGTCCCAGGTGGGGAGAGGGGTGATGGTTCTGTAGGTTCAAACACCATTTCAGAACTTGAGCACGTAATCTAGTACAGTCCTGAGGGAGTGGGTCAGATGTTCAGGGCGGAATTTTCAATTCTGGGATCAAGTCCTATGGAGGGATGGTGGGATTTGGGAATGTTTCCCATCGCAGAGGCTAGTGGGAAATTATGCCATCTTGCGCAATGACGAGCAAATTAATTATGTGTTTGGGAGTTTCCCGGTGTTGGTGGGACTTATTGGATGGCTCACACCTCGCCATCGTATCTGGGTGCCATATTTAAGAGGTGCCTGGACATCCCCTTAACATAGTTGAAGGAGAAGATCTGCCCCTGGAAGATCCCGCAGATAGAAAACTCACATGGTTGACACTCCATCCATCCACTGATGCATGTGCTATTCCAGGGTCAGGTTGCTATAGACCTCCATCTTCCCTCCGGATCTCCTCAGGCAGCCTTAGGCCTTATAAAAGGCAAGTCCAACATGTGGACATCACGTTGGTCCAGACTTGATATCCCACTGGCGGTGTGGAAAATCGGACAGGGCGAACAATTCCAGTTGAGCCTTCATCCGCATCCCATCAGAACCATAGAATCTCTACAGTGCGGAAGGAGGCCATTCGGCCCATCAAGTCTGCACCAACTCTCTGGAAAAGCACCCTACCTTATCACACTGCCCGGTCCTATCCCGATAACCCCACCTAATCTGCACATCTTTGGACTGTTGGAGGAAACTGGAACACCCGGAGGAATCCCACACAGACAAGGGGAGAACGTGCAAGCTCCACACAGACAGTCACCCAAGGCTGGAATTAAACCTGGGCCGCTGACGGTGTGAGACAGCAGTGCAAATAACTGCCGCTGGTGGGAATGGGATGCAAAATAGTTTTGAGCTGGCCGTTGGTGGGAATGGCGACCCGCCATGACCAGCGGGAGCGCACGTTCCCGACCTCACGTTATGTCAGCAGGAAACCAATTCATCAGCTCCTGCCACATTGTTGACCACCCAACCATCACCTGCTATTGAACCCACCACGGAGGGCACTGGAAATTTTCACTCATCTTTCACACAAAGTAGTAAAATGAGACCTAATTTTCCCACTCGGACAGATATAAAAATAGAGCTGGAAGAGGAATTGTTCCGTTTTAATACCCAATATCTAACCCCCCCAGTCAACACTTCAAATGGATTATCATCATCTGATTCATTTCATGATTGCAGGATGCAAATGTGCACAGATTCGACGTTGCATTTTTCGTTGAAGTAACCATTCGAGATGGCTTAGCAATCCTTTGAGACATCCTGCAGTTGTGAAATAATCTAAGTAAACTTCTTAATTGCTTTGTGATTTTACTCTATTTTGAATAGCAGTTCGAGCACAGTTTGTGAATATTTTTCCACACTGCCAGCAAAGAGCCTCAACCAGATTTCAGGAAACTTGGGTCCACCATTAAAAATCTATTTCCACGGATGGAAAGTCCAAAGCGGATGCCCACAGATCCATGTCGACAGTTGCTCATAGTCCATGGAGAAAGCTCAGAAAACTGTCTCTCTTCATTCCCCATCAGTGCCCACAGTGTTGGACTATTCACAGCCTGCGGGCAGGTTCCTCTCTGACGAAGGGTCCATCTTATTCGGGCCCAATGATTTTCATCTCTACGTACAAAAATGGCACTTTCAAGTTCCTTTGTAATACGAATAGGGCATCAGGCATCAGTACCACTGAGTTGTAAGGTGAATCATTTTTCAAGTGTAAATTGGCACAGCAGGCTTCCCAGAAGATTGCTCCACAACATTCTTGGCTGGAATACAAATTAAGATTCATTTCATAATTTGGTTCTATTCTGCCAAGCCTGTGTGACTAGACAATGATGGGCACATCACAATACCATGCATGTCTCTCAATTTGAACATTAGTTGCATACCTAATGAAAAGCGAAATTAAAGGCGTGAAGTTTGTATAATAGCATGAGACAAGGCACCAAAGGTTAGATGGAGACAGTTTGTCTGAAAAGATAGACAGCGCGGCTAATTAGGCTGTGAATGCTCCTTTGCTGTCCTGGAGTTTTCAAGAATTGAACATTTACCCCCCTTGGTATTACTGTGTGGAAAAAAAACCTGGAGAAAAATGAAAATCACAGGGACATTAGTGATCGAGCAGTGTCGAGGGTGACTAATGGCGGAATAATAGGGTGTGGAATGTTGGGAAGAAAGGTCATGAGCAGGATCCTCCGACACCCCAGCCACATGATTCGCAGAGATGGGAGGCGGCGCGCCATTCACCGGTGGCAGGATTCTCTGCTTCCGCCGCTGTCAATGGGATTTCCCATTGAAGCCACCCCACGCCGCTAGGAAACCGGCGGATGGGTGTACGCTGCCGGCAGGACCACAAGAATCCTGCCGCCAGCGAACGGTCGAAGAATTCCGCCCCATATGTTCCATTCCGCCCCATATGCCCCATTTCCGCCCTTACAATGCAGACAGTGTTGACATTCAGCACCAGTGTAATTGGAGGAAACGGAGGGGAAGGAATGTTGGCTGTGTGAGATTCTGGTTCTGCAATGGCCAGGGACATATTTCTGGGTAAGAGTTGTTTAGAGCTGCAGGACTGTTTAGCAGGGAAACAATTTTTGTAGGAAGACCGACGTGTTGGGCATTATTTAATATGTTTTTAAACAGTGACTAATGGAGTAACGGCTTAAATAGATTTAACTGTACATATGGAACATAGAACTGTACAGCACAGTACAGGCCCTTCGGCCCACGATGTTGTGCCCAACTGTCTGAAACTAAAATCAAATCAACCTATTCCCAATCATTCTAGTGCACTCCACATGCCTATTCAATAACCGCTTGAAAGATCCTAAAGTGTCTGACTCCACTACCATAACTGGGAGTGCGTTCCACGCCCCAACCACTCTCTGAGTAAAGAACCTACCTCTGACATCCCTCCTATATGTTCCACCATGAACCTTATAGTTATGCCTCCTTGTAACATCTGCATCCACCCGAGGAAAAAGTCGCTGAACGTCCACTCTATCCCTCTCATCATCTTATACACTTCAATTAAGACACCTCTCACCCTCCTTCGCTCCAATGAGAAAAGCCCCAGCTCCCTCAACCTTTCCTCAAAAGACCTACCCTCCAATCCAGGCAGCATCCTGGTAAATCTCCTTTGCACCCTTTCCTATGCTTCCACATCCTTCCTATAATGAGGTGGCCAGAACTGCAACAATACTCCAAATGTGGTCTAACCAAAGTCTTGTACAGTTGCAGCATAATCTCATGGCTCTTAAACCCAATCCCTCTGTTAATAAATGCTAACACACTATAGGCTTTCTTCACGGCTCTATCCGCTTGGGTGGCAACTTTCAGAGATCTATGGACATGAACTCCGAGATCTCTGCTCCTCCACATTCTTCAGAACCCTGCCGTTAACCCTGTAATCCGCATTCAAATTTGTCCCACCAAAATGAATCACCTCACACTTATCAGGGTTAAACTCCATCTGCCACTTTTCAGCCCAGCTCTGCATCCTATCAATGTCTCTTTGTAGCCTACAACAGCCCTCCACATTATCCACTACTCCACCAATCTTGGTGTCATGAGCAAATGTACTAACCCAACCTTCAACTCCATCATCCAAGTCATTGATAAAAATCACAAATAGCAGAGGACCCAGCACTGATCCCTGTGGTACACTGCTGGTGACTGGGCTCCAGGTGAAAATTTACCATCTACCACCACCCTCTGTCTTCTATGTGATAGCCACTTACTGATCCAATCAGCCAAATTTCCCTCTATGCCATGCCTCCTTACTTTCTGCATGAGCCGACCATGGGGGACCTTATCAAACGCCTTACTAAAATCCATTTATACAACATTAATTGCTCTACCTTCATCTCTGTACAGTACGAAGTCTTACAACACCAGGTTAAAGTCCAACAGGTTTGTTTCGATGTCACTAGCTTTCGGAGCGCTGCTCCTTCCTCAGGTGAATGAAGAGGTATGTTCCAGAAACATATATATAGACAAATTCAAAGATGCCAGACAATGCTTGGAATACGAGCATTAGCAGGTGATTAAATCTTTACAGATCCAGAGATGGGGTAACCCCAGTTTAAAGAGGTGTGAATCAAGCCAGGACAGTTGGTAGGATTTCGCAGGCCAGATGGTGGGGGATGAATGTAATGCGACATCAATCCCAGGTCCCGGTTGAGGCCGCACTCATGTGTGCGGAACTTGGCTATAAGTTTCTGCTCTCGATTCTGCGTTGTCACGCATCCTGAAGGCCGCCTTGGAGAACGCTTACCCGGAGATCAGAGGCTGAATGCCTTTGACTGCTGAAGTGTTCCCCGACTGGAAGGGAACATTCCTGCCTGGTGATTGTCGCGCGATGTCCGTTCATTCGTTGTCGCAGCGTCTGCATGGTCTCGCCAATGTACCACCATTAACCTGGTGTTGTAAGACTTCTTACTGTGCTCACCCCAGTCCAACATCGGCATCTCCACATTCATCTATGTACTTAGTTACCTCCTCAAAGAATACAATCAAACTTGTGAGGCAAGACTTACCCCTCACAAATCTGTGTTGACTATCCTGGATTAAGCTGTATCTTTCCAAATGATCATAAATCCTATCCCTCAAGACCCTTTCCAATAATTTACCCATGACCGAAGTGAGACTAACCGGCCTATAATTCCCAGGGTTATACCTATTCCCTTTCTTGAACAAGGGGACAACATTTGCCTCTCTCTAGTCTTCTGGCACTATTCCTTTAGACAGTGAGGGCATAAAGATCAAAGCCAAAGGCTCTGCAATCTCATCCCTCGCCTCCCAAAGAATCCTAATATATATCCCATCAGGCCCAGGAGACTTATCTATCCTCAGGCTTCTCAAAATTTCTAACACATCTTCCTTCCGAATATCTACTTCCTCCAGCCTACTAGCCTGCATCGCACTGTCCTCCTCAACGACATGGCCCCTCTCCTTTGTGAACACTGAAGAAAAGTATTCATTTAGGGCCTCTCCTATATCTTCAGACTCCATGCCACGTTCCCACTACTGTCCTTGGCCGGCCCTAACTTCACCTGAGTCATTCTTTTATTCCTCACATGAGTGCAAAAAGCCTTGGGGTTTTTCTTGATCCTACCAGCAAAGGACTCTCACGCCCCCTCCTACCTCTCCTAAGCTCTTTCTTGAGCTCCCTCCTAGCTATCTTGTATCCCTCAAGTGCCCTAACTAAACCTTGTTTTCTCATCCTTACATAAGTCCCCTTCTTCCTCTTGACAAGACATTCAAACTCTTTTGTAAAACATGGTTCCCTCACTCGACCATTTCCTCCCTGCCTGACAGAGACATACATATCAAGGACAGACAGTATTTGCTCCTTGAACAAGTTCCACATCTCAATTGTGCCTATCCCTGACAGTTCCTGTTTCCATCTTATGTTCCCCAATTCTTGCCTAATCGCATCGTAATTACCCTTCCCCCAGTTATAAACCTTGCCCTGCTGTATGTTCCTATCCCTCTCCATTGCTATAGTGAAAGTCACCAAATTGTGGTCGCTATCTCCAAAGTGCTCTCCCAGAACCAAATCTAACACTTGGCCCAGTTCATTACTCAGTACCAAATCCAATGTGGCCCCGCCTCTTGTCGGTCTATCCACATATTGTGTGAGGAAACCCTCCTGCATACACGGGATAAAAACAGCCCCATCCAAACTATTCAAATTATAGTGGTTCCAATCAATATTTGGAATGTTAAAGTCACCCATGGGAACTACCTTGTGACTACCGCACCTATCCAAATTCTGCATTGCAATCTCTTCCTCCACATCTCTGTTACTGTTTGGGGGCCTATAGAAAACTCCTAACAAAGTGACCGCTCCTTTCCTATTTCTAACTTCAGCCCACACTACCTCAGTAGACAGATCCTCCTCAAACTGCCTTCCTGCAGCCAATATACTATCCTTGATTAACAATGCTACTCCTCCACATCTTTTACCACCTTCCCTAATCTTACTGAAAAATATAAACCCCGGAACCTCCAACAACCATTCCTGCCCCTGTTCTATCCACATCTCCGTAATGACCACAACATCGTAGTCCCAGGTACCAATCCATGCTTCAAGCTCATCAACCTTATTCCTGATGCTCCTCGCATTGAAGTTTACACACTTCAAACCACCTTCATGCCTGCAGGTCCACTCTTGTGACCTTGGTACCTTCCTCAGTACTGCACTACCCTCAACTTCCTGAACTCCAGCAATGCTATCTCCTGGACTACAAATCAGTTTCCCATCCCCCTGCCAAATTAGTTTAACCCCCCCCCCCGAAGAGCTGCAGCTAATTTTCCTCCCAGGATATTGGTGCCCCTCTGGTTCAGGTGTAATCCATCCTGTTTGTACAGGTCCCACCTTCCCCAGAATGTGCTTACTGGAACATCTAAACCCCGGAACCTCCAACAACCATTCCTGTAGCCACATATTTAACTGCACTTTCTCCCTGTTCCTCACCTCGCTAGCATGTGGCACTGGCACCAAACCACAGATGACAACATGGTCTGTCCTGGCTCTCAGCTTCCACCCTAGCTCCCTGTATTCCTGTTTTACATCCCCGTCCCTTTTCCTACCTACGTCGTTGGTATCGATGTGTACCATGACTTGTGGCTGCGCCCCATCCCCCTTAAGGATCCTGAAAATACGATCAGAGACGTCACGGACCTTGGCACCCAGGAGGCAACACACCAAACGTGAGCCTCTATCGTTGCCAAAGAATCACCGATCTGTACCTCTAACTATAGAGTCTCCAATAACTAATGCTCTCCTGCTCTCCCCCCTTCCCTTCTGAGCCATAGGGACAGACTCAGTGCCAGAGACCTGGTCACCATGGCTTACCTCTGATAGGTCATCCAAACAGTATCCAAAACGGTATACCTGTTATTGAGGAGAACAACCGCAGGGGATCCCTGCACCAACTGCTTCTTCCCCCTCCTTTTAAACGTCACCCAGCTACCTTCATTCTTAGGAGTAACTACATCCCTGTAGCTTCTATATATAACCGACTCTGCCTCTCGAATGATCCTCAGTTCATCCAGCTCCAGCTCCAGTTCCCTAACACGGTCTTAGAGGAGCTGGAGACGGATGCACTTCCCGCAGGTGAACTCAGCAGTGCCACTGACGGTGTCCCTCACCTCAAACATCCTACAGGAGGAACATTGCACTGCCCTCTCTGCCATCCCTTCCATTTATCCACTTGACATTTACAGAGAGAAAAAAAATCTTACCTGATTTTCACACTCCCCGCAGGTTAGAGGTGGTGGAAGGATGGAGAGAGGAAAAGGAAAGAAAAGCTTACCTCACCAACTCACCACACAATCTTTTTTTTGGGTTAGAGGAGGAGGATGGGTGGGAGACACTACCAGTGTAGTGTCACGGGCACAAATAAATATGTTTTTAAATGTCATTAACTGTTGTTTAAAGCCATTTGCAGCCTCCTGGATTCTAGGCAAGAACTGTGTTCTGTTCTATTTTGAGATCTGGAAGCCAGTGGCCAACAGAAGGTAGCCTGATGGTGGTTAAGGAAGCAGGTGGTTGTCAGTGGTGGGGGAGCTGATGGTTGAAGGGAGATAATGATTGAGAGTAGAAGATTCTGGTAGGGAGCTGAGCAGGCAGATTGTGGGGATGGTGGATGATGAGCGTGGATTGTTAGGTCTGGAGGAAACACTCCTGCTCCCTTGGCCCGCATGAAGTGCTATAAAAGTATTTATCTCACAAATTCAGCCATTCTTGTCTCCTTTCAGCTATCAGGTTCCTTGAGGTCTGGGGAACCCAGCTAATAGGAGATAAGAATTGATTGACCATTGAAGTGATGGCAGGCAACGTCATTGTAATATCCAAATGAACAACTTGGTATCTGTGAATGGATTGTTTGCCCTCCACTTGTTCCCCGTTCGTTCAAACTCAAGTGGGCAGGTTTTCTCGACGGAAACTTCTAGGTCCACCAGCCGAGGCGGTCTTGGCGGGCAGGTGAAGTCCATTTAATGTGAGGCCAAAAATCAGTATCCTGACGGGAAGATGAACGTTTGAAATTGTGTTTTCGGGACTTTGAAGGAGGTTAAAGAAAGGTCGAGCACCCGATGAACAATGTCGGGAAGCTGTTTTACACTCACTGGCATTTCATGCCGGCTCGCTGGAATTAAGTTCCTCAGCAGTGAGAAATTAAAATTGTACATTTACTACAGCATTAAAATGGTGTGCACCTGGTGAAGTGGACAAGTTCCAGATTAACAGTGAGTTGTTGCTGCAGTGTCTTCTTTAGGGGGTGTCTGTAAATGCTAGCCTATTCTTGAGACTGGGTGGTGGCAGTATAGGTTGTGTGGAGGATGATCAAGGAATAGAAGAAAAGCTAATTGGAAAGGGTGGAGCAGTAGCTGAGCAAAGGTGGAGGCAATTTTATGGTAGAGATGGCTCCATCCTGCCTGCCCTGTCACAAGATGTATAAATAATGCGGTGAACAGCCGCAAGACCGCAAGTGGTCAGCCGTATCACCCCTCTCCACTCTTCCCGGCAGAAATCACTCTCATTTTCATCCTCTCGAATGAACTTAGGGTGTGATTTTTCTTCTGCCGAAGGCAACCCCTCGTGCGACGGGTTCCCCGGCAGTGGGGTGGGCGAGTCACAGGAACACTGTAGACTTCGGTGGGACTGGAAGATCCCACTGGCGGTCAATAGCCAGCTGCCTCCACTGCTGGTTAACATGCCGCGGGGAACCGGAAAATCCCACTCTCAGACACCAGAATGGAAGATTCCAGCCTCTGTTTCTGATCTTATTTATTTTAATCTCTGCCTTAATACTAAACCATCTTATCTTGGAAGAAATGATCCATCCCATTATCTCTGATAATAAAAGATAGGGCAGTGTGTAAAATATATTCAGAAGACAGTGGGGCAATGTCAGGGAAATGGCGGGTGAGCCTTGAAACAGGATTTGTGCCGGGCGCCAAACAATTTCTCTCTAGCAGCGGTCGCGAGGCACACTAGGATTGGAGAATTGAACCCTGATGTGATGGCCACGCCGGGGCCGGGGGGGGGGGGGGGGGGGCGGGGCGGGGGCTCGTAGACCATTGTAGTCCCCAGGTGGTCAGGCGTGGCAGGGCAGTGCCCTGGCATCCAGGCAGGGCCAAGTTGACACTGGCAGGCTGCAAGGGGAAGCTCCCAGGGGCCTGAAGGGAGTGGGGCCTGAGGGACGGGTCAGGAGGGGGCAGGGCATTTGGTTACCCCATGATGTGGTGTCGCTCACCTGGGGCGTCATTCTCCGACCCCCCGCCGGGTCGGAGAATGGCCGTTGGCCGCCGTGAATCCCGCCCCCCGCCCCCGCCGAAGTCTCCGCTCCCGGAGATTGGGCGGGGGCGGGAATCCAGCCGCGCCGGTTGGCGGGACCCCCCGCTGGATTCTCCGGCCCGGATGGGCCGAAGTCCCGCCCAGGAATTGCCTGTCCCGCCGACGTAAATCAAACCTGGTATTTACCGGCGGGACCAGGCGGCGTGGGCGGGCTCCGGGGTCCTGGGGGGGGGCGCGGGGCGATCTGACCCCGGGGGGTGCCCCCACGGTGGCCTGGCCCGCGATCGGGGCCCACCGATCCGCGGGCGGGCCTGTGCCGTGGGGGCACTCTTTCCCTTCCGCCTCCGCTACGGCCTCCACCATGGCGGAGGCGGAAGAGACTCTCCCCACTGCGCATGCGCGGGAAACTTTCGGCGGCCGCTGACGCTCCCGCGCATGCGCGGGGAAACTGACAGCGGCCGCTGACGCTCCCGCGCATGCGCCGCATTTCCGCGCCAGCTGGCGGGGCAACAAACGCCATTTCCGCCAGCTGGCGGGGCGGAAATCCCTCCGGCGTCGGCCTAGCCCCTCAATGTTGGGGCTAGGCCGCCAAAGATGCGGAGACTTCCGCACCTTTTTGCCGGCGCGATGCCCGTCTGATTTGCGCCGGCTTTGGCGCCAGTCGGCGGGCATCCCGCCGTTGGGGGAGAATTTCGCCCCTGGTGCGCGTGGGCACTGGGTACCAGAAATTTGGGGGGGCCTGATACCTGTGATCGGGGGGGGGGGGGTTCTGATGTTGGAAATTGTGGAGGGGGAATAGTGGGTGCACTGATGCCTGTGATTGGGGATGGCGGCCTGATGCTCGTGATTGGGGTGGGTGAGTGAACCTGATGCTCGCGATTGGGGGTTGGTGCCGGTAATTGCGGGGGCGGGGGGGGGGGGGGGGGGGGGGTGGGGACGACCTGATGTTGGCATGAAGCAGGTGGTGGGGTCTGTTGCGTTTTTCTGAGAGCAGAGCACCCTGCTGTCGTGTTTAGGCCCTGCCCCCCTCAATGCCTGTGCAAATCACACCCCTCCTCCAAAAAAATGGACAAGTGCCGGAAGACCGTGGTGGGAATCACGTTGGAACAGCCATCATGATTTCTCACCGATTTTCGAGCCCAAACTGACACTTAGTCATTATTTGGGAAAATTCCTCCCAGTGGAGTTCTGAGCTTCTGTTTGAACTGCTTGTTAATCTCTATTATTTATTTAACTAGCCTGATGTTGAAAAGTTCAGAAGCTGATGCGGGATCACGTGCGAGGCACATCAGAATGTCTGCTGCTCTATGCAGGTCTGTACATAGGCTGGAGTGGAAAGAATCACAGGAAGCCTTTGTGCTTAGCTTTGCCATTCTCCCAAAGATCAAACACTTTCTTTGCAAGTGCAGCAGGTGTGATGTTATGTGAATGTGTGTTTCTCCTCTCCTGTAGGCTCACACCCTGTCTGCTGTTTTCATGTGGTGGGTAATTCACTGCACACTCACAGCTTCTGTACACATTTAGGAGATGACCTACATAGTGCTAACATACCCGAGTGCCCAGTTGAATGAACACACAATCCACGTCTTCACTTATTTATAGTACGAAGTCTTACAACACCAGGTTAAAGTCCAACAGGTTTGTTTCGATGTCACTAGCTTTCGGAGCGCTGCTCCTTCCTCAGGTGAATGAAGAGGTCTGTTCCAGAAACACATATATAGACAAATTCAAAGATGCCAAACAATGCTTGGAATGCGAGCATTAGCAGGTGATTAAATCTTTACAGATCCAGAGATGGGGTATTTATTTAGACTGATTTACACTATTTGCAAGCTGCACGTGTTAACTGTTCGCTTTCTCCAAATAACCTCCGAGTGCGGCCTCTGCTTTGACAGTAATATCTTGCTAACACTTCCTCCTGCCTCAGTTAACAAGGTTTAACCTCAAATTATAACAGCTGTAATAGATTTGCCAGAAAAACCGGCTTAAACAGGAAACATTAAAAAATGCTAACACCTTTTAAAGAAATACAGCTTTTAGTGTTTGAGTAAAGACTATTGGCCCATGTGTTCGCCGACTGTTCTGTACAGAGCTTTCTCGTACTTATTTCCTCGAGTGTGCTGTTAACCCAGGGTGTCGAGGGTAGGCCAAAAAAATGTTTTTGCTCATGGGACGTGGACGTCGCTGGGCGGGCCAACATTTGTTGCCCATCCTAAATTGCCCTTGAACTGAATGGCTTCCTAGGCCATTTCAAGGGCAGTTAAGAGTCAACCACATTGCTGTGGATGTGGAGTCACATGTAGGCCAGACCAGGTAAAGGTGGCAGATTTCCTTCCCCGAAGGACATCGATGAACCAGGTTTTTACGACAATTCGACAATGGTTTTCATACGCATCATTGGACGTTTAACTCCAGATTTCTTTTTTTAAATGGCGATAATGTTCCTCTGAGCTGCTGAAGTATTTTCCTCTTCTGCTTGCTGAAGGTGAGGTCCAATGGCATTGGCTGCTCTCCAGTACTTTACACAATTGACTATTCTTCATTTGTAGACCTATAAACAGTGCATTGGGTCAAAAATTGGTGTGGCCTGTTTCTCTGACCGACCTAATGTCAGTCTTTTTTCACAGTTCACACATTTTGGGAATTGTTATTTTCTTAGGGACATGAGAAGAGTGGGCGCAAAGAGGAGCCGGAGAAGAGCAAAGCTTCAGCGAGGAATGTGGGAAATGAAGAATGAGACTTTAGTGTGGACATTGGGCTGTAAAGAGTGAGAGTTCAGGGAGGAGAGAGGGTTAGAAATCGAAGGGCCAAATGGCCTACCCCTGCTCCTCGTTTCTATAAAGAATTAGACTTCAGTGAGGAGAGAGGCCAATCAAGAATGAGAATTCAGCGAGGAAAGAGGGGTATAAAGAGTGAGTCTTCAGTGAGGAGAGCGGGGTTTAAACAGCAGGACTTAGCAAGACGTCGGTGATTCGGAGGGAGCGGGGAGAAGCAGTGGATCTGGGATCTACAGAGAAGGATCTTCAGCTTTCAGCATGATCTAACTTGGATTGGATTGGATTGGATTTGTTTATTGTCGCGTGTACCGAGGTACAGTGAAAAGTATTTTTCTGCGAGCAGCTCAACAGATCATTAAGTACATGAGAAGAAAAGGGAATAAAAGAAAATACATAATAGGGCAACACAAGGTATACAATGTAACTACATAAGCACTGGCATCGGATGAAGCATACAGGGTGTAGTGTTAATGAGGTCAGTCCATAAGAGGGTCATTTAGGAGTCTGGTGACAGTGGGGAAGAAGCTGTTTTTGAGTCTGTTCATGCGTGTTCTCGGACTTCTGTATCTCCTGCCCGATGGAAGAAGTTGGAAGAGCGAGTAAGCCGGGTGGGAGGGATCTTTGATTATCCTGCCCGCTTTCCCCAGGCAGCAGGAGGTGTAGATGGAGTCAATGGATGGGAGGTAGGTTCGTGTGATGGACTGGGCGGTTTTCACGACTCTCTGAAGTTTCTTGCGGTCCTGGGCCGAGCAGTTGTCATGGTATCCCCCCATATCCCCCCTCCCCCATATCCCCCCTTCCCCCATATCCCCCCTTTGATGCAGCCCGATAGGATGCTTTCTATGCTTTCTTAGAAGATAAAACAAACACAGAAAACCATCAGTTGATTGGTTGGTGGTAATTGCTCTTAGAGACTATCTGTATAGAGCTGGGATTTAGTAAAACATAAACTTTAAATAACTCTAAAATACCTACATAATGATTAATTTAGAGGCACTAGCATAAGGGAAGTAAGTAGCAGAATCGGTGCGGGTGTGGCGCCGATTCTTCCATCGGGGAACTCCACGGATCCTCCGTTGGCATCAGCACTTCGACGCAGGAATGGAGAATCCAGCCCCCTGCCGTTTCTATCTTGTGGTAGTCACCAATGATTGTATCGTAGTTGTAATCATGATTAGTAGATGTAATACGGTAAGGCTCCTGTACTAGTGGAGGGGGTAAATCCCTGCCTGCTGGCTCCGCCCAGTCGGCGGAGTATAAATGTGTGTGCACACCTAACCTGCTCCCATTCTGGTAGCAGCTGCAGGAGGCCACACATCTCTGCTTAATAAAGCCTCGATTATCCTCCTCTCTCGTCTCGTAGTAATTGATAGTGCATCATATCTATGCCCTCATAATAATATACATCTCAATCATGTCCCCCTCAGACTCCTCTGCTTCAAGAAAAACAGCCCCAGTCTATCCAATCTCTCTTCATAACTAAAACTCTCCAGCCCAGGCAACATCCTGGTAAATCTCCTCTGCACCCTTTCCAGTGCTATCACATCCCTCCTATAATGTCTTATTTAAAAGTGTAATATAGTCAGACGGAATTCAGGGTTTTGATCCGTCTTCGTGACACTTTGTTTGGACTTGTTCATAGGCTTCCAAAAAGGAGTGACAATGATATAAATCAGGAAATTAGCAGTGTGTGTAACAAGGATAATGATGCAACCTGGGTAATTATGGGGGACTTAAATCTTCATATAGACTGGGTAGACCTAATTAGCAATTTTATTTGGCCTCGGAGAAATTATCTCCGCCAAGGATTCACTTCGAGGGATTTCCTGCAGATCAGGGTGCCATTTTGTCTGGTAGCCCCGATCTCTGCTCTTTTAATTGAACCCCCCCTCACCCTCCAAACTTTGGGGAGGCCCCCGGAAACCTTCCCTCACCACCCCTCGACCTGACAAGGCCCCCCTGGGCGCTTCATTTGGCGGAGAAGTGCCAGTGTACCATCCTGACCTATCCCCAACCACCTGGGAGTCTCTCATGGCCTGGGACACCCTCCCACCATGTGCTGTTGTGACTGGTACACATTCGTGTGGACCAGTACTAAACGGCACCCTGGCGAAGCCTCCCAGACATAGCCGGTGAGTCCCGGGCACCGTGTGAGTCCGGTTATTTAAATGACCAAAGCAAGGCCCAGATCGCGCTGGGCGAAGTGAGTCTTGTGACTCACGATCAGCCTGGAACGCAACCCAATTTGGGGCTCACCCATGGTACAACCGTTGCGCGCAGATCCACGTGTAACGGTGTTATGAAACGCACGCCCTGTATCAATGGTTTGGATGAGGGGACCAAATACTTCCAGTTTGCTGATGATACACTTGGTATGGATGTAAGTTTTGAAGAGGATGCAAAGGGAGTTCAAGAGATTAAGACAGGCTACGTGAATGGGAAAGAACATGGCAGATGGAATATAACATGAATAAGTATGAAGTTATCCACTTTGGTAGGAAAAACAGAAATACAGAGGGCGGGATTCTCCCACGGGAGTCTAAGTGCTGACGCCGGAGTAAAAACCGGAGTGTTTTACTCCGGCGTCGGCGCCCGTTCCCAGACCCTATTCTGGGGCCTCCGTGGGGCTGGCAGGGGCGTGGTGCAATTTGCGAGGGTGGGGCCTTGGCACAGCGCCTTAGGTCCTGGCATGCGCAGTTGGGCAGGCGCCAACGAGCGCATGCGCAGTGGCCGTCCTCCCCCAGGCCCCCCCCCCCCGCAGGGATATAACATCGCCGGCGGAGGAAAGGAGGCCCGCCGACAGAGAGGCCGGCCCGCCGATCGCTGGGCCCCGATTGTGGGCCAGACACCATCGGAGGCCACCCCCCCCCCCCAGGTGAGGGGGCCCTCCTCCCCCACCCCCCCACAGGCTGCCCCCCGAGTGTTCCCGCCGGCAGCAACCAGGGGTGAACGGCGCCGGCGGGACTCTGTCGTGTCGGAGCGGCCACTCGTCCAATCCGGGCTGGAGAATTGGCAGCCCCGCCGATTCCAGCGGCCCGCGGCCGGGGCATGCCAAGCGCGCCGGCGCAAATGGCGCCGATTCTCCACACCTCGTATAATCGCGCGCCGGCATCAGGGCGTCGTGGTGCGGTTGCTCCGATTCTTCGGCCCGGCGCGGGGCTCGGAGAATCACCCCCAGAGTGTTTCTTAACTGGGGCGAAATTCTCCGTTATCGGCGGAAAGTCCGCAGATCGGCGCAGAAAACGGCGCAAATCCGGCTTGCGTCACGTCGGAAAAATGGGTCGAAAGTCTCCGGCCCGAAATGGGCTAGCAGCGACGTAATGGGATCCGCGCTTGCGCAGTGGTTCACGCCGTGCAGCGTCATACGCGCCGCACGGCATGACGGCTCATAAGGCCGTGCTGCTCCCCCCCCACCCGGCCGGAACACCCGACCGGAACACCCGACTGGATGGCTGGCCGCCGCTCAGCCCCGAGGTTCGAGTCACGGGATGTGGAGGCGCTCCTGGACGCGGTGGAGCAGAGGGGGGACGCCCTGTATCCTGGGCACGGCCGCAGAGTTGCCCCACGCCACAGCCGGCGTCTGTGGAGGGAAGTGGCAGAGGCCGTCACCGCTGCTGCCCTAACACCACGGACAGGCACCCAGTGCCACAAGAAGGTGAACGACCTCGTCAGAGCAGGCAGGGTGAGCCTCCCCATATCCCCCCTCCCCCATATCCCCCCTTCCCCCATATCCCCCCTCCCCCATATACCCCCTCCCCCATATCCCCCCTCCCCCATATCCCCCCTCCCCCATATCCCCCTCCCCCATATCCCCCTCCCCATATCCCCCTTCCCCCATATCCCCCCTCCCCCATATCCCCCTCCCCCATATCCCCCCTCCCCATATCCCCCCTTCCCCATATCCCCCCTCCCCCACCCTTCCCCCATATCCCCCTCCCCCATATCCCCCCTCCTCCATATCCCCTCTCCACCATATGCCCCCTTCCCCCATATCCCCCCCATATCCCCCATCCCCCATATCCCCCTCCCCATATCCCCCCTCCCCCATATCCCCCCTCCCCCATATCCCCCCTTCCCCCATATCCCCCCCATATCCCCCCTTCCCCCATATCCCCCCTCCCCCATATCCCCCCTTCCCCCATAGCCCCCCTCCCCATATCCCCCTCCCCCATATCCCCCCTCCCCCACATCCCTAAGTGAATCCAGCCCTAACCTTAACCTCTGCAATGCACGCGCAACCGATGGCGTGCATTCATATACCTGCCTAACAGTGTTGCCTTTTACCCCTGCCACCCCCCACCCCCCACAGGATAAGCACGCACACAACAATAGGGAGCATGTGAGGACTGGAGGAGGCCCCGCTGATGAGAGGCCACTGACCGAACACGAGGAAAGGGCCCTGGAACTGGCTGGCGGACCTGACGACCGGGAGGTTGCTGATGCAGAGGTCGGGGGCGTAGTAGCAATTGAGCCACCGACAGCCCGTCCCCATATCCCCCCTCCTCTATATCCCCCTCCCCCATATCACCTGATCATTGCCTGATGTCTAACCATGCATGCTTCATTGTGTATCGCAGGACCAAACGTCCAGGCACCCATCCCCGCAGATGCAGACCGCCCGCAGGATGCCCCTCGGAGGCCACGGGAGACAGAGAGACACGAATCCTCCAGCATGCGACGCCCGCAGGATGCCCTCGGAGGCCACGGGAGACGGAGAGACCCGGACCCTCCAGCATGCGACGCCCGCAGGATGCCCCTCGGAGGCCACGGGAGACGGAGAGACACGGACCCTCCAGCATGCGATGCCCGCAGGATGCCCCTCGGAGGCCACGGGAGACGGAGAGACCCGGACCCTCCAGCAGGCGACGCCCGCAGGATGCCCCTCGCACACCACGGGAGACGGAGAGACCCGCACCCTCCAGCATGCGACGCCCGCAGGATGCCCCTCGCACACCACGGGAGGCGGAGAGACAAGGACCCCCCAGCATGCGACGCCCGCAGGATGCCCCTCGGAGGCCACGGGAGACGGAGAGGCCCGGACCCTCCAGCATCCGACGCCCGCAGGATGCCCCTCGCACACCACGGGAGATGGAGAGACCTGGAGCAACAGGGAGACGACACCCCCGTCACTTGCGGGAGCGACCACCCAGCGACGAGGGCGGCAGCCACAGACACCCGTCACATGCGAGCCAGGACACCACTACCCAGGACACCACTACCCAGGACACCACTACCCAGGACACCACTACCCAGGACAGCACTACCCGGGACACCCCTACCCGGGACAGCACTACCCAGGAAGACGAAATACCGGACAGTGACTCAGAGTGGATGGGTGGAGACGAACCCCCACCCCCAAAGTGCCATGGACTCAGAGTGGGACGAAGAGCACGACACAATGCCACTGCTGTCACCAACACCCTCCACCATCGCAGAAACACTCACCTCGGTTGGGCACTTTAGTGATGAGGCGTCTGGTACACTCACTGGTGCGCACAACACAGCCGTCCCGGTACAGCAGGTGGAGGTAGGAGCAGCAGAGGGGCCAGGCGGTCGGAGGGCAGCCCAGCCCAAACGAACATCTGCCGCCCAGATGGATCCCGGGTTCCTGGAGTTACCACACCCACACATAGATCCGATGCAACCACCGACCCGGAGACGAGCGAAGAGGGTGACGGGCGGCTTGCGGCGGCTGCAGTCGCAGGTGGAGGAGTCCACCCGCATCCAGGAGCTGGGAGTGGTGCCGGTCATGCGTGCCACCCAGGCTGACACCGCATGGGTGGCGTCCACGGTGGAGGCAATGGGCGCGACGGTGTCAGACATGGGGAACAGTTTGCGAGGCCTGGGGCTTTCCGTGCAGGCAGCGTCTGTGGCCCAGGACATGGCTGCCCTCTCACAGGAGGCCATGAGCCAGTGCCAGCGCCAGATGGCAGAGGCGCTCAACGCCATAGCCCAGTCTCTGCAGGCCATGGCCCAGTCTCAGCAGGCCATGGCCCAGTCTCTGCAGGCCATCGCTGAGGGCATTGGCGCCAGTGGCCATGTGCGAGCCGGCGTCGCACTGTCACAGACAGGGTTTGCCAACCCCCTGGGCTCCATGGCTGCAAACCTGCAGACCCCTGTCGATACCAGCACGGGCCTCCAGGACTGGCAGCGCCAGATGTCGGGGGGGCGTCGGATGGCCAGTCCGTTCGCATCCCCCACCCATGTAGAGGCCTGGGGGCCATGGGGCACCCCGAGGGAGGAGGAGGTGGTGTGGTCCGTCCCGGCTCCCCCTGTAGGAGAGGTCCCGGTACACCGCGACACCTCGGACTCCCCCCCTTCCGTCCCAGGTGCATCGGGTGGGCAACGGGCAGGACAGGCTGGCAGCTCGCCATCCCAGTCGCCCGGGCCGCAGCCTGGCCCATCTAGGCCAGGACGCCCCAGGAAACGGCCGCCAAAGGGATCCAGTGTCAGAGGGCAGGAATCACAGGGGTCCACCTCCAGTTCTGCTGTACCGTCTGGGGAACCACGTAGACGTAGTCAAAGGGCCCGTAAGGCCAAACAATTAGACACTGAGTAAGTTGGCATGGGTGCAGGGCACAGATGAGTTTTAGGGGCTAGGGCACGTGCATGAACTCGTTTGGTTATTAAAGTCAATGTTACACCTACAGAAGCTGCCTTTGTGCTCTGTCCAAAGTGTGCGGGGGTGTCATGTACGTTGAGCGCAAGTGTGTGTGTGTGAGGGGTGGTCTTACCTCAGCCCCAGGTGAGTCTGCCCCCTTCCCCCTGGGCCGCCATCAACATCCCCCGGGCAGAGGACAGGACCGTGCGCTGCAGTGTCACAGCCGCGTGCAGGGATGGTCCGGGTGGATGGTGGTACTGTGGCCATGGGTCAGACATAGTCCAACGATGTAGAGCCAGGAGCTCACCGCAGGGCGGGTTGTCATCATCCTCCATGGCCTGCAATAGACACGCGTCCACCCGCAACTGTGTGAGCCCGGCCCGTTGTGCCGCAGGTGGATCGGCAATGGGGGGGGGGTGCTGCTGTGTATGCGGGTGGGGTGGGTGGGGTTGGGGAGGGGGGTGAGGGTGCTGGGTGGGTGGATGGGTGGGGGGTGTGGGTGGTCGGCTGTTGCCATGGTGTGCGGTCTGTGGCCATACTACCCGATTCCCACGCCCATCTAGTCAGTGAAGCGGGCGGCTATCAGTCTGTCCCGTGCCCGCTGGGCCAGCCGGTAACGGTGGACAGCCACCCACCTGTGTCTACCCCGTCTGCCCTGACCATTACCCCCACCCCCCTCATCTGGGGAGGACTGCGCCTCTTCCTGCTGCTCCTCCACTCCGCCCTCCTCTGCCTGCGGCACATCGCCCCTCTGCTGGGCTATGTTGTGCAGGACGCAGCACACCACAATGATGCGGCCGACCCTATCTGACCGACATTGGAGGGTGCCCCCAGAGAGGTCCAGGCACCTGAAACGCATCTTCAGCACGCCAAAGCACCTCTCTATCACTCCCCTTGTCGCTACATGGACATCATTGTAGCGGTTCTCCGCCTCATTGCGTGGCCTCCGTATAGGCGTCATCAGCCACGATCGCAATGGGTAGCCCCTGTCGCCCAGCAACCAGCCCCTCAGCCGGGGATGGCGTCCCTCGTACATGCCGGGGATGGATGACCGCGACAACACATATGAGTCGTGTACACTGCCTGGGTAACGGGCGCAGACGTGCAGGATCAACATGCGGTGGTCGCAGACCACCTGTATGTTCATCAAATAGGTCCCCTTCCTATTGGTGAACACGGCCCTGTTATCTGCAGGTGGCCGCACGGCGACGTGCCTCCCATCGATCGCGCCCTGGACCATGGGGAACCCGGCTACGGCAGAGAAGCCCACGGCCCGGGCATCTTGGCTAGCCTGGTCCACGGGGAAGCGGATGTAGCGGTGCGCCATGGCATAGAGGGCATCTGTCACTGCCCGGATGCACCGATGCACCGATGTCTGCGATATGCCGGACAGGTCCCTACTCGGTGCCTGGAATGACCCCGTTGCATAAAAGTTCAGGGCCACCGTAACCTTGACGGACACGGGGAGAGGGTGTCCCCCGCCAGTGCCATGCGGTGACAGGTGTGCCAGCAGGTGGCAGATGTGTGCCACGGTTTCCCGCCTCATCCGGAGTCTCCTCCTGCATTCCCGTTCCGTGAGGTCCTGGTATGACTGCCGGGGCCGGTACACACGGGGCGCCCTCGGGTGCCTCTGTTGCCGTGGGGCCGCGACGTCCTTCTCCCCCTCCTCGTCCTGTCGGTCAGGTGTCCCTCCAGCCTGGGCGGCTGCCGCCTGTCCCTCTGCGGCAGCCTGCGCCGCCTCTCTGGCACGCTCCTCCTCCTCCTCCTCCTCCTCATCCAGTGCAACATAGACATGAGCGGCTGCCGCCACGGCGGCCAACATCGCTGGATGGTCGGAAAACATGACGGCCTGGTGGGGGGGAGGGGAACGACGACATGTCATCATTGCCCATATCCCCTCCTCCCCCCAGCCAGGTGGCATGGACCGCATGGGTCCAACTGTTGGAGGCTGGCACCTGGCCAGGTGGACCAACTCACTTGCCCTCGCATCCCCCTCCCCGGCACGGACCCCGCCCATCCCCCTCCCCGGCACGGACCCCCCATCCCCCTCCCCGGCACGGACACCCCCCCCAAGCTGCACCCCGGCACGGACCCCCCCCCAACCTCCACCCCGGCACGGACCCCCCCAACATCCACCCCGGCACGGACCCCCCCCACTAACCTCCACCCCGGCATGGACCCCCCCCCAACCTCCACCCCGGAACGGACCCCCCCAACCTCCACCCCAGCACGTACCCCCCATCCCCCTCCCCGGCACGGACCCCCCCCAACCTCCACCCCAGCACGGACCCCCCCCATCCCCCTCCCCGGCACGGATCCCCCATCCCCCTCCCCGGCACGGACCCCCCCCAACCTCCACCCCGGCACGGAATCCCCCCCCCAACCTGCACCCCGGCACGGACCCCCCCCAATCCCCCTCCCCGGCACGGATCCCCCTCCCCGGCACGGACCCCGCCCCAACCTCCACCCCGGCACGGACCCCCCCCAACCTCCACCCCGGCACGGACCCCCCCCATCCCCCTCCCCGGCACGGACCCCCCATCCCCCTCTCTGGCACGGACCCCCCCAACCTCCACCCCGGCACGGACCCCCCATCCCCCTCCCCGGCACGGACCCCCCCATCCCCCTCCCCGGCACGGACCCCCCATCCCCCTCCCCGGCACGGACCCCCCCCCCATCCCCCTCCCCGGCACGGACTCCCTCCCGGCACTCGCCCGGAGCCCAGCCCACTCTAACCATCCCCCCCTCCCCCCGCCGCACACACACACACACAACCCGAGACACACCTCTCCTCATGCATTCAGACTGCGGCCACGCCATCGCCTGCCCAGAGCCAACCCCCCAGGCCGTCACTCCACGCTGGTCGGCGTGAACCTGGAGCACAGTGTCACGCCGATGAAAAGGAGGTTTAATTTACGTCGACGTGAACGGTCATCGCGTCGACGGGACTTCGGGCCATCCGGAAGGGAGAATATCGGCAGGCCGAAAATCGGCTGCCTTGCGCAGACCTGTGACATTCTCCGACGGCACGGCGACATTAACGCCCCGCCGACTTTTCTCCCTTCGGAGACTCCGGCAACTGGCGGGGGCGGGATTCACGGCGGCCAACGGCCATTCTCCGACCCGCTGGGGGGTCGGAGAATGACGCCCCTGGTGTGAGATTGGGAATCTTGGGGCGGGATTTTCTGTCCATCGGCACCAAAATCACGAATTGAGACCGAGGTGGAGAATCACATGTCAGCCGAAAATCAAGATCAGTGTCAGGTGCCCAAAGGAGCGGTATGCTACGGTGCCTCAATAGCGGCGTGAATGCATTCCACGCCCTGCGCTGGTATGGGTATGCAAATTGGAAACAAACGGCTGTTAGCATATCATTAACAGGCCTGATCCGGTAGTCTCCGGCCACCCACGATGATCTGCCTCTGCCAGATGCAAGAGATGTTGGTGTGGTCCACTTGTCATATTTTAAAATGGGGATCAGTGCACCATGGCTGCTGAGGCAGAGGAGGTTTGCAAAGGCGCAACAATGGCTTGCAGGTTGTGCCGCTGGCTGAGGGGGGGATCTGACAGGGCTGGAGGGGAGAGGTGGTAGTGAGGGGTGGGGCAACCAGGTGATGGGCTGTGGGCCTGGTGTTTCTCCCTTGGGACTAGAGTGTCTGGGCATGGGCTGCCATTGCCGTGGCCTGCAAGGCAGCTATCTGGCTGAGCACTGCACTCACTGCCCACCGTGGCCTGTAGCTGTGCAGAACACCACTGGTTGTATCTGTGTTCCCCTCAACCCCTCCCCTCCCAGGCCATACCCCAGGAAACTCCAGACCCCAACCGACCCATCAAGGGGACATGCACGTACCAGCGCATACAGTGGCCACCATGTGTTGACACTCCTCAGTGCACCCATCTGAGGAGTTGCAGAGGGAGCGGGGGGTTCCGGGGGGTGGGGAGCTGCAGAGCACAGCTCGAACAGCGGATGCAACACTGTGGCCCTTGACAACCTCCCTGGCACACTGCCCCCCCCCCTCTCTCCGCTCCCACCCCCGTCCCATGGCTGATGCCCCACCAGTGGCACCATCAGCCAGCCCACCCTGCAGGAACACTGGCCGGCACCAAGCCCCACCTCCCCACTGCACCCCTAATCCCACCCATCCTGACCCTGGTGAGGTAAGCACAAACCATGCGTCACACACAGGACCCATGGCACGCTACACCTATGATCCAGCATGTGCCCACACCCCTCACCCAGCCTGATCCACGGTCCCTGCCTGCACGTGTAGTATCAGACATGCTGCCAGTCGGTGGCACACGGTTCCCCCCTGAAACCAGGTGGCACCCTGTTGGCAAAGTATCATATGGCCCACCCAAGGAGGGAACCCGCTGTACACCCTAACAGGAGGGTGCAAGCAGGGAATGCAAACCGTACAGCTGGCAGGGACGGGTGGTGGGACAGGAGGTGATGCCCTGAGGAGGTCGTGCAGTTTTTTCTGGCACTGCTGCCCGGTCATTCTGATGGGGCCCATGACGTTCATGGCCTCTATCACCTGTGCCCAGGCCCAATTGACATTGGCAGGTGGCAGCTGCTTTCCCACCCCACCGGGCAGCACGGTAGCACAAGTGGATAGCACTGTGGCTTCAGAGCGCCAGTGTCCCAGGTTCGATTCCGCGCTGGGTCACTGTCTGTGCGGAGTCTGCACGTTCTCCCCGTGTCTGCGTGGGTTTCCTCCGAGTGCTCTGGTTTCCTCTCACAGTCCAAAGACGTGCAGGTTAGGTGGATTGGCCTTGATAAATTGCCCATAGTGACCAAAAAGGTTAGGAGGGGTTATTGGGTTACGGGGATAGGGTGGAAGTGAGGGCTTAAGTGGGTTGGTGCAGACACGATGGGCTGAATGGCCTCCTTCTGCACTGTATGTTCTATGTTCTATGGAACAGGGTGTCCTGCCTCTTCTCCATGGCATTCAGCAATATCTCCAGCTTTGCATTTGCAAATCCCGGGGCCGCTCTCCGGCGTGACATCTTCTTGGCTGGAATGAGAGTGTGTGGGGCGCTGCTGAGAAGCAGCTCCATCTTAACAGGTTCTCCAGACTGATCCAAGGGATGGCAGGATTGCCCTCTGGGGCAAGATTGAGGAGGCGGGGCCTGTATTCGCTGGAGTTTCGAAGAATGAGAGGTGAACTCATTGAAATGTACAAGATTCTTACAGGACTCAACAGGGTAGGTGCAGGAAGGATGCGTCCCCTGGCTGTGAGATCTAGAACCAGGGGCCCAGTCTCAGAATAAGGGGTAGGCCTTTTAGAGCTGAGACGAGGAGGAATTCCTTCACTGAGCGGGTGGTGAATCTTTGGAATTGTCTGTCCCAGAGAGCTGTGGAAGTTCAGTCATTGAACATGTTCAAAGCAGAGATTGCTAGATTTTTAAATACCAATGGCATGGAGGAATGCAGGGATAGTGTTGGAAGATGACGTCGAGATAGAAGATCAGCCATAATCAAGTTAAATGGCGAAGCAGGCTTGAGGCCCAATCGGAAAATAACAGTTCGGACCAGTATTCTTATTTCCTGGTTTTTACTGATGTTCTATTTGAAGGTATACAAGACCAGTTCCGACTATTATTCTTAAATCCCAGTTTTTACTATTTTTTTTTCCTTCTTGGGGTGGGTGGGTGAATAGCCTACTCCTGCTCCTCCACTAACAGCTGCCCCCCCCCGGCAATTCTCCGGCCCGCGATGGGCTGAGTGGCCGCCCGTTTTCGGCCAGTCTCGCTGGCGTAAATTGGAATAGGTATTTACCGGCGGGATCTGGCTGTGTGGGCGGCCTCCAGGGTCCTCGGGGGGGGGGGTATCTGGCCCCGGGAGGTGCCCCCACGGTGGCCTGGCCCACAATCGGGGCCCACCGATCTGTGGGCGGTCCTGTGCTGTGGGGGCACTCTATTCTTCTGGGTCAGCCACTGTGGCCCTCCGCCATGGCCAACACGGAGATGAACCCTCCCTGCGCATGAGCTGGAATGATGGCAGCACACGCTGGTGCTCCCGCGCATGCGCCAACTCGCGCCGGCCAGCGGAGGCCCTTCTGCGCCGGTTGGCGTGGCGCCAAGCCCCTTCACCGCCGGTGCGGCGCAAACCACACCGACGTCGGCCTAGCCTCTAAAGGTGCTGAGGATTCCCCAACTTTGGGGCTGCCGACGCCGGAGTGGTTCACGTCACTCCTCGGTGCCAGAGTTGACCACCCCGCCGATTCATGCCCAAGAGCAGGACTAGGCTATTCAGTACCTCACCTCTGTTCTATCCCAATTCAGAAAGATTGAGGCTGATCTCCCACATCAACTCCCAACCACCATATCCCATTAATTCCCATCAATACAACACAGTACAGTACAGTGCCCAATAATCTATTGATTTCATTCTTAGATATTTTTATCCAAACATCCACCATTCTCTGGGGTAGAGAATTCTTACACTGGTGCGTTTATTTTCGGTGCCCTGCATTTAAGTGCTGCAAGCTTTATTTCTTCTCCGCTGTGTTCTTCACATCTTGTGGAGTCAGATATTCAACGCACTGTTACAGTACCGAAGGAAGCGATTCTGCCCCGTCATTTCCCTACCAACTCTTCGCATGAGCGATTCAGCTAATCCCATTCACTTGTCCTCTCGCCTTACATGACAATTTCTTTCTCTTCAGGAGGTTATCCAGTTTCCTGTCGAAAGCCGTGATTGAATCTGCCTTCACCACACTCTTTGGCAGTGCAATCCAGGTCCTAACTGTCATAATATACACCAGTATATCATGGTGCAGACACACACTGATGGACACACAGTGGGACCAATCAACATACACAACACCACAGCCAATCACCAGTGAGAGCACATGCACTATAAAGACAGGGGGCATCAGACTTCCCGCTCATTTGAGTAGCAGCTAGCTAGGAGCACAGAGCTCACAGCCTGCAACACAGACATTCACCATGTGCTGAGTGCATCAACTGCTTAGGACAAGGCAAAGGTCTTTAGTTAAAGCTGGTATTGTATTTACCCACAGTTCAAGTATGTTTAAATAGTTAACCGTTTAATAAAATAGTGTTGCACTACTTCAAGTGTTGGTGACCTGTATGTGATCCAGAACACCCAACACATCATGATACCAGGAGTGGTTGCATACTAGCACTTCTTAGGCGTACCTGCAAGTGATCTGCCTTCCACCTGCATTCCGTCATTCTGCAACATGGACAACGTCAGCCCGCCGCCGCCGCTCCGCATCGCCGGCAACCTCGGGGCCAACTGGAAGATTTTCAAACAACGCTTTCAGCTCTACCTCGAAGCCACGGACAGGGAAGGCGCCTCGGACATCAGAAAGATTGTTCTTCTCCTCTCCCGGCCGGGGACCATGCCATCCATATTTTCAACTCTCTCACCTTTGCAGATGACGAAGACAAGACGAAGTTCAAGACGGTTCTCCTCAAATTTGACACTCACTGCAGCGTAGAGATGAATGAAAGTTTTGAACGCTACGTGTTCAAGCAGCGTTTGCAGGGTAAGGACGACCCTTTCCAATCCTTTTTAATACACCTCAGCATCCTTGCGCAATCTTGCAGCTACGGGCCCACCTCCGACTCCATGATATGCGACCAGATCATTTTTGGCGTTCAGTCGGACCCCCTACGTCAGCAGCTCCTCAAAGTAAAGCAGCTCACCCTAGCGACCGCCATCGAGACCTGTGTGCTACATGTGGCCATTCAGCCTCTTGTGTCTGCTCCATCATTCAATGAGATCAAGGCCAATTGGATTGTGGCCTTTTATCCACGTTCCTGCTGGCCCCCAAAACCCTTGCCCCCCCCCCCCTCTGTCCAACTCAACCTCGAATATATTCAATGTCTCGGAGTCTCCACTGCTCTCCGGGTAGAGAAGATCCCAGGAATGGTAGGCCTAACATACGATGAACGTCTGAGGATTCTGGGATTATATTCATTGGAGTTTAGGAGGTTGAGGGGAGATCTAATAGAAACTTACAAGATAATGAATAGCTAAGATAGGGTGGATGTAGGGAAGTTGTTTCCATTAGCAGGGGAGACTAGGACCCGGGGGCACAGCCTTCGACTAAAAGGGAGTCACTTTAGAACAGAGATGAGGAGACATTTCTTCAGCCAGAGAGTGGTGGGTATGTGGAATTCATTGCCACAGAGGGCGGTGGAGGCCGGGACGTTGAGTGTCTTTAAGACAGAAGTTGATAAATTCTTGATTTCTCGAGGAATTAAGGGCTATGGAGAGAGAGCGGGTAAATGGAGTTGAAATCAGCCGTGATTGAATGGTGGAGTGGACTCGATGGGCCGAATGGCCTTACTTCCACTCCTATGTCTTATGGTCTTATGGTCTTATGAAAATGCCACCAGTCGGTACTCCCATAAAGAAGCAGCTGAAATGGCGCGGCAAGGTCCCCACAAGGCGGAACGGGTCCAAGTGAGTGAACACCTCCAGGGCCTCAGCCTGGATGAGGGCGGCCATTTTGCGCGCTTTTCGCGGACTCCCGCGCTTGTACGCACCAAACGAGGGGACGACGACATGGAGGAACATAATGCGCAGGCGTGCACCACACAGGGCTGCACCACGCATGCGCGGTGGCACAGTGAACGTGCTGACGTCACGGCGTGCGGCAACTGTGGCTCCGTCCATTTAAAGCGGCAATGCCCCGCAAAATCTCGACAATGCCTACGATGCAGAAGATTTGGCCACTAAGCTGCCTGCTGTCGATCACTTCAGCCTTCCAATTCATATCGCTTCAGCCAGCCTCGCAGGAATGTTCGGGCAATTCAACCCACGGTCACCAAGTCCGGTTCCGACCTCCCACACAGCAGTGACACTGAGGACCCGAAGGCGCCATTTCGAGTCGGTGTCGTAACGAAAAACAGGCTGTTCCCGAAGCAAAGACACCAGCCGCTGTCGGTATACAGCATCGATCCAGACGATGAGTGGTGTGCCACCCTGACGGTCAACCAGAATTCGTCGCCCACCTCAGAGACTTGATTTGTGAACTTTGCACTAATGGACTCTCTGGTCAGTTCTGTTCTTCCGTTTAATCGTTCAAGTGGTTTGTATATAGTGTTCATCTCGTTATTTGTGTGACACACTGTTTTCTTTCTGCACCAGGCACCTTCCCATGTAAATAGCTTAGTTTTATGTACATAGTCCTGTAAATATTTCACACACACGTAGTCAGGAGCATTCACCACACACTATTCATTGTCACGCAGGCACATTTTTTTATATAAAAGGAGGATGTCATAATATACACCAGTATATCATGGTGCAGGCACACACTGATGGACACACAGTGGGACCAATCAACATACACAACACCGCAGCCAATCACCAGTGAGAGCACACGCACTATAAAAACAGGGGGCATCAGAGTTCCCGCACATTTGAGTAGCAGCTAGCTAGGAGCACAGAGCTCACAGCCTGCAACACAAACATTCACCATGTGCTGAGTGCATCTCTGGTGAGGACTGGGCAAAGGTCTTTAGTTAAAGCTAGTATCGTATTTACCCACAGTTCAAGTATGTTTAAATAGTTAACCTTTTAATAAAATAGTGTTGCACTACTTCATAGAATTTACAGTGCAGAAGGAGGCCATTCGGCCCATCGAGTCTGCACCGGCTCTTGGAAAGAGCACCCTACCCAGGTTCAACACCTCCATTCTATCCCCATAACCCAGTAACCTCACCCAACACTAAGGGCAATTTTGGACACTGTGGGCAATTTGTCATGGTCAATCCACCTAACCTGCACATCTTTGGACTGTGGGAGGAAACTGGAGCACCCGGAGGAAACCCACGCACACACGGGGAGGATGTGCAGACTCCAGACAGACAGTGACCCAAGCAGGAATCGAACCTGGGACCCTGGTGCTGTGAAGCAATTGTGCTATCCACAATGCTACCGTGCTGCCCATCTTCAAGTGTTGGTGACTTGTATGTGATCCAGAACACCCAACACATCACTAACCACTCGCTTTGTATAAAGAAGTATTTCCTCTAGTCATTGTTGGTTCTTTGGCATATCACCTTAAATCAGTGTCTGGTGGTTCCCGTTGCTAACAGTTTCTCCGTATCGACACTATCCAGACCCCTCAACTGTAATAGCTTATATAACGCCTTCAACATACTGAAACGTCTCAACACATTTGACAAGGGAAAGTACAACTGAGGACAGAGCTGTGCTCCGAAAGCTAGTGATTCGAAACAAACCTGTTGGGCTTTAACCTGGTGTTGTAAGACATCTTACAAGGAAAAGCTCTGACGCCGGCTACCGTATTTTCTGGCGCGAGTTTCAGGTGAGGATCGCGCCACACCGGTCGGGAGCCGTTGGCAGCGGACCCCCCAGCAATTCTCCGGGCCCCGATGGGCCGAGCAGCCGTCGGTTTCTGGCCAGTCCCGCTGGCGTGAAATGGACATGGTCTCACACGGCGGGACCTGGTTGGTAGGCTGGCTGGTGCGGTCCTCGGGGGGGGCGGTTGGGGTGCGGGGGATCCGGCCGCAGGGGACCCACTGATCTGCGGGCGGGCCTGTGCCGTGGGGGCACTCCTTCCTTCCATGCCGGCCTCTGTAGGGCTTTGCCATGGCCGGCGCGGAGAAGATACCCCCTGTGCTTGGGCAAGAATACGCCGGCCAGTCTGCACATGAGCGGAACCACGCCGGCGGTTCTGCGCATACACTAACTCGCGCTGGCCCTTTGCCGCCAGTTGGCGTGGCGCCAACCCCTCCGGCACCGTCCTAGCCCCTGGAAGTGCGGAGGATTCCACAACTTTCGGTTGGCCCGACGCCGGAGTGGTTCGCACCATTTTTTTACGCAGGCGTCGGGCCATTGAGGGATTCGGGAGAATCCCGCCCGTGAGTCAAATGATCAAAATGCTTGCTCAAAGAGGTAGATTTTAAGGAGTGTCTTTGAGGAAGACAGTGAGGTAGAGAGACAAAGAGGAAGGAGGGATTTTTAAAATAAGTGCCTTTGAGGAGGTTTGTGTCGTAGAGAGACAGAGAAAAGGAGGAAATTCCAAAGCTTGAGCTGAGGCAACTGAAGACATCAACACCAATGGTGGAGCATTAAAAATGGGGGTCATGCAACAGGCCAGCATTAAAGCACAGATATCTCTGAGGGTTGTGGTGGGGAAGAGGCCTTCGAAGGATTTGAAAACAAGGAAGGGAATTTTAAAATAAACATGCTATTGATTGGGCGAGTATAATAATAATAATGATCTATATTGTCACAGGTATTCTTATATTAACACTGCAATAAAGTTACTGTGAAAAGTCCCTAGTTGCTAAATTCCGGCACCTGTTCGGCTACACAGAGGGAGAATTCAGAATGTCCAATTCACCTAACACCACGTCTTTAGGGGCTCGTGGGAGGAAACTCGATGGGCCGAATGGCCTCCTTCTGCACTGTAAATTCTATGAAACCGGAGGAAACCCACACAGATATGTGGAGAAAGTGCAGACTCCGCACAGAGAGTGATCCAAGCCGGGAATTGAACCTGGGACCCCGCGCTGTGATGCAACAGTGCTAACCACTGTGCTACCGTGCCGCCCACAGTACAGGGGTAAAAGAGGAATTAGGCATGCTACGAACATTAGATCGGAAGCTCATCCTGGGGTTGAATGTGTCGACAAGGCTGCAAACAGACTGTTTTAATCTCAGACTGTTGTCCAAGAGAGGGATGGAGTTGGTTGCTAGGGAATAGAGTTTGGCGGGGAGAGAAAGACAGCCTTCATGCAAGATCAAGTCCACTTGGTACCTCTAAAAGCACTTTCCTCATTTGATCCAGGGTCCAGTTGATCAGTTCCACTTTTTGCTTCCACATAGTTAATAACAATACCTTGACAAGAGAGGAGTCCTCAGCCACACCCCACTTACAATCACCCCCCACATGATACCTATCTGTCATCATTCAGTTCACTTCAGGGGACCCTCGCTCAGAGGGGTACTTTCCCCACACTAACACTGATATGTTTTTGTGGCAGAATTTTAAGGACTTGCACATTCGCCTTTAAATACAGTCTGCTGATCATATTTGAGACAGCCAGTCAGCACTTTGTCAATTTGTCTCACTGCGTATATATTTCAGGAAGTCTCGGAAAAAGAGTGATTCTGCTTCATGACACAAAATGAGCCACAGCCCGTTGAACTATGTGAAGCTGCTAATTCTTAAATATCGTAAAATTATAATCAGGATTTAAATATTGACTATGATATCTGGACTGAAAAAGACAAAGAAAGAGTTTCATTTATATAACACTTTACAACCAGTACATACTTTTGAAGGATATTAATGGTTGTAATGTAGAAAAGACAGTCACCAATATGTGGCTACAGTAGGATAGTAGCTATGTTAATTGTTTCATTTCAGAGAACTAAAACAGAAGGAATAGGAGCAGGTGTGGCCATTCAGCCTCTTGTGTCTGCTCCATCATTCAATGAGATCAAGGCCAATTGGATTGTGGCCTTTTATCCACGTTCCTGCTGGCCCCCAAAACCCTTGCCCCCCCCCCTCTGTCCAACTCAACCTCGAATATATTCAATGTCTCGGAGTCTCCACTGCTCTCCGGGTAGAGAATTCCAAACATCAACAACCCTCTGAGAGAAGAGGCCTGGATTAATTACCTGGAAACATGAGTACAAATCACACCAAGGTAATGGGGGAATTCAATCAAGCAAATAAACCTTAAAGCAAACAGCATGAACGATTGGTATCAGAAATGGTGGCAGTAAACCTTTTTTTAAAATTAAAACATTTTTAAAATATAAATTTGGAGTACCCAATTATTTTTTCCAGTTGAGGGGCAATTTAGCGTGGCCAATCCACCTACCCTGCACATCTTTGGGTTGTGGGGGGTGGAACCCAAGCAAACGCGGGGAGAATGTGCAAACTCCACACGGACAGTGACCCAGAGCCGGAATCTGGAACCTCAGTGGTGTGGCAGCAGTGCTAACCACTGTGTCACCTTGCCGCCCGGTTACCATAAAACTAAAGGATTATTATTTTTAAAATACCACCTGATTCACTAATTGTCCTTAGGGAAGTAAATATGCCCTTCTGACCCAGTCTGGCTGACGTGTGAGTGTGAGTGACCCATAGTGTAAGGGTCCTTCCTGTTTACTCCCTGTTTATTCCCTTATTTCCTCTTTCTTTTACTTTTGCCATTACATTTCTGATCCATGGATGATTATTGGACATGGGGTGGCACGGTGGCACAATGTTTAGCACTGTTGCCTCAGCGCCAGGGACCCAGGTTCGATTCCAACCTCGAATATCTGTCTGTGTGAGATTTTCACTTTCTCCCCGTGTGTGCGTGGGTTTCCTCTGGTCTCCTCCCACAATCCAAAGATGTGCAGGTAAGGTGGATTGGCGATAATAAATGTGCCCCTGAGAGTGGGATTGCAGGAATAGGGCAGGGGATTGGGCCTTGCGATTGGTGGTCTTTCCAAGGGTTGGTGCCAATGCGATGGGCTGAATGGCTTCCTCTGCATTGTAAAGACTCTATGTCTTTTTAAGGGAAGAGGCCTGTATCTTTAATTCAAGCAGGAAGAATCTGGAAGGCTCTGCTGGTTTAAACAAAAGCTGCAGACTGGCTAGCATCAGTGATAAAGAGATGGGTTGGGACTTGGTTTGATTGGTTGGCTGGTGGTCAATGGATTAGCCCACAAGGCTGTTCTCTGCCCGGTAACAGGTGGTGATTGGATCCTATTCCACTGGGATGCTTCCTCGGAGTTCCAAGGTTTGAGTTTGTGTCAGTTTTGGTTCTGGCAGCACAGTGAAGGGATCCAGTGAACTCTCTCCAGAAACATCCAACCAGCTCTCTCCAAAAGGCTGCTTTGAGGCCTGACTTTTTCTCCAGAAAGCCTGTGGGTGCTGAATTCCTGAAACTACAAAGGCCTGAAGACAACCCACAAACTGAAAGCACAGTTTGATGAGAAAAAAGGTGCCTCTTCAGGAAAAGTTGTCAGTATTGCATTCTAAACCATAGAGTGTCTGAGTGAATGAACCTACAAAGAAGATCATTACAGGCTGTAAACCAAATGCTTTAATCTGCAAGCTTGCTGTGATAAAACGTGCGCTGAAATATCATCTGGAACAAAGGCCCTTTCTTCCTCCCCCCCACGTATGATTTTCACCCTTTTCCACCCCTCTGTATTTGTCTGTCTTGTGTGTGTGTGTAGAGGGTGGGGGGAAGGGAAATTAATTAGCTATTAAGTATTATCTTGTCATTAACCAGTTGCATTTACTGCATATTTAATGATAGTTCTTTTTATAAATATACAGTAACCGTGTTTACATTTACAAACTAAGTGACTGAAATTATTGGGCAGCCAAGGTTCAAAGGACTTGGGTGTTTTTATAAGAATGATTGGTCAATCCACTTGTGCTGTGACCCTGGGGCATGTGGGGCTGGAATTGACCGCACATTAGCCCAGGGTTTCATAACAACAACAATGCGGTTGACTCTGAATTTCCCTCTGAAGTGGCCTCAGTTGCATTTAAGAAGGCGACAATTAGTGGTGGGCAATAAATATTGGTCTTCCCAAAGATTTTCTAATCTCACTAAGGAGTAGCAAAGAAAAACTCCCATTTTCTTTTACAAGTAGTTGCGGGATATTATACATGTATTTGAGAGGACTTTGGTTGAACATTATGTCCAAATACTAGCAGCTCCAATGGTGCAGCACACCCCAGCACAATTTTAGATGGCGCATCCTGGATCCTAACTACTCGCTGTGAACAAAACGACTTTTTCTCCAGTCACTGTTGGTTTTGTTGTCTAATCACCTTAAATCAGTGTGCAGTGGTTCTCGATGGTAACAGCTTCCCCATACTGACACTGTCCAGATTATTCATCAAGATCTATTTATACAACGCGTTTAACAGACTGAAATGCCCCAACACACTATCCAGGCACATTGCAAAATAAATTATGACAGTAAGCCACATAAGAGGATTTAAGTCAAATGGTCAATTAGATGGAGAGCTTAAGGATTGTCTTTGAGGAGGGAACTGGGGTAGAAAGACAGAGAGATGGAGGGAGAGAATTCTAGAGATAATAATAACAATAATCTTTATTATTGACACAAGCAGGCTTACATTAACACTGCAATGAAGTTACTATGAAAAGCCCCGATTCGCCACACTCCGCTGCCTGTTCGGTTATACTGAGGGAGCATTCAGAATGTCCAATTCACCTAAAAGCACGTCTTTCGGGACTTGTGGGAGGAAAACGGAGCAGCCGGACGAAACCTGCGCAGACACTGGGAAAAAGTACAGACTCCACACAGACAGTGACCAAATCCAGGAATCGAACCTTGGATCCTGGCGCTGTGAAGCAACAGTGCTAACCATTGTTGCTCTGTTTACTTGCTTTAAGTATGGCAGTTAATAAGGTCACCTTTCTTAATCCTCATTATGAGTATGCTTTCAGAGTCGCCAGGTATCTCTCGATACCGCCACAAGGTTCAATCCGAATACCAATCAAAGAGCCAATACACCAGTTAGTTAGTTCAAAGTCAATGGTATTTATTTACACACAGTATGATTTACTCATGCACAATAACACTACAGGCTAAACTATATCTATCACTAACACTTATACTTAACGTCGGATGCCCACTTAGGTCAGAGGAACAATGGCCGTTGTTCGGATCTGAGGCTGTTGGGTTCGAAGAGGTAACAGAACGACAGTTAAGGTCGTCCGTCTGGTAGTGAGCGTTGAACTTGAAAATACTTGCTTCTGTTGGTCCTTGTGGAAGAGTCTCTCCGCTTGAGAGCCAAATCCAAGAGGCTGAACCTTTTCCAGGGGTTCCTTCTTATACTTGGAGGGGCTTTGTGCGCTTTTAGGCGGGCCTTTAACTTGGTCCCAATTAATTGGGCAGCTCCTTATCATTGTCATCGACCTAAACCAATAAAGGGGTGGGTGCCTTGATGGCTGGGTGTGTCCTAGGTGGCTGTTCGCCTTGCTTTGTTTGTGTCTTTTGGTTGGGATAGTAGCGCCGGAATGTCTGAGACAGTATCGGCTATCTGAGTATTAGTCTTTTGTTCCTCGGAGATGGGCCATCAATATGTAAATCGACCCAGAGTTTCGATTCCATCTGCAAACTGCCTTCCAAAAATACATTCAGGCTCTGTGCCTGCTTGTTGCTTTGTATTGTCCATTTTTTCCTATAGGCTCTGCGAGTGTCCATTTTATATACTGAAAGTGGCCATCCCAGATGGCTACACTCGCTCCTTGTGATCCTCAACGCGAAGCGTGAAGGATCACATTACTGAATCTTCTTTGTTCTCTGCCTAAGTCGAGCACCCGCAATCAAGGACAGGTTCTATTCTACTCTGTCCTATGGATTGGAACCTTTACCTCAATTGCTTTATGTACATCACATTATTATAAAATCCGAAGGGGCGCTATGACATTCAAGCATGCATTACATTTATTTTTCATTTAAAACACGGGAACCTCTAACTATCCTTCTCTAAAATATCCTTAGTCAATCAAAAGAATTTACAACAGTATAAACTATATAATAGCAGCATTACATTTCTCTGTATCTTGGCAGTCAAGTACAGAATCTCACATCTTTCTTTTATTTGAACAAACAAAAAAAATTAGTCGATGCGCTTTATTTACTTAGAGGAAGTGGGGGGTTTGCTTAAGTCCAAAAATAGAGGGTCTGAGTGTATATACTGGGGTGCGGGAGACTTTCCTTCGCCATTTCCGAAGTCTCAGTGTCTGGATGACACTGCAGAGTATTGCTATGACTAGCAGCGCTTCTCCGATGTATGACAGGGAATATCATTTGATAAAGTTGTCACACCAGGTTGGTGTATCAGTGGCTGTCTCTGGGTGTGGTGTATGGCAGGGATGGGAAACATTCACGGCCTGTGGGGTAGGGGTCAGGGGGGTCGCGTCCGCGCTCAACTGTAGTGATCCCACGAAGATCCAAATATAGACCATGATGTCTGTCTTCATGTTCTCTTTTCCCTTCTTGCTTGCCACCCAGGTTGAGAGGGTTCTTAAGAAGGCATACGGTGTGTTAGCTTTTATTGGTAGAGGGATTGAGTTTCGGAGCCATGAGGTCATGTTGCAGCTGTACAAAACTCTGGTGCGGCTGCATTTGGAGTATTGCATGCAATTCTGGTCGCCGCGTTATAGGAAGGATGTGGAAGCATTGGAAAGGGTGCAGAGGAGATTTACCAGAATGTTTTCTGGTATAGAGGGAAGATCTTATGAGGAAAGGCTAAGGGACTTGAGGCTGTTTTCGTCAGAGAGAATAAGGTTAAGAGGTGACTTAATTGAGGCATACAAAATGATCAGAAGATTGGATAGGGTGGACAGTGAGAGCCTTTTTCCTCGGATGGTGATGTCTAGCACGAGGGGACATAGCTTTAAATTGAGGGGAGATAGATATAGGACAGATGTCAGAGGTAGGTTCTTTACTCAGAGAGTAGTAAGGGCGTGGAATGCCCTGCCTGCAACAGTAGTGGACTCGCCAACACTAAGGGCATTCAAATGGTCATTGGATAGACATATGGACGATAAGGGAATAGTGTAGATGGGCTTTAAAGTGGTTTCACAGGCCGCCGCAACATCGAGGGCCGAAGGGCCTGTACTGCCCTGCAATGTTCTATGTTCTATGGTCTTCCTTTGTCTTGTTTAAGATCTTGTATGTCTGTCTATCTGTCCTTTTATTATCAATTGCCAATTAGAATTGTCACCATATGTGACTCCCTCATTTTTTTTAAACCAAATATTGTGGGGACAAGACGTGCAAAAAGAAAGTGCTGTCACAGCACAAGCAGTCTCGCAGCCTGTGTGATCGATGTGGTGAGTGGGCGGACAATCTCTCCATCCAGCAGTAAAGTGTTCCATCCAAGAGTTTGAGGATGTAAATAGCATATGGGAGAGCGACCTAAGTGTCGCCGGAAAACAAACAAAACTTGTGGCAAAGAACATTCTTTAAACCACAGACTAAAAGAACAGCAAAGGAGTTTCGAACCAAAAGTTCCGAATGGGGTGTGTATGGGCCGTGGTGAGGCAAGAATGGGTGGAGTCCCCGGGTAGGATGGTGACCAGTGCCGTAAGTGCACTACCCGAGCATAGTTGACCAGATGAGGGTCCTCAGGCATGGCGGGGATCAGTGCCGTTACTCCACTGCCTGGGTGACCGGATAAGAACGAAAATAATTTGTGTTCATCGTGGATACTGCCTCTTATGATTACCTTTGAATCCGAAGAGTAGCTATGAATGGGTGTCTGTCAACAAAGTTGTTCCTTCAACTGCCATTTGGCATTAAAAGAGTAGTTGTGACTGCATCAAAATGTGGTGTGGGGCCATGAATAAACTTTATCTAAGGGTCGTACACAAACAAACATTCAACATTTAAAATTAACGAACTAAAATAACAAAATCGGGCAGGCTCCATCAGAAAAAAGGACACCGTAAATCTCCATCGGTTCCTTTCTACCATCACCTGGACACCTCATTGCTCTATAGCGAAAAGAGTCGCAAAGGGGCTCGTCTGGTTGGAGTCAGACTCTGAGTCATCATCTTCTCCCGGTTGCCACACTCGTGATTGGAGTAGCTGAGCCAAGGCTGCTTGGGGCGAAGTGGGGTCCATCTCATCATTACAGATGAGTCTGTAGAAATTGTCACGGTGCCAATGTTTGGTGTCGAAGTTGGAGATGGGAGGGGGCAATCCATCATCATCGGGCGGTGGGTCCGGTTCATAGCTTTTATATAAGTGGTCTCAAAGGGGTTGAACAAATCCTGTTCAGAGTCACTGGGAGTAGGGCCTGGTGCAGAATTGAAATCGTGTGGCGGGTCCATGGGGTCTGGTGTGCCAGTGCTGTCGCTGTCGCTGTCGGTGCAGGTCGAATTAAGGGAGAGGCGGAGTCGAGCCTTTGGGGGTGGACTCGAAGTGGTGTCCGAGGATGGGCTGGATTGGTTGGGGGAGGGTAGGAATAGGTCGCCCATGGGCGGTGCGTGTCTGTCTGCTGCTGCAAGTGAGATGTGGTATGAGTGGTTGCTCTGTGTGCCATAAGCCTTAAGCTGGTTTATGTGAAACCATCCTGACTTGCCATTGGGATAAGTGATCTTATACACGGAGGGGCTGACTTTATCTGAAATGGAGTAGGGTCCTGCGAATTTGGGGGAAAGAAATGAACTGGGGTTGTATAGGGAGAGCATGACCTGCTGTCCTACTGCAAATTCTGTGGCGCGTACTGTTTTGTCAAAACATACGTTAATTTGCTTCTTTCGTGTACCAAGCCTAACAGCTGGGCTGCTTTAACATTATTGAGAATCTGCTGAACTGCTTTCTCATGGGTGAGGGCGGTTACTGTGGGGCTGGCCAAATCAAGTCCTAACAAGTATTCTGTTCCCTTCATGAATCGTCCGGTCATGAAGGTGTGGGGGGGTGTATCCTGTCGAAGTGGATACCGTGTTCCTTATGAACATTAGTGCAAAGGGGAGAATTGTATCCCATGTGGTATTGTGCTGTTGCACCATTTTCCTGAGGGTTGACTTGAGGGTTCTATTAATTCGCTCTACGATTCCTCTTGATTGGGGGTGATAGACAATGTGAAATTTTTGTCTGATGCCGAAAATTGTGAGGACATTTTTCATGACGCAACCTGTGAAATGGGAGCCTTGGTCTGACTCTATACTACGGAGAAGTCCCCATCTTGTAAAGATGTGCTGTGTTAGAATCTTGGCTGTCGTTTTAGTCGTGTTAGTTCTAGATGGAAAACCTTCCACCCATTTCGTGAAGGTGTTGATTACTACCAACACATACATAAAACCATTCCTGCAGGGGGGTAGGGGACCTACGTAATCAATCTGCAAATTCATCCAGGGGCCATTAACAGGTTGGGTGTGACTGAGCTGACCTTTCCTCGCATACCTGTCTGGATTGTTCTTGGCGCAAATTAAACAGTTTTCAATGTAATGCGTTACATTGGATTTCAAATTGGGCCACCAGCAGAGGGGTCTGAGGTGGGCAAGCATTGCATCTATCCCTTGGTGTCCATGGTTGTCATGGAATTGGCAAACAATTTGGTTTCTATCCTGGGTGGGGACCACATAAATACCATCTTTTAAAATTATGCCGTTGTGTGTTGTTAAAGTGTTTCTGTACTTATCGTAGGGGGTTGGGAAGTTACCTTTTAAAACTTCGCTGAGTTTTTCGTCTTCCTTTTGGGCTTGAGCTAACTCTTGCATATTGGTCTGTGAGACCTGGACCGTGTGTACTGGGGCACTCTCGGGGGGATTCCAAAAGTGACCGTGTCTGGAATCTGCCTTTGCTAGGGCGACTGCCTTAACGCTACCAGGGGGGGAAGAACGATGGTGGCTGCAAACTTTAATGATACCATTTTTACGATCTTTTGCTGTCCTGAGAATATGCTGGAGTAATGGGGCTGAGGGTAGGGGTTTTCCATCCGCGGAAACAAAACCTCTAGATTCCCACAGGGGTAGGAATTCCGTTAAACTATTGCAAACATATAGGCTGTTGGAATATATGTCGGCTGGGGTTGGAAATGAGTCGGGGTGTTCTACAATATATGCTATGGCTGCTAATTCTGCTGCCTGCGAACCTAGAATTCCAGGCAATTTCAATGATATCTCCTCTAATGTGCGCCCCTGCGCGTCCTCTACATAAATGCCACAACCAGTATTTTGTTTGCCGTTCAAAACTGTGGAGGAGCCATCCACATAAATCTTAAGGGGTGCATCTGTGTCTGTGGGCTGGGGTCTCTGGGGTGTAGTGCCTGGTTTTGGGGGAGCTGATTTGGGTACAAAGGGTCCTATATTGTGCCTGGTGGTGATGATTTCACACTCATGTGGGGTGCCTGCGTAATGTAAATTATCTGCGCGAAATGTGTGTGTTTTAGTCCTTTTAACTGTGATGTCCTGCCCTTGTAAGAGTAGGGTACATCGTGCGGCGCAAATTTGGCTGACTGTGCCGTCCTTCAGTCTACCGTCTAGTAGAAGTTGCGCGGGTGTGCTTTGTTAAAATGGTTACGGGGCTGAGTCCTGTTATGTAGGCGAAACACTGAACAGCCCAAAAAAGTGCTAGCAGGTGCTTTTCGCAGGCAGAAAATCCTTGCGCAACTGGATCGAGAACTCGTGAGGCGTATGCTACGGGGCCTAAACGATCGTGTCTTTCTTGGAGGAAGCCGGCCGAAAGGGTTTGGTCGGTGGTCGCAACCTCAATTGCATATGGGGAGAGTGGGTCTGGGACCTGTAATGCGGGAGCTGTTCTGAGGGCTCATTTTAATGCACCTGTGTGCTGTGGAAGCCATTCCCATGGGGCTTGCTTTTTTAGGAGTTCGGAAAGAGGGGCTGCTTTTGTGGCAAAACCGTCTATGTGGTTTCTGCAGTAGCCAACCATATCTTGAAATGACCGGAGGGCTGTGACATTATGGGGCAAGGGTAGTTTGACAATGGAGTCAATGCGTTTCTGCTCGATCTCGCGTTTGCCATGGGTGGTCACTGTGCCTAAATAAATTACTTTTTCTTGAAGAATCTGGGCCTTTTTGGGGTTTACTTTACATCCGATTTCGTGAAGGAGCTGTCGGTGGAAAATGGAGAGGGAGTTGTCGAAGCCTTGTGGTAGGCACGTCCACGTGTATTGCTGTCCCTGGAAGGTGAAAGCAAATTTATATTGGCACGCTTTATCCAATAGAATGGACCAAATGCCGTTGCTGATGTCCAAACCCGGAAAAAATATTGACGGGAGTCCCTGATTTAACATGGTCTCGGGACTCGTGGCTACGGTGGGTTACTTTGTTTAGTTCCCTATAATCGATGGTCAGTCACCATGAGCCATCGGGTTTCCTGACGGCCCAAATTGGGGCATTGTTCGTTGAGGCTACTGAACGAAGTACGCCTTGGTCAAACAAACTCTGGATAACCTTTGCGTTTTCTCCCTCTGCTTGTTGGGGAAAACCGTCCTGTTTGGGGGTTTGGGGTCGGTTCCTGTGATGTTTACTAAACCCACTATCTTGCCGCAGTCGTGCTTGTGCTGGGCAAAAGAAGCTTTGTGTCGCTGTAAAACGTCTCTAACGTCTTTGTCCTGACTAATGGCTCGTGGATCGAACCAGAACTGTGCTAATCCTGTGTGCGTAGTCTCCAACTGTGAGCATGGCAGGGGCTCCTGCTGTCTTTGCCATTCTTCATACACATTTGTTTACGGGGTCGAACGAAAGATTGTGGGAGCTCACAAAGTCTATCCCCAAAATGTGTTCGGCTATCTGGGGTAGATCTACGAGAACAGTGGGGTGTTTGGTTTTAATGTTTCCTATCTGAATCGCTACAGGGGCTGTGATGTGTCCCTGCTGCAAGTGTCCTGTGAAACCGCTGAGGGTAATGGTGTCTGTGGTGGGCCATGTGTCCCGTTGGAACATTGTGGAGGAATTTAGCGTGGTACGGGACCCTCCTGTGTCCCAAAGAAATTCTACAGGGTGTCCCTGGACTGTGCCTGCCACTACTGGTCTTCCGGACTTGTCCCAAAGTGTGTCGCAGACCTAAGTTGGGGAGTCCGAACATCGTCAATCGGTGCCGTTCATGTCTGCGTTCTCGGAACGGGCGCTAACACTATGAATTGGCTTGGCTCTATTCTTATTCAGGGTATTTGCCTGCTGGTTTCGTTGCTGTTTCTGGGGGGCATTGTACTCTCATGCATAATGTCCTAATTGTCCGCAATTGTAGCATTCGTGGAGTTTAGGCTGCTGTGGCTATTTCTTCCCTCGTTTACCCATGCGGGGTTCTGATGCGTCCTGACTTGATGCATGTTAGCATCTGCCTGCTCTTCCTCTACTTTGCCGTAATCTGAATTTCCCTGAATGGACTGTTCCCAAGCTCGGGATAATCACTTTAGTACCCATTTCTCATTGTGGGCCTCGTCTGAGGGGGTCATAGTTGGCGCAAACTCTCTGTCCTGCTTCGGTCACGTGAGAGACCATTTAGCCATATTGTCTGGTGTCAAATGGGCGCGAATATTGCTGTGAAATGAATCCAAAAGGCATCCAGCAAACGCTGTTGGGTGCTCGGTCTTTTTCTGCCTACATTTATTGAGGCCTTTTACGGGGGTCTCCCTTATTGTAGCCGATCGCATCTAGGATCGCTGCATGCATTTTTTGGAGGGTGCCTCCTCCTACATTTTGTGGGTCGGGAAGGACTGCCACGACTGAGGGGTCGAGGCTCAAAACTGTGAGCTTCACTTGCTCTTTTTCATCCAGGCCGTACGTGGTCACCTGTTGTTTGACCCTTGCAAAATAATGGTGTGGGTCCGATGTGGGTTGGAACAGTGTTATCTTACCACACGCGTCCCTTAATTGAGTGACAGTTAATGGGATGGTGTACAGAAAATCGGGGTCTCCGTCTGTTGTGACCCTGCGTTGTGTGGTGACAGGGTGCATGGGACTGTGCTCTACCTGTGCAGTCGGGGGTGGGGGTACTTTTCTTTTCTGAGTTTTATCCTGAGTACATGTTCCATGTACATAGCGATGGGCAGTTTCATTTAACACCTGCCAATCGGGGCCACTTTCCTGATCTAACTGGGGTCCAAATGTAAACCATTTTGTACAGAAAGCAGGGATTGCAGGTCTGCAATTTGCTTTCGGCATTTGCCGTGGTCTAACAAACTCTGCCTTTGTTCCGTTGTGGAACTGTGGAGTGCTCGTAGGGCTGCTTTTAAATTGTTGCATTGCTTCTTTAATTGCTCGACTTGGTGTTCTGTCTCTTCTCGTACCAACACCGTGCGTTGCGTGTCTTGGTAGGCCTTATCGTATTGTGACTGAAAGCTGCTTAGGTGAGCGAGACGAGATTGGTGTGCCTGTTTGACATCAACCATCTCCTTGTCCTTCACCGCTAACTGCTCTCTCAGTTGCCTGTTAACTTTTTCGTACTCACTAACGTCTCCCTCAGTATTCTTCTCTCTGTCTTCAATCTCTCTGCGGAGCATCCTCACAACTTCCTCTGTGCCTTGCAATTGTACCAAGCAGGACACAATTGCCATTGGCTTACGAGCTTTCCCGAAGCTTTTCTTATGAATCTCGGTCAGGTTCTCCCACCAAGTATGCCCTATACTTTCGGGACCTGTTTCATTGTTTGCACAAAATTCGCTCCAAAGGGGCCATCCTTTCCCTTTTAGATATTTCCAAATTTCCTCTTCCCATATGGGACACTGCCCTGCTCTATTGGTCGCTGTGACCTCAAATTTCTGGGGGTTCATAAGGCGTTCTATTGCCTTCATTGCCATTTCTATCGCTATCTCTGGGTTTCTACCTAATTTGGAACAGGGGGGAATAAAGTGGTGATGTAAACACGGGTACGGCATACGCTATTTTCCGGTCTACAAAACTCCCGACAGTTTTACGCAACAAAATCTATCAAGTTTACCTTATATCCCTTGTTAGTACGCAGGCAAATAACACACTTCCGAATCGATATTGGTCATGCGCTTGTGGTTTTTACTTTTTCCAATTGGGTTTCTAATTCAAATTTTGGGTTCTCTCGGAGTGACAAAGCCACTCCTAGGTCGAGTCCCGTCAGATGTCACCAGTAATGTTGCTCTGTTTACTTGCTATAAATATGGCAGTTAATAAGGTCGCCTTTCTTAATCCTAATTATGAATATGCTTTCAGAGTCGCCAGGTATCTCTCGATACCGCCACAAGATTCAACCCAAATACCGATCAAAGAGCCAATACACTAGTTAGTTAGTTCAAAGTCAATGGTATTTTTTACACACAGTATGATTTACTCATGCACAATAACACTACAGGCTAAACTATATCTATCACTAACACCTATACTTAATTTCGGGTGCCCACTTAGGTCAGAGGAACAATGGCCGTTGTTCGGATCTGGGCCTGTTGGGTTCGAAGAGGTAACAGGAGTACAGCTAAGGTCGTCCGTCGGTAGCGAGCGTTGAACTTGAACTTATTTGCTTCTGGTGGTGCTGGTGGAAGGGTCTCTCCACTTGAGAGCCAAATCCAAGAGGCTGAACCTTTCGCGGGGGTTCCTTCTTATACTTGGAGGGGCTACGTGCACTTTTAGGCGGGCCTTTAACTTGGTCCCAATTAATTGGGCAGCTCCTTGATCATTGTCATCGACCTAAACCAATAAAGGGGTGGGTGCCCTGATGGCTGGGCATGTCCTAGGTGGCCGTTGGCCTTGCTTTGTTTGTGTCTTTTGGTTGGGGTAGTGGCGCTGCAATGTCTGAGACAGTATCGGCTACCTGAGTATTAATCCTTTGTTCCTCGGACATGGGCCATCAATATGTAAGTCGACCCAGAGTTTCGATTCCGTCTGCTGACTGCCTTCCAAATATACATTCAGGCTCTGTGCCTGCTTGTTGCTTTGTATTGTCCATTTTTCCCTATAGACTCTGCGAGTGTCCATTTTATATACTGAAAGTGGCCATCCCAGGTGGCTGCACCATTGATTGGGGCCGAGGAAGCAGAAGTTATAGACACCAATGGTGGAGCAGTAAAAATGGGGGGACTTGCACTGGCCAGAATTAGAGGAGCAAAGGTATCTTTGAAGGCTGTGGATCTGGAGGAAGGATAAGGAATGGTGAGGCCTTAGAGTGATTTGAAAGCAAGGATGGGAATTTAAAAATCAGAATGTTACTTGATCAGGAGCCAGTGTATGTCAGTGAGTAAAGGGGTGACAGAGGAATTAGACATGCTGCAAATTAAAACACAGGTAACAGAGTTTTGGGTGAACTCGCATTCATGATGGGCAATATATTGGAGGCCAGCGCGGAGTGCACTGGAATAGTCAGATCGGGAGGTATGAAAGCATGAATGAGGACTTCAGGTGAGCCGTGGCAGGGTGGAATTGAGCGATGTTATGATGTGGAAATGGATGGACTTAATGATGGCACGAACATTAGGATTAGGATTAAATGTGGGTTAAATGTGTCACCAAGGCTGTGAACAGATTGGTTTAATCTCAAACTGTTGTCAGGGAGAGGGAGTGAGTTGGTTCCTAGGGAATGGTGTTTGGCAGGGAGAGAAAGGCAGCCTTTATGCAAAGTCAAATTGACTTAACTTGGTCTTTTGAAAGCACTTTCCTCATTTGTCCCAGGGTCCAGTTGATCAGTTCCAGTTTTTGCTTCCACATCGTTAATAACAATACCGCACAGCACCTGGGACCCAGGTTCATTTCCTGTTTTGGGTGATGGTCTGTGTAGAGTTTGCACTTTCTCCCCGTGCCTGCATGGGTTTCCTCCGGGTGCTCCGGTATCCTCCCACAATCCAAAGTTTTCAGGTTAAGTGGATTGGCCATGCTAAATTGCCCCTTGATGTCCAAAAGGTTAGATGGGGTTACTGGGCCATAGGGATAGGGTGGGGTCCTGATCCTTTGAGGGTTGTTGTTTCAGAGGGTCGTTGCAGATCTGATAGACTAAATGGCATCCTTCTTCACTGTGGGCATTCTATGACTAGAGACCAGTCCTCACCCACACCCGACTCACAATTCCCCCTCCCCGCTTCCCCGCATTCCCATGATACCCATCTGTCATGATTGAGTTTACCTCAGGGGACCCTCGCTCAAAGGGGTACTTTCCCCATACTGACACTTTTCGACCATGACTAAACAATTGAAATTAAGTTTTTGAGGCAGAACTTAAAGGACCAACACATTTGCCTTTAAATGCAGTTGGCTGCCCAAGTTTGAGACAGTCAGTCAGCACTTTGTCAATTTGTCTCACTGCGTTTGTATTTCAGGAAGCCTCGGAAAAAGAACGATTCTGCCTCAGGATTAGCCACAGCCCGTTGAAATATGAAAAACTGCTCATTCTTCAATATTGCAAAATGACAATCAGGCTTTAAATAGTGACTATGATACCTGTACTAAAAATCCAAAGAAAGAAAAAGTTTCATATGTATAACACCTAACAGCCACTGCACACTTTTGGAGCTTATTTATCGTCACAATTTAGGAAAGACAGTCGCCAATATGTGGCTACGGTAACATAGTAGTTATGTTAATTGTCTGAAATTTCAGGGCAATATAACTTAAGAAATAGGAGCAGCTGTAGGCCATTCAGCCCCTCGAGCCTGTTCAATCATTTAATAAGATCATGGCTGATTGGATTGTGGCCTTAAATCCACTTTCCTGAGGGTCCCCATAACCCTTGACCCCCCCTTGTTGATCAAGAATCTTTCCAACTCAGCCTTGAATATAATCAATGTCTCGGAGTCTCCACTGCTCTCTGGGTAGTAAATTCCAAACATTAACAACCCTCTGAGAGACGAGGTCTGGAGTAATTATCTAGAAACATTTTGTTTCCAACCAAGGGGCAATTTAGTGTGGCCAATCCATCTTTGGGTTGTGGGGGTGAGACCCACGCAGACACGGGGAGAATGTACAAACTCCACATGGACAGTGACCCGGGGCCGGGATCAGCGCCGTGAGACAGCAGTGCTAAACATTATGCCACCGTGCCACCTTATTATCTGGAAACATGAGTAGAAATCCTGCCAAAACAACTGGGGAATTTAAATTCAGTTAATTTAATAAATCTTAAAGCTAGCTCTGTCAATGATTGGTATCAGTAATCGTGACCATAAAACTGAAGGATTATTATTTTAAAAGTCCCATCTGATTCACTAATGTCCTTTCGGAAAATAAATCTGACATCCTGATCCAGTCTGCCTACATGTGACTCCAGACCCACATGAATGACTCAGTTATATTTTAGAAGATGGTTCATTACCACCGTCACATGGGTGTTTAGGGATAGGCAATAAATGTGCCCCTGCCAATGAGTTACTCATCCCATGAATTAATTTTAAAAAATAACCCTCCTTCTCTTCTTCAAATAGTGCAGTGGGATCTTTTACATGTATTTGAGAGGGCTTGGTTTAACATTCTATCTAAATGCTAGCACCTCTGACAGTGCAGCACTTCCTCAGTACAGCACTGAAGTGTTAGCCTGAAATATGAGCTGAATTGTCTGGAGTAGGATTTGATTCCATTGACTTCTGATGCAAGAGTGCCACTGACGGGGCCACAGCTTGGGGTATTCACTGAACAGGAAAGCCCAAAGGTCTTGTGCTCTTATGGCAGTACATGTACCATCCTAGAATTTTTCTGCCAGTGTGACAGAGACCTGACACACCTCCTCTCAATGGCTCTGCCTGGAAAGAGATTCCGCAATCACCGACTGTTCTGAGTTTGAAGAATTCACTCACCAGTCCCTTCAGATTAATCCATAAATTAAATTCCAGATTGGGAAACTCAGCCCAGACAAACAGACTGGAGATTGAAAGTGATCTTTCATTTTGGGTGGAGTCCAGGAATGTTTGAAGTAATTTGTGGTTAGTCTGAAATTAGGAAGAAGGCAATATACATTGCTCGTCATTGACAATGTACGTTCAGCTGAAGCATTCTGATCCCAATGAGCTTTTATACTGATGGGCAAAATGCCCAGGATAAAGAATTTCATAACTTCGCTTGTTCAATGTAAACGGCAATTACTTCTGTTAAAGACTGGCACAACTTCCCAGTTAATCACAGGATTCATCCCCGTCTATAAGTGTCCAGGAAAGATTGACTGAAGTGCAGTGGATTGAATTACTGCTGTGTGACTGGAAATCTATAGACCGGCACCACCAGGATCTGCATTGGCAATGTTGGCTAAAGAGTGATAGCAGGATTTACATAAGAGAATTTTTTATACACAGCACATAACAATTTCTTCAGAATGACAAATTCATTAAGAGGACTTTATTGGTATTAAGAGTTTTAAAAGGCAATGGCAATATTGTAAGTCCTTTCAAGCAGGTTGATAACATTTATTGGGAGATACATCAATGGGTAAGCTGTAGCTGTAGCCTGCCCCTGGGCACTATAAGTGTTGTTGAGATTTTCAGAGAGATCATCAGGAGGGCTTCACTGAGCAGCTTAGCAACAGCAACAACTTGCACATTTAGCACCTTTAATGTTTTGAAATATCCCACAGTGCTTCACAAGGGAGGAATCAGACGACAGGTATCAGTTAGTAGTATTTGTATCTCTGAATCAAAAGGTTCTGGGGATTCACAGGAAGGGAGTCCACACTGAGTTGTAGAAAGAAATAATGGGCGTGAACAAATGGCCAGGCTGCCCCAGAAAAGCAACTCGCCGCGGTGCAGTGTGGGAGATGAAAGCTGGGAGACCCCGCTCCTGGGATCTACCCGGCTCGCCACGCCTCTTGAGATCCAACGGATCTAGCGAGACGTTGCGATGTAAATCCCACCCACAATGGGTAGGATCACGCTTTGATAAATCTGCATATTAGAGCGAGGTAGTAAGCTCAATCTACCGTGCGGATTTCCGAGGCACCTGAGGCTTTGGGATTCGTCACTTTCGCCTCAGAGATCTTGGGCGAGCACCGTTCAATGCTGATTCCCCACAAATGGGGACCAGATGGAATGGCATCTGTGGGGGTCTCCCAAGGGATCAGAGGCCCTCAGCTGCATTTCCTTTCGGAAGATTGGTGTGCTGGCACTGCTGGTGCCATGTGGGCACCCAGGCAGTGCCAGCCTGACACCTTGGCAGTGCCAGCCTGACACCTTGGCACTGCCAGCCAGGCACCTTGGCTGTACAATCTGGGTGCTAGTTTGGCACTGCCAAGATGCCAAGTTGGCATTTTTGCATGAGCAATCGGGCCGGGGTTGCCTGGCATGGGTGTTGGGGGTACAGGGGTGGGGCAGGCTGAGGGGGAGGTCAGGGATAATTCCGGGGGCCTTGGAAATCTCTCGCTACATTGGGGAGTTCCGGCGAGTGGAGTTCCCCGTTTTACAAACCAGGTCTATGTGTGGCCTCGGCCGCGCGTTCCCTGTTCAGGCCCCTGATACAATGTGGGCTGCGTTGAATAGCCATGTGTTTCTCAACATGGGTGGCACAGGCGGCACAATAGCACAGTGGTTAGCACTGCTGCATCACAGTTCCAGGGCCTCACAATTCCGGCCTCAGTTGACTGTCTGTGTGGTGTTTGCGATTTCTCCCGTGTTTGCGTGGGTTTCCTCCGGGTACTCCGGTTTCCTCCAAAGATGTTCAAGTTAGGTGGATTGGCCATGCTAAATTGTCCTTAGTGTCCAAAAGGCTAGGTCGGGTTACGGGATAGGTTGGGCTTAGGTCGGATGCTCTTTCCTAGGGGCAGTGCACTCTCGAATGGCCTCCTTCTGCACTGTAAGTTCTATGATTCTGTGACACTGCAAGTGGCGGAAAACATGCGGCTAAACGCGCTCGCAAGGGAACTTTGTTCCCTTTTCAGAGAATCGCGCAAAGTTTTAATTACAATAACTATAATTTACACTGTACGAAAGATCCCAGCCGAGTCTCTCTTCTATGTTGGCACCCAAACTGGCCGACTTCATGCCAAAGTTTAGCTATACATAGTTTAGGGTACCCTCCCTTTAACGGGGGAGCTCGTATTCAGTGAGGCTCATGAGGAGTTTGATCATTGCCATTTTGGAAGTCCCCTGTGGGTTATGATCACGCTTACTCACTGAAAACCATTGAGACCGTTAAAAACCTACCTGAATACAGCAGCTAGCAGCTTACAAAGAGGCATGTTGTCTGCACTGCTCTTTGTCTGTCTTCTGCACTATTCCTCGTTCCGGCTTTCAGTGTCAGTGGTTGGCCTGATCCAAAGCTACAGAAAATGTTCGGAGTGTAGCGATCTTTGCAGCCAACAGAGATGCACGAGGCTGACCAGAAGACCAGGCTCTAGATTTCTGAGCTTTGCCTGTCAGCATGGTACATTGGAAAATGGTCTGCAGCCTATGCTTTTTATCCCAGTGTCCAAAAAAAAAGGTTATGTGGGGTTACTGGGTTACGGGGATAGGGTGGAGGCATGGGCTTAAGTAGGCTGCTCTTTCAAAGGGCCAGTGTAGACTCGATTGGCTGAATGGCCTCCTTCTGCACTGTAAATTCTATGAGTCTATGATTCTATAAATGGCACTTGAGAGCATGAGAGAAATTACACCAGCAATGCCTCCGGCGCATCCTCTGGAGTCTATGTGAGGACTGAACCAATTCTAGTGTCCTTCGTCAAATCAGGTCTACAAGCATTCAGGAAAAGCCCCTGTAAAATGCAATTCCATGGGTTGGTCACTGTGTCTACAGGTTTGAAAATCATCTGCCCTGAAAATTCGGTTTTCTCAACTCTCAACATTCCAGGAGAGGATGAAGAAAAGCTTCAAGGCTCTCTGAAGTTCCCCTTTCTCCCTGGCGGCTTCGATCTCAATAACTGGGAGGAGCTTGTAACCGGTCCTTTGGAATGGTTACCACACCAAGCTACCTCACGCTTTGAGACCGAACTCCCTAATTATGAGCAGCAGGAAATGAGAAAACAAAAAGGAAGCAAATCCTGCACTCTGGATCTGATTATTTCACGGGACATCCTGCCCCATGCGGACCCAAGGATCCGAAGGTCAAATATTGGCCTGTTCAGTCACATGAAGGCACATGCCAGAAACTCATTGACATGAATAGACATCCCTCCATTGAGGACCAGCCAATAGTGATGATCCACTCTGGGTGATTGGCCTCGTTGGCCTCTCCTGGAATGGTGACCATTTGAGAGTTGAGATAACGGCCAGGATGCTCCATTGCGAGTCCGCCCCCCACTGCTGCTCGCAAGGGTGGCAAATGTGGCATGCCATTCGCTGGCGATGGTATTCTCTGTTACACCACTAGTCAATGGGATTTCCCATTGTAGCTGCCCCATGCAGCCACCCCAACACCATGGGCTCTTAAATTTATAAGTAGCCTTTGGTGCGGTACCTATTCGAATGCTTTTTGGAAGTCATCCTGAGGTGATCTAATATGATGGTTCAGAGCTCCAGAAATTTGCTCTGGGACCTCACTCATGAATAAACACATCAGACTGTGAGAGCACCTCAGTGTAATTGGGCAGCACGGTAGCACAGTGGTCAGCACTATTGCTTCACAATGCCAGGGACCTGGGTTCGATTCCCAGCTTGGATTACTGTCTGTGCGGAGTGGCTCCGGTTTCCTCCCATAAGTCCTGAAAGATGTGCTTGTTAGGTGAATTGGACATTCTGACTTCTTCCTCAGTGTGCTTGAACAGGCGCTGGAGTGTGGCGACTTGGGGATTTTCACAGTAACCTCATTGCAGTAGTAATATAATGCAGTGGTCAATTCCAATGAGAAGCAGTGCCAGATTTGTCGGGTTCAGGATTGACACTCAGGAGGCTGACAAGCTGCAGCTGCATATACACACTTCACTCCCCACACACTCTCATCCCAGCCAACAAGAATGGGTCGCCTAGGGTCTGTTATATTACTTTACGTAATATATATACTCTTTGAACCAGCCGAGTTAATAAAATAAACAGTGGTCTTCTTTTAAAGATGAATTAATTTAATGAGTAATATAAATAATATTCTGTGAGTCCTTTGTACATAATACTCAGCTAGTAAAAGAAATAAAATACAATAAAGATAACCAACTAACTATACAATGTAATAAGGAAATAACTTATAACTTCTCTCTCTCTAGCTAATGGTCTTGTCTGCTCATTCTCCTGAAGCACACTCTCTCAGAAAGAGCGGGAAAATGCTTCTTATACCATCTGATAGTGAGACATCGAGTGTTGAAATGACTGTACTACATTTACATACATTGATCATATATATTCATATACCTAGATCACTACAGGGCCAGAGGGTATGGGGGGGGGGGGGGGGGGGGGCTGGCCTGGGGGGTCAACCATACGACCTATGGCACTAAATTCATAATGGGCATTCAGCGGTGCACGCAGCCTCATGGCTGTCTTGCAGGCTGCAACAATGGTATTCCTTGCCCGTCCACCCCAACCCCACAGCCCACCTCCTGGCGACCCCCCACTACTCCCACTGGCCCTGGCAGAAACTCCCGGCTTGCTGCACAACTGTCAGCAAACTATGGCGATGTTGGACACTTTCCGTACACCTCTCTCCCTCAGCAGCCATGGCGCCTGTTTCATGATTTCTGAAAGCACAAGTGTACGTCGCTATTGGGAATTTCCCCCGGTGGAGGTGGAGAGTCCCGGAGGCCCCGGAGCATACAAGGTCGGGCCTGCTAATGATATGCAAATAACGTTTACTATACATGCGGAGTAGGACTCATTGTGCCACTGTCGAGGCACCGGAGAATTGCGATTTGGCTTGAACCCGGCGCTCGCCACGATTTTGGCATTAAACTTGATTCTCTGTCCAATTGTATTTCGTAATTCTGGTTGGCCGATGGAGAATCCCCTCCATGATTTCTCTCTCCCCTTCCTGGGGTGAAATTCTCCCCAAATGGCGCGATGTCCGCCGACTGGCGCCCAAAACGGCACCAATCAGACGGGCATCGCGCCGCCCCAAAGGTGCGGAATGCTCTGAATCTTTGGGGGCCGAGCCCCAACATTGAGGGGCTAGGCCGGCGCCGGAGGGATTTCCGCCCCGCCAGCTGGCGGAAACGGCCTTTGTTGCTCCGCCAACCGGCGCGGCCCGATTCCCGCCCCGCCCAATCACCGGTACCGGAGGCTTCGGCAACCGGCGGGGACGGGATTCACGGCGGCCAACGGCCATTCTCCGACCCGCTGGGGGGTCGGAGAATGACGCCCCTGGTGTCTGAAACATTTTCTGATGTTCTGATGGGATGGAAGCTGGTAGCATTTCCCTTTTTGTTTTTATAACTGAGCCTGAGAGACTTAGCTGATTCCACGTAGACCATTGCACATTCAGCAATGGATCAAAGTCCTTTCCTGTAAAAGGGAAATGTTTTGTTTGAAAAGGGAAGCAGGTCACACATTTGTTATTGCTCTGATGGTTTCTTGCTGAGAATTTGGAAGCTTTTCTGCTGAATCATTTACTAACTGGGTCCCGAAATCGATGGGAATCTCCCCTTTGGAGCTGAAATCATCTCACTTCCGAGATGCGACAGCCGAACTAACTGAAGACCCAACTGAGGTCAGGTCCAAGTGACTACGCAGCCTGTCATATATCACAGCACCTTACAGCAAGCACTCACCCAACCCATAGCCTCCAGTCTGGCTTATATTCATTGAGATTTAGAAGAGCGAGAGGCGACGTCAAAGAAACTTATAGAATTCTAACAGGATTAGAAAGGGTAGATTCAGAAAGAATGTTCCTGATGGTGGGGGAGTCCAGAACTAGGGGTCATAGTTTCAGGATAAGGGGTAAACCTTTTAGGACTGAGGTGAGGAGACATTTCTTCACCCAGAGAGTGGTGAATCTGTGCAATTCGCTATCACAGAAAGTAGTCGTGGCTAAAACGTTGTGTAATTTCAAGAAGTAATTAGATAAAGCTCTTTGGGTAAAGGGATCAATGGATAACGGGAAGGGGTGGGATCAGGATATTGAGCTTGATGATCAGCCATGATCATAATGAATGGCGGAGCAGGTTTGAAGGGCCGAATGGCCTCCTCCTGCTCCTATTTTCTATATATGTTATATATTTTCTATATATGTTTCTGTATGTATGTCTGTTCCAGTAAGCAGAGAGGTAGTTAGATAGCTGGGCGAGGAGTCCACCTGGTGAATTGTTTTTATTCATTCATGGATGTGGGCATCACTGGCAGGGCCAGTAATTATAAGGACATAAGAACATAAGAACATAAGAACTAGAAGCAGGAGTAGGCCATCTGGCCCCTCGAGCCTGCTCCACCATTCAATGAGATCATGGCTGATCTTTTGTGGACTCAGCTCCATTTTCCGGCCCGAACACCATAACCCTTAATCCCTTTATTCTTCAAAAAACTATCTATCTTTATCTTAAAAACATTTAATGAAGGAGCCTCTACTGCTTCACTGGGCAAGGAATTCCATAGATGCACAACCCTTTGGGTGAAGAAGTTCCTCCTAAACTCAGTCCTAAATCTACTTCCCCTTATTTTGAGACTATGCCCCCTAGTTCTGCTTTCACCCGCCAGTGGAAACAACCTGCCCGCATCTATGCTATCGATTCCCTTCATAATATTATATGTTTCTATAAGATCCCCCCTCATCCTTCCAAATTCCAATGAGTACAGTCCCAGTCTACTCAACCTCTCCTCGTGATCCAACCCCTTCAGCTCTGGGATTAACTTAGTGAATCTCCTCTGCACACCCTCCAGTGCCAGTACGTCCTTTCTCAAGTAAGGAGACCAAAACTGGACACAATACTCCAGGTGTGGCCTCACTAACACCTTATACAATTGCAGCATAACCTCCCTAGTCTTAAACTCCATCCCTCTAGCAATGAAGGACAAAATTCCATTTGCCTTCATAATCACCTGTTGCACCTGTAAACCAGCTTTTTGCGACTCATGCACTAGCACACCCATGTCTCTCTGCACAGCAGCATGTTTTAATATTTTATCATTTAAATAATAATCCCTTTTGCTGTTATTCCTACCAAAATGAATAACCTCACATTTGTCAACATTGTATTCCATCTGCCAAACCCTAGCCCATTCACTTAGCCTATCCAAATCCCTCTGCAGACTTCCAGTATCCTCTGCACTTTTTGCTTTACCACTCAACTTAGTGTCGTCTGCATACTTGGACACATTGCCCTTGGTCCCCAACTCCAAATCATCTATGCAAATTGTGAACAATTGTGGGCCCAACACTGATCCCTGAGGGACACCACTAGCTATTGATTGCCAACCAGAGAAACACCCATTAATCCCCACTCTTTGCTTTCTATTAATTAACCAATCCTCTATCTATGCTACTACTTTCCCCTTAATGCCATGCATCTTTATCTTATGCAGCAACCTTTTGTGTGGCACCTTGTCAAAGGCTTTCTGGAAGTCAAGATATACCACATCCATTGGCTCCTCGTTATCTACTGCACTGGTAATGTCCTCAAAAAATTCCACTAAATTAGTTAGGCACGACCTGCCCTTTATGAACCCATGCTGCGTCTGCCCAATGGGACAATTTCCATCCAGATGCCTCGCTATTTCTTCCTTGATGATAGATTCCAGCATCTTCCCTACTACCGAAGTTAAGCTCACTGGCCTATAATCACCCGCTTTCTGCCTACCTCCTTTTTTAAACAGTGGTGTCACAATTGCTAATTTCCAATCCGCCGGGACCACCCCAGAGTCTAGTGAATTTTGGTAAATTATAACTAGTGCATTTGCAATTTCCCTCGTCATCTCTTGTAGCATTCTGGGATGCATTCCATCAGGGCCAGGAGACTTGTCTACCTTTAGCCCCATTAGCTCGCCCATCACTACCTCCTTAGTGATAACAATCCTCTCAAGGTCCTCACCTGTCATAGCCTCATTTCCATCAGTCACCGGCATGTTATTTGTGTCTTCCACTGTGAAGACCGATCCAAAAAACCTGTTCAGTTCCTCGGCCATTTCCTCATCTCCCATTATTAAATCTCCCTTCTCATCCTCTAAAGGACCAATATTTACCTTAGCCACTCTTTTTTGTTTTATATATTTGTAGAAACTTTTACTATTTGTTTTGATATTCTGAGCAAGTTTACTCTCATAATCTATCTTACTCTTCTTTATAGCTTTTTTAGTAGCTTTCTGTTGCCCCTAAAGATTTCCCAGTCCTCTAGTCTCCCACTAATCTTTGCCACTTTGTATGCTTTTTCCTTCAATTTGATACTCTCCCTTATTCCCTTAGATATCCACGGTCGATTTTCCCTCTTTCTACCGTCCTTCCTTTTTGTTGGTATAAACCTTTGCTGAGCATTGTGAAAAATCGCTTGGAAGGTTCTCCACTGTTCCTCAACTGTTTCACCATAAAATCTTTGCTCCCAGTCTACCTTAGCTAGTTCTTCTCTCATCCTATTGTAATCGCCTTTGTTTAAGCACAAAACACTGGTGTTTGATTTTACCTTCTCACCCTTCATCTGTATTTTAAATTCCTCCATATTGTGATCGCTCCTTCCGAGAGGATCCCTAACTATGAGATCCTGAATCAATCCTGTCTCATTACACAGGACCAGATCTAGGACCACTTGTTCCCTCGTAGGTTCCATTACATACTGTTCCAGGAAACTGTCGCGGATACATTCTATAAACTCCTCCTCAAGGCTGCCTTGACCAACCTGGTTAAACCAATCGACATGTAGATTAAAATCCCCCATGATAACTGCTGTACCATTTCTACATGCATCCGTTATTTCTTTGTTTATTGCCTGCCCCACCATAATGTTACTATTTGGTGGCCTATGGACTACTCCTATCAGTGACTGTTTCGCCTAACTATTCCTGATTTCCACCCAAATGGATTCAACCTTATCCTCCATAGCACCAATGTCATCCCTTACTATTGCCCAAGGATGTCATCCTTAAATAACAGAGCTACACCACCTCCTTTACCATCCACTCTATCCTTCCGAATAGTTTGATACCCTCGGATATTTAACTCCCAGTCGTGACCATCCTTTAACCGTGTTTCAGTAATGGCCCCTAAATCATAGTCGTTCACGATGATTTGTGCCATCAACTCATTTACCTTATTCCGAATACTACGAGCATTTAGGTAAAGTACGCATATGTTCGCTTTTTTACCTCTGTTCTGAATCTTAACACCTCAATCAGTAACCTCTCCTAAGTTATATTTCCTCTTAACTTTTCTCCTAATTTTCCTTGTCGTTGAACCCATATCTTCATGTAACAACCTGCCGCGTCGCTTACCATTAATGTTTTTACTTCCCGTTTTATTCCTTTCAGTATTACTGGGCCTATTCACTGAGCCCCCCTCAGTCACTGTACCTTGTACTGTCACCCTTTTTGATTTTTGACTTTGGCTTCTCTGCCTTACACTTTCCCCCTTACCGCCTTTTGTTTCTGACCCTGTTTTACTACCTTCCAACTTCCTGCATCGGTTCCCATCCCCCTGCCACATTAGTTTAAACTCTCCCCAACAGCTCTAGCAAATACCCCTCCTAGGACATCGGTTCCAGTCCTGCCCAGGTGCAGACCGTCCGGTTTGTACTGGTCCCACCTCCCCCAGAACCGTTTCCAATGCCCCAGGAATTTGAATCCCTCCCTCTTGCACCATCTCTCGAGCCACGCATTCATCCTATCTATCCTGACATTCCTACTCTGACTAGCTCGTGGCACTGGTAGCAATCCTGAGATTACTACCTTTGAGGTCCTACTTTTTAGTTTAAGTCCTAACTCCCTGAATTCAGCTTGTAGGACCTCGTCCCGTTTTTTACCTATATCTAATTATTGCCCATCCTTAATTGCCCTTGAAATGTGTGGATTGTGGGACCATTTCAGAGAGCATTTATGAGTCATGCTGTTACCTCCCCTCCCCCAATTGCGATTGGTAATTGAGGAGCTGCAGATAGGCAGAGCAGACGTAGAAGAATTAGAATCTCTGAGATTTGTGTATGCAATTGACTTTGAAGTGTTTATGCGTGCTATATATGGTGTGATCTTCATATGTGTTACATCTTGCAATATATTTGTTGTGCAGATGTGTGAATCTGTGCCTTTTACTGAGAAACATAAGTCACTTTTCCAGAAGTGATAGCTCACTCTTATAATGACTCAGAGTCAGTAAGATCAGTCCTCACGGGGTGTGAACAGTGATCTGCCCTTTTCTTCTTTTGAGTAATCAGATCATGTGCCAGCAGCTTCTCTTTAGCAATCCAGCATTACCTACCATTCATAGAATCCAACAGTGCAGAAGGAGGCCATTTGGCCCATCAAGTCTGCACCGGCCCTTGGAAAGAGCACCCACGCCTCCACCCCATCTCCGGAACCCAGTAACCCCACCTAATCTTTTGGGCACTAAGGGGCAAATAATCATGGCCAATCCACCTAACCTGCACATCTTTAGACTGCGGGAGGAAACCGGAGCACCTGGTGGAAACCCACGCACACACGGGGAGCCCAGGTAGTCACCTGAGGCTGGAATTGAACCTGAGTCCCAGTCGGGAGGGGGGTTAGGAGGGGGGGAGCGGGGCAGGGGTCGGGGAGGGTACTGGAATGGGGGGGGGGGGGTAGTTTGGGCTACGGGGGGTTGGGGGCTGAAAATTGCCAATCATTCCAGAGAGAATCATGTTATTTCTCACAAGTGGCCAGTAAGGGCTCAAAATCACCCCCGTCGAGGGGATCAGTTAGAAACAGGAGACACTGGATACTTTAACATAGGTGAAGTTAGCAGCGGGGCATGCAATTCATGAAAAATACCAGCATGTCAGGAAGGATGAATAAGATGGGAAAATGATTCAAATGCCATTCAAATGTAAAATAGAAAGCTCCCTATCTAATATTGTGTAAGAAACCCACGTACATAATCTTGTGCAACTACAACTATTATTCTTCCTCCTCTTAGCACTTCCACATGATGCAACCCCTATTACTCCAAAAAGGCAGGAAAAAGTTGCTAAGATTCTTGTTTTGTCTGCTGAGATGCTCGAGGCTGACACCTTCTGGTTTTAGGGGCCTTGTTGAACCATTAGTTTAATTTATTCTTGTGATGTGAGCATTGATGGAAAGGCCTGTCCCTAATTGCCCTTCAAAAGGTGGAGGTGAACCGCCTTTTTGAATTGTGACTGTCCATGCGGTGAAGGTACACCCACAGTGCTGCTAGGGAGGGAGTTCCTGGTTTTGACCCAGCAAAAGTGAGGAAGTGGCGAGAGAGTTTCAAATCAGGATGGTGTGCAGCTTGGAGGGGAACTTGCAAGTGGTGGTTGTTGTGTTGGGTGGTTCTGGATCCGTGGAACTCATACAGGTCACCAACACTTGAAATAGTGCAACACTATTTTATTGAATCATTAACTGTTTAACATACTCTGACTGTGTGTTAACACGATACTAGCTTTAACTAAAGACCTTTGCCTTGTCCTAACCAGTCGATGCACTCAGCACATGGTGAATGTCTGTGCTGCAGGCTGTGAGTTCTGTCCGCCTGGCTAGCAGCAGCTCGAATGAGCTGGAACTGTCTTTATAGTGCGTGTGCTCTAACTGGTGATTGGCTGCGGTGTTGTGTGTGTTGATTGGTCCCATTGTGTGTCCATCAGTGTGTGTCTGCACCATGATATACTGGTGTATATTATGACATCCCCCCTTTTATAAAAAATGTACCTGTGTGGCAATAAATAGTGTATGGTGAGAATGTCCCTGACTGCGTGTGTGCGAAATATTTACAGGACTATGTACATGAGATCTATGCTATTTACATGGGAAGGTGCCTGGTGCAGAAAACAGTATGTCACAAGAATAACGAGGTGGACACTATATACAAACCATGTAAACGATTAAACGGAAGAACAGAACAAATCAGAAAGTCCATCAGTCCACAAAGTTCACAAATTAAGTCTCTGAGGTGGGCGATGAATTCTGGTTGACCGCCTCAAAGGTGGGTCGGGAGCCGCTGGCTGAGGAGCGGGCTGGGCTGCGTCAGAGTGAGGATGATGCAGAGTGACCGGGATCTCTGCATAGTCCATGACAGGGTTAGCAGGAGGGCGAGGCGACAGTGGAGGATCACGTAGCGAGTGCGGAACGAGATGAAGGGCACGTCGATTGCGGTGCAAGAACAAAGAACAAACAAAGAAAAGTACAGCACAGGAACAGGCCGTTCGGCCCTCCAAGCCCGTGCCGACCATGCTGCCCGACTAAACTACAATCTTCTACACTTCCTGGGTCCGTATCCCTCTATTCCCATCCTATTCATGTATTTGTCAAGATGCCCCTTAAATGTCACTATCGTCCATGATTCCACCACCTCCTCCGGTAGCGAGTTCCAGGCACCCACTACCCTCTGCGTAAAAAACTTGCCTCGTACATCTACTCTAAACCTTGCCCCTCTCACCTTAAACCTATGCCCCCTAGCAATTGACCCCTCTACCCTGGGGAAAAGCCTCTGACTATCCACTCTGTCTATGCCCCTCATAATTTTGTATACCTCTATCAGGTCTCCCCTCAACCTCCTTCGTTCCAGTGAGAACAAACTGAGTTTATTCAACCGCTCCTCATAGCTAATGCCCTCCATACCAGGCAACATTCTGGTAAATCTCTTCTGCACCCTCTCTAAAGCCTCCACATCCTTCTGGTAGTGTGGCGACCAGAATTGAACACTATACTCCAACTGTGGCCTAACTAAGGTTCTATACAGCTGCAACATGACTTGCCAATTCTTATACTCAATGCCCCGGCCAATGAAGGCAAGCATGCCGTATGCCTTCTTTTTTTTTTTAATAAATATTTTATTGAAAATTTTTGGTCAACCAACACAGTACATTGTGCATCCTTTACACAACATTATAACAATACAGATAATAATGACCTTTTTTATTTAAACAAGAAAAAAAAAACAACAACAAATAAATAAATATTAAATAACAAAATAAAAACTAGCCCTAATTGGCAACTGCCTTGTCTCAGGCCACCCCCCCCACCCCCCCCCCCCCCCCCATCCCTCCCCCCCTCCCCCCCAAGTCCTGGGCTGCTGCTGCTGCCTTCTTTTTCCCCCATCTATCTTTCCGCAAGATATTCGACGAACGGTTGCCACCGCCTGGTGAACCCTTGAGCCGACCCCCTTAGGACGAACTTAATCCGCTCTAACTTTATGAACCCCGCCATATCATTTATCCAGGTCTCCACCCCTGGGGGCTTGGCTTCTTTCCACATTAGCAATATCCTGCGCCGGGCTACTAGGGACGCAAAGGCCAAAACATCGGCCTCTCTCGCCTCCTGCACTCCCGGCTCTTGTGCAACCCCAAATATAGCCAACCCCCAGCTTGGTTCGACCCGGACTCCTACTACTTTCGAAAGCACCTTTGTCACCCCCATCCAAAACCCCTGTAGTGCCGGGCATGACCAAAACATATGGGTATGATTCGCTGGGCTTCTCGAGCACCTCGCACACCTATCCTCCACCCCAAAAAATTTACTGAGCCGTGTTCCAGTCATATGTGCCCTGTGTAATACCTTAAACTGAATCAGGCTTAGCCTGGCACACGAGGACGACGAGTTTACCCTGCTTAGGGCATCTGCCCACAGCCCCTCCTCGATCTCCTCCCCTAGCTCTTCTTCCCATTTCCCTTTTAGTTCGTCCACCATAGTCTCCCCTTCGTCCCTCATTTCCCTATATATATCCGACACCTTACCATCCCCCACCCATTTCTTTGAGATGACTCTGTCCTGCACCTCTTGTGTCGGGAGCTGCGGGAATTCCCTCACCTGTTGCCTCGCAAAAGCCCTCAATTGCATGTACCTGAATGCATTCCCTTGGGGCAACCCATATTTCTCGGTCAGCGCTCCCAGACTCGCGAACTTCCCATCCACAAATAGATCTTTCAATTGCGTTATTCCTGCTCTTTGCCACATTCCATATCCCCCATCCATTCCCCCCGGGGCAAACCTATGGTTGTTTCTTATCGGGGACCCCCCCAATGCTCCGGTCTTTCCCCTATGTCGTCTCCACTGTCCCCAAATCTTCAGTGTAGCTACCACCACCGGACTCGTGGTATAGTTCCTCGGTGAGAACGGCAATGGGGCTGTCACCATAGCCTGCAGGCTGGTCCCCCTACAGGACGCCCTCTCTAATCTCTTCCACGCCGCTCCTTCCTCCTCTCCCATCCACTTACTCACCATTGAAATATTAGCGGCCCAATAATACTCACTTAGGCTCGGTAGTGCCAGCCCCCCCCTATCCCTACTACGCTGTAAGAATACCTCCCTCACTCTCGGAGTCTTCCCGGCCCAAACAAAACCCATGATACTCTTTTCTATCCTTTTGAAAAAAGCCTTCGTGATCACCACCGGGAGGCACTGAAACACAAAGAGGAATCTCGGGAGGACCACCATCTTAACCGCCTGCACCCTCCCTGCCATTGACAATGCTACCATATCCCATCTCTTGAAATCTTCCTCCATCTGTTCCACCAACCGCGTCAAATTTAGCCTGTGCAATGTGCCCCAATTCTTAGCTATCTGGATCCCCAGGTAACGAAAGTCTCTTGTTACCTTCCTCAACGGTAGGTCTTCTATTTCTCTACTCTGCTCCCCTGGATGCACCACAAACAGCTCACTCTTCCCCATGTTCAATTTATACCCCGAAAAATCCCCAAACTCCCCAAGTATCCGCATTATTTCTGGCATCCCCTCCGCTGGATCCGCCACATATAGTAGCAGATCATCCGCATATAAAGATACCCGGTGTTCTTCTCCTCCCCTAAGTATTCCCCTCCATCTCTTGGAACCTCTCAGCGCTATCGCAAGGGGCTCAATCGCCAGTGCAAACAGTAATGGGGACAGAGGACATCCCTGCCTTGTCCCTCTATGGAGCCGAAAATATGCCGATCCCCGTCCATTCGTGACCACACTCGCCACTGGGGCCCTATACAACAGCTGCACCCATCTAACATACCCCTCTCCAAAACCAAATCTCATTTCATAGAATTTACAGTGCAGAAGGAGGCCATTCGGCCCATCGAGTCTGCACCGGCTCTTGGAAAGAGCACCCGACCCAAGCCCACACCTCCACCCTATCCCCATAACCCAGTAACCCCACCCAACACTAAGGGCAATTTTGGTCACTAAGGGCAATTTAGCGTGGCCAATCCACCTAACCTGCACATCTTTGGACTGTGGGAGGAAACCGGAGCACCCGGAGGAAACCCACGCACACACGGGGAGAACGTGCAGACTCCGCACAGACAGTGACCCAAGCCGGGAATCGAACCTGGGACCCTGGAGCTGTGAAGCAATTGTGCTAACCACCATGCTACCGTGCTGCCTCCTCAACACCTCCCACAGATAATCCCAATCCACTCTATCAAATGCTTTCTCGGCATCCATCGCCACTACTATCTCCGTTTCACCCTCTGGTGGGGCCATCATCATTACCCCTAACAGCCTCCGTATATTCGTGTTCAGCTGTCTCCCCTTCACAAACCCAGTTTGGTCCTCATGAACCACCCCCGGGACACATTCCTCTATTCTCATTGCCATTACCTTGGCCAGGACCTTGGCATCCACATTTAGGAGGGAAATTGGTCTGTAGGACCCGCATTGTAGCGGATCCTTTTCCTTCTTTAAGAGAAGCGATATCGTTGCTTCTGACATAGTCGGGGGCAGTTGTCCCCTTTCCTTTGCCTCGTTAAAGGTCCTCGTCAGTAGCGGGGCGAGCAAGTCCAAATATTTTCTGTAAAATTCAACTGGGAATCCGTCCGGTCCCGGGGCCTTTCCCGTCTGCATGTTCCTAATTCCTTTCACCACTTCTTCTACCGTGATCTGTGCTCCCAGTCCCACCCTTTCCTGCTCTTCCACCTTGGGAATTTCCAGCCGATCCAAAAAATCCATCATTCTCTCCCTCCCATCCGGGGGTTGAGCTTCATACAATTTTTTATAAAATGTCTTGAACACTTCATTCACTCTCTCCGCTCCCCGCTCCGTCTCTCCTTCCTCGTCCCTCACCCCCCCTATTTCCCTCGCTGCTCCCCTTTTCCTCAATTGGTGTGCCAGCAATCTGCTCGCCTTCTCTCCATATTCATACTGTACACCCTGCGCCTTCCTCCATTGTGCCTCTGCAGTGCCTGTAGTCAGCAAGTCAAATTCCACATGCAGCCTTTGCCTTTCCCTGTACAGTCCCTCCTCCGGTGCTTCCGCATATTGTCTGTCCACCCTCAAAAGTTCTTGCAGCAACCGCTCCCGTTCCTTACTCTCCTGCTTCCCTTTATGTGTCCTTATTGATATCAGCTCCCCCCTCACCACCGCCTTCAACGCCTCCCAGACCACTCCCACCTGAACCTCCCCATTGTCATTGAGTTCCACGTACTTTTCAATGCATCCCCTCACCCTTAGGCACACCCCCTCATCTGCCATTAGTCCCATGTCCATTCTCCAGGGTGGGCGCCCTCTTGTTTCCTCCCCTATCTCCAAGTCTACCCAGTGTGGGGCATGATCCGAAATGGCTATAGCCGTATATTCCGTTCCCCTCACCCTCGGGATCAATGCCCTACCCAACACAAAAAAGTCTATGCGTGAATAGACTTTATGGACATAGGAGAAAAACGAGAACTCCTTACTCCTAGGTCTACTGAATCTCCACGGGTCCACCCCTCCCATCTGCTCCATAAAATCCTTAAGCACCTTGGCTGCTGCCGGCCTCCTACCAGTCCTGGACTTCGACCTATCCAGCCTTGGTTCCAACACCGTGTTAAAGTCTCCCCCCATTATCAGCTTTCCCGTCTCTAGGTCCGGGATGCGTCCTAGCATTCGCCTCATAAAGTTGGCATCGTCCCAGTTCGGGGCATACACGTTTACCAAAACCACCATCTCTCCCTGTAATTTGCCACTCACCATCACGTATCTGCCCCCGTTATCCGCCACTATAGTCTTTGCCTCGAACATTACCCGCTTCCCCACTAATATAGCCACCCCCCTGTTTTTCGCATCCAGCCCCGAATGGAACACCTGCCCCACCCATCCTTTGCGCAGCCTAACCTGGTCTATCAGTTTCAGGTGCGTTTCCTGTAACATAACCACATCTGCTTTAAGTTTCGTAAGGTGTGCGAGTACTCGTGCCCTCTTTATCGGCCTGTTCAGCCCTCTCACGTTCCACGTGATCAGCCGAGTTGGGGGGCTTCCCACCCCCCCCCCCCCCCTTGCCGGTTAGCCATCATCTTTTTCCAGCTTCTCACCCAGTTCCCACGCAGCTGTATCTCCCCCAGGTGGTGCCCCCCCGCCCATCCTTTCCCGTACCCACTCCCCCCTTTCCCCAGCAGCAGCAACCCAGTAATTCCCCCCTCCCACCCACCCCCGCTAGACCCCCCGCTAGCGTAATTACTCCCCCCATGTTGCTCCCAGAAGTCAGCAAACTCTGGCTGACCTCGGCTTCCCCCCGTGATCACGGCTCGCACCGTGCGCGCCCCCTCCTTCCTGCTTCTCTATTCCCGCCATAATTATCATAGCGCGGGAACCAAGCCCGCGCCTCTCCCTCGGCCCCGCCTCCCATGGCCAACGCCCCATCTCCTCTCCCTCCCCACCTCCCCCCATCACCACCTGTGGGAGAAAGAAAAGTTACCATACCGCAGGATTAAAACATAAAACCCCTCTTCGCCCCCCCCCCATTCGCCCCACCACTTTGTCCAAACGTTCATTTTCATAATCCACTCATTCCAATTTTTCTTCTACAATAAAAGTCCACGCTTCATCCGCCGTCTCAAAGTGGTGGTGCCTCCCTTGATATGTGACCCACAGTATTGCCGGTTGCAGCATTCCAAATTTTATCTTCCTTTTGTGAAGTACCGCTTTGGCCCGATTAAAGCTCGCCCTCCTTCTCGCCACCTCCGCACTCCAATCTTGATAAACGCGGATCACCGCGTTCTCCCATTTACTGCACCGAGTTTTCTTCGCCCATCTAAGGACCATTTCTCTATCCTTAAAACGGAGGAATCTCACCACTATGGCTCTGGGAGTTTCTCCTGCTCTCGATCCTCGCACCATAACTCGGTATGCTCCCTCCACCTCCAACGGACCCGTCGGGGCCTCCGCTCCCATTAACGAGTGCAGCATCGTGCTCACATCTGCCCCGACGTCCGCCCCCTCCACAAGAATCCTCAAGTTGTTCCTCCTTGCGTTGTTTTCCAGTGCCGCCAACCTCTCCACACATCGTTTCTGGTGTGCCTCCTGTATCTCCGACTTCACCACCAGGCCCTGTATATCGTTCTCGTTCTCGGCTGCTTTCGCCTTCACGACCCGAAGCTCCTGCTCCTGGGTCTTTTGTTCCTCTTTCAGCCCTTCAATCGCCTGTAATATCGGGGCCAACAACTCTTTCTTCATTTCCTTTTTTATCTCCTCCACGCAGCATTTCAAGAACTCTTGTTGTTCAGGGCCCCATATGAAACTGCCACCTTCCGACGCCATCTTGGTTTCTGCTTGCCTTCCTTGCCGTTGTTCCAAAGGATCCGCTGCAATCCGGCCACTTTCCTCTCCTTTTTCCATCCGTGTCCAGGGGGAACACCCTTCTGGTTTACCGCACGGTGTTTTTAGCCGTTAAAATTGCCGTTGGGGCTCCTATCAAGAGCCCAAAAGTCTGTTCCACCGGGAGCTGCCGAAACGTGCGACTTAGCTGATCATCGCCGCACCCGGAAGTCCCCCGTATGCCTTCTTGACTACCTTCTCCACCTGTGTTGTCCCTTTCAATGACCTGTGGACCTGTACTCCTAGATCTCTTTCACTTTCAATACTCTTGAGGGTTCTACCATTCACTGTATATTCCCTACCTGCATTAGACCTTCCAAAATGCATTACCTCACATTTGTCCGGATTAAACTCCATCTGCCATCTCTCCACCCAAGTCTCCAAACAATCTAAATCCAGCTGTATCCTCTGACAGTCCTCATTGCTATCCGCAATTCCACCAACCTTTGTGTCGTCTGCAAACTTACTAATCAGACCAGTTACATTTTCCTCCAAATCATTTATATATACTACAAAGAGCAAAGGTTCCAGCACTGATCCCTGTGGAACACCACTGGTCACAGCCCTCCAATTAGAAAAGCATCCTTCCATTGCTACTCTCTGCCTTCTATGACGTAGCCAGTTCTGTATCCACCTTGCCAGCTCACCCCTGATCCCGTGTGACTTCACCTTTTGTACTAGTCTACCATGAGGGACCTTGTCAAAGGCCTTACTGAAGTCCATATAGGCAACATCCACTGCCCTACCTGCATCAATCATCTTACTGACCTCCTCGGAAAACTCTATCAAGTTAGTGAGAAACGACCTTCCCTCCACAAAACCGTGCTGCCTCTCACTAATACTTCCATTTGCTTCCAAATGGGAGTAGATCCTGTCTCGAAGAATTCTCTCCAGTAATTTCCCTACCACTGAAGTAAGGCTCACCGGCCTGTAGTTCCCGGGATTATCCTTGCTACCCTTCTTAAACAGAGGAACAACATTGGCTATTCTCCAGTCCTCCGGGACATCCCCTGAAGACAGTGAGGATCCAAAGATTTCTGTCAAGGCCTCAGCAATTTCCTCCCCAGCCTCCTTCAGTATTCTGGGGTAGATCCCATCAGGCCCTGGGGACTTATCTACTTTAATATTTTTTAAGACACCCAACACCTCGTCTTTTTGGATCTCAATGTGACCCAGGCTATCTATTCTCCAGACTCAACATCTACCAATTTCTTCTCTTTGGTGAATACTGATGCAACGTATTCATTTAGTACCTCGCCCATTTCCTCTGGCTCCACACATAGATTCCCTTGCCTATCCTTCAGTGGGCCAACCCTTTCCCTGGCTACCCTCTTGCTTTTTATGTACGTGTAAAAAGCCTTGGGATTTTCCTTAACCCTATTTGCCAATGACTTTTCGTGACCCCTTCTAGCCCTCCTGACTCCTTGCTTAAGTTCCTTCCTACTTTCCTTATATTCCACGCAGGCTTCGTCTGTTCCCAGCCTTTTAGCCCTGACAAATGCCTCCTTTTTCTTTTTGACGAGGCCTACAATATCTCTCATTATCCAAGGTTCCCGAAAATTGCCGTATTTATCCTTCTTCCTCACAGGAACATGCCGGTCCTGAATTCCTTTCAACTGACACTTGAAAGCCTCCCACATGTCAGATGTTGATTTGCCCTCAAACATCCGCCCCCAATCTATGTTCTTCAGTTCCCGCCTAATATTGTTATAATTAGCCTTCCCCCAATTTAGCACATTCTATCCTAGGACCACTCTTATCCTTGTGCACCAGTACTTTAAAACTTACTGAATTGTGGTCACTGTTACCGAAATGCTCCCCTCCTGAAACATCTACCACCTGGCCGGGCTCATTCCCCAATACCAGGTCCAGTACCGCCCCTTCCCTAGTTGGACTGTCTACATATTGTTTTAAGAAGCCCTCCTGGATGCTCCTTACAAACTCCGCCCCGTCTAAGCCCCTGGCACTAAGTGAGTCCCAGTCAATATTGGGGAAGTTGAAGTCTCCCATCACCACAACCCTGTTGTTTTTACTCTTTTCCAAAATCTGTCTACCTATCTGCTCCTCTATCTCCCGCTGGCTGTTGGGAGGCCTGTAGTAAACCCCCAACATTGTGACTGCACCCTTCTTATTCCTGATCTCTACCCATATAGCCTCACTGCCCTCTGAGGTGTCCTCCCGCAGTACAGCTGTGATATTCTCCCGAACCAGTAGCGCAACTCCGCCTCCCCTTTTACATCCCCCTCGATCCCGCCTGAAATATCTAAATCCTGGAACGTTTAGCTGCCAATCCTGCCCTTCCCTCAACCATGTCTCTGTAATGGCAACAACATCATAGTTCCAAGTACTAATCCAAGCTCTAAGTTCATCTGCCTTACCGTAATACTTCTTGCATTAAAACATATGCACTTCAGGCCACCAGACCCGCTGTGTTCAGCAACTTCTCCCTGTCTGCTCTGCCTCAGAGCCCCACTGTCCCTATTCCCTAGTTCTCCCTCAATGCTCTCACCTTCTGACCTATTGCTCCCGTGCCCACCCCCTGCCATACTAGTTTAAACCGTCCCGTGTGACACTAGCAAACCTCGCGGCCAGGATATTTATGCCTCTCCGGTTTAGATGCAACCCGTCCTTCTTATAGAGGTCACACCTGCCCCGGAAGAGCTCCCAGTGGTCCAGATAACGGAAACCCTCCCTCCTACACCAGCTGTTTAGCCACGTGTTCAGCTGCTCTATCTTCCTATTTCTAGCCTCACTGGCACGTGGCACAGGGAGTAATCCCGAGATTACAACCCTCGAGGTCCTGTCTTTTAACTTTCTGCCTAGCTCCCTGAACTCCTGCTGCAGGACCTTATGCCCCTTCCTGCCTATGTCGTTAGTACCAATATGTACAATGACCTCTGCCTGTTTGCCCTCCCCCTTCAGGATGCCGTCTACCCGTTCGGAGACATCCTGGATCCTGGCACCAGGGAAGCAACATACCATCCTGGAGTCTCTTTCACGTCCACAGAAGCGCCTATCTGTGCCCCTGACTATAGAGTCCCCTATTACTATTACTCTTCTGCGCTTTGACCCTCCCTTCTGAACATCAGAGCCAGTCGTGGTGCCACTGCTCTGGCTGCTGCTGTTTTCCCCTGATAGGCTATCCCCCCCGACAGTATCCAAAGGGGTATACCTGTTCGAGAGGGGGACAACCACAGGGGATTCCTGCACTGACTGCCTGCCCTTTCTGGTGGTCACCCATTTCTCTGCCTGCACCTTGGATGTGACCACATTTACATAACTGCGATCTATGACGCTTTCCACCACCTGCATGCTCCTAAGCGCATCCAATTGCTGCTCCAACCGAACCATGCGGTCTGTGAGGAGCTCCAGTTGGGTGCACTTTCTGCAGATTAAGCCATCCGGGACGCTGGAAGCCTCCCAGACCTGCCACATCTCACAGTCCGAGCACTGCACCCCTCTAACTGACATTGCGTCAATTAATTAAAATTTAAATTAAAATTTAAAAAAATATATATATATATTTAAAAACTTTTTTCAAAGTTACTGCGAACTATCTGTTTCCTAGCACTAGATTTCTAATAGAAATGTGAAAGCTAAATATAGTACTCTCCGATCTCTGGCTTAGATACCCCTCTAAATTATAATTAAGTAATTATGTTTAATTAGTTACCAATGCTTAATTTTTTTAATTTAGTGTAGATTCCCAACCAGCCACTCAGGCCACAGCTTTTCTGTCATGTCACTTCAGTGTCCCCCCGACACACACAATTTGAAAAAGGTATAAAAGTAAAAATGAGTAAAAATCACTTACTTACCTTCTTACCTTCTGAGTGTCTTAGATGTTCTCAGGTTCTCTCCCTGACAGAGACTGCTCCTCCTCCTCTGAACGGCTCCCGAAACTAGGCCGCGATCTTTTAAAATCTCCGCTCCAACTCGCAGCTCCCGCGCTGTTTTCAATGTCCCGGCTCACTCAACTCCCGCGCTGTTTTTAAAATCCCGGCTCACACAGCTCCCGCGCTGTTTTCAAAGTCCCGGCTCACTCAACTCCCGCGCTGTTTTCAAAGTCCCGGCTCACTCAACTCCCGCGCTGTTTTCAAAGTCCCGGCTCACTCACCTCTCGCGCTGTTTTCAAAGTCACTCTGAACCTGGACAGAATGGAGCCATCTGGTAGACGAACCAGGAACGAGCGGCGGGCACCTGCCGAAGGACCACAGCGGTTGCAGACCAGCCACCATCCGGAAGATGGATGCGGACGTTGTCGTCTGGAGCCAGAGCTCGGAGATCAGCTGCACGGGAGTCATGAGCCGCCTTGTGCTGTGCACGAGACAGTTGCATCCGTCGAAGAACCAGAACGTGGTCAAGTTCTGGGACATGAATGGACGGCACCGTTGTCCTCAGGGTGCGACCCATGAGCAACTGGGCTGGCGACAGGCCAGTGGACAGTGGGGCGGAGCGATAGGCCAGCAAGGCGAGGTAGAAATCGGACCCACATTTGACTATGTGGACGCCCTTCTCCGCTTTGCTGTTGGATTGGGGGTACAGGAGACTGGATGTCACATGTGCAAAATTGTACCGCCTGGCAAAGTTGGACCATTCCTGCCTTGCAAAGCAGGGGCCATTGCCCGACATCACCATGAGTGGAATGCCGTGTCGAGCAAAGGTGTCCTTACAGGCACGGATGACTGCAGACGATGTGATGTCGTGCAACCGTATCACCTCTGGGTAATTTCAAAAGTAGTCCACAATCAGGACATAGTCTCTGCTCAGCGCGTGGAACAGGTCGATGCCCACCTTGGTCCAAGGTGACGTGACCAACTCATGGGGCTGCAGGGTCTCATGTGGTTGGACCGGCTGGAAGCGCTGACAAGTGGGGCAGTTGAGCACTGTGTTGGCTATGTCGTCATTAATGCCGGGCCAGTACACTGCCTCTCGGGCCTGTCGGTGGCACTTTTCCACGCCAAGATGGCCCTCGCGTACCTGTTCCAGGACGAGCTGGCGTATGCTATGCGGGATGACAATGTGGTCCAGTTTCAGAAGAACCCCATCTACTACCGCCAGATCATCTCTGACATTATAGAACTAAGGGCATTGGCCCTTGAGCCACCCGTCTGTTAGGTGGCGCATGACACGCTGTAGCAAAGGGTCAGCCGCTGTCTCGCGGCGAATTTGGACGAGGCGTTAATCCGTGGCAGGTAATTGGAGGCTACGAAGGCCACATGGGCGTAAACCTGGCAGACAAATCCCGCTGGGTCACACGGAGTGTTGACTGCCCTGGAGAGAGCGTCGGCAATGATGAGGTCTTTGCCTGGGGTGTATACCAGCTGGAAGTCGTATCGCCAGAGCTTGAGAGGAATACGATGGAGGCGAGGCGTCATGTTATTCAAGTCTTTCTGTATTATATTGACAAGCGGGCGATGGTCGGCCTCGACGGTGAATTGAGGAAGTCCGTATACATAATCGTGAAACTTAGCCACGCCGGTCAGAAGGCCCAGGCACTCCTTTTCCATCTGCAAGTAGCGCTGTTCTGTGGGAGTCATGGTACGTGATGCTTAAGCAACGGGGGCCCATGATGAGGCCTCCTTCACGTTGCAGGAGCACTGCCCCAATGCCGGATTGGCTGGCATCGGTTGAAATTTTGGTCTCTTTTGCTGGATCAAAGAAAGCTAAGACCAGGGACGTGATGAGTTTGGTTTTGAGTTCTCTCCATTCGCCCTATTGGGAAGGGAGCCATTGGAAGTCTGTCATTTTCCTGACTAGGTTCCTGAGAGCCGTGGCATGAGAGGCGAGGTTAGGGATGAACTTCCCTAAAAAGTTGACCATGCCCAGAAATCGGAGGACCGCCTTCTTGTCCTCTGGCGTTTTCATGGCTGTGATAGCAGCCACCTTGTCCACATCTAGCCGCACACCCAACTAGGAGATGTGCTCCCCGAGGAACTTGAGTTCCGTCTGACTAAAAGAGCATTTGGCCCTGTTGCGGCGTAGGCCCTGCTCACGTATGCATTTGAACACGCGCTGGAGGCGACTGACATGCTCCTGCGGGGTGGTGGACCAAATGATTATGTCATCGACATTGACGCGAACACTTTCAATGCCTTCCATCATTTGTTCCATGATCCTATGGAACGCTTCTGAAGCAGATATGATCCCAAACGGCATCCTGTTGTAACAATATCGGCCAAAGGGGGTATTGAATGTACACAGTTTCCTGCTGGATTTGTCGAGCTGGATTTGCCAGAATCCTTTTCGAGTTTGGTGAAAAGCATGGCGCGAGCATGTGATCTCTTCGCGCTTGGGAATTGGATATTGCGATTCAGATCGTTGGGATCAATGCAAATTCTCAATTCGACGGAAGGCTTTTTTACACCTACCATGGAACTGACCCAGTCGGTTGGTTCCGTGACTCTGGAGATCACTCCTTGGTCCTGGAGGTCTTGCAGCTGCTGCTTGAGGCAGTCCTTAAGGGGTGCTGGGACCCTGCGAGGTGCGTGCACCACAGGCGTGGCATTCTGTTTCAATAAGATCTTGTAGGTATATGGGAGCATGCCAATGTCTTCGAAGACATCGTGGTGCTGGTCGATGATGGTGTCGAGTTGCGCCCTGAAGTCAGTGTCCTGAAAGGCAGACGTGTCATCAGGAGAGAGAGAGTGAACTCTCTGAACTAGGTTCAACAGCTTGCATTCCTGTGCGCCAAGCAGGGAGGCTTTCGAGGAGCCCACGATTTCAAAAGGAAGGATGGCTTTGCGTGACCTGTGCGTCACTTCAACTTGGCACGAGCCACTAGCAGCAATGACATTGCCATTATAATCCAATAGCTGGCAGGCTGATGGAAGGATGGATGGTTTGACACGAAGGCTTTGGAAGTCAGACCACAGGTTGGCGGAGGCACCAGTGTCGAGGCGGAATCGTATTTGGGACCGGTTGACCGTCAGGGTGGCACACCACTCATTGTCTGGATCGATGCTGTATACCGACAGCGGCTGGTGTCTTTGCTTCGGGGACAGCATTTTTTTGTCACGACACCGACTCAAAAAGGCGCCTTCAGGTCCACGGTGTCACTGCTGTGTGGGAGGTCCGCATCGGACTCGGTGACCATGGGTTGAATTGCCCGGACATTCCTGCGAGGCTGGCTGAAGCGACATGATTAGGCAGGCTGAGCTGCTCGGCAGCAGGCAGCATAGTGGCCAAGTCTGCCACAGCGTAAGCATTGTCGAGATTTGGCAGGGCATTGCCGTTTTAAATGGGCGGAGCCACAGTTGCCGCACGTCGTAGCGTCAGCACGTTCGCTGCGCCACCGCGCATGCGCAGTGCGGTCCTGCTTGGTGCGTGCTTGCGCATTATGTTCGTCGACGTCCCCTCGTTTGGTGCGCACAAGCGCGGGAGTCCGCGAAATGCGTGCAAAATGGCCGCCCTCATCCAGGCTGAGGCCCTGGAGTTGCTCAATTACTTGGACCCGTTCCGCCTCGCGGGGACCTTGCCGCGCCATTTCAGCCGCTTGGATGTGGGAATACCGACTCGTGGCATTTTCGTGTAGCATGCAGGTCTCGATGGCGGTTGCTAGGGTGAGCTGCTTTACCTTGAGGAGCTGCTGTCGTAGGGGGTCCGACTGAACACCAAAAAAGATCTGGTCGCGTATCATGGAGTCGGAGGTGGGCCCGTAGCTACAGGACTGCGCAAGGATGCGGAGGTGCGTGAGAAAGGATTGGAAAGGTTCAGCCTTACCCTGCAAATGCTGTTGGAACACGTAGCGTTCAAAACTTTAATTCACCTCTACGCTGCAGTGAGTGTCAAACTTGAGGAGGACCGTCTTGAACTTTGTTTTATCTTCATCATCCGCAAAGGTGAGAGGATTGAACATGTGGATGGCATAGTCTCCGGCCGTGGAGAGGAGGAGAGCAATCTTCCTGGTATCCGAGGCGTCCTCCCTGTCTGTGGCCTCAAGGAATAGCTGGAAGCGCTGTTTGAATATTTTCCAGTTGGCCCCTAGGTTGCCGGCGATGCGGAGCGGCGGCGGGGGGCTGATGTTGTCCATGTTGCAGGATGACGGAATGCTGGCGGAAGGCATATCTTGCAGGTAGGTATAAGAAGTGGTAATATCCCTCAACTCCTGGTATCATGTTGTGAAATGAAATGAAATGAAAATCGCTTATTGTCACAAGTAGGCTTCAATGAAGTTACTGTGAAAAGCCCCTAGTCGCCACATTCCGGCGCCTTTTCGGGGAGGCTGTTATGGGAATCGAACCGTGCTACTGGTCTGCCTTGGTCTGCTTTCAAAGCCAACGATTTAGCCCTGTGCTAAACAGCCCCTCAACAGATTGTATGTTGCCTCCCTGGTGCCAGGGTCCAGGATGTGTTACGGGCTGTGTTGGGTGTTCTGGATCCGTGGAACACATACAGGTCACCAACACTTGAAATAGTGCAACACTATTTTATTGAATCATTAACTGTTTAACATACTCTAACTATGGGTTAACACAATACTAGCTTTAACTAAAGACCTTTACGTTGTCCTAACCAGTCGATGCACTCAGCACATGGTGAATGTCTGTGCTGCAGGCTGTGAGCTCTGTCCTCCTAGCTAGCTGCAGCTCGAATGAGCGGGAAATCTGATGCCCCCTGGCTTTATAGTGCGTGTGCTCTAACTGGTGATTGGCTGCGGTGTTGTATGTGTTGATTGGTCCCACTGTGTGTCCATCAGTGTGTGTCTGCACCATGATATACTGATGTATATTATGACAGTGGTGTTCCCATGGATCTGCTGCTTTTGTTCTTCTGTGTGGTATAGGTCGGGTTTGGAATGTGCCATTCAAGGAGCCATAGCAAGTTGTTGCAGTGCATTTTGTAGATGGTACATACTGCTACCATTGTGTTCTGGTGGTAGAGGGAGTGAATGTTTAAGATGCTGGGTTAGGTGCTGAACAAGTAGGATGCTTTGTCTTGGATGGCTTCATGTTCTAATTATATTCAGACATTGCACACTGAGAGATTAAGAATGGCACATCTGGGCTGGAATTCTCCGGCCATTCGCTGGTGGTGAAATATTTTGGCAGCGTACCCCCACCCACTGGTTTGACGGAGGTGTGGGGTTGCTTCAATGGGAATTCCCAGCGGTGGGAGCAAAGAATCCCACTGGCAACGAATGGTACGCTGCTTCCCGCCGCCTTGAAACTCACAGCTGGAAGGCTGGAGAATACCACCCCTATCTTTGGTCATATTAAATGAAGACCGGCAATAAGTCTTGGGACTAATACAGCACCTCCTGTCAGGGTAATATTGATTGACAATAGTTTAAGATTTTCTCATTAAAGTTTTACCCTTAAAGAAGCAAATTATTTACGTGGAGAATAACAAGGGGCAGGAGTCTCCAAAAATGGGGCTATGTCCCCACGCCCACTGGAAAACGGGCACGAATCACTCCGGACTTTTTCAAAAAGTCCGGAGTGATTCTCCGGAGTTCAGGGCCCGCAGCTACTGCTGTGGATACTGGGTCCTGCACTGGCCGCGGGTCCGTGCATGCGCGCGCCGACCGTATTCGCGCACAACATAGCGGAGCCCTACAAGGGCCCGGCGCGGAGGACCATAGGCCCCCCCCGGAATGAACGCACCAGCCAATCGATAGCCCCTGATCGCGGGCCTGGCCATCGTGTAGGCCCCCCCCCGGAGTCGGATCCCCCGCCCCCACACCAGGATGGCCTCTGCAGCCAGAACGCCGAGGTCCTGCTGGGGTGGGACCATACGCGAATGATGCCAGCGGGAATTGCTGTGCACTCGGCCCGTCGAGCATGGAGAATCGCCGGGGGGGTGCTTTCAACGGCCCCGATGGCGCCACGTCGATCGTGCGCGACTGGCAGCAATTCTTCTGTCGGCGGAGAATCGCGTGCCGGTGTGGGAGCCTATTTTAGGTAATTCTCCACCCCCGCGCCGTGCGCAATTTTGGCGTGGAGGGTCGGAGAATCCACCCACGATTTCTGAACGCACTTTAACACAGAGGAGTCACACAGAGGAGTCTCTGAAACAGGTTGCAGGATTGCTTATCCATTCATCTCTAGTTATGATGATCTTTGCTGGCCCCTGCTGTATAGTTTCAGAATGCTCTTCAGGGTTCTCTTGTTTGTGTTGCATTCTCCAGCAATATGGCAACCCAGGTTTTCTGGTTGTGATATTGTTCTGATTTGACATTTGTTTTATGGCTCTGTCATGCCATTTTGTGCTCACACTTTATACAATCTTAGTTTTGGGTATATGCTGCTGATATCTGCTGGATTCCATTTACTATCAGTCTTTGCACTCAAACTTTCTGTCTGATGTTCAGGTTGGGTAATTCATGTCCAAGTGCTGGACTTGGACATCTTTCACCTTCCCCTGTTTTTTTGATGAATGCATCGTGCACACCTGGAGGTAGAAGTGAGCAATGACTGGGGTAGGTTTGTCCACCTTTGTCTGTCGAATAGCAACTCCGAGTTGGTTCCACATTGAGTTATGCAAGCTTGGAATGGTTCAAACATACACAAACAGTGCAGTGTATCCTGTTGGACAATTGTTAGCTGATCTATCAGGGAAGCCACAGGGTTTCCAGTGATGCCCGATTGTGATCTGTGCTGTTCGTTATTGTGTTTTGGATACCAAGACAAATCCTTAGACGCCTGTATGCCTGCGATTACTGGAACCGTGGTGTCCATTATATAACATATCTGGGCTGACTGGGGTGAGTTGTTGTAGAAACACTTGAGTCAATGGATCCTAAGGATGGAATATTGTACACGGTGAGACTAGAGTCGGTTGAATGAACCACCACTTTTCAGGTCTGTGAGTACATACATTTCAGTGTACAAAATGGAAGGATGTTTGCACCTGCATTGGTTCCCAGTTTTCCCTCTAGATTATGCTGACCCTTCATCTGTGGCCATATAATCCAGACAGTGGCAAAGTCAGTTGGTACCACAGCACCAATATATTCTTTGATGTTCGCTGTTCTGAATGTCTGCTCACTTTACATGTCTTTTTTCTGGTCATCTTCATCACCTGACTGTGGAAATATGGCTTTGTGCTCGTGTCTGCTTTGTAGTAGTGCTTCCAACATGTAACCTTTCGGTTAGTCCATAAAATGCAAACCAAAATGTTAAGTCTGCAGCTACAGCAAGTGATTAATAAAGAAAATAGTATGTTGTTATTTATTGCAAAATGAACAGAATATAAAAGTGGGGATGTTTTGCTACATTTATATAGGGCATTGTTGAGAACACATCTAGAGTACTGTGTAAACTGTATCTTACTGAAACACATAAGACCCTGAGGGCACTTGACAGAGTGGATTCTGAAAGAATGTTATCCTTTGTAGGAGAAATTGGAACTAGGGGACACAATTTATAATTAATCGGTCTCCCTGATGCACGATCAATGACTACTAAAGCGAGGTTGTAGTCCAACTGAAGGTTTTAATAAGCTAGATGTTTCCCCCAGCAGCTCAGGTACAGAAAGAAGGCTGCTGGGGCGGCCTGGGATCTTATACCCCGCTTTGCAGGGCGGAGCTACCACACAGCTTGACCATGGCAAACATACAATATCTACCAATGGTGTTCCAGCATTACTAGGTACCGTAATACCTCTACACAGACTATTTACAATTTCACAATTAAGTATATACACTTTAAGATGAAGGAATCATTCGATCGGGGGCCCTGGTCGTCCTCTGTGATCGTCGAAGCTTTGGTGGTGACGCTGGTGGAGGCTCGCGCGTCTGTGACTCCGGGAGCGTGGCCTCGATCTCTGTGGCAGCTTCAACACCCCTAGGCGGTGCTGGTGGGGATGCCGATTGACCTGGGAAGGGAGCGTCTGCGGGGTGCGTCGGTGGGTGGGGGTGGCCTAGACGGGGCCGGCGGAAGAACCGATCCTTCTGGGAAGGGGGCGGCTGTAAGGTGCACCGGTGGGAGGGAGGGAGGGACTGGTGGCTGGGGTGTGCGTGGGGATCCGGCGGGCGGCAGACCTCATAAGGAGACCGTATCTTGTCGGCCGTCGGGGTACGCCACGTAGGCGTACTGGGGGTTAGCGTGGAGAAGATGGACCCTCTCGACCAACAGGTCCGACTTGTGTGCCCGCACGTGTTTTCGGAGCAGGATGGGAACCCTTAAGAAGTGGTAGAGCCGCCCATCTGCCTCGAAGGCAGTGTACTTGCGGTCACTAGTGCAGATGGGGAGCTGGTGGTAGGCGGACTTAAGATCCACCGCAGAGAAGACCTTGTAATGCGTGATCCTGTTTACCAGGTCAGATATGCGGGGGAGAGGGTACCGTCCAGCTGCGTAAACCTTTTGATGGTCTGACTGTAGTCGATGACCATCCTATGCTTCTCCCCGCTCTTTGCCACCACTACTTGAGCTCTCCAGGGGCTGTTGCTAGCTTCAATGACCCCTTCCCTCAGTAGCCAGTGGACCTCTGACCTAATAAAGATCCAATCCTGGGCACTGTACTGTCTGCTCCTGGTGACGAAGGGTTTGCAATCCGGGGTGAGGTTCGCAAACAGGGAAGGCGGACCAACCTTGAGGGTCGCGACGCTGCAGACAGTGAGAGGGGGTATAGGGCCGCCGAATTTGAAAGTTAGACTTTGGAGGTTGCACTGGAAGTCTAACCCTAGGAGTGTGGCCACGCAGAGGTGGGGAAGGACATAGAGCCGGTAATTTTTAAACTCCCTTCCCTGGACCATGAGGTTTGCTACACAAAACACCTTTATCTCTACTGAGTGGGAACCGGAGGTCAGGGAGATATTTTGATTAACGGGGTGGACGAGGAGAGAACAGCGCCTTACCGTGGCGGGGTGTATGAAGCTCTCCGTGCTCCCAGAGTCGATTAAGCAGGACGTCTCGTGCCCGTTGATTAGTACCGTTGTTGTAGCAGTTGAGAGTGTTCGAGGGCGGGACTGGTCCAGGGTCACCGAGGCTAATCGCGGCAGCAGTTGAATGTTTTCTTCGGGCGGTGTGCGGTCAGCCGAGCTGGGGTCCTGGGAGTCCATCCAAAATGGCGGCGCCCATTGGTCGCACATGGATGAGGGTGCACAAAATGGCGGCGCCCATCCAGCGCACGTGGCGTCCGCGGGACAAGGTGGCGGTGCCCAGAGGCCGCACGTGGCCCTGGAGGCGGACTGTATGGGAACTGTAGAGAGGATTGTGGTGGCGGTCCGCATTTGCCACCGGAGTCCGCAGCGACCGCCCAGACCTGGCATACCGCCACGAAGTGTCCCTTTTTACCGCATCCCTTGCAGGTGGATGCGCGGACTGGACAGCGCTGCCGGGGGTGCTTGGCCTGCCCGCAAAAATAGCAGCGGGGCCCCCCGGGGTTGCCAGGCCATCTTGCAGCACAAGCTTGTGGGGGGTGGGAGATGTCTCCGGGTCGGCCGTGGGGGGGTTCCACGCTGCCCAGGGGGCTGCTGCGCAGTCGGGGTCGTAAGCGTGGGTGTGTTGGGAGGCCACATCCAGGGAGCCGGCAAAGTCCCGTGCCTCCTTGGGGCCTAGGGTGTCTTTCTCCAGCAATCGCGGCGGATTTGGGAGGACATCATACCTGCAACGAAAGCGTCCTGGATTAAAAGTTCTGTGTGGTCGCTCGCCGAAACTTGCGGGCAGCTGCAGTTTCTCCCCAACACCAGGAGCGCACGGTAGAATTCTTCCAGCGATTCCCCAGGGATTTGTCGCCTCGTCGCTTGCAGATGTCGGGCGTAGACCTGGTTTACCGGGCAAATATAATGTCCTTTTAGCAGCTCCATTGTTGCATCGAAGTCGTCCGCGTCCTCGATGAGGGTGTAAATTTCTGGGCTCACCCTCGAGTGCAGGACTTGCAATTTCTGTTCTCCCGTGGGTGTGTTTTCGGCCGTTCCAAAATATCGGTTAAAACACGCCAGCCAGTGCTTGAAGGTTGCCGCTGAGTTTGTCGCGTGGGGGCTGAATTGCAGACACTCCGGCTTGATTGGGAGCTCCATCCATTGAAATCTAGCTTATTAAATTGATGAACGATCAATGTCCACTAAAGCGAGGTTGTAGTTCAACTGAATTCTTTAATAAGCTAGATGTTTCCCCCAGCAACTCAGGTACAGAAAGAAGGCTGCTGGGGCGGCACGGGCTCTTATTCTCCTCCTGTCACAATATACACCAGTACATCATGGTGCAGACACACACTGATGGACACACAGTGGGACCAATCAACACACACAACCTCGCAACCAATCACCAGTTATAACACACGCACTATAAAGACAGGGGGCATCAGAGTTCCCGCTCATTCGAGTTGCAACTAGCTAGGAGGACAGAGCTCACAGCCTGTAACACAGACATTCACCATCTGCTGAGTGCATCGACTGGTTAGGACAAGGCAAAGGTCTTTAGTTAAAGCTAGTATCGTGTTAACCCACAGTCAGAGTATGTTAAACAGTTAATGATTCAATAAAATAGTGTTGCACTATTTCAAGTGTCGGTGACATGTACGTGTTCCACGGATCCAGAACACCCAACACATCACCGCCTTACAGGGCGGAGCTACCATACAGCTTGACCAATGGGAAACATACAATATCTACCAATGGTGTTCCAGCATTACTAGGTGCCGTAATACCTCTACACAGACTACCACACTCCCATTAAAGGCAGAGACGAGGAGACAATTGTTCTGTCTCGGAGGGTCGTGCTTTTGCGGAACTCTCCGGCCCAGAGGTGGTGGATGCATGGTCAGTGAGTATTTTTAAGCCTATGTTAAATAGATTGTTGATCGACAAGGGATTCAATGGGGTTGGGGCAGGAAGAAAGTGGAGTTGAAGCCACAATCAGATAAGTCATGTGCCCTATTGAATGGCAGAGAACGTTTGAGGGGCTGAACGGCCTATTCCTTTTCCTAATTTGTATGTTCATATGTTTTTATGTTCACATAATTTAGCCACAGGATAATATTCAGAGTGCACAACTATTTGTGAAGGCTGACAGGCACTCATATGATTGTTGCGATTTATGCTTCATTTAGGTGGCTACTCCTTCCATGGACAAAGTGATCATCACAAAGCACTGTAACAATATGAACAAAGAACAAAGAAATGTACAGCACAGGAACAGGCCGTTCGGCCCTCCAAGCCTGTGCCGAACATGCTGCCCGACTAAACTACAATCTTCTACACTTCCTGGGTCCGTATCCCTCTATTCCCATCCTATTCATGTATTTGTCAAGATGCCCCTTAAATGTCACTATCGTCCATGATTCCACCACCTCCTCCGGTAACGAGTTCCAGGCACCCACTACCCTCTGCGTAAAAAACTTGCCTCGTACATCTACTCTAAACCTTGCCCCTCTCACCTTAAACCTATGCCCCCTAGTAATTGACCCCTCTACCCTGGGGAAAAGCCTCTGACTATCCACTCTGTCTATGCCCCTCATAATTTTGTATACCTCTATCAGGTCTCCCCTCAACCTCCTTCATTCCAGTGAGAACAAACCGAGTTTATTCAACCGCTCCTCATAGCTAATCCCCTCCAAACCAGGCAACATTCTGGTAAATCTCTTCTGCACCCTCTCTAAAGCCTCCACATCCTTCTGGTAGTGTGGCGACCAGAATTGAACACTATACTCCAAGTGTGGCCTAACTACGATTCTATACAGCTGCAACATGACTTGCCAATTCTTATTTTCAATGCCCCGGCCAATGAAGGCAAGCATGCCGTATGCCTTCTTGACTACCTTCTCCACCTGTGTTGTCCCTTTCAATGACCTGTGGACCTGTACTCCTAGATCTCTTTCACTTTCAATACTCTTGAGGGTTCGACCATTCACTGTATATTCCCTACCTGCATTAGACCTTCCAAAATGCATTACCTCACATTTGTCCGGATTAAACTCCATCTGCCATCTCTCTGCCCAAGTCTCCAAACAATCTAAATCCTGCTGTATCCTCTGACAGTCCTCATCGCTATCCGCAATTCCACCAACCTTTGTGTCGTCTGCAAACTTACTAATCAGACCAGTTACATTTTCCTCCAAATCATTTATATATACTACAAAGAGCAAAGGTCCCAGCACTGATCCCTGTGGAACACCACTGGTTACAGCCCTCCAATTAGAAAAGCATCCTTCCATTGCTACTCTCTGCCTTCTATGACCTAGCCAGTTCTGTATCCACCTTGCCAGCTCACCCCTGATCCCGTGTGACTTCACCTTTTGTACTAGTCTACCATGAGGGACCTTGTCAAAGGCCTTACTGAAGTCCATATAGACAACATCCACTGCCCTACCTGCATCAATCATCTTAGTGACCTCCTCGAAAAACTCTATCAAGTTAGTGAGAAACGACCTTCCCTCCACAAAACCGGGCTGCCTCTCACTAATACATCCATTTGCTTCCAAATGGGAGTAGATCCTGTCTTGAAGAATTCTCTCCAGTAATTTCCCTACCACTGAAGTAAGGCTCACCAGCCTGTAGTTCCCGGGATTATCCTTGCTACCCTTCTTAAACAGAGGAACAACATTGGCTATTCTCCAGTCCTCCGGGACATCCCCTGAAGACAGTGAGGATCCAAAGATTTCTGTCAAGGCCTCAGCAATTTCCTCCCCAGCCTCCTTCAGTATTCTGGGGTAGATCCCATCAGGCCCTGGGGACTTATCTACCTTAATATTTTTTAAGACACCCAACACCTCGTCTTTTTGGATCTCAATGTGACCCAGGCTATCTACACACCCTTCTCCAGACTCAACATCTACCAATTTCTTCTCTTTGGTGAATACTGATGCAAAGTATTCATTTAGTACCTCGCCCATTTCCTCTGGCTCCACACATAGATTCCCTTGCCTATCCTTCAGTGGGCCAAACCTTTCCCTGGCTACCCTCTTGCTTTTTCTGTACGTGTAAAAAGCCTTGGGATTTTTCTTAACCCTATTTGCCAATGACTTTTCGTGACCCCTTCTAGCCCTCCTGACTCCTTGCTTAAGTTCCTTCCTACTTTCCTTATATTCCTCGCAGGCTTCGTCTGTTCCCAGCCTTTTAGCCCTGACAAATGCCTCCTTTTTCTTTTTGACGAGGCCTACAATATCTCTCGTTATCCAAGGTTCCCGAAAATTGCCGTATTTATCCTTCTTCCTCACAGAAACATGCCGGTCCTGAATTCCTTTCAACTGACACTTGAAAGCCTCCCACATGTCAGATGTTGATTTGCCCTCAAACATCCGCCCCCAATCTATGTTCTTCAGTTTCCGCCTAATATTGTTATAATTAGCCTTCCCCCAATTTAGCACATTCTATCCTAGGACCACTCTTATCCTTGTCCACCAGTACTTTAAAACTTACTGAATTGTGGTCACTGTTACCGAAATGCTCCCCTCCTGAAACATCTACCACCTGGCCGGGCTCATTCCCCAATACCAGGTCCAGTACCGCCCCTTCCCTAGTTGGACTGTCTACATATTGTTTTAAGAAGCCCTCCTGGATGCTCCTTACAAACTCCGCCCCGTCTGAGCCCCTGGCACTAAGTGAGTCCCAGTCAATATTGGGGAAGTTGAAGTCTCCCATCACCACAACCCTGTTGTTTTTACTCTTTTCCAAAATCTGTCTACCTATCTGCTCCTCTATCTCCTGCTGGCTGTTGGGAGGCCTGTAGTAAACCCCCAACATTGTGACTGCACCCTTCTTATTCCAGATCTCTACCCATATAGCCTCACTGCCCTCTGAGGTGTCCTCCCGCAGTACAGCTGTGATATTCTCCCGAACCAGTAGCGCAACTCCGCCTCCCCTTTTACATCCCCCTCTATCCCGCCTGAAACATCTAAATCCTGGAACGTTTAGCTGCCAATCCTGCCCTTCCCTCAACCAGGTCTCTGTAATGGCAACAACATCATAGTTCCAAGTACTAATCCAAGCTCTAAGTTCATCTGCCTTACCCGTAATACTTCTTGCATTAAAACATATGCACTTCAGGCCACCAGACCCGCTGTGTTCAGCAACTTCTCCCTGTCTGCTCTGCCTCAGAGCCCCACTGTCCGTATTCCCTAGTTCTCCCTCAATGCTCTCACCTTCTGACCTATTGCTCCCGTGCCCACCCCCCTGCCATACTAGTTTAAACCCTCCCGTGTGACACTAGCAAACCTCGCGGCCAGGATATTTATGCCTCTCCGGTTTAGATGCAACCCGTCCTTCTTATATAGGTCACACCTGCCCCGGAAGAGCTCCCAGTGGTCCAGATAACGGAAACCCTCCCTCCTACACCAGCTGTTTAGCCACGTGTTTAGCTGCTCTATCTTCCTATTTCTAGCCTCACTGGCACGTGGCACAGGGAGTAATCCTGAGATTACAACCCTAGAGGTCCTGTCTTTTAACTTTCTGCCTAGCTCCCTGAACTCCTGCTGCAGGGCCTCATGCCCCTTCCTGCCTATGTCATTAGTACCAATATGTACAACGACCTCTGCCTGTTTGCCCTCCCCCTTCAGGATGCCCTCTACCCGTTCGGAGACATCCTGGACCCTGGCACCAGGGAGGCAACATACCATCCTGGAGTCTCTTTCATGTCCACAGAAGCGCCTATCTGTGCCCCTGACTATAGAGTCCCCTATTACTATTGCTCTTCTGCGCTTTGACCCTCCCTTCTGAACATCAGAGCCAGCCGTGGTGCCACGGCTCTGGCTGCTGCTGTTTTTCCCTGATAGGCTATCCCCCCCGACAGTATCCAAAGGGGTATACCTGTCCGAGAGGGGGGACAACCACAGGGGATTCCTGCACTGACTGCCTGCCCTTTCTGGTGGTCACCCATTTCTCTGCCTGCACCTTGGGTGTGACCACATTTACATAACTGCGATCTATGACGCTTTCCGCCACCTGCATGCTCCTAAGTGCATCCAATTGCTGCTCCAACCGAACCATGTGGTCTGTGAGGAGCTCCAGTTGGGTACACGTTCTGCAGATGAAGCCATCCGGGACACTGGAAGTCTCCCGGATCTGCCACATCTCACAGTCAGAACACTGCACCCCTCTAACTGACATTGCGTCAATTAATTAAAATTAAAATTTAAAAAAAATATTTAAAAAAAAAATATATATATTTTTTTAAATTTCAAAGTTACTGCTAACTATCTGTTTCCTAGCACTAGATTTCTAATAGAAATGCGAAAGCTAAATATAGTACTCTCCGATCTCTGGCTTAGATACCCCTCTAAATTATAATTAAGTAATTATGTTTAATTAGTTACCAATGCTTAATTTTTTTAATTTAGTGTAGATTCGAACAGGACTCGACAGGTAGATGCAGGAAGGATGTTCCCGATGGTGGGTGTGTCCAGAAACAGGGGCGTCATTCTCCGACCCCCCGCCGGGTCGGAGAATGGCCGTTGGCCGCCGTGAATCCCGCCTCCGCCCCCGCCGAAGTCTCCGCTCCCGGAGATTGGGCGGGGGCGGGAATCCGGCCGCGCCGGTTGGCGGGATCCCCGCTGGATTCTCCGGCCCGGATGGGCCGAAGTCCCGCCCAGGAATTGCCTGTCCCGCCGACGTAAATCAAACCTGGTATTTACCGGCAGGACCAGGCGGCGTGGGCGGGCTCCGGGGTCCTGGGGGGGGGCGCGGGGCGATCTGACCCCGGGGGGTGCCCCCACGGTGGCCTGGCCCGCGATCGGGGCCCACCGATCCGCGGGCGGGTCTGTGCCGTGGGGGCACTCTTTCCCTTCCGCCTCCGCCACGGCCTCCACCATGGCGGAGGCGGAAGAGACTCTCCCCACTGCGCAAGCGCGGGAAACTGACAGCGGCCGCTGACGCTCCCGCGCATGCGCTGGGAAACTGACAGCGGCCGCTGACGCTCCCGCGCATGCGCCGCATTTCCGCGCCAGCTGGCGGGGAAACAAACGCCATTTCCGCCAGCTGGCAGGGCGGAAATCCCTCCGGCGTCGGCCTAGCCCCTCAATGTTGGGGCTAGGCCGCCAAAGATGCGGAGCCTTCCGCACCTTTGGGCCGGCGCGATGCCCGTCTGATTGGCGCCAGCTTTGGCGCCAGTCGGCGGACATCCCGCCGTTGGGGGAGAATTTCGCCCCTGGAGTCACAGTCTGTGGATACGGTAGACCATTTAGGACAGAGATAAGGAGAAATTCCTTCACCCAGAGAGTGGTCGGCCTGTGGAATTCATTACCACAGGAAGTAATTGAGACCAAAACATTGCATATTTTCAAGAAGCACTTAGGGTGAAGGGAATCAAAGGATATAGGAGGGAAGGCGGGATTAGGCCATTGGGTTCGGTGATCAGCCATGATCATAACGAATGACGGAGCATGCACGAAGGGCCAAATGGCTTCCTCCTGTTCCTATTTTCTATGCTTCTCAGACAGTACAAAGGGTTCTCTTCTGCTGCTCAAGCGGAATCCTATACATTGACAGGTTCCATGGTGGGCATTGGTATAGAGCTGTGCAGTGTCCTGCACCCTCTGACTTAGACAGTCTACTGCTCTCCTTGTGATATTTGGGTCATCAGATAAAAACATAACTATCTGCCTTACCGGTCCCACCAAAATGTGAGAACCTAAGTTGGTATGCGGTCTACCTTAGTCCTGTCCTCTGAGGAATCAACAGCACTTGAGGTCCACCAACTTCCGCTGCATGCTGATGTCCTTTGGGAGGTCAGACAAAAATTACTCCGGGGTAGTTAGGATTATGTTGCATCTTGTCATTATGAGGAAGATCATATTTGACTCACTATTGAAATCAGTCAGTATGACTGAGTGTCATGTGACATGTGGGTAGTTTGCATTTATTTATTTTATTAGGTATCTGGGAGCTCCGCGCCTCCAATGGTCAAACACTCCATATCTACACTGGTCCGCAGCAGCACTGTGTTTGTCGACTGTGAAAAGTTTGGAGGGCACAGGCCCTGCCTTTCCTCTACCTAGTGTTTGCTGTTCTCCTTCCCTACAAGGAAGGAAAGATGATAAGAGTGTATATAATAGTATGTCCTCTTCTTCTTCGATGATCCGAGAATCATACCTCCGACCACACACTTGTATTTCTGGGAAGTGAAATCGGTCCTTGGACTCAATCACCGACTTTCCTTTCCAGGGCTCCTTTTCTGGTACTCTTCTTGCTGTCACGTGTTCGAAGAATTGTGTCCCTTCAATCAGGAGGTTCCTCTAAGTAGGTCTATTCTGAGCAAGGTTCTCCCAGGCATTGACGTCTTTGTTACATTTCTTGACGTAAGCCTTCAGGGTGTCTTTGAAACACTCCCTTTGACCTTGAGCTGAACAAAGAAGATTTGCTTCGGCAGTCGGACTCTGGCATCCTAAGCGCTTGGCTGGCCCAGCCGAGTTGGTTGCAGATGATCATGGCCTCGATGCTGGTACTCTTGCCTCTGTCAAGGTCACTGATGTTAGTTCGCCTGTCCTCCCAGCTGATGCAGAGAATCCATCTCAGACGGCATTGATGGTACCTTTGCAGGGCCTTGACGTGGCATCTGTTTGTAATGTAAGTTCCTAAGCCGTATAGAAGAGTTGGGAGGATGAATGCCTTGACCACGAGAATCTTGGGGGTGTCAAAGATTCTCATCCTTAGGCATCTGAAGGTGGCATTAATGGTTTGGATATCATGCTGGATTGATTTGAGTCTTAGATACGAGGTGGCTCGCAAGGTAGAGGAGATGTTCCACATTTGGGAGGGTTTCTCCATTAACCTTGATGGACGGAGAGACTGGATCTTCCCCAGGAGCAACTTGAATCTTCTTGAGGTTGAGGCTGAGACCAATTCTTCGTTATGCTTCCGTGAAGATGTCAAGCATGGCTGGGAGTTTCTCTTCTGAGAGAGCAGAAATGGTGATGTCATTGGCATACTGAAGCTCCACAAGATGTCAGTGTTGTTTTCTTCTTGGATTTCAAACAGCTGAGGTTGGAAAGTTTTCTGTCCATCCTGTGGACAGTGTGCACTCCACTGGGAAGCTTGTTCTTGACAAGGTGAAGGATGGTGGTGATGACGATGGAGGAAAGTGATGAGATGACATATCCCTGCTTGACTCCAATCTTGACCTTGCCCAGTCTTATTTCCTTCGGTGAGGACGGTCGGCGACATCTTTTCGCGAAGGAGTTGGAAGATGTTGATTAATTCTTCTGGACTGTAGGCCTTAGGCAGGGGCTTCTGACTGATGTAAGGGACTACACTGAGCGAGTGGGGTAGGTGTACCTGAAGTGCAAATGGGTATAAGATGTGCTGTGATGGAATAAGTTTGAGAAGACAGAATGAAGCAGTTATACACAACAGGATATACTAATTGTCAGTAATACATTACAATCCCTGTACAGTCTGATAATTTGTTACAATAGATTAATTTTCCAATGAAATAACTGAAGGACAATTCATGTTTTAAGACATTTTCTCGAATAAAAAAAACTAAAATCAATCTGGATCAAATGTTATTTAATAGGTAACTGATGCACCAAAGTAAAGAAAAATATTATTTTACACTAGTTAACACAATTGAGATACTTATTACAACTCCTTTATCTGTGTCCTGCACTTCTAGCAGCCCCCAGTCACAAATATAACAATTAAAATTTAAAGTCCTGGGGTGTCATTCTCCGACCCCCCGCCGGGTCGGAGAATGGCCGTTGGCCACCGTGAATCCCGCCCCCGCCCCCGCCGAAGTCTCCGAAGGGAGAAAAGTCGGCGGGGCGTTAATGGCGCCGCTGCCGCGGAGAATGTCACGGGTCTGCGCAAGGCAGCCGATTTTCGGCCTGCCGATATTCTCCCTTCCGGATGGGCCGAAGTCCCGTCGACGTGATGACCGTTCACGTCGACGTCAATCAAACCTCCTTTTCATCGGCGTGACCCGGTGCTCCAGGCTCACGCCGACCAGCGAGGAGGTGAGTGACGGCCTGGGGGGTTGGCTCTGGGCAGGAAATGGCGTGGCCGCAGACTGATTGCGTGAGGAGAGGTGTGTCTCGGCTTGTGTGTGTGTGCGGCGGGGGGGGGGGGGGGGGGGGTGGTTAGAGTAGGCTGGGCTCCGGGGGAGTGCCGGGAGGGGGTCCGTGCCGGGGTGGAGGTTGGGGGTTGGGGGGGGTCCGTGCTGGGGTGGAGGTTGGGGGTTGGGGGGGGTCCGTGCTGGGGTGGAGGTTGGGGAGGGGGTCCGTGCCGGGGTGGAGGTTGGGGGGGGGGGGTCCGTGCCGGGGTGGAGGTTGGGGGGGGGTCCGTGCTGGGGTGGAGGTTGGGGGGGGGGTCCGTGCCGGGGTGGAGGTTGGGGGGGGGGGGTCCGTGCTGGGGTGGAGGTTGGGGGGGGTCCGTGCCGGGGTGGAGGTTGGGGGGGGGGTCCGTGCTGGGGTGGAGGTTGGGGGGGGGGTCCATGCTGGGGTGGAGGTTGGGAGGGGGGGTCCGTGCTGGGGTGGAGGTTGGGGGTTGGGGGGGGTCCGTGCTGGGGTGGAGGTTGGGGGGGGGTCCGTGCCGGGGTGGAGGTTGGGGGGGGTCCGTGCTGGGGTGGAGGTTGGGGGGGTCCGTGCTGGGGTGGAGGTTGGGAGGGGGGGTCCGTGCTGGGGTGGAGGTTGGGGGGGGGTCCGTGCTGGGGTGGAGGTTGAGAGGGGGGGTCCGTGCTGGGGTGGAGGTTGGGGGTTGGGGGGGCTCCGTGCTGGGGTGGAGGTTGGGGGTTTGGGAGGGGGTCCGTGCTGGGGTGGGTGATGGGAGGGCAAATGAGTTGGTCCACCTGGCCAGGTGCCAGCCTCCAACAGTTGGACCCATGCGGTCCATGCCACCTGGCTGGGGGGAGCAGGGGATATGGGGAATGATGACATGTCGTCGTTCCCCTCCCCCCCACCAGGCCGTCATGTTTTCAGACCATCCAGCGATGTTGGCCGCCGTGGTGGCAGCCGCTCATGTCTATGTTGCCCTGGATGAGGAGGAGGAGGAGGAGGAGGAGCGTGGCAGAGAGGCGGCGCAGGCTGCCGCAGAGGGACAGGCGGCAGCCGCCCAGGCTGGAGGGACACCTGACCGACAGGACGAGGAGGGGGAGGAGGACGTCGCGGCCCCACGGCAACGGATGCACCCGAGGGCGCCCCGTGTGTACCGGCCCCGGCAGTCATACCAGGACCTCACGGACCGGGAATGCAGGAGGAGACTCCGGATGAGCCGGGAAACCGTGGCACACATCTGCCACCTGCTGGCACACCTGTCACCGCGTGGCACTGGCGGGGGACACCCTCTCCCCGTGTCCGTCAAGGTTACGGTGGCCCTGAACTTTTATGCAACGGGGTCATTCCAGGCACCGAGTGGGGACCTGTCCGGCATATCGCAGACATCGGTGCATCGGTGCATCCGGGCAGTGACAGATGCCCTTTATGCCATGGCGCACCGCTACATCCGCTTCCCCGTGGACCGGGCCAGCCAAGATGCCCGGGCCGTGGGCTTCTCTGCCGTTGCCGGGTTCCCCATGGTCCAGGGCGCGATCGATGGGATGCACGTCGCCGTGCGGCCACCTGCAGATAACAGGGCCGTGTTCACTAATAGGAAGGGGACCTATTCAATGAACGTACAGGTGGTCTGCGACCACCGCATGATGATCCTGCACGTCTGCGCCCGTCACCCAGGCAGTGTACACGACTCATTCGTGTTGTCGCGGTCATCCATCCCCGGCATGTACGAGGGACGCCATCCCCGGCTGAGGGGCTGGTTGCTGGGCGACAGGGGCTACCCATTGCGATCGTGGCTGATGATGCCTATACGGAGGCCACGCAATGAGGCGGAGAACCGCTACAATGATGCCCATGTAGCGACAAGGGGAGTGATCGAGAGGTGCTTTGGCGTGCTGCAGATGCGTTTCAGGTGCCTGGACCTCTCTGGGGGCGCCCTCCAGTATCGGTCAGATAGGGTCGGCCGCATCATTGTGGTGTGCTGCGTCCTGCACAACATAGCCCAGCAGAGGGGCGATGTGCCGCAGGCAGAGGAGGGCGGAGTGGAGGAGCAGCAGGAAGAGGCCCAGTCCTCCCCAGATGAGGGGGATGGGGGCAATGGTCAGGGCAGACGGGGTAGACACAGGCGGGTGGCTGTCCACCGTTACCGGCTGGCCCAGCGGGCACGGGACAGACTGATAGACGCCCGCTTCACTGACTAGATGGGCGTGGGAATCGGGTACTATGGCCACAGACCGCACACCATGACAACAGCCGACCACCCACACCCCCCACCCATCCACCCACCCAGCACCCTCACCCCCCTCCCCATCCCCACACATCCCACCCGCATGCACACCACCCCCCCCCCCCCAATTGCCGATCCACCGGCGGTACAATGGGCCGGGCTCACCCAGTTGCGGGTGGACGCGTGTCTATCGCAGGCCATGGAGGAAGATGACAACCCGCCTCCAATGAGCTCCTGGCTCTACATCGTTGGACTATGTCTGACCCATGGCCACAGTACCACCATCCACCCGGACCATCCCTGCATGCGGCTGTGACACTGCAGCGCACGGTCCCGTCCTCTGCCCGGGGGATGTTGATGGCGGCCCAGGGGGAAGGGGGCAGACTCACCTGGGGCTGAGGTAAGACCACCCGTCACACACACACTTGCGCTCAACGTACATGACACGCCCGCACACTTTGGACAGAGCACAAAGGCAGCTTCGGTAGGTGTAACATTGACTTTAATAACCAAAGGAGTTCATGCACGTGCCCTAGCCCCTAAAACTCATCTGTGCCCTGCACCCGTGCCAACTTACTCAGTGTCTAATTGTTTGGCCTTACGGGCCCTTTGACTACATCTACGTGGTTCCCCAGACGGTACAGCAGAACTGGAGGTGGACTCCTGTGATTCCTGCCCTCTGACACTGGATCCCTTTGGCGGCCGTTTCCTGGGGCGTCCTGGCCTAGATGGGCCAGGCTGCGGCCCGGGCGACTGGGATGGCGAGCTGCCAGTCTGTCCTGCCCGTTGCCCACCCGATGCACCTGGGACGGAAGGGGGGGAGTCCGAGGTGTCGCGGTGTACCGGGACCTCCCCTACAGAGGGAGCCGGGACGGACCACACCACCTCCTCCTCCCTCGGGGTGCCCGATGGCCCCCAGGCCTCTACATGGGTGGGGGATGCGAACGGACTGGCCATCCGACGCGCCCCCGACATCTGGCACTGCCAGTCCTGGAGGCCCGTGCTGGTATCGACAGGGGTCTGCAGGTTTGCAGCCATGGATCCCAGGGGGTTGTCGAACCCTGTCTGTGACAGTGCGACGCCGGCTCGCACATGGCCACTGTCGCCGATGCCCTCAGCGATGGCCTGCTGAGACTGGGCCATGGCCTGCAGAGACTGGGCCATGGCCTGCAGAGACTGGGCTATGGCCTGCTGAGACTGGGCCATGGCCTGCTGAGACTGGGCTATGGCGTTGAGCGCCTCTACCATCTGGCGCTGGCACTGGCTCATGGCCTCCTGTGAGAGGGCAGCCATTTCCTGGGCCACAGACGCCGCCTGCACGGAAGGCCCCAGGCCTCGCAAACCGTTCCCCATGTCTGACACCGTCGCACCCATTGCCTCCACCGCGGACGCCACCCGTGCGGTGTCAGCCTGGGTGGCACGCATGACCGGGACCACTCCCAGCTCCTGGACGTGGGTGGACTCCTCCACCTGCGACCGCAGCCGCCGCAAGCCACCCGTCACCCTATTCGCTCGTCTCCGTGTCGGTGGTTGCATCGGATCTATGTGTGGGTGTGGTAACTGCAGGAACCCGGGATCCATCTGGGCGGCAGATGTTCGCTTGGCCTGGGCTGCCCTCCGACCGCCCGGTCCCTCTGCTGCTCCTACCTCCACCTGCTGTACCGGGACGGCTGTGTTGTGCGCACCAGTGAGTGTACCAGACGCCTCATCACTAAAGTGCCCAACCGTGGTGAGTGTTTCTGCGATGGTGGAGGGTGTTGTTGACAGCAGTGGCGTTGTGTCGTGCTCTTCGTCCCACTCTGAGTCCATGGCACTTTCGGGTGGGGGTTCGTCTCCACCCATCCACTCTGAGTCACTGTCCGGTATTTCGTCTTCCCGGGTAGGGGTGTCCTGGGTAGTGCTGTCCCGGGTAGTGCTGTCCCGGGTAGTGCTGTCCCGGGTAGTGCTGTCCCGGGTAGTGCTGTCCCGGGTAGTGCAGTCCCGGGTAGGGGTGTCCTGGGTAGTGGTGTCCCGGGTAGGGGTGTCCTGGGTAGTGGTGTCCTGGGTAGTGGTGTCCTGGCTCGGATGTGACGGGGGCCTGTGGCTGCCCCCCTCATCGCTGGGTGGTCGCTCCCGCACGTGACGGGGGTGTCGTCTCCCTGTTGCTCCAGGTCTCTCCGTCTCCCGTGGTGTGCGAGGGGCATCCTGCGGGCGTCGCATGCTGGAGGGTGCCGGTCTCTCCGTCTCCCGTGGTGTGCGAAGGGCATCCTGCGGGCGGTGTGCATCTGCGGGGATGGGTGCCTGGACGTTTGGTCCTGCGATACACAATGAAGCATGCATGGTTAGACATCAGGCAGTGATCAGGTGATACGGGGGAGGGGGATATAGGGGAGGGGGGATATGGGGACGGGCTGTTGGTGGCTCACTTGCTCGTGGGGCCCCGACCTCTGCATCAGCAACCTCCCGGTCCTCAGGTCCGCCAGCCAGTTCCAGGGCCCTTTCCTCGTGTACGGTCAGTGGCCTCTCATCAGCGGGCCCTCCTCCAGTCCTCACATGCTCCCTATTGTTGTGTGCGCGCTTCTCCTGTGGGGGGGGGGGGCTGGTGGCAGGGGTAAAAGGCAACAGTGTTAGGCAGGTATATGAATGCACGCCATCGGTTGCGCGTGCATTGCAGAGGTTAAGGTTAGGGCTGGATTCACTTGGGGATATGGGGGAGGGGGGGATATGGGGGAGTGGGGGATATGGGGGATATGGGGGAGGGGGGATATGGGGAGGGGGATATGGGGGAGGGGGGATATGGGGAGGGGGATATGGGGGAGGGGGGATATGGGGGATATGGGGGAGGGGGTATGGGGGAGGGGGATATGGGGGAGGGGGGATATGGGGGATATGGGGGAGGGGGGTATGGGGGAGGGGGATATGGGGGAGGGGGGTATATGGGGGAGGGGGATATGGGGGAGGGGGGTATGGGGGAGGGGGGATATGGGGGACGGGGGATATGGGGGAGGGGGGGATATGGGGAGGGGGGTATGGGGGAGGGGGGATATGGGGGAGGGGGGATATGGGGAATATGGGGGAGGGGGGATATGGGGAGGGGGGGATATGGGGGATATGGGGAGGCTCACCCTGCCTGCTCTGACAAGGTCGTTCACCTTCTTGTGGCACTGGGTGCCTGTCCGTGGTGTTAGGGCCACAGCGGTGACGGCCTCTGCCACTTCCCTCCACAGACGCCGGCTGTGGCGTGGGGCAACTCTGCGGCCGTGCCCGGGATACAGGGCGTCCCTCCTCTGCTCCACCGCGTCCAGGAGCGCCTCCACATCGCGTGAGTCGAACCTTGGGGCTGAGCGACGGCTAGCCATCCAGTCGGGTGTTGCGCTCGGGTGTTCCGGTCGGGTGGGGGCGAGCTGCGCGGCCTTATGAGCCGTCACGCCGTGCAGCACGTATGACGCTGCACGGCGTGAACCATTGCGCAAGCGCGGATCCCGTCACGTCGCTGCTAGCCCATTTCGGGCCGGAGACTATCGGCCCATTTTTATGATGTGACGCAAGTGGGATTTGCGCCGTTTTTTGCGCCGATCGGCGGACTTTCCGCCGATAACGGAGAATTTCGCCCCAGATTCTTTAAAAATCAGCCTGTATATTGCAGACCCAACTTTCACCAGCAAGGCCCTCCATAGTGACACCTTCACGTTCTATACATCTCCAAAAGTCTGGTTCTGTCCCCCTTCTTTTCAAACAGAAAACCATCTCTTATGAGCATTCTGATAGGTTTCTCACATAAAGCAATCTTTCTCTGCACTCCACAGAAGTAGCTGCTTTGTCCCTCTACCTTTGTTTTCTAAAAAATGGGCTGGTCTCTTTCTGGGAGTCACACTATCAAGATGTGGAAACTATTACTTGTTATTTCAACTATTGCTTGTTATTTGAGTAACTTCCCCATAGTTGCCAGATCACATAGGCCTGTCTCCGGTAAGGACCTCACCATTCCCTGTCCTGGAACATTCCTTTTCAACGTAAGTTAAAGGACACATTTAAAAAATAACCTTCTTGTCATGTCCCACCTTCGTAACACCTCTCCCTAAAAATGAAAATAGAATAGGATTGTGAAGATTTTCACAACTAACTCATGACTCACAGTGCTTGTAACATTCTCCCCCTCCCTTTACATTTTCCTGTCTTGGCAACATTACAAGGCTTAACCTGTAAAAAACACCCAAATATAACAATTAAAATTTAAAGTCCAGCTTGCTTGAATCATTAGAGCCTTAACTCTCCTGGAACTGAGAGTTTATTTTACTACTGTTCAATTTGATCTTTGCCAATCACCACAAAATATATCCTTTTTATTTTCTGAGTAAAGAACCTACCTCTTTATTGTTTAGGAGAGAAGTGGATATCTGTTCATTTCCCAGCCTCCAGTTTCCCCAGCTAGATTATAATTGACCAATTTGTCCCCCATCTTTGTCTTTAATCCCTGTCACCTCCGAGACCTGCCCGTACCTGAAGAAAATCTCTTCCAGGGATTCACTCCTGTTAAGCGCGAAAGTGCTCCTTAAAAGTATGTGCTCTCTGCTTTCGTCTGCAAGTCATTGAACAGGGAAGTATGTGTTCAAGCGATTTCCCGCGGTTGAGGGCAACAGCCAGCGCCAACTGTCAGTTTACAACCCAATCACTTTAATTCCCTAAATTCCCTACCAGTATAATGGTACAACGTGAAAATGGGGTTTGCCTGTAATTAGTTCACAAGATTAAAAATCATATTGATTGGCTTTTCAGCCTCTCATCCTGTTCAATCTCTGCCTAATTTAATTTCAAGAAAGACAGATTGATTCATCATTCTGTAATTTACTTTCAAGAACACATACCCTTCCGACCATTCTGTTGCATCAGTATTGAACTCAGACTCACCTGATGAAGGAGCTGCGCTCCGAAAGCTAGTGATTCCAAACAAACCTGTTGGACTTTAACCTGGTGTTATAAGACTTCTTATTGTATCAGTATTGAAGATAACTGTACCATTCCCCTTCAAAGCATTCCTTTCCTTCATTGCATCATTAACTACCTTGCTCATGTTTTTCCCCTTCATTTTTAAATTAGAAAGTCACAAAAACCTCTCCTTCTCTGCTTAATGCCCTTTACACATTTCCTGGGGAGAAATTCCCATAATCTATTAGCATTGATATCTGTGCTGATCTTGTATATCTAATAATGACAATTGACTTCACTGCCTCTGCTAGACAGATACTTCATCATTCCACATGAATTCCTATACCCTGATCCAAATATGGGGGAACCTAATGATTTGCCATTAACTTTATCTACTGGAACCATATTTTCTGGAGAAGCGTTGTACAATCTCGCAAGTGCCACAGTTTTACTTTTTATTGTCCAACATTCACCTTTTGTATGCCATTTTCCATGACAAAGATAATGGGCGTGACTGAGTGGACTTGAGTTATAGTCTGCTGAACGGCATGTTTAGCAGGGTGTGACTTGGCACCTGCAATGCCGAGAAAGACCCTGCGATTCAACGGCACTTTGCTGTTTCTTCTGGTCTCGGTGAGGAACTGTCGAGGCCATTTGTTGATTTATTTCCTACACTGGTGAGCTCAACTCGCGAGTGCAGGAAGACTACTCGTGGATTGGGCACCATTTTACAATGCAGCCCAGATCTTTCAACCCACCACAGTGCATGTGGCTTCAGGAGCCCCCACCACTTCACCCAATTTACCTTTTCGGGGGCCCTAGAGCCCGCCACCCACCCCACCTGTTATGGTTAGGGACCCCCCCTCCACCTCTCCGGGCACAACCCATGACATGGGTGACCTGGCACCTGGGCACCTTAACACTACTAGCCTGGCACCCTGAATGTGCCCCTGCCAGCCTGGCTGTGCCACCCAGGCACCCTGGGGTGTCCAGGTGGCAGTGCTAAGGTGTCAGGCTGGTGGTGCCAGGCGCCAGGGCGAGTGCCACCCTGCCCAGTGCCTGGGTCACTGTATTTGTGGGGTCTGCACCTTCTCCCTGTGTTTGCGTGGGTTTCCTCCAGATGCTCCGGCTTCCTCCCACAAGTCCTGAAAGACGTGCTGTTAGGTGAATTAGACAATCTGAATTCTCCCTCTGCGTACCCGAACAGGCGCCGGAGTGTGGTGACGAGGGGCTTTTCATGTAACTTCACTGCAGCGTTAATGTAAGCCTACGTGTGACAATAATAAAGCTTATTATTATTATTATACCACCCAGGGGCCTCAACTCCCCAGTGAGAGTTCCCCAGGTGCCATCATGACTGGTTCAAGACGTTGTTAACCTGCAGCAGACAGCATCTAATTGAGGCCTTGGCATGGAGGCTGGTGAATCCCACGGCCCGGGTGAACTGGGCGTAATCCTAATGGGTCATTTAAATATGCACACTTGGATCTCACCCAGCGAGAGCGAGATCCAGATTGCGACTGCTCGCAAAATTCTGTTGAATCCCAACATTTTGAGCATCGCAAATATCATGAGAGGCCTCTTGTGAGATTAAATGGCCTTGTTTTGCCATTAAGTCGGACATGACGAGGCCGCTGAATTGTGCCCAATATCTTCTTACCCATGAATCAAAATTAACTTCCAGATTTTCCCTTTTGCTTCTCTGAGGAGGGTCTGTTTCATCCAATCCACCTACCTGCACATTGTTTTGTTATGTGTCCTTTGTAACATAAGTGGCTTCCTTGTGTTGCATTTGTCAAGGAAGGTCGAGACGTGTAAATAACTTCAACTCATTTATTTACACTATGTACACTTTTATAACTTGAGTTCGACACTACTACTAATCCGATTGTAGCTACCTAAACTGACTAACCAGCTGCTGTCTTCCACGTGGTGCGTGTGATAATGAACCAACCCTGTGCCTCTCCTCACTGACTGTCTCCACTGGCCGAAGGGGCTGATCATGTGTGTGGTGTCCTTTATGTATGGGTTGGTGTAATGCCCCCCTGTGGTCGTGTCACCTCCTTGTGTATCGTGAATGTCCATTGGTCACCTCCCATCTAACTTATCTATTGGTTGAGAGTGTGTGTGTGATGTTTCTGGTGCTCCCTCTAATGTCTGTCTAGCTTACATGTATTTACAGTGATGCACATCACCACATCCTCCCCTTTTTATATGTTCATATTTTCTGTACACTTTAAGAAAAACTGAACAAAGAACAGGTAGAGAAGGTAAGGTATATACAAGTCATGGGAACGGTGATTAAACAATAAGTCCAAATCATTCATGTGAGTCCATAAACCATCAAACATCATGGTCAAATGTCTCTCTTGGTTATGAACGCCATCAACAGGAACCAAGAAGTGGTCGAATCACTGCGCTGTCCGATTTGGAGTCTTTTTCTTTTTTCTTTTTATGTTTGTGGTGGTGCTGTCGGATGGCATCTTGTAGCTGATAGGTCGGTGACATTGAAGAGGTACCATCAACAGTATCATTCGAGGTCATGGATGTGCCAGATGTTGAAGTCGGATGAGACTGTGCATGCTGGTTCTGGCCACATGCTGTGCTGGAAGGGTGATTCTGCTGAGAAGCGTTGAAGCATGTCGATTTGGAGACAGAATTGCTGCTCGCATCAATGTCTGGTGACTGGTACCATGTTTTGTTATGTTTCCTTTGTAACATAAGTGGCTTCCTTGTGTTGCATTTGTCAAGGAAGGTCGAGACGTGTAAATAACTTCAACTCATTTATTTACACTATGTACACTTTTATAACTTGAGTTCGACACTACTGCTAATCCTATTGTAGCTACCTAAACTGACTAACCAGCTGCTGTCTTCCACGTGGTGCGTGTGATAATGAATCAACCCTGTGCCTCTCCCCACTGACTGTCTCCACTGGCCGAAGGGGCTGATAATGTGTGTGGTGTCCTTTATGTATGGGTTGGTGTAATGCCCCCCTGTGGTCGTGCCACCTCCTTGTGTATCGTGAATGTCCATTGGCCGCCTCCCATCTAACTTATCTATTGGTTGAGTGTGTGTGTGTGATGTTTCTGGTGCTCCCTCTAGTGTCTGTCTAGCTTACATGTATTTACAGTGAGGCACATCACCACACACATCTTTGGACTGTGGGAGGAAACCGGAGCACCCAGAGGAAACCCATGCAGACACTGGGAGAAAGTGAAAACTCCACACAGTCACCCAATGTAAGAATCAAACCCAGGTCCGTGGTGCTGTTAGGCAGCAATGTGCTACCATGCTGCCCTTTGAATATTTTTAAGGCAGAGCTGGACAGATTCTTGTTAAGCAAGGGGGTGAAAGGTTATCACACATATGTGGGAATGTGAAGTCGAAGTTATAATCAGAGCAGCCATGATCTTATTGAATGAGGGAGCAAGCTTGAGGGGCCGAGTGGCCTACTGCTGCTCCTAATTTGTCCATTCATATATTCGGAAATACATTTTAACTCGACTGAAATTAGGCACTAAATGAATATTACTTGTCAAATCAAAGCCATTAATTAAATTTGAATCATGCTTTGGTTTTGCTGCCACCCACTGTTCATGCAACTGAAGTTTTTCTCTGGCTAGATCAAATTCCATTTCTCTCCACTTGACACGCACTCTCCCACACTCTCCCTCACACACACACTCTCCCTCACTCACACACACTCTCTCACCACACACACTCTTCCTCACTCACACATACTCTCTCTTACCTGCACACACTCCCCCTCACTCACACACACCCTCACTCACACACTCCCCCTCACTCTCTCTTACCTACACTCACTCCCCCTCATACACACACTCTCCCTCACTCACACACACTCTCTCACCCACACACACTCTCCCTCACTCACACACACACTCTCTCACCACACACACTCTCGCTTACCTACACTCACTCCGCCTCATTCACACACTCTCCCTCACTCACACACTCTCCCTCACTCACACACTCTCCCTCACTCACACACACACTCTCTCACCACACACACTCTTCCTCAATCACACATACTCTCTCTTACCTACACACACTCACCCTCACTCACACACTCTCCTTCACTCACACACACTCTTCCTCACTCACACATACTCTCTCTTACCTGCACACACTCCCCCTCACTCACACACACCCTCACTCACACACTCCCCCTCACTCGCACACACTCTCTCTTACCTACACTCACTCCCCCTCATACACATACTCTCCCTCACTCACACACACACTCTCTCACCCACACACACTCTCCCTCACTCACACACACACTCTCTCACCACACACACTCTCTCTTACCTACACTCACTCCGCCTCATTCACACACTCTCCCTCACTCACACACTCTCCCTCACTCACACACACACTCTCTCACCACACACACTCTTCCTCAATCACACATACTCTCTCTTACCTACACACACTCACCCTCACTCACACACTCTCCTTCACTCACACACACTCTTCCTCATTCATACACACTCTCTCTTACCCTCACTCACACACTCTCCCTTGATGTGTTAGGCAAGTTGGTTCGAGGTGGAATGCACTCGATGCGGGGAAGCTAGAAAAAGACGTCTAACACTGGAGAAGATCCAACACTGTTTTATTCAACGATAGAACTGATATACATATTCAGCTGTGGGTCGAAACTATCCTAAACTGACTGGAGATCTTGTAGTAGCCTGACCAGACTTACTAGCTACCGCATGGTGTTTGCACTGTGCCAGCTCGTAGACTCTGACCGTCTCAGTGGCTGGGTCCAGAGAGAACGGGAAACCTAGTGCCCTCTGGCTTTATAGTGGTAGTGTCCTGTCTGGTGATTGGCTGCACTGTGCTGTGTGCTTACTGGTCATCCTGTGTGTCAATCACTGCCTGTCTGCATCTCATTATATGCATGAGTGGATATTATGACATCTCCCCCCCCTTTTTAAAAAAAATAAATACTAAGGTGTGCGTGCGTATATATATATATATATATATATATATATATGCCTGACTACATACAAAAGATGTCTAAATGAACATATATACATAGTGAGGTGTCGATAGTGCAGATACATGGCAAACAAAACAATATTTACAGAGGTTAAATCGAAGAAGTCACAAAGTGTATAAATGTTCAGTCTACAGATTCAGTCTTTGTGGTGGGCGACGAATTCTTGTTGATCGCCGCAGAGGTGGATGAGGAGCCGCCTGCACATGGATAGGCGGGGTCGCTGCCATCGCGGTGGTCTCATGGGCTGGCAGGATCGCTGGTAGATCGGTGGCCTCGTGGCAGGGTACGCCCGGAGGAAGCATCGTAGGCGGGGCACTTCAGTCAGGTAGCGGGCGTGGAACTCTTCGCAGTGCCCGTCTGTTGCGCTGTAGCAGGGAGCCATCAGCCATGCGGACAAGGAACGATCTTGGGGCCACTTGTTTGATCACAACAGCTGTGGCTGACCAGCCGTCCTCAGGCAACTGGACACAAACTTGATCAGTCGGGGCCAGCCCGGATAGACCCGTGGCATGAGCATCGTATGTGGCCTTCTGTTGGGCCTGTGACTGCTGCATTTTCTGTAAGACCGTGAGGTGGTCAAAGTCTGGAACATGGATGGCTGGAACTGTGGTCCTCAGAGTGCAATTCATGAGCATCTGCGTTGGAGACAACCCAGTGGACAGTAGGGTTGCCCTGTATGCCAGCATCGTCAGGTTGAAGCCGGAGCCTGAGTCTGCAGCTTTGCACAGCAACCGCTTTACAATATGGACCCCTTTCTCGGCCTATCCATTTGACTGCGGGTACTGGGGACTGGAGGTTACGTGATGCAAGTTGTAGGACTGTGCAAAATCAGACCATTCCTGGCTGTAAAAGCAAGGACCGTTGTCGCTCATTACCGTGAGCGGTATTCCATGCCTGGCGGACATTTCTTTGCAGGCTTTGATTACCGCCTTCGACATGAGGTCGGACAGTTCACCACTTCTGGGTAACTGGAGAAGTAGTCGACCAGGAGTATGTAGTCACGCCCCTTGGCGTGGAAAAGGTCTACACCTACTTTGGACCAAGGAGAGGTCACGATCTCGTGCTGTTGCAGCGTTTCCTTGGGTTGAGCTGGTTGAAACTTCTGACAGGTAGGGCAGTTGAGGACTGTGTCGGCAATGTCCTGGCTGATGTCCGGCCAACAGACCGCCTCCCAAGCTCTGCATTGGCATTTCTCGACCGCAAGGTGACCCTCATGGAGTTGGCCCAGCACCATAGCCCGCATGTTCTGAGGAATTACGATCCTGTCGAGTTTCAGAAGGATTCCCTCCACCACCGTCAGGTCGTCTTTTACGTTTTAGAACTGGGGACATTGTCCCTTCTGCCAGAAATTGGTAAGGGGCTGCATCACACGCTGCAGCAGTGGATCCTTGGCTGTCTCCTCACGAATTTGGACCACCCGTTCGACAGACAACTGTACTTGCGCTTCTATGTGGCAGATGAAGTCACTTTGTTCACACGGTGTGGGAATGGACCTGGATAGGGCATCTGCAACGATCAGCTCTTTGCCTGGCGTGTAGACAAGTTCAAAGTCGTAGCGATGTAGCTTAAGAAGAATTTGCTGTAACCGAGGTGTCATGTCATTTAAATCCTTCTGGATTATATGGACTAGAGGCCTGTAGTCCGTTTCTACCGTGAATTTTGGCAGGCCGTAAACGTAGTCGTGTAACTGACTATCGCTGTCAGGAGGCCCAGACACTTCTTCTCAATCTGAGCGTAGCGTTGCTCAGTGGGCATCATGGCCCTGGAGGCATACACCACTGGAGCCCAGGACGAGGAGTCATCTCGCTGAAGGAGCACCGCCCCAATACCGTCCTGGCTTGCATCAGTCGATATCTTGGTTTCCTTGGTTGGGTCGAAGAACGCTAGAACTAGGGCTGTGGTGAGCTTTGCTTTCAGCTCGCGCCATTCCTCTTCATGCGTGGGCAGCTACTGGAATTCCATCGACTTCTTGACGAGATGGCGGTGGGCCGTGTTGTGGGATGCCATATTGGGAATGAACTTCCCGAGGAAGTTGACCATCCCGAGGAAGCGGAGAACAGCCTTCTTGTCCTCCGAGGTCTTCATGGCGTTGATCACCGAGACCTTGTCGGCATCTGGCCGCCGCCCTGCTGCGAGATGTGGTCACCCAGGAACTTAATATCCGATTGACCAAATGAGCACTTGGCCCTGTTGAGCTGGAGACCATGTTCATGAATTCTCTGGAATACCTTCTTGAGGCGAGCGATGTGTTCCTGGGGTGTTGTGGACCAGATAATTACGTCGTCAACATATACTCGCACCCCCTCGATGCCCTCCATCATCTGCTCCATGATGCAGTGAAATACTTCGGAGGCAGATATGATCCCAAAAGGCATCCGGTTGTAGCAGTAGCGACTGAACGGGGTGTTGAACTTGCACAGCTTGCGACTGGACGCGTCCAGCTGTATTTGCCAAAAACCCTTGGAGGTGTCCAGCTTAGTAAAGAATTTGGCATGAGCCATCTCACTGTTCAACTCTTCACGATTTGGTATCGGGTAATGCTCCCGCATGATGTTACGGTTTAGATCCTTAGGGTCAATGCAAATGCGAAGCTCCCGTGACGGCTTCTTTACGCAGACCATGGAGCTGACCCAGTCTGTTGGCTCTGTGACCTTCGATATGATGCCCTGGTCTTGGAGGTCCTGTAATTGCTTCTTCAGGCGATCCTTGAGGGGTGCCGGCACCCGGCGTGATGCATGAATTACAGGGGTGACGTTCGGCTTGAGCAGGGTTTTATATCGGTATGGGAGCGTGCCCATTCCATCGAATACGCTGTGGTACTGCGTGATAAAGTCATCTATGTTGGCTTGCAGGTTTCCATCAGGCGAGGCTGTCGCCAGTGATGACGACATGGTGTGGACCCGCTGAACGAGGTTCAGGAGCTTGCAGGCTCGAGCACCGAGCAGGGACGCTCTGTCTGGACCGACGATTTCAAACCGCAGTGTTGCTTTGATCGCCTTGTTGGATACCCCTGGTTGACAGGAGCCACTGGCAGCTATGGCATTGCCATTGTAGTCAAGGAGCTGGCAGGCCGGTGGAAGAATGCTTGGTCTGGTGCGGATGGTGTCGAGGTCGGATTTTGAGATGAGGTTCGCTGATGCGCCGGTGTCCAGTTTAAATCGGATGTGAGCCTTGTTAACTGTGAGGACAGCATACCACTCGTCGTCTGGATCCACACTGAGGATCGAGAGGCGTTTTGCCGTTGTGGTGGAAGGCAGCGCATGTGTAGTTATGATGCCCACCCGGTAGGGGACTTGAGGCACTCAGTATCAGGGTCTGTTGGGCTGTCGGGATCGGAATCTGGCATGCCTTGTTGTGTTGAGCGGACACTTCTGCGCCGCAGCTGGGATCGCTGGCTGCTGAGCGGTGGAGCAGATCTCCAAAGGGCTGCGTAGTGGCCAAGCTTGCCACACTGTAGACACCGGCGTCGTTTTCCGGACATTGCCGCTTTAAGTGGACGGAGCCACAATTCGGACACGTCATGACACCGTCAGCGCATTCTGTGCGCCATCGCGCATGCGCAGTGCAGTCGGTCAAAGTACGCACCTGCACAGTCGGGTTGTCGGCCTCGTCATCCTCTCGGCCGTGGCGCACATGCACAGGGACCCGGGGAAAGCGTACGAAATGGCCACTCTCCTCGATGCTCAGGCCCTGCATCTGTGCAATGGCCTGCACCTGTTCCGCCTCCTGGGAGGCCAGCTTTGCAGTTTCTGCCGCCATGATGTGGGAGTAACGATTCTTAGCATGCTCATGGACAATGCACGTCTCGATAGCGACAGAGAGGGTCAACTGTTTGACTTTAAGGAGCTGCTGCGAAGGGAGTCGGAGTGGACCCTGAAAACGATCTGATCCCAGATCATGAAATCAGCCGTCAAGTCATAGTTACATGACTGCGCTAGGATGCGAAGGACTGAAAAGGTTCATCCTTACCCTGAAGCCTCTGCTGGAAAATGTACTGTTCAAAGCTCTCATTCACCTCAATGTCGCAGTGGCTGTCGAACTTCAGCAGGACTGTTTTGAATTTTGTTTTGTCTTCGCCGTCAGCAAACGTAAGGGAGTTGTAGATGTGGATGATGTGATCCCCGCGGTGGAGAGAAATAGTGCAATCTTCCTGGCATCCGATGCTGCTTCGAGGTCAGAGGCCTCGATGTACAAGGGGAACTTTTGCTTGAAGATTTTCCAATTGGCGCCGAGGTTGCCGGAGATGCGGAGCTGCGGAGGAGGCTGGATGTTTTCCATTTCACCGGATGGCTGCTTGCTGGTCAATGCTGATTCACTCGAGGTAGGTCCATCAAGGTCAGTATCACTCTGGTACCATGATGTGTCAGGCAGGTAGGTTCGATGTGGACTGCACTCGATGCAGGGAAGCTAGAAACAGACGTCTAACACTGGAGAAGATCCAACACGGTTTTATTCAACGATAGAACTGATATACATATTCAGCTGTGGGTCGACACTATACTGAACTGACTGGAGAGCTTGTAGTAGCCTGACCAGACTTACTAGCTACCGCATGGTGTTTGCACTTGCCAGCTCGTGGGCTCTGACTGTCTCAGTGGCTGGGTGCAGAGAGAGTGGGAAACCTAGTGCCCTCTGGCTTTATAGTGGTGGTGTCCTGTCTGGTGATTGGCTGCACTGTGCTGTGTGCTTACTGGTCATCCTGTGTGTCAATCACTGCCTGTCTGCATCTCATTATATACATGAGTGGATATTATGACATCCCTCACTCACACACACTCTTACCCCACACACTCTCCCTCACTCACACACACTCTCTCTTACCTACACACACTCTCACCACACACACACTCTCCCTCACTCACATACACTCCCTCACTCACACTCTCTCCTACCTACACACACTCTCTCCCTCACTCACACTCACTCTCTTACCCTCACTCACACTCTCTCCCTCACTCATACATCCTCCCTCACACACACAGTCTCTCACCCACACACACTCTCCCTCACTCATTCACTCTCTCACCACACATACACTCTCTCACCACACATACACAATTTCCCTCGCTCACACACACTCTCTCACCCACACACACTCTCCCTCACACACACTCTCCCCCACACACACACTTTGCCTCGCTCACACACACTTGCTCGCTCACACACACTCTTAATAATAATAATCGCTTATTGTCATAAGTAGGCTTCAATTAAGTTACTGTGAAAAGCCCCTAGTCGCCACATTCCGGCACCTGTTCGGGGAGGCCTGTCCGGGAATTGAACCCGCGCTGCTGACCTTGTTCTGCATTCCAAGCCAGCTGTTTAGCCCATTGTGCTAAACCAGCCCCCAGGGGTTGGTTCGCCCACATACACTTTCTCTCGCTCATACACACTTTCTTTCGCTCACACACTTTCTCTTGCTCACACACTTCTCTAACTCTCACACACTTTCTCTTGCTCACACACACTTTCTCTCGCTCTCACACACTTTCTCTTGCTCAAACACACTTTCTCTCGCTCACACGCACTTTCTCTCGCTCACACACACTCACTCGCTTACACACACTCACTCACTCACATACTCTCCCTCGCTCACACACTCTCCCTCATTCACACACACTCTCCCTCGCTCACACACTCCCTTGCTCACACACCCTCCCTTATTCACACACACTCTCCCTTGCTCACACTCTCCCTTGCTCACACTCTCGCTCACACACTTTCCCTCACTCACACACCCACTCTCTCTCGCTCACACAGACTCTCCCTTGCTCACTCTCGCTCACACACTCTCCCTTACTCATACCCACACACACTCTCTCGCTCACACGCATATCCACTCTCCCTCGTTCACAAGCAAAGGGCAGCCCTGTCCTGGGCCTTGACCACCACCTGCACAGAGTGCCCAGGCCTAGGACATCCATGGCCAAAACCATCACCCCCCCAGCCCTCCACCGCGATACCACTCTTGCGGTTTTGTCCTGGGTAGCACCCATGGTCGTCACCACCTCGTGCTACTGCACGCGGTTAGACTCCTCCTGGCTCTGCGACTGCATCTCCACAATCAATGGGACTATCCATTCCAGAAGCCCGATACCATCTGATCTCACTTCCTCACCTGGTATTGACCTCCACCTTGGCCACTGCCCTTTCTTCGGGACCGGTGACCACGTCCAGTGCTCTCTGCCCTGGTGCAGGTCCGGTGGTTCCCCTTCTGTCTTCTCTCACTCACGGCGGGGTGGGTGAGGGGGTACAGAGAATGCTCAGTGTTAGTACAGTCCATTGCATGCAACCCAGCAGGTGGGTAGTTGGTGGCTTCGATGGCCAAGGCACCCTGACCATGGAGGCGGTATGGGTGCCGACATGTGGTGCAGGGTGGCGGTTCGGCTGCCCTCCGGGTAGGGTTACGGATTTGTGGAATGAGGGTTGGTGTTGGGGGCGCAGTGCTGCCTACTCACCCTGGCTGTCCTGAGGACGTTGTGCAGTTTCTACCGACACTGCTGGCCGGTCCAGATGGTGTTGCCCATGGCGCTGACCACCTCTGTCACCTGCATCCAGGCAGCCTCCTTCCTGCTCCGGGGTACGGTGAACCTCAGGGCCATGCGTTTTGCTGCCATCTTGTTGGCTGGGATGGCGTGTGTGGGGAGTGAAGTGTGTATATGCGGCTGCAGCTTGTCAGCCTCCTGAGTGTCAGTCTCGAACCTGGCGAATCCGGCACCATTTTTCACTGGAATCAGTTGTGTTCGGCGTGGCGTTGGTGCCAGCCCATTCACGGTCGCCGAAGTGGTCCAGGTGTGATGCCAGGTTTGCTGTCTTAGACGTCCACGAATCCTGCCCCAGCATCAATATTTAGTCTCAGGAACGGATAATTCCGCCCTCCCTTTTAAAAAATATATTTTAATTGATCTTTTTCCAGCTTGTACAGAGTAACAGTTTAATCTATGGTGTACCTGGTATGTACATATAAAGTTGTTTCTTATTTACAGAGATTTTTCCATGTGGTCCCCAGTCTGCCTTCACCTCCCCCCTCCCCGGGTGGTGCTGCTCATCGCCAGCCGAGCAGGATGAAGGAAGCGAAAGCAAGAGCGTCGGCCCTCTTCCCCATATGTAGTTCTGGCTGGTCCGGTACCACAAAGATTGCCACTCTCGGGCACGGCTCCACCCTCACTCCCACAAACTTGGACATCACCTCAAAGAAGGCTGTCCAGAACCGTACACGTCTGGGGCAGGCTCAGAACATGTGGGCGTGGTTGGCCGGGCCCCTCTGGACCCCTTTGGAATTGGCCTCCACCTCCGGGAAGAACCTGCTCATTCGGGTTCTGGTTAAGGTGAGCTCTGTGCACCACTTTGAACTGCATGAGGCTTAGCCTAGTGCAGGAGGACGTGGTTTGCCCTACTCAATCCTTCACTCCAGTTCTTCCTTCCATTTCCGTCTGATTTCATCCAGTGACAGTCTTGCCCTATCCAGTAACCGTCCATACACGTTTCCACAGTTCACCTCCTCCTTACTGTCCATGTGTATTAATTCCTCTCTTAGTGTGTCTCTTGGGGCCCTGGGGTACCTTGCCATCTCCTTGCGAGGAAAGTGTTTAATTTGCAGGTGCCTAAGTTCCTGTCCTATCGGTATTTCCAGGTCTCCCGTCAGTTCGCTCAAGGTCGCGAGTCTGCCCCCAATGTAAAAGTACTTTACTGCTAGTGTCCCCCGTCCTGTCTCCATTTTTAAAGGAGACGTTGAGCATGGCTGGTGGGAATTTGTGGTGACTCCAGATGGGGTATGGACCCAGATGGGGACATCCCGGTTAAACCAAAATGCTGCTTCATTTGGTTCCATGTCTTCAGTGTGGCTATCACCAATGGGCAGGATGTGTACTTTGTCGGGATGGATGGGAACGCTGCCACGGCGAGGGCCCGGAGGGTCGTTCCTTTGCAGGAGGTCTCCTCCATTCCCATCCATTCTGTGTTGGGTTCCCGTATCCATGCCATCACCCTCTCGGCTGTGGCTGCCCAGTTGGCATGGTCAGACCGCCCATATTTTCCCCCCTTTGCAGTGTTGATTTAGGAATTTTTTGGGTTTTACCCCCCACACACACACAAACGCCATGATAATTTTGTCTATCTTATGGAAAAAAGCCTTAGGGATGAAGATCGATATGGATCTAAACAGGTAGAGGAACCTCGGCAGCATGTTCCACTTGATCATCTGCACCCTCCCCGCCAGGGAAAGCGGAGGTGCATCCCATCCCTGTAGGTCTTTTTTAACTTCCTCCCCAGACAGGTCAAATTCCACTTGTGGATCTGTGTCCAGTCATAGGCCATCTGGATCCTGAGGTAACAAAATGTGTTTTGGGCTAGTTTTAATGGTAGTCCCTCCAGATCTGTTCCTCCCCCATTTGGGTTCACTGGGAATGCTTCGCTCTTGCCCAGGACGTGCTTTTAGCCCGAGAAGGCTCTGAACTCTTCCAGCAGTTGCATGATTGCGTTCAGGCCATTCTGTGGGTCCGAGACATAGACAAGCGGGTCATCCGCATTGAGCAAAACTCTGTGCTCTCTGCCCCCTCTTTGGATGCTCTTCCTGCTTTTCATGTCTCGCAGAGCGATCGGCTGGGCTTCAATTGCCAGGGCGAACAGGAGCAGAGACAGTGGGCATCCCTGCCTAGTACCTCTGTGTAGCTTGAAGTATTCAGAGCTGGTGGTGCTGGTCCGAACCCGCTCCTTGGGGGCGTTGCACAAGAGTTTCACCCATGCGGTGAACCCTGTCCGTAGCCCAAACCGCTCCAGTACCTCAAAGTGGTACTCCCCCTCGACTCTGTGAAAGGCCTTTTCTGCGTCCAGGGAGACGATCACCTCTGGTGTTCTCTCCCCGATTGGGGTCATTATTACATTCATCAGCCGCCTAATGTTCACAGTTAGCTGTCCATCCGTAAAAAATCCCATCTGGTCCTCTGCGACTACCTCCAGTACACGTTCTCCAGTCTCTTGGCCAGGACCTTCGCGAGTATGTTGAGCAGTGAAATGTGCCTGTATGATCCGCATTCTGTCAGGTGTTTGTCGTGGCCTGTGTTAGCGAAGGAGGCAGGATGCCCCTCGCTAGCGAGTCTGCAAATCTATCCCATATATGGGGGGACAGGGCTGGTGCGAATGTTTTATAGAAATCCGCCGAGATCGAATGGGCAGGCCTTCCCTGCCTACATGGAGCTGATGCTCTCCATAATTTCTCCCAGTCCTATTGGTGTTTCCAGTTCCCTCCACCTGTTGTCCCCCACCACTGGTATGTCCAGTTCACGAGCAACCATTTAATCTCCGCATCCCCAACGGGGTTTTCGGAGGTTTACAGCCCTCGTAGATGGTCTTGAATGCTCGATTGACCTCTTTTGGTTTGGTTACCAGTCTGCCTCTGCTTTTCTTCACCTGGGCTATCTCTCTTGTGGCTGCCTGCCCTCTCAGCTGCTGAACCAGTAGGGAGCTAGCCTTTTCCCCATGTTCATAGAAGATCCATCATGTTTGGCGGAGTTGGTGTACTGCCTTCCTGGTGCAAGTTAAACCCCATTTGTCGGGGTCTCGGAGTACAGTCTGTAGACCTCTGGAATGGAGTCTATAAGTTGTCTCCACGCACCTTGTAGGCTATAATCTCTCCCCTAATCACAGCCTTCAGTGCCTCCCAGAAGGTGGAAGGTGAGACTTCCCTGTTCTGGTTATGAGCAATGTATTCGTCTGTGGCCTGTGATGTTTTCTGGCGCAAGGCCATATTGGCCAAGAGGTCCGTGTCCAAACTCCACGTGGGACGGAGCATGGCCGGAGATGACTATCGCGGAGTATTCCCCCCTTGTTATTCCTGGAAGCACCGATTTTCCCACTGCAAAGAAGTCTATCCTTGAGTATGCTTTTTGCACCGGTGAAAAGAACGAGAATTTCTTCTTACCATGGTGTAGAAAGTGCCTGGGACCACCACCCTTCTGCACCATGAATGCTCCCAGTTCATTAGCCATGCCTGTCCTTTTCTCTGATCTGGGGTTCGATCAGTCCATCTGTGGGTCCTGTACACAATTGAAGCCCCCCCATGATCAGTTAGTGTGTACAATGTCGGGGATTTCCACCGTAGTCTTTTTTATGAAGTCGGTGTCATCCCAGTTGGGCGCGTACACATTTACCAGAACTATCAGTGCCCCATCCAGGACACCGCTGACCATGACGTACCATCCCCTTGGTCTGTAACAGGCCTTGCCGCTGTAGACCTCCTCCTCTTGCTAATCAGTATGGCTACTCGCCTAGCCCTCGTCCCGTAACATGAGTGATACATTTGTCCCATCCATCCCTTTCTTACCCACAGTCGGTCCATCTGCCTCAGGTGTGTCTCCTGCAGGAAGTTTATGTCGGTTTTCAAACTTCTTAAGTGGGCGAAGACTCTGGATCTTGGGCAGCACGGTAGTGTTGCTCGTTTTAGCCTTAGTTGACTTATTCTTATTCTGTCACCTTTGCTCATGAGTCGCCAGGTATCTTTCTGATACCGTCACGTGGTTCAAGTCCAAGTAATGATTAATAATGCAACACACCGCTTAGTAAGAGTTAAATCAACGCACATTTATTATATACAGCAATTAATACTTATACGATAATCCTACTTTTAGACTACTACCTACCACTAAAAGGCCAATACTTAACTTTTGGAAATGGCCCACCAGGTCAGGGAAACAAATGGTCTTTCGAATTGGTTCTGGGCCTGCGGGATTCAAAATCTGGTACAAGTCGATAGTCAGGAGTGCCTATCTGGTAGCGATTGCTGGTGTAAAACCTACGGTTTCCTGTAGAAGGGTCTCGAAGGTTGCGAGCAGGAAAAGAAGGGTCGAGTTGAACTTGGCCCCTATTCTTAAAGTCCCCAGGGGCTTCCCGCCTCTCGGGGCGGACCTTGTACCTGGTTCCAAGTGATTGGACTTGGTCCCAATCACTTGGTTTGCTATGCTCCAATACTGGAGTGATTCCTTGATTGTGGGGTGGTCGTTTACCTTTCTTTGTGTTAGCCCCTGCTGGCGCCGAAAGATCTGGGTCGGCTTTATGTTGCTAATTTGTAGCAATTGTTCCCAGGGATGGCTGCTTAAAACACAGATGGCTGGGTTGTTGTGATGTTGATGGCTGCAGGTATCGGTCTGGACTGACTTCCTCAGAGGCGAATACACTGTTTTACCTGCAGCTGTCCGTTTGAGTCCTGTTGGCTGATTTTCCCATCAGCCTCTTCCGTTTGCCATTTTAAATCGGGGTTTGACCATTCTAATCGGGAGTCAGCCATTTTACATGGCTACATTCCCTCCTTGTGATCCTAACGCGAAGCGTGAAGGATCACATTACTTTGTTACTTTCCATTCCCTGACCGGGGGGACACCTCCTACATGGCCTCTGCTCTGACCCTAGCTATGCACAAAAAATTTTACCTAACAATTCTAAGGGCGCTATGTCAGACAGGGACATGCATTACAAAATAACAAACTTGGAACCTCTAACTTATCCTTATTACACTACACTCGCTAAACATTCCATTATTCTATCTTCCTCAAACATACAACAAACTCACATCATTCCATATAATCTTTCCTGGCTTGGCAGTCAAGCTCAGGATCATACAATGTTTTTCATGAAAGGTTTTTGTACATCTCTTTATTTACAGCAATAACGCAAGTGAATGCACTTTATTGTTTTATTATAGATCGCGGGGGTCAGGGGACTGGTCGTAACCGAATATAGGGGATCTGATCCTATATACCGGGGTTCGAGCGCGGTACGCTCTCCTTCTCCATTTACATAGGCGCATAGTCTGCACTACACAGCAGAGTATCGCCAACGCTAACAGTGCTTCGATCACGTAGGACAGGGAGTACCAGGATATGAACCTGGCACACCAGGAAGATGCAGTGTCGCTGGTGACTGGGCTCTGGGTACTGCGGGGCAGTGAAACATTAACGGCTGGGAGATTTGAAGTCATGGGGTTCGCCAAGAAAAAGATGTTGATCACGATGAAGGAAGTCCTCATGGCTGTCCTCTTTCCTTTTCTTTCTTTGAGTTCTCTTTATTTTCTTCAATCCTGGAGCTTCTGGAGTTTTGTAAAAACAAGCATAGTATCTGTAACTATCTTTGTTTAATATCCGGTATGCTAGTGTGTCTGTCCTTTGGTGCCAATTATTCCCTTATAATTGGTCACTATGTGTGACTCCCTCATTTTTTTCAAAAACAAATTTTAGGACACGGCACACTTCCCAATGACGGACCAGTGCTGATTTATCATCCCAATGTTCCAGGATGTAAATAACAGATGGGGGGCAACCTAAAGGGTCCCTAAACAAACCAAAACTTTTTGAAATGAAAAATGTGAAATGAGGTGCGTATGGGCCGCGACGGGTAAGATTTGGATGGAGTCCCCGGGTAGGACTGCTACCAATGCCGTATCTCCCCTACCCGAGCGTGATTGACCAGCGGGGGGTCCTCGGGCAGGGCGGGTCTCACGCCGTTTCTCCACTGCCTGAGCAACCGACAAGAACGAGCAAAAATATAGCCAGCGTGGTGGGGCTACCATAGTAGTTCTATCCCTTGATCCAGAAGAGCAGTTACGATCGGGCGTCTGATACCCGAACAAGTATCAGCTGAAAAGCTAGTTCTACTGAATCAGCGTGTGGTCTGTATCTGCAGATAAGTTGGTTCCGCTGAACAAGCAGCTGGTAAAAAATTCTCCTGTTGGACGAACAAAACTAAACAAATGTATGAACAACATAAAACATTCTGCAGGTTCCATCAGGAAGGACAACACTTTTCCCAAGTGGTTCCTTTTAAACATCATGTGGATACCTCAGTTCTCGGTTGCGAACAGAGTCGCAAAGGGGTTGGCGGTTTGGGAGTCAGACCCGAGGTCATCACTTTCTCCCGGGTGCCAAACACTGGAGTGGATTAGGGCTGAAAGGGCTGCTTGGTGGGAATTGGGGTTGCTCTCGTCGTTGCGGATGAGTCTGTAGGAGTTGTCACGGTGACAATAAGTTGTGTTGAGTTGTGTGGGGACAAAATCGGGGTCGTCCGTGTGGTTCGGTGGTCTGTGGTGGGATTTATTTAGAAAAGTGATCAGGGAGGGATGACTTGGATCGTAGTCGGAGTCGCTAGGTGTGGATCCGGTTGCATGGGGATAGTAGGGCGGCGTGCTGTGGCTATCGTCCGAGTAACAGTCGCTGTCTCTGCTGCTGCAGTCTGTGGGCGTTCCGGGGCGGAGTGTATATTTCGGGGGTGAAGTCGAGGTCGAGTCCGTGGCTGGGCTGGACGTGGTGGGGGTTGGTCGAGTTACGTTGGCTGTGGGCGGGGTGTGGTGTGCTGCGTCGAACATGACGTGGTGTGCGTGGTTCGACTGTGTTCCATAAGCCTTCAGCTGGTTTATATGAAACCACGCAGTCTTACCATTCGGGTACTTTATTTTGTAAACGGTTGGGCTGACTTTATCCGCAATGGAATACGGACCCGAGTATTTTGGTGACAGGAATGTGCTGGGGTTATATACGGACAGCATCACTTGCTGGCCGATATCATATTCCATTGCATGCACTGTCTTGTCGAAACAAGACTTGCTCTGTTTCATTTTGGTGCCCAATTTTACTGCGGCTGCTAACTGAGCCGTTTTTACATTTGCAACTAATTGCTCCACGGCTTTCTCGTGTGTGAGGGCCGTTACTTCGGGGCTGGTCAGGTCTAAACCTAACAAATATTCTGTCCCTTTCATGGGGCGTCCGGTCATGAGAGTGTGTGGGGTGTAACCTGTGGAGGTGGAAACAGTGTTACGCAAAAACATCAGCCCAAAAGGGAGGACTGAGTCCCAAGTGGTGTTGTTCTGCTGGACCATTTTTCTGAGGGTGGTTTTTAGGGCCCGATTCATTCGCTCCACGATACCACTCGACTGTGGGTGGTACGCAATGTGGAATTTTTGGGTGATGCCAAATATCGTGAGGACGTTCTGCATGACACGTCCCGTAAACTGAGAACCTTGGTCCGATTCAATGCTGCGGGGGAGTCCCCATCTTGCAAAGATGTGGTGAGTTAGGATCTTGGCTGTGGTTTTCGTGGTGTTGGTGCGGGCTGGAAATGCTTCCACCCATTTTGTAAAGGTGTCTATGACCACCAGTACATATTTATAGCCATTCCTGCAAGGGGGCAGTGGACCTAGAAAATCAATCTGGAGGTTAGTCCAGGGGCCGTTAACGGGTCGGGTATGGCTGAGTTGGGCCTTTTTGGCATATCTGTCGGGGTTGTTCTGCGCACAGATAAAGCAATTCTCAATGTAATGGCTTACATCTTCCTTGAGATTTGGCCATCAACAAAGCTGTTTGAGGTGGGCTGTAGTGGGATCGATTCCCTGGTGTCCATGACCATCATGGAACAAACAAATCAATTGGTTCCTGTCCTGTTCAGGAACTATATAAAGGGTGTCCTTTAACACCACACCGTCATGTGTGCTCAGTGTATTTCTGAACCTCTCATAGGAGGCTGGAAACTTTCCTTTCACAATCTCTGCGAGATTGCTGTCCTGCTACTGTGCCTCTACTAGATCCTCTATTCTAGTCTGTGTGACCTGAACTGCACTCACTGGCACGCTTTCGGGGGTTTCCAAAAATACACATGTCTGAAACCACCTTTAGCCTGTGCGTCGGCTTTTACATTCCCAGGGGGGGAAGGAACGATGGAGGCTGCGGACATTTATGATCCCAAAAGTCCTGTTCTGGGCTTTTCCTAAGATATGGCGGAGTAATGGGGGTGAGGGGAGGGGTTTTCCAGCCGCGGAAACAAATCCTCTTGCTTCCCACAGGAGCAGAAATTCTGTAAGGCTGTTACAGAAAAAGAGGCTGTCCGAGTATATATCTGCTGGGCTGGGGAAGGAATCCAGGTGCTCTACTATATATGCGACGGCCACAAGCTCTGCTGCCAGCGCGCCTAAGTGTCCGGGTAGTTTCAATGCTATTTCCTCGAGGGCGAGTCCCTGCGCGTCCTCGACATAAATCCCGCAACCTTGATTGGAATGCATTAGAGAGTTAGTATAGGTGTGATACTGATTGGAATATATCGTAGAATTAGTATAGGTGTGATATTGATTAGAATATATCAGAGAGTTATTATAGGTGTGATATTGATTGGAATATATCAGTGAGTTGGTATAGGTGTGATACTGAACGGAATATATCGGAGAGTCAGTATAGGTGTGATACTAATTGGAATGCATCAGAGAGTTAGTATAGGTGTGATACTGATTGTATTATATCGGAAAATTAGTGTAGGTGTGATAGTGATTGGAATATAACGAAGAGTTAGTATAGGTGTGATAATGATAGGAATATATTGGAGAGTTAGTATAGGTGTGATACTGATTGGAATATATCAGAGAGTCAGTGTAGGTGTGATACTAATTGGAATGCATCAGAGAGTTAGTATAGGTGTGATACTGATTGGAATGGAGCAGAGAATTATTATAGGTTTGGGACAGATTGGAATATATCTGAGAGTTAGTATACGTGTGATACTGATTGGAATAAATTGAAGAATTAGTACAGGTGTGAGACAGATTGGAATACATCGGAGAGTTAGTATAGGTGTCATACTGATTGGAATTTATCGGAGAGTTAGTATAGGTGTGATGTTGATTGGAATATATCAGAGAGTTAGTGGAGATGTGATACTGATTGGAATATATCACAGAGTTAGTGTAGATGTGATACTGATAGTATAGGTGGAATACTGATTTGAATGTAGCAGAGAGTTATTGTAGGTTTGGGACAGATTAGAATACATCGGAGAGTAAGTATAGGTGTGATACTGATTGGAATATATCAGAGAGTTAGTGTAGATGTGATACTGATTGGAATATATCACAGATTTAGTGTAGATGTGATACTGATAGTATAGGTGGAATACTGATTTGAATGTAGCAGAGAGTTATTATAGGTTTGGGACAGATTGGAATACATCGTAGAGTAAGTATAGGTGTGATACTGATTGGAATATATCAGAGAGTTAGTGTAGATGTGATACTGATTGGAATATATCACAGAGTTAGTACAGGTGTGATACTGATTGGAATATATTGGAGAGTTAGTATAGATGCGATGGTGATTGGAATATATCAGAGAGTTAGTCTAGGTGTGATAGTGATTGGAATATCTTGGAGAGCAAATATAGGTGTGAACTGATTGGAATCTATCGGAGAGTTAGTATACGTGAGGTACTGATTGGAATATATCAGAAAGTTAGTGAAGGTGTGATACTGATTGGAATATATTGGAGAGTTAGTATACGTGAGATACTGATTGAAATATATCGGAGAGTTAGTACAGGTGTGATACTGATTGGAACATATCGGAAAGTTAGTATAGGTGTGATACGGATTGGAATATATCGGAGAGTTAGTATAGGTGTGATACTGATTGGAATATATTGAAGAGTTAGTACAGGCGTGATACTGATTGGAATATATCGGCGAGTTAGTACAGGTGTGAGACAGATTGGAATACATCGGAGAGTGAGTATAGGTGTGGTACTGATTGGAATATATCAGAGAGTTAGTATAGGTGTGATAATGATTGGAATATATCGGAGAGTTAGTATACGTGTGATACTGATTGGACTATATATGAGAGATAGTATAGGTGTGATACTGATTGGAATATATCAGAGAGTTAGTATAGGTGTGATACTGATTGGAACATATTGAAGAGTTAGTACAGGTGTGAGACAGATTGGAATACATCGGAGAATGAGTATAGGTGTGGTACTGATTGGAATATATCAGAGAGTTAGTATAGGTGTGATAATGATTGGCATATATTGGAGAGTTAGTATAGGTCTGATACTGATTGGAATTATCAGAGAGTTAGGAGAGGTGTGATAATGATTGGAATATATCGGAGAGTAAGTATACGTGAGATACTGATTGGAATATATCGGAGAGTTAGTATAGGTGTGATACTGATTGGAATATATCTGAGTGTTAGTATAGGGGCGATACTGATTGAAATATATCCGAGTGTTAGCAGAGGTGCGATACTGATTGGAATATATCAGAGAGTTAGTATAGGTGGGAGAGTGATTGGAATATATTGGTGAGTTTATATTGGTGTGAACTGTTTGGAATATATCGGAGAGTTAGTTCAGGTTAATTACTCATTGGAATATATGAGAGAGTTAGCATAGGTGCGATGCCGATTGCAATCTGTCGGAGAGTTAGTATATGTGTGATGCTGATTGTAATATATCAGTGAGTTTGTATAGGTGTGAAACTGATTGGAATATATAAGAGAGTTCGTCTAGGTGTAATGCTGATTGGAATGTATCAGAGAGTTAGTACAGGTGTGATACTGATTGGAATATATCGGAGAGTTAGTATCGATGTGATATTGATTGGAATATATCTGAGCGTTAGTATACGTTAGATACTGATTGGAATATATCAGAGAGTTAGTATAGGTGTGATACTGTTTGCAATATATCAAAGAGTTAGTACTGGTGTGATACTGATTGGAATATATCGGAGAGTTAGTAGAGGTGTGATGCTAATTGCAATACATTAGAGAATTAGTCTAGGTGTGATCATGATTGGAATATATCAGAGAGTTAGTTTCGGTGCGATACTGATTGGAATATATCAGAGAGTTAGTGCAGGTGCGATACTGATTGGAATATATCAGAGAATGAGTATAGGTGTGATAGACATTGGAATATATCTTAGAGTTAGTCTAGGTGTGATACTTATTGGATATTTATCGCAGAGTTAGTATAGGTGTGATACTGATTGGAATATATTGGAGAGTTAGTTCAGGTGTGAGACAGATAAGAATCTATCGGAGAGTTAGTATAGCTGAGATACCGATTGGAATATAACAGAGAGTTTGTATAGGTGTGATACTGATTGGACTATATCGGAGAGTTAGTATACGTGCGATTCTGATTGGAATATATCGGAGAGTTAGTATAGGTGTGATATTGATTGGAATATATCAGAGAGATAGTATAGGTGTGATACAGATTGCAATATATCAGAGAGTTAGTATAGGTGTGATGCTGATTGTAATATATCAGAGAGTTAGACTAGGAGTGATACTGATTGGAATATATCAGAGAGTTAGTTTCGTTGTGGTACTGATTGTAAAGAATCAGACTGTTAGTATAGGTGTGATACTGATTGGAATATATCGGAGAGTTAGTATACGTGAGATACTGACTGGAATATATCAAAGAGTTAGTACTGGTGTGATACTGATTGGAATATATCGGAGAGTTAGTAGAGGTGTGATGCTGATTGCAATATATTAAAGAATTAGTCGAGGTGTGATCATGATTGGAATATATCGGAGAGTTAGTATTGGTGCGATACTGATTGAAATATATCAGAGAGTTAGTACAGTTGCGATACTGATTGGAATATATCGGAGAGTTAGTATAGGTGTGATATTGATTGGAATATATCAGATAGTTTGTAAAGGTGTGATACTGATTGGAATATTTGAGAGTTAGTATAGGTGCGATGTTGATTGGAATATATCAGTGAGTTAGTATAGGTGTGATACTGATTGGAATAGATCAGTGAGTCAGTATAGGTGTGATACCGATTGGAATATATTGAAGAGTTAGTACAGGTGTGAGACAGATTGGAATACATCGGAGAGTTCGTATAGATGTGATACTGATTGGAATATATCGGAGAGTTTGTATATGTGAGATTCTGATTAGAATATATCGGAGAGTTAGTATAGGTGTGATATTGATTGGAATATATCAGAGAGTTAGTATATGTGTGATACCGATTGCAATATATCAGAGAGTTAGTATAGGTGTGATGCTGATTGTAATATATCAGAGAGTTAGTATAGGAGTGATACTGATTGGAATATATCAGAGAGATAGTATAATTGTGGTACTGATTGTAAAGCATCAGACAGTTAGTAGAGGTGTGATACTGATTGGAATATATCGGAGAGTTTGTATATGTGAGATAGTGATTGGAACATATCGGAGAGTTAGTATAGGTGTGATATTGATTGGAATATATCAGAGAGTTAGTATAGGTGTGATACCGATTGCAATATATCAGAGAGTTCGTTTAGGTGTGATGCTGATTGTAATATATCAGAGAGCTAGTATAGGAGTGATACTGATTGGAATATATCAGAGAGTTAGTATAGTTGTGGTACTGATTGTAAAGCATCAGGCAGTTAGGATAGGTGTGATAATGATTGGAATATATCGGAGAGTTAGTACAGGTGTGATACTGATTGGAATATATTGGAGAGTTAGTATAGGTGTGATGGTGATTGGAATAGATCGGAGAGTTAATATAGGTGTGAACTGATTGGAATATATCGGAGAGTTAGTATAGGTGTGGTACTGATTGGAATATATTGGAGAGTTAGTATAGGTGCGATGCTGATTGGAATATATTGAAGAGTTAGTACAGGTGTGAGACAGATTGGAATACATCGAAGAGTGAGTATAGGTGTGGTACTGATTGGAATATATCAGAAAGTTAGGATAGTTGTGATACTGATTGGAATATATCGGAGAGTTAGTGTAGGTGTGATACTGATTGGAATATATCAGAGAGTTAGTATAGGGGTGATACTGATTGGAATACATCGGAGAGTGAGTATATGTGTGGTACTGATTGGAATATATCAGAGAGTTAGTATAGGTGTGATAATGATTGGCATATATCGGAGAGTTAGTATACGTGAGATACTGATTGGAATATATCGGAGAGTTAGTATACGTGAGATACTGACTGGAATATATCGGAGAGTTAGTATAGGTGTGATATTGATTGGAATATATCAGAGAGTTAGTACAGGTGTGATACTGATTGGAATATATTGGAGAGTTCGTTTCGGTGTGATGGTGATTGGAATATATCAGCGTGTTAGTATAGGTGCGATACTAATTGGAAAAAATCTGAGAGTTAGCGTAGGTGCGATACTGATTGGAATATATCAGAGTTAGTATAGGTGTGATACTGATTGGAATATATCAGGGAGTTAGTATAGGTGTGATAATGATTGGCATATATCGGAGAGTTAGTATACATGAGATACTGATTGGAATATATCGGAGAGTTAGAATAGGTGTGATCCTGATTGGAATATATCAGAGAGTTAGTATAGGTGTGATAATGATTGGCATATATCAGAGAGTTAGTTTCGTTGTGGTACTGATTGTAAAGCATCAGACAGTTAGTATACGTGTGATACCGATTGGAATATATCGGAGAGTTAGTATACGTGAGATACTGACCGGAATATATCGGAGAGTTAGTATAGGTGTGATATTGATAGGAATATATCAGAGAGTTAGTACAGGTGTGATACTGATTGGAATATATTGGAGAGTTCGTTTCGGTGTGATGGTGATTGGAATATATCAGCGTGTTAGTATAGGTGCGATACTAATTGGAAAAAATCTGAGAGTTAGCGTAGGTGCGATACTGATTGGAATATATCAGAGTTAGTATAGGTGTGATACTGATTGGAATATATCAAAGAGTTAGTACTGGTGTAATGCTAATTGTAATATATCAGAGAGTTAGTATAGGAGTGATACTGATTGGAATATATCAGAGAGTTAGTATAGTTGTGGTACTGATTGTAAAGCATCAGACAGTTAGTATAGGTGTGATACGTTTTGGAATATATCGGAGAGTTAGTATACGTGAGATACTGATTGGAATAAAAAGGAGAGTTAGTATAGGTGTGATATTGATTGGAATATATCAGAGAGTTAGTACAGGTGTGATACTGATTGGAATATATTGGAGAGTTTGTATAGGTATGATGGTGATTGGAATATATTGGCGTGTTAGTATAGGTGCGATACTAATATGAATATATCTGACAGTTAGCATAGGTGCGATACTGATTGGAATATATCAGAGAGTTAGTATAGGTGTGATAGTGATTGGAATAGATCGGAGAGTTAATATTGGTGTGAACTGATTGGAATATATCGGAGAGTTAGTACAGGTATGATGCTGATTGGAATATTTCAGTGAGTTAGTATAGGTGTGATACTGATTGGAATAGATCAGTGAGTCAGTATAGGTGTGATACCCATTGGAATATATTGAAGAGTTAGTACAGGTGTGAGACAGATTGGAATACATTGGAGAGTGAGTATAGGTGTGGTACTGATTGGAATATATCAGAGAGTTAGTATAGGTGTGATAATGATTGGAATATATCGGAGAGTGAGTATACGTGTGGTACTGATTGGAATATATCAGAGAGTTAGTATAGTTGTGATACTGATTGGAATATATCAGAGAGATAGTATAATTGTGGTACTGATTGTAAAGCATCAGACAGTTAGTAGAGGTGTGATACTGATTGGAATATATCGGAGAGTTTGTATATGTGAGATTCTGATTAGAATATATCGGAGAGTTAGTATAGGTGTGATATTGATTGGAATATATCAGAGAGTTAGTATATGTGTGATACCGATTGCAATATATCAGAGAGTTAGTATAGGTGTGATGCTGATTGTAATATATCAGAGAGTTAGTATAGGAGTGATACTGATTGGAATATATCAGAGAGATAGTATAATTGTGGTACTGATTGTAAAGCATCAGACAGTTAGTAGAGGTGTGATACTGATTGGAATATATCGGAGAGTTTGTATATGTGAGATAGTGATTGGAACATATCGGAGAGTTAGTATAGGTGTGATATTGATTGGAATATATCAGAGAGTTAGTATAGGTGTGATACCGATTGCAATATATCAGAGAGTTCGTTTAGGTGTGATGCTGATTGTAATATATCAGAGAGCTAGTATAGGAGTGATACTGATTGGAATATATCAGAGAGTTAGTATAGTTGTGGTACTGATTGTAAAGCATCAGGCAGTTAGGATAGGTGTGATAATGATTGGAATATATCGGAGAGTTAGTACAGGTGTGATACTGATTGGAATATATTGGAGAGTTAGTATAGGTGTGATGGTGATTGGAATAGATCGGAGAGTTAATATAGGTGTGAACTGATTGGAATATATCGGAGAGTTAGTATAGGTGTGGTACTGATTGGAATATATTGGAGAGTTAGTATAGGTGCGATGCTGATTGGAATATATTGAAGAGTTAGTACAGGTGTGAGACAGATTGGAATACATCGAAGAGTGAGTATAGGTGTGGTACTGATTGGAATATATCAGAAAGTTAGGATAGTTGTGATACTGATTGGAATATATCGGAGAGTTAGTGTAGGTGTGATACTGATTGGAATATATCAGAGAGTTAGTATAGGGGTGATACTGATTGGAATACATCGGAGAGTGAGTATATGTGTGGTACTGATTGGAATATATCAGAGAGTTAGTATAGGTGTGATAATGATTGGCATATATCGGAGAGTTAGTATACGTGAGATACTGATTGGAATATATCGGAGAGTTAGTATACGTGAGATACTGACTGGAATATATCGGAGAGTTAGTATAGGTGTGATATTGATTGGAATATATCAGAGAGTTAGTACAGGTGTGATACTGATTGGAATATATTGGAGAGTTCGTTTCGGTGTGATGGTGATTGGAATATATCAGCGTGTTAGTATAGGTGCGATACTAATTGGAAAAAATCTGAGAGTTAGCGTAGGTGCGATACTGATTGGAATATATCAGAGTTAGTATAGGTGTGATACTGATTGGAATATATCAGGGAGTTAGTATAGGTGTGATAATGATTGGCATATATCGGAGAGTTAGTATACATGAGATACTGATTGGAATATATCGGAGAGTTAGAATAGGTGTGATCCTGATTGGAATATATCAGAGAGTTAGTATAGGTGTGATAATGATTGGCATATATCAGAGAGTTAGTTTCGTTGTGGTACTGATTGTAAAGCATCAGACAGTTAGTATACGTGTGATACTGATTGGAATATATCGGAGAGTTAGTATACGTGAGATACTGACTGGAATATATCGGAGAGTTAGTATAGGTGTGATATTGATAGGAATATATCAGAGAGTTAGTACAGGTGTGATACTGATTGGAATATATTGGAGAGTTCGTTTCGGTGTGATGGTGATTGGAATATATCAGCGTGTTAGTATAGGTGCGATACTAATTGGAAAAAATCTGAGAGTTAGCGTAGGTGCGATACTGATTGGAATATATCAGAGTTAGTATAGGTGTAATACTGATTGGAATATATCAAAGAGTTAGTACTGGTGTGATACTGATTGGAATATATCGGAGAGTTAGTAGAGGTGTGATGCTGATTGCAATATATTAGAGAATTAGTCGAGGTGTGATCATGATTGGAATATATCGGAGAGTTAGTATTGGTGCGTTACTGATTGAAATATATCAGAGAGTTAGTACAGTTGCGATACTGATTGGAATATATCGGAGAGTTAGTATAGGTGTGATATTGATTGGAATATATCAGATAGTTTGTACAGGTGTGATACTGATTGGAATATATTGGAGAGTTAGTATAGGTGTGATGTTGATTGGAATATATTGAAATGTTAGTACAGGTGTGAGACAGACTGGAATACATCGGAGAGTGAGTATATGTGTGGTACTGATTGGAATATATCGGAGAGTTAGTATAGGTGTGATCCTGATTGGAATATATCGGAGAGTTAGTATAGGTGTGATAATGATTGGCATATATCGGAGAGTTAATATACGTGAGATACTGATTGGAATACATCGAAGAGTTAGTATAGGTGTGATACAGTTGGAATATATCGGAGTGTTAGTATAGTTGTGGTACTGATTGTAAAGCATCAGACAGTTAGTATAGGTGTGATTCTGATTGGAATATATTGGAGAGTTCGTTCAGGTGTGAGACAGATTGGAATCTATCGGAGAGTTAGTATAGCTGAGATACTGATTGCAATATATCAGAGAGTTAGTATAGGTGTAATGCTAATTGCAATATATCAGAGAGTTAGTATAGGAGTGATACTGATTGGAATATATCAGAGAGTTAGTATAGTTGTGGTACTGATTGTAAAGCATCAGACAGTTAGTATAGGTGTGATACTTTTTGGAATATATCGGAGAGTTAGTATACGTGAGATACTGATTGGAATATAAAGGAGAGTTAGTATAGGTGTGATATTGATTGGAATATATCAGAGAGTTAGTACAGGTGTGATACTGATTGGAATATATTGGAGAGTTTGTATAGGTATGATGGTGATTGGAATATATTGGCGTGTTAGTATAGGTGCGATACTAATATGAATATATCTGACAGTTAGCATAGGTGCGATACTGATTGGAATATATCAGAGAGTTAGTATAGGTGTGATAGTGATTGGAATAGATCGGAGAGTTAATATTGGTGTGAACTGATTGGAATACATCGGAGAGTTAGTACAGGTGTGATGCTGATTGGAATATTTCAGTGAGTTTGTATAGGTGTGATCCTGATTGGAATAGATCAGTGAGTCAGTATAGGTGTGATACCCATTGGAATATATTGAAGAGTTAGTACAGGTGTGAGACAGATTGGAATACATTGGAGAGTGAGTATAGGTGTGGTACTGATTGGAATATATCAGAGAGTTAGTATAGGTGTGATAATGATTGGAATATATCGGAGAGTGAGTATACGTGTGATACTGATTGGAATATATCAGAGAGTTAGTATAGTTGTGATACTGATTGGAATATATCGGAGAGTTAGTATAGGTGTGATACTGATTGGAATATATCAGAGAGTTAGTATAGGTGTGATACTGATTGGAATATATCAGAGAGTTAGTACAGGTGTGAGACAGATTGGAATATATCAGAGAGTTAGTATAGGTGTGATACAGATTGGAATATATCAGAGAGTTAGTATAGGTGTGATAATGTTTGGCATATATCGGAGAGTTAATATACATGAGATCCTGATTGGAATACATCAGAGAGTTAGTACAGGTGTGAAACTGATTGAAATATATTGGAGAGTTAGTATAGGTCTGATACTGATTGCAATATATCAGAGAGTTAGTACAGGTGTGATTATGATTGGAATATATCAGAGAGTTAGTATAGGAGTGATACTGATTGGAATATATCAGAGAGTTTGTGTAGTTGTGGTACTGATTGTAAAGCATCAGACAGTTAGTATAGGTGTGATTGTGATTGGAATATATTGGAGAGTTAGTTCAGGTGTGAGACAGATTGGAATACATCGGAGAGGGAGTCCAGCTGAGATACTGATTGGAATATATCAGAAAGTTAGTCTAGGTGTGATATTGATTGGAATATATCGGAGAGTTCGTATAGGTGTGATGCTGATTGGAATATATCAGTGAGTTAGTATAGGTGTGATACTGATTGGAATAGATCAATGAGTCAGTATGGGTGTGATACCGATTGGAATATATTGAAGAGTTAGTACAGGTGTGAGACAGATTGGAATACATCGGAGAGTGAGTATAGGTGTGGTACTGATTGGAATATATCAGACAGTTAGTATAGGTGTGATAATGATTGGAATATATCGGAGAGTTAGTATACGTGTGATACTGATTGGAATATATCAGAGAGTTAGGATACTTGTGATACCGATTGGAATATATCGGAGAGTTAGTATAGGTGAGATGCTGATCGGAATATATCAGAGAGTTAGTATAGGTGTGATAATGAATGGCATATATCGGAGAGTTAATATACGTGAGATACTGATTGGAATACATCAGAGAGTTACTATAGGTGTGGTACTGATTGGAATATATCAGAGAGTTAGTATAGGTGTGATAATGATTGGCATATATCGGAGAGTTAGTATACGTGAGATACTGATTGGAATATATCGGAGAGTTAGTATAGGAGTGATCCTGATTGGAATATATCAGAGAGTTAGTATAGGTGTGATAATGATTGGCATATATCGGAGAGTTAATATACGTGAGACACTGATTGGAATACATCAGAGAGTTCGTACAGGTGTGATACTGATTGGAATATATTGGAGAGTTAGTATAGGTCTGATGCTGATTGGAATATATCAGAGAGTTAGTACAGGTGTGATTATGATTGGAATATATCGGAGAGTTAGTATAGGTGTGATACTTTTTGGAATATATCGGAGAGTTAGTATACGTGAGATACTGATTGGAATATATCGGAGAGTTAGTATATGTGTGATACTGATTGGAATATATGAGAGAGTTAGTACAGGTGTGCTATTGATTGGAATGTATCTGAGTGTGAGCAGAGGTGTGATACTGATTGGAATATATCGGAGTGTTCGCAGAGGTGCAATACTGATTGGAATATATCAGAGAGTTAGTGTAGGTGTGATACTGATTGGAATATATCAGAGAGTTAGTATAGGGGTGATACTGATTGGAATACATCGGAGAGTGAGTATATGTGTGGTACTGATTGGAATATATCAGAGAGTTAGTATAGGTGTGATAATGATTGCCATATATCGGAGAGTTAGTATACGTGAGATACTGATTGGAATATATCGGAGAGTTAGTATACGTGAGATACTGACTGGAATATATCGGAGAGTTAGTATAGGTGTGATATTGATTGGAATATATCAGAGAGTTAGTACAGGTGTGATACTGATTGGAATATATTGGAGAATTCGTTTCGGTGTGATGGTGATTGGAATATATCAGCGTGTTAGTATAGGTGCGATACTAATTGGAAAAAATCTGAGAGTTAGCGTAGGTGCGATACTGATTGGAATATATCAGAGTTAGTATAGGTGTGATACTGATTGGAATATATCAGGGAGTTAGTATAGGTGTGATAATGATTGGCATATATCGGAGAGTTAGTATACATGAGATACTGATTGGAATATATCGGAGAGTTAGAATAGGTGTGATCCTGATTGGAATATATCAGAGAGTTAGTATAGGTGTGATAATGATTGGCATATATCAGAGAGTTAGTTTCGTTGTGGTACTGATTGTAAAGCATCAGACAGTTAGTATACGTGTGATACTGATTGGAATATATCGGAGAGTTAGTATACGTGAGATACTGACTGGAATATATCGGAGAGTTAGTATAGGTGTGATATTGATAGGAATATATCAGAGAGTTAGTACAGGTGTGATACTGATTGGAATATATTGGAGAGTTCGTTTCGGTGTGATGGTGATTGGAATATATCAGCGTGTTAGTATAGGTGCGATACTAATTGGAAAAAATCTGAGAGTTAGCGTAGGTGCGATACTGATTGGAATATATCAGAGTTAGTATAGGTGTGATACTGATTGGAATATATCAAAGAGTTAGTACTGGTGTGATACTGATTGGAATATATCGGAGAGTTAGTAGAGGTGTGATGCTGATTGCAATATATTAGAGAATTAGTCGAGGTGTGATCATGATTGGAATATATCGGAGAGTTAGTATTGGTGCGTTACTGATTGAAATATATCAGAGAGTTAGTACAGTTGCGATACTGATTGGAATATATCGGAGAGTTTGTATAGGTGTGATGTTGATTGGAATATATTGAAATGTTAGTACAGGTGTGAGACAGATTGGAATACATCGGAGAGTGAGTATATGTGTGGTACTGATTGGAATATATCGGAGAGTTAGTATAGGTGTGATCCTGATTGGAATATATCGGAGAGTTAGTATAGGTGTGATAATGATTGGCATATATCGGAGAGTTAATATACGTGAGATACTGATTGGAATACATCGAAGAGTTAGTATAGGTGTGATACAGTTGGAATATATCGGAGTGTTAGCATAGTTGTGGTACTGATTGTAAAGCATCAGACAGTTAGTATAGGTGTGATTCTGATTGGAATATATTGGAGAGTTCGTTCAGGTGTGAGACAGATTGGAATCTATCGGAGAGTTAGTATAGCTGAGATTCTGATTGCAATATATCAGAGAGTTAGTATAGGTGTAATGCTAATTGTAATATATCAGAGAGTTAGTATAGGAGTGATACTGATTGGAATATATCAGAGAGTTAGTATAGTTGTGGTACTGATTGTAAAGCATCAGACAGTTAGTATAGGTGTGATACTTTTTGGAATATATCGGAGAGTTAGTATACGTGAGATACTGATTGGAATATAAAGGAGAGTTAGTATAGGTGTGATATTGATTGGAATATATCAGAGAGTTAGTACAGGTGTGATACTGATTGGAATATATTGGAGAGTTTGTATAGGTATGATGGTGATTGGAATATATTGGCGTGTTAGTATAGGTGCGATACTAATATGAATATATCTGACAGCATAGGTGCGATACTGATTGGAATATATCAGAGAGTTAGTATAGGTGTGATAGTGATTGGAATAGATCGGAGAGTTAATATTGGTGTGAACTGATTGGAATATATCGGAGAGTTAGTACAGGTATGATGCTGATTGGAATATTTCAGTGAGTTAGTATAGGTGTGATACTGATTGGAATAGATCAGTGAGTCAGTATAGGTGTGATACCCATTGGAATATATTGAAGAGTTAGTACAGGTGTGAGACAGATTGGAATACATTGGAGAGTGAGTATAGGTGTGGTACTGATTGGAATATATCAGAGAGTTAGTATAGGTGTGATAATGAATGGCATATATCGGAGAGTTAATATACGTGAGATACTGATTGGAATACATCAGAGAGTTACTATAGGTGTGGTACTGATTGGAATATATCAGAGAGTCAGTATAGGTGTGATAATGATTGGCATATATCGGAGAGTTAGTATACGTGAGATACTGATTGGAATATATCGGAGAGTTAGTATAGGAGTGATCCTGATTGGAATATATCAGAGAGTTAGTATAGGTGTGATAATGATTGGCATATATCGGAGAGTTAATATACGTGAGACACTGATTGGAATACATCAGAGAGTTCGTACAGGTGTGATACTGATTGGAATATATTGGAAAGTTAGTAAGGGTCTGATACTGATTGGAATATATCAGAGAGTTAGTACAGGTGTGATTATGATTGGAATATATCGGAGAGTTAGTATACGTGAGATACTGATTGGAATATATCGGAGAGTTAGTATATGTGTGATACTGATTGGAATATATGAGAGAGTTAGTACAGGTGTGCTATTGATTGGAATGTATCTGAGTGTTAGCAGAGGTGTGATACTGATTGGAATATATCGGAGTGTTCGCAGAGGTGCAATACTGATTGGAATATATCAGAGAGTTAGTCTAGGTGTGACAGTGATTGGAATATATCTGAGAGTTAATAATGGTGTGAACTGATTGGAATATATCGGAGAGTTAGTTTAGGTTAATTACTGATGGGAATATATGAGAGAGTTAGTATAGGTGTGATGCCGATTGCAATATATCGGAGAATTAGTATAGGTGTGATGCTGATTGTAATATATCAGACAGTTAGTATAGTTGTGATATTGATTGGAATATATCGGAGAGTTAGTATAGGTGTGATACTGATTGCAACAGATCAATGAGTTTGTATAGGTGTGATGCTGATTGGAATGTATCAGAGAGTTAGTACAGGTGTGATACTGATTGGAATATATCGGAGAGTTAGTATAGGTGTGATCCTGATTGGAATATATCAGAGAGTTAGTATAGGTGTGATACAGATTGGAATATATCAGAGAGTTAGTATAGGTGTGATAATGTTTGGCATATATCGGTGAGTTAATATACGTGAGATACTGATTGGAATACATCAGAGAGTTAGTACAGGTGTGAAACTGATTGAAATATATTGGAGAGTTAGTATAGGTCTGATACTGATTGCAATATATCAGAGAGTTAGTACAGGTGTGATTATGATTGGAATATATCAGAGAGTTAGTATAGGAGTGATACTGATTGGAATATATCAGAGAGTTTGTGTAGTTGTGGTACTGATTGTAAAGCATCAGACAGTTAGTATAGGTGTGATTGTGATTGGAATATATTCGAGAGTTAGTTCAGGTGTGAGACAGATTGGAATACATCGGAGAGTGAGTACAGCTGAGATACTGATTGGAATATATCAGAAAGTTAGTCTAGGTGTGATATTGATTGGAATATATCGGAGAGTTCGTATAGGTGTGATGCTGATTGGAATATATCAGTGAGTTAGTATAGGTGTGATACTGATTGGAATAGATCAATGAGTCAGTATAGGTGTGATACCGATTGGAATATATTGAAGAGTTAGTACAGGTGTGAGACAGATTGGAATACATCGGAGAGTGAGTATCGGTGTGGTACTGATTGGAATATATCAGACAGTTAGTATAGGTGTGATAATGATTGGAATATATCGGAGAGTTAGTATACGTGTGATACTGATTGGAATATATCAGAGAGTTAGGATACTTGTGATACTGATTGGAATATATCGGAGAGTTAGTATATGTGAGATGCTGATCGGAATATATCAGAGAGTTAGTATAGGTGTGATAATGAATGGCATAGATCGGAGAGTTAATATACGTGAGATACTGATTGGAATACATCAGAGAGTTACTATAGGAGTGATCCTGATTGGAATATATCAGAGAGTTAGTATAGGTGTGATAATGATTGGCGTATATCGGAGAGTTAATATACGTGAGATACTGATTGGAATACATCAGAGAGTCAGTACTGGTGTGATACTGATTGGAATATATTGGAGAGTTAGTATAGGTCTGATACTGATTGGAATATATCAGAGAGTTAGTACAGGTGTGATTATGATTGGAATATATCAGAGAGTTAGTATAGGTGTGATACTGATTGGAATATATCAGAGAGTTAGTATAGGTGTGATACCGATTGGAATATATCAGAGAGTTAGTATAGGTGTGATGCTGGTTGGAATATATCAGTGAATTAGTATAGGTGTGATACGGATTGGAATAGATCAGCGAGTCGGTATAGGTGTGATACAGATTGGCATATATCGGAGAGTTAGTATATGTGAGATACTGATTGGAATATATCGGAGAGTTAGTACAGGTGTGATACTGATTGGAATATATCAGAGAGTTAGTATAGGTGTGATAATGATTGGCATATATCGGAGAGTTAATATACGTGAGATACTGATTGGAATACATCAGAGAGTTAGTACAGGTGTGATACTGATTGGAATATATTGGAGAGTTAGTATAGGTCTGATACTGATTGGAATATATCAGAGAGTTAGTACAGGTGTGATTATGATTGGAATATATCGGAGAGTTAGTATACGTGAGATACTGATTGGAATATATCGGAGAGTTAGTATATGTGTGATACTGATTGGAATATATGAGAGAGTTAGTACAGGTGTGCTATTGATTGGAATGTATCTGAGTGTTAGCAGAGGTGTGATACTGATTGGAATATATCGGAGTGTTAGCAGAGGTGCAATACTGATTGGAATATATCAGAGAGTTTGTCTAGGTGTGAGAGTGATTGGAATATATCTGAGAGTTAATAATGGTGTGAACTGATTGGAATATATCGGAGAGATAGTTTTGGTTAATTACTGATGGGAATATATGAGAGAGTTAGTATAGGTGTGATGCCGATTGCAATATATCGGAGAATTAGTATAGGTGTGATGCTGATTGTAATATATCAGACAGTTAGCATAGGTGTGATATTGATTGGAATATATCGGAGAGTTAGTATAGGTGTGATACTGTTTGCAACAGATCAATGAGTTTGTATAGGTGTGATGCTGATTGGAATGTATCAGAGAGTTAGTACAGGTGTGATACCGATTGGAATATATCGGAGAGTTAGTATAGGTGTGAGAGTGATTGGAATAGATCTGAGAGTTAATATTAGTGTGAACTGATTGGAATATATCGGAGAGTTTATTTAGGTTAATTACTTTTTTTTTTATTATATATTTTATTGAAAATTTTTGGTCAACCAACACATTACATTGTGCATCCTTTATACAATATTATAACAACACAAATAACAATGACCTATTTTATAAACAAAAAATGAATAAATAATAAATAACAAAAATGAAAACTAGCCCTAATTGGCAACTGCCTTGTCACAAGTAACACTCTCCAAAAATATAATTTAACAGTCCAATATATAATTATCTGTAGCAACGACCTATACATACTATACAGTATATATTAACAACCCTGAGAGTCCTTCTGGTTCCTCCTCCCCCCCCCCCCAACCCTCCCCCCCCCCCCCCCCCCAATCCTGGGCTGCTGCTGCTGCCTTCTTTTTCCCATTCCATCTATCTTTCTGCGAGGTATTCGACGAACGGTTGCCACCGCCTGGTGAACCCGTGAGCCGACCCCCTTCGGACGAACTTAATCCGCTCTAGCTTTATAAACCCCGCCATGTCATTTATCCAGGTCTCCACCCCCGGGGGCTTGGCTTCTTTCCACATTAGCAATATCCTGCGCCGGGCTACTAGGGACGCAAAGGCCAAAACATCGGCCTCTCTCGCCTCCTGCACTCCCGGCTCTTGTGCAACCCCAACTATAGCCAACGCCCAGCTTGGTTCGACCCGGACTCCTACTACTTTTGAAAGCACCTTTGTCACCCCCATCCAAAACCCCTGTAGTGCCGGGCATGACCAAAACATATGGGTATGATTCGCTGGGCTTCTCGAGCACCTCGCACACCTATCCTCCACCCCAAAAAATTTACTGAGTCGTGCTCGAGTCATATGTGCCCTGTGTAATACCTTAAACTGAATCAGGCTTAGCCTGGCACACGAGGACGATGAGTTTACCCTGCTTAGGGCATCTGCCCACAGCCCCTCCTCGATCTCCTCCCCCAGCTCTTCTTCCCATTTCCCTTTTAGTTAATCTACCATAGTCTCCCCTTCGTCCCTCATTTCCCTATATATATCTGACACCTTACCATCCCCCACCCATGTCTTTGAGATCACTCTGTCCTGCACCTCTTGTGTCGGGAGCTGCGGGAATTCCCTCACCTGTTGCCTCGCAAAAGCCCTCAGTTGCATATACCTGAATGCATTCCCTTGGGGCAACCCATATTTCTCGGTCAGCGCTCCCAGACTCGCGAACTTCCCATCCACAAACAGATCTTTCAGTTGCGTTATTCCTGCTCTTTGCCACATTCCATATCCCCCATCCATTCCCCCCGGGGCAAACCTATGGTTGTTTCTTATCGGGGACCCCCCCAAGGCTCCAGTCTTTCCCCTATGCCGTCTCCACTGTCCCCAAATCTTCAGTGTAGCCACCACCACCGGGCTTGTGGTGTAGTTCCTCGGTGAGAACGGCAATGGGGCTGTCACCATAGCCTGTAGGCTAGTCCCCCTACAGGACGCCCTCTCTAATCTCTTCCACGCCGCTCCCTCCTCCTCTCCCATCCACTTACTCACCATTGAAATATTAGCGGCCCAATAATACTCACTTAGGCTCGGTAGTGCCAGCCCCCCCCTATCCCTGCTACGCTGTAAGAATCCCTTCCTCACTCTCGGGGTCTTCCCGGCCCACACAAAACCCATGATGCTCTTTTCAATCCTTTTAAAAAAAGCCTTCGTGATCACCACCGGGAGGCACTGAAACACAAAGAGGAATCTCGGGAGGACCACCATCTTAACCGCCTGCACCCTCCCTGCCATTGACAGGGATACCATATCCCATCTCTTGAAATCCTCCTCCATCTGTTCCACCAACCGCGTTAAATTTAACCTATGCAATGTGCCCCAATTCTTAGCTATCTGGATCCCCAGGTAACGAAAGTCCCTTGTTACCTTCCTCAACGGTAGGTCCTCTATTTCTCTACTCTGCTCCCCTGGATGCACCACAAACAACTCACTTTTCCCCATGTTCAATTTATACCCTGAAAAATCCCCAAGCTCCCCAAGTATCCGCATTATTTCTGGCAACCCCTCCGCCGGGTCCGCCACGTATAGTAGCAAATCGTCCGCATACAAAGATACCCGGTGCTCTTCTCCTCCCCTAAGTACTCCCCTCCACTTCTTGGAACCCCTCAACGCTATCGCCAGGGGCTCAATCGCCAGTGCAAACAATAATGGGGACAGAGGGCACCCCTGCCTTGTCCCTCTATGGAGCCGAAAATATGCAGATCCCCGTCCATTCGTGACCACGCTCGCCACTGGGGCCCTATACAACAGCTGCACCCATCTAACATACCCCTCTCCAAAACCAAATCTCCTCAACACCTCCCACAAATAATCCCACTACACTCTATCAAATGCTTTCTCGGCATCCATCGCCACTACTATCTCCGTTTATCCCTCTGGTGGGGCCATCATCATTACCCCTAACAACCTCCGCATATTCGTGTTCAGCTGTCTCCCCTTCACAAACCCAGTTTGGTCCTCGTGGACCACCCCCGGGACACATTCCTCTATTCTCATTGCCATTACCTTGGCCAGGACCTTGGCATCTACATTTAGGAGGGAAATAGGTCTATAGGACCCGCATTGTAGCGGGTCCTTTTCCTTCTTTAAGAGAAGCGATATCGTTGCTTCAGACATAGTCGGGGGCAGTTGTCCCCTTTCCTTTGCCTCATTAAAGGTCCTCGTCAGTACCGGGGCGAGCAAGTCCACATATTTTCTATAGAATTCGACTGGGAATCCATCCGGTCCCGGGGCCTTTCTCGCTTGCATGCTCCTAATTCCTTTCACCAATTCTTCTACCTCGATCTGTGCTCCCAGTCCCACCCTTTCCTGCTCTTCCACCTTGGGAAATTCCAGCCGATCCAAGAAGCCCATCATTCTCTCCCTCCCATCCGGGGGTTGAGCTTCATATAATTTTTTATAAAATGTTTGAACACTCCATTCACTGTCTCCGCTCCCCGCTCCATCTCTCCTTCCTCATCCCTCACTCCCCCTATTTCCCTCGCTGCTCCGCTTTTCCTCAATTGGTGTGCCAGCAACCTGCTCGCCTTCTCCCCATATTCGTACTGTACACCCTGTGCCTTCCTCCATTGTGCCTCTGCAGTGCCTGTAGTCAGCAAGTCAAATTCTACATGTAGCCTTTGCCTTTCCCTGTACAGTCCCTCCTCCGGTGCTTCCGCATATTGTCTGTCCACCCTCAAAAGTTCTTGCAGCAACCGCTCCCGTTCCTTACTCTCCTGCTTCCCTTTATGTGCCCTTATTGATATCAGCTCCCCTCTAACCACCACCTTCAACGCCTCCCAGACCACTCCCACCTGGACCTCCCCATTATCATTGAGTTCCAAGTACTTTTCAATGCACCCCCTCACCCTTAGACACACCCCCTCATCTGCCATTAGTCCCATGTCCATTCTCCAGGGTGGGCGCCCTCCTGTTTCCTTCCCTATCTCCAGGTCCACCCAGTGTGGAGCGTGATCCGAAATGGCTATAGCCGTATACTCCGTTCCCCTCACCTTCGGGATCAATGCCCTACCCAGCACAAAAAAGTCTATTCGCGAGTAGACTTTATGGACATAGGAGAAAAGCGAGAACTCCTTACTCCTAGGTCTGCTAAATCTCCACGGGTCTGCACCTCCCATCTGCTCCATAAAATCTTTAAGTACCTTGGCTGCTGCCGGCCTCCTTCCAGTCCTGGACTTCGACCTATCCAGCCCTGGTTCCAACACCGTATTAAAATCTCCCCCCATTATCAGCTTTCCCATCTCTAGGTCTGGAATGCGTCCTAGCATCCGCCTCATAAAATTGGCATCATCCCAGTTCGGGGCATATACGTTTACCAAAACCACCGTCTCCCCCTGTAGTTTGCCACTCACCATCACGTATCTGCCCCCGTTATCCGCCACTATAGTCTTTGCCTCGAACATTACCCGCTTCCCCACTAATATAGCCACCCCCCTGTTTTTCGCATCTAGCCCCGAATGGAACACCTGCCCCACCCATCCTTTGCGTAGCCTAACCTGGTCTATCAGTTTCAGGTGCGTTTCCTGTAACATAACCACATCTGCCTTAAGTTTCTTAAGGTGTGCGAGTACCCGTGCCCTCTTTATCGGCCCGTTCAGCCCTCTCACGTTCCACGTGATCAGCCGAGTTGGGGGGCTTCCTACCCCCCCCCCTTGTCGATTAGCCATCACCTTTTTCCAGCTCCTCACCCGGTTCCCACGCAGCTGTATCTCCCCCAGGCGGTGCCCCCCCGCCCATCCTCTCCCATACCAGCTCCCCCCTCTCCCCAGCAGCAGCAACCCAGTAATTCCCCCCTCCCACCCCCCCCGCTAGATCCTCCGCTAGCGTAATTACTCCCCCCATATTGCTCCCAGAAGTCAGCAAACTCTGGCTGACCTCGGCTTCCCCCCGTGACCTCGGCTCGCACCGTGCGACGCCCCCTCCTTCCTGCTTCTCTATTCCCGCCATGATTATCATAGCGCGGGAACCAAGCCCGCGCTTCTCCCTTGGCCCCGCCCCCAATGGCCAACGCCCCATCTCCTCCACCTCCCCTCCTGCCCCCATCACCACCTGTGGGAGAGAGAAAAGTTACCACATCGCAGGATTAGTACATAAAACCCCTCTTTGCCCCCCACATTCGCCCCACCACTTTGTTCGAACGTTCTTTTTAATAACCCGCTCATTCCAGTTTTTCTTCCACAATAAAAGTCCACGCTTCATCCGCCGTCTCAAAGTAGTGGTGCCTCCCTCGATATGTGACCCACAGTCTTGCCGGTTGCAGCATTCCAAATTCTATCTTATTTTTATGAAGCACCGCCTTGGCCCGATTAAAGCTCGCCCTCCTTCTCGCCACCTCTGCACTCCAGTCTTGATAAACGCGGATCACCGCGTTCTCCCATTTACTGCTCCGAGTTTTCTTCGCCCATCTAAGGACCATTTCTCTATCCTTAAAACGGAGGAATCTCACCACTATGGCTCTGGGAATTTCTCCTGCTCTCGGTCCTCGCGCCATCACTCGGTATGCTCCCTCCACCTCCAACGGACCCGCCGGGGCCTCCGCTCCCATTAACGAGTGCAGCATCGTGCTCACATATGCCCCGACGTCCGCTCCCTCCACACCTTCAGGAAGACCAAGAATCCTCAGGTTGTTCCTCCTTGCGTTGTTTTCCAGTGCCTCCAACCTTTCCACACATCGTTTCTGATGTGCCTCCTGCGTCTCCGTCTTCACCACCAGGCCCTGTATATCGTCCTCATTCTCGGCTGCCTTTGCCTTCACGACCCGAAGCTCCCGCTCCTGGGTCTTTTGTTCCTCCTTTAGCCCTTCGATCGCCTGTAGTATCGGGGCCAACAGCTCTTTCTTCATTTCCTTTTTGATCTCTTCCACACAGCATTTCAAGAACTCTTGTTGTTCAGGGCCCCATGTTAAACTGCCACCTTCCGACGCCATCTTGGTTTTTGCTTGCCTTCCTTGCCGCTGTTCTAAAGGATCCACTGCAATCTGGCCACTCTCTCCTCCTTTTTCCATCCGTATCCAGGGGGGATTCCCTTCTGGTTTACCGCACAGTGTTTTTAGCCGTCAAAATTGCCGTTGAGGCTCCTATCAAGAGCCCAAAAGTCCGTTTCACAGGGAGCTGCCGAAACGTGCGACTCAGTTGGTCATCGCCGCACCCGGAAGTCAATTCAGGTTAATTACTGATTGGAATATATGAGAGTGTTAATTTAGGTTAATTACTGATTGGAATATATGAGAGAGTTAGTATAGGCGTGATGCCGATTGCAATATATCGGAGAGTTAGTATAGGTGTGATGCTGATTGTAATATATCAGACAGTTAGTATAGGTGTGATATTGATTGGAATATATCGGAGAGTTAGTTTCGGTGCGATACTGATTGGAATATATCAGAGAGTTAGTACAGGTGCGATACTGATTGGAATATATCAGAGAATGAGTATAGGTGTGATAGACATTGGATATATCGCAGAGTTAGTATAGGTATGGTACTGATTGGAATCTCTCGGAGAGTTAGTCTAGGTGTGATACATATTGGAATATATGGCAGAGTTAGTATAGGTGTGATACTGATTGGAATATATTGTAGAGTTAGTTGAGGTGTGAGACAGATTGGAATCTATCGGAGAGTTAGTATAGCTGAGATACTGATTGGAATATATCAGAGCGTTCGTATAGGTGTGATACTGATTGGACTATATCGGAGAGTTAGTATAGGTGTGATAATGATTGCAATATCTCAGAGAGTTAGTATAGGTGTGATGCTGATTGTAATATATCAGAGAGTTAGTCTAGGAGTGATACTGATTGGAATATATCAGAGAGTTAGTATAGTTGTGGTACTGATTGTAAAGCATCAGACAGTAAGTATGGGTGTAATACTGATTGGAATATATCGAAGAGTTAGTATACGTGAGATACTGATTGGAATATATCGGAGAGTTAGTATAGGTGTGATATTGATTGGAATATATCAGAGAGTTCGTACAGGGGTGATACTGATTGGAATATATTGGAGAGTTAGTATAGGTGTGATACTGATTTGAATATATCAGAGAGTTAGTATAGGTGTAATACTGATTGGAAGAGATCAAAGAGTTAGTACTGGTGTGATACTGATTGGAATATATCGGAGAGTTAGTAGATGTGTGATGCTGATTGCAATATATTAGAGAATTAGTCTAGGTGTGATAGACATTGGAATATATCGCAGAGTTAGTATAGGTGTGATACTGATTGGAATATATCGGAGAGTTAGTCTAGGTGTGATACCTATTGGAATATATCGCAGAGTTAGTATAGGTGTGATACTGATTGGAATATATCAGAGAGTTAGTTCAGGTGTGAGACAGATTGGAATCTATCGGAGAGTTAGTGTAGCTGAGATACTGATTGGAATATATCAGAGAGTTCGTATAGGTGTGATACTGATTGGTCTATATCGGAGAGTTAGTATACGTGAGATTCTGATTGGAATATATCGGAGCGTTAATATAGGTGTGATATTGATTGGAATATATCAGAGAGTTAGTATAGGTGTGATACCGATTGCAATATATCAGAGAGTTCGTTTAGGTGTGATGCTGATTGTATTATATTAGAGAGTTAGTAGAGGAGTGATACTGATTGGAATATATCAGAGAGTTAGTACAGTTGGGGTACTGATTGTAAAGCATCAGGCAGTTAGGATAGGTGTGATACTGATTGGAATATATCGGAGAGTTAGTACAGGTGTGATACTGATTGGAATATATTGGAGAGTTAGTATAGGTGTGATGGTGATTGGAATATATCGGCGTGTTAGTATAGGTGCGATACTAATTGGAATATATCTGAGAGTTAGCATAGGTGCGATACTGATTGGAATATATCAGAGAGTTAGTATAGGTGTGATAGTGATTGGAATAGATCGGAGAGGTAATATAGGTGTGAACTGATTGGAATATATCGGAGAGTTAGTATAGGTGTGATACTGATTGGAATATATTGGAGAGTTAGTATAGGTGTGATGCTGATTGGAATATATCAGTGAGTTAGTATAGGTGTGATACTGATTGGAATAGATCAGTGAGTCAGTACAGGTGTGATACTGATTGGAATATATTGAAGAGTTAGTACAGGTGTGAGACAGATTGGAATACATTGCAGAGTGGGTATAGGTGTGGTACTGATTGGAATATATCAGAGTGTTCGTATAGGTGTGATAATGATTGGAATATATCGGAGAGTTAGTATACGTGTGATACTGATTGGAATATATCAGAGAGTTAGGATAGTTGTGATACTGATTGGAATATATCGGAGAGTTAATATAGGTGTGATACTGATTGGAATATATCAGAGAGTTAGCATAGGTGTGATACTGATTGGAATATATTGAAGAGTTAGTACAGGTGTGAGACAGATTGGAATACATCGGAGAGTGAGTATAGGTGTGGTACTGATTGGAATATATCAGAGAGTTAGTATAGGTGTGGTAATGATTGGCATATATCGGAGAGTTAGTATACGTGAGATACTGATTGGAATATATCAGAAAGTTAGTATAGGTGTGATACTGATTGGAATATATCAGAGAGTTAGTATAGGTGTGATAGTGATTGGCATATATCGGAGAGTTAATATATGTGAGATACTGATTGGAATACATCAGAGAGTTAGTCCAGGTGTGATACTGATTGGAATATATTGGAGAGTTAGTATAGGTGTGATACTGATTGCAATATATCAAAGAGTTTGTATAGGTGTGATGCTGATTGGAATATATCAGAGAGTTAGTCCAGGTGTGATACTGATTGGAATATATCGGAGAGTTAGTATAGGTGTGAACCTAATTGGAATACATCGGAGAGTTAGTATCGGTGTGACATTGATTGGAATATATCTGAGTGTTAGTATACGGGAGATACTGATTTGAATATATCAGAGAGTGAGTATAGGTGAGATAGACATTGGAATATATCAACGAGTTAGTACTGGTGTGATACTGATTGGAATATATCGGAGAGTTAGTAGAGGTGTGATGCAGATTGCAATATATTAGAGAATTTGTCTAGGTGTGATGCTGATTGGAATATATCAGAGAGTTAGTACAGTTGCGATACTGATTGGAACATATCAGAGAGTGAGTATAGGTGTGATAGACATTGGAATATATCGCAGAGTTAGTATAGGTGTGATACTGATTGTAAAGCATCAGACAGTGAGTATAGGTGTGATACTGATTGGAATATATTGGAGAGTTAGTACAGGTGTGAGACAGATTGGAATCTATCGGAGAGTTAGTATAGCTGAGATACTGATTGGAATATATCAGAGAGTTCGTATAGGTGTGATACTGATTGGACTATATCGGAGAGTTAATATACGTGAGATTCTGATTGGGATATATCGGAGAGTTTGTATAGGTGTGATATTGATTGGAATATATCAGAGAGTTAGGACAGGTGCGATACTAATTGGAATATATCGGAGAGTTAGCATAGGTGCGATACTGATTGGAATATATCAGAGAGTTAGTATCGGTGTGATAGTGATTGGAATATATCGGAGAGTTAATATAGGTGTGAACTGATAGGAATATATCGGAGAGTTAGTATAGGTGTGATACTGATTGGAATATATCGGAGAGTTAGTATACGTGAGATACTGATTGGAATATATCGGAGAGTTAGTATAGGTGTGATACTGATTGGAATATATTGAAGAGTTAATACAGGCGTGATACTGATTGGAATATATCGGCAAGTTAGTACAGGTGTGAGACAGATTGGAATACATGGGAGAGTGAGTATAGGTGTGGTACTGATTGGAATTATCAGAGAGTTAGTATAGGTGTGATAATGATTGGCATATATCGGAGAGTTCGCATACGTGAGATACTGATTGGAATATTTCGGAGAGTTAGTATAGGTGTGATGGTGATTGGAATATATCAGCGTGTTAGTATAGGTGCGATACTAATTGGAATATATCTGAGAGTTAGCATAGGTGCGAGACTGATTGGAATATATCAGAGAGTTAGTATAGGTGTGATACTGATTGGAAGAGATCAAAGAGTTAGTACTGGTGTGATACTGATTGGAATATATCAGAGAGTTAGTACAGGTGTGATACTGATTGGAATATATTGGAGAGTTAGTATAGGTCTGATACTGATTGGAATATATCAGAGAGTTAGTATAGATGTGATTATGATTGGAATATATCGGAGAGTTAGTATAGGAGTGATACTGATTGGAATATATGAGAGAGTTAGTACAGGTGTGAGAGTGATTAGAATATATCAGAGAGTTAATATTGGTGTGAACTGTTAGTCTACATGAGATACTGATTGGAATATATTGGAGAGTTAGTTTAGGTTAATTACTGATTGGAATATATGAGAGTTAGTATAGGTGTGATGCCGATTGCAAAATATCGGAGAGTTAGTATAGGTGTGATGCTAATTGTAATATATCAAAGAGTTAGTATAGGTGTGATACTGCTTGGAATGTATCGGAGAGTTAGTAGGTGTGATGCTGATTGTAATATATTAGAGACTTAGTCTAGGTGTGATCATGATTGGAATATATCGGAGAGTTTGTATAGGTGCGATACTGATTGGAATATATCAGAGAGTTAGTACAGGTGCGATACTGATTGAAATATATCCGAGAGTGAGTATAGGTGTGATAGGCATTGGAATATATCGCAGAGTTAGCGTAGGTGTGATACTGATTGGTATATATCGGAGAGTTGGTAAAGGTGTGATACTTATTGGGATATATTGCATAGTTAGTCTTGGTGTGATACTGATTGGAGTATATCGGAGAGTTACTACAGGTGTGAGACAGATTGGAATCTATCGGAGAGTTAGTATAGCTGAGATACTGATTGAATATATCAGAGAGTTAGTATAGGTGTGATACTGATTGGACTATATCGGAGAGTTAGTATTCATGAGATTCTGATTGGAATATATCGGAGAGTTAGTATAGGTGTGATATTGATTGAAATATATCAGAGAGTTATTATAGGTGTGATGCTGATTGGAATATATCAGAGAGTTAGTATAGTTGTGGTACTGATTGCAAAGCATCAGACAGTTAGTATAGGTGTGATACTTATTGGAATATATCGGCGAGTTAGTACATGTGTGATACTGATTGGAATATATTGGAGAGTTCGTATAGGTGTGATACTGTTTGTAATATATCGGAGAGTTAGTATAGGTGTGATGCTGATTGGAATCTATCAGAGAGTTAGTATAGGTGTGATACTGATTGGAATATATCAGATAGTTTGCCTCGGTGTTATACTGATTGGAATATATCAGAGAGTTAGTATGGGTGTGATACTGATTTGAATATATCGGAGTGTTAGTATAGGTGTGATACTGATTGGAATATATCAGAGAGTTAGTATAGGTGTGATACTGATTGGAATATATCGGAGAGTTAGTATAGGTGTGATACTGTTTGGAATTTATTGGAGAATTCGTATAGGTGTGATTGTTGATCTCCAAATTTCTTTCTCTGTCAGTCTGGCCTCAATAAAAGTTGAGACGGATTCGCACGTAAACAGAAGTTATTTATTTAGCTTGCAAGCTTAATCATCTTACAGAATGTAACAGGACGTCCTGCCTCTTACACTCCAGAAAACGACTGAACTACCAGACAAAGGGATCTCTGCAAAATCAGTTCAAATGGTATCAAGTTTCACATACTCGACGGACATAGGTCAGCCTAGGTCCCTCCTGACCTGTTCGATCTATTCTGATTGGCTCACTTCCAATCCCTTTCTCTGGCCCCTATCAATGAAGCATCACCCTCATAGACACACCTCTTCCTGCTTTTTCCATGCGGTCTCAAATTCCTTTGTCCCTAACTGCAAAAATCAAAGTGGCTTATTTCTACATTACATTAACTAGTAACTCTAAAGTAACTATTTTATATCACATTCGTCATGATGCTGATTGGAATCTATCAGAGTTAGTATAGGTGTGATACTGATTGGACTATATCGGAGAGTTAGTATTCATGAGATTCTGATTGGAATATATCGGAGAGTTAGTATAGGTGTGATATTGATTGGAATATATCAGAGAGTTAGTATAGGTGTGATGCTGATTGTAATGTATCAGAGAGTTAGTTTGGTTGTGGTACTGATTGTAAAGCATCAGACAGTTAGTATAGGTGTGATACTTATTGGAATATATCGGCGAGTTAGTACAGGTGTGATACTGATTGGAATATATTGGAGAGTTAGTATAGGTGTGATACTGATTGTAATATATCGGAGAGTTAGTACAGGTGTGATGCTGATTGGAATCTATCAGAGAGATAGTATAGGTGTGATACTGATTGGAATGTATCAGATAGTTTGCCTCGGTGTTATACTGATTGGAATATATCAGAGAGTTAGTATGGGTGTGATACTGATTTGAATATATCGGCGTGTTAGTATAGGTGTGATACTGATTGGAATATATCAGAGAGTTAGTATAGGTGTGATACTGATTGGAATATATCGGAGAGTTAGTATAGGGGTGATACTGTTTGGAATCTATTGGAGAATTCGTATAGGTGTGATGCTGATTGGAATCTATCAGAGAGTTAGTATAGGTGTGATACTGATTGGAATATATCAGATAGTTTGCCTCGGTGTTATACTGATTGGAATATATCAGAGAGTTAGTATGGGTGTGATACTGATTTGAATATATCGGAGTGTTAGTATAGGTGTGATACTGATTGGAATATATCAGAGAGTTAGTATAGGTGTGATACTGATTGTAATATATCAGAGAGTTAGTATAGGTGTGATACCGATTGTAATATATCAGAGAGTTAGTATAGGTGTGATACTGATTGGAATATATCAGAGAGTTAGTATAGGTGTGATACTGATTATAATATATCGGAGAGTTAGTATAGGTGTGATACTGTTTGGAATATATCGGAGAGTTAGTATAGGTGTGATACTGATTGTAATATATCAGAGAGTTAGTATAGGTGTGATACTGATTGTAATATACCGGAGAGTTAAGGCAGCCATATTGAGTAACCACCTCCCTACCCCTGGAACCACTCTGTCCCATAGACCTCACACTCATAACCCTCCACCCCCACCCCACATGGCCCCCACCTGGTGGCAACGGTGAGCAAACCCTTCCAGGCCAGCCAGAGTATGCGACCTCCACCAACCCCACCTCACACACCAGTCACCCCCCCCCCAACTAGTGGGCGATTGAACCCCACCGGCCGGCAGTCTGAAGACATCCCACTCTGCACCACATGCCAACACCCATGCTGCCCGCCATGGCCAGGTGCTTTGCACGCACAGGCCACAAGCCACAGACCCCCTGCACTGCCTGCGTCCAATATCTCACGCTTCATTATCTGTCCCACCAAGAGAAGGCGGCCCGCAGCCACCAGGAGTGGGAAAAACAAGAGGGGCCCACCGGACCTACAACCCCTCACTGTCGCAGAGCAGAGGGCGCTGGTCCTGGTCCCGAGAGCAGGCACTTGCCGTGGTGGAGGTCAGCAGCAGAAGACCAAGTGAGCCCACAATGAATAGCGATGACTCTATGGCCCGTCTGGCTCACCCGCCCCCACCCTTGATCTGACCATGTGCCTCGTCTTTTCTCTTGCAGGATCACCTGGCGACGAGGCCACCGGGGTCCAGCTGATGGCCCCCACCCCTGGTAGCAACCCAATGACTCATCCGGTGAGGAGATGGGACCGGTTGGTGAACCCTGCCCCCAACCGCATCTCTGCGACATCCCGGAGCACACATCCATGGGCGACACCGAATTCTTCCCACTGCTGTCACCAACACCCTCACCATTCCAGAGACACTCACCTCGGTTGGGCATGTTAGTTCAAAGGCTCCTGGGGCACTACTTGGTGTGTACCACACACATGCAGTGGTACATCAGGTGGAGGTAGGGACCACCAAGGGAGCGGTCAGTTGGAGAACAGCCCAGCCCCAGGGTCTAGTTGGTGTCCAGAAGTGTCCTGGCCTGGAGAGAGCAGTACCATCAATGCTGGAGATGCAGGCGCAGAGCCATGGACTACATGAGGGGGGTGGCAGCAACCATTCAGCGCCTGCAGGTGCAGTTGAAGCAGTCCAGCAGGCTGCAAGGGCAGGAGGCATTGCCAACCATGTGTGCCACCCAGCCAACATCACACGGGCTGACATGAACCAGAGAGGGTCCTGGCACAGTTCCTGAGTGATGTGGCATGGCCCAAGAGGATGTGCTGCAGTCCCAGAGGGACTTGGCAGAGCCTCTGTGCTCCATGGCTGCAAACATGGAGAACCTGTGCTAGGGCCTCCAGGACTGGCAGCGGCAGGTAGTGGGGAAGCCGACAGAGCTTATTTCAGCTGTACCGCCGTCCCAAGGAGTATACTGGGGGCTGTCAGGCACGCGGAGGGAGGAGGAGGAAATGGGGCCCGTACGGTAACTCCCACAGGGGAAGTAACTAGAACAGCTCAGCACCTCTGAATTTCCCTTCCCTCCTGTCTCTGTCGCATCCGATGGGCAGGGGGCAGAACAGAGTTGCGCCAAGCCACCTGTGACAGCCGGATGACTGCTGAGCACATCCGGGCCTTTGCTCCAGAGGACGGCTGCCAAAGGGGACCAAGGTCACAGGTTAGGAGTCGCTGCAGCCCTCACTTCTGATGTATTGCTTGGGGGACCCACATGGACAGAGCATTCATGGCTAGCCTGGGAGTATCCCATCCTCGACGACAATTTGTTGCGGGAACTTCACCGGTTGTTATTCAACTATAGCGTTCTTCACTCATGCGTTCTTCACTCCCCAACTGACAAGACGACATTCAGATTTAGAGTTTAGTTCATGAACTGCTTTATTGAAGCTATAGTAAGTAAGCAAAGCATCCACTAGGTGGCTTGCCTGCTCCCCGAACACAGAAAATACAGGTCAATTATATTTTTCTCTATTATCTCAAGTAATTAACGTACACCAATCAAAAGAATACATTTGTTTCGAAATTATCTATGTCCATTCACAACTAACAACTAGGATTACATGATGCATTACATATGAGTATAATTTCCAATCATAATCAAAGCATGTACTTGTCATTTTAATATTCTGCACTTTTCTATTATTGCTAGACACACATAAGTTTGGACGTATACACTATCTGTGGTGTCCCTTACTCCCATCCCATTTTTTATGCTTGCTATAATTTTCAAAGGTCCTTGAGACTTATCAGTTATTGTGGTAACATCCTTCTGCCAGCTTGTTCTGTCTGTGGGAATTCAAGCTTCTCAAACAGCCCATGTGACGCTTACATTTTATTTTAAACCCTGCATCGGTTTTATACATAATCTTGGAAGATTTGATTTATTAATCCTTTCAGAAGGTTAGAAAGTTAGGCACCAGTTAAGTTGGCACGGTGACGCATATAGGTCAGTGATAGGGGCGAGGGCACAATACCTGTATATATCTTGCTGCTGTGAGACAGTAGGAGGAGGTCACCTCATGTTACAAAGCAGCCCTGAATGGAGGTGGCAAAGCGCACCTGGATGGAGTCTGGAAACCGGCCATGATGTCACCCATTGAACCTGCATCCAGTACAGGAAATGTTTCAATGGCTTTCTGTCCTCCGCAAAGGTGAGCACTGAATCCAGTTGGAACCTGTCGTTGTGGGTGGCAGCTCACGGGTGTGAAATGCAGAACGTGATGGGACACATGATACTGCACCTTGAAAGTCCATGGTTGGCATTTTGTAAGGGTGAGGTGTGACAATGTGATGGGCACATTATTATGCCACCCTGAGCAAGTGTGCGGTCAATTCCAGCCCCACAAGCCCCCGAGTCACAACACAAGTGAATTAACCAATAATTCTTATAAAAATACCCAAATGCTTTGGCCCTTTGCTGCCCAATAATTGCATTCACCAGTTTGTAAGTTCAAACACAAGTGCTATTTATTTATAACTAGAACAAATATGAAATATGCAGTAAACACAGCTGCTTAATGTCAAGCTAATACCCGACACACGTTTAATTGCCCCACCCTCTGGCCCTTTGCTGCCCAATAATTGCATTCACCAGTTTGTAAGTTCAAACACAAGTGCTATTTATTTATAACTAGAACAAATATGAAATATGCAGTAAACACAGCTGCTTAATGTCAAGCTAATACCCGACACACGTTTAATTGCCCCACCCTCTACCCAGACACACAAGGCAGACAAAAACAAAAGGCCGGGGGGGGGGGGGTTGGGGGGGGGGGTGGGGTGGAAAATAATAAGGACTAAGGTGAAAAGATAAAATCCCTTACTTCAGATGTTAAATTGTTCAGTGCACACCAGCCCCCGCCAACAAGGACCAGCAGCATTTAAGCTGATCTGCTCAGCCAACCCCAGCCAGCTCACAGCAATAGCGCTGAAGAGACCAGCCCCAAGATTTGGGGATGCTGACTTGGGAGGCTGCTAGACGATGCAGAGGCCAGGAGGATACCCTGTTCCCCCGAGGGTCGAGGAAGGTTAGCCGTAGGGCATCCAGTGCTGCCTGGGAAGAGGTGGCGGTGGCTGTGAGCTTGGGAGTGTGATGGGCGGCACCGTACACAATGGTCTCACAACACCAGGGTCCCAGGCTCGATTCCCATATGGGTCACTGTCTGTGCTGAATCTGCACATTCTCCTCATGCCTGCGTGGGTTTCCTCCGGGTGCTCCGGATTCCTCCCACTGGTCCTGAAAGACATGCTGTTAGGTAATTTGGCCATTCTGAATTCCCCCTCTGTGTACTCGAACAGGCGCTGGAATTGGCGACCGGGGCTTTTCACAGTAACTTCATTGCAATGTAAGCCTACGTGCGACAATAAAGATTATTATTATTATTAAACCGGGCAGCACGAGTGAGTAGACACCCGTGCATATCCCGTTCCCCTTCAACCCCCAACTCTTCGTCCAACCCCTCCTCCTTCAACCCCACAAACCTTCCTTCACACCCCCGTCCCACATGTGAACCATACGTGTGGCTGATGATGGCCCCTGTGTGTTTCCTCAGGAAAATCTCTCCCTCGGGAGAGGGCCCAGACTGGGGAGGCATGCTGGTCATTAGAATCCTCACTTCCTTTGAGGAGTATGCCCTGGAGGTGACTGTGGTGGTTGAGGACAGAGCGGTCAATAACGTGGAGGCTGGCGGATGCCACAGAGGTGAGGCCCTGTCAAACGTGAGCTGTTATTGCCCTACTGACCCATCCCTCTCACTGACCGCTTGTCCATTCTCCCATCAGTCCGACAGCTGGCATTGCGCATCCCGGGCGGCCCCCTCTCCTGCCTCGCAGGAGACCACCTCAGAGGGGAGCTTCGAAGATGCAACCGTTATAGTCGCTGCACAGCTGTCATCCCCACCCTCCACCAGCGCAGATCACACACTTTGGTGAGAAATAGAACATACAGTGCAGAAGGGGGCCATTTGGCCCATCAAGTCTGCACCGACCCACTTAAGCCCTCACTTCCACCCTAACCCCATAACGCAATAACCCTCCTAACCTTTTTGGTCACGAAGGGCAATTTATCATGGCCAGTCCACCTAAATGTTCGTGGACAGGCTCCTGGGACACAACCTGGTCAGCACCACACTGCTGATGATGCACATCATGTGGAGGCAGGAACTCCCAGGCGACACAGCAGTCGGAAGTCTGCTGGATCCCAGGACCCAGTAGGGCCCAGCCTGATGCTGAGCCTGAGGAACAGGATTACCCGGAGCTGATGGGAGATCTTAGAGAGCAGCCAGGACATTCAGAAGGAGATGTCAGTGTTACTTCAGCAGATCCATTGCCACTTGGAGGAGTCCCAGAGGCTACGGTGGGACCGCAGTGGAGAGACTGGTGCACAACTTCGGCACCATTCGTGAAGGTATCCAAGGTGTCGCGCAGTCGGTGACGGCCATGGCTGAGGGTCTCGGCAGAATGTCCGCCTCGCTGGGGGATATCAACCCGTACTGGGCTGACCTTAATGTTCTGTTGGACATGTTCTGCTCTCGGATGGGATGGCTAAGGCGTTGCAGAGCATGTCCCAGTCACTGAGGAGCATCACTATGGGCGTCGGCCGGATGGTGCAGAATATGGGGAACCGCCAGGACTGGCAGAGCCAGATGATGCAGGGGCAGCTGGTGCACAAACCAGCTTCCCCTCTGTCCTGAGGTCAACCCCAGGGCCCTATGGGCACCGAGCAGGAGGATGGGGCACTGGCTGGTTACCCAGACCATCTGATGAGGCTGCGTCTCACAGCCAGCACATGGGGCAGGGCAGCATGCTGTGCCGCCAACCAATGAGCCGGGGCCCTCTGGCTTCAGGGTCCACAGAGGCATCGAAGGCCAGGGGACGTAGTAAGTAGTTGGCTGTCTCCATGTCAGACATGCATCCTGGGGGCAGCACGATGGCGCAGTGGTTAACACTGCTGTGTCACAGGATCGAGGTCCCAGGTTCAATCCCAGCCCGGGTCACTGTCCGTGTGGAGTTTGCACATTCTCCCCGTGTTTGCATGTGTTTTGTCCCCACAACCCAAAGATGTGCAGGGTAGCTGGATTGGCCACACTAAATTGCCCATTTATTGGAAAAAAATGAATTGGGCACTCTAAATTTATTTTAAAAAGGATATGCATTCTGGGGATACACCGAGATGTAGTGGTAGGGCTGGGAGGGCCAAGCACATCGGGGATCACTGAGGGCACTGGAGGAGGGGGTGTAGATAGGGGTGAGGGGGCTGGGGGTGGGGGCAGCACTATCGTGAAGGTGGGAAATTATAAAACACAATACACACCTTTGTGCATAACCAGAATGATGCCTCTATAACCTTTCTTCCGCAATGCGGACTGACTGCCGAATACTTGGCCCGTCGCCCAGGCATCCCCCACATCTCCCCGTGGCAGCACCCACCCTCTCGCCGTGGACATATCCTCGGAGTTGGGTGTTCGGATGTTGGGTGCTGCGTGTGTGGTGTTGCCTCCCGCAGTGTTCAAGCACAGTGTCCATCAAGGTGACTCCCACAAGCTACATGGCCTGCCAGCCACGGGAATACACTTGAGTGAAGTGCTCACTTTACCACGATTGGCAATTCCCTATTAGTGATAGCCTTTAGCCGCACAGCCAGGGGCCTCGGCAGTCGGTGGAATTGCCCCGGAAAGGGCACACACGATACAGAGGTTGGCCTGGTGGTCTCACAAGCCTTTGCCCCCCCAGTGTCTCCCCCCTACCCTCCCATGGGTGCCCCACCCAGCCAAGGGTTCCTCATGCACAGCCGAGGGTCTCCCACCCCGAGCACTGGCTCTTTGCCTGTGAACAAAGATGGCTACTCACTTCTCAGCTCCCCACAGAAGCCCTTCCGTCAGGTGTTCAAACCAGGGCCTGAGTTAGCGCCTAAGACCACACACTCACTGCAGCCACCAGGTGACTCAGGGAAGACCTGCCCCCAGAGGTCAGGGGTCCAAGGTGGATCCACACTTCCATGCCAGTGAGGAGTGGAGGGGCAACCTCTTCCCCAGCATGGGAGGCAGACTCAAGCCTGCCCTCCTGAACACTGCCTGGATGGTGGTGGCAGAGGCAGTCAACGCTGCCAGTCTCTCGGACACAGCTGGTGATCCCATGGGGTGGGGATAACTGGTGAGTCCTCTGCCTTGAGAGGGGCAGAGAACCAAGGAGGGTTCCAAAGATTGTGGTGCAGGTGTCCTCCGGTTGGGGCGAGCTGTGCTGATCCTCAGAAATGGGGCAGCGTTTCTGAGGAATGCCAACACCTGGTGGGCTCCTGATTGAGCTTGGCCCTTGATGACACAGCTGAGGTAGGAGGGTGACCAGAGGAGCGGCCTGGGTGGGCTCCAAGATGACCTGAGGCCTTCTGAGCATTGAAAGGACACAGGCAGCACTAAGCAGTGTGAGCAACCAGGGGTCGGTAGTTGCACCAAAAGGCGCATTTAAAAGACAGACTGCAGCAATGGTGGTCTGAGCCAGGTCACCCTGATCCTGAAGGGGACAGTCCAATCCACTGACTGGGCACCATGTCACTACCCACTACAGCCCCAGTCCCAGCAGCCACCCCCAGCAAGCCTGACAGTTTCCACCGTTTTTTCAGTGTTTTTTAACCTCCAGCTTCCCCACCATGTTTGTAAATACTTGCAGTAATTCATGCCCACGAGACTTCCACCGGAGTAGAACATCACAGAAAGGCGGAGCATACTGTGTCCAACCTGCTAGTCACATTTAAATGCATTTTGCATGCCATCACTGGCAGAGGGCGCAAACCTCATTATCACCACCAGCCAGTGACCAAGGCGTGGCGCCCGAATCGTCAGCAGGCAAGGACCCCGATTTTGGCCGGACGCCCGATTCTCCGCTCGATCGTTGTCCGCTTTTGTGATGTCGTGAGGTGAAGAACTATGCCCATTATTATCAACGGACAAGAAATAATACATATGGTGGAAATGATTAGCAGTTTCAAATTCCTAGGGGTACACATCACCAAAAATCTGTCCTGGTCCACCCACGTCGACACTACTACCAAGAAAGCCCAAAGCGCCTATACTTCCTCAGGAAATTCGGCATGTTCACATTAACCCTTACCAACTTTTACAGATGTACCATAGAAAGCATCCTATCTGGCTGCATGGTATGGCAAATGCTTGGCCCAAAACCGCAAGAAACTTCAGAGATTGGTGAACACAACCCAGTCCATCACACGAACCTGCCTCCAATCCATTGACTCCATCTAAACCTCCCGCTGCCTGGGGAAAGCGGGCAGCATAATCAAAGACCCCTCCCACCCGGCTAACCAGAGTTTGCGCCCTCGCCAGTACTGGCATACAAAATGTATTTTAATGCATTTAAATGTGATTAGCGGGTTGGACACAGTATGCTCCGCCTTTCTGTGATGCTCTTCTCAGACGGAAGTCTCACGGGCGTGAATTACGACAAGTATTTACAAACGTGGAGGGGGAGCGGGAGGCGATAAAACACTCAAAAAACTTCCTTCTATCGAGCAGGAGATAAGGAGATACAAAAGTCTGAGAACACGCACGAGCAGACTCAAAAACAGCTTCTTCCCCGCTGTTACCAGACTCCTAAACGACCCTCTTATGGACTGACCTCATTAACACACCTCTGTATGCTTCACCCGATGCCGGTGTTATCTGGTTACATTGTGTATCTTGTGTTGCCCTAATATGTATTTTCTTTTATTTCCTTTTCTTTTCATGTACTTAATGATCTGTTGAGCTGCTCGCAGAAAAATACTTTTCTCTATATCTTGGTACACGTGACAATAAACAAAATCCAAATCCAATATGGACAGATGTCATTTAAATTCAATCAATCAAAGAAAATCAGTGTTGATTGAAAATGCAATATGTCAATCAATACGTTGTTCATATCCAGTAGTATTGCAGCACATTAGTTCCAGTGACTTGGTGTAACGCATTCCCACACCTCTCCTGCAGGAACTGCTCTTCTGCTGCTATTCCAGATCATTTTCCTCTCCTTCTTCCCTGTCAGCTGGACTGATGTGTCGGCCAGCAGTCTGACCGTGTTTCACTCACTCTCCTGATCAATGTGTTGTCCACATAATGGCGGGTGTCAGTGATATCAACATTGGGTAATGGAAGGTACTGGCTACTTTGGAGGATAGAGAGACGCAAACCCCAGTCACAGAATCTATGACCAATCATAGCCTCATAAGGCATTGCTCCTCAATGGAGTTGAAGTCATTGTGTGCTGTTGTTCCCCATTGCCTGGAGGTTACTGGTTGTCACTGTGATACAAATCTCCCCTTACCCCAAACCATCATCTCGAGGATCTGCACCTCTATAGTCACTGAGGATCTAGCACCAATGCTGCTTTGTGGCAAAACGTACAGCAAACTTTGTAATTATCCGACAGTTTACCAACTGGAATTCTCTACTAACCAGAATTGTTGATGCAAATTCTTACTTTACCAACCAGAATTATGAAATTATCCAGAATACATACATGTGGATTGCATTATTTTATAGTTTATGTTTGAATGTACAGTTGAAGATTAGAAGCAAAATTAACAAAGTTCTTTACTTTATGAGTACTTGCATATTCAGTCATTTACAGATGTTCTGCTGATAATGGAATTCCACATTAACCGGAATGTTTGATGGACCAGCAACACCCATTCCCCGTTTACGCTGGAAGCAAAGAAGAGCGATATTGGAGTTGAAGCAATAACTCTGGGTCTTCCTTCACAGATGCTGCCAGACCCACTGGGTTTATTCAGCACTTCTGTTTTCCAGATTTCCAGCGTCTGCAATATTTTTATTTTATTTTATTACAATTCATTGCCTTTCTCAACAATAGTTAACATATTTCCTCACATTCCCAGAGTTTTTCCTGTCGTGGCTATTAGCTTTTCACCATGAGGGGCCTGAATGAGGGATCGCCTGAGTGAGGAACAGTCTGTGTGAGGGAAGGTCGGTATGAGGGACGGTCGGTGTGAGGGGCGGTCGGTGTGAGGGACGGTCTGTGTGAGAGATGGTTTGTCTTTACTGTCTTTATTGTCCCAATCTCGGATTCTGCCGCTTCTGGGGCAACACGTGATTTAATGGAACTGTAGAGAATTGATCCCTTTTCGGACAGACACTGTTTGATGCAGCAATGGTTCTAAATGTTAAGGAATGGGTTAAGAGTCATTCCAACATCTCATTGATGTTAAGTATCCAATGATTGATACTGATATGTAAAGAGGCTGCAGATGGACTTTGTGGGCATGTGATGTGGTGATTGAGTTTTGTACAGAGCACGTGTTACAAAACTATGAGGATCAGTTAACTGATATAGCCAGGGTTTCTGTAGAGGAACACAATACTTCCAATGAATTCAAACAAGCTATTTTTCCGAAAGGAAAACTGCCAAGAGTTGATCCAAAAGTGACATACTTGCCTGAAGAGTCCAGTCAATGGAAGGATGCAATTGTTATTAGTAGAGCAGGGAAGGTCACTGGAAAGTATAAACACTGGTTGAATGTACAGCATTCAGGGGAGGGTGTCAAGACAATGGATTGGGAATACGACGTTCAAAAATGGAGGGCACAGAAACGCAGTACCAGTTCAGATAGTACATCGGATCGTGACCAGGTTTGCAGGAAAAGGTCGCGAACAATTGAAAGGACGTCCCACAGCAGAAGGGAAAGATTAAGCAGTAGCAGTACAGAACGAGATACCAGGCGCGATTGGGG